>NC_092133.1:102815477-104164044 GCF_043159975.1 Macaca nemestrina | reverse complement strand
AGGATATTTCCTTTTTCACCATAGCCCTCTGTGGGCTTCCAAATATCACTTTGCCAATTCCACAAGCACTGTCTTAGCCGAAGGCTTCTTGAGGGGAAAGCTGTAACTCTGTGAGATGATTTCACAGAACACAAAGAAGTTTCTCAGAAAGCTTCTTTCTCTTTGTTATCGGAGGATATTTCCTTTGGCCCTATAGTCATCAATGGGATCCGTAATATCTGTTCTCAGATTCCACAGAAATAAGGCTAGCAAAGAGATCCACGAAATACAGATATAACTCTGTGAGATGAATTAACAGAACACTAAGCAGTTTCTCAGAAAGCTTCTTTCCAGATTTCATCTGGGGATATTTCCTTTTTCACCATAGCCCTCTGTGGGCTTCCAAATATCACTTTGCCAATTCCACAAGAACTGTCTTAGCGAAAGGCTTCTTGAGGGGAAAGCTGTAACTCTGTGAGATGATTTCACAGAACCCAAAGAAGTTTCTCAGAAAGCTTCTTTCTCTTTGTTATCGCAGGATATTTCCTTTGGCCCAATAGTCATCAATGGGATCCGAAATATCTGTTCTCAGATTCCACAGAAATAAGGCTAGCAAAGAGAACCACGAAATACAGATGTAACTCTGTGAGATGAATTAACAGAACACTAAGCAGTTTCTCAGAAAGCTTCTTTCCAGATTTCATCTGGGGATATTTCCTTTTTCACCATAGCCCTCTATGGGCTTCCAAATATCACTTTGCCAATTCCCCAAGAACTGTCTTAGCGAAAGGCTTCTTGAGGGGAAAGCTGTAACTCTGTGAGATGATTTCACAGAACCCAAAGAAGTTTCTCAGAAAGCTTCTTTCTCTTTGTTATCGGAGGATATTTCCTTTGGCCCTATAGTCATCAATGGGATCCGTAATATCTGTTCTCAGATTCCACAGAAATAAGGCTAGCAAAGAGATCCACGAAATACAGATGTAACTCTGTGAGATGAATTAACAGAACACTAAGCAGTTTCTCAGAAAGCTTCTTTCCAGATTTCATCTGGGGATATTTCCTTTTTCACCATAGCCCTCTGTGGGCTTCCAAATATCACTTTGCCAATTCCACAAGAACTGTCTTAGCGAAAGGCTTCTTGAGGGGAAAGCTGTAACTCTGTGAGATGATTTCACAGAACCCAAAGAAGTTTCTCAGAAAGCTTCTTTCTCTTTGTTATCGCAGGATATTTCCTTTGGCCCTATAGTCATCAATGGGATCCGAAATATCTGTTCTCAGATTCCACAGAAATAAGGCTAGCAAAGAGATCCACGAAATACAGATGTAACTCTGTGAGATGAATTAACAGAACACTAAGCAGTTTCTCAGAAAGCTTCTTTCCAGATTTCATCTGGGGATATTTCCTTTTTCACCATAGCCCTCTATGGGCTTCCAAATATCACTTTGCCAATTCCCCAAGAACTGTCTTAGCGAAAGGCTTCTTGAGGGGAAAGCTGTAACTCTGTGAGATGATTTCACAGAACCCAAAGAAGTTTCTCAGAAAGCTTCTTTCTCTTTGTTATCGCAGGATATTTCCTTTGGCCCTATAGTCATCAATGGGATCCGAAATATCTGTTCTCAGATTCCACAGAAATAAGGCTAGCAAAGAGATGCACCAAATACACATGTAACTCTGTGAGATGAATTAACAGAACACTAAGCAGTTTCTCAGAAAGCTTCTTTCCAGATTTCATCTGAGGATATTTCCTTTTTCACCATAGCCCTCTATGGGCTTCCAAATATCACTTTGCCAATTCCACAAGAACTGTCTTAGCGAAAGGCTTCTTGAGGGGAAAGCTGTAACTCTGTGAGATGATTTCAGAGAACCCAAAGAAGTTTCTCAGAAAGCTTCTTTCTCTTTGTTATCAGAGGATATTTCCTTTGGCCCTATAGTCATCAATGGGATCCGAAACATCTGTTCTCAGATTCCACAGAAATAAGGCTAGCAAAGAGATCCACGAAATACAGATGTAACTCTGTGAGATGAATTAACAGAACACTAAGCAGTTTCTCAGAAAGCTTCTTTCCAGATTTCATCTGAGGATATTTCCTTTTTCACCATAGCCCTCTATGGGCTTCCAAATATCACATTGCCAATTCCACAAGAACTGTCTTAGCGAAAGGCTTCTTGACGGGATAGCTGTAACTCTGTGAGATGATTTCACAGAACCCAAAGAAGTTTCTCAGAAAGCTTCTTTCTCTTTGTTATCGCAGGATATTTCCTTTGGCCCTATAGTCATCAATGGGATCCGAAACATCTGTTCTCAGATTCCACAGAAATAAGGCTAGCAAAGAGATGCACCAAATACACATGTAACTCTGTGAGATGAATTAAGAGAACACTAAGCAGTTTCTCAGAAAGCTTCTTTCCAGATTTCATCGGGGATATTTCCTTTTTCACCATTGCCCTCTATGGGCTTCCAAATATCACTTTGCCAATTCCACAAGAACTGTCTTAGCGAAAGGCTTCTTGAGGGGAAAGCTGTAACTCTGTGAGATGATTTCACAGAACACAAAGAAGTTTCTCAGAAAGCTTCTTTCTCTTTGTTATCGGAGGATATTTCCTTTGGCCCTATAGTCATAAATGGGATCCGAAATATCTGTTCTCAGATTCCACAGAAATAAGGCTAGCAAAGAGATCCACGAAATACAGATGTAACTCTGTGAGATGAATTAACAGAACACTAAGCAGTTTCTCAGAAAGCTTCTTTCCAGGTTTCATCTGAGGATATTTCCTTTTTCACCGTAGCCCTCTGTGGGCTTCCAAATATCACTTTGCCAATTCCACAAGAACTGTCTTAGCGAAAGGCTTCTTGAGGGGAAAGCTGTAACTCTGTGAGATGATTTCACAGAACACAAAGAAGTTTCTCAGAAAGCTTCTTTCTCTTTGTTATCGGAGGATATTTCCTTTGGCCCTATAGTCTTCAAAGGGATCCGAAATATCTGTTCTCAGATTCCACAGAAATAAGGCTAGCAAAGAGATGCACCAAATACACATGTAACTCTGTGAGATGAATTAACAGAACACTAAGCAGTTTCTCAGAAAGCTTCTTTCCAGATTTCATCTGAGGATATTTCCTTTTTCATCATAGCCCTCTATGGGCTTCCAAATATCACTTTGCCAATTCCACAAGAACAGTCTTAGCGAAAGGCTTCTTGAGGGGAAAGCTGTAACTCTGTGAGATGATTTCCCAGAACACAAAGAAGTTTCTCAGAAAGCTTCTTTCTCTTTGTTATCGGAGGATATTTCCTTTGGCCCTATAGTCATCAATGGGATCCGAAATATCTGTTCTCAGATTCCACAGAAATAAGGCTAGCAAAGAGATGCACCAAACAGACATGTAACTCTGTGAGATGAATTAACAGAACACTAAGCAGTTTCTCAGAAAGCTTCTTTCCAGATTTCATCTGGGGATATTTCCTTTTTTACCATAGCCCTCTGTGGGCTTCCAAATATCACTTTGCCAATTCCACAAGAACTGTCTTAGCGAAAGGCTTCTTGAGGGGAAATATGTAACTCTGTGAGATGATTTCATAGAACCCAAAGAAGTTTCTCAGAAAGCTTCTTTCTCTTTGTTATCGCAGGATATTTCCTTTGGCCCTGTAGTCATCAATGGGATCCGAAATATCTGTTCTCAGATTCCACAGAAATAAGGCTAGAAAAGAGATGCACCAAATACAGATGTAACTCTGTGAGATGAATTAACTGAACACTAAGAAGTTTCTCAGAAAGCTTCTTTCCAGATTTCATCTGAGGATATTTCCTTTTTCACCATAGCCCTCTATGGGCTTCCAAATATCACATTGCCAATACCACAAGAACTGTCTTAGTGAAAGGCTTCTTGACGGGAAAGCTGTAACTCTGTGAGATGATTTCACAGAACCCAAAGAAGTTTCTCAGAAAGCTTCTTTCTCTTTTTTAACGCAGAATATTTCCTTTGGCCCTATAGTCATCAATGGGATACGAAATATATGTTCTCAGATTCCACAGAAATAAGGCTAGCAAAGAGATCCACGAAATACAGATGTAACTCTGTGAGATGAATTAACAGAACACTAAGCAGTTTCTCAGAAAGCTTCTTTCCAGATTTCATCTGGGGATATTTCCTTTTTCACCATAGCCCTCTGTGGGCTTCCAAATATCACTTTGCCAATTCCACAAGAACTGTCTTAGCGAAAGGCTTCTTGAGGGGAAAGCTGTAACTCTGTGAGATGATTTCACAGAACCCAAAGAAGTTTCTCAGAAAGCTTCTTTCTCTTTGTTAACGCAGGATATTTCCTTTGGCCCTATAGTCATCAATGGGATCCGAAATATCTGTTCTCAGATTCCACAGAAATAAGGCTAGCAAAGAGATGCACCAAATACACATGTAACTCTGTGAGATGAATTAACAGAACACTAATCAGTTTCTCAGAAAGCTTCTTTCCAGATTTCATCTGAGGATATTTCCTTTTTCACCATAGCCCTCTCTGGGCTTCCAAATATCACTTTTCCAATTCCACAAGAACTGTCTTAGCGAAAGGCTTCTTGAGGGGAAAGCTGTAACTCTGTGAGATGATTTCACAGAACACAAAGAAGTTTCTCAGAAAGCTTCTTTCTCTTTGTTATCGGAGGATATTTCCTTTGGCCCTATAGTCATCAATGGGATCCGAAATATCTGTTCTCAGATTCCACAGAAATAAGGCTAGCAAAGAGATCCACGAAATACAGATGTAACTCTTTGAGATGAATTAACAGAACACTAAGCAGTTTCTCAGAAAGCTTCTTTCCAGGTTTCATCTGAGGATATTTCCTTTTTCACCGTAGCCCTCTGTGGGCTTCCAAATATCACTTTGCCAATTCCACAAGAACTGTCTTAGCGAAAGGCTTCTTGAGGGGAAAGCTGTAACTCTGTGAGATGATTTCACAGAACACAAAGAAGTTTCTCAGAAAGCTTCTTTCTCTTTGTTATCGGAGGATATTTCCTTTGGCCCTATAGTTCTCAAAGGGATCAGAAATATCTGTTCTCAGATTCCACAGAAATAAGGCTAGCAAAGAGATCCACGAAATACACATGTAACTCTGTGAGATGAATTAACAGAACACTAAGCAGTTTCTCAGAAAGTTTCTTTCCAGATTTCCTGTGAGGATATTTCCTTTTTCACCATAGCCCTCTATGGCTTCCAAATATCACATTGCCAATTCCACAAGAACTGTCTTAGCGAAAGGCTTCTTGACGGGAAAGCTGTAACTCTGTGAGATGATTTCACAGAACCCAAAGAGGTTTCTCAGAAAGCTTCTTTCTCTTTGTTATCGCAGGATATTTCCTTTGTCCCTATAGTCATCAATGGGATCCGAAACATCTGTTCTCAGATTCCACAGAAATAAGGCTAGCAAAGAGAAGCACCAAATACACATGTAACTCTGTGAGATGAATTAACAGAACACTAAGCAGTTTCTCAGAAAGCTTCTTTCCAGATTTCATCTGAGGATATTTCCTTTTTCACCATAGCCCTCTATGGGCTTCCAAATATCACTTTGCCAATTCCACAAGAACTGTCTTAGCGAAAGGCTTCTTGAGGGGAAAGCTGTAACTCTGTGAGATGATTTCACAGAACACAAAGAAGTTTCTCAGAAAGCTTCTTTCTCTTTGTTATCGGAGGATATTTCCTTTGGCCCTATAGTCATCAATGGGATCCGAAATATCTGTTCTCAGATTCCACAGAAATAAGGCTAGCAAAGAGATCCACGAAATACAGATGTAACTCTGTGAGATGAATTAACAGAACACTAAGCAGTTTCTCAGAAAGTTTCTTTCCAGATTTCATCTGAGGATATTTCCTTTTTCACCATAGCCCTCTGTGGGATTCCAAATATCATTTTGCCAATTCCCCAAGAACTGTCTTAGCGAAAGACTTCTTGAGGGGAAAGCTGTAACTCTGTGAGATTTCACAGAACCCAAAGAAGATTCTCAGAAAGCTTCTTTCTCTTTGTTATCGGAGGATATTTCCTTTGGCCCTATAGTCATCAATGGGATCCGAAATATCTGTTCTCAGATTCCACAGAAATAAGGCTAGCAAAGAGATCCACGAAATACAGATGTAACTCTGTGAGATGAATTAACAGAACACTAAGCAGTTTCTCAGAAAGCTTCTTTCCAGGTTTCATCTGAGGATATTTCCTTTTTCACCGTAGCCCTCTGTGGGCTTCCAAATATCACTTTGCCAATTCCACAAGAACTGTCTTAGCGAAAGGCTTCTTGAGGGGAAAGCTGTAACTCTGTGAGATGATTTCACAGAACACAAAGAAGTTTCTCAGAAAGCTTCTTTCTCTTTGTTATCGGAGGATATTTCCTTTGGCCCTATAGTCATCAATGGGATCCGAAATATCTGTTAGATTCCACAGAAATAAGGCTAGCAAAGAGATGCACCAAATACACCTGTAACTCTGTGAGATGAATTAACAGAACACTAATCAGTTTCTCAGAAAGCTTCTTTCCAGATTTCATCTGAGGATATTTCCTTTTTCACCATAGCCCTCTCTGGGCTTCCAAATATCACTTTTCCAATTCCACAAGAACTGTCTTAGCGAAAGGCTTCTTGAGGGGAAAGCTGTAACTCTGTGAGATGATTTCACAGAACACAAAGAAGTTTCTCAGAAAGCTTCTTTCTCTTTGTTATCGGAGGATATTTCCTTTGGCCCTATAGTCATCAATGGGATCCGAAATATCTGTTCTCAGATTCCACAGAAATAAGGCTAGCAAAGAGATCCACGAAATACAGATGTAACTCTTTGAGATGAATTAACAGAACACTAAGCAGTTTCTCAGAAAGCTTCTTTCCAGGTTTCATCTGAGGATATTTCCTTTTTCACCGTAGCCCTCTGTGGGCTTCCAAATATCACTTTGCCAATTCCACAAGAACTGTCTTAGCGAAAGGCTTCTTGAGGGGAAAGCTGTAACTCTGTGAGATGATTTCACAGAACACAAAGAAGTTTCTCAGAAAGCTTCTTTCTCTTTGTTATCGGAGGATATTTCCTTTGGCCCTATAGTTCTCAAAGGGATCAGAAATATCTGTTCTCAGATTCCACAGAAATAAGGCTAGCAAAGAGATCCACGAAATACACATGTAACTCTGTGAGATGAATTAACAGAACACTAAGCAGTTTCTCAGAAAGTTTCTTTCCAGATTTCCTGTGAGGATATTTCCTTTTTCACCATAGCCCTCTATGGCTTCCAAATATCACATTGCCAATTCCACAAGAACTGTCTTAGCGAAAGGCTTCTTGACGGGAAAGCTGTAACTCTGTGAGATGATTTCACAGAACCCAAAGAGGTTTCTCAGAAAGCTTCTTTCTCTTTGTTATCGCAGGATATTTCCTTTGTCCCTATAGTCATCAATGGGATCCGAAACATCTGTTCTCAGATTCCACAGAAATAAGGCTAGCAAAGAGAAGCACCAAATACACATGTAACTCTGTGAGATGAATTAACAGAACACTAAGCAGTTTCTCAGAAAGCTTCTTTCCAGATTTCATCTGAGGATATTTCCTTTTTCACCATAGCCCTCTATGGGCTTCCAAATATCACTTTGCCAATTCCACAAGAACTGTCTTAGCGAAAGGCTTCTTGAGGGGAAAGCTGTAACTCTGTGAGATGATTTCACAGAACACAAAGAAGTTTCTCAGAAAGCTTCTTTCTCTTTGTTATCGGAGGATATTTCCTTTGGCCCTATAGTCATCAATGGGATCCGAAATATCTGTTCTCAGATTCCACAGAAATAAGGCTAGCAAAGAGATCCACGAAATACAGATGTAACTCTGTGAGATGAATTAACAGAACACTAAGCAGTTTCTCAGAAAGTTTCTTTCCAGATTTCATCTGAGGATATTTCCTTTTTCACCATAGCCCTCTGTGGGATTCCAAATATCATTTTGCCAATTCCCCAAGAACTGTCTTAGCGAAAGACTTCTTGAGGGGAAAGCTGTAACTCTGTGAGATTTCACAGAACCCAAAGAAGATTCTCAGAAAGCTTCTTTCTCTTTGTTATCGGAGGATATTTCCTTTGGCCCTATAGTCATCAATGGGATCCGAAATATCTGTTCTCAGATTCCACAGAAATAAGGCTAGCAAAGAGATCCACGAAATACAGATGTAACTCTGTGAGATGAATTAACAGAACACTAAGCAGTTTCTCAGAAAGCTTCTTTCCAGGTTTCATCTGAGGATATTTCCTTTTTCACCGTAGCCCTCTGTGGGCTTCCAAATATCACTTTGCCAATTCCACAAGAACTGTCTTAGCGAAAGGCTTCTTGAGGGGAAAGCTGTAACTCTGTGAGATGATTTCACAGAACACAAAGAAGTTTCTCAGAAAGCTTCTTTCTCTTTGTTATCGGAGGATATTTCCTTTGGCCCTATAGTCATCAATGGGATCCGAAATATCTGTTAGATTCCACAGAAATAAGGCTAGCAAAGAGATGCACCAAATACACCTGTAACTCTGTGAGATGAATTAACAGAACACTAAGCAGTTTCTCAGAAAGCTTCTTTCCAGATTTCATCTGAGGATATTTCCTTTTTCACCATAGCCCTCTATGGGCTTCCAATTATCACTTTGCCAATTCCACAAGAACTGTCTTAGCGAAAGGCTTCTTGACGGGAAAGCTGTAACTCTGTGAGATGATTTCACAGAACCCAAAGAAGTTTCTCAGAAAGCTTCTTTCTCTTTGTTAACGCAGAATATTTCCTTTGGCCCTATAGTCATCAAGGGATCCGAAATATATGTTCTCAGATTCCACAGAAATAAGGCTACCAAAGAGATCCACGAAATACAGATGTAACTCTGTGAGATGAATTAACAGAACACTAAGCAGTTTCTCAGAAAGCTTCTTTCCAGGTTTCATCTGAGGATATTTCCTTTTTCACCATAGCCCTCTGAGGGCTTCCAAATATCACTTTGCCAATTCCACAAGAACTGTCTTAGCGAAAGGCTTCTTGAGGGGAAAGCTGTAACTCTGTGAGATGATTTCACAGAACACAAAGAAGTTTCTCAGAAAGCTTCTTTCTCTTTGTTATCGGAGGATATTTCCTTTGGCCCTATAGTCATCAATGGGATCCGAAATATCTGTTCTCAGATTCCACAGAAATAAGGCTAGCAAAGAGATGCACCAAATACACATGTAACTCTGTGAGATGAATTAACAGAACACTAAGCAGTTTCTCAGAAAGCTTCTTTCCAGATTTCATCTGAGGATATTTCCTTTTTCACCATAGCCCTCTATGGGCTTCCAATTATCACTTTGCCAATTCCACAAGAACTGTCTTAGCGAAAGGCTTCTTGAGGGGAAAGCTGTAACTCTGTGAGATGATTTCACAGAACACAAAGAAGTTTCTCAGAAAGCTTCTTTCTCTTTGTTATCGGAGGATATTTCCTTTGGCCCTATAGTCATCAATGGGATCCGAAATATCTGTTCTCAGATTCCACAGAAATAAGGCTAGCAAAGAGATCCACGAAATACAGATGTAACTCTGTGAGATGAATTAACAGAACACTAAGCAGTTTCTCAGAAAGCTTCTTTCCAGGTTTCATCTGAGGATATTTCCTTTTTCACCGTAGCCCTCTGTGGGCTTCCAAATATCACTTTGCCAATTCCACAAGAACTGTCTTAGCGAAAGGCTTCTTGAGGGGAAAGTTGTAACTCTGTGAGATGATTTCACAGAACACAAAGAAGTTTCTCAGAAAGCTTCTTTCTCTTTGTTATCGGAGGATATTTCCTTTGGCCCTATAGTCTTCAATGGGATCCGAAATATCTGTTCTCAGATTCCACAGAAATAAGGCTAGCAAAGAGATGCACCAAATAGACATGTAACTCTGTGAGATGAATTAACAGAACACTAAGCAGTTTCTCAGAAAGCTTCTTTCCAGATTTCATCTGAGGATATTTCCTTTTTCACCATAGCCCTCTATGGGCTTCCAAATATCACTTTGCCAATTCCACAAGAACTGTCTTAGCGAAAGGCTTCTTGCGGGGAAAGCTGTAACTCTGTGAGATGATTTCACAGAACACAAAGAAGTTTCTCAGAAAGCTTCTTTCTCTTTGTTATCGGAGGATATTTCCTTTGGCCCTATAGTTCTCAAAGGGATCAGAAATATCTGTTCTCAGATTCCACAGAAATAAGGCTAGCAAAGAGATCCACGAAATACACATGTAACTCTGTGAGATGAATTAACAGAACACTAAGCAGTTTCTCAGAAAGCTTCTTTCCAGATTTCATCTGAGGATATTTCCTTTTTCACCATAGCCCTCTACGGCTTCCAAATATCACATTGCCAATTCCACAAGACCTGTCTTAGCGAAAGGCTTCTTGACGGGAAAGCTGTAACTCTGTGAGATGGTTTCACAGAACCCAAAGAAGTTTCTCAGAAAGCTTCTTTCTCTTTGTTATCGCAGGATATTTCCTTTGGCCCTATAGTCTTCAATGGGATCCGAAATATCTGTTCTCAGATTCCACAGAAATAAGGCTAGCAAAGAGATCCACGAAATACAGATGTAACTCTTTGAGATGAATTAACAGAACACTAAGCAGTGTCTCAGAAAGCTTCTTTCCAGATTTCATCTGGGGATATTTCCTTTTTCACCATAGCCCTCTGTGGGCTTCCAAATATCACTTTGCCAATTACACAAGAACTGTCTTAGCGAAAGGCTTCTTGAGGGGAAAGCTGTAACTCTGTGAGATGATTTCACAGAACAAAAAGAAGTTTCTCAGAAAGCTTCTTTCTCTTGGTATCGCAGGATATTTCCTTTGGTCCTATAGTCATCAATGGGATCCGAAATATCTGTTCTCAGATTCCACAGAAATAAGGCTAGCAAAGAGATGCACCAAATACACATGTAACTCTGTGAGATGAATTAACAGAACACTAAGCAGTTTCTCAGAAAGCTTCTTTCCAGATTTCATCTGAGGATATTTCCTTTTTCACCATAGCCCTCTATGGGCTTCCAAATATCACTTTGCCAATTCCACAAGAACTGTCTTAGCGAAAGGCTTCTTGAGGGGAAAACTGTAACTCTGTGAGATGATTTCACAGAACCCAAAGAAGTTTCTCAGAAAGCTTCTTTCTCTTTGTTATCGGAGGATATTTCCTTTGGCCCTATAGTCATCAATGGGAACCGAAATATCTGTTCTCAGATTCCACAGAAATAAGGCTAGCAAAGAGATCCACGAAATACAGATGTAACTCTGTGAGATGAATTAACAGAACACTAAGCAGTTTCTCAGAAAGCTTCTTTCCAGATTTCATCTGAGGATATTTCCTTTTTCACCATAGCCCTCTAAGGGCTTCCAAATATCACATTGCCAATTCCACAAGAACTGTCTTAGCGAAAGGCTTCTTGACGGGATAGCGGTAACTCTGTGAGATGATTTCACAGAACCCAAAGAAGTTTCTCAGAAAGCTTCTTTCTCTTTGTTATCGCAGGATATTTCCTTTGGCCCTATAGTCATCAATGGGATCCGAAACATCTGTTCTCAGATTCCACAGAAATAAGGCTAGCAAAGAGATGCACCAAATACACATGTAACTCTGTGAGATGAATTTACAGAATACTAAGCAGTTTCTCAGAAAGCTTCTTTCCAGATTTCATCTGAGGATATTTCCTTTTTCACCATAGCCCTCTATGGGCTTCCTAATATCACTTTGCCAATTCCACAAGAACTGTCTTAGCGAAAGGCTTCTTGAGGGGAAAGCTGTAACTCTGTGAGATGATTTCACAGAACACAAAGAAGTTTCTCAGAAAGCTTCTTTCTCTTTGTTATCAGAGGATATTTCCTTTGGCCCTATAGTCATCAATGGGATCCGAAATATCTGTTCTCAGATTCCACAGAAATAAGGCTAGCAAAGATATCCACGAAATACAGATGTAACTCTGTGAGATGAATTAACAGAACACTAAGCAGTTTCTCAGAAAGCTTCTTTCCAGATTTCATCTGGGGATATTTCCTTTTTCACCATAGCCCTCTGTGGGCTTCCAAATATCACTTTGCCAATTCCACAAGAACTGTCTTAGCGAAAGGCTTCTTGAGGGGAAAGCTGTAACTCTGTGACATGATTTCACAGAAACCAAAGAAGTTTCTCAGAAAGCTTGTTTCTCTTTCTTATCGCAGGATATTTCCTTTGGCCCTATAGTCATCAATGGGATCCGAAATATCTGTTCTCAGATTCCACAGAAATAAGGCTAGCAAAGAGATGCACCAAATACACATGTAACTCTGTGCGATGAATTAACAGAACACTAATCAGTTTCTCAGAAAGCTTCTTTCCAGATTTCATCTGAGGATATTTCCTTTTTCACCATAGCCCTCTATGGGCTTCCAAATATCACTTTGCCAATTCCACAAGAACTGTCTTAGCGAAAGGCTTCTTGAGGGGAAAGCTGTAACTCTGTGAGATGATTTCACAGAACACAAAGAAGTTTCTCAGAAAGCTTCTTTCTCTTTGTTATCGGAGGATATTTCCTTTGGCCCTATAGTCATCAATGGGATCCGAAATATCTGTTCTCAGATTCCACAGAAATAAGGCTAGCAAAGAGATCCACGAAATACAGATGTAACTCTGTGAGATGAATTAACAGAACACTAAGCAGTTTCTCAGAAAGCTTCTTTCCAGATTTCATCTGAGGATATTTCCTTTTTCACCGTAGCCCTCTGTGGGCTTCCAAATATCACTTTGCCAATTCCACAAGAACTGTCTTAGCGAAAGGCTTCTTGAGGGGAAAGCTGTAACTCTGTGAGATGTTTTCACAGAGCACAAAGAAGTTTCTCAGAAAGCTTCTTTCTCTTTGTTATCGCAGGATATTTCCTTTGGCCCTATAGTCATCAATGGGATCCGAAATATCTGTTCTCAGATTCCACAGAAATAAGGCTAGCAAAGAGATGCACCAAATACACATGTAACTCTGTGAGATGAATTAACAGAACACTAAGCAGTTTCTCAGAAACATTCTTTCCAGATTTCATGTGAGGATATTTCCTTTTTCACCATAGCCCTCTATGGGCTTCCAAATATCACTTTGCCAATTCCACAAGAACTGTCTTAGCGAAAGGCTTCTTGAGGGGGAAACTGTAACTCTGTGAGATGATTTCACAGAACACAAAGAAGTTTCTCAGAAATCTTCTTTCTCTTTGTTATCGGAGGATATTTCCTTTGGCCCTATAGTCCTCAATGGGAACAGAAATATCTGTTCTCAGATTCCACAGAAATAAGGCTAGCAAAGAGATCCACGAAATACAGATGTAACTCTGTGAGATGAATTAACAGAACACTAAGCAGTTTCTCAGAAAGCTTCTTTCCAGATTTTATCTGAGGATATTTCCTTTTTCACCATAGCCCTCTATGGGCTTCCAAATATCACATTGCCAATTCCACAAGAACTGTCTTAGCGAAAGGCTTCTTGACGGGATAGCTGTAACTCTGTGAGATGATTTCACAGAACCCAAAGAAGTTTCTCAGAAAGCTTCTTTCTCTTTGTTATCGCAGGATATTTCCTTTGGCCCTATAGTCATCAATGGGATCCGAAACATCTGTTCTCAGATTCCACAGAAATAAGGCTAGCAAAGAGATGCACCAAATACACATGTAACTCTGTGAGATGAATTGAGAGAACACTAAGCAGTTTCTCAGAAAGCTTCTTTCCAGATTTCATCTGAGGATATTTCCTTTTTCACCAGAGCCCTCTATGGGCTTCCAAATATCACTTTGCCAATTCCACAAGAACTGTCTTAGCGAAAGGCTTCTTGAGGGGAAAGCTGTAACTCTGTGAGATGATTTCACAGAACACAAAGAAGTTTCTCAGAAAGCTTCTTTCTCTTTGTTATCGGAGGATATTTCCTTTGGCCCTATAGTCATCAATGGGATCCGAAATATCTGTTCTCAGATTCCACAGAAATAAGGCTAGCAAAGAGATCCACGAAATACAGATGTAACTCTGTGAGATGAATTAACGGAACACTAAGAAGTTTCTCAGAAAGCTTCTTTCCAGATTTCATCTGAGGATATTTCCTTTTTCACCATAGCCCTCTATGGGCTTCCAAATATCACATTGCCAATACCACAAGAACTGTCTTAGTGAAAGGCTTCTTGACGGGAAAGCTGTAACTCTGTGAGATGATTTCACAGAACCCAAAGAAGTTTCTCAGAAAGCTTCCTTCTCTTTGTTAACGCAGAATATTTCCTTTGGCCCTATAGTCATCAATGGGATCCGAAATATATGTTCTCAGATTCCACAGAAATAAGGCTAGCAAAGAGATCCACGAAATACAGATGTAACTCTGTGAGATGAATTAACAGAACACTAAGCAGTTTCTCAGAAAGCTTCTTTCCAAGTTTCATCTGAGGATATTTCCTTTTTCACCATAGCCCTCTGTGGGCTTCCAAATATCACTTTGCCAATTCCACAAGCACTGTCTTAGCCGAAGGCTTCTTGAGGGGAAAGCTGTAACTCTGTGAGATGATTTCACAGAACACAAAGAAGTTTCTCAGAAAGCTTCTTTCTCTTTGTTATCGGAGGATATTTCCTTTGGCCCTATAGTCATCAATGGGATCCGTAATATCTGTTCTCAGATTCCACAGAAATAAGGCTAGCAAAGAGATCCACGAAATACAGATATAACTCTGTGAGATGAATTAACAGAACACTAAGCAGTTTCTCAGAAAGCTTCTTTCCAGATTTCATCTGGGGATATTTCCTTTTTCACCATAGCCCTCTGTGGGCTTCCAAATATCACTTTGCCAATTCCACAAGAACTGTCTTAGCGAAAGGCTTCTTGAGGGGAAAGCTGTAACTCTGTGAGATGATTTCACAGAACCCAAAGAAGTTTCTCAGAAAGCTTCTTTCTCTTTGTTATCGCAGGATATTTCCTTTGGCCCAATAGTCATCAATGGGATCCGAAATATCTGTTCTCAGATTCCACAGAAATAAGGCTAGCAAAGAGAACCACGAAATACAGATGTAACTCTGTGAGATGAATTAACAGAACACTAAGCAGTTTCTCAGAAAGCTTCTTTCCAGATTTCATCTGGGGATATTTCCTTTTTCACCATAGCCCTCTATGGGCTTCCAAATATCACTTTGCCAATTCCCCAAGAACTGTCTTAGCGAAAGGCTTCTTGAGGGGAAAGCTGTAACTCTGTGAGATGATTTCACAGAACCCAAAGAAGTTTCTCAGAAAGCTTCTTTCTCTTTGTTATCGGAGGATATTTCCTTTGGCCCTATAGTCATCAATGGGATCCGTAATATCTGTTCTCAGATTCCACAGAAATAAGGCTAGCAAAGAGATCCACGAAATACAGATGTAACTCTGTGAGATGAATTAACAGAACACTAAGCAGTTTCTCAGAAAGCTTCTTTCCAGATTTCATCTGGGGATATTTCCTTTTTCACCATAGCCCTCTGTGGGCTTCCAAATATCACTTTGCCAATTCCACAAGAACTGTCTTAGCGAAAGGCTTCTTGAGGGGAAAGCTGTAACTCTGTGAGATGATTTCACAGAACCCAAAGAAGTTTCTCAGAAAGCTTCTTTCTCTTTGTTATCGCAGGATATTTCCTTTGGCCCTATAGTCATCAATGGGATCCGAAATATCTGTTCTCAGATTCCACAGAAATAAGGCTAGCAAAGAGATCCACGAAATACAGATGTAACTCTGTGAGATGAATTAACAGAACACTAAGCAGTTTCTCAGAAAGCTTCTTTCCAGATTTCATCTGGGGATATTTCCTTTTTCACCATAGCCCTCTATGGGCTTCCAAATATCACTTTGCCAATTCCCCAAGAACTGTCTTAGCGAAAGGCTTCTTGAGGGGAAAGCTGTAACTCTGTGAGATGATTTCACAGAACCCAAAGAAGTTTCTCAGAAAGCTTCTTTCTCTTTGTTATCGCAGGATATTTCCTTTGGCCCTATAGTCATCAATGGGATCCGAAATATCTGTTCTCAGATTCCACAGAAATAAGGCTAGCAAAGAGATGCACCAAATACACATGTAACTCTGTGAGATGAATTAACAGAACACTAAGCAGTTTCTCAGAAAGCTTCTTTCCAGATTTCATCTGAGGATATTTCCTTTTTCACCATAGCCCTCTATGGGCTTCCAAATATCACTTTGCCAATTCCACAAGAACTGTCTTAGCGAAAGGCTTCTTGAGGGGAAAGCTGTAACTCTGTGAGATGATTTCAGAGAACCCAAAGAAGTTTCTCAGAAAGCTTCTTTCTCTTTGTTATCAGAGGATATTTCCTTTGGCCCTATAGTCATCAATGGGATCCGAAACATCTGTTCTCAGATTCCACAGAAATAAGGCTAGCAAAGAGATCCACGAAATACAGATGTAACTCTGTGAGATGAATTAACAGAACACTAAGCAGTTTCTCAGAAAGCTTCTTTCCAGATTTCATCTGAGGATATTTCCTTTTTCACCATAGCCCTCTATGGGCTTCCAAATATCACATTGCCAATTCCACAAGAACTGTCTTAGCGAAAGGCTTCTTGACGGGATAGCTGTAACTCTGTGAGATGATTTCACAGAACCCAAAGAAGTTTCTCAGAAAGCTTCTTTCTCTTTGTTATCGCAGGATATTTCCTTTGGCCCTATAGTCATCAATGGGATCCGAAACATCTGTTCTCAGATTCCACAGAAATAAGGCTAGCAAAGAGATGCACCAAATACACATGTAACTCTGTGAGATGAATTAAGAGAACACTAAGCAGTTTCTCAGAAAGCTTCTTTCCAGATTTCATCGGGGATATTTCCTTTTTCACCATTGCCCTCTATGGGCTTCCAAATATCACTTTGCCAATTCCACAAGAACTGTCTTAGCGAAAGGCTTCTTGAGGGGAAAGCTGTAACTCTGTGAGATGATTTCACAGAACACAAAGAAGTTTCTCAGAAAGCTTCTTTCTCTTTGTTATCGGAGGATATTTCCTTTGGCCCTATAGTCATAAATGGGATCCGAAATATCTGTTCTCAGATTCCACAGAAATAAGGCTAGCAAAGAGATCCACGAAATACAGATGTAACTCTGTGAGATGAATTAACAGAACACTAAGCAGTTTCTCAGAAAGCTTCTTTCCAGGTTTCATCTGAGGATATTTCCTTTTTCACCGTAGCCCTCTGTGGGCTTCCAAATATCACTTTGCCAATTCCACAAGAACTGTCTTAGCGAAAGGCTTCTTGAGGGGAAAGCTGTAACTCTGTGAGATGATTTCACAGAACACAAAGAAGTTTCTCAGAAAGCTTCTTTCTCTTTGTTATCGGAGGATATTTCCTTTGGCCCTATAGTCTTCAAAGGGATCCGAAATATCTGTTCTCAGATTCCACAGAAATAAGGCTAGCAAAGAGATGCACCAAATACACATGTAACTCTGTGAGATGAATTAACAGAACACTAAGCAGTTTCTCAGAAAGCTTCTTTCCAGATTTCATCTGAGGATATTTCCTTTTTCATCATAGCCCTCTATGGGCTTCCAAATATCACTTTGCCAATTCCACAAGAACAGTCTTAGCGAAAGGCTTCTTGAGGGGAAAGCTGTAACTCTGTGAGATGATTTCCCAGAACACAAAGAAGTTTCTCAGAAAGCTTCTTTCTCTTTGTTATCGGAGGATATTTCCTTTGGCCCTATAGTCATCAATGGGATCCGAAATATCTGTTCTCAGATTCCACAGAAATAAGGCTAGCAAAGAGATGCACCAAACAGACATGTAACTCTGTGAGATGAATTAACAGAACACTAAGCAGTTTCTCAGAAAGCTTCTTTCCAGATTTCATCTGGGGATATTTCCTTTTTTACCATAGCCCTCTGTGGGCTTCCAAATATCACTTTGCCAATTCCACAAGAACTGTCTTAGCGAAAGGCTTCTTGAGGGGAAATATGTAACTCTGTGAGATGATTTCATAGAACCCAAAGAAGTTTCTCAGAAAGCTTCTTTCTCTTTGTTATCGCAGGATATTTCCTTTGGCCCTGTAGTCATCAATGGGATCCGAAATATCTGTTCTCAGATTCCACAGAAATAAGGCTAGAAAAGAGATGCACCAAATACAGATGTAACTCTGTGAGATGAATTAACTGAACACTAAGAAGTTTCTCAGAAAGCTTCTTTCCAGATTTCATCTGAGGATATTTCCTTTTTCACCATAGCCCTCTATGGGCTTCCAAATATCACATTGCCAATACCACAAGAACTGTCTTAGTGAAAGGCTTCTTGACGGGAAAGCTGTAACTCTGTGAGATGATTTCACAGAACCCAAAGAAGTTTCTCAGAAAGCTTCTTTCTCTTTTTTAACGCAGAATATTTCCTTTGGCCCTATAGTCATCAATGGGATACGAAATATATGTTCTCAGATTCCACAGAAATAAGGCTAGCAAAGAGATCCACGAAATACAGATGTAACTCTGTGAGATGAATTAACAGAACACTAAGCAGTTTCTCAGAAAGCTTCTTTCCAGATTTCATCTGGGGATATTTCCTTTTTCACCATAGCCCTCTGTGGGCTTCCAAATATCACTTTGCCAATTCCACAAGAACTGTCTTAGCGAAAGGCTTCTTGAGGGGAAAGCTGTAACTCTGTGAGATGATTTCACAGAACCCAAAGAAGTTTCTCAGAAAGCTTCTTTCTCTTTGTTAACGCAGGATATTTCCTTTGGCCCTATAGTCATCAATGGGATCCGAAATATCTGTTCTCAGATTCCACAGAAATAAGGCTAGCAAAGAGATGCACCAAATACACATGTAACTCTGTGAGATGAATTAACAGAACACTAATCAGTTTCTCAGAAAGCTTCTTTCCAGATTTCATCTGAGGATATTTCCTTTTTCACCATAGCCCTCTCTGGGCTTCCAAATATCACTTTTCCAATTCCACAAGAACTGTCTTAGCGAAAGGCTTCTTGAGGGGAAAGCTGTAACTCTGTGAGATGATTTCACAGAACACAAAGAAGTTTCTCAGAAAGCTTCTTTCTCTTTGTTATCGGAGGATATTTCCTTTGGCCCTATAGTCATCAATGGGATCCGAAATATCTGTTCTCAGATTCCACAGAAATAAGGCTAGCAAAGAGATCCACGAAATACAGATGTAACTCTTTGAGATGAATTAACAGAACACTAAGCAGTTTCTCAGAAAGCTTCTTTCCAGGTTTCATCTGAGGATATTTCCTTTTTCACCGTAGCCCTCTGTGGGCTTCCAAATATCACTTTGCCAATTCCACAAGAACTGTCTTAGCGAAAGGCTTCTTGAGGGGAAAGCTGTAACTCTGTGAGATGATTTCACAGAACACAAAGAAGTTTCTCAGAAAGCTTCTTTCTCTTTGTTATCGGAGGATATTTCCTTTGGCCCTATAGTTCTCAAAGGGATCAGAAATATCTGTTCTCAGATTCCACAGAAATAAGGCTAGCAAAGAGATCCACGAAATACACATGTAACTCTGTGAGATGAATTAACAGAACACTAAGCAGTTTCTCAGAAAGTTTCTTTCCAGATTTCCTGTGAGGATATTTCCTTTTTCACCATAGCCCTCTATGGCTTCCAAATATCACATTGCCAATTCCACAAGAACTGTCTTAGCGAAAGGCTTCTTGACGGGAAAGCTGTAACTCTGTGAGATGATTTCACAGAACCCAAAGAGGTTTCTCAGAAAGCTTCTTTCTCTTTGTTATCGCAGGATATTTCCTTTGTCCCTATAGTCATCAATGGGATCCGAAACATCTGTTCTCAGATTCCACAGAAATAAGGCTAGCAAAGAGAAGCACCAAATACACATGTAACTCTGTGAGATGAATTAACAGAACACTAAGCAGTTTCTCAGAAAGCTTCTTTCCAGATTTCATCTGAGGATATTTCCTTTTTCACCATAGCCCTCTATGGGCTTCCAAATATCACTTTGCCAATTCCACAAGAACTGTCTTAGCGAAAGGCTTCTTGAGGGGAAAGCTGTAACTCTGTGAGATGATTTCACAGAACCCAAAGAAGTTTCTCAGAAAGCTTCTTTCTCTTTGTTATCAGAGGATATTTCCTTTGGCCCTATAGTCATCAATGGGATCCGAAACATCTGTTCTCAGATTCCACAGAAATAAGGCTAGCAAAGAGATCCACGAAATACAGATGTAACTCTGTGAGATGAATTAACAGAACACTAAGCAGTTTCTCAGAAAGCTTCTTTCCAGATTTCATCTGAGGATATTTCCTTTTTCACCATAGCCCTCTATGGGCTTCCAAATATCACATTGCCAATTCCACAAAAACTGTCTTAGCGAAAGGCTTCTTGACGGGATAGCTGTAACTCTGTGAGATGATTTCACAGAACCCAAAGAAGTTTCTCAGAAAGCTTCTTTCTCTTTGTTATCGCAGGATATTTCCTTTGGCCCTATAGTCATCAATGGGATCCGAAACATCTGTTCTCAGATTCCACAGAAATAAGGCTAGCAAAGAGATGCACCAAATACCCATGTAACTCTGTGAGATGAATTAAGAGAACACTAAGCAGTTTCTCAGAAAGCTTCTTTCCAGATTTCATCTGAGGATATTTCCTTTTTCACCATTGCCCTCTATGGGCTTCCAAATATCACTTTGCCAATTCCACAAGAACTGTCTTAGCGAAAGGCTTCTTGAGGGGAAAGCTGTAACTCTGTGAGATGATTTGACAGAACACAAAGAAGTTTCTCAGAAAGCCTCTTTCTCTTTGTTATCGGAGGATATTTCCTTTGGCCCTATAGTCATCAATGGGATCCGAAATATCTGTTCTCAGATTCCACAGAAATAAGGCTAGCAAAGAGATCCACGAAATACAGATGTAACTCTGTGAGATGAATTAACAGAACACTAAGCAGTTTCTCAGAAAGCTTCTTTCCAGGTTTCATCTGAGGATATTTCCTTTTTCACCGTAGCCCTCTGTGGGCTTCCAAATATCACTTTGCCAATTCCACAAGAACTGTCTTAGCGAAAGGCTTCTTGAGGGGAAAGCTGTAACTCTGTGAGATGATTTCACAGAACACAAAGAAGTTTCTCAGAAAGCTTCTTTCTCTTTGTTATCGGAGGATATTTCCTTTGGCCCTATAGTCATCAATGGGATCCGAAATATCTGTTCTCAGATTCCACAGAAATAAGGCTAGCAAAGAGATCCACGAAATACAGATGTAACTCTGTGAGATGAATTAACAGAACACTAAGCAGTTTCTCAGAAAGCTTCTTTCCAGATTTCATCTGGGGATATTTCCTTTTTCACCATAGCCCTCTATGGGCTTCCAAATATCACTTTGCCAATTCCCCAAGAACTGTCTTAGCGAAAGGCTTCTTTAGGGGAAAGCTGTAACTCTGTGAGATGATTTCACAGAACCCAAAGAAGTTTCTCAGAAAGCTTCTTTCTCTTTGTTATCGCAGGATATTTCCTTTGGCCCTATAGTCATCAATGGGATCCGAAATATCTGTTCTCAGATTCCACAGAAATAAGGCTAGCAAAGAGATGCACCAAATACACATGTAACTCTGTGAGATGAATTAACAGAACACTAAGCAGTTTCTCAGAAAGCTTCTTTCCAGATTTCATCTGAGGATATTTCCTTTTTCACCATAGCCCTCTATGGGCTTCCAAATATCACTTTGCCAATTCCACAAGAACTGTCTTAGCGAAAGGCTTCTTGAGGGGAAAGCTGTAACTCTGTGAGATGATTTCACAGAACCCAAAGAAGTTTCTCAGAAAGCTTCTTTCTCTTTGTTATCAGAGGATATTTCCTTTGGCCCTATAGTCATCAATGGGATCCGAAACATCTGTTCTCAGATTCCACAGAAATAAGGCTAGCAAAGAGATCCACGAAATACAGATGTAACTCTGTGAGATGAATTAACAGAACACTAAGCAGTTTCTCAGAAAGCTTCTTTCCAGATTTCATCTGAGGATATTTCCTTTTTCACCATAGCCCTCTATGGGCTTCCAAATATCACATTGCCAATTCCACAAAAACTGTCTTAGCGAAAGGCTTCTTGACGGGATAGCTGTAACTCTGTGAGATGATTTCACAGAACCCAAAGAAGTTTCTCAGAAAGCTTCTTTCTCTTTGTTATCGCAGGATATTTCCTTTGGCCCTATAGTCATCAATGGGATCCGAAACATCTGTTCTCAGATTCCACAGAAATAAGGCTAGCAAAGAGAAGCACCAAATACACATGTAACTCTGTGAGATGAATTAACAGAACACTAAGCAGTTTCTCAGAAAGCTTCTTTCCAGATTTCATCTGAGGATATTTCCTTTTTCACCATAGCCCTCTGGGGGCTTCCAAATATCACTTTGCCAATTCCACAAGAAATGTCTTAGCGAAAGGCTTCTCGAGGGGAAAGCTGTAACTCTGTGAGATGATTTCACAGAACACAAAGAAGTTTCTCAGAAAGCTTCTTTCTCTTTGTTATCGGAGGATATTTCCTTTGGCCCTATAGTCATCAAAGGGATCCGAAATATCTGTTCTCAGATTCCACAGAAATAAGGCTAGCAAAGAGATCCACGAAATACAGATGTAACTCTGTGAGATGAATTAACTGAACACTAAGAAGTTTCTCAGAAAGCTTCTTTCCAGATTTCA
The DNA here is from genome assembly GCF_043159975.1 of Macaca nemestrina. Classification (NCBI taxonomy): domain Eukaryota; kingdom Metazoa; phylum Chordata; class Mammalia; order Primates; family Cercopithecidae; genus Macaca; species Macaca nemestrina. Next base: position 104,141,430 of record NC_092133.1, on the reverse strand, counting down.
TCTGAGGATATTTCCTTTTTCACCATAGCCTCTATGGGCTTCCAAATATCACATTGCCAATACCACAAGAACTGTCTTAGTGAAAGGCTTCTTGACGGGAAAGCTGTACCTCTGTGAGATGATTTCACAGAACCCAAAGAAGTTTCTCAGAAAGCTTCTTTCTCTTTGTTAACGCAGAATATTTCCTTTGGCCCTATAGTCATCAATGGGATCCGAAATATATGTTCTCAGATTCCACAGAAATAAGGCTAGCAAAGAGATCCACGAAATACAGATGTAACTCTGTGAGATGAATTAACAGAACACTAAGCAGTTTCTCAGAAAGCTTCTTTCCAGGTTTCATCTGAGGATATTTCCTTTTTCACCATAGCCCTCTGTGGGCTTCAAAATATCACTTTTCCAATTCCACAAGCACTGTCTTAGCGAAAGGCTTCTTGAGGGGAAAGCTTTAACTCTGTGAGATGATTTCACAGAACACAAAGAAGTTTCTCAGAAAGCTTCTTTCTCTTTGTTATCGCAGGATATTTCCTTTGGCCCTATAGTCATCAATGGGATCCGTAATATCTGTTCTCAGATTCCACAGAAATAAGGCTAGCAAAGAGATCCACGAAATACAGATGTAACTCTGTGAGATGAATTAACAGAACACTAAGCAGTTTCTCAGAAAGCTTCTTTCCAGATTTCATCTGGGGATATTTCCTTTTTCACCATATCCCTCTGTGGGCTTCCAAATATCACTTTGCCAATTCCACAAAAACTGTCTTAGCGAAAGGCTTCTTGACGGGAAAGCTGTAACTCTGTGAGATGATTTCACAGAACCCAAAGAAGTTTCTCAGAAAGCTTCTTTCTCTTTGTTATCGCAGGATATTTCCTTTGTCCCTATAGTCATCAATGGGATCCGAAATATCTGTTCTCAGATTCCACAGAAATAAGGCTAGCAAAGCGATGCACCAAATACACATGTAATTCTGTGAGATGAATTAACAGAACACTAAGCAGTTTCTCAGAAAGCTTCTTTCCAGATTTCATCTGAGGATATTTCCTTTTTCACCATTGCCCTCTATGGGCTTCCAAATATCACTTTGCCAATTCCACAAGAACTGTCTTAGCGAAAGGCTTCTTTAGGGGAAAGCTGTAACTCTGTGAGATGATTTCACAGAACACAAAGAAGTTTCTCAGAAAGCCTCTTTCTCTTTGTTATCGGAGGATATTTCCTTTGGCCCTATAGTCATCAATGGGATCCGAAATATCTGTTCTCAGATTCCACAGAAATAAGGCTAGCAAAGAGATCCACGAAATACAGATGTAACTCTGTGAGATGAATTAACAGAACACTAAGCAGTTTCTCAGAAAGCTTCTTTCCAGGTTTCATCTGAGGATATTTCCTTTTTCACCGTAGCCCTCTGTGGGCTTCCAAATATCACTTTGCCAATTCCACAAGAACTGTCTTAGCGAAAGGCTTCTTGAGGGGAAAGCTGTAACTCTGTGAGATGATTTCACAGAACACAAAGAAGTTTCTCAGAAAGCTTCTTTCTCTTTGTTATCGGAGGATATTTCCTTTGGCCCTATAGTCATCAATGGGATCCGAAATATCTGTTAGATTCCACAGAAATAAGGCTAGCAAAGAGATGCACCAAATACACCTGTAACTCTGTGAGATGAATTAACAGAACACTAAGCAGTTTCTCAGAAAGCTTCTTTCCAGATTTCATCTGAGGATATTTCCTTTTTCACCATAGCCCTCTATGGGCTTCCAATTATCACTTTGCCAATTCCACAAGAACTGTCTTAGCGAAAGGCTTCTTGACGGGAAAGCTGTAACTCTGTGAGATGATTTCACAGAACCCAAAGAAGTTTCTCAGAAAGCTTCTTTCTCTTTGTTAACGCAGAATATTTCCTTTGGCCCTATAGTCATCAAGGGATCCGAAATATATGTTCTCAGATTCCACAGAAATAAGGCTACCAAAGAGATCCACGAAATACAGATGTAACTCTGTGAGATGAATTAACAGAACACTAAGCAGTTTCTCAGAAAGCTTCTTTCCAGGTTTCATCTGAGGATATTTCCTTTTTCACCATAGCCCTCTGAGGGCTTCCAAATATCACTTTGCCAATTCCACAAGAACTGTCTTAGCGAAAGGCTTCTTGAGGGGAAAGCTGTAACTCTGTGAGATGATTTCACAGAACACAAAGAAGTTTCTCAGAAAGCTTCTTTCTCTTTGTTATCGGAGGATATTTCCTTTGGCCCTATAGTCATCAATGGGATCCGAAATATCTGTTCTCAGATTCCACAGAAATAAGGCTAGCAAAGAGATGCACCAAATACACATGTAACTCTGTGAGATGAATTAACAGAACACTAAGCAGTTTCTCAGAAAGCTTCTTTCCAGATTTCATCTGAGGATATTTCCTTTTTCACCATAGCCCTCTATGGGCTTCCAATTATCACTTTGCCAATTCCACAAGAACTGTCTTAGCGAAAGGCTTCTTGAGGGGAAAGCTGTAACTCTGTGAGATGATTTCACAGAACACAAAGAAGTTTCTCAGAAAGCTTCTTTCTCTTTGTTATCGGAGGATATTTCCTTTGGCCCTATAGTCATCAATGGGATCCGAAATATCTGTTCTCAGATTCCACAGAAATAAGGCTAGCAAAGAGATCCACGAAATACAGATGTAACTCTGTGAGATGAATTAACAGAACACTAAGCAGTTTCTCAGAAAGCTTCTTTCCAGGTTTCATCTGAGGATATTTCCTTTTTCACCGTAGCCCTCTGTGGGCTTCCAAATATCACTTTGCCAATTCCACAAGAACTGTCTTAGCGAAAGGCTTCTTGAGGGGAAAGTTGTAACTCTGTGAGATGATTTCACAGAACACAAAGAAGTTTCTCAGAAAGCTTCTTTCTCTTTGTTATCGGAGGATATTTCCTTTGGCCCTATAGTCTTCAATGGGATCCGAAATATCTGTTCTCAGATTCCACAGAAATAAGGCTAGCAAAGAGATGCACCAAATAGACATGTAACTCTGTGAGATGAATTAACAGAACACTAAGCAGTTTCTCAGAAAGCTTCTTTCCAGATTTCATCTGAGGATATTTCCTTTTTCACCATAGCCCTCTATGGGCTTCCAAATATCACTTTGCCAATTCCACAAGAACTGTCTTAGCGAAAGGCTTCTTGAGGGGAAAGCTGTAACTCTGTGAGATGATTTCACAGAACACAAAGAAGTTTCTCAGAAAGCTTCTTTCTCTTTGTTATCGGAGGATATTTCCTTTGGCCCTATAGTTCTCAAAGGGATCAGAAATATCTGTTCTCAGATTCCACAGAAATAAGGCTAGCAAAGAGATCCACGAAATACACATGTAACTCTGTGAGATGAATTAACAGAACACTAAGCAGTTTCTCAGAAAGCTTCTTTCCAGATTTCATCTGAGGATATTTCCTTTTTCACCATAGCCCTCTACGGCTTCCAAATATCACATTGCCAATTCCACAAGACCTGTCTTAGCGAAAGGCTTCTTGACGGGAAAGCTGTAACTCTGTGAGATGGTTTCACAGAACCCAAAGAAGTTTCTCAGAAAGCTTCTTTCTCTTTGTTATCGCAGGATATTTCCTTTGGCCCTATAGTCTTCAATGGGATCCGAAATATCTGTTCTCAGATTCCACAGAAATAAGGCTAGCAAAGAGATCCACGAAATACAGATGTAACTCTTTGAGATGAATTAACAGAACACTAAGCAGTGTCTCAGAAAGCTTCTTTCCAGATTTCATCTGGGGATATTTCCTTTTTCACCATAGCCCTCTGTGGGCTTCCAAATATCACTTTGCCAATTACACAAGAACTGTCTTAGCGAAAGGCTTCTTGAGGGGAAAGCTGTAACTCTGTGAGATGATTTCACAGAACAAAAAGAAGTTTCTCAGAAAGCTTCTTTCTCTTGGTATCGCAGGATATTTCCTTTGGTCCTATAGTCATCAATGGGATCCGAAATATCTGTTCTCAGATTCCACAGAAATAAGGCTAGCAAAGAGATGCACCAAATACACATGTAACTCTGTGAGATGAATTAACAGAACACTAAGCAGTTTCTCAGAAAGCTTCTTTCCAGATTTCATCTGAGGATATTTCCTTTTTCACCATAGCCCTCTATGGGCTTCCAAATATCACTTTGCCAATTCCACAAGAACTGTCTTAGCGAAAGGCTTCTTGAGGGGAAAACTGTAACTCTGTGAGATGATTTCACAGAACCCAAAGAAGTTTCTCAGAAAGCTTCTTTCTCTTTGTTATCGGAGGATATTTCCTTTGGCCCTATAGTCATCAATGGGAACCGAAATATCTGTTCTCAGATTCCACAGAAATAAGGCTAGCAAAGAGATCCACGAAATACAGATGTAACTCTGTGAGATGAATTAACAGAACACTAAGCAGTTTCTCAGAAAGCTTCTTTCCAGATTTCATCTGAGGATATTTCCTTTTTCACCATAGCCCTCTATGGGCTTCCAAATATCACATTGCCAATTCCACAAGAACTGTCTTAGCGAAAGGCTTCTTGACGGGATAGCGGTAACTCTGTGAGATGATTTCACAGAACCCAAAGAAGTTTCTCAGAAAGCTTCTTTCTCTTTGTTATCGCAGGATATTTCCTTTGGCCCTATAGTCATCAATGGGATCCGAAACATCTGTTCTCAGATTCCACAGAAATAAGGCTAGCAAAGAGATGCACCAAATACACATGTAACTCTGTGAGATGAATTTACAGAATACTAAGCAGTTTCTCAGAAAGCTTCTTTCCAGATTTCATCTGAGGATATTTCCTTTTTCACCATAGCCCTCTATGGGCTTCCTAATATCACTTTGCCAATTCCACAAGAACTGTCTTAGCGAAAGGCTTCTTGAGGGGAAAGCTGTAACTCTGTGAGATGATTTCACAGAACACAAAGAAGTTTCTCAGAAAGCTTCTTTCTCTTTGTTATCAGAGGATATTTCCTTTGGCCCTATAGTCATCAATGGGATCCGAAATATCTGTTCTCAGATTCCACAGAAATAAGGCTAGCAAAGATATCCACGAAATACAGATGTAACTCTGTGAGATGAATTAACAGAACACTAAGCAGTTTCTCAGAAAGCTTCTTTCCAGATTTCATCTGGGGATATTTCCTTTTTCACCATAGCCCTCTGTGGGCTTCCAAATATCACTTTGCCAATTCCACAAGAACTGTCTTAGCGAAAGGCTTCTTGAGGGGAAAGCTGTAACTCTGTGACATGATTTCACAGAAACCAAAGAAGTTTCTCAGAAAGCTTGTTTCTCTTTCTTATCGCAGGATATTTCCTTTGGCCCTATAGTCATCAATGGGATCCGAAATATCTGTTCTCAGATTCCACAGAAATAAGGCTAGCAAAGAGATGCACCAAATACACATGTAACTCTGTGCGATGAATTAACAGAACACTAATCAGTTTCTCAGAAAGCTTCTTTCCAAGTTTCATCTGAGGATATTTCCTTTTTCACCATAGCCCTCTGTGGGCTTCCAAATATCACTTTGCCAATTCCACAAGCACTGTCTTAGCCGAAGGCTTCTTGAGGGGAAAGCTGTAACTCTGTGAGATGATTTCACAGAACACAAAGATGTTTCTCAGAAAGCTTCTTTCTCTTTGTTATCGGAGGATATTTCCTTTGGCCCTATAGTCATCAATGGGATCCGTAATATCTGTTCTCAGATTCCACAGAAATAAGGCTAGCAAAGAGATCCACGAAATACAGATATAACTCTGTGAGATGAATTAACAGAACACTAAGCAGTTTCTCAGAAAGCTTCTTTCCAGATTTCATCTGGGGATATTTCCTTTTTCACCATAGCCCTCTGTGGGCTTCCAAATATCACTTTGCCAATTCCACAAGAACTGTCTTAGCGAAAGGCTTCTTGAGGGGAAAGCTGTAACTCTGTGAGATGATTTCACAGAACCCAAAGAAGTTTCTCAGAAAGCTTCTTTCTCTTTGTTATCGCAGGATATTTCCTTTGGCCCAATAGTCATCAATGGGATCCGAAATATCTGTTCTCAGATTCCACAGAAATAAGGCTAGCAAAGAGAACCACGAAATACAGATGTAACTCTGTGAGATGAATTAACAGAACACTAAGCAGTTTCTCAGAAAGCTTCTTTCCAGATTTCATCTGGGGATATTTCCTTTTTCACCATAGCCCTCTATGGGCTTCCAAATATCACTTTGCCAATTCCCCAAGAACTGTCTTAGCGAAAGGCTTCTTGAGGGGAAAGCTGTAACTCTGTGAGATGATTTCACAGAACACAAAGAAGTTTCTCAGAAAGCTTCTTTCTCTTTGTTATCGGAGGATATTTCCTTTGGCCCTATAGTCATCAATGGGATCCGTAATATCTGTTCTCAGATTCCACAGAAATAAGGCTAGCAAAGAGATCCACGAAATACAGATGTAACTCTGTGAGATGAATTAACAGAACACTAAGCAGTTTCTCAGAAAGCTTCTTTCCAGATTTCATCTGGGGATATTTCCTTTTTCACCATAGCCCTCTGTGGGCTTCCAAATATCACTTTGCCAATTCCACAAGAACTGTCTTAGCGAAAGGCTTCTTGAGGGGAAAGCTGTAACTCTGTGAGATGATTTCACAGAACCCAAAGAAGTTTCTCAGAAAGCTTCTTTCTCTTTGTTATCGCAGGATATTTCCTTTGGCCCTATAGTCATCAATGGGATCCGAAATATCTGTTCTCAGATTCCACAGAAATAAGGCTAGCAAAGAGATCCACGAAATACAGATGTAACTCTGTGAGATGAATTAACAGAACACTAAGCAGTTTCTCAGAAAGCTTCTTTCCAGATTTCATCTGGGGATATTTCCTTTTTCACCATAGCCCTCTATGGGCTTCCAAATATCACTTTGCCAATTCCCCAAGAACTGTCTTAGCGAAAGGCTTCTTGAGGGGAAAGCTGTAACTCTGTGAGATGATTTCACAGAACCCAAAGAAGTTTCTCAGAAAGCTTCTTTCTCTTTGTTATCGCAGGATATTTCCTTTGGCCCTATAGTCATCAATGGGATCCGAAATATCTGTTCTCAGATTCCACAGAAATAAGGCTAGCAAAGAGATGCACCAAATACACATGTAACTCTGTGAGATGAATTAACAGAACACTAAGCAGTTTCTCAGAAAGCTTCTTTCCAGATTTCATCTGAGGATATTTCCTTTTTCACCATAGCCCTCTATGGGCTTCCAAATATCACTTTGCCAATTCCACAAGAACTGTCTTAGCGAAAGGCTTCTTGAGGGGAAAGCTGTAACTCTGTGAGATGATTTCAGAGAACCCAAAGAAGTTTCTCAGAAAGCTTCTTTCTCTTTGTTATCAGAGGATATTTCCTTTGGCCCTATAGTCATCAATGGGATCCGAAACATCTGTTCTCAGATTCCACAGAAATAAGGCTAGCAAAGAGATCCACGAAATACAGATGTAACTCTGTGAGATGAATTAACAGAACACTAAGCAGTTTCTCAGAAAGCTTCTTTCCAGATTTCATCTGAGGATATTTCCTTTTTCACCATAGCCCTCTATGGGCTTCCAAATATCACATTGCCAATTCCACAAGAACTGTCTTAGCGAAAGGCTTCTTGAGGGGAAAGCTGTAACTCTGTGAGATGATTTCACAGAACACAAAGAAGTTTCTCAGAAAGCTTCTTTCTCTTTGTTATCGGAGGATATTTCCTTTGGCCCTATAGTCATAAATGGGATCCGAAATATCTGTTCTCAGATTCCACAGAAATAAGGCTAGCAAAGAGATCCACGAAATACAGATGTAACTCTGTGAGATGAATTAACAGAACACTAAGCAGTTTCTCAGAAAGCTTCTTTCCAGGTTTCATCTGAGGATATTTCCTTTTTCACCGTAGCCCTCTGTGGGCTTCCAAATATCACTTTGCCAATTCCACAAGAACTGTCTTAGCGAAAGGCTTCTTGAGGGGAAAGCTGTAACTCTGTGAGATGATTTCACAGAACACAAAGAAGTTTCTCAGAAAGCTTCTTTCTCTTTGTTATCGGAGGATATTTCCTTTGGCCCTATAGTCTTCAAAGGGATCCGAAATATCTGTTCTCAGATTCCACAGAAATAAGGCTAGCAAAGAGATGCACCAAATACACATGTAACTCTGTGAGATGAATTAACAGAACACTAAGCAGTTTCTCAGAAAGCTTCTTTCCAGATTTCATCTGAGGATATTTCCTTTTTCATCATAGCCCTCTATGGGCTTCCAAATATCACTTTGCCAATTCCACAAGAACAGTCTTAGCGAAAGGCTTCTTGAGGGGAAAGCTGTAACTCTGTGAGATGATTTCCCAGAACACAAAGAAGTTTCTCAGAAAGCTTCTTTCTCTTTGTTATCGGAGGATATTTCCTTTGGCCCTATAGTCATCAATGGGATCCGAAATATCTGTTCTCAGATTCCACAGAAATAAGGCTAGCAAAGAGATGCACCAAACAGACATGTAACTCTGTGAGATGAATTAACAGAACACTAAGCAGTTTCTCAGAAAGCTTCTTTCCAGATTTCATCTGGGGATATTTCCTTTTTTACCATAGCCCTCTGTGGGCTTCCAAATATCACTTTGCCAATTCCACAAGAACTGTCTTAGCGAAAGGCTTCTTGAGGGGAAATATGTAACTCTGTGAGATGATTTCATAGAACCCAAAGAAGTTTCTCAGAAAGCTTCTTTCTCTTTGTTATCGCAGGATATTTCCTTTGGCCCTGTAGTCATCAATGGGATCCGAAATATCTGTTCTCAGATTCCACAGAAATAAGGCTAGAAAAGAGATGCACCAAATACAGATGTAACTCTGTGAGATGAATTAACTGAACACTAAGAAGTTTCTCAGAAAGCTTCTTTCCAGATTTCATCTGAGGATATTTCCTTTTTCACCATAGCCCTCTATGGGCTTCCAAATATCACATTGCCAATACCACAAGAACTGTCTTAGTGAAAGGCTTCTTGACGGGAAAGCTGTAACTCTGTGAGATGATTTCACAGAACCCAAAGAAGTTTCTCAGAAAGCTTCTTTCTCTTTTTTAACGCAGAATATTTCCTTTGGCCCTATAGTCATCAATGGGATACGAAATATATGTTCTCAGATTCCACAGAAATAAGGCTAGCAAAGAGATCCACGAAATACAGATGTAACTCTGTGAGATGAATTAACAGAACACTAAGCAGTTTCTCAGAAAGCTTCTTTCCAGATTTCATCTGGGGATATTTCCTTTTTCACCATAGCCCTCTGTGGGCTTCCAAATATCACTTTGCCAATTCCACAAGAACTGTCTTAGCGAAAGGCTTCTTGAGGGGAAAGCTGTAACTCTGTGAGATGATTTCACAGAACCCAAAGAAGTTTCTCAGAAAGCTTCTTTCTCTTTGTTAACGCAGGATATTTCCTTTGGCCCTATAGTCATCAATGGGATCCGAAATATCTGTTCTCAGATTCCACAGAAATAAGGCTAGCAAAGAGATGCACCAAATACACATGTAACTCTGTGAGATGAATTAACAGAACACTAAGCAGTTTCTCAGAAAGCTTCTTTCCAGATTTCATCTGAGGATATTTCCTTTTTCACCATAGCCCTCTCTGGGCTTCCAAATATCACTTTTCCAATTCCACAAGAACTGTCTTAGCGAAAGGCTTCTTGAGGGGAAAGCTGTAACTCTGTGAGATGATTTCACAGAACACAAAGAAGTTTCTCAGAAAGCTTCTTTCTCTTTGTTATCGGAGGATATTTCCTTTGGCCCTATAGTCATCAATGGGATCCGAAATATCTGTTCTCAGATTCCACAGAAATAAGGCTAGCAAAGAGATCCACGAAATACAGATGTAACTCTTTGAGATGAATTAACAGAACACTAAGCAGTTTCTCAGAAAGCTTCTTTCCAGGTTTCATCTGAGGATATTTCCTTTTTCACCGTAGCCCTCTGTGGGCTTCCAAATATCACTTTGCCAATTCCACAAGAACTGTCTTAGCGAAAGGCTTCTTGAGGGGAAAGCTGTAACTCTGTGAGATGATTTCACAGAACACAAAGAAGTTTCTCAGAAAGCTTCTTTCTCTTTGTTATCGGAGGATATTTCCTTTGGCCCTATAGTTCTCAAAGGGATCAGAAATATCTGTTCTCAGATTCCACAGAAATAAGGCTAGCAAAGAGGTCCACGAAATACACATGTAACTCTGTGAGATGAATTAACAGAACACTAAGCAGTTTCTCAGAAAGTTTCTTTCCAGATTTCCTGTGAGGATATTTCCTTTTTCACCATAGCCCTCTATGGCTTCCAAATATCACATTGCCAATTCCACAAGAACTGTCTTAGCGAAAGGCTTCTTGACGGGAAAGCTGTAACTCTGTGAGATGATTTCACAGAACCCAAAGAGGTTTCTCAGAAAGCTTCTTTCTCTTTGTTATCGCAGGATATTTCCTTTGTCCCTATAGTCATCAATGGGATCCGAAACATCTGTTCTCAGATTCCACAGAAATAAGGCTAGCAAAGAGAAGCACCAAATACACATGTAACTCTGTGAGATGAATTAACAGAACACTAAGCAGTTTCTCAGAAAGCTTCTTTCCAGATTTCATCTGAGGATATTTCCTTTTTCACCATAGCCCTCTATGGGCTTCCAAATATCACTTTGCCAATTCCACAAGAACTGTCTTAGCGAAAGGCTTCTTGAGGGGAAAGCTGTAACTCTGTGAGATGATTTCAGAGAACCCAAAGAAGTTTCTCAGAAAGCTTCTTTCTCTTTGTTATCAGAGGATATTTCCTTTGGCCCTATAGTCATCAATGGGATCCGAAACATCTGTTCTCAGATTCCACAGAAATAAGGCTAGCAAAGAGATCCACGAAATACAGATGTAACTCTGTGAGATGAATTAACAGAACACTAAGCAGTTTCTCAGAAAGCTTCTTTCCAGATTTCATCTGAGGATATTTCCTTTTTCACCATAGCCCTCTATGGGCTTCCAAATATCACATTGCCAATTCCACAAGAACTGTCTTAGCGAAAGGCTTCTTGACGGGATAGCTGTAACTCTGTGAGATGATTTCACAGAACCCAAAGAAGTTTCTCAGAAAGCTTCTTTCTCTTTGTTATCGCAGGATATTTCCTTTGGCCCTATAGTCATCAATGGGATCCGAAACATCTGTTCTCAGATTCCACAGAAATAAGGCTAGCAAAGAGATGCACCAAATACACATGTAACTCTGTGAGATGAATTAAGAGAACACTAAGCAGTTTCTCAGAAAGCTTCTTTCCAGATTTCATCTGAGGATATTTCCTTTTTCACCATTGCCCTCTATGGGCTTCCAAATATCACTTTGCCAATTCCACAAGAACTGTCTTAGCGAAAGGCTTCTTGAGGGGAAAGCTGTAACTCTGTGAGATGATTTGACAGAACACAAAGAAGTTTCTCAGAAAGCCTCTTTCTCTTTGTTATCGGAGGATATTTCCTTTGGCCCTATAGTCATCAATGGGATCCGAAATATCTGTTCTCAGATTCCACAGAAATAAGGCTAGCAAAGAGATCCACGAAATACAGATGTAACTCTGTGAGATGAATTAACAGAACACTAAGCAGTTTCTCAGAAAGCTTCTTTCCAGGTTTCATCTGAGGATATTTCCTTTTTCACCGTAGCCCTCTGTGGGCTTCCAAATATCACTTTGCCAATTCCACAAGAACTGTCTTAGCGAAAGGCTTCTTGAGGGGAAAGCTGTAACTCTGTGAGATGATTTCACAGAACACAAAGAAGTTTCTCAGAAAGCTTCTTTCTCTTTGTTATCGGAGGATATTTCCTTTGGCCCTATAGTCATCAATGGGATCCGAAATATCTGTTCTCAGATTCCACAGAAATAAGGCTAGCAAAGAGATCCACGAAATACAGATGTAACTCTGTGAGATGAATTAACAGAACACTAAGCAGTTTCTCAGAAAGCTTCTTTCCAGATTTCATCTGAGGATATTTCCTTTTTCACCATAGCCCTCTATGGGCTTCCAAATATCACTTTGCCAATTCCCCAAGAACTGTCTTAGCGAAAGTCTTCTTTAGGGGAAAGCTGTAACTCTGTGAGATGATTTCACAGAACCCAAAGAAGTTTCTCAGAAAGCTTCTTTCTCTTTGTTATCGCAGGATATTTCCTTTGGCCCTATAGTCATCAATGGGATCCAAAATATCTGTTCTCAGATTCCACAGAAATAAGGCTAGCAAAGAGATGCACCAAATACACATGTAACTCTGTGAGATGAATTAACAGAACACTAAGCAGTTTCTCAGAAAGCTTCTTTCCAGATTTCATCTGAGGATATTTCCTTTTTCACCATAGCCCTCTATGGGCTTCCAAATATCACTTTGCCAATTCCACAAGAACTGTCTTAGCGAAAGGCTTCTTGAGGGGAAAGCTGTAACTCTGTGAGATGATTTCACAGAACCCAAAGAAGTTTCTCAGAAAGCTTCTTTCTCTTTGTTATCAGAGGATATTTCCTTTGGCCCTATAGTCATCAATGGGATCCGAAACATCTGTTCTCAGATTCCACAGAAATAAGGCTAGCAAAGAGATCCACGAAATACAGATGTAACTCTGTGAGATGAATTAACAGAACACTAAGCAGTTTCTCAGAAAGCTTCTTTCCAGATTTCATCTGAGGATATTTCCTTTTTCACCATAGCCCTCTATGGGCTTCCAAATATCACATTGCCAATTCCACAAAAACTGTCTTAGCGAAAGGCTTCTTGACGGGATAGCTGTAACTCTGTGAGATGATTTCACAGAACCCAAAGAAGTTTCTCAGAAAGCTTCTTTCTCTTTGTTATCGCAGGATATTTCCTTTGGCCCTATAGTCATCAATGGGATCCGAAACATCTGTTCTCAGATTCCACAGAAATAAGGCTAGCAAAGAGAAGCACCAAATACACATGTAACTCTGTGAGATGAATTAACAGAACACTAAGCAGTTTCTCAGAAAGCTTCTTTCCAGATTTCATCTGAGGATATTTCCTTTTTCACCATAGCCCTCTGGGGGCTTCCAAATATCACTTTGCCAATTCCACAAGAAATGTCTTAGCGAAAGGCTTCTCGAGGGGAAAGCTGTAACTCTGTGAGATGATTTCACAGAACACAAAGAAGTTTCTCAGAAAGCTTCTTTCTCTTTGTTATCGGAGGATATTTCCTTTGGCCCTATAGTCATCAAAGGGATCCGAAATATCTGTTCTCAGATTCCACAGAAATAAGGCTAGCAAAGAGATCCACGAAATACAGATGTAACTCTGTGAGATGAATTAACTGAACACTAAGAAGTTTCTCAGAAAGCTTCTTTCCAGATTTCATCTGAGGATATTTCCTTTTTCACCATAGCCTCTATGGGCTTCCAAATATCACATTGCCAATACCACAAGAACTGTCTTAGTGAAAGGCTTCTTGACGGGAAAGCTGTACCTCTGTGAGATGATTTCACAGAACCCAAAGAAGTTTCTCAGAAAGCTTCTTTCTCTTTGTTAACGCAGAATATTTCCTTTGGCCCTATAGTCATCAATGGGATCCGAAATATATGTTCTCAGATTCCACAGAAATAAGGCTAGCAAAGAGATCCACGAAATACAGATGTAACTCTGTGAGATGAATTAACAGAACACTAAGCAGTTTCTCAGAAAGCTTCTTTCCAGGTTTCATCTGAGGATATTTCCTTTTTCACCATAGCCCTCTGTGGGCTTCAAAATATCACTTTTCCAATTCCACAAGCACTGTCTTAGCGAAAGGCTTCTTGAGGGGAAAGCTTTAACTCTGTGAGATGATTTCACAGAACACAAAGAAGTTTCTCAGAAAGCTTCTTTCTCTTTGTTATCGCAGGATATTTCCTTTGGCCCTATAGTCATCAATGGGATCCGTAATATCTGTTCTCAGATTCCACAGAAATAAGGCTAGCAAAGAGATCCACGAAATACAGATGTAACTCTGTGAGATGAATTAACAGAACACTAAGCAGTTTCTCAGAAAGCTTCTTTCCAGATTTCATCTGGGGATATTTCCTTTTTCACCATATCCCTCTGTGGGCTTCCAAATATCACTTTGCCAATTCCACAAGAACTGTCTTAGCGAAAGGCTTCTTGAGGGGAAAGCTGTAACTCTGTGAGATGATTTCACAGAACACAAAGAAGTTTCTCAGAAAGCTTCTTTCTCTTTGTTATCGGAGGATATTTCCTTTGGCCCTATAGTCATCAATGGGATCCGAAATATCTGTTCTCAGATTCCACAGAAATAAGGCTAGCAAAGAGATCCACGAAATACAGATGTAACTCTATGAGATGAATTAACAGAACACTAAGCAGTTTCTCAGAAAGCTTCTTTCCAGGTTTCATCTGAGGATATTTCCTTTTTCACCGTAGCCCTCTGTGGGCTTCCAAATATCACTTTGCCAATTCCACAAGAACTGTCTTAGCGAAAGGCTTCTTGAGGGGAAAGCTGTAACTCTGTGAGATGATTTCACAGAACCCAAAGAAGTTTCTCAGAAAGCTTCTTTCTCTTTGTTATCGGAGGATATTTCCTTTGGCCCTATAGTCTTCAATGGGATCCGAAATATCTGTTCTCAGATTCCACAGAAATAAGGCTAGCAAAGAGATGCACCAAATAGACATGTAATTCTGTGAGATGAATTAACAGAACACTAAGCAGTTTCTCAAAAGGCTTCTTTCCAGATTTCATCTGAGGATATTTCCTTTTTCACCATAGCCCTCTATGGGGTTCCAAATATCACATTGCCAATTCCACAAAAACTGTCTTAGCGAAAGGCTTCTTGACGGGAAAGCTGTAACTCTGTGAGATGATTTCACAGAACCCAAAGAAGTTTCTCAGAAAGCTTCTTTCTCTTTGTTATCGCAGGATATTTCCTTTGTCCCTATAGTCATCAATGGGATCCGAAATATCTGTTCTCAGATTCCACAGAAATAAGGCTAGCAAAGCGATGCACCAAATACACATGTAATTCTGTGAGATGAATTAACAGAACACTAAGCAGTTTCTCAGAAAGCTTCTTTCCAGATTTCATCTGAGGATATTTCCTTTTTCACCATTGCCCTCTATGGGCTTCCAAATATCACTTTGCCAATTCCACAAGAACTGTCTTAGCGAAAGGCTTCTTGAGGGGAAAGCTGTAACTCTGTGAGATGATTTCACAGAACACAAAGAAGTTTCTCAGAAAGCTTCTTTCTCTTTGTTATCGGAGGATATTTCCTTTGGCCCTATAGTCATCAATGGGATCCGAAATATCTGTTCTCAGATTCCACAGAAATAAGGCTAGCAAAGAGATCCACGAAATACAGATGTAACTCTGTGAGATGAATTAACAGAACACTAAGCAGTTTCTCAGAAAGCTTCTTTCCAGATTTCATCTGGGGATATTTCCTTTTTTACCATAGCCCTCTGTGGGCTTCCAAATATCACTTTGCCAATTCCACAAGAACTGTCTTAGCGAAAGGCTTCTTGAGGGGAAATCTGTAATTCTGTGAGATGATTTCATAGAACCCAACGAAGTTTCTCAGAAAGCTTCTTTCTCTTTGTTATCGGAGGATATTTCCTTTGGCCCTATAGTCATCAATGGGATCCTTAATATCTGTTCTCAGATTCCACAGAAATAAGGCTAGCAAAGAGATCCACGAAATACAGATGTAACTCTGTGAGATGAATTAACAGAACACTAAGCAGTTTCTCAGAAAGCTTCTTTCCAGATTTCATCTGGGGATATTTCCTTTTTCACCATAGCCCTCTGTGGGCTTCCAAATATCACTTTGCCAATTCCACAAGAACTGTCTTAGCGAAAGGCTTCTTGAGGGGAAAGCTGTAACTCTGTGAGATGATTTCACAGAACACAAAGAAGATTCTCAGAAAGCTTCTTTCTCTTTGTTATCGCAGGATATTTCCTTTGGCCCTATAGTCATCATTGGGATCTGAAATATCTGTTCTCAGATTCCACAGAAATAAGGCAAGCAAAGAGATGCACCAAATACACATGTAACTCTGTGAGATGAATTAACAGAACACTTATCAGTTTCTCAGAAAGCTTCTTTCCAGATTTCATCTGAGGATATTTCCTTTTTCACCATAGCCCTCTATGGGCTTCCAAATATCACTTTGCCAATTCCACAAGAACTGTCTTAGCGAAAGGCTTCTTGAGGGGAAAGCTGTAACTCTGTGAGATGATTTCACAGAACACAAAGACGTTTCTCAGAAAGCTTCTTTCTCTTTGTTATCGGAGGATATTTCCTTTGGCCCTATAGTCTTCAAAGGGATCCGAAATATCGGTTCTCAGATTCCACAGAAATAAGGCTAGCAAAGAGATGCACCAAATACACATGTAACTCTGTGAGATGAATTAACAGAACACTAAGCAGTTTCTCAGAAAACTTCTTTCCAGATTTCATCTGTGGATATTTCCTTTTTCACCATAGCCCTCTATGGGGTTCCAAATATCACTTTGCCAATTCCACAAGAACTGTCTTAGCGAAAGGCTTCTTGAGGGGAAAGCTGTAACTCTGTGAGATGATTTCACAGAACACAAAGAAGTTTCTCAGAAAGCTTCTTTCTCTTTGTTATCGGAGGATATTTCCTTTGGCCCTATAGTTCTCAAAGGGATCAGAAATATCTGTTCTCAGATTCCACAGAAATAAGGCTAGAAAAGAGATCCACGAAATACACATGTAACTCTGTGAGATGAATTAACAGAACACTAAGCAGTTTCTCAGAAAGCTTCTTTCCAGATTTCCTGTGAGGATATTTCCTTTTTCACCATAGCCCTCTATGGCTTCCAAATATCACATTGCCAATTCCACAAGAACTGTCTTAGCGAAAGGCTTCTTGACGGGAAAGCTGTAACTCTGTGAGATGATTTCACAGAACCCAAAGAAGTTTCTCAGAAAGCTTCTTTCTCTTTGTTATCGCAGGATATTTCCTTTGGCCCTATAGTCATCAATGGGATCCGAAACATCTGTTCTCAGATTCCACAGAAATAAGGCTAGCAAAGAGAAGCACCAAATACACATGTAACTCTGTGAGATGAATTAACAGAACACTAAGCAGTTTCTCAGAAAGCTTCTTTCCAGATTTCATCTGAGGATATTTCCTTTTTCACCATAGCCCTCTGGGGGCTTCCAAATATCACTTTGCCAATTCCACAAGAAATGTCTTAGCGAAAGGCTTCTCGAGGGGAAAGCTGTAACTCTGTGAGATGATTTCACAGAACACAAAGAAGTTTCTCAGAAAGCTTCTTTCTCTTTGTTATCGGAGGATATTTCCTTTGGCCCTATAGTCATCAATGGGATCCGAAATATCTGTTCTCATATTCCACAGAAATAAGGCTAGCAAAGAGATCCACGAAATACAGATGTAACTCTGTGAGATGAATTAACAGAACACTAAGCAGTTTCTCAGAAAGCTTCTTTCCAGATTTCATCTGGGGATATTTCCTTTTTCACCATAGCCCTCTATGGGCTTCCAAATATCACTTTGCCAATTCCCCAAGAACTGTCTTAGCGAAAGGCTTCTTGAGGGGAAAGCTGTAACTCTGTTAGATGATTTCACAGAACCCAAAGAAGTTTCTCAGAAAGCTTCTTTCTCTTTGTTATCGCAGGATATTTCCTTTGGCCCTATAGTCATCAATGGGATCCGAAATATCTGTTCTCAGATTCCACAGAAATAAGGCTAGCAAAGCGATGCACCAAATACACATGTAACTCTGTGAGATGAATTAACAGAACACTAAGCAGTTTCTCAGAAAGCTTCTTTCCATATTTCATCTGAGGATATTTCCTTTTTCACCATAGCCCTCTATGGCTTCCGAATATCTCTTTGCCAATTCCACAAGAACTGTCTTAGCGAAAGGCTTCTTGAGGGGAAAGCTGTAACTCTGTGAGATGATTTCACAGAACCCAAAGAAGTTTCTCAGAAAGCTTCTTTCTCTTTGTTAACGCAGAATATTTCCTTTGGCCCTATAGTCATCAATGGGATCCGAAATATATGTTCTCAGATTCCACAGAAATAAGGCTAGCAAAGAGATCCACGAAATACAGATGTAACTCTGTGAGATGAATTAACAGAACACTAAGCAGTTTCTCAGAAAGCTTCTTTCCAGATTTCATCTGAGGATATTTCCTTTTTCACCATAGCCCTCTGTGGGCTTCAAAATATCACTTTTCCAATTCCACAAGCACTGTCTTAGCGAAAGGCTTCTTGAGGGGAAAGCTTTAACTCTGTGAGATGATTTCACAGAACACAAAGAAGTTTCTCAGAAAGCTTCTTTCTCTTTGTTATCGCAGGATATTTCCTTTGGCCCTATAGTCATCAATGGGATCCGTAATATCTGTTCTCAGATTCCACAGAAATAAGGCTAGCAAAGAGATCCACGAAATACAGATGTAACTCTGTGAGATGAATTAACAGAACACTAAGCAGTTTCTCAGAAAGCTTCTTTCCAGATTTCATCTGGGGATATTTCCTTTTTCACCATATCCCTCTGTGGGCTTCCATATATCACTTTGCCAATTCCACAAGAACTGTCTTAGCGAAAGGCTTCTTGAGGGGAAAGCTGTAACTCTGTGAGATGATTTCACAGAACACAAAGAAGTTTCTCAGAAAGCTTCTTTCTCTTTGTTATCGGAGGATATTTCCTTTGGCCCTATAGTCATCAATGGGATCCGAAATATCTGTTCTCAGATTCCACAGAAATAAGGCTAGCAAAGAGATCCACGAAATACAGATGTAACTCTATGAGATGAATTAACAGAACACAAAGCAGTTTCTCAGAAAGCTTCTTTCCAGGTTTCATCTGAGGATATTTCCTTTTTCACCGTAGCCCTCTGTGGGCTTCCAAATATCACTTTGCCAATTCCACAAGAACTGTCTTAGCGAAAGGCTTCTTGAGGGGAAAGCTGTAACTCTGTGAGATGATTTCACAGAACCCAAAGAAGTTTCTCAGAAAGCTTCTTTCTCTTTGTTATCGGAGGATATTTCCTTTGGCCCTATAGTCTTCAATGGGATCCGAAATATCTGTTCTCAGATTCCACAGAAATAAGGCTAGCAAAGAGATGCACCAAATAGACATGTAATTCTGTGAGATGAATTAACAGAACACTAAGCAGTTTCTCAAAAGGCTTCTTTCCAGATTTCATCTGAGGATATTTCCTTTT
Source organism: Macaca nemestrina (assembly GCF_043159975.1). Classification (NCBI taxonomy): domain Eukaryota; kingdom Metazoa; phylum Chordata; class Mammalia; order Primates; family Cercopithecidae; genus Macaca; species Macaca nemestrina. The sequence goes on along the minus strand of NC_092133.1, from coordinate 104,122,214 downwards.
TCACCATAGCCCTCTATGGGGTTCCAAATATCACATTGCCAATTCCACAAAAACTGTCTTAGCGAAAGGCTTCTTGACGGGAAAGCTGTAACTCTGTGAGATGATTTCACAGAACCCAAAGAAGTTTCTCAGAAAGCTTCTTTCTCTTTGTTATCGCAGGATATTTCCTTTGTCCCTATAGTCATCAATGGGATCCGAAATATCTGTTCTCAGATTCCACAGAAATAAGGCTAGCAAAGCGATGCACCAAATACACATGTAACTCTGTGAGATGAATTAACAGAACACTAAGCAGTTTCTCAGAAAGCTTCTTTCCAGATTTCATCTGAGGATATTTCCTTTTTCACCATTGCCCTCTATGGGCTTCCAAATATCACTTTGCCAATTCCACAAGAACTGTCTTAGCGAAAGGCTTCTTGAGGGGAAAGCTGTAACTCTGTGAGATGATTTCACAGAACACAAAGAAGTTTCTCAGAAAGCTTCTTTCTCTTTGTTATCGGAGGATATTTCCTTTGGCCCTATAGTCATCAATGGGATCCGAAATATCTGTTCTCAGATTCCACAGAAATAAGGCTAGCAAAGAGATCCACGAAATACAGATGTAACTCTGTGAGATGAATTAACAGAACACTAAGCAGTTTCTCAGAAAGCTTCTTTCCAGATTTCATCTGGGGATATTTCCTTTTTTACCATAGCCCTCTGTGGGCTTCCAAATATCACTTTGCCAATTCCACAAGAACTGTCTTAGCGAAAGGCTTCTTGAGGGGAAATCTGTAACTCTGTGAGATGATTTCATAGAACCCAACGAAGTTTCTCAGAAAGCTTCTTTCTCTTTGTTATCGGAGGATATTTCCTTTGGCCCTATAGTCATCAATGGGATCCTTAATATCTGTTCTCAGATTCCACAGAAATAAGGCTAGCAAAGAGATCCACGAAATACAGATGTAACTCTGTGAGATGAATTAACAGAACACTAAGCAGTTTCTCAGAAAGCTTCTTTCCAGATTTCATCTGGGGATATTTCCTTTTTCACCATAGCCCTCTGTGGGCTTCCAAATATCACTTTGCCAATTCCACAAGAACTGTCTTAGCGAAAGGCTTCTTGAGGGGAAAGCTGTAACTCTGTGAGATGATTTCACAGAACACAAAGAAGTTTCTCAGAAAGCTTCTTTCTCTTTGTTATCGCAGGATATTTCCTTTGGCCCTATAGTCATCATTGGGATCTGAAATATCTGTTCTCAGATTCCACAGAAATAAGGCAAGCAAAGAGATGCACCAAATACACATGTAACTCTGTGAGATGAATTAACAGAACACTTATCAGTTTCTCAGAAAGCTTCTTTCCAGATTTCATCTGAGGATATTTCCTTTTTCACCATAGCCCTCTATGGGCTTCCAAATATCACTTTGCCAATTCCACAAGAACTGTCTTAGCGAAAGGCTTCTTGAGGGGAAAGCTGTAACTCTGTGAGATGATTTCACAGAACACAAAGACGTTTCTCAGAAAGCTTCTTTCTCTTTGTTATCGGAGGATATTTCCTTTGGCCCTATAGTCTTCAAAGGGATCCGAAATATCGGTTCTCAGATTCCACAGAAATAAGGCTAGCAAAGAGATGCACCAAATACACATGTAACTCTGTGAGATGAATTAACAGAACACTAAGCAGTTTCTCAGAAAACTTCTTTCCAGATTTCATCTGTGGATATTTCCTTTTTCACCATAGCCCTCTATGGGGTTCCAAATATCACTTTGCCAATTCCACAAGAACTGTCTTAGCGAAAGGCTTTTGAGGGGAAAGCTGTAACTCTGTGAGATGATTTCACAGAACACAAAGAAGTTTCTCAGAAAGCTTCTTTCTCTTTGTTATCGGAGGATATTTCCTTTGGCCCTATAGTTCTCAAAGGGATCAGAAATATCTGTTCTCAGATTCCACAGAAATAAGGCTAGAAAAGAGATCCACGAAATACACATGTAACTCTGTGAGATGAATTAACAGAACACTAAGCAGTTTCTCAGAAAGCTTCTTTCCAGATTTCCTGTGAGGATATTTCCTTTTTCACCATAGCCCTCTATGGCTTCCAAATATCACATTGCCAATTCCACAAGAACTGTCTTAGCGAAAGGCTTCTTGACGGGAAAGCTGTAACTCTGTGAGATGATTTCACAGAACCCAAAGAAGTTTCTCAGAAAGCTTCTTTCTCTTTGTTATCGCAGGATATTTCCTTTTGCCCTATAGTCATCAATGGGATCCGAAACATCTGTTCTCAGATTCCACAGAAATAAGGCTAGCAAAGAGAAGCACCAAATACACATGTAACTCTGTGAGATGAATTAACAGAACACTAAGCAGTTTCTCAGAAAGCTTCTTTCCAGATTTCATCTGAGGATATTTCCTTTTTCACCATAGCCCTCTGGGGGCTTCCAAATATCACTTTGCCAATTCCACAAGAAATGTCTTAGCGAAAGGCTTCTCGAGGGGAAAGCTGTAACTCTGTGAGATGATTTCACAGAACACAAAGAAGTTTCTCAGAAAGCTTCTTTCTCTTTGTTATCGGAGGATATTTCCTTTGGCCCTATAGTCATCAATGGGATCCGAAATATCTGTTCTCATATTCCACAGAAATAAGGCTAGCAAAGAGATCCACGAAATACAGATGTAACTCTGTGAGATGAATTAACAGAACACTAAGCAGTTTCTCAGAAAGCTTCTTTCCAGATTTCATCTGGGGATATTTCCTTTTTCACCATAGCCCTCTATGGGCTTCCAAATATCACTTTGCCAATTCCCCAAGAACTGTCTTAGCGAAAGGCTTCTTGAGGGGAAAGCTGTAACTCTGTTAGATGATTTCACAGAACCCAAAGAAGTTTCTCAGAAAGCTTCTTTCTCTTTGTTATCGCAGGATATTTCCTTTGGCCCTATAGTCATCAATGGGATCCGAAATATCTGTTCTCAGATTCCACAGAAATAAGGCTAGCAAAGCGATGCACCAAATACACATGTAACTCTGTGAGATGAATTAACAGAACACTAAGCAGTTTCTCAGAAAGCTTCTTTCCATATTTCATCTGAGGATATTTCCTTTTTCACCATAGCCCTCTATGGCTTCCGAATATCTCTTTGCCAATTCCACAAGAACTGTCTTAGCGAAAGGCTTCTTGAGGGGAAAGCTGTAACTCTGTGAGATGATTTCACAGAACACAAAGAAGTTTCTCAGAAAGCTTCTTTCTCTTTGTTATCGGAGGATATTTCCTTTGGCCCTATAGTCATCAAAGGGATCCGAAATATCTGTTCTCAGATTCCACAGAAATAAGGCTAGCAAAGAGATCCACGAAATACAGATGTAACTCTGTGAGATGAATTAACTGAACACTAAGAAGTTTCTCAGAAAGCTTCTTTCCAGATTTCATCTGAGGATATTTCCTTTTTCACCATAGCCCTCTATGGGCTTCCAAATATCACATTGCCAATACCACAAGAACTGTCTTAGTGAAAGGCTTCTTGACGGGAAAGCTGTACCTCTGTGAGATGATTTCACAGAACCCAAAGAAGTTTCTCAGAAAGTTTCTTTCTCTTTGTTAACGCAGAATATTTCCTTTGGCCCTATAGTCATCAACGGGATCCGAAATATATGTTCTCAGATTCCACAGAAATAAGGCTAGCAAAGAGATCCACGAAATACAGATGTAACTCTGTGAGATGAATTAACAGAACACTAAGCAGTTTCTCAGAAAGCTTCTTTCCAGGTTTCATCTGAGGATATTTCCTTTTTCACCATAGCCCTCTGTGGGCTTCAAAATATCACTTTGCCAATTCCACAAGCACTGTCTTAGCGAAAGGCTTCTTGAGGGGAAAGCTTTAACTCTGTGAGATGATTTCACAGAACACAAAGAAGTTTCTCAGAAAGCTTCTTTCTCTTTGTTATCGCAGGATATTTCCTTTGGCCCTATAGTCATCAATGGGATCCGTAATATCTGTTCTCAGATTCCACAGAAATAAGGCTAGCAAAGAGATCCACGAAATACAGATGTAACTCTGTGAGATGAATTAACAGAACACTAAGCAGTTTCTCAGAAAGCTTCTTTCCAGATTTCATCTGGGGATATTTCCTTTTTCACCATAGCCCTCTGTGGGCTTCCAAATATCACTTTGCCAATTCCACAAGAACTGTCTTAGCGAAAGGCTTCTTGAGGGGAAAGCTGTAACTCTGTGAGATGATTTCACAGAACACAAAGAAGTTTCTCAGAAAGCTTCTTTCTCTTTGTTATCGGAGGATATTTCCTTTGGCCCTATAGTCATCAATGGGATCCGAAATATCTGTTATCAGATTCCACAGAAATAAGGCTAGCAAAGAGATGCACCAAATAGACATGTAACTCTGTGAGATGAATTAACAGAACACTAAGCAGTTTCTCAAAAGGCTTCTTTCCAGATTTCATCTGAGGATATTTCCTTTTTCACCATAGCCCTCTATGGGGTTCCAAATATCACATTGCCAATTCCACAAAAACTGTCTTAGCGAAAGGCTTCTTGACGGGAAAGCTGTAACTCTGTGAGATGATTTCACAGAACCCAAAGAAGTTTCTCAGAAAGCTTCTTTCTCTTTGTTATCGCAGGATATTTCCTTTGTCCCTATAGTCATCAATGGGATCCGAAATATCTGTTCTCAGTTTCCACAGAAATAAGGCTAGCAAAGAGATCCACGAAATACAGATGTAACTCTGTGAGATGAATTAACAGAACACTAAGCAGTTTTTCAGAAAGCTTCTTTCCAGGTTTCAACTGAGGATATTTCCTTTTTCACCATAGCCCTCTGGGGGCTTCCAAATATCACTTTGCCAATTCCACAAGAACTGTCTTAGCGAAAGGCTTCTTGAGGGGAAAGCTGTAACTCTGTGAGATGATTTCACAGAACACAAAGAAGTTTCTCAGAAAGCTTCTTTCTCTTTGTTATCGGAGGATATTTCCTTTGGCCCTATAGTCATCAATGGGATCCGTAATATCTGTTCTCAGATTCCACAGAAATAAGGCTAGCAAAGAGATCCACGAAATACAGATGTAACTCTGTGAGATGAATTAACAGAACACTAAGCAGTTTCTCAGAAAGCTTCTTTCCAGATTTCATCTGGGGATATTTCCTTTTTCACCATAGCCCTCTGTGGGCTTCCAAATATCACTTTGCCAATTCCACAAGAACTGTCTTAGCGAAAGGCTTCTTGAGGGGAAAGCTGTAACTCTGTGAGATGATTTCACAGAACACAAAGAAGTTTCTCAGAAAGCTTCTTTCTCTTTGTTATCGCAGGATATTTCCTTTGGCCCTATAGTCATCATTGGGATCTGAAATATCTGTTCTCAGATTCCACAGAAATAAGGCAAGCAAAGAGATGCACCAAATACACATGTAACTCTGTGAGATGAATTAACAGAACACTTATCAGTTTCTCAGAAAGCTTCTTTCCAGATTTCATCTGAGGATATTCCTTTTTCACCATAGCCCTCTATGGGCTTCCAAATATCACTTTGCCAATTCCACAAGAACTGTCTTAGCGAAAGGCTTCTTGAGGGGAAAGCTGTAACTCTGTGAGATGATTTCACAGAACACAAAGACGTTTCTCAGAAAGCTTCTTTCTCTTTGTTATCGGAGGATATTTCCTTTGGCCCTATAGTCTTCAAAGGGATCCGAAATATCGGTTCTCAGATTCCACAGAAATAAGGCTAGCAAAGAGATGCACCAAATAGACATGTAACTCTGTGAGATGAATTAACAGAACACTAAGCAGTTTCTCAGAAAACTTCTTTCCAGATTTCATCTGTGGATATTTCCTTTTTCACCATAGCCCTCTATGGGGTTCCAAATATCACTTTGCCAATTCCACAAGAACTGTCTTAGCGAAAGGCTTCTTGAGGGGAAAGCTGTAACTCTGTGAGATGATTTCACAGAACACAAAGAAGTTTCTCAGAAAGCTTCTTTCTCTTTGTTATCGGAGGATATTTCCTTTGGCCCTATAGTTCTCAAAGGGATCAGAAATATCTGTTCTCAGATTCCACAGAAATAAGGCTAGAAAAGAGATCCACGAAATACACATGTAACTCTGTGAGATGAATTAACAGAACACTAAGCAGTTTCTCAGAAAGCTTCTTTCCAGATTTCCTGTGAGGATATTTCCTTTTTCACCATAGCCCTCTATGGCTTGCAAATATCACATTGCCAATTCCACAAGAACTGTCTTAGCGAAAGGCTTCTTGACGGGAAAGCTGTAACTCTGTGAGATGATTTCACAGAACCCAAAGAAGTTTCTCAGAAAGCTTCTTTCTCTTTGTTATCGCAGGATATTTCCTTTGGCCCTATAGTCATCAATGGGATCCGAAACATCTGTTCTCAGATTCCACAGAAATAAGGCTAGCAAAGAGAAGCACCAAATACACATGTAACTCTGTGAGATGAATTTACAGAACACGAAGCAGTTTCTCAGAAAGCTTCTTTCCAGATTTCATCTGAGGATATTTCCTTTTTCACCATAGCCCTCTGGGGGCTTCCAAATATCACTTTGCCAATTCCACAAGAAATGTCTTAGCGAAAGGCTTCTCGAGGGGAAAGCTGTAACTCTGTGAGATGATTTCACAGAACACAAAGAAGTTTCTCAGAAAGCTTCTTTCTCTTTGTTATCGGAGGATATTTCCTTTGGCCCTATAGTCATCAATGGGATCCGAAATATCTGTTCTCAGATTCCACAGAAATAAGGCTAGCAAAGAGATCCACGAAATACAGATGTAACTCTGTGAGATGAATTAACAGAACACTAAGCAGTTTCTCAGAAAGCTTCTTTCCAGATTTCATCTGGGGATATTTCCTTTTTCACCATAGCCCTCTATGGGCTTCCAAATATCACTTTGCCAATTCCCCAAGAACTGTCTTAGCGAAAGGCTTCTTGAGGGGAAAGCTGTAACTCTGTTAGATGATTTCACAGAACCCAAAGAAGTTTCTCAGAAAGCTTCTTTCTCTTTGTTATCGCAGGATATTTCCTTTGGCCCTATAGTCATCAATGGGATCCGAAATATCTGTTCTCAGATTCCACAGAAATAAGGCTAGCAAAGCGATGCACCAAATACACATGTAACTCTGTGAGATGAATTAACAGAACACTAAGCAGTTTCTCAGAAAGCTTCTTTCCATATTTCATCTGAGGATATTTCCTTTTTCACCATAGCCCTCTATGGCTTCCAAATATCACTTTGCCAATTCCACAAGAACTGTCTTAGCGAAAGGCTTCTTGAGGGGAAAGCTGTAACTCTGTGAGATGATTTCACAGAACACAAAGAAGTTTCTCAGAAAGCTTCTTTCTCTTTGTTATCGGAGGATATTTCCTTTGGCCCTATAGTCATCAAAGGGATCCGAAATATCTGTTCTCAGATTCCACAGAAATAAGGCTAGCAAAGAGATCCACGAAATACAGATGTAACTCTGTGAGATGAATTAACTGAACACTAAGAAGTTTCTCAGAAAGCTTCTTTCCAGATTTCATCTGAGGATATTTCCTTTTTCACCATAGCCCTCTATGGGCTTCCAAATATCACATTGCCAATACCACAAGAACTGTCTTAGTGAAAGGCTTCTTGACGGGAAAGCTGTACCTCTGTGAGATGATTTCACAGAACCCAAAGAAGTTTCTCAGAAAGTTTCTTTCTCTTTGTTAACGCAGAATATTTCCTTTGGCCCTATAGTCATCAATGGGATCCGAAATATATGTTCTCAGATTCCACAGAAATAAGGCTAGCAAAGAGATCCACGAAATACAGATGTAACTCTGTGAGATGAATTAACAGAACACTAAGCAGTTTCTCAGAAAGCTTCTTTCCAGGTTTCATCTGAGGATATTTCCTTTTTCACCATAGCCCTCTGTGGGCTTCAAAATATCACTTTGCCAATTCCACAAGCACTGTCTTAGCGAAAGGCTTCTTGAGGGGAAAGCTTTAACTCTGTGAGATGATTTCACAGAACACAAAGAAGTTTCTCAGAAAGCTTCTTTCTCTTTGTTATCGCAGGATATTTCCTTTGGCCCTATAGTCATCAATGGGATCCGTAATATCTGTTCTCAGATTCCACAGAAATAAGGCTAGCAAAGAGATCCACGAAATACAGATGTAACTCTGTGAGATGAATTAACAGAACACTAAGCAGTTTCTCAGAAAGCTTCTTTCCAGATTTCATCTGGGGATATTTCCTTTTTCACCATAGCCCTCTGTGGGCTTCCAAATATCACTTTGCCAATTCCACAAGAACTGTCTTAGCGAAAGGCTTCTTGAGGGGAAAGCTGTAACTCTGTGAGATGATTTCACAGAACACAAAGAAGTTTCTCAGAAAGCTTCTTTCTCTTTGTTATCGGAGGATATTTCCTTTGGCCCTATAGTCATCAATGGGATCCGAAATATCTGTTATCAGATTCCACAGAAATAAGGCTAGCAAAGAGATGCACCAAATAGACATGTAACTCTGTGAGATGAATTAACAGAACACTAAGCAGTTTCTCAAAAGGCTTCTTTCCAGATTTCATCTGAGGATATTTCCTTTTTCACCATAGCCCTCTATGGGGTTCCAAATATCACATTGCCAATTCCACAAAAACTGTCTTAGCGAAAGGCTTCTTGACGGGAAAGCTGTAACTCTGTGAGATGATTTCACAGAACCCAAAGAAGTTTCTCAGAAAGCTTCTTTCTCTTTGTTATCGCAGGATATTTCCTTTGTCCCTATAGTCATCAATGGGATCCGAAATATCTGTTCTCAGTTTCCACAGAAATAAGGCTAGCAAAGAGATCCACGAAATACAGATGTAACTCTGTGAGATGAATTAACAGAACACTAAGCAGTTTCTCAGAAAGCTTCTTTCCAGGTTTCAACTGAGGATATTTCCTTTTTCACCATAGCCCTCTGGGGGCTTCCAAATATCACTTTGCCAATTCCACAAGAACTGTCTTAGCGAAAGGCTTCTTGAGGGGAAAGCTGTAACTCTGTGAGATGATTTCACAGAACACAAAGAAGTTTCTCAGAAAGCTTCTTTCTCTTTGTTATCGGAGGATATTTCCTTTGGCCCTATAGTCATCAATGGGATCCGTAATATCTGTTCTCAGATTCCATAGAAATAAGGCTAGCAAAGAGATCCACGAAATACAGATGTAACTCTGTGAGATGAATTAACAGAACACTAAGCAGTTTCTCAGAAAGCTTCTTTCCAGATTTCATCTGGGGATATTTCCTTTTTCACCATAGCCCTCTGTGGGCTTCCAAATATCACTTTGCCAATTCCACAAGAACTGTCTTAGCGAAAGGCTTCTTGAGGCGAAAGCTGTAACTCTGTGAGATGATTTCACAGAACACAAAGAAGTTTCTCAGAAAGCTTCTTTCTCTTTGTTATCGCAGGATATTTCCTTTGGCCCTATAGTCATCATTGGGATCTGAAATATCTGTTCTCAGATTCCACAGAAATAAGGCAAGCAAAGAGATGCACCAAATACACATGTAACTCTGTGAGATGAATTAACAGAACACTTATCAGTTTCTCAGAAAGCTTCTTTCCAGATTTCATCTGAGGATATTCCTTTTTCACCATAGCCCTCTATGGGCTTCCAAATATCACTTTGCCAATTCCACAAGAACTGTCTTAGCGAAAGGCTTCTTGAGGGGAAAGCTGTAACTCTGTGAGATGATTTCACAGAACACAAAGACGTTTCTCAGAAAGCTTCTTTCTCTTTGTTATCGGAGGATATTTCCTTTGGCCCTATAGTCTTCAAAGGGATCCGAAATATCGGTTCTCAGATTCCACAGAAATAAGGCTAGCAAAGAGATGCACCAAATAGACATGTAACTCTGTGAGATGAATTAACAGAACACTAAGCAGTTTCTCAGAAAACTTCTTTCCAGATTTCATCTGTGGATATTTCCTTTTTCACCATAGCCCTCTATGGGGTTCCAAATATCACTTTGCCAATTCCACAAGAACTGTCTTAGCGAAAGGCTTCTTGAGGGGAAAGCTGTAACTCTGTGAGATGATTTCACAGAACACAAAGAAGTTTCTCAGAAAGCTTCTTTCTCTTTGTTATCGGAGGATATTTCCTTTGGCCCTATAGTTCTCAAAGGGATCAGAAATATCTGTTCTCAGATTCCACAGAAATAAGGCTAGAAAAGAGATCCACGAAATACACATGTAACTCTGTGAGATGAATTAACAGAACACTAAGCAGTTTCTCAGAAAGCTTCTTTCCAGATTTCCTGTGAGGATATTTCCTTTTTCACCATAGCCCTCTATGGCTTGCAAATATCACATTGCCAATTCCACAAGAACTGTCTTAGCGAAAGGCTTCTTGACGGGAAAGCTGTAACTCTGTGAGATGATTTCACAGAACCCAAAGAAGTTTCTCAGAAAGCTTCTTTCTCTTTGTTATCGCAGGATATTTCCTTTGGCCCTATAGTCATCAATGGGATCCGAAACATCTGTTCTCAGATTCCACAGAAATAAGGCTAGCAAAGAGAAGCACCAAATACACATGTAACTCTGTGAGATGAATTTACAGAACACGAAGCAGTTTCTCAGAAAGCTTCTTTCCAGATTTCATCTGAGGATATTTCCTTTTTCACCATAGCCCTCTGGGGGCTTCCAAATATCACTTTGCCAATTCCACAAGAAATGTCTTAGCGAAAGGCTTCTCGAGGGGAAAGCTGTAACTCTGTGAGATGATTTCACAGAACACAAAGAAGTTTCTCAGAAAGCTTCTTTCTCTTTGTTATCGGAGGATATTTCCTTTGGCCCTATAGTCATCAATGGGATCCGAAATATCTGTTCTCAGATTCCACAGAAATAAGGCTAGCAAAGAGATCCACGAAATACAGATGTAACTCTGTGAGATGAATTAACAGAACACTAAGCAGTTTCTCAGAAAGCTTCTTTCCAGATTTCATCTGGGGATATTTCCTTTTTCACCATAGCCCTCTATGGGCTTCCAAATATCACTTTGCCAATTCCCCAAGAACTGTCTTAGCGAAAGGCTTCTTGAGGGGAAAGCTGTAACTCTGTTAGATGATTTCACAGAACCCAAAGAAGTTTCTCAGAAAGCTTCTTTCTCTTTGTTATCGCAGGATATTTCCTTTGGCCCTATAGTCATCAATGGGATCCGAAATATCTGTTCTCAGATTCCACAGAAATAAGGCTAGCAAAGCGATGCACCAAATACACATGTAACTCTGTGAGATGAATTAACAGAACACTAAGCAGTTTCTCAGAAAGCTTCTTTCCATATTTCATCTGAGGATATTTCCTTTTTCACCATAGCCCTCTATGGCTTCCAAATATCACTTTGCCAATTCCACAAGAACTGTCTTAGCGAAAGGCTTCTTGAGGGGAAAGCTGTAACTCTGTGAGATGATTTCACAGAACACAAAGAAGTTTCTCAGAAAACTTCTTTCTCTTTGTTATCGGAGGATATTTCCTTTGGCCCTATAGTCATCAAAGGGATCCGAAATATCTGTTCTCAGATTCCACAGAAATAAGGCTAGCAAAGAGATCCACGAAATACAGATGTAACTCTGTGAGATGAATTAACTGAACACTAAGAAGTTTCTCAGAAAGCTTCTTTCCAGATTTCATCTGAGGATATTTCCTTTTTCACCATAGCCCTCTATGGGCTTCCAAATATCACATTGCCAATACCACAAGAACTGTCTTAGTGAAAGGCTTCTTGACGGGAAAGCTGTACCTCTGTGAGATGATTTCACAGAACCCAAAGAAGTTTCTCAGAAAGCTTCTTTCTCTTTGTTAACGCAGAATATTTCCTTTGGCCCTATAGTCATCAATGGGATCCGAAATATATGTTCTCAGATTCCACAGAAATAAGGCTAGCAAAGAGATCCACGAAATACAGATGTAACTCTGTGAGATGAATTAACAGAACACTAAGCAGTTTCTCAGAAAGCTTCTTTCCAGATTTCATCTGGGGATATTTCCTTTTTCACCATAGCCCTCTGTGGGCTTCCAAATATCACTTTGCCAATTCCACAAGAACTGTCTTAGCGAAAGGCTTCTTGAGGGGAAAGCTGTAACTCTGTGAGATGATTTCACAGAACACAAAGAAGTTTCTCAGAAAGCTTCTTTCTCTTTGTTATCGCAGGATATTTCCTTTGGCCCTATAGTCATCATTGGGATCTGAAATATCTGTTCTCAGATTCCACAGAAATAAGGCAAGCAAAGAGATGCACCAAATACACATGTAACTCTGTGAGATGAATTAACAGAACACTTATCAGTTTCTCAGAAAGCTTCTTTCCAGATTTCATCTGAGGATATTCCTTTTTCACCATAGCCCTCTATGGGCTTCCAAATATCACTTTGCCAATTCCACAAGAACTGTCTTAGCGAAAGGCTTCTTGAGGGGAAAGGTGTAACTCTGTGAGATGATTTCACAGAACACAAAGACGTTTCTCAGAAAGCTTCTTTCTCTTTGTTATCGGAGGATATTTCCTTTGGCCCTATAGTCTTCAAAGGGATCCGAAATATCGGTTCTCAGATTCCACAGAAATAAGGCTAGCAAAGAGATGCACCAAATAGACATGTAACTCTGTGAGATGAATTAACAGAACACTAAGCAGTTTCTCAGAAAACTTCTTTCCAGATTTCATCTGTGGATATTTCCTTTTTCACCATAGCCCTCTATGGGGTTCCAAATATCACTTTGCCAATTCCACAAGAACTGTCTTAGCGAAAGGCTTCTTGAGGGGAAAGCTGTAACTCTGTGAGATGATTTCACAGAACACAAAGAAGTTTCTCAGAAAGCTTCTTTCTCTTTGTTATCGGAGGATATTTCCTTTGGCCCTATAGTTCTCAAAGGGATCAGAAATATCTGTTCTCAGATTCCACAGAAATAAGGCTAGAAAAGAGATCCACGAAATACACATGTAACTCTGTGAGATGAATTAACAGAACACTAAGCAGTTTCTCAGAAAGCTTCTTTCCAGATTTCCTGTGAGGATATTTCCTTTTTCACCATAGCCCTCTATGGCTTCCAAATATCACATTGCCAATTCCACAAGAACTGTCTTAGCGAAAGGCTTCTTGACGGGAAAGCTGTAACTCTGTGAGATGATTTCACAGAACCCAAAGAAGTTTCTCAGAAAGCTTCTTTCTCTTTGTTATCGCAGGATATTTCCTTTTGCCCTATAGTCATCAATGGGATCCGAAACATCTGTTCTCAGATTCCACAGAAATAAGGCTAGCAAAGAGAAGCACCAAATACACATGTAACTCTGTGAGATGAATTAACAGAACACTAAGCAGTTTCTCAGAAAGCTTCTATCCAGATTTCATCTGAGGATATTTCCTTTTTCACCATAGCCCTCTGGGGGCTTCCAAATATCACTTTGCCAATTCCACAAGAAATGTCTTAGCGAAAGGCTTCTCGAGGGGAAAGCTGTAACTCTGTGAGATGATTTCACAGAACACAAAGAAGTTTCTCAGAAAGCTTCTTTCTCTTTGTTATCGGAGGATATTTCCTTTGGCCCTATAGTCATCAATGGGATCCGAAATATCTGTTCTCATATTCCACAGAAATAAGGCTAGCAAAGAGATCCACGAAATACAGATGTAACTCTGTGAGATGAATTAACAGAACACTAAGCAGTTTCTCAGAAAGCTTCTTTCCAGATTTCATCTGGGGATATTTCCTTTTTCACCATAGCCCTCTATGGGCTTCCAAATATCACTTTGCCAATTCCCCAAGAACTGTCTTAGCGAAAGGCTTCTTGAGGGGAAAGCTGTAACTCTGTTAGATGATTTCACAGAACCCAAAGAAGTTTCTCAGAAAGCTTCTTTCTCTTTGTTATCGCAGGATATTTCCTTTGGCCCTATAGTCATCAATGGGATCCGAAATATCTGTTCTCAGATTCCACAGAAATAAGGCTAGCAAAGCGATGCACCAAATACACATGTAACTCTGTGAGATGAATTAACAGAACACTAAGCAGTTTCTCAGAAAGCTTCTTTCCATATTTCATCTGAGGATATTTCCTTTTTCACCATAGCCCTCTATGGCTTCCGAATATCTCTTTGCCAATTCCACAAGAACTGTCTTAGCGAAAGGCTTCTTGAGGGGAAAGCTGTAACTCTGTGAGATGATTTCACAGAACACAAAGAAGTTTCTCAGAAAGCTTCTTTCTCTTTGTTATCGGAGGATATTTCCTTTGGCCCTATAGTCATCAAAGGGATCCGAAATATCTGTTCTCAGATTCCACAGAAATAAGGCTAGCAAAGAGATCCACGAAATACAGATGTAACTCTGTGAGATGAATTAACTGAACACTAAGAAGTTTCTCAGAAAGCTTCTTTCCAGATTTCATCTGAGGATATTTCCTTTTTCACCATAGCCCTCTATGGGCTTCCAAATATCACATTGCCAATACCACAAGAACTGTCTTAGTGAAAGGCTTCTTGACGGGAAAGCTGTACCTCTGTGAGATGATTTCACAGAACCCAAAGAAGTTTCTCAGAAAGTTTCTTTCTCTTTGTTAACGCAGAATATTTCCTTTGGCCCTATAGTCATCAACGGGATCCGAAATATATGTTCTCAGATTCCACAGAAATAAGGCTAGCAAAGAGATCCACGAAATACAGATGTAACTCTGTGAGATGAATTAACAGAACACTAAGCAGTTTCTCAGAAAGCTTCTTTCCAGGTTTCATCTGAGGATATTTCCTTTTTCACCATAGCCCTCTGTGGGCTTCAAAATATCACTTTGCCAATTCCACAAGCACTGTCTTAGCGAAAGGCTTCTTGAGGGGAAAGCTTTAACTCTGTGAGATGATTTCACAGAACACAAAGAAGTTTCTCAGAAAGCTTCTTTCTCTTTGTTATCGCAGGATATTTCCTTTGGCCCTATAGTCATCAATGGGATCCGTAATATCTGTTCTCAGATTCCACAGAAATAAGGCTAGCAAAGAGATCCACGAAATACAGATGTAACTCTGTGAGATGAATTAACAGAACACTAAGCAGTTTCTCAGAAAGCTTCTTTCCAGATTTCATCTGGGGATATTTCCTTTTTCACCATAGCCCTCTGTGGGCTTCCAAATATCACTTTGCCAATTCCACAAGAACTGTCTTAGCGAAAGGCTTCTTGAGGGGAAAGCTGTAACTCTGTGAGATGATTTCACAGAACACAAAGAAGTTTCTCAGAAAGCTTCTTTCTCTTTGTTATCGGAGGATATTTCCTTTGGCCCTATAGTCATCAATGGGATCCGAAATATCTGTTATCAGATTCCACAGAAATAAGGCTAGCAAAGAGATGCACCAAATAGACATGTAACTCTGTGAGATGAATTAACAGAACACTAAGCAGTTTCTCAAAAGGCTTCTTTCCAGATTTCATCTGAGGATATTTCCTTTTTCACCATAGCCCTCTATGGGGTTCCAAATATCACATTGCCAATTCCACAAAAACTGTCTTAGCGAAAGGCTTCTTGACGGGAAAGCTGTAACTCTGTGAGATGATTTCACAGAACCCAAAGAAGTTTCTCAGAAAGCTTCTTTCTCTTTGTTATCGCAGGATATTTCCTTTGTCCCTATAGTCATCAATGGGATCCGAAATATCTGTTCTCAGTTTCCACAGAAATAAGGCTAGCAAAGAGATCCACGAAATACAGATGTAACTCTGTGAGATGAATTAACAGAACACTAAGCAGTTTTTCAGAAAGCTTCTTTCCAGGTTTCAACTGAGGATATTTCCTTTTTCACCATAGCCCTCTGGGGGCTTCCAAATATCACTTTGCCAATTCCACAAGAACTGTCTTAGCGAAAGGCTTCTTGAGGGGAAAGCTGTAACTCTGTGAGATGATTTCACAGAACACAAAGAAGTTTCTCAGAAAGCTTCTTTCTCTTTGTTATCGGAGGATATTTCCTTTGGCCCTATAGTCATCAATGGGATCCGTAATATCTGTTCTCAGATTCCACAGAAATAAGGCTAGCAAAGAGATCCACGAAATACAGATGTAACTCTGTGAGATGAATTAACAGAACACTAAGCAGTTTCTCAGAAAGCTTCTTTCCAGATTTCATCTGGGGATATTTCCTTTTTCACCATAGCCCTCTGTGGGCTTCCAAATATCACTTTGCCAATTCCACAAGAACTGTCTTAGCGAAAGGCTTCTTGAGGGGAAAGCTGTAACTCTGTGAGATGATTTCACAGAACACAAAGAAGTTTCTCAGAAAGCTTCTTTCTCTTTGTTATCGCAGGATATTTCCTTTGGCCCTATAGTCATCATTGGGATCTGAAATATCTGTTCTCAGATTCCACAGAAATAAGGCAAGCAAAGAGATGCACCAAATACACATGTAACTCTGTGAGATGAATTAACAGAACACTTATCAGTTTCTCAGAAAGCTTCTTTCCAGATTTCATCTGAGGATATTCCTTTTTCACCATAGCCCTCTATGGGCTTCCAAATATCACTTTGCCAATTCCACAAGAACTGTCTTAGCGAAAGGCTTCTTGAGGGGAAAGCTGTAACTCTGTGAGATGATTTCACAGAACACAAAGACGTTTCTCAGAAAGCTTCTTTCTCTTTGTTATCGGAGGATATTTCCTTTGGCCCTATAGTCTTCAAAGGGATCCGAAATATCGGTTCTCAGATTCCACAGAAATAAGGCTAGCAAAGAGATGCACCAAATAGACATGTAACTCTGTGAGATGAATTAACAGAACACTAAGCAGTTTCTCAGAAAACTTCTTTCCAGATTTCATCTGTGGATATTTCCTTTTTCACCATAGCCCTCTATGGGGTTCCAAATATCACTTTGCCAATTCCACAAGAACTGTCTTAGCGAAAGGCTTCTTGAGGGGAAAGCTGTAACTCTGTGAGATGATTTCACAGAACACAAAGAAGTTTCTCAGAAAGCTTCTTTCTCTTTGTTATCGGAGGATATTTCCTTTGGCCCTATAGTTCTCAAAGGGATCAGAAATATCTGTTCTCAGATTCCACAGAAATAAGGCTAGAAAAGAGATCCACGAAATACACATGTAACTCTGTGAGATGAATTAACAGAACACTAAGCAGTTTCTCAGAAAGCTTCTTTCCAGATTTCCTGTGAGGATATTTCCTTTTTCACCATAGCCCTCTATGGCTTGCAAATATCACATTGCCAATTCCACAAGAACTGTCTTAGCGAAAGGCTTCTTGACGGGAAAGCTGTAACTCTGTGAGATGATTTCACAGAACCCAAAGAAGTTTCTCAGAAAGCTTCTTTCTCTTTGTTATCGCAGGATATTTCCTTTGGCCCTATAGTCATCAATGGGATCCGAAACATCTGTTCTCAGATTCCACAGAAATAAGGCTAGCAAAGAGAAGCACCAAATACACATGTAACTCTGTGAGATGAATTTACAGAACACGAAGCAGTTTCTCAGAAAGCTTCTTTCCAGATTTCATCTGAGGATATTTCCTTTTTCACCATAGCCCTCTGGGGGCTTCCAAATATCACTTTGCCAATTCCACAAGAAATGTCTTAGCGAAAGGCTTCTCGAGGGGAAAGCTGTAACTCTGTGAGATGATTTCACAGAACACAAAGAAGTTTCTCAGAAAGCTTCTTTCTCTTTGTTATCGGAGGATATTTCCTTTGGCCCTATAGTCATCAATGGGATCCGAAATATCTGTTCTCAGATTCCACAGAAATAAGGCTAGCAAAGAGATCCACGAAATACAGATGTAACTCTGTGAGATGAATTAACAGAACACTAAGCAGTTTCTCAGAAAGCTTCTTTCCAGATTTCATCTGGGGATATTTCCTTTTTCACCATAGCCCTCTATGGGCTTCCAAATATCACTTTGCCAATTCCCCAAGAACTGTCTTAGCGAAAGGCTTCTTGAGGGGAAAGCTGTAACTCTGTTAGATGATTTCACAGAACCCAAAGAAGTTTCTCAGAAAGCTTCTTTCTCTTTGTTATCGCAGGATATTTCCTTTGGCCCTATAGTCATCAATGGGATCCGAAATATCTGTTCTCAGATTCCACAGAAATAAGGCTAGCAAAGCGATGCACCAAATACACATGTAACTCTGTGAGATGAATTAACAGAACACTAAGCAGTTTCTCAGAAAGCTTCTTTCCATATTTCATCTGAGGATATTTCCTTTTTCACCATAGCCCTCTATGGCTTCCAA
This sequence comes from Macaca nemestrina, assembly GCF_043159975.1. Taxonomy (NCBI): domain Eukaryota; kingdom Metazoa; phylum Chordata; class Mammalia; order Primates; family Cercopithecidae; genus Macaca; species Macaca nemestrina. The sequence continues at coordinate 104,104,023 of NC_092133.1, read as the reverse complement.
ATATCACTTTGCCAATTCCACAAGAACTGTCTTAGCGAAAGGCTTCTTGAGGGGAAAGCTGTAACTCTGTGAGATGATTTCACAGAACACAAAGAAGTTTCTCAGAAAGCTTCTTTCTCTTTGTTATCGGAGGATATTTCCTTTGGCCCTATAGTCATCAAAGGGATCCGAAATATCTGTTCTCAGATTCCACAGAAATAAGGCTAGCAAAGAGATCCACGAAATACAGATGTAACTCTGTGAGATGAATTAACTGAACACTAAGAAGTTTCTCAGAAAGCTTCTTTCCAGATTTCATCTGAGGATATTTCCTTTTTCACCATAGCCCTCTATGGGCTTCCAAATATCACATTGCCAATACCACAAGAACTGTCTTAGTGAAAGGCTTCTTGACGGGAAAGCTGTACCTCTGTGAGATGATTTCACAGAACCCAAAGAAGTTTCTCAGAAAGTTTCTTTCTCTTTGTTAACGCAGAATATTTCCTTTGGCCCTATAGTCATCAATGGGATCCGAAATATATGTTCTCAGATTCCACAGAAATAAGGCTAGCAAAGAGATCCACGAAATACAGATGTAACTCTGTGAGATGAATTAACAGAACACTAAGCAGTTTCTCAGAAAGCTTCTTTCCAGGTTTCATCTGAGGATATTTCCTTTTTCACCATAGCCCTCTGTGGGCTTCCAAATATCACTTTGCCAATTCCACAAGAACTGTCTTAGCGAAAGGCTTCTTGAGGGGAAAGCTGTAACTCTGTGAGATGATTTCACAGAACACAAAGAAGTTTCTCAGAAAGCTTCTTTCTCTTTGTTATCGGAGGATATTTCCTTTGGCCCTATAGTCATCAATGGGATCCGAAATATCTGTTATCAGATTCCACAGAAATAAGGCTAGCAAAGAGATGCACCAAATAGACATGTAACTCTGTGAGATGAATTAACAGAACACTAAGCAGTTTCTCAAAAGGCTTCTTTCCAGATTTCATCTGAGGATATTTCCTTTTTCACCATAGCCCTCTATGGGGTTCCAAATATCACATTGCCAATTCCACAAAAACTGTCTTAGCGAAAGGCTTCTTGACGGGAAAGCTGTAACTCTGTGAGATGATTTCACAGAACCCAAAGAAGTTTCTCAGAAAGCTTCTTTCTCTTTGTTATCGCAGGATATTTCCTTTGTCCCTATAGTCATCAATGGGATCCGAAATATCTGTTCTCAGTTTCCACAGAAATAAGGCTAGCAAAGAGATCCACGAAATACAGATGTAACTCTGTGAGATGAATTAACAGAACACTAAGCAGTTTCTCAGAAAGCTTCTTTCCAGGTTTCAACTGAGGATATTTCCTTTTTCACCATAGCCCTCTGGGGGCTTCCAAATATCACTTTGCCAATTCCACAAGAACTGTCTTAGCGAAAGGCTTCTTGAGGGGAAAGCTGTAACTCTGTGAGATGATTTCACAGAACACAAAGAAGTTTCTCAGAAAGCTTCTTTCTCTTTGTTATCGGAGGATATTTCCTTTGGCCCTATAGTCATCAATGGGATCCGTAATATCTGTTCTCAGATTCCATAGAAATAAGGCTAGCAAAGAGATCCACGAAATACAGATGTAACTCTGTGAGATGAATTAACAGAACACTAAGCAGTTTCTCAGAAAGCTTCTTTCCAGATTTCATCTGGGGATATTTCCTTTTTCACCATAGCCCTCTGTGGGCTTCCAAATATCACTTTGCCAATTCCACAAGAACTGTCTTAGCGAAAGGCTTCTTGAGGGGAAAGCTGTAACTCTGTGAGATGATTTCACAGAACACAAAGAAGTTTCTCAGAAAGCTTCTTTCTCTTTGTTATCGCAGGATATTTCCTTTGGCCCTATAGTCATCATTGGGATCTGAAATATCTGTTCTCAGATTCCACAGAAATAAGGCAAGCAAAGAGATGCACCAAATACACATGTAACTCTGTGAGATGAATTAACAGAACACTTATCAGTTTCTCAGAAAGCTTCTTTCCAGATTTCATCTGAGGATATTCCTTTTTCACCATAGCCCTCTATGGGCTTCCAAATATCACTTTGCCAATTCCACAAGAACTGTCTTAGCGAAAGGCTTCTTGAGGGGAAAGCTGTAACTCTGTGAGATGATTTCACAGAACACAAAGACGTTTCTCAGAAAGCTTCTTTCTCTTTGTTATCGGAGGATATTTCCTTTGGCCCTATAGTTCTCAAAGTGATCAGAAATATCTGTTCTCAGATTCCACAGAAATAAGGCTAGCAAAGAGATCCACGAAATACCCATGTAACTCTGTGAGATGAATTAATAGAACACTAAGCAGTTTCTCAGAAAGCTTCTTTCCAGATTTCCTGTGAGGATATTTCCTTTTTCACCATAGCCCTCTATGGCTTCCAAATATCACATTGCCAATTCCACAAGAACTGTCTTAGCGAAAGGCTTCTTGACGGGATAGCTGTAACTCTGTGAGATGATTTCACAGAACCCAAAGAAGTTTCTCAGAAAGCTTCTTTCTCTTTGTTATCGCAGGATATTTCCTTTGTCCCTATAGTCATCAATGGGATCCGAAACATCTGTTCTCAGATTCCACAGAAATAAGGCTAGCAAAGAGAAGCACCAAATACACATGTAACTCTGTGAGATGAATTAACAGAACACTAAGCAGTTTCTCAGAAAGCTTCTTTCCAGATTTCATCTCAGGATATTTCCTTTTTCATCATAGCCCTCTATGGGCTTCCAAATATCACTTTGCCAATTCCACAAGAACTGTCTTAGCGAAAGGCTTCTTGAGGGGAAAGCTGTAACTCTGTGAGGTGATTTCACAGAACACAAAGAAGTTTCTCAGAAAGCTTCTTTCTCTTTGTTATCGGAGGATATTTCCTTTGGCCCTATAGTCATCAATGGGATCCGAAATATCTGTTCTCAGATTCCACAGAAATAAGGCTAGCAAAGAGATCCACGAAATACAGATGTAACTCTGTGAGATGAATTAACAGAACACTAAGCAGTGTCTCAGAAAGCTTCTTTCCAGATTTCATCTGGGGATATTTCCTTTTCCACCATAGCCCTCTATGGGCTTCCAAATATCACATTGCCAATTCCACAAGAACTGTCTTAGCGAAAGGCTTCTTGAGGGGAAAGCTGTAACTCTGTGAGATGATTTCACAGAACCCAAAGAAGTTTCTCAGAAAGCTTCTTTCTCTTTGTTATCGCAGGATATTTCCTTTGGCCCTATAGTCATCAATGGGATCCGAAATATCTGTTCTCAGATTCCACAGAAATAAGGCTAGCAAAGAGATGCACCAAATACACATGTAACTGTGTGAGATGAATTAACAGAACACTTAGCAGTTTCTCAGAAAGCTTCTTTCCAGATTTCATCTGAGGATATTTCCTTTTTCACCATAGCCCTCTATGGGCTTCCAAATATCACTTTGCCAATTCCACAAGAACTGTCTTAGCGAAAGGCTTCTTGAGGGGAAAACTGTAACTCTGTGAGATGATTTCACAGAACACAAAGAAGTTTCTCAGAAAGCTTCTTTCTCTTTGTTATTGGAGGATATTTCCTTTGGCCCTATAGTCATCAATGGGATCCGAAATATCTGTTCTCAGATTCCACAGAAATAAGGCTAGCAAAGAGATCCACGAAATACAGATGTAACTCTGTGAGATGAATTAACAGAACACTAAGCAGTTTCTCAGAAAGCTTCTTTCCAGATTTCATCTGGGGATATTTCCTTTTTCACCATAGCCCTCTATGGGCTTCCAAATATCACTTTGCCAATTCCCCAAGAACTGTCTGAGCGAAAGGCTTCTTGAGGGGAAAGCTGTAACTCTGTGAGATGATTTCACAGAACCCAAAGAAGTTTCTCAGAAAGCTTCTTTCTCTTTGTTATCGCAGGATATTTCCTTTGGCCCTATAGTCATCAATGGGATCCGAAATATCTGTTCTCAGATTCCACAGAAATAAGGCTAGCAAAGAGATGCACCAAATACCCATGTAACTCTGTGAGATGAATTAACAGAACACTAAGCAGTTTCTCAGAAAGCTTCTTTCCAGATTTCATCTGAGGATATTTCCTTTTTCACCATAGCCCTCTATGGGCTTCCAAATATCACTTTGCCAATTCCACAAGAACTGTCTTAGCGAAAGGCTTCTTGAGGGGAAAGCTGTAACTCTGTGAGATGATTTCAGAGAACCCAAAGAAGTTTCTCAGAAAGCTTCTTTCTCTTTGTTATCAGAGGATATTTCCTTTGGCCCTATAGTCATCAATGGGATTCGAAACATCTGTTCTCAGATTCCACAGAAATAAGGCTAGCAAAGAGATCCACGAAATACAGATGTAACTCTGTGAGATGAATTAACAGAACACTAAGCAGTTTCTCAGAAAGCTTCTTTCCAGATTTCATCTGGGGATATTTCCTTTTTTACCATAGCCCTCTGTGGGCTTCCAAATATCACTTTGCCAATTCCACAAGAACTGTCTTAGCGAAAGGCTTCTTGAGGGGAAATCTGTAACTCTGTGAGATGATTTCATAGAACCCAAAGAAGTTTCTCAGAAAGCTTCTTTCTCTTTGTTATCGCAGGATATTTCCTTTGGCCCTATAGTCATCAATGGGATCCGAAATATCTGTTCTCAGATTCCACAGAAATAAGGCTAGCAAAGAGATGCACCAAATACACATGTAACTCTGTGAGATGAATTAACAGAACACTAAGCAGTTTCTCAGAAAGCTTCTTTCCAGATTTCGTCTGAGGATATTTCCTTTTTCACCATAGCCCTCTATGGGCTTCCAAACATCACATTGCCAATACCACAAGAACTGTCTTAGTGAAAGGCTTCTTGACGGGAAAGCTGTAACACTGTGAGATGATTTCACAGAACCCAAAGAAGTTTCTCAGAAAGCTTCTTTCTCTTTGTTAACGCAGAATATTTCCTTTGGCCCTATAGTCATCAATGGGATCCGAAATATATGTTCTCAGATTCCACAGAAATAAGGCTAGCAAAGAGATCCACGAAATACAGATGTAACTCTGTGAGATGGATTAACAGAACACTAAGCAGTTTCTCAGAAAGCTTCTTTCCAGGTTTCATCGGAGGATATTTCCTTTTTCACCATAGCCCTCTGGGGGCTTCCAAATATCACATTGCCAATTCCACAAGAACTGTCTTAGCGAAAGGCTTCTTGACGGGATAGCTGTAACTCTGTGAGATGATTTCACAGAACCCAAAGAAGTTTCTCAGAAAGCTTCTTTCTCTTTGTTATCGGAGGATATTTCCTTTGGCCCTATAGTCATCAATGGGATCCGAAACATCTGTTCTCAGATTCCACAGAAATAAGGCTAGCAAAAAAATGCACCAAATACACATGTAACTCTGTGAGATGAATTAAGAGAACACTAAGCAGTTTCTCAGAAAGCTTCTTTCCAGATTTCATCTGAGGATATTTCCTTTTTCACCATTGCCCTCTATGGGCTTCCAAATATCACTTTGCCAATTCCACAAGAACTGTCTTAGCGAAAGGCTTCTTGAGGGGAAAGCTGTAACTCTGTGAGATGATTTCACAGAACACAAAGAAGTTTCTCAGAAAGCTTCTTTCTCTTTGTTATCGGAGGATATTTCCTTTGGCCCTATAGTCATCAATGGGATCCGAAATATCTGTTCTCAGATTCCACAGAAATAAGGCTAGCAAAGAGATCCACGAAATACAGATGTAACTCTATGAGATGAATTAACAGAACACTAAGCAGTTTCTCAGAAAGCTTCTTTCCAGGTTTCATCTGAGGATATTTCCTTTTTCACCGTAGCCCTCTGTGGGCTTCCAAATATCACTTTGCCAATTCCACAAGAACTGTCTTAGCGAAAGGCTTCTTGAGGGAAAAGCTGTAACTCTGTGAGATGATTTCACAGAACCCAAAGAAGTTTCTCAGAAAGCTTCTTTCTCTTTGTTATCGGAGGATATTTCCTTTGGCCCTATAGTCTTCAATGGGATCCGAAATATCTGTTCTCAGATTCCACAGAAATAACACTAGCAAAGAGATGCACCAAATAGACATGTAACTCTGTGAGATGAATTAACAGAACACTAAGCAGTTTCTCAAAAGGCTTCTTTCCAGATTTCATCTGAGGATATTTCATTTTTCACCATAGCCCTCTATGGGGTTCCAAATATCACATTGCCAATTCCACAAAAACTGTCTTAGCGAAAGGCTTCTTGACGGGAAAGCTGTAACTCTGTGAGATGATTTCACAGAACCCAAAGAAGTTTCTCAGAAAGCTTCTTTCTCTTTGTTATCGCAGGATATTTCCTTTGTCCCTATAGTCATCAATGGGATCCGAAATATCTGTTCTCAGATTCCACAGAAATAAGGCTAGCAAAGCGATGCACCAAATACACATGTAACTCTGTGAGATGAATTAACAGAACACTAAGCAGTTTCTCAGAAAGCTTCTTTCCATATTTCATCTGAGGATATTTCCTTTTTCACCATAGCCCTCTGTGGGCTTCCAAATATCACTTTGCCAATTCCACAAGCACTGTCTTAGCGAAAGGCTTCTTGAGGGGAAAGCTGTAACTCTGTGAGATGATTTCACAGAACACAAAGAAGTTTCTCAGAAAGCTTCTTTCTCTTTGTTATCGGAGGATATTTCCTTTGGCCCTATAGTCATCAATGGGATCCGTAATATCTGTTCTCAGATTCCACAGAAATAAGGCTAGCAAAGAGATCCACGAAATACAGATGTAATTCTGTGAGATGAATTAACAGAACACTAAGCAGTTTCTCAGAAAGCTTCTTTCCAGATTTCATCTGGGGATATTTCCTTTTTCACCATAGCCCTCTGTGGGCTTCCAAATTTCACTTTGCCAATTCCACAAGAACTGTCTTAGCGAAAGGCTTCTTGAGGGGAAAGCTGTAACTCTGTGAGATGATTTCACAGAACACAAAGAAGTTTCTCAGAAAGCTTCTTTCTCTTTGTTATCGGAGGATATTTCCTTTGGCCCTATAGTCTTCAATGGGATCCGAAATATCTGTTCTCAGATTCCACAGAAATAAGGCTAGCAAAGCGATGCACCAAATAGACATGTAACTCTGTGAGATGAATTAACAGAACACTAAGCAGTTTCTCAAAAGGCTTCTTTCCAGATTTCATCTGAGGATATTTCCTTTTTCACCATAGCCCTCTATGGGGTTCCAAATATCACTTTGCCAATTCCACAAGAACTGTCTTAGCGAAAGGCTTCTTGAGGGGAAAGCTGTAACTCTGTGAGATGATTTCACAGAACACAAAGAAGTTTCTCAGAAAGCTTCTTTCTCTTTGTTATCGGAGGATATTTCCTTTGGCCCTATAGTTCTCAAAGTGATCAGAAATATCTGTTCTCAGATTCCACAGAAATAAGGCTAGCAAAGAGATCCACGAAATACCCATGTAACTCTGTGAGATGAATTAATAGAACACTAAGCAGTTTCTCAGAAAGCTTCTTTCCAGATTTCCTGTGAGGATATTTCCTTTTTCACCATAGCCCTCTATGGGGTTCCAAATATCACTTTGCCAATTCCACAAGAACTGTCTTAGCGAAAGGCTTCTTGAGGGGAAAGCTGTAACTCTGTGAGATGATTTCACAGAACACAAAGAAGTTTCTCAGAAAGCTTCTTTCTCTTTGTTATCGGAGGATATTTCCTTTGGCCCTATAGTTCTCAAAGGGATCAGAAATATCTGTTCTCAGATTCCACAGAAATAAGGCTAGCAAAGAGAAGCACCAAATACACATGTAACTCTGTGAGATGAATTAACAGAACACTAAGCAGTTTCTCAGAAAGCTTCTTTCCAGATTTCATCTCAGGATATTTCCTTTTTCATCATAGCCCTCTATGGGCTTCCAAATATCACTTTGCCAATTCCACAAGAACTGTCTTAGCGAAAGGCTTCTTGACGGGATAGCTGTAACTCTGTGAGATGATTTCACAGAACCCAAAGAAGTTTCTCAGAAAGCTTCTTTCTCTTTGTTATCGCAGGATATTTCCTTTGTCCCTATAGTCATCAATGGGATCCGAAATATCTGTTCTCAGATTCCACAGAAATAAGGCTAGCAAAGAGATCCACGAAATACAGATGTAACTCTGTGAGATGAATTAACAGAACACTAAGCAGTTTCTCAAAAGGCTTCTTTCCAGATTTCATCTGAGGATATTTCCTTTTTCACCATAGCCCTCTATGGGGTTCCAAATATCACTTTGCCAATTCCACAAGAACTGTCTTAGCGAAAGGCTTCTTGAGGGGAAAGCTGTAACTCTGTGAGATGATTTCACAGAACACAAAGAAGTTTCTCAGAAAGCTTCTTTCTCTTTGTTATCGGAGGATATTTCCTTTGGCCCTATAGTTCTCAAAGTGATCAGAAATATCTGTTCTCAGATTCCACAGAAATAAGGCTAGCAAAGAGATCCACGAAATACCCATGTAACTCTGTGAGATGAATTAATAGAACACTAAGCAGTTTCTCAGAAAGCTTCTTTCCAGATTTCCTGTGAGGATATTTCCTTTTTCACCATAGCCCTCTATGGCTTCCAAATATCACATTGCCAATTCCACAAGAACTGTCTTAGCGAAAGGCTTCTTGACGGGATAGCTGTAACTCTGTGAGATGATTTCACAGAACCCAAAGAAGTTTCTCAGAAAGCTTCTTTCTCTTTGTTATCGCAGGATATTTCCTTTGTCCCTATAGTCATCAATGGGATCCGAAACATCTGTTCTCAGATTCCACAGAAATAAGGCTAGCAAAGAGAAGCACCAAATACACATGTAACTCTGTGAGATGAATTAACAGAACACTAAGCAGTTTCTCAGAAAGCTTCTTTCCAGATTTCATCTCAGGATATTTCCTTTTTCATCATAGCCCTCTATGGGCTTCCAAATATCACTTTGCCAATTCCACAAGAACTGTCTTAGCGAAAGGCTTCTTGAGGGGAAAGCTGTAACTCTGTGAGGTGATTTCACAGAACACAAAGAAGTTTCTCAGAAAGCTTCTTTCTCTTTGTTATCGGAGGATATTTCCTTTGGCCCTATAGTCATCAATGGGATCCGAAATATCTGTTCTCAGATTCCACAGAAATAAGGCTAGCAAAGAGATCCACGAAATACAGATGTAACTCTGTGAGATGAATTAACAGAACACTAAGCAGTGTCTCAGAAAGCTTCTTTCCAGATTTCATCTGGGGATATTTCCTTTTCCACCATAGCCCTCTATGGGCTTCCAAATATCACATTGCCAATTCCACAAGAACTGTCTTAGCGAAAGGCTTCTTGAGGGGAAAGCTGTAACTCTGTGAGATGATTTCACAGAACCCAAAGAAGTTTCTCAGAAAGCTTCTTTCTCTTTGTTATCGCAGGATATTTCCTTTGGCCCTATAGTCATCAATGGGATCCGAAATATCTGTTCTCAGATTCCACAGAAATAAGGCTAGCAAAGAGATGCACCAAATACACATGTAACTGTGTGAGATGAATTAACAGAACACTTAGCAGTTTCTCAGAAAGCTTCTTTCCAGATTTCATCTGAGGATATTTCCTTTTTCACCATAGCCCTCTATGGGCTTCCAAATATCACTTTGCCAATTCCACAAGAACTGTCTTAGCGAAAGGCTTCTTGAGGGGAAAACTGTAACTCTGTGAGATGATTTCACAGAACACAAAGAAGTTTCTCAGAAAGCTTCTTTCTCTTTGTTATTGGAGGATATTTCCTTTGGCCCTATAGTCATCAATGGGATCCGAAATATCTGTTCTCAGATTCCACAGAAATAAGGCTAGCAAAGAGATCCACGAAATACAGATGTAACTCTGTGAGATGAATTAACAGAACACTAAGCAGTTTCTCAGAAAGCTTCTTTCCAGATTTCATCTGGGGATATTTCCTTTTTCACCATAGCCCTCTATGGGCTTCCAAATATCACTTTGCCAATTCCCCAAGAACTGTCTGAGCGAAAGGCTTCTTGAGGGGAAAGCTGTAACTCTGTGAGATGATTTCACAGAACCCAAAGAAGTTTCTCAGAAAGCTTCTTTCTCTTTGTTATCGCAGGATATTTCCTTTGGCCCTATAGTCATCAATGGGATCCGAAATATCTGTTCTCAGATTCCACAGAAATAAGGCTAGCAAAGAGATGCACCAAATACCCATGTAACTCTGTGAGATGAATTAACAGAACACTAAGCAGTTTCTCAGAAAGCTTCTTTCCAGATTTCATCTGAGGATATTTCCTTTTTCACCATAGCCCTCTATGGGCTTCCAAATATCACTTTGCCAATTCCACAAGAACTGTCTTAGCGAAAGGCTTCTTGAGGGGAAAGCTGTAACTCTGTGAGATGATTTCAGAGAACCCAAAGAAGTTTCTCAGAAAGCTTCTTTCTCTTTGTTATCAGAGGATATTTCCTTTGGCCCTATAGTCATCAATGGGATTCGAAACATCTGTTCTCAGATTCCACAGAAATAAGGCTAGCAAAGAGATCCACGAAATACAGATGTAACTCTGTGAGATGAATTAACAGAACACTAAGCAGTTTCTCAGAAAGCTTCTTTCCAGATTTCATCTGGGGATATTTCCTTTTTTACCATAGCCCTCTGTGGGCTTCCAAATATCACTTTGCCAATTCCACAAGAACTGTCTTAGCGAAAGGCTTCTTGAGGGGAAATCTGTAACTCTGTGAGATGATTTCATAGAACCCAAAGAAGTTTCTCAGAAAGCTTCTTTCTCTTTGTTATCGCAGGATATTTCCTTTGGCCCTATAGTCATCAATGGGATCCGAAATATCTGTTCTCAGATTCCACAGAAATAAGGCTAGCAAAGAGATGCACCAAATACACATGTAACTCTGTGAGATGAATTAACAGAACACTAAGCAGTTTCTCAGAAAGCTTCTTTCCAGATTTCGTCTGAGGATATTTCCTTTTTCACCATAGCCCTCTATGGGCTTCCAAACATCACATTGCCAATACCACAAGAACTGTCTTAGTGAAAGGCTTCTTGACGGGAAAGCTGTAACACTGTGAGATGATTTCACAGAACCCAAAGAAGTTTCTCAGAAAGCTTCTTTCTCTTTGTTAACGCAGAATATTTCCTTTGGCCCTATAGTCATCAATGGGATCCGAAATATATGTTCTCAGATTCCACAGAAATAAGGCTAGCAAAGAGATCCACGAAATACAGATGTAACTCTGTGAGATGGATTAACAGAACACTAAGCAGTTTCTCAGAAAGCTTCTTTCCAGGTTTCATCGGAGGATATTTCCTTTTTCACCATAGCCCTCTGGGGGCTTCCAAATATCACATTGCCAATTCCACAAGAACTGTCTTAGCGAAAGGCTTCTTGACGGGATAGCTGTAACTCTGTGAGATGATTTCACAGAACCCAAAGAAGTTTCTCAGAAAGCTTCTTTCTCTTTGTTATCGGAGGATATTTCCTTTGGCCCTATAGTCATCAATGGGATCCGAAACATCTGTTCTCAGATTCCACAGAAATAAGGCTAGCAAAAAAATGCACCAAATACACATGTAACTCTGTGAGATGAATTAAGAGAACACTAAGCAGTTTCTCAGAAAGCTTCTTTCCAGATTTCATCTGAGGATATTTCCTTTTTCACCATTGCCCTCTATGGGCTTCCAAATATCACTTTGCCAATTCCACAAGAACTGTCTTAGCGAAAGGCTTCTTGAGGGGAAAGCTGTAACTCTGTGAGATGATTTCACAGAACACAAAGAAGTTTCTCAGAAAGCTTCTTTCTCTTTGTTATCGGAGGATATTTCCTTTGGCCCTATAGTCATCAATGGGATCCGAAATATCTGTTCTCAGATTCCACAGAAATAAGGCTAGCAAAGAGATCCACGAAATACAGATGTAACTCTATGAGATGAATTAACAGAACACTAAGCAGTTTCTCAGAAAGCTTCTTTCCAGGTTTCATCTGAGGATATTTCCTTTTTCACCGTAGCCCTCTGTGGGCTTCCAAATATCACTTTGCCAATTCCACAAGAACTGTCTTAGCGAAAGGCTTCTTGAGGGAAAAGCTGTAACTCTGTGAGATGATTTCACAGAACCCAAAGAAGTTTCTCAGAAAGCTTCTTTCTCTTTGTTATCGGAGGATATTTCCTTTGGCCCTATAGTCTTCAATGGGATCCGAAATATCTGTTCTCAGATTCCACAGAAATAACACTAGCAAAGAGATGCACCAAATAGACATGTAACTCTGTGAGATGAATTAACAGAACACTAAGCAGTTTCTCAAAAGGCTTCTTTCCAGATTTCATCTGAGGATATTTCATTTTTCACCATAGCCCTCTATGGGGTTCCAAATATCACATTGCCAATTCCACAAAAACTGTCTTAGCGAAAGGCTTCTTGACGGGAAAGCTGTAACTCTGTGAGATGATTTCACAGAACCCAAAGAAGTTTCTCAGAAAGCTTCTTTCTCTTTGTTATCGCAGGATATTTCCTTTGTCCCTATAGTCATCAATGGGATCCGAAATATCTGTTCTCAGATTCCACAGAAATAAGGCTAGCAAAGCGATGCACCAAATACACATGTAACTCTGTGAGATGAATTAACAGAACACTAAGCAGTTTCTCAGAAAGCTTCTTTCCATATTTCATCTGAGGATATTTCCTTTTTCACCATAGCCCTCTGTGGGCTTCCAAATATCACTTTGCCAATTCCACAAGCACTGTCTTAGCGAAAGGCTTCTTGAGGGGAAAGCTGTAACTCTGTGAGATGATTTCACAGAACACAAAGAAGTTTCTCAGAAAGCTTCTTTCTCTTTGTTATCGGAGGATATTTCCTTTGGCCCTATAGTCATCAATGGGATCCGTAATATCTGTTCTCAGATTCCACAGAAATAAGGCTAGCAAAGAGATCCACGAAATACAGATGTAATTCTGTGAGATGAATTAACAGAACACTAAGCAGTTTCTCAGAAAGCTTCTTTCCAGATTTCATCTGGGGATATTTCCTTTTTCACCATAGCCCTCTGTGGGCTTCCAAATATCACTTTGCCAATTCCACAAGAACTGTCTTAGCGAAAGGCTTCTTGAGGGGAAAGCTGTAACTCTGTGAGATGATTTCACAGAACACAAAGAAGTTTCTCAGAAAGCTTCTTTCTCTTTGTTATCGGAGGATATTTCCTTTGGCCCTATAGTCATCAATGGGATCCGAAATATCTGTTCTCGGATTCCACAGAAATAAGGCTAGCAAAGAGATCCACGAAATACAGATGTAACTCTATGAGATGAATTAACAGAACACTAAGCAGTTTCTCAGAAAGCTTCTTTCCAGGTTTCATCTGAGGATATTTCCTTTTTCACCGTAGCCCTCTGTGGGCTTCCAAATATCACTTTGCCAATTCCACAAGAACTGTCTTAGCGAAAGGCTTCTTGAGGGGAAAGCTGTAACTCTGTGAGATGATTTCACAGAACACAAAGAAGTTTCTCAGAAAGCTTCTTTCTCTTTGTTATCGGAGGATATTTCCTTTGGCCTTATAGTCTTCAATGGGATCCGAAATATCTGTTCTCAGATTCCACAGAAATAAGGCTAGCAAAGCGATGCACCAAATAGACATGTAACTCTGTGAGATGAATTAACAGAACACTAAGCAGTTTCTCAAAAGGCTTCTTTCCAGATTTCATCTGAGGATATTTCCTTTTTCACCATAGCCCTCTATGGGGTTCCAAATATCACTTTGCCAATTCCACAAGAACTGTCTTAGCGAAAGGCTTCTTGAGGGGAAAGCTGTAACTCTGTGAGATGATTTCACAGAACACAAAGAAGTTTCTCAGAAAGCTTCTTTCTCTTTGTTATCGGAGGATATTTCCTTTGGCCCTATAGTTCTCAAAGGGATCAGAAATATCTGTTCTCAGATTCCACAGAAATAAGGCTAGCAAAGAGATCCACGAAATACACATGTAACTCTGTGAGATGAATTAACAGAACACTAAGCAGTTTCTCAGAAAGCTTCTTTCCAGATTTCCTGTGAGGATATTTCCTTTTTCACCATAGCCCTCTATGGCTTCCAAATATCACATTGCCAATTCCACAAGAACTGTCTTAGCGAAAGGCTTCTTGACGGGATAGCTGTAACTCTGTGAGATGATTTCACAGAACCCAAAGAAGTTTCTCAGAAAGCTTCTTTCTCTTTGTTATCGCAGGATATTTCCTTTGTCCCTATAGTCATCAATGGGATCCGAAACATCTGTTCTCAGATTCCACAGAAATAAGGCTAGCAAAGAGAAGCACCAAATACACATGTAACTCTGTGAGATGAATTAACAGAACACTAAGCAGTTTCTCAGAAAGCTTCTTTCCAGATTTCATCTGAGGATATTTCCTTTTTCATCATAGCCCTCTATGGGCTTCCAAATATCACTTTGCCAATTCCACAAGAACTGTCTTAGCGAAAGGCTTCTTGAGGGGAAAGCTGTAACTCTGTGAGATGATTTCACAGAACCCAAAGAAGTTTCTCAGAAAGCTTCTTTCTCTTTGTTATCGGAGGATATTTCCTTTGGCCCTATAGTCATCAAAGGGATCCGAAATATCTGTTCTCAGATTCCACAGAAATAAGGCTAGCAAAGAGATGCACCAAATACACATGTAACTCTGTGAGATGAATTAACAGAACACTAAGCAGTTTCTCAGAAAGCTTCTTTCCAGATTTCATCTGAGGATATTTCCTTTTTCACCATAGCCCTCTATGGGCTTCCAAATATCACATTGCCAATTCCACAAGAACTGTCTTAGCGAAAGGCTTCTTGACGGGATAGCTGTAACTCTGTGAGATGATTTCACAGAACCCAAAGAAGTTTCTCAGAAAGCTTCTTTCTCTTTGTTATCGCAGGATATTTCCTTTGGCCCTATAGTCATCAATGGGATCCGAAACATCTGTTCTCAGATTCCACAGAAATAAGGCTAGCAAAGAGATGCACCAAATACACATGTAACTCTGTGAGATGAATTAAGAGAACAATAAGCAGTTTCTCAGAAAGCTTCTTTCCAGATTTCATCTGAGGATATTTCCTTTTTCACCATTGCCCTCTATGGGCTTCCAAATATCACTTTGCCAATTCCACAAGAACTGTCTTAGCGAAAGGCTTCTTGAGGGGAAAGCTGTAACTCTGTGAGATGATTTCACAGAACACAAAGAAGTTTCTCAGAAAGCTTCTTTCTCTTTGTTATCGGAGGATATTTCCTTTGGCCCTATAGTCATCAATGGGATCCGAAATATCTGTTCTCAGATTCCACAGAAATAAGGCTAGCAAAGAGATCCACGAAATACAGATGTAACTCTGTGAGATGAATTAACAGAACACTAAGCAGTTTCTCAGAAAGCTTCTTTCCAGATTTCATCTGGGGATATTTCCTTTTTTACCATAGCCCTCTGTGGGCTTCCAAATATCACTTTGCCAATTCCACAAGAACTGTCTTAGCGAAAGGCTTCTTGAGGGGAAATCTGTAACTCTGTGAGATGATTTCATAGAACCCAAAGAAGTTTCTCAGAAAGCTTCTTTCTCTTTGTTATCGCAGGATATTTCCTTTGGCCCTATAGTCATCAATGGGATCCGAAATATCTGTTCTCAGATTCCACAGAAATAAGGCTAGCAAAGAGATGCACCAAATACACATGTAACTCTGTGAGATGAATTAACAGAACACTAAGCAGTTTCTCAGAAAGCTTCTTTCCAGATTTCATCTGGGGATATTTCCTTTTTCACCATAGCCCTCTATGGGCTTCCAAATATCACATTGCCAATACCACAAGAACTGTCTTAGCGAAAGGCTTCTTGACGGGAAAGCTGTACCTCTGTGAGATGATTTCACAGAACCCAAAGAAGTTTCTCAGAAAGCTTCTTTCTCTTTGTTAACGCAGAATATTTCCTTTGGCCCTATAGTCATCAATGGGATCCGAAATATATGTTCTCAGATTCCACAGAAATAAGGCTAGCAAAGAGATCCACGAAATACAGATGTAACTCTGTGAGATGAATTAACAGAACACTAAGCAGTTTCTCAGAAAGCTTCTTTCCAGGTTTCATCTGAGGATATTTCCTTTTTCACCATAGCCCTCTGTGGGCTTCAAAATATCTCTTTGCCAATTCCACAAGCACTGTTTTAGCGAAAGGCTTCTTGGGGGGAAAGCTTTAACTCTGTGAGATGATTTCACAGAACACAAAGAAGTTTCTCAGAAAGCTTCTTTCTCTTTGTTATCGCAGGATATTTCCTTTGGCCCTATAGTCATCAACGGGATCCGAAACATCTGTTCTCAGATTCCACAGAAATAAGGCTAGCAAAGAGATGCACCAAATACACATGTAACTCTGTGAGATGAATTAAGAGAACAATAAGCAGTTTCTCAGAAAGCTTCTTTCCAGATTTCATCTGAGGATATTTCCTTTTTCACCATTGCCCTCTATGGGCTTCCAAATATCACTTTGCCAATTCCACAAGAACTGTCTTAGCGAAAGGCTTCTTGAGGGGAAAGCTGTAACTCTGTGAGATGATTTCACAGAACACAAAGAAGTTTCTCAGAAAGCTTCTTTCTCTTTGTTATCGGAGGATATTTCCTTTGGCCCTATAGTCATCAATGGGATCCGAAATATCTGTTCTCAGATTCCACAGAAATAAGGCTAGCAAAGAGATCCACGAAATACAGATGTAACTCTGTGAGATGAATTAACAGAACACTAAGCAGTTTCTCAGAAAGCTTCTTTCCAGGTTTCATCTGAGGATATTTCCTTTTTCACCGTAGCCCTCTGTGGGCTTCCAAATATCACTTTGCCAATTCCACAAGAACTGTCTTAGCGAAAGGCTTCTTGAGGGGAAAGCTGTAACTCTGTGAGATGATTTCACAGAACACAAAGAAGTTTCTCAGAAAGCTTCTTTCTCTTTGTTATCGGAGGATATTTCCTTTGGCCCTATAGTCATCAATGGGATCCGAAATATCTGTTCTCAGATTCCACAGAAATAAGGCTAGCAAAGAGATCCACGAAATACAGATGTAACTCTGTGAGATGAATTAACAGAACACTAAGCAGTTTCTCAGAAAGCTTCTTTCCAGATTTCATCTGGGGATATTTCCTTTTTCACCATAGCCCTCTATGGGCTTCCAAATATCACTTTGCCAATTCCCCAAGAACTGTCTTAGCGAAAGGCTTCTTGAGGGGAAAGCTCTAACTCTGTGAGATGATTTCACAGAACCCAAAGAAGTTTCTCAGAAAGCTTCTTTCTCTTTGTTATCGCGGGATATTTCCTTTGGCCCTATAGTCATCAATGGGATCCGAAATATCTGTTCTCAGAATCCACAGAAATAAGGCTAGCAAAGAGATGCACCAAATACACATGTAACTCTGTGAGATGAATTAACAGAACACTAAGCAGTTTCTCAGAAAGCTTCTTTCCAGATTTCATCTGAGGATATTTCCTTTTTCACCATAGCCCTCTATGGGCTTCCAAATATCACTTTGCCAATTCCACAAGAACTGTCTTAGCGAAAGGCTTCTTGAGGGGAAAGCTGTAACTCTGTGAGATGATTTCACAGAACCCAAAGAAGTTTCTCAGAAAGCTTCTTTCTCTTTGTTATCAGAGGATATTTCCTTTGGCCCTATAGTCATCAATGGGATCCGAAACATCTGTTCTCAGATTCCACAGAAATAAGGCTAGCAAAGAGATCCACGAAATACAGATGTAACTCTGTGAGATGAATTAACAGAACACTAAGCAGTTTCTCAGAAAGCTTCTTTCCAGATTTCATCTGAGGATATTTCCTTTTTCACCATAGCCCTCTATGGGCTTCCAAATATCACATTGCCAATTCCACAAGAACTGTCTTAGCGAAAGGCTTCTTGACGGGATAGCTGTAACTCTGTGAGATGATTTCACAGAACCCAAAGAAGTTTCTCAGAAAGCTTCTTTCTCTTTGTTATCGGAGGATATTTCCTTTGGCCCTATAGTCATCAATGGGATCCGAAACATCTGTTCTCAGATTCCACAGAAAAAAGGCTAGCAAAGAGATGCACCAAATACACATGTAACTCTGTGAGATGAATTAAGAGAACACTAAGCAGTTTCTCAGAAAGCTTCTTTCCAGATTTCATCTGAGGATATTTCCTTTTTCACCATTGCCCTCTATGGGCTTCCAAATATCACTTTGCCAATTCCACAAGAACTGTCTTAGCGAAAGGCTTCTTGAGGGGAAAGCTGTAACTCTGTGAGATGATTTCACAGAACACAAAGAAGTTTCTCAGAAAGCTTCTTTCTCTTTGTTATCGGAGGATATTTCCTTTGGCCCTATAGTCATCAATGGGATCCGAAATATCTGTTCTCAGATTCCACAGAAATAAGGCTAGCAAAGAGATCCACGAAATACAGATGTAACTCTGTGAGATGAATTAACAGAACACTAAGCAGTTTCTCAGAAAGCTTCTTTCCAGGTTTCATCTGAGGATATTTCCTTTTTCACCATAGCCCTCTGTGGGCTTCAAAATATCACTTTGCCAATTCCACAAGCACTGTCTTAGCGAAAGGCTTCTTGAGGGGAAAGCTTTAACTCTGTGAGATGATTTCACAGAACACAAAGAAGTTTCTCAGAAAGCTTCTTTCTCTTTGTTATCGCAGGATATTTCCTTTGGCCCTATATTCATCAATGGGATCCGTAATATCTGTTCTCAGATTCCACAGAAATAAGGCTAGCAAAGAGATCCACGAAATACAGATGTAACTCTGTGAGATGAATTAACAGAACACTAAGCAGTTTCTCAGAAAGCTTCTTTCCAGATTTCATCTGGGGATATTTCCTTTTTCACCATAGCCCTCTGTGGGCTTCCAAATATCACTTTGCCAATTCCACAAGAACTGTCTTAGCGAAAGGCTTCTTGAGGGGAAAGCTGTAACTCTGTGAGATGATTTCACAGAACACAAAGAAGTTTCTCAGAAAGCTTCTTTCTCTTTGTTATCGCAGGATATTTCCTTTGACCCTATAGTCATCAATGGGATCCGAAACATCTGTTCTCAGATTCCACAGAAATAAGGCTAGCAAAGAGATGCACCAAATACACATGTAACTCTGTGGGATGAATTAAGAGAACACTAAGCAGTTTCTCAGAAAGCTTCTTTCCAGATTTCATCTGAGGATATTTCCTTTTTCACCATAGCCCTCTATGGGCTTCCAAATATCACTTTGCCAATTCCACAAGAACTGTCTTAGCGAAAGGCTTCTTGAGGGGAAAGCTGTAACTCTGTGAGATGATTTCACAGAACACAAAGAAGTTTCTCAGAAAGCTTCTTTCTCTTTGTTACCGGAGGATATTTCCTTTGGCCCTATAGTCATCAATGGGATCTGAAATATCTGTTCTCAGATTCCACAGAAATAAGGCTAGCAAAGAGATCCACGAAATACAGATGTAACTCTGTGAGATGAATTAACAGAACACTAAGCAGTTTCTCAGAAAGCTTCTTTCCAGGTTTCATCTGAGGATATTTCCTTTTTCACCGTAGCCCTCTGTGGGCTTCCAAATATCACTTTGCCAATTCCACAAGAACTGTCTTAGCGAAAGGCTTCTTGAGGGGAAAGCTGTAACTCTGTGAGATGATTTCACAGAACACAAAGAAGTTTCTCAGAAAGCTTCTTTCTCTTTGTTATCGGAGGATATTTCCTTTGGCCCTATAGTCTTCAATGGGATCCGAAATATCTGTTCTCAGATTCCACAGAAATAAGGCTAGCAAAGCGATGCACCAAATAGACATGTAACTCTGTGAGATGAATTAACAGAACACTAAGCAGTTTCTCAAAAGGCTTCTTTCCAGATTTCATCTGAGGATATTTCCTTTTTCACCATAGCCCTCTATGGGGTTCCAAATATCACTTTGCCAATTCCACAAGAACTGTCTTAGCGAAAGGCTTCTTGAGGGGAAAGCTGTAACTCTGTGAGATGATTTCACAGAACACAAAGAAGTTTCTCAGAAAGCTTCTTTCTCTTTGTTATCGGAGGATATTTCCTTTGGCCCTATAGTTCTCAAAGGGATCAGAAATATCTGTTCTCAGATTCCACAGAAATAAGGCTAGCAAAGAGATCCACGAAATACACATGTAACTCTGTGAGATGAATTAACAGAACACTAAGCAGTTTCTCAGAAAGCTTCTTTCCAGATTTCCTGTGAGGATATTTCCTTTTTCACCATAGCCCTCTATGGCTTCCAAATATCACATTGCCAATTCCACAAGAACTGTCTTAGCGAAAGGCTTCTTGACGGGATAGCTGTAACTCTGTGAGATGATTTCACAGAACCCAAAGAAGTTTCTCAGAAAGCTTCTTTCTCTTTGTTATCGCAGGATATTTCCTTTGTCCCTATAGTCATCAATGGGATCCGAAACATCTGTTCTCAGATTCCACAGAAATAAGGCTAGCAAAGAGAAGCACCAAATACACATGTAACTCTGTGAGATGAATTAACAGAACACTAAGCAGTTTCTCAGAAAGCTTCTTTCCAGATTTCATCTGAGGATATTTCCTTTTTCATCATAGCCCTCTATGGGCTTCCAAATATCACTTTGCCAATTCCACAAGAACTGTCTTAGCGAAAGGCTTCTTGAGGGGAAAGCTGTAACTCTGTGAGATGATTTCACAGAACCCAAAGAAGTTTCTCAGAAAGCTTCTTTCTCTTTGTTATCGCAGGATATTTCCTTTGTCCCTATAGTCATCAATGGGATCCGAAATATCTGTTCTCAGATTCCACAGAAATAAGGCTAGCAAAGAGATGCACCAAATACACATGTAACTCTGTGAGATGAATTAACAGAACACTAAGCAGTTTCTCAGAAAGCTTCTTTCCAGATTTCATCTGAGGATATTTCCTTTTTCACCATAGCCCTCTATGGGCTTCCAAATATCACATTGCCAATTCCACAAGAACTGTCTTAGCGAAAGGCTTCTTGACGGGATAGCTGTAACTCTGTGAGATGATTTCACAGAACCCAAAGAAGTTTCTCAGAAAGCTTCTTTCTCTTTGTTATCGCAGGATATTTCCTTTGGCCCTATAGTCATCAATGGGATCCGAAACATCTGTTCTCAGATTCCACAGAAATAAGGCTAGCAAAGAGATGCACCAAATACACATGTAACTCTGTGAGATGAATTAACAGAACACTAAGCAGTTTCTCAGAAAGCTTCTTTCCAGATTTCATCTGAGGATATTTCCTTTTTCACCATAGCCCTCTATGGGCTTCCAAATATCACTTTGCCAGTTCCACAAGAACTGTCTTAGCGAAAGGCTTCTTGAGGGGAAAGCTGTAACTCTGTGAGATGATTTCACAGAACCCAAAGAAGTTTCTCAGAAAGCTTCTTTCTCTTTGTTATCAGAGGATATTTCCTTTGGCCCTATAGTCATCAATGGGATCCGAAACATCTGTTCTCAGATTCCACAGAAATAAGGCTAGCAAAGAGATCCACGAAATACAGATGTAACTCTGTGAGATGAATTAACAGAACACTAAGCAGTTTCTCAGCAAGCTTCTTTCCAGATTTCATCTGAGGATATTTCCTTTTTCACCATAGCCCTCTATGGGCTTCCAAATATCACATTGCCAATTCCACAATAACTGTCTTAGCGAAAGGCTTCTTGACGGGATAGCTGTAACTCTGTGAGATGATTTCACAGAACCCAAAGAAGTTTCTCAGAAAGCTTCTTTCTCTTTGTTATCGGAGGATATTTCCTTTGGCCCTATAGTCATCAATGGGATCCGAAACATCTGTTCTCAGATTCCACAGAAATAAGGCTAGCAAAGAGATGCACCAAATACACATGTAACTCTGTGAGATGAATTAAGAGAACACTAAGCAGTTTCTCAGAAAGCTTCTTTCCAGATTTCATCTGAGGATATTTCCTTTTTCACCATTGCCCTCTATGGGCTTCCAAATATCACTTTGCCAATTCCACAAGAACTGTCTTAGCGAAAGGCTTCTTGAGGGGAAAGCTGTAACTCTGTGAGATGATTTCACAGAACACAAAGAAGTTTCTCAGAAAGCTTCTTTCTCTTTGTTATCGGAGGATATTTCCTTTGGCCCTATAGTCATCTATGGGATCCGAAATATCTGTTCTCAGATTCCACAGAAATAAGGCTAGCAAAGAGATCCAAGAAATACAGATGTAACTCTGTGAGATGAATTAACAGAACACTAAGCAGTTTCTCAGAAAGCTTCTTTCCAGATTTCATCTGGGGATATTTCCTTTTTTACCATAGCCCTCTGTGGGCTTCCAAATATCACTTTGCCAATTCCACAAGAACTGTCTTAGCGAAAGGCTTCTTGAGGGGAAATCTGTAACTCTGTGAGATGATTTCATAGAACCCAAAGAAGTTTCTCAGAAAGCTTCTTTCTCTTTGTTATCGCAGGATATTTCCTTTGGCCCTATAGTCATCAATGGGATCCGAAATATATGTTCTCAGATTCCACAGAAATAAGGCTAGCAAAGAGATGCACCAAATACACATGTAACTCTGTGAGATGAATTAACAGAACACTAAGCAGTTTCTCAGAAAGCTTCTTTCCAGATTTCATCTGGGGATATTTCCTTTTTCACCATAGCCCTCTGTGGGCTTCCAAATATCACTTTGCCAATTCCACAAGAACTCTCTTAGCGAAAGGCTTCTTGAGGGGAAAGCTGTAACTCTGTGAGATGATTTCACAGAACACAAAGAAGTTTCTCAGAAAGCTTCTTTCTCTTTGTTATCGCAGGATATTTCCTTTGGCCCTATAGTCATCAATGGGATCCGAAACATCTGTTCTCAGATTCCACAGAAATAAGGCTAGCAAAGAGATGCACCAAATACACATGTAACTCTGTGGGATGAATTAAGAGAACACTAAGCAGTTTCTCAGAAAGCTTCTTTCCAGATTTCATCTGAGGATATTTCCTTTTTCACCATAGCCCTCTATGGGCTTCCAAATATCACTTTGCCAATTCCACAAGAACTGTCTTAGCGAAAGGCTTCTTGAGGGGAAAGCTGTAACTCTGTGAGATGATTTCACAGAACACAAAGAAGTTTCTCAGAAAGCTTCTTTCTCTTTGTTACCGGAGGATATTTCCTTTGGCCCTATAGTCATCAATGGGATCCGAAATATCTGTTCTCAGATTCCACAGAAATAAGGCTAGCAAAGAGATCCACGAAATACAGATGTAACTCTGTGAGATGAATTAACAGAACACTAAGCAGTTTCTCAGAAAGCTTCTTTCCAGGTTTCATCTGAGGATATTTCCTTTTTCACCGTAGCCCTCTGTGGGCTTCCAAATATCACTTTGCCAATTCCACAAGAACTGTCTTAGCGAAAGGCTTCTTGAGGGGAAAGCTGTAACTCTGTGAGATGATTTCACAGAACACAAAGAAGTTTCTCAGAAAGCTTCTTTCTCTTTGTTATCGGAGGATATTTCCTTTGGCCCTATAGTCTTCAATGGGATCCGAAATATCTGTTCTCAGATTCCACAGAAATAAGGCTAGCAAAGCGATGCACCAAATAGACATGTAACTCTGTGAGATGAATTAACAGAACACTAAGCAGTTTCTCAAAAGGCTTCTTTCCAGATTTCATCTGAGGATATTTCCTTTTTCACCATAGCCCTCTATGGGGTTCCAAATATCACTTTGCCAATTCCACAAGAACTGTCTTAGCGAAAGGCTTCTTGAGGGGAAAGCTGTAACTCTGTGAGATGATTTCACAGAACACAAAGAAGTTTCTCAGAAAGCTTCTTTCTCTTTGTTATCGGAGGATATTTCCTTTGGCCCTATAGTTCTCAAAGGGATCAGAAATATCTGTTCTCAGATTCCACAGAAATAAGGCTAGCAAAGAGATCCACGAAATACACATGTAACTCTGTGAGATGAATTAACAGACCACTAAGCAGTTTCTCAGAAAGCTTCTTTCCAGATTTCCTGTGAGGATATTTCCTTTTTCACCATAGCCCTCTATGGCTTCCAAATATCACATTGCCAATTCCACAAGAACTGTCTTAGCGAAAGGCTTCTTGACGGGATAGCTGTAACTCTGTGAGATGATTTCACAGAACCCAAAGAAGTTTCTCAGAAAGCTTCTTTCTCTTTGTTATCGCAGGATATTTCCTTTGTCCCTATAGTCATCAATGGGATCCGAAACATCTGTTCTCAGATTCCACAGAAATAAGGCTAGCAAAGAGAAGCACCAAATACACATGTAACTCTGTGAGATGAATTAACAGAACACTAAGCAGTTTCTCAGAAAGCTTCTTTCCAGATTTCATCTGAGGATATTTCCTTTTTCATCATAGCCCTCTATGGGCTTCCAAATATCACTTTGCCAATTCCACAAGAACTGTCTTAGCGAAAGGCTTCTTGAGGGGAAAGCTGTAACTCTGTGAGATGATTTCACAGAACCCAAAGAAGTTTCTCAGAAAGCTTCTTTCTCTTTGTTATCGCAGGATATTTCCTTTGTCCCTATAGTCATCAATGGGATCCGAAATATCTGTTCTCAGATTCCACAGAAATAAGGCTAGCAAAGAGATGCACCAAATAAACATGTAACTCTGTGAGATGAATTAACAGAACACTAAGCAGTTTCTCAGAAAGCTTCTTTCCAGATTTCATCTGAGGATATTTCCTTTTTCACCATAGCCCTCTATGGGCTTCCAAATATCACATTGCCAATTCCACAAGAACTGTCTTAGCGAAAGGCTTCTTGACGGGATAGCTGTAACTCTGTGAGATGATTTCACAGAACCCAAAGAAGTTTCTCAGAAAGCTTCTTTCTCTTTGTTATCGCAGGATATTTCCTTTGGCCCTATAGTCATCAATGGGATCCGAAACATCTGTTCTCAGATTCCACAGAAATAAGGCTAGCAAAGAGATGCACCAAATACACATGTAACTCTGTGAGATGAATTAACAGAACACTAAGCAGTTTCTCAGAAAGCTTCTTTCCAGATTTCATCTGAGGATATT
This sequence comes from Macaca nemestrina, assembly GCF_043159975.1. NCBI lineage: Eukaryota > Metazoa > Chordata > Mammalia > Primates > Cercopithecidae > Macaca > Macaca nemestrina. Next base: position 104,079,024 of record NC_092133.1, on the reverse strand, counting down.
TCCTTTTTCACCATAGCCCTCTATGGGCTTCCAAATATCACTTTGCCAGTTCCACAAGAACTGTCTTAGCGAAAGGCTTCTTGAGGGGAAAGCTGTAACTCTGTGAGATGATTTCACAGAACCCAATGAAGTTTCTCAGAAAGCTTCTTTCTCTTTGTTATCAGAGGATATTTCCTTTGGCCCTATAGTAATCAATGGGATCCGAAACATCTGTTCTCAGATTCCACAGAAATAAGGCTAGCAAAGAGATCCACGAAATACAGATGTAACTCTGTGAGATGAATTAACAGAACACTAAGCAGTTTCTCAGAAAGCTTCTTTCCAGATTTCATCTGAGGATATTTCCTTTTTCACCATAGCCCTCTATGGGCTTCCAAATATCACATTGCCAATTCCACAAGAACTGTCTTAGCGAAAGGCTTCTTGACGGGATAGCTGTAACTCTGTGAGATGATTTCACAGAACCCAAAGAAGTTTCTCAGAAAGCTTCTTTCTCTTTGTTATCGGAGGATATTTCCTTTGGCCCTATAGTCATCAATGGGATCCGAAACATCTGTTCTCAGATTCCACAGAAATAAGGCTAGCAAAGAGATGCACCAAATACACATGTAACTCTGTGAGATGAATTGAGAGAACACTAAGCAGTTTCTCAGAAAGCTTCTTTCCAGATTTCATCTGAGGATATTTCCTTTTTCACCATTGCCCTCTATGGGCTTCCAAATATCACTTTGCCAATTCCACAAGAACTGTCTTAGCGAAAGGCTTCTTGAGGGGAAAGCTGTAACTCTGTGAGATGATTTCACAGAACACAAAGAAGTTTCTCAGAAAGCTTCTTTCTCTTTGTTATCGGAGGATATTTCCTTTGGCCCTATAGTCATCTATGGGATCCGAAATATCTGTTCTCAGATTCCACAGAAATAAGGCTAGCAAAGAGATCCACGAAATACAGATGTAACTCTGTGAGATGAATTAACAGAACACTAAGCAGTTTCTCAGAAAGCTTCTTTCCAGATTTCATCTGGGGATATTTCCTTTTTTACCATAGCCCTCTGTGGGCTTCCAAATATCACTTTGCCAATTCCACAAGAACTGTCTTAGCGAAAGGCTTCTTGAGGGGAAATCTGTAACTCTGTGAGATGATTTCATAGAACCCAAAGAAGTTTCTCAGAAAGCTTCTTTCTCTTTGTTATCGCAGGATATTTCCTTTGGCCCTATAGTCATCAATGGGATCCGAAATATCTGTTCTCAGATTCCACAGAAATAAGGCTAGCAAAGAGATGCACCAAATACACATGTAACTCTGTGAGATGAATTAACAGAACACTAAGCAGTTTCTCAGAAAGCTTCTTTCCAGATTTCATCTGAGGATATTTCCTTTTTCACCATAGCCCTCTATGGGCTTCCAAATATCACATTGCCAATACCACAAGAACTGTCTTAGTGAAAGGCTTCTTGACGGGAAAGCTGTAACTCTGTGAGATGATTTCACAGAACCCAAAGAAGTTTCTTAGAAAGCTTCTTTCTCTTTGTTAACGCAGAATATTTCCTTTGGCCCTATAGTCATCAATGGGATCCGAAATATATGTTCTCAGATTCCACAGAAATAAGGCTAGCAAAGAGATCCACGAAATACAGATGTAACTCTGTGAGATGGATTAACAGAACACTAAGCAGTTTCTCAGAAAGCTTCTTTCCAGGTTTCATCTGAGGATATTTCCTTTTTCACCATAGCCCTCTATGGGGTTCCAAATATCACTTTGCCAATTCCACAAGAACTGTCTTAGCGAAAGGCTTCTTGAGGGGAAAGCTGTAACTCTGTGAGATGATTTCACAGAACACAAAGAAGTTTCTCAGAAAGCTTCTTTCTCTTTGTTATCGGAGGATATTTCCTTTGGCCCTATAGTTCTCAAAGGGATCAGAAATATCTGTTCTCAGATTCCACAGAAATAAGGCTAGAAAAGAGATCCACGAAATACACATGTAACTCTGTGAGATGAATTAACAGAACACTAAGCAGTTTCTCAGAAAGCTTCTTTCCAGATTTCCTGTGAGGATATTTCCTTTTTCACCATAGCCCTCTATGGCTTCCAAATATCACTTTGCCAATTCCACAAGAACTGTCTTAGCGAAAGGCTTCTTGAGGGGAAAGCTGTAACTCTGTGAGATGATTTCACAGAACACAAAGAAGTTTCTCAGAAAGCTTCTTTCTCTTTGTTATCGGAGGATATTTCCTTTGGCCCTATAGTTCTCAAAGGGATCAGAAATATCTGTTCTCAGATTCCACAGAAATAAGGCTAGAAAAGAGATCCACGAAATACACATGTAACTCTGTGAGATGAATTAACAGAACACTAAGCAGTTTCTCAGAAAGCTTCTTTCCAGATTTCCTGTGAGGATATTTCCTTTTTCACCATAGCCCTCTATGGCTTCCAAATATCACATTGCCAATTCCACAAGAACTGTCTTAGCGAAAGGCTTCGGAACGGGAAAGCTGTAACTCTGTGAGATGATTTCACAGAACCCAAAGAAGTTTCTCAGAAAGCTTCTTTCTCTTTGTTATCGCAGGATATTTCCTTTGGCCCTATAGTCATCAATGGGATCCGAAACATCTGTTCTCAGATTCCACAGAAATAAGGCTAGCAAAGAGAAGCACCAAATACACATGTAACTCTGTGAGATGAATTTACAGAACACTAAGCAGTTTCTCAGAAAGCTTCTTTCCAGATTTCATCTGAGGATATTTCCTTTTTCACCATAGCCCTCTGGGGGCTTCCAAATATCACTTTGCCAATTCCACAAGAAATGTCTTAGCGAAAGGCTTCTCGAGGGGAAAGCTGTAACTCTGTGAGATGATTTCACAGAACACAAAGAAGTTTCTCAGAAAGCTTCTTTCTCTTTGTTATCGGAGGCTATTTCCTTTGGCCCTATAGTCATCAATGGGATCCGAAATATCTGTTCTCAGATTCCACAGAAATAAGGCTAGCAAAGAGAAGCACCAAATACACATGTAACTCTGTGAGATGAATTAACAGAACACTAAGCAGTTTCTCAGAAAGCTTCTTTCCAGATTTCATCTGGGGATATTTCCTTTTTCACCATAGCCCTCTATGGGCTTCCAAATATCACTTTGCCAATTCCCCAAGAACTGTCTTAGCGAAAGGCTTCTTGAGGGGAAAGCTGTAACTCTGTTAGATGATTTCACAGAACCCAAAGAAGTTTCTCAGAAAGCTTCTTTCTCTTTGTTATCGCAGGATATTTCCTTTGGCCCTATAGTCATCAATGGGATCCGAAATATCTGTTCTCAGATTCCACAGAAATAAGGCTAGCAAAGCGATGCACCAAATACACATGTAACTCTGTGAGATGAATTAACAGAACACTAAGCAGTTTCTCAGAAAGCTTCTTTCCATATTTCATCTGAGGATATTTCCTTTTTCACCATAGCCCTCTATGGCTTCCAAATATCACTTTGCCAATTCCACAAGAACTGTCTTAGCGAAAGGCTTCTTGAGGGGAAAGCTGTAACTCTGTGAGATGATTTCACAGAACACAAAGAAGTTTCTCAGAAAGCTTCTTTCTCTTTGTTATCGGAGGATATTACCTTTGGCCCTATAGTCATCAAAGGGATCCGAAATATCTGTTCTCAGATTCCACAGAAATAAGGCTAGCAAAGAGATCCACGAAATACAGATGTAACTCTGTGAGATGAATTAACAGAACACTAAGCAGTTTCTCAGAAAGCTTCTTTCCAGATTTCATCTGGGGATATTTCCTTTTTCACCATAGCCCTCTGTGGGCTTCCAAATATCACTTTGCCAATTCCACAAGAACTGTCTTAGCGAAAGGCTTCTTGAGGGGAAAGCTGTAACTCTGAGATGATTTCACAGAACACAAAGAAGTTTCTCAGAAAGCTTCTTTCTCTTTGTTATCGCAGGATATTTCCTTTGGCCCTATAGTCATCAATGGGATCCGAAATATCTGTTCTCAGATTCCACAGAAATAAGGCTAGCAAAGAGATGCACCAAATAGACATGTAACTCTGTGAGATGAATTAACAGAACACTAAGCAGTTTCTCAAAAGGCTTCTTTCCAGATTTCATCTGAGGATATTTCCTTTTTCACCATAGCCCTCTATGGGGTTCCAAATATCACATTGCCAATTCCACAAAAACTGTCTTAGCGAAAGGCTTCTTGACGGGAAAGCTGTAACTCTGTGAGATGATTTCACAGAACCCAAAGAATTTTCTCAGAAAGCTTCTTTCTCTTTGTTATCGCAGGATATTTCCTTTGTCCCTATAGTCATCAATGGGATCCGAAATATCTGTTCTCAGATTCCACAGAAATAAGGCTAGCAAAGCGATGCACCAAATACACATGTAACTCTGTGAGATGAATTAACAGAACACTAAGCAGTTTCTCAGAAAGCTTCTTTCCATATTTCATCTGAGGATATTTCCTTTTTCACCATAGCCCTCTATGGCTTCCAAATATCACTTTGCCAATTCCACAAGAACTGTCTTAGCGAAAGGCTTCTTGAGGGGAAAGCTGTAACTCTGTGAGATGATTTCACAGAACACAAAGAAGTTTCTCAGAAACCTTCTTTCTCTTTGTTATCGGAGGATATTTCCTTTGGCCCTATAGTCATCAAAGGGATCCGAAATATCTGTTCTCAGATTCCACAGAAATAAGGCTAGCAAAGAGATCCACGAAATACAGATGTAACTCTGTGAGATGAATTAACTGAACACTAAGAAGTTTCTCAGAAAGCTTCTTTCCAGATTTCATCTGAGGATATTTCCTTTTTCACCATAGCCCTCTATGGGCTTCCAAATATCACATTGCCAATACCACAAGAACTGTCTTAGTGAAAGGCTTCTTGACGGGAAAGCTGTAACTCTGTGAGATGATTTCACAGAACACAAAGAAGTTTCTCAGAAAGCTTCTTTCTCTTTGTTAACCCAGAATATTTCCTTTGGCCCTATAGTCATCAATGGGATCCGAAATATATGTTCTCAGATTCCACAGAAATAAGGCTAGCAAAGAGATCCACGAAATACAGATGTAACTCTGTGAGATGAATTAACAGAACACTAAGCAGTTTCTCAGAAAGCTTCTTTCCAGGTTTCATCTGAGGATATTTCCTTTTTCACCATAGCCCTCTGTGGGCTTCCAAATATCACTTTGCCAATTCCACAAGCACTGTCTTAGCGAAAGGCTTATTGAGGGGAAAGCTGTAACTCTGTGAGATGATTTCACAGAACACAAAGAAGTTTCTCAGAAAGCTTCTTTCTCTTTGTTATCGGAGGATATTTCCTTTGGCCCTATAGTCATCAATGGGATCCGTAATATCTGTTCTCAGATTCCACAGAAATAAGGCTAGCAAAGAGATCCACGAAATACAGATGTAACTCTGTGAGATGAATTAACAGAACACTAAGCAGTTTCTCAGAAAGCTTCTTTCCAGATTTCATCTGGGGATATTTCCTTTTTTACCATAGCCCTCTGTGGGCTTCCAAATATCACTTTGCCAATTCCACAAGAACTGTCTTAGCGAAAGGCTTCTTGAGGGGAAATCTGTAACTCTGTGAGATGATTTCATAGAACCCAAAGAAGTTTCTCAGAAAGCTTCTTTCTCTTTGTTATCGCAGGATATTTCCTTTGGCCCTATAGTCATCAATGGGATCCGAAATATCTGTTCTCAGATTCCACAGAAATAAGGCTAGCAAAGCGATGCACCAAATACACATGTAACTCTGTGAGATGAATTAACAGAACACTAAGCAGTTTCTCAGAAAGCTTCTTTCCATTTTTCATCTGAGGATATTTCCTTTTTCACCATAGCCCTCTATGGCTTCCAAATATCACTTTTCCAATTCCACAAGAACTGTCTTAGCGAAAGGCTTCTTGAGGGGAAAGCTGTAACTCTGTGAGATGATTTCACAGAACCCAAAGAAGTTTCTCAGAAAGCTTCTTTCTCTTTGTTATCGCAGGATATTTCCTTTGGCCCTATAGTCATCAATGGGATTCGAAACATCTGTTCTCAGATTCCACAGAAATAAGGCTAGCAAAGCGATGCACCAAATACACATGTAACTCTGTGAGATGAATTAACAGAACACTAAGCAGTTTCTCAGAAAGCTTCTTTCCATATTTCATCTGAGGATATTTCCTTTTTCACCATAGCCCTCTATGGCTTCCAAATATCACTTTTCCAATTCCACAAGAACTGTCTTAGCCAAAGGCTTCTTGAGGGGAAAGCTGTAACTCTGTGAGATGATTTCACAGAACACAAAGAAGTTTCTCAGAAAGCTTCTTTCTCTTTGTTATCGGAGGATATTTCCTTTGGCCCTATAGTCTTCAAAGGGATCCGAAATATCTGTTCTCAGATTCCACAGAAATAAGGCTAGCAAAGAGATGCACCAAATACACATGTAACTCTGTGAGATGAATTAACAGAACACTAAGCAGTTTCTCAGAAAGCTTCTTTCCAGATTTCATCTGAGGATATTTCCTTTTTCACCAGAGCCCTCTATGGGCTTCCAAATATCACTTTGCCAATTCCACAAGAACTGTCTTAGCGAAAGGCTTCTTGAGGGGAAAGCTGTAACTCTGTGAGATGATTTCACAGAACACAAAGAAGTTTCTCAGAAAGCTTCTTTCTCTTTGTTATCGGAGGATATTTCCTTTGGCCCTATAGTCATCAATGGGATCCGAAATATCTGTTCTCAGATTCCACAGAAATAAGGCTAGCAAAGAGATCCACGAAATACAGATGTAACATTGTGAGATGAATTAACAGAACACTAAGGAGTTTCTCAGAAAGCTTCTTTCCAGGTTTCATCTGAGGATATTTCCTTTTTCACCGTAGCCCTCTGTGGGCTTCCAAATATCACTTTGCCAATTCCACAAGAACTGTCTTAGCGAAAGGCTTCTTGAGGGGAAAGCTGTAACTCTGTGAGATGATTTCACAGAACACAAAGAAGTTTCTCAGAAAGCTTCTTTCTCTTTGTTATCGGAGGATATTTCCTTTGGCCCTATAGTCTTCAAAGGGATCCGAAATATCTGTTCTCAGATTCCACAGAAATAAGGCTAGCAAAGAGATGCACCAAATACACATGTAACTCTGTGAGATGAATTAACAGAACACTAAGCAGTTTCTCAGAAAGCTTCTTTCCAGATTTCATCTGAGGATATTTCCTTTTTCACCATAGCCCTCTATGGGCTTCCAAATATCACTTTGCCAATTCCACAAGAACTGTCTTAGCGAAAGGCTTCTTGAGGGGAAAGCTGTAACTCTGTGAGATGATTTCACAGAACACAAAGAAGTTTCTCAGAAAGCTTCTTTCTCTTTGTTATCGGAGGATATTTCCTTTGGCCCTATAGTCATCAATGGGATCCGAAATATCTGTTCTCAGATTCCACAGAAATAAGGCTAGCAAAGAGATCCACGAAATACAGATGTAACTCTGTGAGATGAATTAACAGAACACTAAGCAGTTTCTCAGAAAGCTTCTTTCCAGATTTCATCTGGGGATATTTCCTTTTTCACCATAGCCCTCTGTGGGCTTCCAAATATCACTTGGCAATTCCACAAGAACTGTCTTAGCGAAAGGCTTCTCGAGGGGAAAGCTGTAACTCTGTGAGATGATTTCACAGAACCCAAAGAAGTTTCTCAGAAAGCTTCTTTCTATTTGTTATCGCAGGATATTTCCTTTGGCCCTATAGTCATCAATGGGATCCGAAATATCTGTTCTCAGATTCCACAGAAATAAGGCTAGCAAAGAGATGCACCAAATACACATGTAACTCTGTGAGATGAATTAACAGAACACTAAGCAGTTTCTCAGAAAGCTTCTTTCCAGATTTCATCTGAGGATATTTCCTTTTTTACCATAGCCCTCTATGGGCTTCCAAATATCACATTGCCAATTCCACAAGAACTGTCTTAGCGAAAGGCTTCTTGACGGGATAGCTGTAACTCTGTGAGATGATTTCACAGAACCCAAAGAAGTTTCTCAGAAAGCTTCTTTCTCTTTGTTATCGCAGGATATTTCCTTTGGCCCTATAGTCATCAATGGGATCCAAAACATCTGTTCTCAGATTCCACAGAAATAAGGCTAGCAAAGAGATGCACCAAATACACATGTAACTCTGTGAGATGAATTAAGAGAACACTAAGCAGTTTCTCAGAAAGATTCTTTCCAGATTTCATCTGAGGATATTTCCTTTTTCACCATAGCCCTCTATGGGCTTCCAAATATCACTTTGCCAATTCCACAAGAACTGTCTTAGCGAAAGGCTTCTTGACGGGATAGCTGTAACTCTGTGAGATGATTTCACAGAACCCAAAGAAGTTTCTCAGAAAGCTTCTTTCTCTTTGTTATCGCAGGATATTTCCTTTGGCCCTATAGTCATCAATGGGATCCGAAACATCTGTTCTCAGATTCCACAGAAATAAGGCTAGCAAAGAGATGCACCAAATACACATGTAACTCTGTGGGATGAATTAAGAGAACACTAAGCAGTTTCTCAGAAAGCTTCTTTCCATATTTCATCTGAGGATATTTCCTTTTTCACCATAGCCCTCTATGGCTTCCAAATATCACTTTTCCAATTCCACAAGAACTGTCTTAGCGAAAGGCTTCTTGAGGGGAAAGCTGTAACTCTGTGAGATGATTTCACAGAACCCAAAGAAGTTTCTCAGAAAGCTTCTTTCTCTTTGTTATCGGAGGATATTTCCTTTGGCCCTATAGTCTTCAAAGGGATCCGAAATATCTGTTGTCAGATTCCACAGAAATAAGGCTAGCAAAGAGATGCACCAAATACACATGTAACTCTGTGAGATGAATTAACAGAACACTAAGCAGTTTCTCAGAAAGCTTCTTTCCAGATTTCATCTGAGGATATTTCCTTTTTCACCAGAGCCCTCTATGGGCTTCCAAATATCACTTTGCCAATTCCACAAGAACTGTCTTAGCGAAAGGCTTCTTGAGGGGAAAGCTGTAACTCTGTGAGATGATTTCACAGAACACAAAGAAGTTTCTCAGAAAGCTTCTTTCTCTTTGTTATCGGAGGATATTTCCTTTGGCCCTATAGTCATCAATGGGATCCGAAATATCTGTTCTCAGATTCCACAGAAATAAGGCTAGCAAAGAGATCCACGAAATACAGATGTAACTCTGTGAGATGAATTAACAGAACACTAAGGAGTTTCTCAGAAAGCTTCTTTCCAGGTTTCATCTGAGGATATTTCCTTTTTCACCGTAGCCCTCTGTGGGCTTCCAAATATCACTTTGCCAATTCCACAAGAACTGTCTTAGCGAAAGGCTTCTTGAGGGGAAAGCTGTAACTCTGTGAGATGATTTCACAGAACACAAAGAAGTTTCTCAGAAAGCTTCTTTCTCTTTGTTATCGGAGGATATTTCCTTTGGCCCTATAGTCTTCAAAGGGATCCGAAATATCTGTTCTCAGATTCCACAGAAATAAGGCTAGCAAAGAGATGCACCAAATACACATGTAACTCTGTGAGATGAATTAACAGAACACTAAGCAGTTTCTCAGAAAGCTTCTTTCCAGATTTCATCTGAGGATATTTCCTTTTTCACCATAGCCCTCTATGGGCTTCCAAATATCACTTTGCCAATTCCACAAGAACTGTCTTAGCGAAAGGCTTCTTGAGGGGAAAGCTGTAACTCTGTGAGATGATTTCACAGAACACAAAGAAGTTTCTCAGAAAGCTTCTTTCTCTTTGTTATCGGAGGATATTTCCTTTGGCCCTATAGTCATCAATGGGATCCGAAATATCTGTTCTCAGATTCCACAGAAATAAGGCTAGCAAAGAGATCCACGAAATACAGATGTAACTCTGTGAGATGAATTAACAGAACACTAAGCAGTTTCTCAGAAAGCTTCTTTCCAGATTTCATCTGGGGATATTTCCTTTTTCACCATAGCCCTCTGTGGGCTTCCAAATATCACTTGGCAATTCCACAAGAACTGTCTTAGCGAAAGGCTTCTCGAGGGGAAAGCTGTAACTCTGTGAGATGATTTCACAGAACCCAAAGAAGTTTCTCAGAAAGCTTCTTTCTATTTGTTATCGCAGGATATTTCCTTTGGCCCTATAGTCATCAATGGGATCCGAAATATCTGTTCTCAGATTCCACAGAAATAAGGCTAGCAAAGAGATGCACCAAATACACATGTAACTCTGTGAGATGAATTAACAGAACACTAAGCAGTTTCTCAGAAAGCTTCTTTCCAGATTTCATCTGAGGATATTTCCTTTTTTACCATAGCCCTCTATGGGCTTCCAAATATCACATTGCCAATTCCACAAGAACTGTCTTAGCGAAAGGCTTCTTGACGGGATAGCTGTAACTCTGTGAGATGATTTCACAGAACCCAAAGAAGTTTCTCAGAAAGCTTCTTTCTCTTTGTTATCGCAGGATATTTCCTTTGGCCCTATAGTCATCAATGGGATCCAAAACATCTGTTCTCAGATTCCACAGAAATAAGGCTAGCAAAGAGATGCACCAAATACACATGTAACTCTGTGAGATGAATTAAGAGAACACTAAGCAGTTTCTCAGAAAGATTCTTTCCAGATTTCATCTGAGGATATTTCCTTTTTCACCATAGCCCTCTATGGGCTTCCAAATATCACTTTGCCAATTCCACAAGAACTGTCTTAGCGAAAGGCTTCTTGACGGGATAGCTGTAACTCTGTGAGATGATTTCACAGAACCCAAAGAAGTTTCTCAGAAAGCTTCTTTCTCTTTGTTATCGCAGGATATTTCCTTTGGCCCTATAGTCATCAATGGGATCCGAAACATCTGTTCTCAGATTCCACAGAAATAAGGCTAGCAAAGAGATGCACCAAATACACATGTAACTCTGTGGGATGAATTAAGAGAACACTAAGCAGTTTCTCAGAAAGCTTCTTTCCATATTTCATCTGAGGATATTTCCTTTTTCACCATAGCCCTCTATGGCTTCCAAATATCACTTTTCCAATTCCACAAGAACTGTCTTAGCGAAAGGCTTCTTGAGGGGAAAGCTGTAACTCTGTGAGATGATTTCACAGAACCCAAAGAAGTTTCTCAGAAAGCTTCTTTCTCTTTGTTATCGGAGGATATTTCCTTTGGCCCTATAGTCTTCAAAGGGATCCGAAATATCTGTTGTCAGATTCCACAGAAATAAGGCTAGCAAAGAGATGCACCAAATACACATGTAACTCTGTGAGATGAATTAACAGAACACTAAGCAGTTTCTCAGAAAGCTTCTTTCCAGATTTCATCTGAGGATATTTCCTTTTTCACCAGAGCCCTCTATGGGCTTCCAAATATCACTTTGCCAATTCCACAAGAACTGTCTTAGCGAAAGGCTTCTTGAGGGGAAAGCTGTAACTCTGTGAGATGATTTCACAGAACACAAAGAAGTTTCTCAGAAAGCTTCTTTCTCTTTGTTATCGGAGGATATTTCCTTTGGCCCTATAGTCATCAATGGGATCCGAAATATCTGTTCTCAGATTCCACAGAAATAAGGCTAGCAAAGAGATCCACGAAATACAGATGTAACTCTGTGAGATGAATTAACAGAACACTAAGGAGTTTCTCAGAAAGCTTCTTTCCAGGTTTCATCTGAGGATATTTCCTTTTTCACCGTAGCCCTCTGTGGGCTTCCAAATATCACTTTGCCAATTCCACAAGAACTGTCTTAGCGAAAGGCTTCTTGAGGGGAAAGCTGTAACTCTGTGAGATGATTTCACAGAACACAAAGAAGTTTCTCAGAAAGCTTCTTTCTCTTTGTTATCGGAGGATATTTCCTTTGGCCCTATAGTCTTCAAAGGGATCCGAAATATCTGTTCTCAGATTCCACAGAAATAAGGCTAGCAAAGAGATGCACCAAATACACATGTAACTCTGTGAGATGAATTAACAGAACACTAAGCAGTTTCTCAGAAAGCTTCTTTCCAGATTTCATCTGAGGATATTTCCTTTTTCACCATAGCCCTCTATGGGCTTCCAAATATCACTTTGCCAATTCCACAAGAACTGTCTTAGCGAAAGGCTTCTTGAGGGGAAAGCTGTAACTCTGTGAGATGATTTCACAGAACACAAAGAAGTTTCTCAGAAAGCTTCTTTCTCTTTGTTATCGGAGGATATTTCCTTTGGCCCTGTAGTCATCAATGGGATCCGAAATATCTGTTCTCAGATTCCACAGAAATAAGGCTAGCAAAGAGATCCACAAAATACAGATGTAACTCTGTGAGATGAATTAACAGAACACTAAGCAGTTTCTCAGAAAGCTTCTTTCCAGATTTCATCTGGGGATATTTCCTTTTTCACCATAGCCCTCTGTGGGCTTCCAAATATCACTTGGCAATTCCACAAGAACTGTCTTAGCGAAAGGCTTCTTGAGGGGAAAGCTGTAACTCTGTGAGATGATTTCACAGAACCCAAAGAAGTTTCTCAGAAAGCTTCTTTCTATTTGTTATCGCAGGATATTTCCTTTGGCCCTATAGTCATCAATGGGATCCGAAATATCTGTTCTCAGATTCCACAGAAATAAGGCTAGCAAAGAGATGCACCAAATACACATGTAACTCTGTGAGATGAATTAACAGAACACTAAGCAGTTTCTCAGAAAGCTTCTTTCCAGATTTCATTTGAGGATATTTCCTTTTTTACCATAGCCCTCTATGGGCTTCCAAATATCACATTGCCAATTCCACAAGAACTGTCTTAGCGAAAGGCTTCTTGACGGGATAGCTGTAACTCTGTGAGATGATTTCACAGAACCCAAAGAAGTTTCTCAGAAAGCTTCTTTCTCTTTGTTATCGCAGGATATTTCCTTTGGCCCTATAGTCATCAATGGGATCCAAAACATCTGTTCTCAGATTCCACAGAAATAAGGCTAGCAAAGAGATGCACCAAATACACATGTAACTCTGTGAGATGAATTAAGAGAACACTAAGCAGTTTCTCAGAAAGATTCTTTCCAGATTTCATCTGAGGATATTTCCTTTTTCACCATAGCCCTCTATGGGCTTCCAAATATCACTTTGCCAATTCCACAAGAACTGTCTTAGCGAAAGGCTTCTTGACGGGATTGCTGTAACTCTGTGAGATGATTTCACAGAACCCAAAGAAGTTTCTCAGAAAGCTTCTTTCTCTTTGTTATCGCAGGATATTTCCTTTGGCCCTATAGTCATCAATGGGATCCGAAACATCTGTTCTCAGATTCCACAGAAATAAGGCTAGCAAAGAGATGCACCAAATACACATGTAACTCTGTGGGATGAATTAAGAGAACACTAAGCAGTTTCTCAGAAAGCTTCTTTCCAGATTTCATCTGAGGATATTTCCTTTTTCACCATAGCCCTCTATGGGCTTCCAAATATCACTTTGCCAATTCCACAAGAACTGTCTTAGCGAAAGGCTTCTTGAGGGGAAAGCTGTAACTCTGTGAGATGATTTCACAGAACACAAAGAAGTTTCTCAGAAACCTTCTTTCTCTTTGTTATCGGAGGATATTTCCTTTGGCCCTATAGTCATCAATGGGATCCGAAATATCTGTTCTCAGATTCCACAGAAATAAGGCTAGCAAAGAGATCCACGAAATACAGATGTAACTCTGTGAGATGAATTAACAGAACACTAAGCAGTTTCTCAGAAAGCTTCTTTCCAGGTTTCATCTGAGGATATTTCCTTTTTCACCGTAGCCCTCTGTGGGCTTCCAAATATCACTTTGCCAATTCCACAAGAACTGTCTTAGCGAAAGGCTTCTTGAGGGGAAAGCTGTAACTCTGTGAGATGATTTCACAGAACACAAAGAAGTTTCTCAGAAAGCTTCTTTCTCTTTGTTATCGGAGGATATTTCCTTTGGCCCTATAGTCTTCAATGGGATCCGAAATATCTGTTCTCAGATTCCACAGAAATAAGGCTAGCAAAGAGATGCACCAAATAGACATGTAACTCTGTGAGATGAATTAACAGAACACTAAGCAGTTTCTCAGAAAGCTTCTTTCCAGATTTCATCTAAGGATATTTCCTTTTTTACCATAGCCCTCTATGGGCTTCCAAATATCACATTGCCAATTCCACAAGAACTGTCTTAGCGAAAGGCTTCTTGACGGGATAGCTGTAACTCTGTGAGATGATTTCACAGAACCCAAAGAAGTTTCTCAGAAAGCTTCTTTCTCTTTGTTATCGCAGGATATTTCCTTTGGCCCTATAGTCATCAATGGGATCCGAAACATCTGTTCTCAGATTCCACAGAAATAAGGCTAGCAAAGAGAAGCACCAAATACACATGTAACTCTGTGAGATGAATTAACAGAACACTAAGCAGTTTCTCAGAAAGCTTCTTTCCAGATTTCATCTGAGGATATATCCTTTTTCACCATAGCCCTCTATGGCTTCCAAATATCACTTTTCCAATTCCACAAGAAGTGTCTTAGCGAAAGGCTTCTTGAGGGGAAAGCTGTAACTCTGTGAGATGATTTCACAGAACCGAAAGAAGTTTCTCAGAAAGCTTCTTTCTCTTTGTTATCGGAGGATATTTCCTTTGGCCCTATAGTCTTCAAAGGGATCCGAAATATCTGTTCTCAGATTCCACAGAAATAAGGCTAGCAAAGAGATGCACCAAATACACATGTAACTCTGTGAGATGAATTAACAGAACACTAAGCAGTTTCTCAGAAAGCTTCTTTCCAGATTTCATCTGAGGATATTTCCTTTTTCACCAGAGCCCTCTATGGGCTTCCAAATATCACTTTGCCAATTCCACAAGAACTGTCTTAGCGAAAGGCTTCTTGAGGGGAAAGCTGTAACTCTGTGAGATGATTTCACAGAACACAAAGAAGTTTCTCAGAAAGCTTCTTTCTCTTTGTTATCGGAGGATATTTCCTTTGGCCCTATAGTCATCAATGGGATCCGAAATATCTGTTCTCAGATTCCACAGAAATAAGGCTAGCAAAGAGATCCACGAAATACAGATGTAACTCTGTGAGATGAATTAACAGAACACTAAGGAGTTTCTCAGAAAGCTTCTTTCCAGGTTTCATCTGAGGATATTTCCTTTTTCACCGTAGCCCTCTGTGGGCTTCCAAATATCACTTTGCCAATTCCACAAGAACTGTCTTAGCGAAAGGCTTCTTGAGGGGAAAGCTGTAACTCTGTGAAATGATTTCACAGAACACAAAGAAGTTTCTCAGAAAGCTTCTTTCTCTTTGTTATCGGAGGATATTTCCTTTGGCCCTATAGTCTTCAAAGGGATCCGAAATATCTGTTCTCAGATTCCACAGAAATAAGGCTAGCAAAGAGATGCACCAAATACACATGTAACTCTGTGAGATGAATTAACAGAACACTAAGCAGTTTCTCAGAAAGCTTCTTTCCAGATTTCATCTGAGGATATTTCCTTTTTCACCATAGCCCTCTATGGACTTCCAAATATCACTTTGCCAATTCCACAAGAACTGTCTTAGCGAAAGGCTTCTTGAGGGGAAAGCTGTAACTCTGTGAGATGATTTCACAGAACACAAAGAAGTTTCTCAGAAAGCTTCTTTCTCTTTGTTATCGGAGGATATTTCCTTTGGCCCTATAGTCATCAATGGGATCCGAAATATCTGTTCTCAGATTCCACAGAAATAAGACTAGCAAAGAGATCCACGAAATACAGATGTAACTCTGTGAGATGAATTAACAGAACACTAAGCAGTTTCTCAGAAAGCTTCTTTCCAGATTTCATCTGGGGATATTTCCTTTTTCACCATAGCCCTCTGTGGGCTTCCAAATATCACTTTGCCAATTCCACAAGAACTGTCTTAGCGAAAGGCTTCTTGACGGGAAAGCTGTAACTCTGTGAGATGATTTCACAGAACCCAAAGAAGTTTCTCAGAAAGCTTCTTTCTCTTTGTTATCGCAGGATATTTCCTTTGGCCCTATAGTCATCAATGGGATCCGAAACATCTGTTCTCAGATTCCACAGAAATAAGGCTAGCAAAGAGATGCACCAAATACCCATGTAACTCTGTGGGATGAATTAACAGAACACTAAGCAGTTTCTCAGAAAGCTTCTTTCCAGATTTCATCTGAGGATATTTCCTTTTTCACCATAGCCCTCTATGGGCTTCCAAATATCACTTTGCCAATTCCACAAGAACTGTCTTAGCGAAAGGCTTCTTGAGGGGAAAGCTGTAACTCTGTGAGATGATTTCACAGAACACAAAGAAGTTTCTCAGAAAGCTTCTTTCTCTTTGTTATCGGAGGATATTTCCTTTGGCCCTATAGTCATCAATGGGATCCGAAATATCTGTTCTCAGATTCCACAGAAATAAGGCTAGCAAAGAGATCCACGAAATACAGATGTAACTCTGTGAGATGAATTAACAGAACACTAAGCAGTTTCTCAGAAAGCTTCTTTCCAGGTTTCATCTGAGGATATTTCCTTTTTCACCGTAGCCCTCTGTGGGCTTCCAAATATCACTTTGCCAATTCCACAAGAACTGTCTTAGCGAAAGGCTTCTTGAGGGGAAAGCTGTAACTCTGTGAGATGATTTCACAGAACACAAAGAAGTTTCTCAGAAAGCTTCTTTCTCTTTGTTATCGGAGGATATTTCCTATGGCCCTATAGTTCTCAAAGGGATCAGAAATATCTGTTCTCAGATTCCACAGAAATAAGGCTAGCAAAGAGATCCACGAAATACAGATGTAACTCTGTGAGATGAATTAACAGAACACTAAGCAGTTTCTCAGAAAGCTTCTTTCCAGATTTCCTATGAGGATATTTCCTTTTTCACCATTGCCCTCTATGGCTTCCAAATATCACATTGCCAATTCCACAAGAACTGTCTTAGCGAAAGGCTTCTTGACGGGAAAGCTGTAACTCTGTGAGATGATTTCACAGAACCCAAAGAAGTTTCTCAGAAAGCTTCTTTCTCTTTGTTATCGCAGGATATTTCCTTTGGCCCTATAGTCATCAATGGGATCCGAAACATCTGTTCTCAGATTCCACAGAAATAAGGCTAGCAAAGAGAAGCACCAAATACACATGTAACTCAGTGAGATGAATTAACAGAACACTAAGCAGTTTCTCAGAAAGCTTCTTTCCAGATTTCATCTGAGGATATTTCCTTTTTCACCATAGCCCTCTATGGGCTTCCAAATATCACATTGCCAATACCACAAGAACTGTCTTAGTGAAAGGCTTCTTGACGGGAAAGCTGTAACTCTGTGAGATGATTTCACAGAACCCAAGGAAGTTTCTCAGAAAGCTTCTTTCTCTTTGTTAACGCAGAATATTTCCTTTGGCCCTATAGTCATCAATGGGATCCGAAATATATGTTCTCAGATTCCACAGAAATAAGGCTAGCAAAGAGATCCACGAAATACAGATGTAACTCTGTGAGATGAATTAACAGAACACTAAGCAGTTTCTCAGAAAGCTTCTTTCCAGGTTTCATCTGAGGATATTTCCTTTTTCACCATAGCCCTCTGTGGGCTTCCAAATATCACTTTGCCAATTCCACAAGAACTGTCTTAGCGAAAGGCTTCTTGAGGGGAAAGCTGTAACTCTGTGAGATGATTTCACAGAACACAAAGAAGTTTCTCAGAAAGCTTCTTTCTCTTTGTTATCGGAGGATATTTCCTTTGGCCCTATAGTCATCAATGGGATCCGTAATATCTGTTCTCAGATTCCACAGAAATAAGGCTAGCAAAGAGATCCACGAAATACAGATGTAACTCTGTGAGATGAATTAACAGAACACTAAGCAGTTTCTCAGAAAGCTTCTTTCCAGGTTTCATCTGAGGATATTTCCTTTTTCACCGTAGCCCTCTGTGGGCTTCCAAATATCACTTTGCCAATTCCACAAGAACTGTCTTAGCGAAAGGCTTCTTGAGGGGAAAGCTGTAACTCTGTGAGATGATTTCACAGAACACAAAGAAGTTTCTCAGAAAGCTTCTTTCTCTTTGTTATCGGAGGATATTTCCTTTGGCCCTATAGTCTTCAATGGGATCCGAAATATCTGTTCTCAGATTCCACAGAAATAAGGCTTACAAAGAGATGCACCAAATAGACATGTAACTCTGTGAGATGAATTAACAGAACACTAAGCAGTTTCTCAGAAAGCTTCTTTCCAGATTTCATCTAAGGATATTTCCTTTTTTACCATAGACCTCTATGGGCTTCCAAATATCACATTGCCAATTCCACAAGAACTGTCTTAGCGAAAGGCTTCTTGACGGGATAGCTGTAACTCTGTGAGATGATTTCACAGAACCCAAAGAAGTTTCTCAGAAAGCTTCTTTCTCTTTGTTATCGCAGGATATTTCCTTTGGCCCTATAGTCATCAATGGGATCCGAAACATCTGTTCTCAGATTCCACAGAAATAAGGCTAGCAAAGAGAAGCACCAAATACACATGTAACTCTGTGAGATGAATTAACAGAACACTAAGCAGTTTCTCAGAAAGCTTCTTTCCAGATTTCATCTGAGGATATATCCTTTTTCACCATAGCCCTCTATGGCTTCCAAATATCACTTTTCCAATTCCACAAGAACTGTCTTAGCGAAAGGCTTCTTGAGGGGAAAGCTGTAACTCTGTGAGATGATTTCACAGAACCCAAAGAAGTTTCTCAGAAAGCTTCTTTCTCTTTGTTATCGGAGGATATTTCCTTTGGCCCTATAGTCTTCAAAGGGATCCGAAATATCTGTTCTCAGATTCCACAGAAATAAGGCTAGCAAAGAGATGCACCAAATACACATGTAACTCTGTGAGATGAATTAACAGAACACTAAGCAGTTTCTCAGAAAGCTCCTTTCCAGATTTCATCTGAGGATATTTCCTTTTTCACCAGAGCCCTCTATGGGCTTCCAAATATCACTTTGCCAATTCCACAAGAACTGTCTTAGCGAAAGGCTTCTTGAGGGGAAAGCTGTAACTCTGTGAGATGATTTCACAGAACACAAAGAAGTTTCTCAGAAAGCTTCTTTCTCTTTGTTATCGGAGGATATTTCCTTTGGCCCTATAGTCATCAATGGGATCCGAAATATCTGTTCTCAGATTCCACAGAAATAAGGCTAGCAAAGAGATCCACGAAATACAGATGTAACTCTGTGAGATGAATTAACAGAACACTAAGCAGTTTCTCAGAAAGCTTCTTTCCAGATTTCATCTGGGGATATTTCCTTTTTCACCATAGCCCTCTGTGGGCTTCCAAATATCACTTTGCCAATTCCACAAGAACTGTCTTAGCGAAAGGCTTCTTGACGGGAAAGCTGTAACTCTGTGAGATGATTTCACAGAACCCAAAGAAGTTTCTCAGAAAGCTTCTTTCTCTTTGTTATCGCAGGATATTTCCTTTGGCCCTATAGTCATCAATGGGATCCGAAACATCTGTTCTCAGATTCCACAGAAATAAGGCTAGCAAAGAGATGCACCAAATACACATGTAACTCTGTGGGATGAATTAACAGAACACTAAGCAGTTTCTCAGAAAGCTTCTTTCCAGATTTCATCTGAGGATATTTCCTTTTTCACCATAGCCCTCTATGGGCTTCCAAATATCACTTTGCCAATTCCACAAGAACTGTCTTAGCGAAAGGCTTCTTGAGGGGAAAGCTGTAACTCTGTGAGATGATTTCACAGAACACAAAGAAGTTTCTCAGAAAGCTTCTTTCTCTTTGTTATCGGAGGATATTTCCTTTGGCCCTATAGTCATCAATGGGATCCGAAATATCTGTTCTCAGATTCCACAGAAATAAGGCTAGCAAAGAGATCCACGAAATACAGATGTAACTCTGTGAGATGAATTAACAGAACACTAAGCAGTTTCTCAGAAAGCTTCTTTCCAGGTTTCATCTGAGGATATTTCCTTTTTCACCGTAGCCCTCTGTGGGCTTCCAAATATCACTTTGCCAATTCCACAAGAACTGTCTTAGCGAAAGGCTTCTTGAGGGGAAAGCTGTAACTCTGTGAGATGATTTCACAGAACACAAAGAAGTTTCTCAGAAAGCTTCTTTCTCTTTGTTATCGGAGGATATTTCCTATGGCCCTATAGTTCTCAAAGGGATCAGAAATATCTGTTCTCAGATTCCACAGAAATAAGGCTAGCAAAGAGATGCACCAAATAGACATGTAACTCTGTGAGATGAATTAACAGAACACTAAGCAGTTTCTCAGAAAGCTTCTTTCCAGATTTCATCTAAGGATATTTCCTTTTTTACCATAGACCTCTATGGGCTTCCAAATATCACATTGCCAATTCCACAAGAACTGTCTTAGCGAAAGGCTTCTTGACGGGATAGCTGTAACTCTGTGAGATGATTTCACAGAACCCAAAGAAGTTTCTCAGAAAGCTTCTTTCTCTTTGTTATCGCAGGATATTTCCTTTGGCCCTATAGTCATCAATGGGATCCGAAACATCTGTTCTCAGATTCCACAGAAATAAGGCTAGCAAAGAGAAGCACCAAATACACATGTAACTCTGTGAGATGAATTAACAGAACACTAAGCAGTTTCTCAGAAAGCTTCTTTCCAGATTTCATCTGAGGATATATCCTTTTTCACCATAGCCCTCTATGGCTTCCAAATATCACTTTTCCAATTCCACAAGAACTGTCTTAGCGAAAGGCTTCTTGAGGGGAAAGCTGTAACTCTGTGAGATGATTTCACAGAACCCAAAGAAGTTTCTCAGAAAGCTTCTTTCTCTTTGTTATCGGAGGATATTTCCTTTGGCCCTATAGTCTTCAAAGGGATCCGAAATATCTGTTCTCAGATTCCACAGAAATAAGGCTAGCAAAGAGATGCACCAAATACACATGTAACTCTGTGAGATGAATTAACAGAACACTAAGCAGTTTCTCAGAAAGCTCCTTTCCAGATTTCATCTGAGGATATTTCCTTTTTCACCAGAGCCCTCTATGGGCTTCCAAATATCACTTTGCCAATTCCACAAGAACTGTCTTAGCGAAAGGCTTCTTGAGGGGAAAGCTGTAACTCTGTGAGATGATTTCACAGAACACAAAGAAGTTTCTCAGAAAGCTTCTTTCTCTTTGTTATCGGAGGATATTTCCTTTGGCCCTATAGTCATCAATGGGATCCGAAATATCTGTTCTCAGATTCCACAGAAATAAGGCTAGCAAAGAGATCCACGAAATACAGATGTAACTCTGTGAGATGAATTAACAGAACACTAAGCAGTTTCTCAGAAAGCTTCTTTCCAGATTTCATCTGGGGATATTTCCTTTTTCACCATAGCCCTCTGTGGGCTTCCAAATATCACTTTGCCAATTCCACAAGAACTGTCTTAGCGAAAGGCTTCTTGACGGGAAAGCTGTAACTCTGTGAGATGATTTCACAGAACCCAAAGAAGTTTCTCAGAAAGCTTCTTTCTCTTTGTTATCGCAGGATATTTCCTTTGGCCCTATAGTCATCAATGGGATCCGAAACATCTGTTCTCAGATTCCACAGAAATAAGGCTAGCAAAGAGATGCACCAAATACACATGTAACTCTGTGGGATGAATTAACAGAACACTAAGCAGTTTCTCAGAAAGCTTCTTTCCAGATTTCATCTGAGGATATTTCCTTTTTCACCATAGCCCTCTATGGGCTTCCAAATATCACTTTGCCAATTCCACAAGAACTGTCTTAGCGAAAGGCTTCTTGAGGGGAAAGCTGTAACTCTGTGAGATGATTTCACAGAACACAAAGAAGTTTCTCAGAAAGCTTCTTTCTCTTTGTTATCGGAGGATATTTCCTTTGGCCCTATAGTCATCAATGGGATCCGAAATATCTGTTCTCAGATTCCACAGAAATAAGGCTAGCAAAGAGATCCACGAAATACAGATGTAACTCTGTGAGATGAATTAACAGAACACTAAGCAGTTTCTCAGAAAGCTTCTTTCCAGGTTTCATCTGAGGATATTTCCTTTTTCACCGTAGCCCTCTGTGGGCTTCCAAATATCACTTTGCCAATTCCACAAGAACTGTCTTAGCGAAAGGCTTCTTGAGGGGAAAGCTGTAACTCTGTGAGATGATTTCACAGAACACAAAGAAGTTTCTCAGAAAGCTTCTTTCTCTTTGTTATCGGAGGATATTTCCTATGGCCCTATAGTTCTCAAAGGGATCAGAAATATCTGTTCTCAGATTCCACAGAAATAAGGCTAGCAAAGAGATCCACGAAATACAGATGTAACTCTGTGAGATGAATTAACAGAACACTAAGCAGTTTCTCAGAAAGCTTCTTTCCAGATTTCCTATGAGGATATTTCCTTTTTCACCATTGCCCTCTATGGCTTCCAAATATCACATTGCCAATTCCACAAGAACTGTCTTAGCGAAAGGCTTCTTGACGGGAAAGCTGTAACTCTGTGAGATGATTTCACAGAACCCAAAGAAGTTTCTCAGAAAGCTTCTTTCTCTTTGTTATCGCAGGATATTTCCTTTGGCCCTATAGTCATCAATGGGATCCGAAACATCTGTTCTCAGATTCCACAGAAATAAGGCTAGCAAAGAGAAGCACCAAATACACATGTAACTCTGTGAGATGAATTAACAGAACACTAAGCAGTTTCTCAGAAAGCTTCTTTCCAGATTTCATCTGAGGATATTTCCTTTTTCACCATAGCCCTCTATGGGCTTCCAAATATCACATTGCCAATACCACAAGAACTGTCTTAGTGAAAGGCTTCTTGACGGGAAAGCTGTAACTCTGTGAGATGATTTCACAGAACCCAAGGAAGTTTCTCAGAAAGCTTCTTTCTCTTTGTTAACGCAGAATATTTCCTTTGGCCCTATAGTCATCAATGGGATCCGAAATATATGTTCTCAGATTCCACAGAAATAAGGCTAGCAAAGAGATCCACGAAATACAGATGTAACTCTGTGAGATGAATTAACAGAACACTAAGCAGTTTCTCAGAAAGCTTCTTTCCAGGTTTCATCTGAGGATATTTCCTTTTTCACCATAGCCCTCTGTGGGCTTCCAAATATCACTTTGCCAATTCCACAAGAACTGTCTTAGCGAAAGGCTTCTTGAGGGGAAAGCTGTAACTCTGTGAGATGATTTCACAGAACACAAAGAAGTTTCTCAGAAAGCTTCTTTCTCTTTGTTATCGGAGGATATTTCCTTTGGCCCTATAGTCATCAATGGGATCCGTAATATCTGTTCTCAGATTCCACAGAAATAAGGCTAGCAAAGAGATACACGAAATACAGATGTAACTCTGTGAGATGAATTAACAGAACACTAAGCAGTTTCTCAGAAAGCTTCTTTCCAGATTTCATCTGGGGATATTTCCTTTTTCACCATAGCCCTCTGTGGGCTTCCAAATATCACTTTGCCAATTCCACAAGAACTGTCTTAGCGAAAGGCTTCTTGAGGGGAAAGCTGTAACTCTGTGAGATGATTTCACAGAACCCAAAGAAGTTTCTCAGAAAGCTTCTTTCTCTTTGTTATCGCAGGATATTTCCTTTGGCCCTATAGTCATCAAAGGGATCCGAAATATCTGTTCTCAGATTCCACAGAAATAAGGCTAGCAAAGAGATGCACCAAATACACATGTAACTCTGTGAGATGCATTAACCGAACACTAATCAGTTTCTCAGAAAGCTTCTTTCCAGATTTCCTCTGAGGATATTTCCTTTTTCACCATAGCCCTCTATGGGCTTCCAAATATCACTTTGCCAATTCCACAAGAACTGTCTTAGCGAAAGGCTTCTTGAGGGGAAAGCTGTAACTCTGTGAGATGATTTCACAGAACACAAAGAAGTTTCTCAGAAAGCTTCTTTCTCTTTGTTATCGGAGGATATTTCCTTTGGCCCTATAGTCATCAATGGGATCCGAAATATCTGTTCTCAGATTCCACAGAAATAAGGCTAGCAAAGAGATCCACGAAATACAGATGTAACTCTGTGAGATGAATTAACAGAACACTAAGCAGTTTCTCAGAAAGCTTCTTTCCAGGTTTCATCTGAGGATATTTCCTTTTTCACCGTAGCCCTCTGTGGGCTTCCAAATATCACTTTGCCAATTCCACAAGAACTGTCTTAGCGAAAGGCTTCTTGAGGGGAAAGCTGTAACTCTGTGAGATGATTTCACAGAACACAAAGAAGTTTCTCAGAAAGCTTCTTTCTCTTTGTTATCGGAGGATATTTCCTTTGGCCCTATAGTCTTCAATGGGATCCGAAATATCTGTTCTCAGATTCCACAGAAATAAGGCTAGCAAAGAGATGCACCAAATAGTCATGTAACTCTGTGAGATGAATTAACAGAACACTAAGCAGTTTCTCAGAAAGCTTCTTTCCAGATTTCATCTAAGGATATTTCCTTTTTTACCATAGCCCTCTATGGGCTTCCAAATATCACTTTGCCAATTCCACAAGAACTGTCTTAGCGAAAGGCTTCTTGACGGGAAAGCTGTAACTCTGTGAGATGATTTCACAGAACCCAAAGAAGTTTCTCAGAAAGCTTCTTTCTCTTTGTTATCGCAGGATATTTCCTTTGGCCCTATAGTCATCAATGGGATCCGAAACATCTGTTCTCAGATTCCACAGAAATAAGGCTAGCAAAGAGATGCACCAAATACACATGTAACTCTGTGGGATGAATTAAGAGAACACTAAGCAGTTTCTCAGAAAGCTTCTTTCCAGATTTCATCTGAGGATATTTCCTTTTTCACCAAAGCCCTCTATGGGCTTCCAAATATCACTTTGCCAATTCCACAAGAACTGTCTTAGCGAAAGGCTTCTTGAGGGGAAAGCTGTAACTCTGTGAGATGATTTCACAGAACACAAAGAAGTTTCTCAGAAAGCTTCTTTCTCTTTGTTATCGGAGGATATTTCCTTTGGCCCTATAGTCATCAATGGGATCCGAAATATCTGTTCTCAGATTCCACAGAAATAAGGCTAGCAAAGAGATCCACGAAATACAGATGTAACTCTGTGAGATGAATTAACAGAACACTAAGCAGTTTCTCAGAAAGCTTCTTTCCAGATTTCATCTGAGGATATTTCCTTTTTCACCGTAGCCCTCTGTGGGCTTCCAAATATCACTTTGCCATTTCCACAAGAAGTGTCTTAGCGAAAGGCTTCTTGAGGGGAAAGCTGTAACTCTGTGAGATGATTTCACAGAACACCAGGAAGTTTCTCAGAAAGCTTCTTTCTCTTTGTTATCGGAGGATATTTCCTTTGGCCCTATAGTTCTCAAAGGGATCAGAAATATCTGTTCTCAGATTCCACAGAAATAAGGCTAGCAAAGAGAACCACGAAATACACATGTAACTCTGTGAGATGAATTAACAGAACACTAAGCAGTTTCTCAGAAAGCTTCTCTCCAGATTTCCTGTGAGGATATTTCCTTTTTCACCATAGCCCTCTATGGCTTCCAAATATCACATTGCCAATTCCACAAGAACTGTCTTAGCGAAAGGCTTCTTGATGGGAAAGCTGTAACTCTGTGAGATGATTTCACAGAACCCAAAGAAGTTTCTCAGAAAGCTTCTTTCTCTTTGTTATCGCAGGATATTTCCTTTGGCCCTATAGTCATCAATGGGATCCGAAACATCTGTTCTCAGATTCCACAGAAATAAGGCTAGCAAAGAGAAGCACCAAATACACATGTAACTCTGTGAGATGAATTAACAGAACACTAAGCAGTTTCTCAGAAAGCTTCTTTCCAGATTTCATCTGAGGATATTTCCTTTTTCACCATAGCCCTCTATGGGCTTCCAAATATCACATTGCCAATACCACAAGAACTGTCTTAGTGAAAGGCTTCTTGACGGGAAAGCTGTAACTCTGTGAGATGATTTCACAGAACCCAAGGAAGTTTCTCAGAAAGCTTCTTTCTCTTTGTTAACGCAGAATATTTCCTTTGGCCCTATAGTCATCAATGGGATCCGAAATATATGTTCTCAGATTCCACAGAAATAAGGCTAGCAAAGAGATCCACGAAATACAGATGTAACTCTGTGAGATGAATTAACAGAACACTAAGCAGTTTCTCAGAAAGCTTCTTTCCAGGTTTCATCTGAGGATATTTCCTTTTTCACCATAGCCCTCTGTGGGCTTCCAAATATCACTTTGCCAATTCCACAAGAACTGTCTTAGCGAAAGGCTTCTTGAGGGGAAAGCTGTAACTCTGTGAGATGATTTCACAGAACACAAAGAAGTTTCTCAGAAAGCTTCTTTCTCTTTGTTATCGGAGGATATTTCCTTTGGCCCTATAGTCATCAATGGGATCCGTAATATCTGTTCTCAGATTCCACAGAAATAAGGCTAGCAAAGAGATCCACGAAATACAGATGTAACTCTGTGAGATGAATTAACAGAACACTAAGCAGTTTCTCAGAAAGCTTCTTTCCAGATTTCATCTGGGGATATTTCCTTTTTCACCATAGCCCTCTGTGGGCTTCCAAATATCACTTTGCCAATTCCACAAGAACTGTCTTAGCGAAAGGCTTCTTGAGGGGAAAGCTGTAACTCTGTGAGATGATTTCACAGAACCCAAAGAAGTTTCTCAGAAAGCTTCTTTCTCTTTGTTATCGCAGGATATTTCCTTTGGCCCTATAGTCATCAAAGGGATCCGAAATATCTGTTCTCAGATTCCACAGAAATAAGGCTAGCAAAGAGATGCACCAAATACACATGTAACTCTGTGAGATGCATTAACCGAACACTAATCAGTTTCTCAGAAAGCTTCTTTCCAGATTTCCTCTGAGGATATTTCCTTTTTCACCATAGCCCTCTATGGGCTTCCAAATATCACTTTGCCAATTCCACAAGAACTGTCTTAGCGAAAGGCTTCTTGAGGGGAAAGCTGTAACTCTGTGAGATGATTTCACAGAACACAAAGAAGTTTCTCAGAAAGCTTCTTTCTCTTTGTTATCGGAGGATATTTCCTTTGGCCCTATAGTCATCAATGGGATCCGAAATATCTGTTCTCAGATTCCACAGAAATAAGGCTAGCAAAGAGATCCACGAAATACAGATGTAACTCTATGAGATGAATTAACAGAACACTAAGCAGTTTCTCAGAAAGCTTCTTTCCAGGTTTCATCTGAGGATATTTCCTTTTTCACCGTAGCCCTCTGTGGGCTTCCAAATATCACTTTGCCAATTCCACAAGAACTGTCTTAGCGAAAGGCTTCTTGAGGGGAAAGCTGTAACTCTGTGAGATGATTTCACAGAACACAAAGAAGTTTCTCAGAAAGCTTCTTTCTCTTTGTTATCGGAGGATATTTCCTTTGGCCCTATAGTCTTCAAAGGGATCCGAAATATCTGTTCTCAGATTCCACAGAAATAAGGCTAGCAAAGAGATGCACCAAATAGTCATGTAACTCTGTGAGATGAATTAACAGAACACTAAGCAGTTTCTCAGAAAGCTTCTTTCCAGATTTCATCTAAGGATATTTCCTTTTTTACCATAGCCCTCTATGGGCTTCCAAATATCACATTGCCAATTCCACAAGAACTGTCTTAGCGAAAGGCTTCTTGACGGGATAGCTGTAACTCTGTGAGATGATTTCACAGAACCCAAAGAAGTTTCTCAGAAAGCTTCTTTCTCTTTGTTATCGCAGGATATTTCCTTTGGCCCTATAGTCATCAATGGGATCCGAAACATCTGTTCTCAGATTCCACAGAAATAAGGCTAGCAAAGAGATGCACCAAATACACATGTAACTCTGTGAGATGAATTAAGAGAACACTAAGCAGTTTCTCAGAAAGATTCTTTCCAGATTTCATCTGAGGATATTTCCTTTTTCACCATAGCCCTCTATGGGCTTCCAAATATCACTTTGCCAATTCCACAAGAACTGTCTTAGCGAAAGGCTTCTTGACGGGATAGCTGTAACTCTGTGAGATGATTTCACAGAACCCAAAGAAGTTTCTCAGAAAGCTTCTTTCTCTTTGTTATCGCAGGATATTTCCTTTGGCCCTATAGTCATCAATGGGATCCGAAACATCTGTTCTCAGATTCCACAGAAATAAGGCTAGCAAAGAGATGCACCAAATACACATGTAACTCTGTGGGATGAATTAAGAGAACACTAAGCAGTTTCTCAGAAAGCTTCTTTCCAGATTTCATCTGAGGATATTTCCTTTTTCACCATAGCCCTCTATGGGCTTCCAAATATCACTTTGCCAATTCCACAAGAACTGTCTTAGCGAAAGGCTTCTTGAGGGGAAAGCTGTAACTCTGTGAGATGATTTCACAGAACACAAAGAAGTTTCTCAGAAAGCTTCTTTCTCTTTGTTATCGGAGGATATTTCCTTTGGCCCTATAGTCATCAATGGGATCCGAAATATCTGTTCTCAGATTCCACAGAAATAAGGCTAGCAAAGAGATCCACGAAATACAGATGTAACTCTGTGAGATGAATTAACAGAACACTAAGCAGTTTCTCAGAAAGCTTCTTTCCAGATTTCATCTGAGGATATTTCCTTTTTCACCGTAGCCCTCTGTGGGCTTCCAAATATCACTTTGCCAATTCCACAAGAAGTGTCTTAGCGAAAGGCTTCTTGAGGGGAAAGCTGTAACTCTGTGAGATGATTTCACAGAACACAAAGAAGTTTCTCAGAAAGATTCTTTCTCTTTGTTATCGGAGGATATTTCCTTTGGCCCTATAGTTCTCAAAGGGATCAGAAATATCTGTTCTCAGATTCCACAGAAATAAGGCTAGCAAAGAGATCCACGAAATACACATGTAACTCTGTGAGATGAATTAACAGAACACTAAGCAGTTTCTCAGAAAGCTTCTCTCCAGATTTCCTGTGAGGATATTTCCTTTTTCACCATAGCCCTCTATGGCTTCCAAATATCACATTGCCAATTCCACAAGAACTGTCTTAGCGAAAGGCTTCTTGATGGGAAAGCTGTAACTCTGTGAGATGATTTCACAGAACCCAAAGAAGTTTCTCAGAAAGCTTCTTTCTCTTTGTTATCGCAGGATATTTCCTTTGGCCCTATAGTCATCAATGGGATCCGAAACATCTGTTCTCAGATTCCACAGAAATAAGGCTAGCAAAGAGAAGCACCAAATACACATGTAACTCTGTGAGATGAATTAACAGAACACTAAGCAGTTTCTCAGAAAGCTTCTTTCCAGATTTCATCTGAGGATATATCCTTTTTCACCATAGCCCTCTATGGGCTTCCAAATATCACTTTGCCAATTCCACAAGAACTGTCTTAGCGAAAGGCTTCTTGAGGGGAAAGCTGTTACTCTGTGAGATGATTTCACAGAACTCAAAGAAGTTTCTCAGAAAGCTTCTTTCTCTTTGTTATCGGAGGATATTTCCTTTGGCCCTATAGTCATCAATGGGATCCGAAATATCTGTTCTCAGATTCCACAGAAATAAGGCTAGCAAAGAGATCCACGAAATACAGATGTAACTCTGTGAGATGAATTAACAGAACACTAAGCAGTTTCTCAGAAAGCTTCTTTCCAGATTTCATCTGAGGATATTTCCTTTTTCACCATAGCCCTCTATGGGCTTCCAAATATCACTTTGCCAATTCCACAAGAACTGTCTTAGCGAAAGGCTTCTTGAGGGGAAAACTGTAACTCTGTGAGATGATATCACAGAACACAAAGAAGTTTCTCAGAAAGCTTCTTTCTCTTTGTTATCGGAGGATATTTCCTTTGGCCCTATAATCTTCAATGGGATCCGAAATATCTGTTCTCAGATTCCACAGAAATAAGGCTAGCAAAGAGATCCACGAAATACAGATGTAACACTGTGAGATGAATTAACAGAACACTAAGCAGTGTCTCAGAAAGCTTCTTTCCAGATTTCTTCTGGGGATATTTCCTTTTTCACCATAGCCCTCTGTGGGCTTCCAAATATCACTTTGCCAATTCCACAACAACTGTCTTAGCGAAAGGCTTCTTGAGGGGAAAGCTGTAACTCTGTGAGATGATTTCACAGAACACAAAGAAGTTTCTCAGAAAGCTTCTTTCTCTTTGTTATCGCAGGATATTTCCTTTGGCCCTATAGTCATCAATGGGATCCGAAATATCTGTTCTCAGATTCCACAGAAATAAGGCTAGCAAAGAGATGCACCAAATACACATGTAACTCTGTGAGATGAATTAACAGAACACTAAGCAGTTTCTCAGAAAGCTTCTTTCCAGATTTCATCTGAGGATATTTCCTTTTTCACCATAGCCCTCTATGGGCTTCCAAATATCACTTTGCCAATTCCACAAGAACTGTCTTAGCGAAAGTCTTCTTGAGGAGAAAACTGTAACTCTGTGAGATGATTTCACCGAACACAAAGAAGTTTCTCAGAAAGCTTCTTTCTCTTTGTTATCGGAGGATATTTCCTTTGGCCCTATAGTCATCAATGGGAACCGAAATATCTGTTCTCAGATTCCACAGAAATAAGGCTAGCAAAGAGATCCACGAAATACAGATGTAACTCTGTGAGATGAATTAACAGAACATTAAGCAGTTTCTCAGAAAGCTTCTTTCCAGATTTCATCTGAGGATATTTCCTTTTTCACCATAGCGCTCTAAGGGCTTCCAAATATCACATTGCCAATTACACAAGAACTGTCTTAGCGAAAGGCTTCTTGACGGGATAGCTGTAACTCTGTGAGATGATTTCACAGAACCCAAAGAAGTTTCTCAGAAAGCTTCTTTCTCTTTGTTATCGCAGGATATTTCCTTTGGCCCTATAGTCATCAATGGGATCCGAAACATCTGTTCTCAGATTCCACAGAAATAAGGCTAGCAAAGAGATGCACCAAATACACATGTAACTCTGTGAGATGAATTAAGAGAACACTAAGCAGTTTCTCAGAAAGCTTCTTTCCAGGTTTCATCTGAGGATATTTCCTTTTTCACCATAGCCCTCTATGGGCTTCCAAATATCACTTTGCCAATTCCACAAGAACTGTCTTAGCGAAAGGCTTCTTGAGGGGAAAGCTGTAACTCTGTGAGATGATTTCACAGAACACAAAGAAGTTTCTCAGAAAGCTTCTTTCTCTTTGTTATCGGAGGATATTTCCTTTGGCCCTATAGTCATCAATGGGATCCGAAATATCTGTTCTCAGATTCCACAGAAATAAGGCTAGCAAAGAGATCCACGAAATACAGATATAACTCTGTGAGATGAATTAACAGAACACTAAGCAGTTTCTCAGAAAGCTTCTTTCCAGGTTTCATCTGAGGATATTTCCTTTTTCACCGTAGCCCTCTGTGGGCTTCCAAATATCACTTTGCCAATTCCACAAGAACTGTCTTAGCGAAAGGCTTCTTGAGGGGAAAGCTGTAACTCTGTGAGATGATTTCACAGAACACAAAGAAGTTTCTCAGAAAGCTTCTTTCTCTTTGTTATCGGAGGATATTTCCTTTGGCCCTGTAGTCATCAATGGGATCCGAAATATCTGTTCTCAGATTCCACAGAAATAAGGCTAGCAAAGAGATCCACGAAATACAGATGTAACTCTGTGAGATGAATTAACAGAACACTAAGCAGTTTCTCAGAAAGCTTCTTTCCAGATTTCATCTGGGGATATTTCCTTTTTCACCATAGCCCTCTGTGGGCTTCCAAATATCACTTTTCCAATTCCACAAGAACTGTCTTAGCGAAAGGCTTCTTGAGGGGAAAGCTGTAACTCTGTGAGATGATTTCACAGAACCCAAAGAAGTTTCTCAGAAAGCTTCTTTCTCTTTGTTATCGCAGGATATTTCCTTTGGCCCTATAGTCATCAATGGGATACGAAATATCTGTTCTCAGATTCCACAGAAATAAGGCTAGCAAAGAGATGCACCAAATACACATGTAACTCTGTGAGATGAATTAACAGAACACTAAGCAGTTTCTCAGAAAGCTTCTTTCCAGATTTCATCTGAGGATATTTCCTTTTTCACCATAGCCCTCTGTGGGCTTCCAAATATCACTTTGCCAATTCCACAAGAACTGTCTTAGCGAAAGGCTTCTTGACGGGAAAGCTGTAACTCTGTGAGATGATTTCAGAGAACACAAAGAAGATTCTCAGAAAGCTTCTTTCTCTTTGATATCGGAGGATATTTCCTTTGGCCTTATAGTCATCAATGGGATCCGAAATATCTGTTCTCAGATTCCACAGAAATAAGGCTACCAAAGAGATGCACCAAATACACATGTAACTCTGTGAGATGAATTAACAGAACACTAAGTAGTTTCCCAGAAAGCTTCTTTCCAGATTTCCTGTGAGGATATTTCCTTTTTCACCATAGCCCTCTATGGGCTTCCAAATATCACTTTGCCAATACCACAAGAACTGTCTTAGCGAA
The DNA here is from genome assembly GCF_043159975.1 of Macaca nemestrina. NCBI lineage: Eukaryota > Metazoa > Chordata > Mammalia > Primates > Cercopithecidae > Macaca > Macaca nemestrina. The sequence goes on along the minus strand of NC_092133.1, from coordinate 104,046,729 downwards.
AGGCTTCTTGAGGGGAAAGCTGTAACTCTGTGAGATGATATCACAGAACACAAAGAAGTTTCTCAGAAAGCTTCTTTCTCTTTGTTATCGGAGGATATTTCCTTTGGCCCTATAGTCTTCAATGGGATCCGAAATATCTGTTCTCAGATTCCACAGAAATAAGGCTAGCAAAGAGATGCACCAAATACACATGTAACTCTGTGAGATGAATTAACAGAACACTAAGCAGTTTCTCAGAAAGCTTCTTTCCAGATTTCATCTGAGGATATTTCCTTTTTCACCATAGCCCTCTATGGGCTTCCAAATATCAATTTGCCAATTCCACAAGAACTGTCTTAGCGAAAGGCTTCTTGAGGGGAAAGCTGTAACTCTGTGAGATGATTTCACAGAACACAAAGAAGTTTCTCAGAAAGCTTCTTTCTCTTTGTTATCGGAGGATACTTCCTTTGGCCCTATAGTCATCAATGGGATCCGAAATATCTGTTCTCAGATTCCATAGAAATAAGGCTAGCAAAGAGATCCACGAAATACAGATGTAACTCTGTGAGATGAATTAACAGAACACTAAGCAGTTTCTCAGAAAGCTTCTTTCCAGATTTCATCTGAGGATATTTCCTTTTTCAGCATAGCCCTCTGTGGGCTTCCAAATATCACTTTGCCAATTCCACAAGAACTATCTTAGCGAAAGGCTTCTTGAGGGGAAAGCTGTAACTCTGTGAGATGATTTCACAGAACACAAAGAAGTTTCTCAAAAAGCTTCTTTCTCTTTGTTATCGGAGGATATTTCCTTTGGCCCTATAGTCTTCAATGGGATCCGAAATATCTGTTCTCAGATTCCACAGAAATAAGGCTAGCAAAGAGATGCACCAAATACACATGTAACTCTGTGAGATGAATTAACAGAACACTAAGCAGTTTCTCAGAAAGCTTCTTTCCAGATTTCATCTGAGGATATTTCCTTTTTCACCATAGCCCTCTGTGGGCTTCCAAATATCACTTTGCCAATTCCACAAGAACTGTCTTAGCGAAAGGCTTCTTGAGGGGAAAGCTGTAACACTGTGAGATGATTTCACAGAACCCAAAGAAGTTTCTCAGAAAGCTTCTTTCTCTTTGTTATCGCAGGATATTTCCTTTGGCCCTATAGTCATCAATGGGATACGAAATATCTGTTCTCAGATTCCACAGAAATAAGGCTAGCAAAGAGATGCACCAAATACACATGTAACTCTGTGAGATGAATTAACAGAACACTAAGCAGTTTCTCAGAAAGCTTCTTTCCAGATTTCATCTGAGGATATTTCCTTTTTCACCATAGCCCTCTATGGGCTTCCAAATATCACTTTGCCAATTCCACAAGAACTGTGTTAGCGAAAGGCTTCTTGAGGGGAAAGCTGTAACTCTGTGAGATGATTTCACAGAACACAAAGAAGTTTCTCAGAAAGCTTCTTTCTCTTTGTTATCGGAGGATATTTCCTTTGGCCCTATATTCATCAATGGGATCCGAAATATCTGTTCTCAGATTGCACAGAAATAAGGCTAGCAAAGAGATCCACGAAATACAGATGTAACTCTGTGAGATGAATTAACAGAACACTAAGCAGTGTCTCAGAAAGCTTCTTTCCAGATTTCATCTGGGGATATTTCCTTTTTCACCATAGCCCTCTGTGGGCTTCCAAATATCACTTTGCCAATTCCACAAGAACTGTCTTAGCGAAAGGCTTCTTGAGGGGAAAGCTGTAACTCTGTGAGATGATTTCACAGAACACAAAGAAGTTTCTCAGAAAGCTTCTTTCTCTTTGTTATCGCAGGATATTTCCTTTGGCCCTATAGTCATCAATGGGATCCGAAATATCTGTTCTCAGATTCCACAGAAATAAGGCTAGCAAAGAGATGCACCAAATACACATGTAACTCTGTGAGATGAATTAACAGAACACTAAGCAGTTTCTCAGAAAGCTTCTTTCCAGATTTCATCTGAGGATATTTCCTTTTTCACCATAGCCCTCTATGGGCTTCCAAATATCACTTTGCCAATTCCACAAGAACTGTCTTAGCGAAAGGCTTCTTGAGGGGAAAACTGTAACTCTGTGAGATGATTTCACAGAACACAAAGAAGATTCTCAGAAAGCTTCTTTCTCTTTGTTATCGGAGGATATTTCCTTTGGCCCTATAGTCATCAAAGGGAACCGAAATATCTGTTCTCAGATTCCACAGAAATAAGGCTAGCAAAGAGATCCACGAAATACAGATGTAACTCTGTGAGATGAATTAACAGAACACTAAGCAGTTTCTCAGAAAGCTTCTTTCCAGGTTTCATCTGAGGATATTTCCTTTTTCACCGTAGCCCTCTGTGGGCTTCCAAATATCACTTTGCCAATTCCACAAGAACTGTCTTAGCGAAAGGCTTCTTGAGGGGAAAGCTGTAACTCTGTGAGATGATTTCACAGAACACAAAGAAGTTTCTCAGAAAGCTTCTTTCTCTTTGTTATCGGAGGATATTTCCTTTGGCCCTATAGTCATCAATGGGATCCGAAATATCTGTTCTCAGATTCCACAGAAATAAGGCTAGCAAAGAGATCCACGAAATACACATGTAACTCTGTGAGATGAATTAACAGAACACTAAGCAGTTTCTCAGAAAGCTTCTTTCCAGATTTCATCTGGGGATATTTCCTTTTTCACCATAGCCCTCTGTGGGCTTCCAAATATCACTTTGCCAATTCCACAAGAACTGTCTTAGCGAAAGGCTTCTTGAGGGGAAAGCTGTAACTCTGTGAGATGATTTCACAGAACACAAAGAAGATTCTCAGAAAGCTTCTTTCTCTTTGATATCGGAGGATATTTCCTTTGGCCTTATAGTCATCAATGGGATCCGAAATATCTGTTCTCAGATTCCACAGAAATAAGGCTAGCAAAGAGATGCACCAAATACACATATAATTCTGTGAGATGAATTAACAGAACACTAAGTAGTTTCCCAGAAAGCTTCTTTCCAGATTTCCTGTGAGGATATTTCCTTTTTCACCATAGCCCTCCATGGGCTTCCAAATATCACTTTGCCAATTCCACAAGAACTGTCTTAGCGAAAGGCTTCTTGAGGGGAAAGCTGTAACTCTGTGAGATGATATCACAGAACACAAAGAAGTTTCTCAGAAAGCTTCTTTCTCTTTGTTATCGGAGGATATTTCCTTTGGCCCTATAGTCTTCAATGGGATCCGAAATATCTGTTCTCAGATTCCACAGAAATAAGGCTAGCAAAGAGATGCACCAAATACACATGTAACTCTGTGAGATGAATTAACAGAACACTAAGCAGTTTCTGAGAAAGCTTCTTTCCAGATTTCATCTGAGGATATTTCCTTTTTCACCATAGCCCTCTATGGGCTTCCAAATATCAATTTGCCAATTCCACAAGAACTGTCTTAGCGAAAGGCTTCTTGAGGGGAAAGCTGTAACTCTGTGAGATGATTTCACAGAACACAAAGAAGTTTCTCAGAAAGCTTCTTTCTCTTTGTTATCGCAGGATATTTCCTTTGGCCCTATAGTCATCAATGGGATCCGAAATATCTGTTCTCAGATTCCACAGAAATAAGGCTAGCAAAGAGATGCACCAAATACACATGTAACTCTGTGAGATGAATTAACAGAACACTAAGCAGCTTCTCAGAAAGCTTCTTTCCAGATTTCATCTGAGGATATTTCCTTTTTCACCATAGCCCTCTATGGGCTTCCAAATATCACTTTGCCAATTCCACAAGAACTGTCTTAGCGAAAGGCTTCTTGGGGGGAAAACTGTAACTCTGTGAGATGATTTCACAGAACACAAAGAAGTTTCTCAGAAAGCTTCCTTCTCTTTGTTATCGGAGGATATTTCCTTTGGCCCTATAGTCATCAATGGGAACCGAAATATCTGTTCTCAGATTCCACAGAAATAAGGCTAGCAAAGAGATCCACGAAATACAGATGTAACTCTGTGAGATGAATTAACAGAACACTAAGCAGTTTCTCAGAAAGCTTCTTTCCAGATTTCATCTGAGGATATTTCCTTTTTCACCATAGCCCTCTATGGGCTTCCAAATATCACATTGCCAATTCCATAAGAACTGTCTTAGCGAAAGGCTTCTTGACGGGATAGCTGTAACTCTGTGAGATGATTTCACAGAACCCAAAGAAGTTTCTCAGAAAGCTTCTTTCTCTTTGTTATCGCAGGATATCTCCTTTGGCCCTGTAGTCATCAATGGGATCCGAAACATCTGTTCTCAGATTCCACAGAAATAAGGCTAGCAAAGAGATGCACCAAATACACATGTAACTCTGTGAGATGAATTAAGAGAACACTAAGCAGTTTCTCAGAAAGCTTCTTTCCAGATTTCATCTGAGGATATTTCCTTTTTCACCATAGCCCTCTATGGGCTTCCAAATATCACTTTGCCAATTCCACAAGAACTGTCTTAGCGAAAGGCTTCTTGAGGGGAAAGCTGTAACTCTGTGAGATGATTTCACAGAACATAAAGAAGTTTCTCAGAAAGCTTCTTTCTCTTTGTTATCGGAGGATATTTCCTTTGGCCCTATAGTCATCAATGGGATCCGAAATATCTGTTCTCATATTCCACAGAAATAAGGCTAGCAAAGAGATCCACGAAATACACATGTAACTCTGTGAGATGAATTAACAGAACACTAAGCAGTTTCTCAGAAAGCTTCTTTCCAGGTTTCATCTGAGCATATTTCCTTTTTCACCGTAGCCCTCTGTGGGCTTCCAAATATCACTTTGCCAATTCCACAAGAACTGTCTTAGCGAAAGGCTTCTTGAGGGGAAAGCTGTAACTCTGTGAGATGATTTCACAGAACACAAAGAAGATTCTCAGAAAGCTTCTTTCTCTTTGATATCGGAGGATATTTCCTTTGGCCTTATAGTCATCAATGGGATCCGAAATATCTGTTCTCAGATTCCACAGAAATAAGGCTAGCAAAGAGATGCACCAAATACACATATAATTCTGTGAGATGAATTAACAGAACACTAAGTAGTTTCCCAGAAAGCTTCTTTCCAGATTTCCTGTGAGGATATTTCCTTTTTCACCATAGCCCTCCATGGGCTTCCAAATATCACTTTGCCAATTCCACAAGAACTGTCTTAGCGAAAGGCTTCTTGAGGGGAAAGCTGTAACTCTGTGAGATGATATCACAGAACACAAAGAAGTTTCTCAGAAAGCTTCTTTCTCTTTGTTATCGGAGGATATTTCCTTTGGCCCTATAGTCTTCAATGGGATCCGAAATATCTGTTCTCAGATTCCACAGAAATAAGGCTAGCAAAGAGATGCACCAAATACACATGTAACTCTGTGAGATGAATTAACAGAACACTAAGCAGTTTCTGAGAAAGCTTCTTTCCAGATTTCATCTGAGGATATTTCCTTTTTCACCATAGCCCTCTATGGGCTTCCAAATATCACTTTGCCAATTCCACAAGAACTGTCTTAGCGAAAGGCTTCTTGAGGGGAAAGCTGTAACTCTGTGAGATGATTTCACAGAACACAAAGAAGTTTCTCAGAAAGCTTCTTTCTCTTTGTTATCGCAGGATATTTCCTTTGGCCCTATAGTCATCAATGGGATCCGAAATATCTGTTCTCAGATTCCACAGAAATAAGGCTAGCAAAGAGATGCACCAAATACACATGTAACTCTGTGAGATGAATTAACAGAACACTAAGCAGCTTCTCAGAAAGCTTCTTTCCAGATTTCATCTGAGGATATTTCCTTTTTCACCATAGCCCTCTATGGGCTTCCAAATATCACTTTGCCAATTCCACAAGAACTGTCTTAGCGAAAGGCTTCTTGGGGGGAAAACTGTAACTCTGTGAGATGATTTCACAGAACACAAAGAAGTTTCTCAGAAAGCTTCCTTCTCTTTGTTATCGGAGGATATTTCCTTTGGCCCTATAGTCATCAATGGGAACCGAAATATCTGTTCTCAGATTCCACAGAAATAAGGCTAGCAAAGAGATCCACGAAATACAGATGTAACTCTGTGAGATGAATTAACAGAACACTAAGCAGTTTCTCAGAAAGCTTCTTTCCAGATTTCATCTGAGGATATTTCCTTTTTCACCATAGCCCTCTATGGGCTTCCAAATATCACATTGCCAATTCCATAAGAACTGTCTTAGCGAAAGGCTTCTTGACGGGATAGCTGTAACTCTGTGAGATGATTTCACAGAACCCAAAGAAGTTTCTCAGAAAGCTTCTTTCTCTTTGTTATCGCAGGATATCTCCTTTGGCCCTGTAGTCATCAATGGGATCCGAAACATCTGTTCTCAGATTCCACAGAAATAAGGCTAGCAAAGAGATGCACCAAATACACATGTAACTCTGTGAGATGAATTAAGAGAACACTAAGCAGTTTCTCAGAAAGCTTCTTTCCAGATTTCATCTGAGGATATTTCCTTTTTCACCATAGCCCTCTATGGGCTTCCAAATATCACTTTGCCAATTCCACAAGAACTGTCTTAGCGAAAGGCTTCTTGAGGGGAAAGCTGTAACTCTGTGAGATGATTTCACAGAACATAAAGAAGTTTCTCAGAAAGCTTCTTTCTCTTTGTTATCGGAGGATATTTCCTTTGGCCCTATAGTCATCAATGGGATCCGAAATATCTGTTCTCATATTCCACAGAAATAAGGCTAGCAAAGAGATCCACGAAATACACATGTAACTCTGTGAGATGAATTAACAGAACACTAAGCAGTTTCTCAGAAAGCTTCTTTCCAGGTTTCATCTGAGCATATTTCCTTTTTCACCGTAGCCCTCTGTGGGCTTCCAAATATCACTTTGCCAATTCCACAAGAACTGTCTTAGCGAAAGGCTTCTTGAGGGGAAAGCTGTAACTCTGTGAGATGATTTCACAGAACACAAAGAAGTTTCTCAGAAAGCTTCTTTCTCTTTGTTATCGGAGGATATTTCCTTTGGCCCTATAGTCATCAATGGGATCCGAAATATCTGTTCTCAGATTCCACAGAAATAAGGCTAGCAAAGAGATCCACGAAATACACATGTAACTCTGTGAGATGAATTAACAGAACACTAAGCAGTTTCTCAGAAAGCTTCTTTCCAGATTTCATCTGGGGATATTTCCTTTTTCACCATAGCCCTCTGTGGGCTTCCAAATATCACTTTGTCAATTCCACAAGAACTGTCTTAGCGAAAGGCTTCTTGAGGGGAAAGCTGTAACTCTGTGAGATGATTTCACAGAACCCAAAGAAGTTTCTCAGAAAGCTTCTTTCTCTTTGTTATCGCAGGATATGTCCTTTGGCCCTATAGTCATCAATGGGATCCGAAATATCTGTTCTCAGATTCCACAGAAATAAGGCTAGCAAAGAGATGCACCAAATACACATGTAACTCTGTGAGATGAATTAACAGAACACTAAGCAGTTTCTCAGAAAGCTTCTTTCCAGATTTCATCTGAGGATATTTCCTTTTTCACCATAGCCCTCTGTGGGCTTCCAAATATCACTTTGCCAATTCCACAAGAACTGTCTTAGCGAAAGGCTTCTTGAGGGGAAAGCTGTAACTCTGTGAGATGATTTCACAGAACACAAAGAAGATTCTCAGAAAGCTTCTTTCTCTTTGATATCGGAGGATATTTCCTTTGGCCTTATAGTCATCAATGGGATCCGAAATATCTGTTCTCAGATTCCACAGAAATAAGGCTAGCAAAGAGATGCACCAAATACACATGTAACTCTGTGAGATGAATTAACAGAACACTAAGTAGTTTCCCAGAAAGCTTCTTTCCAGATTTCCTGTGAGGATATTTCCTTTTTCACCATAGCCCTCTATGGGCTTCCAAATATCACTTTGCCAATTCCACAAGAACTGTCTTAGCGAAAGGCTTTTTGAGGGGAAAGCTGTAACTCTGTGAGATGATATCACACAACACAAAGAAGTTTCTCAGAAAGCTTCTTTCTCTTTGTTATCGGAGGATATTTCCTTTGGCCCTATACTCTTCAATGGGATCCGAAATATCTGTTCTCAGATTCCACAGAAATAAGGCTAGCAAAGAGATGCACCAAATAGACATGTAACTCTGTGAGATGAATTAACAGAACACTAAGCAGTTTCTCAGAAAGCTTCTTTCCAGATTTCATCTGAGGATATTTCCTTTTTCACCATAGCCCTCTATGGGCTTCCAAATATCAATTTGCCAATTCCACAAGAACTGTCTTAGCCAAAGGCTTCTTGAGGGGAAAGCTGTAACTCTGTGAGATGATTTCACAGAACACAAAGAAGTTTCTCAGAAAGCTTCTTTCTCTTTGTTATCGGAGGATATTTCCTTTGGCCCTATAGTCATCAATGGGATCCGAAATATCTGTTTTCAGATTCCACAGAAATAAGGCTAGCAAAGAGATCCACGAAATACAGATGTAACTCTGTGAGATGAATTAACAGAACACTAAGCAGTTTCTCAGAAAGCTTCTTTCCAGATTTCATCTGAGGATATTTCCTTTTTCACCATAGCCCTCTATGGGCTTCCAAATATCACATTGCCAATTCCACAAGAACTGTCTTAGCGAAAGGCTTCTTGACGGGATAGCTGTAACTCTGTGAGATGATTTCACAGAACCCAAAGAAGTTTCTCAGAAAGCTTCTTTCTCTTTGTTATCGCAGGATATTTCCTTTGGCCCTATAGTCATCAATGGGATCCGAAACATCTGTTCTCAGATTCCACAGAAATAAGGCTAGCAAAGAGATGCACCAAATACACATGTAACTCTGTGAGATGAATTAAGAGAACACTAAGCAGTTTCTCAGAAAGCTTCTTTCCAGATTTCATCTGGGGATATTTCCTTTTTCACCATAGCCCTCTGTGGGTTTCCAAATATCACTTTGCCAATTCCACAAGAACTATCTTAGCGAAAGGCTTCTTGAGGGGAAAGATGTAACTCTGTGAGATGATTTCACAGAACACAAAGAAGTTTCTCAAAAAGCTTCTTTCTCTTTGTTATCGGAGGATATTTCCTTTGGCCCTATAGTCTTCAATGGGATCCGAAATATCTGTTCTCAGATTCCACAGAAATAAGGCTAGCAAAGAGATGCACCAAATACACATGTAACTCTGTGAGATGAATTAACAGAACACTAAGCAGTTTCTCAGAAAGCTTCTTTCCAGATTTCATCTGAGGATATTTCCTTTTTCACCATAGCCCTCTATGGGCTTCCAAATATCACTTTGCCAATTCCAAAAGAACTGTGTTAGCGAAAGGCTTCTTGAGGGGAAAGCTGTAACTCTGTGAGATGATTTCACAGAACACAAAGAAGTTTCTCAGAAAGCTTCTTTCTCTTTGTTATCGGAGGATATTTCCTTTGGCCCTATAGTCATCAATGGGATCCGAAATATCTGTTCTCAGATTCCACAGAAATAAGGCTAGCAAAGAGATCCACGAAACACAGATGTAACTCTGTGAGATGAATTAACAGAACACTAAGCAGTGTCTCAGAAAGCTTCTTTCCAGATTTCATCTGGGGATATTTCCTTTTTCACCATAGCCCTCTGTGGGCTTCAAAATATCACTTTGCCAATTCCACAAGAACTGTCTTAGCGAAAGGCTTCTTGAGGGGAAAGCTGTAACTCTGTGAGATGATTTCACAGAACACAAAGAAGTTTCTCAGAAAGCTTCTTTCTCTTTGTTATCGCAGGATATTCCCTTTGGCCCTATAGTCATCAATGGGATCCGAAATATCTGTTCTCAGATTCCACAGAAATAAGGTAGCAAAGAGATGCACCAAATACACATGTAACTCTGTGAGATGAATTAACAGAACACTAAGCAGTTTCTCAGAAAGCTTCTTTCCAGATTTCATCTGAGGATATTTCCTTTTTCACCATAGCCCTCTATGGGCTTCCAAATATCACTTTGCCAATTCCACAAGAACTGTCTTAGCGAAAGGCTTCTTGAGGGGAAAACTGTAACTCTGTGAGATGATTTCACAGAACACAAAGAAGATTCTCAGAAAGCTTCTTTCTCTTTGTTATCGGAGGATATTTCCTTTGGACCTATAGTCATCAATGGGAACCGAAATATCTGTTCTCAGATTCCACAGAAATAAGGCTAGCAAAGAGATCCACGAAATACAGATGTAACTCTGTGAGATGAATTAACAGAACACTAAGCAGTTTCTCAGAAAGCTTCTTTCCAGATTTCATCTGAGGATATTTCCTTTTTCACCATAGCCCTCTATGGGCTTCCAAATATCACTTTGCCAATTCCACAAGAACTGTCTTAGCGAAAGGCTTCTTGACGGGATAGCTGTAACTCTGTGAGATGATTTCACAGAACCCAAAGAAGTTTCTCAGAAAGCTTCTTTCTCTTTGTTATCGCAGAATATTTCCTTTGGCCCTATAGTCATCAATGGGATCCGAAACATCTGTTCTCAGATTCCACAGAAATAAGGCTAGCAAAGAGATGCACCAAATACACATGTAACTCTGTGAGATGAATTAAGAGAACCCTAAGCAGTTTCTCAGAAAGCTTCTTTCAAGATTTCATCTGAGGATATTTCCTTTTTCACCATAGCCCTCTATGGGCTTCCAAATATCACTTTGCCAATTCCACAAGAACTGTCTTAGCGAAAGGCTTCTTGAGGGGAAAGCTGTAACTCTGTGAGATGATTTCACAGAACACAAAGAAGTTTCTCAGAAAGCTTCTTTCTCTTTGTTATCGGAGGATATTTCCTTTGGCCCTATAGTCTTCAATGGGATCCGAAATATCTGTTCTCAGATTCCACAGAAATAAGGCTAGCAAAGAGATCCACGAAATACAGATGTAACTCTGTGAGATGAATTAACAGAACACTAAGCAGTTTCTCAGAAAGCTTCTTTCCAGGTTTCATCTGAGGATATTTCCTTTTTCACCGTAGCCCTCTGTGGGCTTCCAAATATCACTTTGCCAATTCCACAAGAACTGTCTTAGCGAAAGGCTTCTTGAGGGGAAAGCTGTAACTCTGTGAGATGATTTCACAGAACACAAAGAAGTTTCTCAGAAAGCTTCTTTCTCTTTGTTATCGGAGGATATTTCCTTTGGCCCTATAGTCATCAATGGGATCCGAAATATCTGTTCTCAGATTCCACAGAAATAAGGCTACCAAAGAGATCCACGAAATACACATGTAACTCTGTGAGATGAATTAACAGAACACTAAGCAGTTTCTCAGAAAGCTTCTTTCCAGATTTCATCTGGGGATATTTCCTTTTTCACCATAGCCCTCTGTGGGCTTCCAAATATCACTTTGTCAATTCCACAAGAACTGTCTTAGCGAAAGGCTTCTTGAGGGGAAAGCTGTAACTCTGTGAGATGATTTCACAGAACCCAAAGAAGTTTCTCAGAAAGCTTCTTTCTCTTTGTTATCGCAGGATATGTCCTTTGGCCCTATAGTCATCAATGGGATCCGAAATATCTGTTCTCAGATTCCACAGAAATAAGGCTAGCAAAGAGATGCACCGAATACACATGTAATTCTGTGAGATGAATTAACAGAACACTAAGCAGTTTCTCAGAAAGCTTCTTTCCAGATTTCATCTGAGGATATTTCCTTTTTCACCATAGCCCTCTGTGGGCTTCCAAATATCACTTTGCCAATTCCACAAGAACTGTCTTAGCGAAAGGCTTCTTGAGGGGAAAGCTGTAACTCTGTGAGATGATTTCACAGAACACAAAGAAGATTCTCAGAAAGCTTCTTTCTCTTTGATATCGGAGGATATTTCCTTTGGCCTTATAGTCATCAATGGGATCCGAAATATCTGTTCTCAGATTCCACAGAAATAAGGCTAGCAAAGAGATGCACCAAATACACATGTAATTCTGTGAGATGAATTAACAGAACACTAAGTAGTTTCCCAGAAAGCTTCTTTCCAGATTTCCTGTGAGGATATTTCCTTTTTCACCATAGCCCTCTATGGGCTTCCAAATATCACTTTGCCAATTCCACAAGAACTGTCTTAGCGAAAGGCTTCTTGAGGGGAAAGCTGTAACTCTGTGAGATGATATCACAGAACACAAAGAAGTTTCTCAGAAAGCTTCTTTCTCTTTGTTATCGGAGGATATTTCCTTTGGCCCTATAGTCTTCAAAGGGATCCGAAATATCTGTTCTCAGATTCCACAGAAATAAGGCTAGCAAAGAGATGCACCAAATACACATGTAACTCTGTGAGATGAATTAACAGAACACTAAGCAGTTTCTCAGAAAGCTTCTTTCCAGATTTCATCTGAGGATATTTCCTTTTTCACCATAGCCCTCTATGGGCTTCCAAATATCAATTTGCCAATTCCACAAGAACTGTCTTAGCGAAAGGCTTCTTGAGGGGAAAGCTGTAACTCTGTGAGATGATTTCACAGAACACAAAGAAGTTTCTCAGAAAGCTTCTTTCTCTTTGTTATCGCAGGATATTTCCTTTGGCCCTATAGTCATCAATGGGATCCGAAATATCTGTTCTCAGATTCCACAGAAATAAGGCTAGCAAAGAGATGCACCAAATACACATGTAACTCTGTGAGATGAATTAACAGAACACTAAGCAGCTTCTCAGAAAGCTTCTTTCCAGTTTTCATCTGAGGATATTTCCTTTTTCACCATAGCCCTCTATGGGCTTCCAAATATCACTTTGCCAATTCCACAAGAACTGTCTTAGCGAAAGGCTTCTTGACGGGATAGCTGTAACTCTGTGAGATGATTTCACAGAACCCAAAGAAGTTTCTCAGAAAGCTTCTTTCTCTTTGTTATCCCAGGATATTTCCTTTGGCCCTATAGTCATCAATGGGATCCGAAATATCTGTTCTCACATTCCACAGAAATAAGGCTAGCAAAGAGATGCACCAAATACACATGTAACTCTGTGAGATGAATTAACAGAACACTAAGCAGTTTCTCAGAAAGCTTCTTTCCAGATTTCATCTGAGGATATTTCCTTTTTCACCGTAGCCCTCTGTGGGCTTCCAAATATCACTTTGCCAATTCCACAAGAACTGTCTTAGCGAAAGGCTTCTTGAGGGGAAAGCTGTAACTCTGTGAGATGATTTCACAGAACACAAAGAAGTTTCTCAGAAAGCTTCTTTCTCTTTGTTATCGGAGGATATTTCCTTTGGCCCTATAGTCATCAATGGGATCCGAAATATCTGTTCTCAGATTCCACAGAAATAAGGCTAGCAAAGAGATCCACGAAATACACATGTAACTCTGTGAGATGAATTAACAGAACACTAAGCAGTTTCTCAGAAAGCTTCTTTCCAGATTTCATCTGGGGATATTTCCTTTTTCACCATAGCCCTCTGTGGGCTTCCAAATATCACTTTGTCAATTCCACAAGAACTGTCTTAGCGAAAGGCTTCTTGAGGGGAAAGCTGTAACTCTGTGAGATGATTTCACAGAACCCAAAGAAGTTTCTCAGAAAGCTTCTTTCTCTTTGTTATCGCAGGATATGTCCTTTGGCCCTATAGTCATCAATGGGATCCGAAATATCTGTTCTCAGATTCCACAGAAATAAGGCTAGCAAAGAGATGCACCAAATACACATGTAACTCTGTGAGATGAATTAACAGAACACTAAGCAGTTTCTCAGAAAGCTTCTTTCCAGATTTCATCTGAGGATATTTCCTTTTTCACCATAGCCCTCTGTGGGCTTCCAAATATCACTTTGCCAATTCCACAAGAACTGTCTTAGCGAAAGGCTTCTTGAGGGGAAAGCTGTAACTCTGTGAGATGATTTCACAGAACACAAAGAAGATTCTCAGAAAGCTTCTTTCTCTTTGATATCGGAGGATATTTCCTTTGGCCTTATAGTCATCAATGGGATCCGAAATATCTGTTCTCAGATTCCACAGAAATAAGGCTAGCAAAGAGATGCACCAAATACACATGTAACTCTGTGAGATGAATTAACAGAACACTAAGTAGTTTCCAAGAAAGCTTCTTTCCAGATTTCCTGTGAGTATATTTCCTTTTTCACCATAGCCCTCTATGGGCTTCCAAATATCACTTTGCCAATTCCACAAGAACTGTCTTAGCGAAAGGCTTCTTGAGGGGAAAGCTGTAACTCTGTGAGATGATATCACACAACACAAAGAAGTTTCTCAGAAAGCTTCTTTCTCTTTGTTATCGGAGGATATTTCCTTTGGCCCTATAGTCTTCAATGGGATCCGAAATATCTGTTCTCAGATTCCACAGAAATAAGGCTAGCAAAGAGATGCACCAAATACACATGTAACTCTGTGAGATGAATTAACAGAACACTAAGCAGTTTCTCAGAAAGCTTCTTTCCAGATTTCATCTGAGGATATTTCCTTTTTCACCATAGCCCTCTATGGGCTTCCAAATATCAATTTGCCAATTCCACAAGAACTGTCTTAGCGAAAGGCTTCTTGAGGGGAAAGCTGTAACTCTGTGAGATGATTTCACAGAACACAAAGAAGTTTCTCAGAAAGCTTCTTTCTCTTTGTTATCGGAGGATATTTCCTTTGGCCCTATAGTCATCAATGGGATCCGAAATATCTGTTTTCAGATTCCACAGAAATAAGGCTAGCAAAGAGATCCACGAAATACAGATGTAACTCTGTGAGATGAATTAACAGAACACTAAGCAGTTTCTCAGAAAGCTTCTTTCCAGATTTCATCTGAGGATATTTCCTTTTTCACCATAGCCCTCTGTGGGCTTCCAAATATCACTTTGCCAATTCCACAAGAACTATCTTAGCGAAAGGCTTCTTGAGGGGAAAGCTGTAACTCTGTGAGATGATTTTACAGAACACAAAGAAGTTTCTCAAAAAGCTTCTTTCTCTTTGTTACCGGAGGATATTTCCTTTGGCCCTATAGTCTTCAATGGGATCCGAAATATCTGTTCTCAGATTCCACAGAAATAAGGCTAGCAAAGAGATCCACGAAATACAGATGTAACTCTGTGAGATGAATTAACAGAACACTAAGCAGTTTCTCAGAAAGCTTCTTTCCAGGTTTCATCTGAGGATATTTCCTTTTTCACCGTAGCCCTCTGTGGGCTTCCAAATATCACTTTGCCAATTCCACAAGAACTGTCTTAGCGAAAGGCTTCTTGAGGGGAAAGCTGTAACTCTGTGAGATGATTTCAGAGAACACAAAGAAGTTTCTCAGAAAGCTTCTTTCTCTTTGTTATCGGAGGATATTTCCTTTGGCCCTATAGTCATCAATGGGATCCGAAATATCTGTTTTCAGATTCCACAGAAATAAGGCTAGCAAAGAGATCCACGAAATACAGATGTAACTCTGTGAGATGAATTAACAGAACACTAAGCAGTTTCTCAGAAAGCTTCTTTCCAGATTTCATCTGAGGATATTTCCTTTTTCACCGTAGCCCTCTGTGGGCTTCCAAATATCACTTTGCCAATTCCACAAGAACTATCTTAGCGAAAGGCTTCTTGAGGGGAAAGATGTAACTCTGTGAGATGATTTCACAGAACACAAAGAAGTTTCTCAAAAAGCTTCTTTCTCTTTGTTATCGGAGGATATTTCCTTTGGCCCTATAGTCTTCAATAGGATCCGAAATATCTGTTCTCAGATTCCACAGAAATAAGGCTAGCAAAGAGATGCACCAAATACACATGTAACTCTGTGAGATGAATTAACAGAACACTAAGCAGTTTCTCAGAAAGCTTCTTTCCAGATTTCATCTGAGGATATTTCCTTTTTCACCATAGCCCTCTGTGGGCTTCCAAATATCACTTTGCCAATTCCACAAGAACTGTCTTAGCGAAAGGCTTCTTGAGGGGAAAGCTGTAACACTGTGAGATGATTTCACAGAACCCAAAGAAGTTTCTCAGAAAGCTTCTTTCTCTTTGTTATCGGAGGATATTTCCTTTGGCCCTATAGTCATCAATGGGATCCGAAATATCTGTTCTCAGATTCCACAGAAATAAGGCTAGCAAAGAGATCCACGAAATACAGATGTAACTCTGTGAGATGAATTAACAGAACACTAAGCAGTGTCTCAGAAAGCTTCTTTCCAGATTTCATCTGGGGATATTTCCTTTTTCACCATAGCCCTCTGTGGGCTTCCAAATATCACTTTGCCAATTCCACAAGAACTGTCTTAGCGAAAGGCTTCTTGAGGGGAAAGATGTAACTCTGTGAGATGATTTCACAGAACACAAAGAAGTTTCTCAAAAAGCTTCTTTCTCTTTGTTATCGGAGGATATTTCCTTTGGCCCTATAGTCTTCAATGGGATCCGAAATATCTGTTCTCAGATTCCACAGAAATAAGGCTAGCAAAGAGATGCACCAAATACACATGTAACTCTGTGAGATGAATTAACAGAACACTAAGCAGTTTCTCAGAAAGCTTCTTTCCAGATTTCATCTGAGGATATTTCCTTTTTCACCATAGCCCTCTATGGGCTTCCAAATATCACTTTGCCAATTCCAAAAGAACTGTGTTAGCGAAAGGCTTCTTGAGGGGAAAGCTGTAACTCTGTGAGATGATTTCACAGAACACAAAGAAGTTTCTCAGAAAGCTTCTTTCTCTTTGTTATCGGAGGATATTTCCTTTGGCCCTATAGTCATCAATGGGATCCGAAATATCTGTTCTCAGATTCCACAGAAATAAGGCTAGCAAAGAGATCCACGAAACACAGATGTAACTCTGTGAGATGAATTAACAGAACACTAAGCAGTGTCTCAGAAAGCTTCTTTCCAGATTTCATCTGGGGATATTTCCTTTTTCACCATAGCCCTCTGTGGGCTTCAAAATATCACTTTGCCAATTCCACAAGAACTGTCTTAGCGAAAGGCTTCTTGAGGGGAAAGCTGTAACTCTGTGAGATGATTTCACAGAACACAAAGAAGTTTCTCAGAAAGCTTCTTTCTCTTTGTTATCGCAGGATATTCCCTTTGGCCCTATAGTCATCAATGGGATCCGAAATATCTGTTCTCAGATTCCACAGAAATAAGGTAGCAAAGAGATGCACCAAATACACATGTAACTCTGTGAGATGAATTAACAGAACACTAAGCAGTTTCTCAGAAAGCTTCTTTCCAGATTTCATCTGAGGATATTTCCTTTTTCACCATAGCCCTCTATGGGCTTCCAAATATCACTTTGCCAATTCCACAAGAACTGTCTTAGCGAAAGGCTTCTTGAGGGGAAAACTGTAACTCTGTGAGATGATTTCACAGAACACAAAGAAGATTCTCAGAAAGCTTCTTTCTCTTTGTTATCGGAGGATATTTCCTTTGGACCTATAGTCATCAATGGGAACCGAAATATCTGTTCTCAGATTCCACAGAAATAAGGCTAGCAAAGAGATCCACGAAATACAGATGTAACTCTGTGAGATGAATTAACAGAACACTAAGCAGTTTCTCAGAAAGCTTCTTTCCAGATTTCATCTGAGGATATTTCCTTTTTCACCATAGCCCTCTATGGGCTTCCAAATATCACTTTGCCAATTCCACAAGAACTGTCTTAGCGAAAGGCTTCTTGACGGGATAGCTGTAACTCTGTGAGATGATTTCACAGAACCCAAAGAAGTTTCTCAGAAAGCTTCTTTCTCTTTGTTATCGCAGAATATTTCCTTTGGCCCTATAGTCATCAATGGGATCCGAAACATCTGTTCTCAGATTCCACAGAAATAAGGCTAGCAAAGAGATGCACCAAATACACATGTAACTCTGTGAGATGAATTAAGAGAACCCTAAGCAGTTTCTCAGAAAGCTTCTTTCAAGATTTCATCTGAGGATATTTCCTTTTTCACCATAGCCCTCTATGGGCTTCCAAATATCACTTTGCCAATTCCACAAGAACTGTCTTAGCGAAAGGCTTCTTGAGGGGAAAGCTGTAACTCTGTGAGATGATTTCACAGAACACAAAGAAGTTTCTCAGAAAGCTTCTTTCTCTTTGTTATCGGAGGATATTTCCTTTGGCCCTATAGTCTTCAATGGGATCCGAAATATCTGTTCTCAGATTCCACAGAAATAAGGCTAGCAAAGAGATCCACGAAATACAGATGTAACTCTGTGAGATGAATTAACAGAACACTAAGCAGTTTCTCAGAAAGCTTCTTTCCAGGTTTCATCTGAGGATATTTCCTTTTTCACCGTAGCCCTCTGTGGGCTTCCAAATATCACTTTGCCAATTCCACAAGAACTGTCTTAGCGAAAGGCTTCTTGAGGGGAAAGCTGTAACTCTGTGAGATGATTTCACAGAACACAAAGAAGTTTCTCAGAAAGCTTCTTTCTCTTTGTTATCGGAGGATATTTCCTTTGGCCCTATAGTCATCAATGGGATCCGAAATATCTGTTCTCAGATTCCACAGAAATAAGGCTAGCAAAGAGATCCACGAAATACACATGTAACTCTGTGAGATGAATTAACAGAACACTAAGCAGTTTCTCAGAAAGCTTCTTTCCAGATTTCATCTGGGGATATTTCCTTTTTCACCATAGCCCTCTGTGGGCTTCCAAATATCACTTTGTCAATTCCACAAGAACTGTCTTAGCGAAAGGCTTCTTGAGGGGAAAGCTGTAACTCTGTGAGATGATTTCACAGAACCCAAAGAAGTTTCTCAGAAAGCTTCTTTCTCTTTGTTATCGCAGGATATGTCCTTTGGCCCTATAGTCATCAATGGGATCCGAAATATCTGTTCTCAGATTCCACAGAAATAAGGCTAGCAAAGAGATGCACCGAATACACATGTAATTCTGTGAGATGAATTAACAGAACACTAAGCAGTTTCTCAGAAAGCTTCTTTCCAGATTTCATCTGAGGATATTTCCTTTTTCACCATAGCCCTCTGTGGGCTTCCAAATATCACTTTGCCAATTCCACAAGAACTGTCTTAGCGAAAGGCTTCTTGAGGGGAAAGCTGTAACTCTGTGAGATGATTTCACAGAACACAAAGAAGATTCTCAGAAAGCTTCTTTCTCTTTGATATCGGAGGATATTTCCTTTGGCCTTATAGTCATCAATGGGATCCGAAATATCTGTTCTCAGATTCCACAGAAATAAGGCTAGCAAAGAGATGCACCAAATACACATGTAATTCTGTGAGATGAATTAACAGAACACTAAGTAGTTTCCCAGAAAGCTTCTTTCCAGATTTCCTGTGAGGATATTTCCTTTTTCACCATAGCCCTCTATGGGCTTCCAAATATCACTTTGCCAATTCCACAAGAACTGTCTTAGCGAAAGGCTTCTTGAGGGGAAAGCTGTAACTCTGTGAGATGATATCACAGAACACAAAGAAGTTTCTCAGAAAGCTTCTTTCTCTTTGTTATCGGAGGATATTTCCTTTGGCCCTATAGTCTTCAAAGGGATCCGAAATATCTGTTCTCAGATTCCACAGAAATAAGGCTAGCAAAGAGATGCACCAAATACACATGTAACTCTGTGAGATGAATTAACAGAACACTAAGCAGTTTCTCAGAAAGCTTCTTTCCAGATTTCATCTGAGGATATTTCCTTTTTCACCATAGCCCTCTATGGGCTTCCAAATATCAATTTGCCAATTCCACAAGAACTGTCTTAGCGAAAGGCTTCTTGAGGGGAAAGCTGTAACTCTGTGAGATGATTTCACAGAACACAAAGAAGTTTCTCAGAAAGCTTCTTTCTCTTTGTTATCGCAGGATATTTCCTTTGGCCCTATAGTCATCAATGGGATCCGAAATATCTGTTCTCAGATTCCACAGAAATAAGGCTAGCAAAGAGATGCACCAAATACACATGTAACTCTGTGAGATGAATTAACAGAACACTAAGCAGCTTCTCAGAAAGCTTCTTTCCAGTTTTCATCTGAGGATATTTCCTTTTTCACCATAGCCCTCTATGGGCTTCCAAATATCACTTTGCCAATTCCACAAGAACTGTCTTAGCGAAAGGCTTCTTGCCGGGATAGCTGTAACTCTGTGAGATGATTTCACAGAACCCAAAGAAGTTTCTCAGAAAGCTTCTTTCTCTTTGTTATCCCAGGATATTTCCTTTGGCCCTATAGTCATCAATGGGATCCGAAATATCTGTTCTCACATTCCACAGAAATAAGGCTAGCAAAGAGATGCACCAAATACACATGTAACTCTGTGAGATGAATTAACAGAACACTAAGCAGTTTCTCAGAAAGCTTCTTTCCAGATTTCATCTGAGGATATTTCCTTTTTCACCGTAGCCCTCTGTGGGCTTCCAAATATCACTTTGCCAATTCCACAAGAACTGTCTTAGCGAAAGGCTTCTTGAGGGGAAAGCTGTAACTCTGTGAGATGATTTCACAGAACACAAAGAAGTTTCTCAGAAAGCTTCTTTCTCTTTGTTATCGGAGGATATTTCCTTTGGCCCTATAGTCATCAATGGGATCCGAAATATCTGTTCTCAGATTCCACAGAAATAAGGCTAGCAAAGAGATCCACGAAATACACATGTAACTCTGTGAGATGAATTAACAGAACACTAAGCAGTTTCTCAGAAAGCTTCTTTCCAGATTTCATCTGGGGATATTTCCTTTTTCACCATAGCCCTCTGTGGGCTTCCAAATATCACTTTGTCAATTCCACAAGAACTGTCTTAGCGAAAGGCTTCTTGAGGGGAAAGCTGTAACTCTGTGAGATGATTTCACAGAACCCAAAGAAGTTTCTCAGAAAGCTTCTTTCTCTTTGTTATCGCAGGATATGTCCTTTGGCCCTATAGTCATCAATGGGATCCGAAATATCTGTTCTCAGATTCCACAGAAATAAGGCTAGCAAAGAGATGCACCAAATACACATGTAACTCTGTGAGATGAATTAACAGAACACTAAGCAGTTTCTCAGAAAGCTTCTTTCCAGATTTCATCTGAGGATATTTCCTTTTTCACCATAGCCCTCTGTGGGCTTCCAAATATCACTTTGCCAATTCCACAAGAACTGTCTTAGCGAAAGGCTTCTTGAGGGGAAAGCTGTAACTCTGTGAGATGATTTCACAGAACACAAAGAAGATTCTCAGAAAGCTTCTTTCTCTTTGATATCGGAGGATATTTCCTTTGGCCTTATAGTCATCAATGGGATCCGAAATATCTGTTCTCAGATTCCACAGAAATAAGGCTAGCAAAGAGATGCACCAAATACACATGTAACTCTGTGAGATGAATTAACAGAACACTAAGTAGTTTCCAAGAAAGCTTCTTTCCAGATTTCCTGTGAGTATATTTCCTTTTTCACCATAGCCCTCTATGGGCTTCCAAATATCACTTTGCCAATTCCACAAGAACTGTCTTAGCGAAAGGCTTCTTGAGGGGAAAGCTGTAACTCTGTGAGATGATTTCAGAGAACACAAAGAAGTTTCTCAGAAAGCTTCTTTCCAGGTTTCATCTGAGGATATTTCCTTTTTCACCGTAGCCCTCTGTGGGCTTCCAAATATCACTTTGCCAATTCCACAAGAACTGTCTTAGCGAAAGGCTTCTTGAGGGGAAAGCTGTAACTCTGTGAGATGATTTCAGAGAACACAAAGAAGTTTCTCAGAAAGCTTCTTTCTCTTTGTTATCGGAGGATATTTCCTTTGGCCCTATAGTCATCAATGGGATCCGAAATATCTGTTTTCAGATTCCACAGAAATAAGGCTAGCAAAGAGATCCACGAAATACAGATGTAACTCTGTGAGATGAATTAACAGAACACTAAGCAGTTTCTCAGAAAGCTTCTTTCCAGATTTCATCTGAGGATATTTCCTTTTTCACCGTAGCCCTCTGTGGGCTTCCAAATATCACTTTGCCAATTCCACAAGAACTATCTTAGCGAAAGGCTTCTTGAGGGGAAAGATGTAACTCTGTGAGATGATTTCACAGAACACAAAGAAGTTTCTCAAAAAGCTTCTTTCTCTTTGTTATCGGAGGATATTTCCTTTGGCCCTATAGTCTTCAATGGGATCCGAAATATCTGTTCTCAGATTCCACAGAAATAAGGCTAGCAAAGAGATGCACCAAATACACATGTAACTCTGTGAGATGAATTAACAGAACACTAAGCAGTTTCTCAGAAAGCTTCTTTCCAGATTTCATCTGAGGATATTTCCTTTTTCACCATAGCCCTCTGTGGGCTTCCAAATATCACTTTGCCAATTCCACAAGAACTGTCTTAGCGAAAGGCTTCTTGAGGGGAAAGCTGTAACACTGTGAGATGATTTCACAGAACCCAAAGAAGTTTCTCAGAAAGCTTCTTTCTCTTTGTTATCGGAGGATATTTCCTTTGGCCCTATAGTCATCAATGGGATCCGAAATATCTGTTCTCAGATTCCACAGAAATAAGGCTAGCAAAGAGATCCACGAAATACAGATGTAACTCTGTGAGATGAATTAACAGAACACTAAGCAGTGTCTCAGAAAGCTTCTTTCCAGATTTCATCTGGGGATATTTCCTTTTTCACCTTAGCCCTCTGTGGGCTTCCAAATATCACTTTGCCAATTCCACAAGAACTGTCTTAGCGAAAGGCTTCTTGAGGGGAAAGCTGTAACTCTGTGAGATGATTTCACAGAACACAAAGAAGTTTCTCAGAAAGCTTCTTTCTCTTTGTTATCGCAGGATATTCCCTTTGGCCCTATAGTCATCAATGGGATCCGAAATATCTGTTCTCAGATTCCACAGAAATAAGGCTAGCAAAGAGATGCACCAAATACACATGTAACTCTGTGAGTTGAATTAACAGAACACTAAGCAGTTTCTCAGAAAGCTTCTTTCCAGATTTCATCTGAGGATATTTCCTTTTTCACCATAGCCCTCTATGGGCTTCCAAATATCACTTTGCCAATTCCACAAGAACTGTCTTAGCGAAAGGCTTCTTGAGGGGAAAACTGTAACTCTGTGAGATGATTTCACAGAACACAAAGAAGATTCTCAGAAAGCTTCTTTCTCTTTGTTATCGGAGGATATTTCCTTTGGACCTATAGTCATCAATGGGAACCGAAATATCTGTTCTCAGATTCCACAGAAATAAGGCTAGCAAAGAGATCCACGAAATACAGATGTAACTCTGTGAGATGAATTAACAGAACACTAAGCAGTTTCTCAGAAAGCTTCTTTCCAGATTTCATCTGAGGATATTTCCTTTTTCACCATAGCCCTCTGTGGGCTTCCAAATATCACTTTGCCAATTCCACAAGAACTGTCTTAGCGAAAGGCTTCTTGAGGGGAAAGCTGTAACACTGTGAGATGATTTCACAGAACCCAAAGAAGTTTCTCAGAAAGCTTCTTTCTCTTTGTTATCGCAGGATATTTCCTTTGGCCCTATAGTCATCAATGGGATACGAAATATCTGTTCTCAGATTCCACAGAAATAAGGCTAGCAAAGAGATGCACCAAATACACATGTAACTCTGTGAGATGAATTAACAGAACACTAAGCAGTTTCTCAGAAAGCTTCTTTCCAGATTTCATCTGAGGATATTTCCTTTTTCACCATAGCCCACTATGGGCTTCCAAATATCACTTTGCCAATTCCACAAGAACTGTGTTAGCGAAAGGCTTCTTGAGGGGAAAGCTGTAACTCTGTGAGATGATTTCACAGAACACAAAGAAGTTTCTCAGAAAGCTTCTTTCTCTTTGTTATCGGAGGATATTTCCTTTGGCCCTATAGTCATCAATGGGATCCGAAATATCTGTTCTCAGATTCCACAGAAATAAGGCTAGCAAAGAGATCCACGAAATACAGATGTAACTCTGTGAGATGAATTAACAGAACACTAAGCAGTGTCTCAGAATGCTTCTTTCCAGATTTCATCTGGGGATATTTCCTTTTTCACCATAGCCCTCTGTGGGCTTCCAATTATCACTTTGCCAATTCCACAAGAACTGTCTTAGCGAAAGGCTTCTTGAGGGGAAAGCTGTAACTCTGTGAGATGATTTCACAGAACACAAAGAAGTTTCTCAGAAAGCTTCTTTCTCTTTGTTATCGCAGGATATTCCCTTTGGCCCTATAGTCATCAATGGGATCCGAAATATCTGTTCTCAGATTCCACAGAAATAAGGCTAGCAAAGAGATGCACCAAATACACATGTAACTCTGTGAGATGAATTAACAGAACACTAAGCAGTTTCTCAGAAAGCTTCTTTCCAGTTTTCATCTGAGGATATTTCCTTTTTCACCATAGCCCTCTATGGGCTTCCAAATATCACTTTGCCAATTCCACAAGAACTGTCTTAGCGAAAGGCTTCTTGAGGGGAAAACTGTAACTCTGTGAGATGATTTCACAGAACACAAAGAAGATTCTCAGAAAGCTTCTTTCTCTTTGTTATCGGAGGATATTTCCTTTGGCCCTATAGTCATCAATGGGAACCGAAATATCTGTTCTCAGCTTCCACAGAAATAAGGCTAGCAAAGAGATCCACAAAATACAGATGTAACTCTGTGAGATGACTTAACAGAACACTAAGCAGTTTCTCAGAAAGCTTCTTTCCAGATTTCATCTGAGGATATTTCCTTTTTCACCATAGCCCTCTATGGGCTTCCAAATATCACATTGCCAATTCCACAAGAACTGTCTTAGCGAAAGGCTTCTTGACGGGATAGCTGTAACTCTGTGAGATGATTTCACAGAACCCAAAGAAGTTTCTCAGAAAGCTTCTTTCTCTTTTTTATCGCAGGATATTTCCTTTGGCCCTATAGTCATCAATGGGATCCGAAACATCTGTTCTCAGATTCCACAGAAATAAGGCTAGCAAAGAGATGCACCAAATACACATGTAACTCTGTGAGATGAATTAAGAGAACACTAAGCAGTTTCTCAGAAAGCTTCTTTCCAGATTTCATCTGAGGATATTTCCTTTTTCACCATAGCCCTCTATGGGCTTCCAAATATCACTTTGCCAATTCCACAAGAACTGTCTTAGCGAAAGGCTTCTTGAGGGGAAAGCTGTAACTCTGTGAGATGATTTCACAGAACACAAAGAAGTTTCTCAGAAAGCTTCTTTCTCTTTGTTATCGGAGGATATTTCCTTTGGCCCTATAGTCTTCAATGGGATCCGAAATATCTGTTCTCAGATTCCACAGAAATAAGGCTAGCAAAGAGATCCACGAAATACAGATGTAACTCGGTGAGATGAATTAACAGAACACTAAGCAGTTTCTCAGAAAGCTTCTTTCCAGGTTTCATCTGAGGATATTTCCTTTTTCACCGTAGCCCTCTGTGGGCTTCCAAATATCACTTTGCCAATTCCACAAGAACTGTCTTAGCGAAAGGCTTCTTGAGGGGAAAGCTGTAACTCTGTGAGATGATTTCACAGAACCCAAAGAAGTTTCTCAGAAAGCTTCTTTCTCTTTGTTATCGCAGGATATTTCCTTTGGCCCTATAGTCATCAATGGGATCCGAAATATCTGTTCTCAGATTCCACAGAAATAAGGCTAGCAAAGAGATGCACCAAATACACATGTAACTCTGTGAGATGAATTAACAGAACACTAAGCAGTTTCTCAGAAAGCTTCTTTCCAGATTTCATCTGAGGATATTTCCTTTTTCACCATAGCCCTCTGTGGGCTTCCAAATATCACTTTGCCAATTCCACAAGAACTGTCTTAGCGAAAGGCTTCTTGAGGGGAAAGCTGTAACTCTGTGAGATGATTTCACAGAACACAAAGAAGATTCTCAGAAAGCTTCTTTCTCTTTGATATCGGAGGATATTTCCTTTGGCCTTATAGTCATCAATGGGATCCGAAATATCTGTTCTCAGATTCCACAGAAATAAGGCTAGCAAAGAGATCCACGAAATACACATGTAACTCTGTGAGATGAATTAACAGAACACTAAGTAGTTTCCCAGAAAGCTTCTTTCCAGATTTCCTGTGAGGATATTTCCTTTTTCACCATAGCCCTCTATGGGCTTCCAAATATCACTTTGCCAATTCCACAAGAACTGTCTTAGCGAAAGGCTTCTTGAGGGGAAAGCTGTAACTCTGTGAGATGATATCACACAACACAAAGAAGTTTCTCAGAAAGCTTCTTTCTCTTTGTTATCGGAGGATATTTCCTTTGGCCCTATAGTCTTCAATGGGATCCGAAATATCTGTTCTCAGATTCCACAGAAATAAGGCTAGCAAAGAGATGCACCAAATACACATGTAACTCTGTGAGATGAATTAACAGAACACTAAGCAGTTTCTCAGAAAGCTTCTTTCCAGATTTCATCTGAGGATATTTCCTTTTTCACCATAGCCCACTATGGGCTTCCAAATATCAATTTGCCAATTCCACAAGAACTGTCTTAGCGAAAGGCTTCTTTAGGGGAAAGCTGTAACTCTGTGAGATGATTTCACAGAACACAAAGAAGTTTCTCAGAAAGCTTCTTTCTCTTTGTTATCGGAGGATATTTCCTTTGGCCCTATAGTCATCAATGGGATCCGAAATATCTGTTTTCAGATTCCACAGAAATAAGGCTAGCAAAGAGATCCACGAAATACAGATGTAACTCTGTGAGATGAATTAACAGAACACTAAGCAGTTTCTCAGAAAGCTTCTTTCCAGATTTCAACTGAGGATATTTCCTTTTTTACCATAGCCCTCGGTGGGTTTCCAAATATCACTTTGCCAATTCCACAAGAACTATCTTAGCGAAAGGCTTCTTGAGGGGAAAGCTGTAACTCTGTGAGATGATTTCACAGAACACAAAAAAGTTTCTCAAAAAGCTTCTTTCTCTTTGTTACCGGAGGATATTTCCTTTGGCCCTATAGTCTTCAATGGGATCCGAAATATCTGTTCTCAGATTCCACAGAAATAAGGCTAGCCAAGAGATCCACGAAATACAGATGTAACTCTGTGAGATGAATTAACAGAACACTAAGCAGTGTCTCAGAAAGCTTCTTTCCAGATTTCATCTGGGGATATTTCCTTTTTCACCATAGCCCTCTGTGGGCTTCCAAATATCACTTTGCCAATTCCACAAGAACTGTCTTTGCGAAAGGCTTCTTGAGGGGAAAGCTGTAACTCTGTGAGATGATTTCACAGAACACAAAGAAGTTTCTCAGAAAGCTTCTTTCTCTTTGTTATCGCAGGATATTTCCTTTGGCCCTATAGTCATCAATGGGATCCGAAATATCTGTTCTCAGATTCCACAGAAATAAGGCTAGCAAAGAGATGCACCAAATACACATGTAACTCTGTGAGATGAATTGACAGAACACTAAGCAGTTTCTCAGAAAGCTTCTTTCCAGATTTCATCTGAGGATATTTCCTTTTTCACCATAGCCCTCTATGGGCTTCCAAATATCACTTTGCCAATTCCACAAGAACTGTCTTAGCGAAAGGCTTCTTGACGAGATAGCTGTATCTCTGTGAGATGATTTCACAGAACCCAAAGAAGTTTCTCAGAAAGCTTCTTTCTCTTTGTTATCGCAGGATATTTCCTTTGGCCCTATAGTCATCAATGGGATCCGAAACATCTGTTCTCAGATTCCACAGAAATAAGGCTAGCAAAGAGATGCACCAAATACACATGTAACTCTGTGAGATGAATTAACAGAACACTAAGCAGTTTCTCAGAAAGCTTCTTTCCAGATTTCATCTGAGGATATTTCCTTTTTCACCATAGCCCTCCATGGGCTTCCAAATATCACTTTGCCAATTCCACAAGAACTGTCTTAGCGAAAGGCTTCTTGAGGGGAAAACTGTAACTCTGTGAGATGATTTCACAGAACACAAAGAAGTTTCTCAGAAAGCTTCCTTCTCTTTGTTATCGGAGGATATTTCCTTTGGCCCTATAGTCATCAATGGGAACGGAAATATCTGTTCTCAGATTCCACAGAAATAAGGCTAGCAAAGAGATCCACGAAATACAGATGTAACTCTGTGAGATGAATTAACAGAACACTAAGCAGTTTCTCAGAAAGCTTCTTTCCAGATTTCATCTGAGGATATTTCCTTTTTCACCATAGCCCTCTGTCGGCTTCCAAATATCACATTGCCAATTCCACAAGAACTGTCTTAGCGAAAGGCTTCTTGACGGGATAGCTGTAACTCTGTGAGATGATTTCACAGAACCCAAAGAAGTTTCTCAGAAAGCTTCTTTCTCTTTGTTATCGCAGGATATTTCCTTTGGCCCTATAGTCATCAATGGGATCCGAAACATCTGTTCTCAGATTCCACAGAAATAAGGCTAGCAAAGAGATGCACCAAATACACATGTAACTCTGTGAGATGAATTAAGAGAACACTAAGCAGTTTCTCAGAAAGCTTCTTTCCAGATTTCATCTGAGGATATTTCCTTTTTCACCATAGCCCTCTATGGGCTTCCAAATATCACTTTGCCAATTCCACAAGAACTGTCTTAGCGAAAGGCTTCTTGAGGGGAAAGCTGTAACTCTGTGAGATGATTTCACAGAACACAAAGAAGTTTCTCAGAAAGCTTCTTTCTCTTTGTTATCGGAGGATATTTCCTTTGGCCCTATAGTCTTCAATGGGATCCGAAATATCTGTTCTCAGATTCCACAGAAATAAGGCTAGCAAAGAGATCCACGAAATACAGATGTAACTCGGTGAGATGAATTAACAGAACACTAAGCAGTTTCTCAGAAAGCTTCTTTCCAGGTTTCATCTGAGGATATTTCCTTTTTCACCGTAGCCCTCTGTGGGCTTCCAAATATCACTTTGCCAATTCCACAAGAACTGTCTTAGCGAAAGGCTTCTTGAGGGGAAAGCTGTAACTCTGTGAGATGATTTCACAGAACACAAAGAAGTTTCTCAGAAAGCTTCTTTCTCTTTGTTATCGGAGGATATTTCCTTTGGCCCTATAGTCATCAATGGGATCCGAAATATCTGTTCTCAGATTCCACAGAAATAAGGCTAGCAAAGAGATCCACGAAATACAGATGTAATTCTGTGAGATGAATTAAGAGAACACTAAGCAGTGTCTCAGAAAGCTTCTTTCCAGATTTCATCTTGGGATATTTCCTTTTTCACCATAGCCCTCTGTGGGCTTCCAAATATCACTTTGCCAATTCCACAAGATCTGTCTTAGCGAAAGGCTTCTTGAGGGGAAAGCTGTAACTCTGTGAGATGATTTCACAGAACACAAAGAAGTTTCTCAGAAAGCTTCTTTCTCTTTGTTATCGCAGGATATTTCCTTTGGCCCTATAGTCATCAATGGGATCCGAAATATCTGTTCTCAGATTCCACAGAAATAAGGCTAGCAAAGAGATGCACCAAATACACATGTAACTCTGTGAGATGAATTAACAGAACACTAAGCAGTTTCTCAGAAAGCTTCTTTCCAGATTTCATCTGAGGATATTTCCTTTTTCACCATAGCCCTCTATGGGCTTCCAAATATCACTTTGCCAATTCCACAAGAACTGTCTTAGCGAAAGGCTTCTTGAGGGGAAAACTGTAACTCTGTGAGATGATTTCACAGAACACAAAGAAGTTTCTCAGAAAGCTTCTTTCTCTTTGTTATCGGAGGATATTTCCTTTGGCCCTATAGTCATCAATGGGAACCGAAATATCTGTTCTCAGATTCCACAGAAATAAGGCTAGCAAAGAGATCCACGAAATACAGATGTAACTCTGTGAGATGAATTAACAGAACACTAAGCAGTTTCTCAGAAAGCTTCTTTCCAGATTTCATCTGAGGATATTTCCTTTTTCACTATAGCCCTCTATGGGCTTCCAAATATCACATTGCCAATTCAACAAGAACTGTCTTAGCGAAAGGCTTCTTGACGGGATAGCTGTAACTCTGTGAGATGATTTCACAGAACCCAAAGAAGTTTCTCAGAAAGCTTCTTTCTCTTTGTTATCGCAGGATATTTCCTTTGGCCCTATAGTCATCAATGGGATCCGAAATATCTGTTCTCAGATTCCACAGAAATAAGGCTAGCAAAGAGATGCACCAAATACACATGTAACTCTGTGAGATGAATTAACAGAACACTAAGCAGTTTCTCAGAAAGCTTCTTTCCAGATTTCATCTGAGGATATTTCCTTTTTCACCATAGCCCTTTGTGGGCTTCCAAATATCACTTTGCCAATTCCACAAGAACTGTCTTAGCGAAAGGCTTCTTGAGGGGAAAGCTGTAACTCTGTGAGATGATTTCACAGAACACAAAGAAGATTCTCAGAAAGCTTCTTTCTCTTTGATATCGGAGGATATTTCCTTTGTCCTTATAGTCATCAATGGGATCCGAAATATCTGTTCTCAGATTCCACAGAAATAAGGCTAGAAAAGAGATGCACCAAATACACATGTAATTCTGTGAGATGAATTAACAGAACACTAAGTAGTTTCCCAGAAAGCTTCTTTCCAGATTTCCTGTGAGGATAGTTCCTTTTTCACCATAGCCCTCTATGGGCTTCCAAATATCACTTTGCCAATTCCACAAGAACTGTCTTAGCGAAAGGCTTCTTGAGGGGAAAGCTGTAACTCTGTGAGATGATATCACAGAACACAAAGAAGTTTCTCAGAAAGCTTCTTTCTCTTTGTTATCGGAGGATATTTCCTTTGGCCCTATAGTCTTCAATGGGATCCGAAATATCTGTTCTCAGATTCCACAGAAATAAGGCTAGCAAAGAGATGCACCAAATACACATGTAACTCTGTGAGATGAATTAACAGAACACTAAGCAGTTTCTCAGAAAGCTTCTTTCCAGATTTCATCTGAGGATATTTCCTTTTTCACCATAGCCCTCTATGGGCTTCCAAATATCAATTTGCCAATTCCACAAGAACTGTCTTAGCGAAAGGCTTCTTGAGGGGAAAGCTGTAACTCTGTGAGATGATTTCACAGAACACAAAGAAGTTTCTCAGAAAGCTTCTTTCTCTTTGTTATCGGAGTATATTTCCTTTGGCCCTATAGTCATCAATGGGATCCGAAATATCTGTTCTCAGATTCCACAGAAATAAGGCTAGCAAAGAGATCCACGAAATACACATGTAACTCTGTGAGATGAATTAACAGAAAACTAAGCAGTTTCTCAGAAAGCTTCTTTCCAGATTTCATCTGGGGATATTTCCTTTTTCACCATAGCCCTCTGTGGGCTTCCAAATATCACTTTGCCAATTCCACAAGAACTGTCTTAGCGAAAGGCTTCTTGAGGGGAAAGGTGTAACTCTGTGAGATGATTTCACAGAACCCAAAGAAGTTTCTCAGAAAGCTTCTTTCTCTTTGTTATCGCAGGATATTTCCTTTGGCCCTATAGTCATCAATGGGATCCGAAATATCTGTTCTCAGATTCCACAGAAATAAGGCTAGCAAAGAGATGCACCAAATACACATGTAACTCTGTGAGATGAATTAACAGAACACTAAGCAGTTTCTCAGAAAGCTTCTTTCCAGATTTCATCTGAGGATATTTCCTTTTTCACCATAGCCCTCTATGGGCTTCCAAATATCACTTTGCCAATTCCACAAGAACTGTCTTAGCGAAAGGCTTCTTGAGGGGAAAGCTGTGACTCAGTGAGATGATTTCACAGAACACAAAGAAGATTCTCAGAAAGCTTCTTTCTCTTTGATATCGGAGGATATTTCCTTTGGCCCTATAGTCATCAATGGGAACCGAAATATCTGTTCTCAGATTCCACAGAAATTAGGCTAGCAAAGAGATCCACGAAATACAGACGTAACTCTGTGAGATGAATTAACAGAACACTAAGCAGTTTCTCAGAAAGCTTCTTTCCAGATTTCATCTGAGGATATTTCCTTTTTCACCATAGCCCTCTATGGGCTTCCAAATATCACATTGCCAATTCAACAAGAACTGTCTTAGCGAAAGGCTTCTTGACGGGATAGCTGTAACTCTGTGAGATGATTTCACAGAACCCAAAGAAGTTTCTCAGAAAGCTTCTTTCTCTTTGTTATCGCAGGATATTTCCTTTGGCCCTATAGTCATCAATGGGATCCGAAATATCTGTTCTCAGATTCCACAGAAATAAGGCTAGCAAAGAGATGCACCAAATACACATGTAACTCTGTGAGATGAATTAACAGAACACTAAGCAGTTTCTCAGAAAGCTTCTTTCCAGATTTCATCTGAGGATATTTCCTTTTTCACCATAGCCCTCTGTGGGCTTCCAAATATCACTTTGCCAATTCCACAAGAACTGTCTTAGCGAAAGGCTTCTTGAGGGGAAAGCTGTAACTCTGTGAGATGATTTCACAGAACACAAAGAAGATTCTCAGAAAGCTTCTTTCTCTTTGATATCGGAGGATATTTCCTTTGGCCTTATAGTCATCAATGGGATCCGAAATATCTGTTCTCAGATTCCACAGAAATAAGGCTAGCAAAGAGATGCACCAAATACACATGTAATTCTGTGAGATGAATTAACAGAACACTAAGTAGTTTCCCAGAAAGCTTCTTTCCAGATTTCCTGTGAGGATATTTCCTTTTTCACCATAGCCCTCTATGGGCTTCCAAATATCACTTTGCCAATTCCACAAGAACTGTCTTAGCAAAAGGCTTCTTGAGGGGAAAGCTGTAACTCTGTGAGATGATATCACAGAACACAAAGAAGTTTCTCAGAAAGCTTCTTTCTCTTTGTTATCGGAGGATATTTCCTTTGGCCCTATAGTCTTCAATGGGATCCGAAATATCTGTTCTCAGATTCCACAGAAATAAGGCTAGCAAAGAGATGCACCAAATACACATGTAACTCTGTGAGATGAATTAACAGAACACTAAGCAGTTTCTGAGAAAGCTTCTTTCCAGATTTCATCTGAGGATATTTCCTTTTTCAACATAGCCCGCTATGGGCTTCCAAATATCTATTTGCCAATTCCACAAGAACTGTCTTAGCGAAAGGCTTCTTGAGGGGAAAGCTGTAACTCTGTGAGATGATTTCACAGAACACAAAGAAGTTTCTCAGAAAGCTTCTTTCTCTTTGTTATCGGAGGATATTTCCTTTGGCCCTATAGTCATCAATGGGATCCGAAATATCTGTTTTCAGATTCCACAGAAATAAGGCTAGCAAAGAGATCCACGAAATACAGATGTAACTCTGTGAGATGAATTAACAGAACATTAAGCAGTTTCTCAGAAAGCTTCTTTCCAGATTTCATCTGAGGATATTTCCTTTTTCACCATAGCCCTCTGTGGGCTTCCAAATATCACTTTGCCAATTCCACAAGAACTATCTTAGCGAAAGGCTTCTTGAGGGGAAAGCTGTAACTCTGTGAGATGATTTCACAGAACACAAAGAAGTTTCTCAAAAAGCTTCTTTCTCTTTGTTACCGGAGGATATTTCCTTTGGCCCTATAGTCTTCAATGGGATCCGAAATATCTGTTCTCAGATTCCACAGAAATAAGGCTAGCAAAGAGATCCACGAAATACAGATGTAACTCTGTGAGATGAATTAACAGAACACTAAGCAGTGTCTCAGAAAGCTTCTTTCCAGATTTCATCTGGGGATATTTCCTTTTTCACCATAGCCCTCTGTGGGCTTCCAAATATCACTTTGCCAATTCCACAAGAACTGTCTTAGCGAAAGGCTTCTTGAGGGGAAAGCTGTAACTCTGTGAGATGATTTCACAGGACACAAAGAAGTTTCTCAGAAAGCTTCTTTCTCTTTGTTATCGCAGGATATTTCCTTTGGCCCTATAGTCATCAATGGGATCCGAAATATCTGTTCTCAGATTCCACAGAAATAAGGCTAGCAAAGAGATGCACCAAATACACATGTAACTCTGTGAGATGAATTAACAGAACACTAAGCAGTTTCTCAGAAAGCTTCTTTCCAGATTTCATCTGAGGATATTTCCTTTTTCACCATAGCCCTCTATGGGCTTCCAAATATCACTTTGCCAATTCCACAAGAACTGTCTTAGCGAAAGGCTTCTTGACGGGATAGCTGTAACTCTGTGAGATGATTTCACAGAACCCAAAGAAGTTTCTCAGAAAGCTTCTTTCTCTTTGTTATCGCAGGATATTTCCTTTGGCCCTATAGTCATCAATGGGATCCGAAATATCTGTTCTCAGATTCCACAGAAATAAGGCTAGCAAAGAGATGCACCAAATACACATGTAACTCTGTGAGATGAATTAACAGAACACTAAGCAGTTTCTCAGAAAGCTTCTTTCCAGATTTCATCTGAGGATATTTCCTTTTTCACCATAGCCCTCTATGAGCTTCCAAATATCACTTTGCCAATTCCACAAGAACTGTCTTAGCGAAAGGCTTCTTGAGGGGAAAACTGTAACTCTGTGAGATGATTTCACAGAACACAAAGAAGTTTCTCAGAAAGCTTCCTTCTCTTTGTTATCGGAGGATATTTCCTTTGGCCCTATAGTCATCAATGGGAACCGAAATATCTGTTCTCAGATTCCACAGAAATAGGCTAGCAAAGAGATCCACGAAATACAGATGTAACTCTGTGAGATGAATTAACAGAACACTAAGCAGTTTCTCAGAAAGCTTCTTTCCAGATTTCATCTGAGGATATTTCCTTTTTCACCATAGCCCTCTATGGGCTTCCAAATATCACATTGCCAATTCCACAAGAACTGTCTTAGCGAAAGGCTTCTTGACGGGATAGCTGTAACTCTGTGAGATGATTTCAAAGAACACAAAGAAGTTTCTCAGAAAGCTTCTTTCTCTTTGTTATCGCAGGATATTTCCTTTAGCCCTATAGTCATCAATGGGATCCGAAACATCTGTTCTCAGATTCCACAGAAATAAGGCTAGCAAAGAGATGCACCAAATACACATGTAACTCTGTGAGATGAATTAAGAGAACACTAAGCAGTTTCTCAGAAAGCTTCTTTCCAGATTTCATCTGAGGATATTTCCTTTTTCACCATAGCCCTCTATGGGCTTCCAAATATCACTTTGCCAATTCCACAAGAACTGTCTTAGCGAAAGGCTTCTTGAGGGGAAAGCTGTAACTCTGTGAGATGATTTCACAGAACATAGAGAAGTTTCTCAGAAAGCTTCTTTCTCTTTGTTATCGGAGGATATTTCCTTTGGCCCTATAGTCATCAATGGGATCCGAAATATCTGTTCTCAGATTCCACAGAAATAAGGCTAGCAAAGAGATCCACGAAATACAGATGTAACTCTGTGAGATGAATTAACAGAACACTAAGCAGTTTCTCAGAAAGCTTCTTTCCAGGTTTCATCTGAGGATATTTCCTTTTTCACCGTAGCCCTCTGAGGGCTTCCAAATATCACTTTGCCAATTCCACAAGAACTGTCTTAGCGAAAGGCTTCTTGAGGGGAAAGCTGTAACTCTGTGAGATGATTTCACAGAACACAAAGAAGTTTCTCAGAAAGCTTCTTTCTCTTTGTTATCGGAGGATATTTCCTTTGGCCCTATAGTCATCAATGGGATCCGAAATATCTGTTATCAGATTCCACAGAAATAAGGCTAGCAAAGAGATCCACGAAATACACATGTAACTCTGTGAGACGAATTAACAGAACACTAAGCAGTTTCTCAGAAAGCTTCTTTTGAGATTTCATCTGGGGATATTTCCATTTTCACCATAGCCCTCTGAGGGCTTCCAAGTATCACTTTGCCAATTCCACAAGAACTGTCTTAGCGAAAGGCTTCTTGAGGGGAAAGCTGTGACTCTGTGAGATGATTTCACAGAACCCAAAGAAGTTTCTCAGAAAGCTTCTTTCTCTTTGTTATCGCAGGATATTTCCTTTGGCCCTATAGTCATCATTGGGATCCGAAATATCTGTTCTCAGATTCCACAGAAATAAGGCTAGCAAAGAGATGCACCAAATACACATGTAACTCTGTGAGATGAATTAACAGAACACTAAGCAGTTTCTCAGAAAGCTTCTTTCCAGATTTCATCTGAGGATATTTCCTTTTTCACCATAGCCGTCTGTGGGCTTCCAAATATCACTTTGCCAATTCCACAAGAACTGTCTTAGCGAAAGGCTTCTTGAGGGGAAAGCTGTAACTCTGTGAGATGATTTCACAGAACACAAAGAAGATTCTCAGAAAGCTTCTTTCTCTTTGATATCGGAGGATATTTCCTTTGGCCTTATAGTCATCAATGGGATCCGAAATATCTGTTCTCAGATTCCACAGAAATAAGGCTAGCAAAGAGATGCACCAAATACACATGTAACTCTGTGAGATGAATTAACAGAACACTAAGTAGTTTCCCAGAAAGCTTCTTTCCCGATTTCCTGTGAGGATATTTCCTTTTTCACCATAGCCCTCTATGGGCTTCCAAATATCACTTTGCCAATTCCACAAGAAATGTCTTAGCGAAAGGCTTCTTGAGGGGAAAGCTGTAACTCTGTGAGATGATATCACACAACACAAAGAAGTTTCTCAGAAAGCTTCTTTCTCTTTGTTATCGGAGGATATTTCCTTTGGCCCTATAGTCTTCAAAGGGATCCGAAATATCTGTTCTCAGATTCCACAGAAATAAGGCTAGCAAAGAGATGCACCAAATACACATGTAACTCTGTGAGATGAATTAACAGAACACTAAGCAGTTTCTCAGAAAGCTTCTTTCCAGATTTCATCTGAGGATATTTCCTTTTTCACCATAGCCCTCTATGGGCTTCCAAATATCAATTTGCCAATTCCACAAGAACTGTCTTAGCGAAAGGCTTCTTGAGGGGAAAGCTGTAACTCTGTGAGATGATTTCACAGAACACAAAGAAGTTTCTCAGAAAGCTTCTTTCTCTTTGTTATCGGAGGATATTTCCTTTGGCCCTATAGTCATCAATGGGATCCGAAACATCTGTTCTCAGATTCTACAGAAATAAGGCTAGCAAAGAGATGCACCAAATACACATGTAACACTGTGAGATGAATTAAGAGAACACTAAGCAGTTTCTCAGAAAGCTTTTTCCAGATTTCATCTGAGGATATTTCCTTTTTAACCAGAGCCCTCTAAGGGCTTCCAAATATCACTTTGCCAATTCCACAAGAACTGTCTTAGCGAAAGGCTTCTGGAGGGGAAAGCTGTAACTCTGTGAGATGATTTCACAGAACCCAAAGAAGTTTCTCAGAAAGCTTCTTTCTCTTTGTTATCGCAGGATATTTCCTTTGGCCCTATAGTCATCAATGGGATCCGAAATATCTGTTCTCAGATTCCACAGAAATAAGGCTAGCAAAGAGATGCACCAAATACACATGTAACTCTGTGAGATGAATTAACAGAACACTAAGCAGTTTCTCAGAAAGCTTCTTTCCAGATTTCATCTGAGGATATTTCCTTTTTCACCATAGCCCTCTGTGGGCTTCCAAATATCACTTTGCCAATTCCACAAGAACTGTCTTAGCGAAAGGCTTCTTGAGGGGAAAGCTGTAACTCTGTGAGATGATTTCACAGAACACAAAGAAGATTCTCAGAAAGCTTCTTTCTCTTTGATATCAGAGGATATTTCCTTTGGCCTTATAGTCATCAATGGGATCCGAAATATCTGTTCTCAGATTCCACAGAAATAAGGCTAGCAAAGAGATGCACCAAATACACATGTTTCTCAGAAAGCTTCTTTCTCTTTGTTATCGGAGGATATTTCCTTTGGCCCTATAGTCTTCAATGGGATCCGAAATATCAGTTCTCAGATTCCACAGAAATAAGGCTAGCAAAGAGATGCACCAAATACACATGTAACTCTGTGAGATGAATTAACAGAACACTAAGCAGTTTCTCAGAAAGCTTCTTTCCAGATTTCATCTGAGGATATTTCCTTTTTCACCATAGCCCTCTAAGGGCTTCCAAATATCACTTTGCCAATTCCACAAGAACTGTCTTAGCGAAAGGCTTCTTGAGGGGAAAGCTGTAACTCTGTGAGATGATTTCACAGAACACAAAGAAGTTTCTCAGAAAGCTTCTTTCTCTTTGTTATCGCAGGATATTTCCTTTGGCCCTATAGTCATCAATGGGATCCGAAATATCTGTTTTCAGATTCCACAGAAATAAGGCTAGCAAAGAGATCCACGAAATACAGATGTAACTCTGTGAGATGAATTAACAGAACACTAAGCAGTTTCTCAGAAAGCTTCTTTCCAGATTTCATCTGAGGATATTTCCTTTTTCACCATAGCCCTCTCTGGGCTTCCAAATATCACTTTGCCAATTCCACAAGAACAATCTTAGCGAAAGGCTTCTTGAGGGGAAAGCTGTAACTCTGTGAGATGATTTCACAGAACACAAAGAAGTTTCTCAAAAAGCTTCT
Organism: Macaca nemestrina; assembly: GCF_043159975.1. Classification (NCBI taxonomy): domain Eukaryota; kingdom Metazoa; phylum Chordata; class Mammalia; order Primates; family Cercopithecidae; genus Macaca; species Macaca nemestrina. The sequence goes on along the minus strand of NC_092133.1, from coordinate 104,008,621 downwards.
TTCTCTTTGTTATCGGAGGATATTTCCTTTGGCCCTATAGCCTTCAATGGGATCCGAAATATCTGTTCTCAGATTCCACAGAAATAAGGCTAGCAAAGAGATGCACCAAATACACATGTAACTCTGTGAGATGAATTAACAGAACACTAAGCAGTTTCTCAGAAAGCTTCTTTCCAGATTTCATCTGAGGATATTTCCTTTTTCACCATAGCCCTCTGTGGGCTTCCAAATATCACTTTGCCAATTCCACAAGAACTGTCTTAGCGAAAGGCTTCTTGAGGGGAAAGCTGTAACACTGTGAGATGATTTCACAGAACCCAAAGAAGTTTCTCAGAAAGCTTCTTTCTCTTTGTTATCGCAGGATATTTCCTTTGGCCCTATAGTCATCAATGGGATACGAAATATCTGTTCTCAGATTCCACAGAAATAAGGCTAGCAAAGAGATGCACCAAATACACATGTAACTCTGTGAGATGAATTAACAGAACACTAAGCAGTTTCTCAGAAAGCTTCTTTCCAGATTTCATCTGAGGATATTTCCTTTTTCACCATAGCCCTCTGTGGGCATCCAAATATCACTTTGCCAATTCCACAAGAACTGTGTTAGCGAAAGGCTTCTTGAGGGGAAAGCTGTAACTCTGTGAGATGATTTCACAGAACACAAAGAAGTTTCTCAGAAAGCTTCTTTCTCTTTGTTATCGGAGGATATTTCCTTTGGCCCTATAGTCATCAATGGGATCCGAAATATCTGTTCTCAAATTCCACAGAAATAAGGCTAGCAAAGAGATCCACGAAATACAGATGTAACTCTGTGAGATGAATTAACAGAACACTAAGCAGTTTCTCAGAAAGCTTCTTTCCAGGTTTCATCTGAGGATATTTCCTTTTTCACCATAGCCCTCTGTGGGCTTCCATATATCACATTGCCAATTCCACAAGAACTGTCTTAGCGAAAGGCTTCTTGAGCGGAAAGCTGTAACTCTGTGAGATGATTTCACAGAACACAAAGAAGTTTCTCAGAAAGCTTCTTTCTCTTTGTTATCGGAGGATATTTCCTTTGGCCCAATAGTCATTAATGGGATCCGAAATATCTGTTCTCAGATTCCACAGAAATAAGGCTAGCAAAGAGATCCACGAAATACAGATGTAACTCTGTGAGATGAATTAACAGAACACTAAGCAGTTTCTCAGAAAGCTTCTTTCCAGATTTCATCTGAGGATATTTCCTTTTTCACCATAGCCCTCTGTGGGCTTCCAAATATCACTTTGCCAATTCCACAAGAACTGTCTTAGCAAAAGGCTTCTTGAGGGGAAAGCTGTAACTCTGTGAGATGATTTCACAGAACACAAAGAAGATTCTCAGAAAGCTTCTTTCTCTTTGATATCGGAGGATATTTCCTTTGGCCCTATAGTCATCAATGGGATCCGAAATATCTGTTCTCAGATTCCACAGAAATAAGGCTAGCAAAGAGATGCACCAAATACACATGTAACTCTGTGAGATGAATTAACAGAACACAGAGCAGTTTCCCAGAAAGCTTCTTTCCAGATTTCCTGTGAGGATATTTCCTTTTTCACCATAGCCCTCTAAGGGCTTCCAAATATCACTTTGCCAATTCCACAAGAACTGTCTTAGCGAAAGGCTTCTTGAGGGGAAAGCTGTAACTCTGTGAGATGATATCACAGAACACAAAGAAGTTTCTCAGAAAGCTTCTTTCTCTTTGTTATCGGAGGATATTTCCTTTGGCCCTATAGTCTTCAATGGGATCCGAAATATCTGTTCTGAGATTCCACAGAAATAAGGCTAGCAAAGAGATGCACCAAATACACATGTAACTCTGTGAGATGAATTAACAGAACACTAAGCAGTTTCTCAGAAAGCTTCTTTCCAGATTTCATCTGAGGATATTTCCTTTTTCACCATAGCCCTCTATGGGCTTCCAAATATCAATTTGCCAATTCCACAAGAACTGTCTTAGCGAAAGGCTTCTTGAGGGGAAGCTGTAACTCTGTGATATGATTTCACAGAACACAAAGAAGTTTCTCAGAAAGCTTCTTTCTCTTTGTTATCGGAGGATATTTCCTTTGGCCCTATAGTCATCAATGGGATCCGAAATATCTGTTCTCAGATTCCACAGAAATAAGGCTAGAAAAGAGATCCACGAAATACAGATGTAACTCTGTGAGATGAATTAACTGAACACTAAGCAGTTTCTCAGAAAGCTTTTTTCCAGGTTTCATCTGAGGATATTTCCTTTTTCACCGTAGCCCTCTGTGGGCTTCCAAATATCACTTTGCCAATTCCACAAGAACTGTGTTAGCGAAAGGCTTCTTGAGGGGAAAGCTGTAACACTGTGAGATGATTTCACAGAACCCAAAGAAGTTTCTCAGAAAGCTTCTTTCTCTTTGTTATCGGAGGATATTTCCTTTGGCCCTATAGTCATCAATGGGATCCGAAATATCTGTTCTCAGATTCCACAGAAATAAGGCTAGCAAAGAGATCCACGAAATACAGATGTAACTATGTGAGATGAATTAACAGAACACTAAGCAGTTTCTCAGAAAGCTTCTTTCCAGGTTTCATCTGAGGATATTTCCTTTTTCACCATAGCCCTCTGTGGGCTTCCAAATATCACTTTGCCAATTCCACAAGAACTGTCTTAGCGAAAGGCTTCCTGAGGGGAAAGCTGTAACTCTGTGAGATGATTTCACAGAACACAAAGAAGTTTCTCAGAAAGCTTCTTTCTCTTTCTTATCGGAGGATATTTCCTTTGGCCCTATAGTCTTCAATGGGATCCGAAATATCTGTTCTCAGATTCCACAGAAATAAGGCTAGCAAAGAGATGCACCAAATACACATGTAACACTGTGAGATGAATTAAGAGAACACTAAGCAGTTTCTCAGAAAGCTTTTTCCAGATTTCATCTGAGGATATTTCCTTTTTCACCATAGCCCTCTATGGGCTTCCAAATATCACTTTGCCAATTCCACAAGAACTGTCTTAGCGAAAGGCTTCTTGAGGGGAAAGCTGTAACTCTGTGAGATGATTTCACAGAATACAAAGAAGTTTCTCAGAAAGCTTCTTTCTCTTTGTTATCGGAGGATATTTCCTTTGGCCCTATAGTCATCAATGGGATCCGAAATATCTGTTCTCAGATTCCACAGAAATAAGGCTAGCAAAGAGATCCACGAAATACAGATGTAACTCTGTGAGATGAATTAACAGAACACTAAGCAGTTTCTCAGAAAGCTTCTTTCCAGGTTTCATCTGAGGATATTTCCTTTTTCACCGTAGCCCTCTGTGGGCTTCCAAATATCACTTTGCCAATTCCACAAGAACTGTCTTAGCGAAAGGCTTCTTGAGGGGAAAGCTGTAACTCTGTGAGATGATTTCACAGAACACAAAGAAGTTTCTCAGAAAGCTTCTTTCTCTTTGTTATCGGAGGATATTTCCTTTGGCCCTATAGTCATCAATGGGATCCGAAATATCTGTTCTCAGATTCCACAGAAATAAGGCTAGCAAAGAGATCCACGAAATACAGATGTAACTCTGTGAGATGAATTAACAGAACACTAAGCAGTTTCTCAGAAAGCTTCTTTCCAGATTTCATCTGGGGATATTTCCTTTTTCTCCATAGCCCTCTGTGGGCTTCCAAATATCACTTTGCCAATTCCACAAGAACTGTCTTAGCGAAAGGCTTCTTGAGGGGAAAGCTGTAACTCTGTGAGATGATTTCACAGAACCCAAAGAAGTTTCTCAGAAAGCTTCTTTCTCTTTGTTATCGCAGGATATTTCCTTTGGCCCTATAGTCATCAATGGGATCCGAAATATCTGTTCTCAGATTCCACAGAAATAAGGCTAGCAAAGAGATGCACCAAATACACATGTAACTCTGTGAGATGAATTAACAGAACACTAAGCAGTTTCTCAGAAAGCTTCTTTCCAGATTTCATCTGAGGATATTTCCTTTTTCACCATAGCCCTCTGTGGGCTTTCAAATATCACTTTGCCAATTCCACAAGAACTGTCTTAGCGAAAGGCTTCTTGAGGGGAAACCTGTAACTCTGTGAGATGATTTCACAGAACACAAAGAAGATTCTCAGAAAGCTTCTTTCTCTTTGATATCGGAGGATATTTCCTTTGGCCTTATAGTCATCAATGGGATCCGAAATATATGTTCTCAGATTCCACAGAAATAAGGCTAGCAAAGAGATGCACCAAATACACATGTAACTCTGTGAGATGAATTAACAGAACACTAAGTAGTTTCCCAGAAAGCTTCTTTCCAGATTTCCTGTGAGGATATTTCCTTTTTCACCATAGCCCTCTATGGGCTTCCAAATATCACTTTGCCAATTCCACAAGAACTGTCTTAGCGAAAAGCTTCTTGAGGGGAAAGCTGCAACTCTGTGAGATGATATCACAGAACACAAAGAAGTTTCTCAGAAAGCTTCTTTCTCTTTGTTATCGGAGGATATTTCCTTTGGCCCTATAGTCTTCAATGGGATCCGAAATATCTGTTCTCAGATTCCACAGAAATAAGGCTAGCAAAGAGATGCACCAAATACACATGTAACTCTGTGAGATGAATTAACAGAACACTAAGCAGTTTCTCAGGAAGCTTCTTTCCAGATTTCATCTGAGGATATTTCCTTTTTCACCATAGCCCACTAAGGGCTTCCAAATATCAATTTGCCAATTCCACAAGAACTGTCTTAGCGAAAGGCTTCTTGAGGGGAAAGCTGTAACTCTGTGAGATGATTTCACAGAACACAAAGAAGTTTCTCAGAAAGCTTCTTTCTCTTTGTTATCGGAGGATATTTCCTTTGGCCCTATAGTCATCAAAGGGATCCGAAATATCTGTTTTCAGATTCCACAGAAATAAGGCTAGCAAAGAGATCCACGAAATACAGATGTAACTCTGTGAGATGAATTAACAGAACACTAAGCAGTTTCTCAGAAAGCTTCTTTCCAGATTTCATCTGAGGATATTTCCTTTTTCACCATAGCCCTCTGTGGGCTTCCAAATATCACTTTGCCAATTCCACAAGAACTATCTTAGCGAAAGGCTTCTTGAGGGGAAAGCTGTAACTCTGTGAGATGATTTCACAGAACACAAAGAAGTTTCTCAAAAAGCTTCTTTCTCTTTGTTATCGGAGGATATTTCCTTTGGCCCTATAGCCTTCAATGGGATCCGAAATATCTGTTCTCAGATTCCACAGAAATAAGGCTAGCAAAGAGATGCACCAAATACACATGGAACTCTGTGAGATGAAGTAACAGAACACTAAGCAGTTTCTCAGAAAGCTTCTTTCCAGATTTCATCTGAGGATATTTCCTTTTTCACCATAGCCCTCTGTGGGCTTCCAAATATCACTTTGCCAATTCCACAAGAACTGTCTTAGCGAAAGGCTTCTTGAGGGGAAAGCTGTAACACTGTGAGATGATTTCACAGAACACAAAGAAGTTTCTCAGAAAGCTTCTTTCTCTTTGTTATCGCAGGATATTTCCTTTGGCCCTATAGTCATCAATGGGATACGAAATATCTGTTCTCAGATTCCACAGAAATAAGGCTAGCAAAGAGATGCACCAAATACACATGTAACTCTGTGAGATGAATTAACAGAACACTAAGCAGTTTCTCAGAAAGCTTCTTTCCAGATTTCATCTGAGGATATTTCCTTTTTCACCATAGCCCTCTATGGGCTTCCAAATATCACTTTGCCAATTCCACAAGAACTGTGTTAGCGAAAGGCTTCTTGAGGGGAAAGCTGTAACTCTGTGAGATGATTTCACAGAACACAAAGAAGTTTCTCAGAAAGCTTCTTTCTCTTTGTTATCGGAGGATATTTCCTTTGGCCCTATAGTCATCAATGGGATCCGAAATATCTGTTCTCAGATTCCACAGAAATAAGGCTAGCAAAGAGATCCACGAAATACAGATGTAACTCTGTGAGATGAATTAACAGAACACTAAGCAGTTTCTCAGAAAGCTTCTTTCCAGATTTCATCTGAGGATATTTCCTTTTTCACCATAGCCCTCTGTGGGCTTTCAAATATCACTTTGCCAATTCCACAAGAACTGTCTTAGCGAAAGGCTTCTTGAGGGGAAAGCTGTAACTCTGTGAGATGATTTCACAGAACACAAAGAAGATTCTCAGAAAGCTTCTTTCTCTTTGATATCGGAGGATATTTCCTTTGGCCTTATAGTCATCAATGGGATCCGAAATATATGTTCTCAGATTCCACAGAAATAAGGCTAGCAAAGAGATGCACCAAATACACATGTAACTCTGTGAGATGAATTAACAGAACACTAAGTAGTTTCCCAGAAAGCTTCTTTCCAGATTTCCTGTGAGGATATTTCCTTTTTCACCATAGCCCTCTATGGGCTTCCAAATATCACTTTGCCAATTCCACAAGAACTGTCTTAGCGAAAAGCTTCTTGAGGGGAAAGCTGCAACTCTGTGAGATGATATCACAGAACACAAAGAAGTTTCTCAGAAAGCTTCTTTCTCTTTGTTATCGGAGGATATTTCCTTTGGCCCTATAGTCTTCAATGGGATCCGAAATATCTGTTCTCAGATTCCACAGAAATAAGGCTAGCAAAGAGATGCACCAAATACACATGTAACTCTGTGAGATGAATTAACAGAACACTAAGCAGTTTCTCAGGAAGCTTCTTTCCAGATTTCATCTGAGGATATTTCCTTTTTCACCATAGCCCACTAAGGGCTTCCAAATATCAATTTGCCAATTCCACAAGAACTGTCTTAGCGAAAGGCTTCTTGAGGGGAAAGCTGTAACTCTGTGAGATGATTTCACAGAACACAAAGAAGTTTCTCAGAAAGCTTCTTTCTCTTTGTTATCGGAGGATATTTCCTTTGGCCCTATAGTCATCAAAGGGATCCGAAATATCTGTTTTCAGATTCCACAGAAATAAGGCTAGCAAAGAGATCCACGAAATACAGATGTAACTCTGTGAGATGAATTAACAGAACACTAAGCAGTTTCTCAGAAAGCTTCTTTCCAGATTTCATCTGAGGATATTTCCTTTTTCACCATAGCCCTCTGTGGGCTTCCAAATATCACTTTGCCAATTCCACAAGAACTATCTTAGCGAAAGGCTTCTTGAGGGGAAAGCTGTAACTCTGTGAGATGATTTCACAGAACACAAAGAAGTTTCTCAAAAAGCTTCTTTCTCTTTGTTATCGGAGGATATTTCCTTTGGCCCTATAGCCTTCCATGGGATCCGAAATATCTGTTCTCAGATTCCACAGAAATAAGGCTAGCAAAGAGATGCACCAAATACACATGTAACTCTGTGAGATGAAGTAACAGAACACTAAACAGTTTCTCAGAAAGCTTCTTTCCAGATTTCATCTGAGGATATTTCCTTTTTCACCATAGCCCTCTGTGGGCTTCCAAATATCACTTTGCCAATTCCACAAGAACTGTCTTAGCGAAAGGCTTCTTGAGGGGAAAGCTGTAACACTGTGAGATGATTTCACAGAACACAAAGAAGTTTCTCAGAAAGCTTCTTTCTCTTTGTTATCGGAGGATATTTCCTTTGGCCCTATAGTCATCAATGGGATACGAAATATCTGTTCTCAGATTCCACAGAAATAAGGCTAGCAAAGAGATGCACCAAATACACATGTAACTCTGTGAGATGAATTAACAGAACACTAAGCAGTTTCTCAGAAAGCTTCTTTCCAGATTTCATCTGAGGATATTTCCTTTTTCACCATAGCCCTCTATGGGCTTCCAAATATCACTTTGCCAATTCCACAAGAACTGTGTTAGCGAAAGGCTTCTTGAGGGGAAAGCTGTAACTCTGTGAGATGATTTCACAGAACACAAAGAAGTTTCTCAGAAAGCTTCTTTCTCTTTGTTATCGGAGGATATTTCCTTTGGCCCTATAGTCATCAATGGGATCCGAAATATCTGTTCTCAGATTCCACAGAAATAAGGCTAGCAAAGAGATCCACGAAATACAGATGTAACTCTGTGAGATGAATTAACAGAACACTAAGCAGTTTCTCAGAATGCTTCTTTCCAGGTTTCATCTGAGGATATTTCCTTTTTCACCATAGCCCTCTGAGGGCTTCCAAATATCACATTGCCAATTCCACAAGAACTGTCTTAGCGAAAGGCTTCTTGAGGGGAAAGCTGTAACTCTGTGAGATGATTTCACAGAACACAAAGAAGTTTCTCAGAAAGCTTCTTTCTCTTTGTTATCGGAGGATATTTCCTTTGGCCCTATAGTCATTAATGGGATCCGAAATATCTGTTCTCAGATTCCACAGAAATAAGGCTAGCAAAGAGATCCACGAAATACAGATGTAACTCTGTGAGATGAATTAACAGAACACTAAGCAGTTTCTCAGAAAGCTTCTTTCCAGATTTCATCTGAGGATATTTCCTTTTTCACCATAGCCCTCTGTGGGCTTCCAAATATCACTTTGCCAATTCCACAAGAACTGTCTTAGCAAAAGGCTTCTTGAGGGGAAAGCTGTAACTCTGTGAGATGATTTCACAGAACACAAAGAAGATTCTCAGAAAGCTTCTTTCTCTTTGATATCGGAGGATATTTCCTTTGGCCCTATAGTCATCAATGGGATCCGAAATATCTGTTCTCAGATTCCACAGAAATAAGGCTAGCAAAGAAATGCACCAAATACACATGTAACTCTGTGAGATGAATTAACAGAACACAGAGCAGTTTCCCAGAAAGCTTCTTTCCAGATTTCCTGTGAGGATATTTCCTTTTTCACCATAGCCCTCTATGGGCTTCCAAATATCACTTTGCCAATTCCACAAGAACTGTCTTAGCGAAAGGCTTCTTGAGGGGAAAGCTGTAACTCTGTGAGATGATATCACAGAACACAAAGAAGTTTCTCAGAAAGCTTCTTTTTCTTTGTTATCGGAGGATATTTCCTTTGGCCCTATAGTCTTCAATGGGATCCGAAATATCTGTTCTGAGATTCCACAGAAATAAGGCTAGCAAAGAGATGCACCAAATACACATGTAACTCTGTGAGATGAATTAACAGAACACTAAGCAGTTTCTCAGAAAGCTTCTTTCCAGATTTCATCTGAGGATATTTCCTTTTTCACCATAGCCCTCTATGGGCTTCCAAATATCAATTTGCCAATTCCACAAGAACTGTCTTAGCGAAAGGCTTCTTGAGGGGAAGCTGTAACTCTGTGATATGATTTCACAGAACACAAAGAAGTTTCTCAGAAAGCTTCTTTCTCTTTGTTATCGGAGGATATTTCCTTTGGCCCTATAGTCATCAATGGGATCCGAAATATCTGTTCTCAGATTCCACAGAAATAAGGCTAGCAAAGAGATCCACGAAATACAGATGTAACTCTGTGAGATGAATTAACAGAACACTAAGCAGTTTCTCAGAAAGCTTTTTTCCATGTTTCATCTGAGGATATTTCCTTTTTCACCATAGCCCTCTGTGGGCTTCCAAATATCACTTTGCCAATTCCACAAGAACTGTCTTAGCGAAAGGCTTCTTGAGGTGAAAGCTGTAACTCTGTGAGATGATTTCACAGAACACAGAGAAGTTTCTCAGAAAGCTTCTTTCTCTTTGTTATCGGAGGATATTTCCTTTGGACCTATAGTCATCAAAGGGATCCGAAATATCTGTTTTCAGATTCCACAGAAATAAGGCTAGCAAAGAGATCCACGAAATACAGATGTAACTCTGTGAGATGAATTAACAGAACACTAAGCAGTTTCTCAGAAAGCTTCTTTCCAGATTTCATCTGAGGATATTTCCTTTTTCACCATAGCCCTCTGTGGGCTTCCAAATATCACTTTGCCAATTCCACAAGAACTATCTTAGCGAAAGGCTTCTTGAGGGGAAAGCTGTAACTCTGTGAGATGATTTCACAGAACACAAAGAAGTTTCTCAAAAAGCTTCTTTCTCTTTGTTATCGGAGGATATTTCCTTTGGCCCTATAGCCTTCAATGGGATCCGAAATATCTGTTCTCAGATTCCACAGAAATAAGGCTAGCAAAGAGATGCACCAAATACACATGTAACTCTGTGAGATGAATTAACAGAACACTAAGCAGTTTCTCAGAAAGCTTCTTTCCAGATTTCATCTGAGGATATTTCCTTTTTCACCATAGCCCTCTGTGGGCTTCCAAATATCACTTTGCCAATTCCACAAGAACTGTCTTAGCGAAAGGCTTCTTGAGGGGAAAGCTGTAACACTGTGAGATGATTTCACAGAACCCAAAGAAGTTTCTCAGAAAGCTTCTTTCTCTTTGTTATCGCAGGATATTTCCTTTGGCCCTATAGTCATCAATGGGATAGGAAATATCTGTTCTCAGATTCCACAGAAATAAGGCTAGCAAAGAGATGCACCAAATACACATGTAACTCTGTGAGATGAATTAACAGAACACTAAGCAGTTTCTCAGAAAGCTTCTTTCCAGATTTCATCTGAGGATATTTCCTTTTTCACCATAGCCCTCTTTGGGCTTCCAAATATCACTTTGCCAATTCCACAAGAACTGTGTTAGCGAAAGGCTTCTTGAGGGGAAAGCTGTAACTCTGTGAGATGATTTCACAGAACACAAAGAAGTTTCTCAGAAAGCTTCTTTCTCTTTGTTATCGGAGGATATTTCCTTTGGCCATATAGTCATCAATGGGATCCGAAATATCTGTTCTCAGATTCCACAGAAATAAGGCTAGCAAAGAGATCCACGAAATACAGATGTAACTCTGTGAGATGAATTAACAGAACACTAAGCAGTTTCTCAGAAAGCTTCTTTCCAGGTTTCATCTGAGGATATTTCCTTTTTCACCATAGCCCTCTGTGGGCTTCCAAATATCACATTGCCAATTCCACAAGAACTGTCTTAGCGAAAGGCTTCTTGAGGGGAAAGCTGTAACTCTGTGAGATGATTTCACAGAACACAAAGAAGTTTCTCAGAAAGCTTCTTTCTCTTTGTTATGGGAGGATATTTCCTTTGGCCCTATAGTCATTAATGGGATCCGAAATATCTGTTCTCAGATTCCACAGAAATAAGGCTAGCAAAGAGATCCACGAAATACAGATGTAACTCTGTGAGATGAATTAACAGAACACTAAGCAGTTTCTCAGAAAGCTTCTTTCCAGATTTCATCTGAGGATATTTCCTTTTTCACCATAGCCCTCTGTGGGCTTCCAAATATCACTTTGCCAATTCCACAAGAACTGTCTTAGCAAAAGGCTTCTTGAGGGGAAAGCTGTAACTCTGTGAGATGATTTCACAGAACACAAAGAAGATTCTCAGAAAGCTTCTTTCTCTTTGATATCGGAGGATATTTCCTTTGGCCCTATAGTCATCAATGGGATCCGAAATATCTGTTCTCAGATTCCACAGAAATAAGGCTAGCAAAGAGATGCACCAAATACACATGTAACTCTGTGAGATGAATTAACAGAACACAGAGCAGTTTCCCAGAAAGCTTCTTTCCAGATTTCCTGTGAGGTTATTTCCTTTTTCACCATAGCCCTCTAAGGGCTTCCAAATATCACTTTGCCAATTCCACAAGAACTGTCTTAGCGAAAGGCTTCTTGAGGGGAAAGCTGTAACTCTGTGAGATGATATCACAGAACACAAAGAAGTTTCTCAGAAAGCTTCTTTCTCTTTGTTATTGGAAGATATTTCCTTTGGCCCTATAGTCTTCAATGGGATCCGAAATATCTGTTCTGAGATTCCACAGAAATAAGGCTAGCAAAGAGATGCACCAAATACACATGTAACTCTGTGAGATGAATTAACAGAACACGAAGCAGTTTCTCAGAAAGCTTCTTTCCAGATTTCATCTGAGGATATTTCCTTTTTCACCATAGCCCTCTATGGGCTTCCAAATATCAATTTGCCAATTCCACAAGAACTGTCTTAGCGAAAGGCTTCTTGAGGGGAAGCTGTAACTCTGTGATATGATTTCACAGAACACAAAGAAGTTTCTCAGAAAGCTTCTTTCTCTTTGTTATCGGAGGATATTTCCTTTGGCCCTATAGTCATCAATGGGATCCGAAATATCTGTTCTCAGATTCCACAGAAATAAGGCTAGCAAAGAGATCCACGAAATACAGATGTAACTCTGTGAGATGAATTAACAGAACACTAAGCAGTTTCTCAGAAAGCTTTTTTCCAGGTTTCATCTGAGGATATTTCCTTTTTCACCATAGCCCTCTGTGGGCTTCCAAATATCACTTTGCCAATTCCACAAGAACTGTCTTAGCGAAAGGCTTCTTGAGGTGAAAGCTGTAACTCTGTGAGATGATTTCACAGAACACAAAGAAGTTTCTCAAAAAGCTTCTTTCTCTTTGTTATCGGAGGATATTTCCTTTGGCCCTATAGTCTTCAATGGGATCCTAAATATCTGTTCTCAGAATCCACAGAAATAAGGCTAGCAAAGAGATGCACCAAATACACATGTAACTCTGTGAGATGAATTAACAGAACACTAAGCAGTTTCTCAGAAAGCTTCTTTCCAGATTTCATCTGAGGATATTTCCTTTTTCACCATAGCCCTCTGTGGGCTTCCAAATATCACTTTGCCAATTCCACAAGAACTGTCTTAGCGAAAGGCTTCTTGAGGGGAAAGCTGTAACACTGTGAGATGATTTCACAGAACCCAAAGAAGTTTCTCAGAAAGCTTCTTTCTCTTTGTTATCGGAGGATATTTCCTTTGGCCCTATAGTCATCAATGGGATCCGAAATATCTGTTCTCAGATTCCACAGAAATAAGGCTAGCAAAGAGATCCACGAAATACAGATGTAACTATGTGAGATGAATTAACAGAACACTAAGCAGTTTCTCAGAAAGCTTCTTTCCAGGTTTCATCTGAGGATATTTCCTTTTTCACCGTAGCCCTCTGTGGGCTTCCAAATATCACTTTGCCAATTCCACAAGAACTGTCTTAGCGAAAGGCTTCCTGAGGGGAAAGCTGTAACTCTGTGAGATGATTTCACAGAACACAAAGAAGTTTCTCAGAAAGCTTCTTTCTCTTTCTTATCGGAGGATATTTCCTTTGGCCCTATAGTCTTCAATGGGATCCGAAATATCTGTTCTCAGATTCCACAGAAATAATGCTAGCAAAGAGATGCACCAAATACACATGTAACTCTGTGAGATGAATTAAGAGAACACTAAGCAGTTTCTCAGAAAGCTTCTTTCCAGATTTCATCTGAGGATATTTCCTTTTTCACCATAGCCCTCTGTGGCTTCCAAATATCACTTTGCCAACTCCACAAGAACTGTCTTAGCGAAAGGCTTCTTGAGGGGAAAGCTGTAACTCTGTGAGATGATTTCACAGAACACAAAGAAGTTTCTCAGAAAGCTTCTTTCTCTTTGTTATCGGAGGATATTTCCTTTGGCCCTATAGTTCTCAAAGGGATCAGAAATATCTGTTCTCAGATTCCACAGACATAAGGCTAGCAAAGAGATCCACGAAATACACATGTAACTCTGTGAGATGAATTAACAGAACACTAAGCAGTTTCTCAGAAAGCTTCTTTCCAGATTTCCTGTGAGGATATTTCCTTTTTCAACATAGCCCTCTATGGCTTCCAAATAACACATTGCCAATTCCACAAGAACTGTCTTAGCGAAAGGCTTCTTGACGGGAAAGCTGTAACTCTGTGAGATGATTTCACAGAACCCAAAGAAGTTTCTCAGAAAGCTTCTTTCTCTTTGTTATCGGAGGATATTTCCTTTGGCCCTATAGTCATCAATGGGATCCGAAGCATCTGTTCTCAGATTCCACAGAAATTAGGCTAGCAAAGAGAAGCACCAAATACACATGTAACTCTGTGAGATGAATTAACAGAACACTAAGCAGTTTCTCAGAAAGCTTCTTTCCAGATTTCATCTGAGGATATTTCCTTTTTCACCATAGCCCTCTATGGGCTTCCAAATATCACTTTGCCAATTCCACAAGAACTGTCTTAGCGAAAGGCTTCTTGAGGGGAAAGCTGTAACTCTGTGAGATGATTTCACAGAACACAAAGAAGTTTCTCAGAAAGCTTCTTTCTCTTTGTTATCGGAGGATATTTCCTTTGGCCCTATAGTCATCAATGGGATCCGAAATATGTGTTCTCAGATTCCATAGAAATAAGGCTAGCAAAGAGATCCACGAAATACAGATGTAACTCTGTGAGATGAATTAACAGAACACTAAGCAGTTTCTCAGAAAGCTTCTTTCCAGGTTTCATCTGAGGATATTTCCTTTTTCACCATAGCCCTCTGTGGGCTTCCAAATATCACATTGCCAATTCCACAAGAACTGTCTTAGCGAAAGGCTTCTTGAGGGGAAAGCTGTAACTCTGTGAGATGATTTCACAGAACACAAAGAAGTTTCTCAGAAAGCTTCTTTCTCTTTGTTATCGGAGGATATTTCCTTTGGCCCTATAGTCATTAATGGGATCCGAAATATCTGTTCTCAGATTCCACAGAAATAAGGCTACCAAAGAGATGCACCAAATACACATGTAACTCTGTGAGATGAATTAACAGAACACTAAGCAGTTTCTCAGAAAGCTTCTTTCCAGATTTCATCTGAGGATATTTCCTTTTTCACCATAGCCCTCTGTGGGCTTCCAAATATCACTTTGCCAATTCCACAAGAACTGTCTTAGCAAAAGGCTTCTTGAGGGGAAAGCTGTAACTCTGTGAGATGATTTCACAGAACACAAAGAAGATTCTCAGAAAGCTTCTTTCTCTTTGATATCGGAGGATATTTCCTTTGGCCCTATAGTCATCAATGGGATCCGAAATATCTGTTCTCAGATTCCACAGAAATAAGGCTAGCAAAGAGATGCACCAAATACACATGTAACTCTGTGAGATGAATTAACAGAACACAGAGCAGTTTCCCAGAAAGCTTCTTTCCAGATTTCCTGTGAGGATATTTCCTTTTTCACCATAGCCCTCTAAGGGCTTCCAAATATCACTTTGCCAATTCCACAAGAACTGTCTTAGCGAAAGGCTTCTTGAGGGGAAAGCTGTAACTCTGTGAGATGATATCACAGAACACAAAGAAGTTTCTCAGAAAGCTTCTTTCTCTTTGTTATCGGAGGATATTTCCTTTGGCCCTATAGTCTTCAATGGGATCCGAAATATCTGTTCTGAGATTCCACAGAAATAAGGCTAGCAAAGAGATGCACCAAATACACATGTAACTCTGTGAGATGAATTAACAGAACACTAAGCAGTTTCTCAGAAAGCTTCTTTCCAGATTTCATCTGAGGATATTTCCTTTTTCACCATAGCCCTCTATGGGCTTCCAAATATCAATTTGCCAATTCCACAAGAACTGTCTTAGCGAAAGGCTTCTTGAGGGGAAGCTGTAACTCTGTGATATGATTTCACAGAACACAAAGAAGTTTCTCAGAAAGCTTCTTTCTCTTTGTTATCGGAGGATATTTCCTTTGGCCCTACAGTCATCAATGGGATCCGAAATATCTGTTCTCAGATTCCACAGAAATAAGGCTAGCAAAGAGATCCACGAAATACAGATGTAACTCTGTGAGATGAATTAACAGAACACTAAGCAGTTTCTCAGAAAGCTTTTTTCCAGGTTTCATCTGAGGATATTTCCTTTTTCACCATAGCCCTCTGTGGGCTTCCAAATATCACTTTTCCAATTCCACAAGAACTGTCTTAGCGAAAGGCTTCTTGAGGGGAAAGCTGTAACTCTGTGAGATTATTTCACAGAACACAAAGAAGTTTCTCAAAAAGCTTCTTTCTCTTTGTTATCGGAGGATATTTCCTTTGGCCCTATAGTCTTCAATGGGATCCGAAATATCTGTTCTCAGATTCCACAGAAATAAGGCTAGCAAAGAGATGCACCAAATACACATGTAACTCTGTGAGATGAATTAACAGAACACTAAGCAGTTTCTCAGAAAGCTTCTTTCCAGATTTCATCTGAGGATATTTCCTTTTTCACCATAGCCCTCTGTGGGCTTCCAAATATCACTTTGCAAATTCCACAAGAACTGTCTTAGCGAAAGGCTTCTTGAGGGGAAAGCTGTAACACTGTGAGATGATTTCACAGAACCCAAAGAAGTTTCTCAGAAAGCTTCTTTCTCTTTGTTATCGGAGGATATTTCCTTTGGCCCTATAGTCATCAATGGGATCCGAAATATCTGTTCTCAGATTCCACAGAAATAAGGCAAGCAAAGAGATCCACGAAATACAGATGTAACTATGTGAGATGAATTAACAGAACACTAAGCAGTTTCTCAGAAAGCTTCTTTCCAGGTTTCATCTGAGGATATTTCCTTTTTCACCGTAGCCCTCTGTGGGCTTCCAAATATCACTTTGCCAATTCCACAAGAACTGTCTTAGCGAAAGGCTTCCTGAGGGGAAAGCTGTAACTCTGTGAGATGATTTCACAGAACACAAAGAAGTTTCTCAGAAAGCTTATTTCTCTTTCTTATCGGAGGATATTTCCTTTGGCCCTATAGTCTTCAATGGGATCCGAAATATCTGTTCTCAGATTCCACAGAAATAAGGCTAGCAAAGAGATGCACCAAATACACATGTAACACTGTGAGATGAATTAAGAGAACACTAAGCAGTTTCTCAGAAAGCTTTTTCCAGATTTCATCTGAGGATATTTCCTTTTTCACCATAGCCCTCTATGGGCTTCCAAATGTCACTTTGCCAATTCCACAAGAACTGTCTTAGCGAAAGGCTTCTTGAGGGGAAAGCTGTAACTCTGTGAGATGATTTCACAGAACACAAAGAAGTTTCTCAGAAAGCTTCTTTCTCTTTGTTATCGGAGGATATTTCCTTTGGCCCTATAGTCATCAATGGGATCCGAAATATCTGTTCTCAGATTCCACAGAAATAAGGCTAGCCAAGAGATCCACGAAATACAGATGTAACTCTGTGAGATGAATTAACAGAACACTAAGCAGTTTCTCAGAAAGCTTCTTTCCAGATTTCATCTGAGGATATTTCCTTTTTCACCATAGCCCTCTGTGGGCTTCCAAATATCACTTTGCCAATTCCACAAGAACTGTCTTAGCGAAAGGCTTCTTGAGGGGAAAGCTGTAACTCTGTGAGATGATTTCACAGAACCCAAAGAAGTTTCTCAGAAAGCTTCTTTCTCTTTGTTATCGCAGGATATTTCCTTTGGCCCTATAGTCATCAATGGGATCCGAAATATCTGTTCTCAGATTCCACAGAAATAAGGCTAGCAAAGAGATGCACCAAATACACATGTAACTCTGTGAGATGAATTAACAGAACACTAAGCAGTTTCTCAGAAAGCTTCTTTCCAGATTTCATCTGAGGATATTTCCTTTTTCACCATAGCCCTCTGTGGGCTTTCAAATATCACTTTGCCAATTCCACAAGAACTGTCTTAGCGAAAGGCTTCTTGAGGGGAAAGCTGTAACTCTGTGAGATGATTTCACAGAACACAAAGAAGATTCTCAGAAAGCTTCTTTCTCTTTGATATCGGAGGATATTTCCTTTGGCCTTA
Organism: Macaca nemestrina; assembly: GCF_043159975.1. Taxonomy (NCBI): domain Eukaryota; kingdom Metazoa; phylum Chordata; class Mammalia; order Primates; family Cercopithecidae; genus Macaca; species Macaca nemestrina. The sequence continues at coordinate 103,991,099 of NC_092133.1, read as the reverse complement.
TAGTCATCAATGGGATCCGAAATATATGTTCTCAGATTCCACAGAAATAAGGCTAGCAAAGAGATGCACCAAATACACATGTAACTCTGTGAGATGAATTAACAGAACACTAAGTAGTTTCCCAGAAAGCTTCTTTCCAGATTTCATCTCTGGATATTTCCTTTTTCACCATAGCCCTCTATGGGCTTCCAAATATCACTTTGCCAATTCCACAAGAACTGTCTTAGCGAAAAGCTTCTTGAGGGGAAAGCTGCAACTCTGTGAGATGATATCACAGAACACAAAGAAGTTTCTCAGAAAGCTTCTTTCTCTTTGTTATCGGAGATATTTCCTTTGGCCCTATAGTCTTCAATGGGATCCGAAATATCTGTTCTCAGATTCCACAGAAATAAGGCTAGCAAAGAGATGCACCAAATACACATGTAACTCTGTGAGATGAATTAACAGAACACTAAGCAGTTTCTCAGGAAGCTTCTTTCCAGATTTCATCTGAGGATATTTCCTTTTTCACCATAGCCCTCTAAGGGCTTCCAAATATCAATTTGCCAATTCCACAAGAACTGTCTTAGCGAAAGGCTTCTTGAGGGGAAAGCTGTAACTCTGTGAGATGATTTCACAGAACACAAAGAAGTTTCTCAGAAAGCTTCTTTCTCTTTGTTATCGGAGGATATTTCCTTTGGCCCTATAGTCATCAATGGGATCCGAAATATCTGTTTTCAGATTCCACAGAAATAAGGCTAGCAAAGAGATCCACGAAATACAGATGTAACTCTGTGAGATGAATTAACAGAACACTAAGCAGTTTCTCAGAAAGCTTCTTTCCAGATTTCATCTGAGGATATTTCCTTTTTCACCATAGCCCTCTGTGGGCTTCCAAATATCACTTTGCCAATTCCACAAGAACTATCTTAGCGAAAGGCTTCTTGAGGGGAAAGCTGTAACTCTGTGAGATGATTTCACAGAACACAAAGAAGTTTCTCAAAAAGCTTCTTTCTCTTTGTTATCGGAGGATATTTCCTTTGGCCCTATAGCCTTCAATGGGATCCGAAATATCTGTTCTCAGATTCCACAGAAATAAGGCTAGCAAAGAGATGCACCAAATACACATGTAACTCTGTGAGATGAATTAACAGAACACTAAGCAGTTTCTCAGAAAGATTCTTTCCAGATTTCATCTGAGGATATTTCCTTTTTCACCATAGCCCTCTGCGGGCTTCCAAATATCACTTTGCCAATTCCACAAGAACTGTCTTAGCGAAAGGCTTCTTGAGGGGAAAGCTGTAACACTGTGAGATGATTTCACAGAACCCAAAGAAGTTTCTCAGAAAGCTTCTTTCTCTTTGTTATCGCAGGATATTTCCTTTGGCCCTATAGTCATCAATGGGATACGAAATATCTGTTCTCAGATTCCACAGAAATAAGGCTAGCAAAGAGATGCACCAAATACACATGTAACTCTGTGAGATGAATTAACAGAACACTAAGCAGTTTCTCAGAAAGCTTCTTTCCAGATTTCATCTGAGGATATTTCCTTTTTCACCATAGCCCTCTGTGGCTTCCAAATATCACTTTGCCAACTCCACAAGAACTGTCTTAGCGAAAGGCTTCTTGAGGGGAAAGCTGTAACTCTGTGAGATGATTTCACAGAACACAAAGAAGTTTCTCAGAAAGCTTCTTTCTCTTTGTTATCGGAGGATATTTCCTTTGGCCCTATAGTTCTCAAAGGGATCAGAAATATCTGTTCTCAGATTCCACAGACATAAGGCTAGCAAAGAGATCCACGAAATACACATGTAACTCTGTGAGATGAATTAACAGAACACTAAGCAGTTTCTCAGAAAGCTTCTTTCCAGATTTCCTGTGAGGATATTTCCTTTTTCAACATAGCCCTCTATGGCTTCCAAATAACACATTGCCAATTCCACAAGAACTGTCTTAGCGAAAGGCTTCTTGACGGGAAAGCTGTAACTCTGTGAGATGATTTCACAGAACACAAAGAAGTTTCTCAGAAAGCTTCTTTCTCTTTGTTATCGGAGGATATTTCCTTTGGCCCTATAGTCATCAATGGCATCCGAATCATCTGTTCTCAGATTCCACAGAAATTAGGCTAGCAAAGAGAAGCACCAAATACACATGTAACTCTGTGAGATGAATTAACAGAACACTAAGCAGTTTCTCAGAAAGCTTCTTTCCAGATTTCATCTGAGGATATTTCCTTTTTCACCATAGCCCTCTATGGGCTTCCAAATATCACTTTGCCAATTCCACAAGAACTGTCTTAGCGAAAGGCTTCTTGAGGGGAAAGCTGTAACTCTGTGAGATGATTTCACAGAACACAAAGAAGTTTCTCAGAAAGCTTCTTTCTCTTTGTTATTGGAGGATATTTCCTTTGGCCCTATAGTCATCAATGGGATCCGAAATATCTGTTCTCAGATTCCACAGAAATAAGGCTAGCAAAGAGATCCACGAAATACAGATGTAACTCTGTGAGATGAATTAACAGAACACTAAGCAGTGTTTCAGAAAGCTTCTTTCCAGATTTCATCTGGGGATATTTCCTTTTTCACCATAGCCCTCTGTGGGCTTCCAAATATCACATTGCCAATTCCACAAGAACTGTCTTAGCGAAAGGCTTCTTGAGGGGAAAGCTGTAACTCTGTGAGATGATATCACACAACACAAAGAAGTTTCTCAGAAAGCTTCTTTCTCTTTGTTATCGGAGGATATTTCCTTTGGCCCTATAGTCTTCAATGGGATCCGAAATATCTGTTCTCAGATTCCACAGAAATAAGGCTAGCAAAGAGATGCACCAAATACACATGTAACTCTGTGAGATGAATTAACAGAACACTAAGCAGTTTCTCAGAAAGCTTCTTTCCAGATTTCATCTGAGGATATTTCCTTTTTCACCATAGCCCTCTATGGGCTTCCAAATATCAATTTGCCAATTCCACAAGAACTGTCTTAGAGAAAGGCTTCTTGAGGGGAAAGCTGTAACTCTGTGAGATGATTTCACAGAACACAAAGAAGTTTCTCAGAAAGCTTCTTTCTCTTTGTTATCGGAGGATATTTCCTTTGGCCCTATAGTCATCAATGGGATCCGAAATATCTGTTTTCAGATTCCACAGAAATAAGGCTACCAAAGAGATCCACGACATACAGATGTAACTCTGTGAGATGAATTAACAGAACACTAAGCAGTTTCTCAGAAAGCTTCTTTCCAGATTTCATCTGAGGATATTTCCTTTTTCACCATAGCCCTCTGTGGGCTTCCAAATATCACTTTGCCAATTCCACAAGAACTATCTTAGCGAAAGGCTTCTTGAGGGGAAAGCTGTAACTCTGTGAGATGATTTCACAGAACACAAAGAAGTTTCTCAAAAAGCTTCTTTCTCTTTGTTATCGGAGGATATTTCCTTTGGCCCTATAGTCTTCAATGGGATCGGTATATCTGTTCTCAGATTCCACAGAAATAAGGCTAGCAAAGAGATGCACCAAATACACATGTAACTCTGTGAGATGAATTAACAGAACACTAAGCAGTTTCTCAGAAAGCTTCTTTCCAGATTTCATCTGAGGATATTTCCTTTTTCACCATAGCCCTCTGTGGGCTTCCAAATATCACTTTGCCAATTCCACAAGAACTGTCTTAGCGAAAGGCTTCTTGAGGGGAAAGCTGTAACACTGTGAGATGATTTCACAGAACCCAAAGAAGTTTCTCAGAAAGCTTCTTTCTCTTTGTTATCGCAGGATATTTCCTTTGGCCCTATAGTCATCAATGGGATACGAAATATCTGTTCTCAGATTCCACAGAAATAAGGCTAGCAAAGAGATGCACCAAATACACATGTAACTCTGTGAGATGAATTAACAGAACACTAAGCAGTTTCTCAGAAAGCTTCTTTCCAGATTTCATCTGAGGATATTTCCTTTTTCACCATAGCCCTCTATGGGCTTCCAAATATCACTTTGCCAATTCCACAAGAACTGTGTTAGCGAAAGGCTTCTTGAGGGGAAAGCTGTAACTCTGTGAGATGATTTCACAGAACACAAAGAAGTTTCTCAGAAAGCTTCTTTCTCTTTGGTATCGGAGGATATTTCCTTTGGCCCTATAGTCTTCAATGGGATCCGAAATATCTGTTCTCAGATTCCACAGAAATAAGGCTAGCAAAGAGATCCACGAAATACAGACGTAACTCTGTGAGATGAATTAATAGAACACTAAGTAGTTTCTCAGAAAGCTTCTTTCCAGGTTTCATCTGAGATTATTTCCTTTTTCACCATAGCCCTCTGTGGGCTTCCAAATATCACTTTGCCAATTCCACAAGAACTGTCTTAGCGAAAGGCTTCTTGAGGGGAAAGCTGTAACTCTGTGAGATGATTTAACAGAACACAAAGAAGTTTCTCAAAAAGCTTCTTTCTCTTTGTTATCGAAGGATATTTCCTTTGGCCCTATAGTCTTCAATGGGATCCGAAATATCTGTTCTCAGATTCCACAGAAATAAGGCTAGCAAAGAGATGCACCAAATACACATGTAACTCTGTGAGATGAATTAACAGAACACTAAGCAGTTTCTCAGAAAGATTCTTTCCAGATTTCATCTGAGGATATTTCCTTTTTCACCATAGCCCTCTGTGGGCTTCCAAATATCACTTTGCCAATTCCACAAGAACTGTCTTAGCGAAAGGCTTCTTGAGGGGAAAGCTGTAACACTGTGAGATGATTTCACAGAACCCAAAGAAGTTTCTCAGAAAGCTTCTTTCTCTTTGTTATCGCAGGATATTTCCTTTGGCCCTATAGTCATCAATGGGATACGAAATATCTGTTCTCAGATTCCACAGAAATAAGGCTAGCAAAGAGATGCACCAAATACACATGTAACTCTGTGAGATGAATTAACAGAACACTAAGCAGTTTCTCAGAAAGCTTCTTTCCAGATTTCATCTGAGGATATTTCCTTTTTCACCATAGCCCTCTGTGGGCTTCCAAATATCACTTTGCCAATTCCACAAGAACTGTCTTAGCGAAAGGCTTCTTGAGGGGAAAGCTGTAACTCTGTGAGATGATTTCACAGAACACAAAGAAGTTTCTCAGAAAGCTACTTTCTCTTTGTTATCGGAGGATATTTCCTTTGGCCCTATAGTCATCAATGGGATCCGAAATATCTGTTCTCAGATTCCACAGAAATAAGGCTAGCAAAGAGATCCACGAAATACAGATGTAACTCTGTGAGATGAATTAACAGAACACTAAGCAGTTTCTCAGAAAGCTTCTTTCCAGATTTCATCTGAGGATATTTCCTTTTCACCATAGCCCTCTGTGGGCTTCCAAATATCACTTTGCCAATTCCACAAGAACTGTCTTAGCGAAAGGCTTCTGGAGGGGAAAGCTGTAACACTGTGAGATGATTTCACAGAACCCAAAGAAGTCTCTCAGAAAGCTTCTTTCTCTTTGTTATCGCAGGATATTTCCTTTGGCCCTATAGTCATCAATGGGATAGGAAATATCTGTTCTCAGATTCCACAGAAATAAGGCTAGCAAAGAGATGCACCAAATACACATGTAACTCTGTGAGATGAATTAACAGAACACTAAGCAGTTTCTCAGAAAGCTTTTTTCCAGGTTTCATCTGAGGATATTTCCTTTTTCACCATAGCCCTCTATGGGCTTCCAAATATCACTTTGCCAATTCCACAAGAACTGTCTTAGCGAAAGGCTTCTTGAGGGGAAAGCTGTAACTCTGTGAGATGATTTCACAGAACACAAAGAAGTTTCTCAGAAAGCTTCTTTCTCTTTGTTATCGGAGGATATTTCCTTTGGCCCTATAGTCATCAATGGGATCCGAAATATCTGTTCTCAGATTCCACAGAAATAAGGCTAGCAAAGAGATCCACGAAATACAGATGTAACTCTGTGAGATGAATTAACAGAACACTAAGCAGTTTCTCAGAAAGCTTCTTTCCACATTTCATCTGAGGATATTTCCTTTTTCACCATAGCCCTCTGTGGGCTTCCAAATATCACTTTGCCAATTCCACAAGAACTGTCTTAGCGAAAGGCTTCTTGAGGGGAAAGCTGTAACTCTGTGAGATGATTTCACAGAACACAAACAAGATTCTCAGAAAGCTTCTTTCTCTTTGATATCGGAGGATATTTCCTTTGGCCTTATAGTCATCAATGGGATCCGAAATATCTGTTCTCAGATTCCACAGAAATAAGGCTAGCAAAGAGATGCACCAAATACACATGTAACTCTGTGAGATGAATTAACAGAACACTAAGCAGTTTCTCAGAAAGCTTCTTTCCAGATTTCATCTGAGGATATTTCCTTTTTCACCATAGCCCTCTATGGGCTTCCAAATATCAATTTGCCAATTCCACAAGAACTGTCTTAGCGAAAGGCTTCTTGAGGGGAAGATGTAACTCTGTGAGATGATTTCACAGAACACAAAGAAGTTTCTCAGAAAGCTTCTTTCTCTTTGTTATCGGAGGATATTTCCTTTGGCCCTATAGTCATCAATGGGATCCGAAATATCTGTTCTCAGATTCCACAGAAATAAGGCTAGCAAAGAGATCCACGAAATACAGATGTAACTCTGTGAGATGAATTAACAGAACACTAAGCAGTTTCTCAGAAAGCTTTTTTCCAGGTTTCATCTGAGGATATTTCCTTTTTCATCATAGCCCTCTGTGGGCTTCCAAATATCACTTTGCCAATTCCACAAGAACTGTCTTAGCGAAAGGCTTCTTGAGGGGAAAGCTGTAACACTGTGAGATGATTTCACAGAACCCAAAGAAGTTTCTCAGAAAGCTTCTTTCTCTTTGTTATCGCAGGATATTTCCTTTGGGCCTATAGTCATCAATTGGATAGGAAATATCTGTTCTCAGATTCCACAGAAATAAGGCTAGCAAAGAGATGCACCAAATACACATGTAACTCTGTGAGATGAATTAACAGAACACTAAGCAGTTTCTCAGAAAGCTTCTTTCCAGATTTCATCTGAGGATATTTCCTTTTTCACCATAGCCCTCTATGGGCTTCCAAATATCATTTTGCCAATTCCACAAGAACTGTCTTAGCGAAAGGCTTCTTGAGGGCAAAGCTTTAACTCTGTGAGATGATTTCACAGAACACAAAGAAGTTTCTCAGAAAGCTTCTTTCTCTTTGTTATCGGAGGATATTTCCTTTGGCCCTATAGTCATCAATGGCATCCGAAATATCTGTTCTCAGATTCCACAGAAATAAGGCTAGCAAAGAGATGCACCAAATAGACATCTAACTCTGTGAGATGAATTAACAGAACACTAAGCAGTTTCTCAGAAAGCTTCTTTCCAGATTTCATCTGAGGATATTTCCTTTTTCACCATAGCCCTCTATGGGCTTCCAAATATCACTTTGCCAATTCCACAAGAACTGTCTTAGCGAAAGGCTTCTTGAGGGGAAAGCTGTAACTCTGTGAGATGATTTCACAGAACACAAAGAAGTTTCTCAGAAAGCTTCTTTCTCTTTGTTATCGGAGGATATTTCCTTTGGCCCTATAGTCATCAATGGGATAGGAAATATCTGTTCTCAGATTCCACAGAAATAAGGCTAGCAAAGAGATTCACGAAATACAGATGTAACTCTGTGAGATGAATTAACAGAACACTAAGCAGTTTCTCAGAAAGCTTCTTTCCAGGTTTCATCTGAGGATATTTCCTTTTTCACCATAGCCCTCTGTGGGCTTCCAAATATCACTTTGCCAATTCCACAAGAACTGTCTTAGCGAAAGGCTTCTTGAGGGGAAAGCTGTAACTCTGTGAGATGATTTCACAGAACACAAAGAAGTTTCTCAAAAAGCTTCTTTCTCTTTGTTATCGGAGGATATTTCCTTTGGCCCTATAGTCTTCAATGGGATCCGAAATATCTGTTCTCAGATTCCACAGAAATAAGGCTAGCAAAGAGATGCATCAAATACACATGTAACTCTGTGAGATGAATTAACAGAACACTAAGCAGTTTCTCAGAAAGCTTCTTTCCAGATTTCATCTGAGGATATTTCCTTTTTCACCATAGCCCTCTGTGGGCTTCCAAATATCACTTTGCCAATTCCACAAGAACTGTCTTAGCGAAAGGCTTCTTGAGGGGAAAGCTGTAACACTGTGAGATGATTTCACAGAACCCAAAGAAGTTTCTCAGAAAGCTTCTTTCTCTTTGTTATCGCAGGATATTTCCTTTGACCCTATAGTCATCAATTGGATAGGAAATATCTGTTCTCAGATTCCACAGAAATAAGGCTAGCAAAGAGATGCACCAAATACACATGTAACTCTGTGAGATGAATTAACAGAACACTAAGCAGTTTCTCAGAAAGCTTCTTTCCAGATTTCATCTGAGGATATTTCCTTTTTCACCATAGCCCTCTATGGGCTTCCAAATATCATTTTGCCAATTCCACAAGAACTGTCTTAGCGAAAGGCTTCTTGAGGGCAAAGCTTTAACTCTGTGAGATGATTTCACAGAACACAAAGAAGTTTCTCAGAAAGCTTCTTTCTCTTTGTTATCGGAGGATATTTCCTTTGGCCCTATAGTCATCAATGGCATCCGAAATATCTGTTCTCAGATTCCACAGAAATAAGGCTAGCAAAGAGATGCACCAAATAGACATCTAACTCTGTGAGATGAATTAACAGAACTCTAAGCAGTTTCTCAGAAAGCTTCTTTCCAGATTTCATCTGAGGATATTTCCTTTTTCACCATAGCCCTCTATGGGCTTCCAAATATCACTTTGCCAATTCCACAAGAACTGTCTTAGCGAAAGGCTTCTTGAGGGGAAAGCTGTAACTCTGTGAGATGATTTCACAGAACACAAAGAAGTTTCTCAGAAAGCTTCTTTCTCTTTGTTATCGGAGGATATTTCCTTTGGCCCTATAGTCATCAATGGGATCCGAAATATCTGTTCTCAGATTCCACAGAAATAAGGCTAGCAAAGAGATCCACGAAATACAGATGTAACTCTGTGAGATGAATTAACAGAACACTAAGCAGTTTCTCAGAAAGCTTCTTTCCAGGTTTCATCTGAGGATATTTCCTTTTTCACCATAGCCCTCTGTGGGCTTCCAAATATCACTTTGCCAATTCCACAAGAACTGTCTTAGCGAAAGGCTTCTTGAGGAGAAAGCTGTAACTCTGTGAGATGATTTCACAGAACACAAAGAAGTTTCTCAAAAAGCTTCTTTCTCTTTGTTATCGGAGGATATTTCCTTTGGCCCTATAGTCTTCAATGGGATCCGAAATATCTGTTCTCAGATTCCACAGAAATAAGGCTAGCAAAGAGATGCATCAGATACACATGTAACTCTGTGAGATGAATTAACAGAACACTAAGCAGTTTCTCAGAAAGCTTCTTTCCAGATTTCATCTGAGGATATTTCCTTTTTCACCATAGCCCTCTGTGGGCTTCCAAATATCACTTTGCCAATTCCACAAGAACTGTCTTAGCGAAAGGCTTCTTGAGGGGAAAGCTGTAACACTGTGAGATGATTTCACAGAACCCAAAGAAGTTTCTCAGAAAGCTTCTTTCTCTTTGTTATCGCAGGATATTTCCTTTGACCCTATAGTCATCAATGGGATCCGAAATATCTGTTCTCAGATTCCACAGAAATAAGGCTAGCAAAGAGATGCACCAAATACACATGTAACTCTGTGAGATGAATTAACAGAACACTAAGCAGTTTCTCAGAAAGCTTCTCTCCAGATTTCATCTGAGGATATTTCCTTTTTCACCATAGCCCTCTATGGGCTTCCAAATATCACTTTGCCAATTCCACAAGAACTGTCTTAGCGAAAGGTTTCTTGAGGGGAAAGCTGTAACTCTGTGAGATGATTTCACAGAACACAAAGAAGTTTCTCAGAAAGCTACTTTCTCTTTGTTATCGGAGGATATTTCCTTTGGCCCTATAGTCATCAATGGGATCCGAAATATCTGTTCTCAGATTCCACAGAAATAAGGCTAGCAAAGAGATCCATGAAATACAGATGTAACTCTGTGAGATGAATTAACAGAACACTAAGCAGTTTCTCAGAAAGCTTTTTTCCAGGTTTCATCTGAGGATATTTCCTTTTTCATCATAGCCCTCTGTGGGCTTCCAAATATCACTTTGCCAATTCCACAAGAACTGTCTTAGCGAAAGGCTTCTTGAGGGGAAAGCTGTAACACTGTGAGATGATTTCACAGAACCCAAAGAAGTTTCTCAGAAAGCTTCTTTCTCTTTGTTATCGCAGGATATTTCCTTTGGGCCTATAGTCATCAATTGGATAGGAAATATCTGTTCTCAGATTCCACAGAAATAAGGCTAGCAAAGAGATGCACCAAATACACATGTAACTCTGTGAGATGAATTAACAGAACACTAAGCAGTTTCTCAGAAAGCTTCTTTCCAGATTTCATCTGAGGATATTTCCTTTTTCACCATAGCCCTCTATGGGCTTCCAAATATCATTTTGCCAATTCCACAAGAACTGTCTTAGCGAAAGGCTTCTTGAGGGCAAAGCTTTAACTCTGTGAGATGATTTCACAGAACACAAAGAAGTTTCTCAGAAAGCTTCTTTCTCTTTGTTATCGGAGGATATTTCCTTTGGCCCTATAGTCATCAATGGCATCCGAAATATCTGTTCTCAGATTCCACAGAAATAAGGCTAGCAAAGAGATGCACCAAATAGACATCTAACTCTGTGAGATGAATTAACAGAACACTAAGCAGTTTCTCAGAAAGCTTCTTTCCAGATTTCATCTGAGGATATTTCCTTTTTCACCATAGCCCTCTATGGGCTTCCAAATATCACTTTGCCAATTCCACAAGAACTGTCTTAGCGAAAGGCTTCTTGAGGGGAAAGCTGTAACTCTGTGAGATGATTTCACAGAACACAAAGAAGTTTCTCAGAAAGCTTCTTTCTCTTTGTTATCGGAGGATATTTCCTTTGGCCCTATAGTCATCAATGGGATAGGAAATATCTGTTCTCAGATTCCACAGAAATAAGGCTAGCAAAGAGATTCACGAAATACAGATGTAACTCTGTGAGATGAATTAACAGAACACTAAGCAGTTTCTCAGAAAGCTTCTTTCCAGGTTTCATCTGAGGATATTTCCTTTTTCACCATAGCCCTCTGTGGGCTTCCAAATATCACTTTGCCAATTCCACAAGAACTGTCTTAGCGAAAGGCTTCTTGAGGGGAAAGCTGTAACTCTGTGAGATGATTTCACAGAACACAAAGAAGTTTCTCAAAAAGCTTCTTTCTCTTTGTTATCGGAGGATATTTCCTTTGGCCCTATAGTCTTCAATGGGATCCGAAATATCTGTTCTCAGATTCCACAGAAATAAGGCTAGCAAAGAGATGCATCAAATACACATGTAACTCTGTGAGATGAATTAACAGAACACTAAGCAGTTTCTCAGAAAGCTTCTTTCCAGATTTCATCTGAGGATATTTCCTTTTTCACCATAGCCCTCTGTGGGCTTCCAAATATCACTTTGCCAATTCCACAAGAACTGTCTTAGCGAAAGGCTTCTTGAGGGGAAAGCTGTAACACTGTGAGATGATTTCACAGAACCCAAAGAAGTTTCTCAGAAAGCTTCTTTCTCTTTGTTATCGCAGGATATTTCCTTTGACCCTATAGTCATCAATTGGATAGGAAATATCTGTTCTCAGATTCCACAGAATTAAGGCTAGCAAAGAGATGCACCAAATACACATGTAACTCTGTGAGATGAATTAACAGAACACTAAGCAGTTTCTCAGAAAGCTTCTTTCCAGATTTCATCTGAGGATATTTCCTTTTTCACCATAGCCCTCTATGGGCTTCCAAATATCATTTTGCCAATTCCACAAGAACTGTCTTAGCGAAAGGCTTCTTGAGGGCAAAGCTTTAACTCTGTGAGATGATTTCACAGAACACAAAGAAGTTTCTCAGAAAGCTTCTTTCTCTTTGTTATCGGAGGATATTTCCTTTGGCCCTATAGTCATCAATGGCATCCGAAATATCTGTTCTCAGATTCCACAGAAATAAGGCTAGCAAAGAGATGCACCAAATAGACATCTAACTCTGTGAGATGAATTAACAGAACTCTAAGCAGTTTCTCAGAAAGCTTCTTTCCAGATTTCATCTGAGGATATTTCCTTTTTCACCATAGCCCTCTATGGGCTTCCAAATATCACTTTGCCAATTCCACAAGAACTGTCTTAGCGAAAGGCTTCTTGAGGGGAAAGCTGTAACTCTGTGAGATGATTTCACAGAACACAAAGAAGTTTCTCAGAAAGCTTCTTTCTCTTTGTTATCGGAGGATATTTCCTTTGGCCCTATAGTCATCAATGGGATCCGAAATATCTGTTCTCAGATTCCACAGAAATAAGGCTAGCAAAGAGATCCACGAAATACAGATGTAACTCTGTGAGATGAATTAACAGAACACTAAGCAGTTTCTCAGAAAGCTTCTTTCCAGGTTTCATCTGAGGATATTTCCTTTTTCACCATAGCCCTCTGTGGGCTTCCAAATATCACTTTGCCAATTCCACAAGAACTGTCTTAGCGAAAGGCTTCTTGAGGGGAAAGCTGTAACACTGTGAGATGATTTCACAGAACCCAAAGAAGTTTCTCAGAAAGCTTCTTTCTCTTTGTTATCGCAGGATATTTCCTTTGACCCTATAGTCATCAATGGGATCCGAAATATCTGTTCTCAGATTCCACAGAAATAAGGCTAGCAAAGAGATGCACCAAATACAGATGTAACTCTGTGAGATGAATTAACAGAACACTAAGCAGTTTCTCAGAAAGCTTTTTTCCAGGTTTCATCTGAGGATATTTCCTTTTTCACTATAGCCCTCTGTGGGCTTCAAAATATCACTTTGCCAATTCCACAAGAACTGTCTTAGCGAAAGGCTTCTTGAGGGGAAAGCTGTAACACCGTGAGATGATTTCACAGAACCCAAAGAAGTTTCTCAGAAAGCTTCTTTCTCTTTGTTATCGCAGGATATTTCTTTTGGCCCTATAGTCATCAATGGCATCCGAAATATCTGTTCTCAGATTCCACAGAAATAAGGCTAGCAAAGAGATGCACCAAATAGACATCTAACTCTGTGAGATGAATTAACAGAACTCTAAGCAGTTTCTCAGAAAGCTTCTTTCCAGATTTCATCTGAGGATATTTCCTTTTTCACCATAGCCCTCTGTGGGCTTCCAAATATCACTTTGCCAATTCCACAAGAACTGTCTTAGCGAAAGGCTTCTTGAGGGAAAAGCTGTAACTCTGTGAGATGATTTCACAGAACACAAAGAAGTTTCTCAGAAAGCTTCATTCTCTTTGTTATCGCAGGATATTTCCTTTGGCCCTATAGTCATCAATGGGATCCGAAATATCTGTTCTCAGATTCCACAGAAATAAGGCTAGCAAAGAGATGCACCAAATACACAAGTAACTCTGTGAGATGAATTAACAGAACACTAAGCAGTTTCTCAGAAAGCTTCTTTCCAGATTTCCTGTGAGGATATTTCATTTTTCACCATAGCCCTCTATGGGCTTCCAAATATCACTTTGCCAATTCCACAAGAACTGTCTTAGCGAAAGGCTTCTTGAGGGGAAAGCTGTAACTCTGTGAGATGATTTCACAGAACACAAAGAAGTTTCTCAGAAAGCATCTTTCTCTTTGTTATCGGAGGATATTTCCTTTGGCCCTATAGTCATCAATGGGATACGAAATATCTGTTCTCAGATTCCACAGAAATAAGGCTAGCAAAGAGATGCACCAAATACACATGTAACTCTGTGAGATGAATTAACAGAACACTAAGCAGTTTCTCAGAAAGCTTCTTTCCAGATTTCATCTGAGGATATTTCCTTTTTCACCATAGCCCTCTATGGGCTTCCAAATATCACTTTGCCAATTCCACAAGAACTGTCTTAGCGAAAGGCTTCTTGAGGGGAAAGCTGTAACTCTGTGAGATGATTTCACAGAACACAAAGAAGTTTCTCAGAAATCTTCTTTCTCTTTGTTATCGGAGGATATTTCCTTTGGCCCTATAGTCATCAATGGGATCCGAAATATCTGTTCTCAGATTCCACAGAAATAAGGCTAGCAAAGAGATCCACGAAATACAGATGTAACTCTGTGAGATGAATTAACAGAACACTAAGCAGTTTCTCAGAAAGCTTCTTTCCAGGTTTCATCTGAGGATATTTCCTTTTTCACCGTAGCCCTCTGTGGGCTTCCAAATATCACTTTGCCAATTCCACAAGAACTGTCTTAGCGAAAGGCTTCTTGAGGGGAAAGCTGTAACTCTGTGAGATGATTTCACAGAACACAAAGAAGTTTCTCAAAAAGCTACTTTCTCTTTGTTATCGGAGGATATTTCCTTTGGCCCTATAGTCATCAATGGGATCCGAAATATCTGTTCTCAGATTCCACAGAAATAAGGCTAGCAAAGAGATCCATGAAATAGAGATGTAACTCTGTGAGATGAATTAACAGAACACTAAGCAGTTTCTCAGAAAGCTTCTTTCCAGATTTCATCTGAGGATATTTCCTTTTTCACCATAGCCCTCTGTGGGCTTCCAAATGTCACTTTGCCAATTCCACAAGAACTGTCTTAGCGAAAGGCTTCTTGAGGGGAAAGCTGTAACACTGTGAGATGATTTCACAGAACCCAAAGAAGTCTCTCAGAAAGCTTCTTTCTCTTTGTTATCGCAGGATATTTCCTTTGGCCCTATAGTCATCAATGGGATAGGAAATATCTGTTCTCAGATTCCACAGAAATAAGGCTAGCAAAGAGATGCACCAAATACACATGTAACTCTGTGAGATGAATTAACAGAACACTAAGCAGTTTCTCAGAAAGCTTTTTTCCAGGTTTCATCTGAGGATATTTCCTTTATTACCATAGCCCTCTTTGGGCTTCCAAATATCACTTTGCCAATTCCACAAGAACTGTCTTAGCGAAAGGCTTCTTGAGGGGAAAGCTGTAACTCTGTGAGATGATTTCACAGAACACAAAGAAGTTTCTCAGAAAGCTTCTTTCTCTTTGTTATCGGAGGATATTTCCTTTGGCCCTATAGTCATCAAAGGGATCCGAAATATCTGTTCTCAGATTCCACAGAAATAAGGCTAGCAAAGAGATCCAGGAAATACAGATGTAACTCTGTGAGATGAATTAACAGAACACTAAGCAGTTTCTCAGAAAGCTTCTTTCCAGATTTCATCTGAGGATATTTCCTTTTTCACCATAGCCCTCTATGGGCTTCCAAATATCACTTTGCCAATTCCACAAGAACTGTCTTAGCGAAAGGCTTCTTGAGGGGAAAGCTGTAACTCTGTGAGATGATTTCACAGAACACAAAGAAGTTTCTCAGAAAGCATCTTTCTCTTTGTTATCGGAGGATATTTCCTTTGGCCCTATAGTCATCAATGGGATACGAAATATCTGTTCTCAGATTCCACAGAAATAAGGCTAGCAAAGAGATGCACCAAATACACATGTAACTCTGTGAGATGAATTAACAGAACACTAAGCAGTTTCTCAGAAAGCTTCTTTCCAGATTTCCTCTGAGGATATTTCCTTTTTCACCATAGCCCTCTATGGGCTTCCAAATATCACTTTGCCAATTCCACAAGAACTGTCTTAGCGAAAGGCTTCTTGAGGGGAAAGCTGTAACTCTGTGAGATGATTTCACAGAACACAAAGAAGTTTCTCAGAAAGCTTCATTCTCTTTGTTATCGCAGGATATTTCCTTTGGCCCTATAGTCATCAATGGGATCCGAAATATCTGTTCTCAGATTCCACAGAAATAAGGCTAGCAAAGAGATCCACGAAATACAGATGTAACTCTGTGAGATGAATTAACAGAACACTAAGCAGTTTCTCAGAAAGCTTCTTTCCAGGTTTCATCTGAGGATATTTCCTTTTTCACCGTAGCCCTCTGTGGGCTTCCAAATATCACTTTGCCAATTCCACAAGAACTGTCTTAGCGAAAGGCTTCATGAGGGGAAAGCTGTAACTCTGTGAGATGATTTCACAGAACACAAAGAAGTTTCTCAAAAAGCTTCTTTCTCTTTGTTATCGGAGGATATTTCCTTTGGCCCTATAGTCTTCAATGGGATCCGAAATATCTGTTCTCAGATTCCACAGAAATAAGGCTAGCAAAGAGATGCATCAAATACACATGTAACTCTGTGAGATGAATTAACAGAACACTAAGCAGTTTCTCAGAAAGCTTCTTTCCAGATTTCATCTGAGGATATTTCCTTTTTCACCATAGCCCTCTGTGGGCTTCCAAATATCACTTTGCCAATTCCACAAGAACTGTCTTAGCGAAAGGCTTCTTGAGGGGAAAGCTGTAACACTGTGAGATGATTTCACAGAACCCAAAGAAGTTTCTCAGAAAGCTTCTTTCTCTTTGTTATCGCAGGATATTTCCTTTGGCCCTATAGTCATCAATGGGATACGAAATATCTGTTCTCAGATTCCACAGAAATAAGGCTAGCAAAGAGATGCACCAAATACACATGTAACTCTGTGAGATGAATTAACAGAACACTAAGCAGTTTCTCAGAAAGCTTCTTTCCAGATTTCATCTGAGGATATTTCCTTTTTCACCATATCCCTCTATGGGCTTCCAAATATCACTTTGCCAATTCCAAAAGAACTGTCTTAGCGAAAGGCTTCTTGAGGGGAAAGCTGTAACTCTGTGAGATGATTTCACAGAACACAAAGAAGTTACTCAGAAAGCTTCTGTCTCTTTGTTATCGGAGGATATTTCCTTTGGCCCTATAGTCATCAATGGGATCCGAAATATCTGTTCTCAGATTCCACAGAAATAAGGCTAGCAAAGAGATCCACGAAATACAGATGTAACTCTGTGAGATGAATTAACAGAACACTAAGCAGTTTCTCAGAAAGCTTCTTTCCAGATTTCATCTGAGGATATTTCCTTTTTCACCATAGCCCTCTGTGGGCTTCCAAATATCACTTTGCCAATTCCACAAGAACTGTCTTAGCAAAAGGCTTCTTGAGGGAAAAGCTGTAACTCTGTGAGATGATTTCACAGAACACAAAGAAGTTTCTCAGAAAGCTTCATTCTCTTTGTTATCGCAGGATATTTCCTTTGGCCCTATAGTCATCAATGGGATCCGAAATATCTGTTCTCAGATTCCACAGAAATAAGGCTAGCAAAGAGATGCACCAAATACACAAGTAACTCTGTGAGATGAATTAACAGAACACTAAGCAGTTTCTCAGAAAGCTTCTTTCCAGATTTCATCTGAGGATATTTCCTTTTTCACCATAGCCCTCTATGGGCTTCCAAATATCACTTTGCCAATTCCACAAGAACTGTCTTAGCGAAAGGCTTCTTGAGGGGAAAGCTGTAACTCTGTGAGATGATTTCACAGAACACAAAGAAGTTTCTCAGAAAGCATCTTTCTCTTTGTTATCGGAGGATATTTCCTTTGGCCCTATAGTCATCAAAGGGATACGAAATATCTGTTCTCAGATTCCACAGAAATAAGGCTAGCAAAGAGATGCACCAAATACACATGTAACTCTGTGAGATGAATTAACAGAACACTAAGCAGTTTCTCAGAAAGCTTCTTTCCAGATTTCATCTGAGGATATTTCCTTTTTCACCATAGCCCTCTATGGGCTTCCAAATATCACTTTGCCAATTCCACAAGAACTGTCTTAGCGAAAGGCTTCTTGAGGGGAAAGCTGTAACTCTGTGAGATGATTTCACAGAACACAAAGAAGTTTCTCAGAAATCTTCTTTCTCTTTGTTATCGGAAGATATTTCCTTTGGCCCTATAGTCATCAATGGGATCCGAAATATCTGTTCTCAGATTCCACAGAAATAAGGCTAGCAAAGAGATCCACGAAATACAGATGTAACTCTGTGAGATGAATTAACAGAACACTAAGCAGTTTCTCAGAAAGCTTCTTTCCAGGTTTCATCTGAGGATATTTCCTTTTTCACCATAGCCCTCTGTGGGCTTCCAAATATCACTTTGCCAATTCCACAAGAACTGTCTTAGCGAAAGGCTTCTTGAGGGGAAAGCTGTAACTCTGTGAGATGATTTCACAGAACACAAAGAAGTTTCTCAAAAAGCTTCTTTCTCTTTGTTATCGGAGGATATTTCCTTTGGCCCTATAGTCTTCAATGGGATCCGAAATATCTGTTCTCAGATTCCACAGAAATAAGGCTAGCAAAGAGATGCATCAAATACACATGTAACTCTGTGAGATGAATTAACAGAACACTAAGCAGTTTCTCAGAAAGCTTCTTTCCAGATTTCATCTGAGGATATTTCCTTTTTCACCATAGCCCTCTGTGGGCTTCCAAATATCACTTTGCCAATTCCACAAGAACTGTCTTAGCGAAAGGCTTCTTGAGGGGAAAGCTGTAACACTGTGAGATGATTTCACAGAACCCAAAGAAGTTTCTCAGAAAGCTTCTTTCTCTTTGTTATCGCAGGATATTTCCTTTGGCCCTATAGTCATCAATGGGATACGAAATATCTGTTCTCAGATTCCACAGAAATAAGGCTAGCAAAGAGATGCACCAAATACACATGTAACTCTGTGAGATGAATTAACAGAACACTAAGCAGTTTCTCAGAAAGCTTCTTTCCAGATTTCATCTGAGGATATTTCCTTTTTCACCATAGCCCTCTATGGGCTTCCAAATATCACTTTGCCAATTCCACAAGAACTGTCTTAGCGAAAGGCTTCTTGAGGGGAAAGCTGTAACTCTGTGAGATGATTTCACAGAACACAAAGAAGTTACTCAGAAAGCTACTTTCTCTTTGTTATCGGAGGATATTTCCTTTGGCCCTATAGTCATCAATGGGATCCGAAATATCTGTTCTCAGATTCCACAGAAATAAGGCTAGCAAAGAGATGCATCAAATACACATGTAACTCTGTGAGATGAATTAACAGAACACTAAGCAGTTTCTCAGAAAGCTTCTTTCCAGATTTCATCTGAGGATATTTCCTTTTTCACCATAGCCCTCTGTGGGCTTCCAAATATCACTTTGCCAATTCCACAAGAACTGTCTTAGCGAAAGGCTTCTTGAGGGGAAAGCTGTAACACTGTGAGATGATTTCACAGAACCCAAAGAAGTTTCTCAGAAAGCTTCTTTCTCTTTGTTATCGCAGGATATTTCCTTTGGCCCTATAGTCATCAATGGGATCCGAAATATCTGTTCTCAGATTCCACAGAAATAAGGCTAGCAAAGAGATGCACCAAATACACATGTAACTCTGTGAGATGAATTAACAGAACACTAAGCAGTTTCTCAGAAAGCTTCTTTCCAGATTTCATCTGAGGATATTTCCTTTTTCACCATAGCCCTCTATGGGCTTCCAAATATCACTTTGCCAATTCCACAAGAACTGTCTTAGCGAAAGGCTTCTTGAGGGGAAAGCTGTAACTCTGTGAGATGATTTCACAGAACACAAAGAAGTTTCTCAGAAAGCTACTTTCTCTTTGTTATCGGAGGATATTTCCTTTGGCCCTATAGTCATCAATGAGATCCGAAATATCTGTTCTCAGATTCCACAGAAATAAGGCTAGCAAAGAGATCCACGAAATAGAGATGTAACTCTGTGAGATGAATTAACAGAACACTAAGCAGTTTCTCAGAAAGCTTCTTCCAGATTTCATCTGAGGATATTTCCTTTTTCACCATAGCCCTCTGTGGGCTTCCAAATATCACTTTGCCAATTCCACAAGAACTGTCTTAGCGAAAGGCTTCTTGAGGGGAAAGCTGTAACACTGTGAGATGATTTCACAGAACCCAAAGAAGTCTCTCAGAAAGCTTCTTTCTCTTTGTTATCGCAGGATATTTCCTTTGGCCCTATAGTCATCAATGGGATAGGAAATATCTGTTCTCAGATTCCACAGAAATAAGGCTAGCAAAGAGATGCACCAAATACACATGTAACTCTGTGAGATGAATTAACAGAACACTAAGCAGTTTCTCAGAAAGCTTTTTTCCAGGTTTCATCTGAGGATATTTCCTTTTTCACCATAGCCCTCTATGGGCTTCCAAATATCACTTTGCCAATTCCACAAGAACTGTCTTAGCGAAAGGCTTCTTGAGGGGAAAGCTGTAACTCTGTGAGATGATTTCACAGAACACAAAGAAGTTTCTCAGAAAGCTTCTTTCTCTTTGTTATCGGAGGATATTTCCTTTGGCCCTATAGTCATCAAAGGGATCCGAAATATCTGTTCTCAGATTCCACAGAAATAAGGCTAGCAAAGAGATCCACGAAATACAGATGTAACTCTGTGAGATGAATTAACAGAACACTAAGCAGTTTCTCAGAAAGCTTCTTTCCAGGTTTCATCTGAGGATATTTCCTTTTTCACCATAGCCCTCTGTGGGCTTCCAAATATCACTTTGCCAATTCCACAAGAACTGTCTTAGCGAAAGGCTTCTTGAGGGGAAAGCTGTAACTCTGTGAGATGATTTCACAGAACACAAAGAAGATTCTCAGAAAGCTTCTTTCTCTTTGATATCGGAGGATATTTCCTTTGGCCTTATAGTCATCAATGGGATCCGAAATATCTGTTCTCAGATTCCACAGAAATAAGGCTAGCAAAGAGATGCACCAAATACACATGTAACTCTGTGAGATGAATTAACAGAACACTAAGCAGTTTCTCAGAAAGCTTCTTTCCAGATTTCATCTGAGGATATTTCCTTTTTCACCATAGCCCTCTGTGGGCTTCCAAATATCAATTTGCCAATTCCACAAGAACTGTCTTAGCGAAAGGCTTCTTGAGGGGAAGCTGTAACTCTGTGAGATGATTTCACAGAACACAAAGAAGTTTCTCAGAAAGCTTGTGTCTCTTTGTTATCGGAGGATATTTCCTTTGGCCCTATAGTCATCAATGGGATCCGAAATATCTGTTCTCAGATTCCACAGAAATAAGGCTAGCAAAGAGATGCATCAAATACACATGTAACTCTGTGAGATGAATTAACAGAACACTAAGCAGTTTCTCAGAAAGCTTCTTTCCAGATTTCATCTGAGGATATTTCCTTTTTCACCATAGCCCTCTGTGGGCTTCCAAATATCACTTTGCCAATTCCACAAGAACTGTCTTAGCGAAAGGCTTCTTGAGGGGAAAGCTGTAACACTGTGAGATGATTTCACAGAACCCAAAGAAGTTTCTCAGAAAGCTTCTTTCTCTTTGTTATCGCAGGATATTTCCTTTGGCCCTATAGTCATCAATGGGATACGAAATATCTGTTCTCAGATTCCACAGAAATAAGGCTAGCAAAGAGATGCACCAAATACACATGTAACTCTGTGAGATGAATTAACAGAACACTAAGCAGTTTCTCAGAAAGCTTCTTTCCAGATTTCATCTGAGGATATTTCCTTTTTCACCATATCCCTCTATGGGCTTCCAAATATCACTTTGCCAATTCCAAAAGAACTGTCTTAGCGAAAGGCTTCTTGAGGGGAAAGCTGTAACTCTGTGAGATGATTTCACAGAACACAAAGAAGTTACTCAGAAAGCTTCTGTCTCTTTGTTATCGGAGGATATTTCCTTTGGCCCTATAGTCATCAATGGGATCCGAAATATCTGTTCTCAGATTCCACAGAAATAAGGCTAGCAAAGAGATCCACGAAATACAGATGTAACTCTGTGAGATGAATTAACAGAACACTAAGCAGTTTCTCAGAAAGCTTCTTTCCAGATTTCATCTGAGGATATTTCCTTTTTCACCATAGCCCTCTGTGGGCTTCCAAATATCACTTTGCCAATTCCACAAGAACTGTCTTAGCAAAAGGCTTCTTGAGGGAAAAGCTGTAACTCTGTGAGATGATTTCACAGAACACAAAGAAGTTTCTCAGAAAGCTTCATTCTCTTTGTTATCGCAGGATATTTCCTTTGGCCCTATAGTCATCAATGGGATCCGAAATATCTGTTCTCAGATTCCACAGAAATAAGGCTAGCAAAGAGATGCACCAAATACACAAGTAACTCTGTGAGATGAATTAACAGAACACTAAGCAGTTTCTCAGAAAGCTTCTTTCCAGATTTCATCTGAGGATATTTCCTTTTTCACCATAGCCCTCTATGGGCTTCCAAATATCACTTTGCCAATTCCACAAGAACTGTCTTAGCGAAAGGCTTCTTGAGGGGAAAGCTGTAACTCTGTGAGATGATTTCACAGAACACAAAGAAGTTTCTCAGAAAGCATCTTTCTCTTTGTTATCGGAGGATATTTCCTTTGGCCCTATAGTCATCAAAGGGATACGAAATATCTGTTCTCAGATTCCACAGAAATAAGGCTAGCAAAGAGATGCACCAAATACACATGTAACTCTGTGAGATGAATTAACAGAACACTAAGCAGTTTCTCAGAAAGCTTCTTTCCAGATTTCATCTGAGGATATTTCCTTTTTCACCATAGCCCTCTATGGGCTTCCAAATATCACTTTGCCAATTCCACAAGAACTGTCTTAGCGAAAGGCTTCTTGAGGGGAAAGCTGTAACTCTGTGAGATGATTTCACAGAACACAAAGAAGTTTCTCAGAAATCTTCTTTCTCTTTGTTATCGGAAGATATTTCCTTTGGCCCTATAGTCATCAATGGGATCCGAAATATCTGTTCTCAGATTCCACAGAAATAAGGCTAGCAAAGAGATCCACGAAATACAGATGTAACTCTGTGAGATGAATTAACAGAACACTAAGCAGTTTCTCAGAAAGCTTCTTTCCAGGTTTCATCTGAGGATATTTCCTTTTTCACCATAGCCCTCTGTGGGCTTCCAAATATCACTTTGCCAATTCCACAAGAACTGTCTTAGCGAAAGGCTTCTTGAGGGGAAAGCTGTAACTCTGTGAGATGATTTCACAGAACACAAAGAAGTTTCTCAAAAAGCTTCTTTCTCTTTGTTATCGGAGGATATTTCCTTTGGCCCTATAGTCTTCAATGGGATCCGAAATATCTGTTCTCAGATTCCACAGAAATAAGGCTAGCAAAGAGATGCATCAAATACACATGTAACTCTGTGAGATGAATTAACAGAACACTAAGCAGTTTCTCAGAAAGCTTCTTTCCAGATTTCATCTGAGGATATTTCCTTTTTCACCATAGCCCTCTGTGGGCTTCCAAATATCACTTTGCCAATTCCACAAGAACTGTCTTAGCGAAAGGCTTCTTGAGGGGAAAGCTGTAACACTGTGAGATGATTTCACAGAACCCAAAGAAGTTTCTCAGAAAGCTTCTTTCTCTTTGTTATCGCAGGATATTTCCTTTGGCCCTATAGTCATCAATGGGATACGAAATATCTGTTCTCAGATTCCACAGAAATAAGGCTAGCAAAGAGATGCACCAAATACACATGTAACTCTGTGAGATGAATTAACAGAACACTAAGCAGTTTCTCAGAAAGCTTCTTTCCAGATTTCATCTGAGGATATTTCCTTTTTCACCATAGCCCTCTATGGGCTTCCAAATATCACTTTGCCAATTCCACAAGAACTGTCTTAGCGAAAGGCTTCTTGAGGGGAAAGCTGTAACTCTGTGAGATGATTTCACAGAACACAAAGAAGTTACTCAGAAAGCTACTTTCTCTTTGTTATCGGAGGATATTTCCTTTGGCCCTATAGTCATCAATGGGATCCGAAATATCTGTTCTCAGATTCCACAGAAATAAGGCTAGCAAAGAGATGCATCAAATACACATGTAACTCTGTGAGATGAATTAACAGAACACTAAGCAGTTTCTCAGAAAGCTTCTTTCCAGATTTCATCTGAGGATATTTCCTTTTTCACCATAGCCCTCTGTGGGCTTCCAAATATCACTTTGCCAATTCCACAAGAACTGTCTTAGCGAAAGGCTTCTTGAGGGGAAAGCTGTAACACTGTGAGATGATTTCACAGAACCCAAAGAAGTTTCTCAGAAAGCTTCTTTCTCTTTGTTATCGCAGGATATTTCCTTTGGCCCTATAGTCATCAATGGGATCCGAAATATCTGTTCTCAGATTCCACAGAAATAAGGCTAGCAAAGAGATGCACCAAATACACATGTAACTCTGTGAGATGAATTAACAGAACACTAAGCAGTTTCTCAGAAAGCTTCTTTCCAGATTTCATCTGAGGATATTTCCTTTTTCACCATAGCCCTCTATGGGCTTCCAAATATCACTTTGCCAATTCCACAAGAACTGTCTTAGCGAAAGGCTTCTTGAGGGGAAAGCTGTAACTCTGTGAGATGATTTCACAGAACACAAAGAAGTTTCTCAGAAAGCTACTTTCTCTTTGTTATCGGAGGATATTTCCTTTGGCCCTATAGTCATCAATGAGATCCGAAATATCTGTTCTCAGATTCCACAGAAATAAGGCTAGCAAAGAGATCCACGAAATAGAGATGTAACTCTGTGAGATGAATTAACAGAACACTAAGCAGTTTCTCAGAAAGCTTCTTCCAGATTTCATCTGAGGATATTTCCTTTTTCACCATAGCCCTCTGTGGGCTTCCAAATATCACTTTGCCAATTCCACAAGAACTGTCTTAGCGAAAGGCTTCTTGAGGGGAAAGCTGTAACACTGTGAGATGATTTCACAGAACCCAAAGAAGTCTCTCAGAAAGCTTCTTTCTCTTTGTTATCGCAGGATATTTCCTTTGGCCCTATAGTCATCAATGGGATAGGAAATATCTGTTCTCAGATTCCACAGAAATAAGGCTAGCAAAGAGATGCACCAAATACACATGTAACTCTGTGAGATGAATTAACAGAACACTAAGCAGTTTCTCAGAAAGCTTTTTTCCAGGTTTCATCTGAGGATATTTCCTTTTTCACCATAGCCCTCTATGGGCTTCCAAATATCACTTTGCCAATTCCACAAGAACTGTCTTAGCGAAAGGCTTCTTGAGGGGAAAGCTGTAACTCTGTGAGATGATTTCACAGAACACAAAGAAGTTTCTCAGAAAGCTTCTTTCTCTTTGTTATCGGAGGATATTTCCTTTGGCCCTATAGTCATCAAAGGGATCCGAAATATCTGTTCTCAGATTCCACAGAAATAAGGCTAGCAAAGAGATCCACGAAATACAGATGTAACTCTGTGAGATGAATTAACAGAACACTAAGCAGTTTCTCAGAAAGCTTCTTTCCAGGTTTCATCTGAGGATATTTCCTTTTTCACCATAGCCCTCTGTGGGCTTCCAAATATCACTTTGCCAATTCCACAAGAACTGTCTTAGCGAAAGGCTTCTTGAGGGGAAAGCTGTAACTCTGTGAGATGATTTCACAGAACACAAAGAAGATTCTCAGAAAGCTTCTTTCTCTTTGATATCAGAGGATATTTCCTTTGGCCTTATAGTCATCAATGGGATCCGAAATATCTGTTCTCAGATTCCACAGAAATAAGGCTAGCAAAGAGATGCACCAAATACACATGTAACTCTGTGAGATGAATTAACAGAACACTAAGCAGTTTCTCAGAAAGCTTCTTTCCAGATTTCATCTGAGGATATTTCCTTTTTCACCATAGCCCTCTGTGGGCTTCCAAATATCAATTTGCCAATTCCACAAGAACTGTCTTAGCGAAAGGCTTCTTGAGGGGAAGCTGTAACTCTGTGAGATGATTTCACAGAACACAAAGAAGTTTCTCAGAAAGCTTGTGTCTCTTTGTTATCGGAGGATATTTCCTTTGGCCCTATAGTCATCAATGGGATCCGAAATATCTGTTCTCAGATTCCACAGAAATAAGGCTAGCAAAGAGATCCACGAAATACAGATGTAACTCTGTGAGATGAATTAACAGAACACTAAGCAGTTTCTCAGAAAGCTTTTTTCCAGGTTTCATCTGAGGATATTTCCTTTTTCACCATAGCCCTCTGTGGGCTTCCAAATATCACTTTGCCAATTCCACAAGAACTGTCTTAGCGAAAGGCTTCTTGAGGGGAAAGCTGTAACACTGTGAGATGATTTCACAGAACCCAAAGAAGTTTCTCAGAAAGCTTCTTTCTCTTTGTTATCGCAGGATATTTCCTTTGGCCCTATAGTCATCAATGGCATCCGAAATATCTGTTCTCAGATTCCACAGAAATAAGGCTAGCAAAGAGATGCACCAAATAGACATCTAACTCTGTGAGATGAATTAACAGAACTCTAAGCAGTTTCTCAGAAAGCTTCTTTCCAGATTTCATCTGAGGATATTTCCTTTTTCACCATAGCCCTCTGTGGGCTTCCAAATATCACTTTGCCAATTCCACAAGAACTGTCTTAGCGAAAGGCTTCTTGAGGGAAAAGCTGTAACTCTGTGAGATGATTTCACAGAACACAAAGAAGTTTCTCAGAAAGCTTCATTCTCTTTGTTATCGCAGGATATTTCCTTTGGCCCTATAGTCATCAATGGGATCCGAAATATCTGTTCTCAGATTCCACAGAAATAAGGCTAGCAAAGAGATGCACCAAATACACAAGTAACTCTGTGAGATGAATTAACAGAACACTAAGCAGTTTCTCAGAAAGCTTCTTTCCAGATTTCATCTGAGGATATTTCCTTTTTCACCATAGCCCTCTATGGGCTTCCAAATATCACTTTACCAATTCCACAAGAACTGTCTTAGCGAAAGGCTTCTTGAGGGGAAAGCTGTAACTCTGTGAGATGATTTCACAGAACACAAAGAAGTTACTCAGAAAGCTTCTGTCTCTTTGTTATCGGAGGATATTTCCTTTGGCCCTATAGTCATCAATGGGATCCGAAATATCTGTTCTCAGATTCCACAGAAATAAGGCTAGCAAAGAGATCCACGAAATACAGATGTAACTCTGTGAGATGAATTAACAGAACACTAAGCAGTTTCTCAGAAAGCTTTTTTCCAGGTTTCATCTGAGGATATTTCCTTTTTCACCATAGCCCTCTGTGGGCTTCCAAATATCACTTTGCCAATTCCACAAGAACAGTCTTAGCGAAAGGCTTCTTGAGGGGAAAGCTGTAACACTGTGAGATGATTTCACAGAACCCAAAGAAGTTTCTCAGAAAGCTTCTTTCTCTTTGTTATCGCAGGATATTTCCTTTGGCCCTATAGTCATCAATGGCATCCGAAATATCTGTTCTCAGATTCCACAGAAATAAGGCTAGCAAAGAGATATACCAAATAGACATCTAACTCTGTGAGATGAATTAACAGAACTCTAAGCAGTTTCTCAGAAAGCTTCTTTCCAGATTTCATCTGAGGATATTTCCTTTTTCACCATAGCCCTCTGTGGGCTTCCAAATATCACTTTGCCAATTCCACAAGAACTGTCTTAGCGAAAGGCTTCTTGAGGGAAAAGCTGTAACTCTGTGAGATGATTTCACAGAACACAAAGAAGTTTCTCAGAAAGCTTCATTCTCTTTGTTATCGCAGGATATTTCCTTTGGCCCTTTAGTCATCAATGGGATCCGAAATATCTGTTCTCAGATTCCACAGAAATAAGGCTAGCAAAGAGATGCACCAAATACACAAGTAACTCTGTGAGATGAATTAACAGAACACTAAGCAGTTTCTCAGAAAGCTTCTTTCCAGATTTCATCTGAGGATATTTCCTTTTTCACCATAGCCCTCTATGGGCTTCCAAATATCACTTTGCCAATTCCACAAGAACTGTCTTAGCGAAAGGCTTCTTGAGGGGAAAGCTGTAACTCTGTGAGATGATTTCACAGAACACAAAGAAGTTTCTCAGAAAGCATCTTTCTCTTTGTTATCGGAGGATATTTCCTTTGGCCCTATAGTCATCAATGGGATCCGAAATATCTGTTCTCAGATTCCACAGAAATAAGGCTAGCAAAGAGATGCACCAAATACACATGTAACTCTGTGAGATGAATTAACCGAACACTAAGCAGTTTCTCAGAAAGCTTCTTTCCAGATTTCATCTGAGGATATTTCCTTTTTCACCATAGCCCTCTATGGGCTTCCAAATATCACTTTGCCAATTCCACAAGAACTGTCTTAGCGAAAGGCTTCTTGAGGGGAAAGCTGTAACTCTGTGAGATGATTTCACAGAACACAAAGAAGTTTCTCAGAAATCTTCTTTCTCTTTGTTATCTAAGGATATTTCCTTTGGCCCTATAGTCATCAATGGGATCCGAAATATCTGTTCTCAGATTCCACAGAAATAAGGCTAGCAAAGAGATCCACGAAATACAGATGTAACTCTGTGAGATGAATTAACAGAACACTAAGCAGTTTCTCAGAAAGCTTCTTTCCAGGTTTCATCTGAGGATATTTCCTTTTTCACCATAGCCCTCTGTGGGCTTCCAAATATCACTTTGCCAATTCCACAAGAACTGTCTTAGCGAAAGGCTTCTTGAGGGGAAAGCTGTAACTCTGTGAGATGATTTCACAGAACACAAAGAAGTTTCTCAAAAAGCTTCTTTCTCTTTGTTATCGGAGGATATTTCCTTTGGCCCTATAGTCTTCAATGGGATCCGAAATATCTGTTCTCAGATTCCACAGAAATAAGGCTAGCAAAGAGATGCATCAAATACACATGTAACTCTGTGAGATGAATTAACAGAACACTAAGCAGTTTCTCAGAAAGCTTCTTTCCAGATTTCATCTGAGGATATTTCCTTTTTCACCATAGCCCTCTGTGGGCTTCCAAATATCACTTTGCCAATTCCACAAGAACTGTCTTAGCGAAAGGCTTCTTGAGGGGAAAGCTGTAACTCTGTGAGATGATTTCACAGAACACAAAGAAGTTTCTCAGAAAGCTTCTTTCTCTTTGTTATCGGAGGATATTTCCTTTGGCCCTATAGTCATCAATGGGATCCGAAATATCTGTTCTCAGATTCCACAGAAATAAGGCTAGCAAAGAGATGCACCAAATACACATGTAACTCTGTGAGATGAATTAACAGAACACTAAGCAGTTTCTCAGAAAGCATCTTTCCAGATTTCATCTGAGGATATTTCCTTTTTCACCATAGCCCTCTATGGGCTTCCAAATATCACTTTGCCAATTCCACAAGAACTGTCTTAGCGAAAGGCTTCTTGAGGGGAAAACTGTAACTCTGTGAGATGATTTCACAGAACACAAAGAAGTTTCTCAGAAAGCTTCTTTCTCTTTGTTATCGCAGGATATTTGCTTTGGCCCTATAGTCATCAATGGGATCCGAAACATCTGTTCTCAGATTCCACAGAAATAAGGCTAGCAAAGAGATGCATCAAATACACATGTAACTCTGTGAGATGAATTAACAGAACACTAAGCAGTTTCTCAGAAAGCTTCTTTCCAGATTTCATCTGAGGATATTTCCTTTTTCACCATAGCCCTCTATGGGCTTCCAAATATCAATTTTCCAATTCCACAAGAACTGTCTTAGCGAAAGGCTTCTTGAGGGGAAAGCTGTAACTCTGTGAGATGATTTCACAGAACACAAAGAAGTTTCTCAGAAAGCTTCTTTCTCTTTGTTATCGGAGGATATTTCCTTTGGCCCTATAGTCGTCAATGGGATCCGAAATATCTGTTCTCAGATTCCACAGAAATAAGGCTAGCAAAGAGATCCACGAAATACAGATGTAACTCTGTGAGATGAATTAACAGAACACTAAGCAGTTTCTCAGAAAGCTTCTTTCCAGATTTCATCTGAGGATATTTCCTTTTTCACCATAGCCCTCTGTGGGCTTCCAAATATCACTTTGCCAATTCCACAAGAACTGTCTTAGCGAAAGGCTTCTTGAGGGGAAAGCTGTAACTCTGTGAGATGATTTCACAGAACACAAAGAAGATTCTCAGAAAGCTTCTTTCTCTTTGATATCGGAGGATATTTCCTTTGGCCTTATAGTCATCAATGGGATCCGAAATATCTGTTCTCAGATTCCACAGAAATAAGGCTAGCAAAGAGATGCACCAAATACACATGTAACTCTGTGAGATGAATTAACAGAACACTAAGCAGTTTCTCAGAAAGCTTCCTTCCAGATTTCATCTGAGGATATTTCCTTTTTCACCATAGCCCTCTATGGGCTTCCAAATATCAATTTGCCAATTCCACAAGAACTGTCTTAGCGAAAGGCTTCTTGAGGGGAAAGCTGTAACTCTGTGAGATGATTTCACAGAACACAAAGAAGTTTCTCAGAAAGCTTCTTTCTCTTTGTTATCGGAGGATATTTCCTTTGGCCCTATAGTCGTCAATGGGATCCGAAATATCTGTTCTCAGATTCCACAGAAATAAGGCTAGCAAAGAGATGCACCAAATACACATGTAACTCTGTGAGATGAATTAAGAGAACACTAAGTAGTTTCCCAGAAAGCTTCTTTCCAGATTTCCTGTGAGGATATTTCCTTTTTCACCATAGCCCTCTATGGGCTTCCAAATATCACTTTGCCTATTCCACAAGAACTGTCTTAGCGAAAGGCTTCTTGAGGGGAAAGCTGTAACTCTGTGAGATGATATCACAGAACACAAAGAAGTTTCTCAGAAAGCTTCTTTCTCTTTGTTATCGGAGGATATTTCCTTTGGCCCTATAGTCTTCAATGGGATCCGAAATATCTGTTCTCAGATTCCACAGAAATAAGGCTAGCAAAGAGATGCACCAAATACACATGTAACTCTGTGAGATGAATTAACAGAACACTAAGCAGTTTCTCAGAAAGCTTCTTTCCAGATTTCATCTGAGGATATTTCCTTTTTCACCATAGCCCTCTAAGGGCTTCCAAATATCAATTTGCCAATTCCACAAGAACTGTCTTAGAGAAAGGCTTCTTGAGGGGAAAGCTGTAACTCTGTGAGATGATTTCACAGAACACAAAGAAGTTTCTCAGAAAGCTTCTTTCTCTTTGTTATCGGAGGATATTTCCTTTGGCCCTATAGTCATCAATGGGATCCGAAATATCTGTTTTCAGATTCCACAGAAATAAGGCTAGCAAAGAGATCCAGGAAATACACATGTAACTCTGTGAGATGAATTAACAGAACACTAAGCAGTTTCTCAGAAAGCTTCTTTCCAGATTTCATCTGAGGATATTTCCTTTTTCACCATAGCCCTCTGTGGGCTTCCAAATATCACTTTGCCAATTCCACAAGAACTATCTTAGCGAAAGGCTTCTTGAGGGGAAAGCTGTAACTCTGTGAGATGATTTCACAGAACACAAAGAAGTTTCTCAAAAAGCTTCTTTCTCTTTGTTATCGGAGGATATTTCCTTTGGCCCTATAGTCTTCAATGGGATCGGAATATCTGTTCTCAGATTCCACAGAAAAAAGGCTAGCAAAGAGATGCACCAAATACACATGTAACTCTGTGAGATGAATTAACAGAACACTAAGCAGTTTCTCAGAAAGCTTCTTTCCAGGTTTCATCTGAGGATATTTCCTTTTTCACCATAGCCCTCTATGGGCTTCCAAATATCACTTTGCCAATTCCACAAGAACTGTCTTAGCGAAAGGCTTCTTGAGGGGAAAGCTGTAACTCTGTGAGATGATTTCACAGAACACAAAGAAGTTTCTCAGAAAGCTTCTTTCTCTTTGTTATCGGAGGATATTTCCTTTGGCCCTATAGTCATCAATGGGATCCGAAATATCTGTTCTCAGATTCCACAGAAATAAGGCTAGCAAAGAGATCCACGAAATACAGATGTAACTCTGTGAGATGAATTAACAGAACACTAAGCAGTTTCTCAGAAAGCTTCTTTCCAGATTTCATCTGAGGATATTTCCTTTTTCACCATAGCCCTCTGTGGGCTTCCAAATATCACTTTGCCAATTCCACAAGAACTGTCTTAGCGAAAGGCTTCTTGAGGGGAAAGCTGTAACTCTGTGAGATGATTTCACAGAACACAAAGAAGATTCTCAGAAAGCTTCTTTCTCTTTGATATCGGAGGATATTTCCTTTGGCCTTATAGTCATCAATGGGATCCGAAATATATGTTCTCAGATTCCACAGAAATAAGGCTAGCAAAGAGATGCACCAAATACACATGTAACTCTGTGAGATGAATTAACAGAACACTAAGCAGTTTCTCAGAAAGCTTCCTTCCAGATTTCATCTGAGGATATTTCCTTTTTCACCATAGCCCTCTATGGGCTTCCAAATATCAATTTGCCAATTCCACAAGAACTGTCTTAGCGAAAGGCTTCTTGAGGGGAAGCTGTAACTCTGTGAGACGATTTCACAGAACACAAAGAAGTTTCTCAGAAAGCTTCTTTCTCTTTGTTATCGGAGGATATTTCCTTTGGCCCTATAGTCATCAATGGGATCCGAAATATCTGTTCTCAGATTCCACAGAAATAAGGCTAGCAAAGAGATCCACGAAATACAGATGTAACTCTGTGAGATGAATTAACAGAACACAAAGCAGTTTCTCAGAAAGCTTCTTTCCAGGTTTCATCTGAGGATATTTCCTTTTTCACCGTAGCCCTCTGTGGGCTTCCAAATATCACTTTGCCAATTCCACAAGAACTGTCTTAGCGAAAGGCTTCTTGAGGGGAAAGCTGTAACTCTGTGAGATGATTTCACAGAACACAAAGAAGTTTCTCAGAAAGCTTCTTTCTCTTTGTTATCGGAGGATATTTCCTTTGGCCCTATAGTCATCAATGGGATCCGAAATATCTGTTCTCAGATTCCACAGAAATAAGGCTAGCAAAGAGATGCACCAAATACACATGTAACTCTGTGAGATGAATTAACAGAACACTAAGCAGTTTCTCAGAAAGCATCTTTCCAGATTTCATCTGAGGATATTTCCTTTTTCACCATAGCCCTCTATGGGCTTCCAAATATCACTTTGCCAATTCCACAAGAACTGTCTTAGCGAAAGGCTTCTTGAGGGGAAAACTGTAACTCTGTGAGATGATTTCACAGAACACAAAGAAGTTTCTCAGAAAGCTTCTTTCTCTTTGTTATCGCAGGATATTTGCTTTGGCCCTATAGTCATCAATGGGATCCGAAACATCTGTTCTCAGATTCCACAGAAATAAGGCTAGCAAAGAGATGCATCAAATACACATGTAACTCTGTGAGATGAATTAACAGAACACTAAGCAGTTTCTCAGAAAGCTTCTTTCCAGATTTCATCTGAGGATATTTCCTTTTTCACCATAGCCCTCTATGGGCTTCCAAATATCAATTTTCCAATTCCACAAGAACTGTCTTAGCGAAAGGCTTCTTGAGGGGAAAGCTGTAACTCTGTGAGATGATTTCACAGAACACAAAGAAGTTTCTCAGAAAGCTTCTTTCTCTTTGTTATCGGAGGATATTTCCTTTGGCCCTATAGTCGTCAATGGGATCCGAAATATCTGTTCTCAGATTCCACAGAAATAAGGCTAGCAAAGAGATCCACGAAATACAGATGTAACTCTGTGAGATGAATTAACAGAACACTAAGCAGTTTCTCAGAAAGCTTCTTTCCAGGTTTCATCTAAGGATATTTCCTTTTTCACCGTAGCCCTCTGTGGGCTTCCAAATATCACTTTGCCAATTCCACAAGAACTGTCTTAGCGAAAGGCTTCTTGAGGGGAAAGCTGTAACTCTGTGAGATGATTTCACAGAACACAAAGAAGTTTCTCAGAAAGCTTCTTTCTCTTTGTTATCGGAGGATATTTCCTTTGGCCCTATAGTCATCAATGGGATCCGAAATATCTGTTCTCAGATTCCACAGAAATAAGGCTAGCAAAGAGATCCACGAAATACAGATGTAACTCTCTGAGATGAATTAACAGAACACTAAGCAGTTTCTCAGAAAGCTTCTTTCCAGATATCATCTGGGGATATTTCCTTTTTCACCATAGCCCTCTGTGGGCTTCCAAATATCACTTTGCCAATTCCACAAGAACTGTCTTAGCGAAAGGCTTCTTGAGGGGAAAGCTGTAACTCTGTGACATGATTTCACAGAACCCAAAGAAGTTTCTCAGAAAGCTTCTTTCTCTTTGTTATCGCAGGATATTTCCTTTGGCCCTATAGTCATCAATGGGATCCGAAATATCTGTTCTCAGATTCCATAGCAATAAGGCTAGCAAAGAGATGCACCTAATACACATGTAACTCTGTGAGATGAATTAACAGAACACTAAGCAGTTTCTCAGAAAGCTTCTTTCCAGATTTCATCTGAGGATATTTCCTTTTTCACCATAGCCCTCTGTGGGCTTCCAAATATCACTTTGCCAATTCCACAAGAACTGTCTTAGCGAAAGGCTTCTTGAGGGGAAAGCTGTAACTCTGTGAGATGATTTCACAGAACACAAAGAAGATTCTCAGAAAGCTTCTTTCTCTTTGATATCGGAGGATATTTCCTTTGGCCTTATAGTCATCAATGGGATCCGAAATATCTGTTCTCAGATTCCACAGAAATAAGGCTAGCAAAGAGATGCACCAAATACACATGTAACTCTGTGAGATGAATTAAGAGAACACTAAGTAGTTTCCCAGAAAGCTTCTTTCCAGATTTCCTGTGAGGATATTTCCTTTTTCACCATAGCCCTCTATGGGCTTCCAAATATCACTTTGCCAATTCCACAAGAACTGTCTTAGCGAAAGGCTTCTTGAGGGGAAAGCTGTAACTCTGTGAGATGATATCACAGAACACAAAGAAGTTTCTCAGAAAGCTTCTTTCTCTTTGTTATCGGAGGATATTTCCTTTGGCCCTATAGTGTTCAATGGGATCCGAAATATCTGTTCTCAGATTCCACAGAAATAAGGCTAGCAAAGAGATGCACCAAATACACATGTAACTCTGTGAGATGAATTAACAGAACACTAAGCAGTTTCTCAGAAAGCTTCTTTCCAGATTTCATCTGAGGATATTTCCTTTTTCACCATAGCCCTCTAAGGGCTTCCAAATATCAATTTGCCAATTCCACAAGAACTGTCTTAGAGAAAGGCTTCTTGAGGGGAAAGCTGTAACTCTGTGAGATGATTTCACAGAACACAAAGAAGTTTCTCAGAAAGCTTCTTTCTCTTTGTTATCGGAGGATATTTCCTTTGGCCCTATAGTCATCAATGGGATCCGAAATATCTGTTTTCAGATTCCACAGAAATAAGGCTAGCAAAGAGATCCAGGAAATACACATGTAACACTGTGAGATGAATTAACAGAACACTAAGCAGTTTCTCAGAAAGCTTCTTTCCAGATTTCATCTGAGGATATTTCCTTTTTCACCATAGCCCTCTGTGGGCTTCCAAATATCACTTTGCCAATTCCACAAGAACTATCTTAGCGAAAGGCTTCTTGAGGGGAAAGCTGTAACTCTGTGAGATGATTTCACAGAACACAAAGAAGTTTCTCAAAAAGCTTCTTTCTCTTTGTTATCGGAGGATATTTCCTTTGGCCCTATAGTCTTCAATGGGATCGGAATATCTGTTCTCAGATTCCACAGAAAAAAGGCTAGCAAAGAGATGCACCAAATACACATGTAACTCTGTGAGATGAATTAACAGAACACTAAGCAGTTTCTCAGAAAGCTTCTTTCCAGATTTCATCTGAGGATATTTCCTTTTTCACCATAGCCCTCTGTGGGCTTTCAAATATCACTTTGCCAATTTCACAAGAACTGTCTTAGCGAAAGGCTTCTTGAGGGGAAAGCTGTAACACTGTGAGATGATTTCACAGAACCCAAAGAAGTTTCTCAGAAAGCTTCTTTCTCTTTGTTATCGCAGGATATTTCCTTTGGCCCTATAGTCATCAATGGGATACGAAATATCTGTTCTCAGATTCCACAGAAATAAGGCTAGCAAAGAGATGCACCAAATACACATGTAACTCTGTGAGATGAATTAACAGAACACTAAGCAGTTTCTCAGAAAGCTTCTTTCCAGATTTCATCTGAGGATATTTCCTTTTTCACCATAGCCCTCTATGGGCTTCCAAATATCATTTTGCCAATTCCACAAGAACTGTCTTAGCGAAAGGCTTCTTGAGGGCAAAGCTGTAACTCTGTGAGATGATTTCACAGAACACAAAGAAGTTTCTCAGAAAGCTTCTTTCTCTTTGTTATCGGAGGATATTTCCGTTGGCCCTATAGTCATCAATGGGATCCGAAATATCTGTTCTCAGATTCCACAGAAATAAGGCTAGCAAAGAGATCCACGAAATACAGATGTAACTCTGTGAGATGAATTAACAGAACACTAAGCAGTTTCTCAGAAAGCTTCTTTCCAGGTTTCATCTGAGGATATTTCCTTTTTCACCATAGCCCTCTGTGGGCTTCCAAATATCACTTTGCCAATTCCACAAGAACTGTCTTAGCGAAAGGCTTCTTGAGGGGAAAGCTGTAACTCTGTGAGATGATTTCACAGAACACAAAGAAGTTTCTCAAAAAGCTTCTTTCTCTTTGTTATCGGAGGATATTTCCTTTGGCCCTATAGTCTTCAATGGGATCCGAAATATCTGTTCTCAGATTCCACAGAAATAAGGCTAGCAAAGAGATGCATCAAATACACATGTAACTCTGTGAGATGAATTAACAGAACACTAAGCAGTTTCTCAGAAAGCTTCTTTCCAGATTTCATCTGAGGATATTTCCTTTTTCACCATAGCCCTCTGTGGGCTTCCAAATATCACTTTGCCAATTCCACAAGAACTGTCTTAGCGAAAGGCTTCTTGAGGGGAAAGCTGTAACACTGTGAGATGATTTCACAGAACCCAAAGAAGTTTCTCAGAAAGCTTCTTTCTCTTTGTTATCGCAGGATATTTCCTTTGGCCCTATAGTCATCAATGGGATACGAAATATCTGTTCTCAGATTCCACAGAAATAAGGCTAGCAAAGAGATGCACCAAATACACATGTACTCTGTGAGATGAATTAACAGAACACTAAGCAGTTTCTCAGAAAGCTTCTTTCCAGATTTCATCTGAGGATATTTCCTTTTTCACCATAGCCCTCTATGGGCTCCCAAATATTACTGTGCCAATTCCACAAGAACTGTCTTAGCGAAAGGCTTCTTGAGGGGAAAGCTGTAACTCTGTGAGATGATTTCACAGAACACAAAGAAGTTTCTCAGAAAGCTACTTTCTCTTTGTTATCGGAGGATATTTCCTTTGGCCCTATAGTCATCAATGGGATCCGAAATATCTGTTCTCAGATTCCACAGAAATAAGGCTAGCAAAGAGATCCACGAAATACAGATGTAACTCTGTGAGATGAATTAACAGAACACTAAGCAGTTTCTCAGAAACCTTCTTTCCAGATTTCATCTGAGGATATTTCCTTTTTCACCATAGCCCTCTGGGGGCTTCCAAATATCACTTTGCCAATTCCACAAGAACTGTCTTAGCGAAAGGCTTCTTGAGGGGAAAGCTGTAACACTGTGAGATGATTTCACAGAACCCAAAGAAGTCTCTCAGAAAGCTTCTTTCTCTTTGTTATCGCAGGATATTTCCTTTGGCCCTATAGTCATCAATGGGATAGGAAATATCTGTTCTCAGATTCCACAGAAATAAGGCTAGCAAAGAGATGCACCAAATACACATGTAACTCTGTGAGATGAATTAACAGAACACTAAGCAGTTTCTCAGATAGCTTCTTTCCAGATTTCATCTGAGGATATTTCTTTTTTCACCATAGCCCTCTATGGGCTTCCAAATATCACTTTGCCAATTCCACAAGAACTGTCTTAGCGAAAGGCTTCTTGAGGGGAAAGCTGTAACTCTGTGAGATGATTTCACAGAACACAAAGAAGTTTCTCAGAAAGCTTCTTTCTCTTTGTTATCGGAGGATATTTCCTTTGGCCCTATAGTCATCAATGGGATCCGAAATATCTGTTCTCAGATTCCACAGAAATAAGGCTAGCAAAGAGATCCACGAAATACAGATGTAACTCTGTGAGATGAAATAACAGAACACTAAGCAGTTTCTCAGAAAGCTTCTTTCCAGGTTTCATCTGAGGATATTTCCTTTTTCACCATAGCCCTCAGTGGGCTTCCAAATATCACTTTGCCAATTCCACAAGAACTGTCTTAGCGAAAGGCTTCTTGAGGGGAAAGCTGTAACTCTGTGAGATGATTTCACAGAACACAAAGAAGTTTCTCAGAAAGCTTCTTTCTCTTTGTTATCGGAGGATATTTCCTTTGGCCCTATAGTCATCAATGGGATCCGAAATATCTGTTCTCAGATTCCACAGAAATAAGGCTAGCAAAGAGATCCACGAAATACAGATGTAACTCTGTGAGATGAATTAACAGAACACTAAGCAGTTTCTCAGAAAGCTTCTTTCCAGATTTCATCTGAGGATATTTCCTTTTTCACCATAGCCCTCTGTGGGCTTCCAAATATCACTTTGCCAATTCCACAAGAACTGTCTTAGCGAAAGGCTTCTTGAGGGGAAAGCTGTAACTCTGTGAGATGATTTCACAGAACACAAAGAAGATTCTCAGAAAGCTTCTTTCTCTTTGATATCGGAGGATATTTCCTTTGGCCTTATAGTCATCAATGGGATCCGAAACATCTGTTCTCAGATTCCACAGAAATAAGGCTAGCAAAGAGGTGCACCAAATACACATGTAACTCTGTGAGATGAATTAACAGAACACTAAGTAGTTTCCCAGAAAGCTTCTTTCCAGATTTCCTGTGAGGATATTTCCTTTTTCACCATAGCCCTCTATGGGCTTCCAAATATCACTTTGCCAATTCCACAAAAACTGTTTTAGCGAAAGGCTTCTTGAGGGGAAAGCTGTAACTCTGTGAGATGATATCACAGAACACAAAGAAGTTTCTCAGAAAGCTTCTTTCTCTTTGTTATCGGAGGATATTTCCTTTGGCCCTATAGTCTTCGATGGGATCCGAAATATCTGTTCTCAGATTCCACAGAAATAAGGCTAGCAAAAAGATGCAACAAATACACATGTAACTCTGTGAGATGAATTAACAGAACACTAAGCAGTTTCTCAGAAAGCTTCTTTCCAGATTTCATCTGAGGATATTTCCTTTTTCACCATAGCCCTCTATGGGCTTCCAAATATCACTTTGCCAATTCCACAAGAACTGTCTTAGCGAAAGGCTTCTTGAGGGGAAAGCTGTAACTCTGTGAGATGATTTCACAGAACACAAAGAAGTTTCTCAGAAAGCTTCTTTCTCTTTGTTATCGGAGGATATTTCCTTTGGCCCTATAGTCATCAATGGGATCCGAAATATCTGTTCTCAGATTCCACAGAAATAAGGCTAGCAAAGAGATCAACGATATACAGATGTAACTCTGTGAGATGAATTAACAGAACACTAAGCAGTGTCTCAGAAAGCTTCTTTCCAGATTTCATCTGGGGATATTTCCTTTTTCACCATAGCCCTCTGTGGGCTTCCAAATATCACTTTGCCAATTCCACAAGAACTGTCTTAGCGAAAGGCTTCTTGAGGGGAAAGCTGTAACTCTGTGAGATGATTTCACAGAACACAAAGAAGTTTCTCAGAAAGCTTCTTTCTCTTTGTTATCGCAGGATATTTCCTTTGGCCCTATAGTCATCAATGGGATCCGAAATATCTGTTCTCAGATTCCACAGAAATAAGGCTAGCAAAGAGATGCACCAAATACACATGTAACTCTGTGAGATGAATTAACAGAACACTAAGCAGTTTCTCAGAAAGCATCTTTCCAGATTTCATCTGAGGATATTTCCTATTTCACCATAGCCATCTATGGGCTTCCAAATATCACTTTGCCAATTCCACAAGAACTGTCTTAGCGAAAGGCTTCTTGAGGGGAAAACTGTAACTCTGTGAGATGATTTCACAGAACACAAAGAAGTTTCTCAGAAAGCTTCTTTCTCTTTGTTATCGCAGGATATTTGCTTTGGCCCTATAGTCATCAATGGGATCCGAAACATCTGTTCTCAGATTCCACAGAAATAAGGCTAGCAAAGAGATGCACCAAATACACATGTAACTCTGTGAGATGAATTTAGAGAACACTAAGCAGTTTCTCAGAAAGCTTCTTTCCAGATTTCATCTGAGGATATTTCCTTTTTCACCATAGCCCTCTATGGGCTTCCAAATATCAATTTGCCAATTCCACAAGAACTGTCTTAGCGAAAGGCTTCTTGAGGGGAAAGCTGTAACTCTGTGAGATGATTTCACAGAACACAAAGAAGTTTCTCAGAAAGCTTCTTTCTCTTTGTTATCGGAGGATATTTCCTTTGGCCCT
Organism: Macaca nemestrina; assembly: GCF_043159975.1. Lineage (NCBI taxonomy): Eukaryota > Metazoa > Chordata > Mammalia > Primates > Cercopithecidae > Macaca > Macaca nemestrina. The sequence continues at coordinate 103,950,983 of NC_092133.1, read as the reverse complement.
ATAGTCATCAATGGGATCCGAAATATCTGTTCTCAGATTCCACAGAAATAAGGTTAGCAAAGAGATCCACGAAATACAGATGTAACTCTGTGAGATGAATTAACAGAACACTAAGCAGTTTCTCAGAAAGCTTCTTTCCAGGTTTCATCTGAGGATATTTCCTTTTTCACCGTAGCCCTCTGTGGGCTTCCAAATATCACTTTGCCAATTCCACAAGAACTGTCTTAGCGAAAGGCTTCTTGAGGGGAAAGCTGTAACTCTGTGAGATGATTTCACAGAACACAAAGAAGATTCTCAGAAAGCTTCTTTCTCTTTGTTATCGGAGGATATTTCCTTTGGCCCTATAGTCATCAATGGGATCCGAAATATCTGTTCTCAGATTCCACAGAAATAAGGCTAGCAAAGAGATCCACGAAATACAGATGTAACTCTGTGAGATGAACTAACAGAACACTAAGCAGTTTCTCAGAAAGCTTCTTTCCAGGTTTCATCTGAGGATATTTCCTTTTTCACCATAGCCCTCTATGGGCTTCCAAATATCACTTTGCCAATTCCACAAGAACTGTCTTAGCGAAAGGCTTCTTGAGGGGAAAGCTGTAACTCTGTGAGATGATTTCACAGAACACAAAGAAGTTTCTCAGAAAGCTTCTTTCTCTTTGTTATCGGAGGATATTTCCTTTGGCCCTATAGTCATCAATGGGATCCGAAATATCTGTTCTCAGATTCCACAGAAATAAGGCTAGCAAAGAGATCCACGAAATACAGATGTAACTCTGTGAGATGAATTAACAGAACACTAAGCAGTTTCTCAGAAAGCTTCTTTCCAGATTTCATCTGAGGATATTTCCTTTTTCACCATAGCCCTCTGTGGGCTTCCAAATATCACTTTGCCAATTCCACAAGAACTGTCTTAGCGAAAGGCTTCTTGAGGGGAAAGCTGTAACTCTGTGAGATGATTTCACAGAACACAAAGAAGATTCTCAGAAAGCTTCTTTCTCTTTGATATCGGAGGATATTTCCTTTGGCCTTATAGTCATCAATGGGATCCGAAACATCTGTTCTCAGATTCCACAGAAATAAGGCTAGCAAAGAGGTGCACCAAATACACATGTAACTCTGTGAGATGAATTAACAGAACACTAAGTAGTTTCCCAGAAAGCTTCTTTCCAGATTTCCTGTGAGGATATTTCCTTTTTCACCATAGCCCTCTATGGGCTTCCAAATATCACTTTGCCAATTCCACAAGAACTGTCTTAGCGAAAGGCTTCTTGAGGGGAAAGCTGTAACACTGTGAGATGATTTCACAGAACCCAAAGAAGTTTCTCAGAAAGCTTCTTTCTCTTTGTTATCGCAGGATATTTCCTTTGGCCCTATAGTCATCAATGGGATAGGAAATATCTGTTCTCAGATTCCACAGAAATAAGGCTAGCAAAGAGATGCACCAAATACACATGTAACTCTGTGAGATGAATTAACAGAACACTAAGCAGTTTCTCAGAAAGCTTCTTTCCAGATTTCATCTGAGTATATTTCCTTTTTCACCATAGCCCTCTATGGGCTTCCAAATATCACTTTGCCAATTCCACAAGAACTGTCTTAGCGAAAGGCTTCTTGAGGGGAAAGCTGTAACTCTGTGAGATGATTTCACAGAACACAAAGAAGTTTCTCAGAAAGCTTCTTTCTCTTTGTTATCGGAGGATATTTCCTTTGGCCCTATTGTCATCAATGGGATCCGAAATATCTGTTCGCAGATTCCACAGAAATAAGGCTAGCAAAGAGATGCACCAAATACACATTTAACTCTGTGAGATGAATTAACAGAACACTAAGCAGTTTCTCAGAAAGCTTCTTTCCAGATTTCATCTGAGGATATTTCCTTTTTCACCATAGCCCTCTATGGGCTTCCAAATATCATTTTGCCAATTCCACAAGAACTGTCTTAGCGAAAGGCTTCTTGAGGGCAAAGCTGTAACTCTGTGAGATGATTTCACAGAACACAAAGAAGTTTCTCAGAAAGCTTCTTTCTCTTTGTTATCGGAGGATATTTCCTTTGGCCCTATAGTCATCAATGGGATCCGAAATATCTGTTCTCAGATTCCACAGAAATAAGGCTAGCAAAGAGATCCACGAAATACAGATGTAACTCTGTGAGATGAATTAACAGAACACTAAGCAGTTTCTCAGAAAGCTTCTTTCCAGGTTTCATCTGAGGATATTTCCTTTTTCACCATAGCCCTCTGTGGGCTTCCAAATATCACTTTGCCAATTCCACAAGAACTGTCTTAGCGAAAGGCTTCTTGAGGGGAAAGCTGTAACTCTGTGAGATGATTTCACAGAACACAAAGAAGTTTCTCAAAAAGCTTCTTTCTCTTTGTTATCGGAGGATATTTCCTTTGGCCCTATAGTCTTCAATGGGATCCGAAATATCTGTTCTCAGATTCCACAGAAATAAGGCTAGCAAAGAGATGCATCAAATACACATGTAACTCTGTGAGATGAATTAACAGAACACTAAGCAGTTTCTCAGAAAGCTTCTTTCCAGATTTCATCTGAGGATACTTCCTTTTTCACCATAGCCCTCTGTGGGCTTCCAAATATCACTTTGCCAATTCCACAAGAACTGTCTTAGCGAAAGGCTTCTTGAGGGGAAAGCTGTAACACTGTGAGATGATTTCACAGAACCCAAAGAAGTTTCTCAGAAAGCTTCTTTCTCTTTGTTATCGCAGGATATTTCCTTTGGCCCTATAGTCATCAATGGGATACGAAATATCTGTTCTCAGATTCCACAGAAATAAGGCTAGCAAAGAGATGCACCAAATACACATGTAACTCTGTGAGATGAATTAACAGAACACTAAGCAGTTTCTCAGAAAGCTTCTTTCCAGATTTCATCTGAGGATATTTCCTTTTTCACCATAGCCCTCTATGGGCTTCCAAATATCACTTTGCCAATTCCACAAGAACTGTCTTAGCGAAAGGCTTCTTGAGGGGAAAGCTGTAACTCTGTGAGATGATTTCACAGAACACAAAGAAGTTTCTCAGAAAGCTACTTTCTCTTTGTTATCGGAGGATATTTCCTTTGGCCCTATAGTCATCAATGGGATCCGAAATATCTGTTCTCAGATTCCACAGAAATAAGGCTAGCAAAGAGATCCACGAAATACAGATGTAACTCTGTGAGATGAATTAACAGAACACTAAGCAGTTTCTCAGAAAGCTTCTTTCCAGATTTCATCTGAGGATATTTCCTTTTTCACCATAGCCCTCTGGGGGCTTCCAAATATCACTTTGCCAATTCCACAAGAACTGTCTTAGCGAAAGGCTTCTTGAGGGGAAAGCTGTAACACTGTGAGATGATTTCACAGAACCCAAAGAAGTCTCTCAGAAAGCTTCTTTCTCTTTGTTATCGCAGGATATTTCCTTTGGCCCTATAGTCATCAATGGGATAGGAAATATCTGTTCTCAGATTCCACAGAAATAAGGCTAGGAAAGAGATGCACCAAATACACATGTAACTCTGTGAGATGAATTAACAGAACACTAAGCAGTTTCTCAGAAAGCTTCTTTCCAGATTTCATCTGAGGATATTTCCTTTTTCACCATAGCCCTCTATGGGCTTCCAAATATCACTTTGCCAATTCCACAAGAACTGTCTTAGCGAAAGGCTTCTTGAGGGGAAAGCTGTAACTCTGTGAGATGATTTCACAGAACACAAAGAAGTTTCTCAGAAAGCTTCTTTCTCTTTGTTATCGGAGGATATTTCCTTTGGCCCTATAGTCATCAATGGGATCCGAAATATCTGTTCTCAGATTCCACAGAAATAAGGCTAGCAAAGAGATGCACCAAATACACATGTAACTCTGTGAGATGAATTAACAGAACACAAAGCAGTTTCCCAGAAAGCTTCTTTCCAGATTTCCTGTGAGGATATTTCCTTTTTCACCATAGCCCTCTATGGGCTTCCAAATATCACTTTGCCAATTCCACAAGAACTGTCTTAGCGAAAGGCTTCTTGAGGGGAAAGCTGTAACTCTGTGAGATGATATCACAGAACACAAAGAAGTTTCTCAGAAAGCTTCTTTCTCTTTGTTATCGGAGGATATTTCCTTTGGCCCTATAGTCATCAATGGGATGCGAAATATCTGTTCTCAGATTCCACAGAAATAAGGCTAGCAAAGAGATCCACGAAATACAGATGTAACTCTCTGAGATGAATTAACAGAACACTAAGCAGTTTCTCAGAAAGCTTCTTTCCAGATATCATCTGGGGATATTTCCTTTTTCACCATAGCCCTCTGTGGGCTTCCAAATATCACTTTGCCAATTCCCCAAGAACTGTCTTAGCGAAAGGCTTCTTGAGGGGAAAGCTGTAACTCTGTGAGATGATTTCACAGAACCCAAAGAAGTTTCGCAGAAAGCTTCTTTCTCTTTGTTATCGCAGGATGTTTCCTTTGGCCCTATAGTCATCAATGGGATCTGAAATATCTATTCTCAGATTCCACAGCAATAAGGCTAGCAAAGAGATGCACCAAATACACATGTAACTCTGTGAGATGAATTAACAGAACACTAAGCAGTTTCTCAGAAAGCTTCTTTCCAGATTTCATCTGAGGATATTTCCTTTTTCACCATAGCCCTCTGTGGGCTTCCAAATATCACTTTGCCAATTCCACAAGAACTGTCTTAGCGAAAGGCTTCTTGAGGGGAAAGCTGTAACTCTGTGAGATGATTTCACAGTACACAAAGAAGATTCTCAGAAAGCTTCTTTCTCTTTGATATCGGAGGATATTTCCTTCGGCCTTATAGTCATCAATGGGATCCGAAATATCTGTTCTCAGATTCCACAGAAATAAGGCTAGCAAAGAGATGCACCAAATACACATGTAACTCTGTGAGATGAATTAACAGAACACTAAGTAGTTTCCCAGAAAGCTTCTTTCCAGATTTCCTGTGAGGATATTTCCTTTTTCACCATAGCCCTCTATGGGCTTCCAAATATCACTTTGAAAATTCCACAAGAACTGTCTTAGCGAAAGGCTTCTTGAGGGGAAAGCTGTAACTCTGTGAGATGATATCACAGAACACAAAGAAGTTTCTCAGAAAGCTTCTTTCTCTTTGTTATCGGAGGATATTTCCTTTGGCCCTATAGTCATCAATGGGATCCGAAATATCTGTTCTCAGATTCCACAGAAATAAGGCTAGCAAAGAGATGCACCAAATACACATGTAACTCTGTGAGATGAATTAACAGAACACTAAGCAGTTTCTCAGAAAGCTTCTTTCCAGATTTCATCTGAGGATATTTCCTTTTTCACCATAGCCCTCTATGGGCTTCCAAATATCAATTTGCCAATTCCACAAGAACTGTCTTAGAGAAAGGCTTCTTGAGGGGAAAGCTGTAACTCTGTGAGATGATTTCACAGAACACAAAGAAGTTTCTCAGAAAGCTTCTTTCTCTTTGTTATCGGAGGATATTTCCTTTGGCCCTATAGTCATCAATGGGATACGAAATATCTGTTTTCAGATTCCACAGAAATAAGGCTAGCAAAGAGATCCACGAAATACAGATGTAACTCTGTGAGATGAATTAACAGAACACTAAGCAGTTTCTCAGAAAGCTTCTTTCCAGATTTCCTGTGAGGATATTTCCTTTTTCACCATAGCCCTCTATGGGCTTCCAAATATCACTTTGCCAATTCCACAAGAACTGCCTTAGCGAAAGGCTTCTTGAGGGGAAAGCTGTAACTCTGTGAGATGATATCACAGAACACAAAGAAGTTTCTCAGAAAGCTTCTTTCTCTTTGTTATCGGAGGATATTTCCTTTGGCCCTATAGTCTTCCATGGGATCCGAAATATCTGTTCTCAGATTCCCCAGAAATAAGGCTAGCAAAGAGATGCACCAAATACACATGTAACTCTGTGAGATGAATTAACAGAACACTAAGCAGTTTCTCAGAAAGCTTCTTTCCAGATTTCATCTGAGGATATTTCCTTTTTCACCATAGCCCTCTATGGGCTTCCAAATATCACTTTGCCAATTCCACAAGAACTGTCTTAGCGAAAGGCTTCTTGAAGGGAAAGCTGTAACTCTGTGAGATGATTTCACAGAACACAAAGAAGTTTCTCAGAAAGCTTCTTTCTCTTTGTTATCGGAGGATATTTCCTTTGGCCCTATAGTCATCAATGGGATCCGAAATATCTGTTCTCAGATTCCACAGAAATAAGGCTAGCAAAGAGATCCACGAAATACAGATGTAACTCTGTGAGATGAATTAACAGAACACTAAGCAGTTTCTCAGAAAGCTTCTTTCCAGATATCATCTGAGGATATTTCCTTTTTCACCATAGCCCTCTGTGGGCTTCCAAATATCACTTTGCCAATTCCACAAGAACTGTCTTAGCGAAAGGCTTCTTGAGGGGAAAGCTGTAACTCTGTGAGATGATTTCACAGAACACAAAGAAGTTTCTCAGAAAGCTTCTTTCTCTTTGTTATCGGAGGATATTTCCTTTGGCCCTATAGTCATCAATGGGATCCGAAATATCTGTTCTCAGATTCCACAGAAATAAGGCTAGCAAAGAGATCCACGAAATACAGATGTAACTCTGTGAGATGAATTAACAGAACACTAAGCAGTTTCTCAGAAAGCTTCTTTCCAGATTTCATCTGAGGATATTTCCTTTTTCACCATAGCCCTCTGTGGGCTTCCAAATATCACTTTGCCAATTCCACAAGAACTGTCTTAGCGAAAGGCTTCTTGAGGGGAAAGCTGTAACTCTGTGAGATGATTTCACAGAACACAAAGAAGATTCTCAGAAAGCTTCTTTCTCTTTGATATCGGAGGATATTTCCTTTGGCCTTATAGTCATCAATGGGATCCGAAACATCTGTTCTCAGATTCCACAGAAATAAGGCTAGCAAAGAGGTGCACCAAATACACATGTAACTCTGTGAGATGAATTAACAGAAGAGTAAGTAGTTTCCCAGAAAGCTTCTTTCCAGATTTCCTGTGAGGATATTTCCTTTTTCACCATAGCCCTCTATGGGCTTCCAAATATCACTTTGCCAATTCCACAAGAACTGTCTTAGCGAAAGGCTTCTTGAGGGGAAAGCTGTAACTCTGTGAGATGATATCACAGAACACAAAGAAGTTTCTCAGAAAGCTTCTTTCTCTTTGTTATCGGAGGATATTTCCTTTGGCCCTATAGTCTTCAATGGGATCCGAAATATCTGTTCTCAGATTCCACAGAAATAAGGCTAGCAAAGAGATGCACCAAATACACATGTAACTCTGTGAGATGAATTAACAGAACACTAAGCAGTTTCTCAGAAAGCTTCTTTCCAGATTTCATCTGAGGATATTTCCTTTTTCACAATAGCCCTCTATGGTCTTCCAAATATCACTTTGCCAATTCCACAAGAACTGTCTTAGCGAAAGGCTTCTTGAGGGGAAAGATGTAACTCTGTGAGATGATTTCACAGAACACAAAGAAGTTTCTCAGAAAGCTTCTTTCTCTTTGTTATCGGAGGATATTTCCTTTGGCCCTATAGTCATCAATGGGATCCGAAATATCTGTTCTCAGATTCCACAGAAATAAGGCTAGCAAAGAGATCCACGAAATACAGATGTAACTCTGTGAGATGAATTAACAGAACACTAAGCAGTGTCTCAGAAAGCTTCTTTCCAGATTTCATCTGGGGATATTTCCTTTTTCACCATAGCCCTCTGTGGGCTTCCAAATATCACTTTGCCAATTCCACAAGAACTGTCTTAGCGAAAGGCTTCTTGAGGGGAAAGCTGTAACTCTGTGAGATGATTTCACAGAACACAAAGAAGTTTCTCAGAAAGCTTCTTTCTCTTTGTTATCGCAGGATATTTCCTTTGGCCCTATAGTCATCAATGGGATCCGAAATATCTGTTCTCAGATTCCACAGAAATAAGGCTAGCAAAGAGATGCACCAAATACACATGTAACTCTGTGAGATGAATTAACAGAACACTAAGCAGTTTCTCAGAAAGCATCTTTCCAGATTTCATCTGAGGATATTTCCTTTTTCACCATAGCCCTCTATGGGCTTCCAAATATCACTTTGCCAATTCCACAAGAACTGTCTTAGCGAAAGGCTTCTTGAGGGGAAAACTGTAACTCTGTGAGATGATTTCACAGAACACAAAGAAGTTTCTCAGAAAGCTTCTTTCTCTTTGTTATCGCAGGATATTTGCTTTGGCCGTATAGTCATCAATGGGATCCGAAACATCTGTTCTCAGATTCCACAGAAATAAGGCTAGCAAAGAGATGCACCAAATACACATGTAACTCTGTGAGATGAATTAAGAGAACACTAAGCAGTTTCTCAGAAAGCTTCTTTCCAGATTTCATCTGAGGATATTTCCTTTTTCACCATAGCCCTCTATGGGCTTCCAAATATCACTTTGCCAATTCCACAAGAACTGTCTTAGCGAAAGGCTTCTTGAGGGGAAAGCTGTAACTCTGTGAGATGATTTCACAGAACACAAAGAAGTTTCTCAGAAAGCTTCTTTCTCTTTGTTATCGGAGGATATTTCCTTTGGCCCTATAGTCATCAATGGGATCCGAAATATCTGTTCTCAGATTCCACAGAAATAAGGCTAGCAAAGAGATCCACGAAATACAGATGTAACTCTGTGAGATGAATTAACAGAACACTAAGCAGTTTCTCAGAAAGCTTCTTTCCAGGTTTCATCTGAGGATATTTCCTTTTTCACCGTAGCCCTCTGTGGGCTTCCAAATATCACTTTGCCAATTCCACAAGAACTGTCTTAGCGAAAGGCTTCTTGAGGGGAAAGCTGTAACTCTGTGAGATGATTTCACAGAACACAAAGAAGTTTCTCAGAAAGCTTCTTTCTCTTTGTTATCGGAGGATATTTCCTTTGGCCCTATAGTCATCAATGGGATCCGAAATATCTGTTCTCAGATTCCACAGAAATAAGGCTAGCAAAGAGATCCACGAAATACAGATGTAACTCTCTGAGATGAATTAACAGAACACTAAGCAGTTTCTCAGAAAGCTTCTTTCCAGATATCATCTGGGGATATTTCCTTTTTCACCATAGCCCTCTGTGGGCTTCCAAATATCACTTTGCCAATTCCCCAAGAACTGTCTTAGCGAAAGGCTTCTTGAGGGGAAAGCTGTAACTCTGTGAGATGATTTCACAGAACCCAAAGAAGTTTCTCAGAAAGCTTCTTTCTCTTTGTTATCGCAGGATATTTCCTTTGGCCCTATAGTCATCAATGGGATCCGAAATATCTATTCTCAGATTCCACAGCAATAAGGCTAGCAAAGAGATGCACCAAATACACATGTAACTCTGTGAGATGAATTAACAGAACACTAAGCAGTTTCTCAGAAAGCTTCTTTCCAGATTTCATCTGAGGATATTTCCTTTTTCACCATAGCCCTCTGTGGGCTTCCAAATATCACTTTGCCAATTCCACAAGAACTGTCTTAGCGAAAGGCTTCTTGAGGGGAAAGCTGTAACTCTGTGAGATGATTTCACAGAACACAAAGAAGATTCTCAGAAAGCTTCTTTCTCTTTGATATCGGAGGATATTTCCTTCGGCCTTATAGTCATCAATGGGATCCGAAATATCTGTTCTCAGATTCCACAGAAATAAGGCTAGCAAAGAGATGCACCAAATACACATGTAACTCTGTGAGATGAATTAACAGAACACTAAGTAGTTTCCCAGAAAGCTTCTTTCCAGATTTCCTGTGAGGATATTTCCTTTTTCACCATAGCCCTCTATGGGCTTCCAAATATCACTTTGCCAATTCCACAAGAACTGTCTTAGCGAAAGGCTTCTTGAGGGGAAAGCTGTAACTCTGTGAGATGATATCACAGAACACAAAGAAGTTTCTCAGAAAGCTTCTTTCTCTTTGTTATCGGAGGATATTTCCTTTGGCCCTATAGTCATCAATGGGATCCGAAATATCTGTTCTCAGATTCCACAGAAATAAGGCTAGCAAAGAGATCCACGAAATACAGATGTAACTCTCTGAGATGAATTAACAGAACACTAAGCAGTTTCTCAGAAAGCTTCTTTCCAGATATCATCTGGGGATATTTCCTTTTTCACCATAGCCCTCTGTGGGCTTCCAAATATCACTTTGCCAATTCCCCAAGAACTGTCTTAGCGAAAGGCTTCTTGAGGGGAAAGCTGTAACTCTGTGAGATGATTTCACAGAACACAAAGAAGTTTCTCAGAAAGCTTCTTTCTCTTTGTTATCGCAGGATATTTCCTTTGGCCCTATAGTCATCAATGGGATCCGAAATATCTATTCTCAGATTCCACAGCAATAAGGCTACCAAAGAGATGCACCAAATACACATGTAACTCTGTGAGATGAATTAACAGAACACTAAGCAGTTTCTCAGAAAGCTTCTTTCCAGATTTCATCTGAGGATATTTCCTTTTTCACCATAGCCCTCTGTGGGCTTCCAAATATCACTTTGCCAATTCCACAAGAACTGTCTTAGCGAAAGGCTTCTTGAGGGGAAAGCTGTAACTCTGTGAGATGATTTCACAGAACACAAAGAAGATTCTCAGAAAGCTTCTTTCTCTTTGATATCGGAGGATATTTCCTTCGGCCTTATAGTCATCAATGGGATCCGAAATATCTGTTCTCAGATTCCACAGAAATAAGGCTAGCAAAGAGATGCACCAAATACACATGTAACTCTGTGAGATGAATTAACAGAACACTAAGTAGTTTCCCAGAAAGCTTCTTTCCAGATTTCCTGTGAGGATATTTCCTTTTTCACCATAGCCCTCTATGGGCTTCCAAATATCACTTTGCCAATTCCACAAGAACTGTCTTAGCGAAAGGCTTCTTGAGGGGAAAGCTGTAACTCTGTGAGATGATATCACAGAACACAAAGAAGTTTCTCAGAAAGCTTCTTTCTCTTTGTTATCGGAGGATATTTCCTTTGGCCCTATAGTCTTCAATGGGATCCGAAATATCTGTTTTCAGATTCCACAGAAATAAGGCTAGCAAAGAGATGCACCAAATACACATGTAACTCTGTGAGATGAATTAACAGAACACTAAGCAGTTTCTCAGAAAGCTTCTTTCCAGATTTCATCTGAGGATATTTCCTTTTTCACCATAGCCCTCTATGGGCTTCCAAATATCACTTTGCCAATTCCACAAGAACTGTCTTAGAGAAAGGCTTCTTGAGGGGAAAGCTGTAACTCTGTGGGATGATTTCACAGAACACAAAGAAGTTTCTCAGAAAGCTTCTTTCTCTTTGTTATCGGAGGATATTTCCTTTGGCCCTATAGTCATCAATGGGATACGAAATATCTGTTTTCAGATTCCACAGAAATAAGGCTAGCAAAGAGATCCACGAAATACAGATGTAACTCTGTGAGATGAATTAACAGAACACTAAGCAGTTTCTCAGAAAGCTTCTTTCCAGATTTCCTGTGAGGATATTTCCTTTTTCACCATAGCCCTCTATGGGCTTCCAAATATCACTTTGCCAATTCCACAAGAACTGTCTTAGCGAAAGGCTTCTTGAGGGGAAAGCTGTAACTCTGTGAGATGATATCACAGAACACAAAGAAGTTTCTCAGAAAGCTTCTTTCTCTTTGTTATCGGAGGATATTTCCTTTGGCCCTATAGTCTTCAATGGGATCCGAAATATCTGTTCTCAGATTCCACAGAAATAAGGCTAGCAAAGAGATGCACCAAATACACATGTAACTCTGTGAGATGAATTAACAGAACACTAAGCAGTTTCTCAGAAAGCTTCTTTCCAGATTTCATCTGAGGATATTTCCTTTTTCACCATAGCCCTCTAAGGGCTTCCAAATATCAATTTGCCAATTCCACAAGAACTGTCTTAGCGAAAGTCTTCTTGAAGGGAAAGCTGTAACTCTGTGAGATGATTTCACAGAACACAAAGAAGTTTCTCAGAAAGCTTCTTTCTCTTTGTTATCGGAGGATATTTCCTTTGGCTCTATAGTCATCAATGGGATCCGAAATATCTGTTCTCAGATTCCACAGAAATAAGGCTAGCAAAGAGATCCACGATATACAGATGTAACTCTGTGAGATGAATTAACAGAACACTAAGCAGTTTCTCAGAAAGCTTTTTTCCAGGTTTCATCTGAGGATATTTCCTTTTTCACCATAGCCCTCTGTGGGCTTCCAAATATCACTTTGCCAATTCCACAAGAACTGTCTTAGCGAAAGGCTTCTTGAGGGGAAAGCTGTAACTCTGTGAGATGATTTCACAGAACACAAAGAAGTTTCTCAAAAAGCTTCTTTCTCTTTGTTATCGGAGGATATTTCCTTTGGCCCTATAGTCTTCAATGGGATCCGAAATATCTGTTCTCAGATTCCACAGAAATAAGGCTAGCAAAGGGATGCACCAAATACACATGTAACTCTGTGAGATGAATTAACAGAACACTAAGCAGTTTCTCAGAAAGCTTCTTTCCAGATTTCATCTGAGGATATTTCCTTTTTCACCATAGCCCTCTGTGGGCTTCCAAATATCACTTTGCCAATTCCACAAGAACTGTCTTAGCGAAAGGCTTCTTGAGGGGAAAGCTGTAACTCTGTGAGATGATTTCACAGAACACAAAGAAGTTTCTCAGAAAGCTTCTTTCTCTTTGTTATCGGAGGATATTTCCTTTGGCCCTATAGTCATCAATGGGATCCGAAATATCTGTTCTCAGATTCCACAGAAATAAGGCTAGCAAAGAGATGCACCAAATACACATGTAACTCTGTGAGATGAATTAGCAGAACACAAAGCAGTTTCCCAGAAAGCTTCTTTCCAGATTTCCTGTGAGGATATTTCCTTTTTCACCATAGCCCTCTATGGGCTTCCAAATATCACTTTGCCAATTCCACAAGAACTGTCTTAGCGAAAGGCTTCTTGAGGGGAAAGCTGTAACTCTGTGAGATGATTTCACAGAACACAAAGAAGTTTCTCAGAAAGCTTCTTTCTCTTTGTTATCGCAGGATATTTCCTTTGGCCCTATAGTCATCAATGGGATCCGAAATATCTATTCTCAGATTCCACAGCAATAAGGCTACCAAAGAGATGCACCAAATACACATGTAACTCTGTGAGATGAATTAACAGAACACTAAGCAGTTTCTCAGAAAGCTTCTTTCCAGATTTCATCTGAGGATATTTCCTTTTTCACCATAGCCCTCTGTGGGCTTCCAAATATCACTTTGCCAATTCCACAAGAACTGTCTTAGCGAAAGGCTTCTTGAGGGGAAAGCTGTAACTCTGTGAGATGATTTCACAGAACACAAAGAAGATTCTCAGAAAGCTTCTTTCTCTTTGATATCGGAGGATATTTCCTTCGGCCTTATAGTCATCAATGGGATCCGAAATATCTGTTCTCAGATTCCACAGAAATAAGGCTAGCAAAGAGATGCACCAAATACACATGTAACTCTGTGAGATGAATTAACAGAACACTAAGTAGTTTCCCAGAAAGCTTCTTTCCAGATTTCCTGTGAGGATATTTCCTTTTTCACCATAGCCCTCTATGGGCTTCCAAATATCACTTTGCCAATTCCACAAGAACTGTCTTAGCGAAAGGCTTCTTGAGGGGAAAGCTGTAACTCTGTGAGATGATATCACAGAACACAAAGAAGTTTCTCAGAAAGCTTCTTTCTCTTTGTTATCGGAGGATATTTCCTTTGGCCCTATAGTCTTCAATGGGATCCGAAATATCTGTTTTCAGATTCCACAGAAATAAGGCTAGCAAAGAGATGCACCAAATACACATGTAACTCTGTGAGATGAATTAACAGAACACTAAGCAGTTTCTCAGAAAGCTTCTTTCCAGATTTCATCTGAGGATATTTCCTTTTTCACCATAGCCCTCTATGGGCTTCCAAATATCACTTTGCCAATTCCACAAGAACTGTCTTAGAGAAAGGCTTCTTGAGGGGAAAGCTGTAACTCTGTGAGATGATTTCACAGAACACAAAGAAGTTTCTCAGAAAGCTTCTTTCTCTTTGTTATCGGAGGATATTTCCTTTGGCCCTATAGTCATCAATGGGATACGAAATATCTGTTTTCAGATTCCACAGAAATAAGGCTAGCAAAGAGATCCACGAAATACAGATGTAACTCTGTGAGATGAATTAACAGAACACTAAGCAGTTTCTCAGAAAGCTTCTTTCCAGATTTCCTGTGAGGATATTTCCTTTTTCACCATAGCCCTCTATGGGCTTCCAAATATCACTTTGCCAATTCCACAAGAACTGTCTTAGCGAAAGGCTTCTTGAGGGGAAAGCTGTAACTCTGTGAGATGATATCACAGAACACAAAGAAGTTTCTCAGAAAGCTTCTTTGTCTTTGTTATCGGAGGATATTTCCTTTGGCCCTATAGTCTTCAATGGGATCCGAAATATCTGTTCTCAGATTCCACAGAAATAAGGCTAGCAAAGAGATGCACCAAATACACATGTAACTCTGTGAGATGAATTAACAGAACACTAAGCAGTTTCTCAGAAAGCTTCTTTCCAGATTTCATCTGAGGATATTTCCTTTTTCACCATAGCCCTCTAAGGGCTTCCAAATATCAATTTGCCAATTCCACAAGAACTGTCTTAGCGAAAGGCTTCTTGAAGGGAAAGCTGTAACTCTGTGAGATGATTTCACAGAACACAAAGAAGTTTCTCAGAAAGCTTCTTTCTCTTTGTTATCGGAGGATATTTCCTTTGGCTCTATAGTCATCAATGGGATCCGAAATATCTGTTCTCAGATTCCACAGAAATAAGGCTAGCAAAGAGATCCACGATATACAGATGTAACTCTGTGAGATGAATTAACAGAACACTAAGCAGTTTCTCAGAAAGCTTTTTTCCAGGTTTCATCTGAGGATATTTCCTTTTTCACCATAGCCCTCTGTGGGCTTCCAAATATCACTTTGCCAATTCCACAAGAACTGTCTTAGCGAAAGGCTTCTTGAGGGGAAAGCTGTAACTCTGTGAGATGATTTCACAGAACACAAAGAAGTTTCTCAAAAAGCTTCTTTCTCTTTGTTATCGGAGGATATTTCCTTTGGCCCTATAGTCTTCAATGGGATCCGAAATATCTGTTCTCAGATTCCACAGAAATAAGGCTAGCAAAGGGATGCACCAAATACACATGTAACTCTGTGAGATGAATTAACAGAACACTAAGCAGTTTCTCAGAAAGCTTCTTTCCAGATTTCATCTGAGGATATTTCCTTTTTCACCATAGCCCTCTGTGGGCTTCCAAATATCACTTTGCCAATTCCACAAGAACTGTCTTAGCGAAAGGCTTCTTGAGGGGAAAGCTGTAACTCTGTGAGATGATTTCACAGAACACAAAGAAGTTTCTCAGAAAGCTTCTTTCTCTTTGTTATCGGAGGATATTTCCTTTGGCCCTATAGTCATCAATGGGATCCGAAATATCTGTTCTCAGATTCCACAGAAATAAGGCTAGCAAAGAGATGCACCAAATACACATGTAACTCTGTGAGATGAATTAGCAGAACACAAAGCAGTTTCCCAGAAAGCTTCTTTCCAGATTTCCTGTGAGGATATTTCCTTTTTCACCATAGCCCTCTATGGGCTTCCAAATATCACTTTGCCAATTCCACAAGAACTGTCTTAGCGAAAGGCTTCTTGAGGGGAAAGCTGTAACTCTGTGAGATGATATCACAGAACACAAAGAAGTTTCTCAGAAAGCTTCTTTCTCTTTGTTATCGGAGGATATTTCCTTTGGCCCTATAGTCATCAATGGGATGCGAAATATCTGTTCTCAGATTCCACAGAAATAAGGCTAGCAAAGAGATCCACGAAATACAGATGTAACTCTCTGAGATGAATTAACAGAACACTAAGCAGTTTCTCAGAAAGCTTCTTTCCAGATATCATCTGGGGATATTTCCTTTTTCACCATAGCCCTCTGTGGGCTTCCAAATATCACTTTGCCAATTCCCCAAGAACTGTCTTAGCGAAAGGCTTCTTGAGGGGAAAGCTGTAACTCTGTGAGATGATTTCACAGTACACAAAGAAGATTCTCAGAAAGCTTCTTTCTCTTTGATATCGGAGGATATTTCCTTCGGCCTTATAGTCATCAATGGGATCCGAAATATCTGTTCTCAGATTCCACAGAAATAAGGCTAGCAAAGAGATGCACCAAATACACATGTAACTCTGTGAGATGAATTAACAGAACACTAAGTAGTTTCCCAGAAAGCTTCTTTCCAGATTTCCTGTGAGGATATTTCCTTTTTCACCATAGCCCTCTATGGGCTTCCAAATATCACTTTGCCAATTCCACAAGAACTGTCTTAGCGAAAGGCTTCTTGAGGGGAAAGCTGTAACTCTGTGAGATGATATCACAGAACACAAAGAAGTTTCTCAGAAAGCTTCTTTCTCTTTGTTATCGGAGGATATTTCCTTTGGCCCTATAGTCATCAATGGGATCCGAAATATCTGTTCTCAGATTCCACAGAAATAAGGCTAGCAAAGAGATGCACCAAATACACATGTAACTCTGTGAGATGAATTAACAGAACACTAAGCAGTTTCTCAGAAAGCTTCTTTCCAGATTTCATCTGAGGATATTTCCTTTTTCACCATAGCCCTCTATGGGCTTCCAAATATCAATTTGCCAATTCCACAAGAACTGTCTTAGAGAAAGGCTTCTTGAGGGGAAAGCTGTAACTCTGTGAGATGATTTCACAGAACACAAAGAAGTTTCTCAGAAAGCTTCTTTCTCTTTGTTATCGGAGGATATTTCCTTTGGCCCTATAGTCATCAATGGGATACGAAATATCTGTTTTCAGATTCCACAGAAATAAGGCTAGCAAAGAGATCCACGAAATACAGATGTAACTCTGTGAGATGAATTAACAGAACACTAAGCAGTTTCTCAGAAAGCTTCTTTCCAGATTTCCTGTGAGGATATTTCCTTTTTCACCATAGCCCTCTATGGGCTTCCAAATATCACTTTGCCAATTCCACAAGAACTGCCTTAGCGAAAGGCTTCTTGAGGGGAAAGCTGTAACTCTGTGAGATGATATCACAGAACACAAAGAAGTTTCTCAGAAAGCTTCTTTCTCTTTGTTATCGGAGGATATTTCCTTTGGCCCTATAGTCTTCCATGGGATCCGAAATATCTGTTCTCAGATTCCACAGAAATAAGGCTAGCAAAGAGATGCACCAAATACACATGTAACTCTGTGAGATGAATTAACAGAACACTAAGCAGTTTCTCAGAAAGCTTCTTTCCAGATTTCATCTGAGGATATTTCCTTTTTCACCATAGCCCTCTATGGGCTTCCAAATATCACTTTGCCAATTCCACAAGAACTGTCTTAGCGAAAGGCTTCTTGAAGGGAAAGCTGTAACTCTGTGAGATGATTTCACAGAACACAAAGAAGTTTCTCAGAAAGCTTCTTTCTCTTTGTTATCGGAGGATATTTCCTTTGGCCCTATAGTCATCAATGGGATCCGAAATATCTGTTCTCAGATTCCACAGAAATAAGGCTAGCAAAGAGATCCACGAAATACAGATGTAACTCTGTGAGATGAATTAACAGAACACTAAGCAGTTTCTCAGAAAGCTTCTTTCCAGATATCATCTGAGGATATTTCCTTTTTCACCATAGCCCTCTGTGGGCTTCCAAATATCACTTTGCCAATTCCACAAGAACTGTCTTAGCGAAAGGCTTCTTGAGGGGAAAGCTGTAACTCTGTGAGATGATTTCACAGAACACAAAGAAGTTTCTCAGAAAGCTTCTTTCTCTTTGTTATCGGAGGATATTTCCTTTGGCCCTATAGTCATCAATGGGATCCGAAATATCTGTTCTCAGATTCCACAGAAATAAGGCTAGCAAAGAGATCCACGAAATACAGATGTAACTCTGTGAGATGAATTAACAGAACACTAAGCAGTTTCTCAGAAAGCTTCTTTCCAGATTTCATCTGAGGATATTTCCTTTTTCACCATAGCCCTCTGTGGGCTTCCAAATATCACTTTGCCAATTCCACAAGAACTGTCTTAGCGAAAGGCTTCTTGAGGGGAAAGCTGTAACTCTGTGAGATGATTTCACAGAACACAAAGAAGATTCTCAGAAAGCTTCTTTCTCTTTGATATCGGAGGATATTTCCTTTGGCCTTATAGTCATCAATGGGATCCGAAACATCTGTTCTCAGATTCCACAGAAATAAGGCTAGCAAAGAGGTGCACCAAATACACATGTAACTCTGTGAGATGAATTAACAGAACACTAAGTAGTTTCCCAGAAAGCTTCTTTCCAGATTTCCTGTGAGGATATTTCCTTTTTCACCATAGCCCTCTATGGGCTTCCAAATATCACTTTGCCAATTCCACAAGAACTGTCTTAGCGAAAGGCTTCTTGAGGGGAAAGCTGTAACTCTGTGAGATGATATCACAGAACACAAAGAAGTTTCTCAGAAAGCTTCTTTCTCTTTGTTATCGGAGGATATTTCCTTTGGCCCTATAGTCTTCAATGGGATCCGAAATATCTGTTCTCAGATTCCACAGAAATAAGGCTAGCAAAGAGATGCACCAAATACACATGTAACTCTGTGAGATGAATTAACAGAACACTAAGCAGTTTCTCAGAAAGCTTCTTTCCAGATTTCATCTGAGGATATTTCCTTTTTCACCATTGCCCTCTATGGGCTTCCAAATATCACTTTGCCAATTCCACAAGAACTGTCTTAGCGAAAGGCTTCTTGAGGGGAAAGATGTAACTCTGTGAGATGATTTCACAGAACACAAAGAAGTTTCTCAGAAAGCTTCTTTCTCTTTGTTATCGGAGGATATTTCCTTTGGCCCTATAGTCATCAATGGGATCCGAAATATCTGTTCTCAGATTCCACAGAAATAAGGCTAGCAAAGAGATCCACGAAATACAGATGTAACTCTGTGAGATGAATTAACAGAACACTAAGCAGTGTCTCAGAAAGCTTCTTTCCAGATTTCATCTGGGGATATTTCCTTTTTCACCATAGCCCTCTGTGGGCTTCCAAATATCACTTTGCCAATTCCACAAGAACTGTCTTAGCGAAAGGCTTCTTGAGGGGAAAGCTGTAACTCTGTGAGATGATTTCACAGAACACAAAGAAGTTTCTCAGAAAGCTTCTTTCTCATTGTTATCGCAGGATATTTCCTTTGGCCCTATAGTCATCAATGGGATCCGAAATATCTGTTCTCAGATTCCACAGAAATAAGGCTAGCAAAGAGATGCACCAAATACACATGTAACTCTGTGAGATGAATTAACAGAACACTAAGCAGTTTCTCAGAAAGCATCTTTCCAGATTTCATCTGAGGATATTTCCTTTTTCACCATAGCCCTCTATGGGCTTCCAAATATCACTTTGCCAATTCCACAAGAACTGTCTTAGCGAAAGGCTTCTTGAGGGGAAAACTGTAACTCTGTGAGATGATTTCACAGAACACAAAGAAGTTTCTCAGAAAGCTTCTTTCTCTTTGTTATCGCAGGATATTTGCTTTGGCCGTATAGTCATCCATGGGATCCGAAACATCTGTTCTCAGATTCCACAGAAATAAGGCTAGCAAAGAGATGCACCAAATACACATGTAACTCTGTGAGATGAATTAAGAGAACACTAAGCAGTTTCTCAGAAAGCTTCTTTCCAGATTTCATCTGAGGATATTTCCTTTTTCACCATAGCCCTCTATGGGCTTCCAAATATCAATTTGCCAATTCCACAAGAACTGTCTTAGCGAAAGGCTTCTTGAGGGGAAAGCTGTAACTCTGTGAGATGATTTCACAGAACACAAAGAAGTTTCTCAGAAAGCTTCTTTCTCTTTGTTATCGGAGGATATTTCCTTTGGCCCTATAGTCATCAATGGGATCCGAAATATCTGTTCTCAGATTCCACAGAAATAAGGCTAGCAAAGAGATCCACGAAATACAGATGTAACTCTGTGAGATGAATTAACAGAACACTAAGCAGTTTCTCAGAAAGCTTCTTTCCAGATTTCATCTGAGGATATTTCCTTTTTCACCATAGCCCTCTATGGGCTTCCAAATATCACTTTGCCAATTCTACAAGAACTGTCTTAGCGAAAGGCTTCTTGAAGGGAAAGCTGTAACTCTGTGAGATGATTTCACAGAACACAAAGAAGTTTCTCAGAAAGCTTCTTTCTCTTTGTTATCGGAGGATATTTCCTTTGGCCCTATAGTCATCAATGGGATCCGAAATATCTGTTCTCAGATTCCACAGAAATAAGGCTAGCAAAGAGATCCACGAAATACAGATGTAACTCTGTGAGATGAATTAACAGAACACTAAGCAGTTTCTCAGAAAGCTTCTTTCCAGATATCATCTGAGGATATTTCCTTTTTCACCATAGCCCTCTGTGGGCTTCCAAATATCACTTTGCCAATTCCACAAGAACTGTCTTAGCGAAAGGCTTCTTGAGGGGAAAGCTGTAACTCTGTGAGATGATTTCACAGAACACAAAGAAGTTTCTCAGAAAGCTTCTTTCTCTTTGTTATCGGAGGATATTTCCTTTGGCCCTATAGTCATCAATGGGATCCGAAATATCTGTTCTCAGATTCCACAGAAATAAGGCTAGCAAAGAGATCCACGAAATACAGATGTAACTCTGTGAGATGAATTAACAGAACACTAAGCAGTTTCTCAGAAAGCTTCTTTCCAGATTTCATCTGAGGATATTTCCTTTTTCACCATAGCCCTCTGTGGGCTTCCAAATATCACTTTGCCAATTCCACAAGAACTGTCTTAGCGAAAGGCTTCTTGAGGGGAAAGCTGTAACTCTGTGAGATGATTTCACAGAACACAAAGAAGATTCTCAGAAAGCTTCTTTCTCTTTGATATCGGAGGATATTTCCTTTGGCCTTATAGTCATCAATGGGATCCGAAACATCTGTTCTCAGATTCCACAGAAATAAGGCTAGCAAAGAGGTGCACCAAATACACATGTAACTCTGTGAGATGAATTAACAGAACACTAAGTAGTTTCCCAGAAAGCTTCTTTCCAGATTTCCTGTGAGGATATTTCCTTTTTCACCATAGCCCTCTATGGGCTTCCAAATATCACTTTGCCAATTCCACAAGAACTGTCTTAGCGAAAGGCTTCTTGAGGGGAAAGCTGTAACTCTGTGAGATGATATCACAGAACACAAAGAAGTTTCTCAGAAAGCTTCTTTCTCTTTGTTATCGGAGGATATTTCCTTTGGCCCTATAGTCTTCAATGGGATCCGAAATATCTGTTCTCAGATTCCACAGAAATAAGGCTAGCAAAGAGATGCACCAAATACACATGTAACTCTGTGAGATGAATTAACAGAACACTAAGCAGTTTCTCAGAAAGCTTCTTTCCAGATTTCATCTGAGGATATTTCCTTTTTCACCATTGCCCTCTATGGGCTTCCAAATATCACTTTGCCAATTCCACAAGAACTGTCTTAGCGAAAGGCTTCTTGAGGGGAAAGATGTAACTCTGTGAGATGATTTCACAGAACACAAAGAAGTTTCTCAGAAAGCTTCTTTCTCTTTGTTATCGGAGGATATTTCCTTTGGCCCTATAGTCATCAATGGGATCCGAAATATCTGTTCTCAGATTCCACAGAAATAAGGCTAGCAAAGAGATCCACGAAATACAGATGTAACTCTGTGAGATGAATTAACAGAACACTAAGCAGTGTCTCAGAAAGCTTCTTTCCAGATTTCATCTGGGGATATTTCCTTTTTCACCATAGCCCTCTGTGGGCTTCCAAATATCACTTTGCCAATTCCACAAGAACTGTCTTAGCGAAAGGCTTCTTGAGGGGAAAGCTGTAACTCTGTGAGATGATTTCACAGAACACAAAGAAGTTTCTCAGAAAGCTTCTTTCTCATTGTTATCGCAGGATATTTCCTTTGGCCCTATAGTCATCAATGGGATCCGAAATATCTGTTCTCAGATTCCACAGAAATAAGGCTAGCAAAGAGATGCACCAAATACACATGTAACTCTGTGAGATGAATTAACAGAACACTAAGCAGTTTCTCAGAAAGCATCTTTCCAGATTTCATCTGAGGATATTTCCTTTTTCACCATAGCCCTCTATGGGCTTCCAAATATCACTTTGCCAATTCCACAAGAACTGTCTTAGCGAAAGGCTTCTTGAGGGGAAAACTGTAACTCTGTGAGATGATTTCACAGAACACAAAGAAGTTTCTCAGAAAGCTTCTTTCTCTTTGTTATCGCAGGATATTTGCTTTGGCCGTATAGTCATCAATGGGATCCGAAACATCTGTTCTCAGATTCCACAGAAATAAGGCTAGCAAAGAGATGCACCAAATACACATGTAACTCTGTGAGATGAATTAAGAGAACACTAAGCAGTTTCTCAGAAAGCTTCTTTCCAGATTTCATCTGAGGATATTTCCTTTTTCACCATAGCCCTCTATGGGCTTCCAAATATCAATTTGCCAATTCCACAAGAACTGTCTTAGCGAAAGGCTTCTTGAGGGGAAAGCTGTAACTCTGTGAGATGATTTCACAGAACACAAAGAAGTTTCTCAGAAAGCTTCTTTCTCTTTGTTATCGGAGGATATTTCCTTTGGCCCTATAGTCATCAATGGGATCCGAAATATCTGTTCTCAGATTCCACAGAAATAAGGCTAGCAAAGAGATCCACGAAATACAGATGTAACTCTGTGAGATGAATTAACAGAACACTAAGCAGTTTCTCAGAAAGCTTCTTTCCAGGTTTCATCTGAGGATATTTCCTTTTTCACCGTAGCCCTCTGTGCGCTTCCAAATATCACTTTGCCAATTCCACAAGAACTGTCTTAGCGAAAGGCTTCTTGAGGGGAAAGCTGTAACTCTGTGAGATGATTTCACAGAACACAAAGAAGTTTCTCAGAAAGCTTCTTTCTCTTTGTTATCGGAGGATATTTCCTTTGGCCCTATAGTCATCAATGGGATCCGAAATATCTGTTCTCAGATTCCACAGAAATAAGGCTAGCAAAGAGATCCACGAAATACAGATGTAACTGTGTGAGATGAATTCACAGAACACTAAGCAGTTTCTCAGAAAGCTTCTTTCCAGGTTTCATCTGAGGATATTTCCTTTTTCACCATAGCCCTCTGTGGGCTTCCATATATCACTTTGCCAATTCCACAAGAACTGTCTTAGCGAAAGGCTTCTTGAGGGGAAAGCTGTAACTCTGTGAGATGATTTCACAGAACACAAAGAAGTTTCTCAAAAAGCTTCCCTCTCTTTGTTATCGGAGGATATTTCCTTTGGCCCTATAGTCTTCAAAGGGATCCGAAATATCTGTTCTCAGATTCCACAGAAATAAGGCTAGCAAAGAGATACATCAAATACACATGTAACTCTGTGAGATGAATTAACAGAACACTAAGCAGTTTCTCAGAAAGCTTCTTTCCAGATTTCATCTGAGGATATTTCCTTTTTCACCATAGCCCTCTGTGGGCTTCCAAATATCACTTTGCCAATTCCACAAGAACTGTCTTAGCGAAAGGCTTCTTGAGGGGAAAGCTGTAACACTGTGAGATGATTTCACAGAACCCAAAGAAGTTTCTCAGAAAGCTTCTTTCTCTTTGTTATCGCAGGATATTTCCTTTGGCCCTATAGTCATCAATGGGATACGAAATATCTGTTCTCAGATTCCACAGAAATAAGGCTAGCAAAGAGATGTACCAAATACACATGTAACTCTGTGAGATGAATTAACAGAACACTAAGCAGTTTCTCAGAAAGCTTCTTTCCAGATTTCATCTGAGGATATTTCCTTTTTCACCATAGCCCTCTATGGGCTTCCAAATATCACTTTGCCAATTCCACAAGAACTGTCTTAGCGAAAGGCTTCTTGAGGGGAAAGCTGTAACTCTGTGAGATGATTTCACAGAACACAAAGAAGTTTCTCAGAAAGCTACTTTCTCTTTGTTATCGGAGGATATTTCCTTTGGCCCTATAGTCATCAATGAGATCCGAAATATCTGTTCTCAGATTCCACAGAAATAAGGCTAGCAAAGAGATCCACGAAATACAGATGTAACTCAGGAGATGAATTAACAGAACACTAAGCAGTTTCTCAGAAAGCTTCTTTCCAGATTTCATCTGAGGATATTTCCTTTTTCACCATAGCCCTCTGGGGGCTTCCAAATATCACTTTGCCAATTCCACAAGAACTGTCTTAGCGAAAGGCTTCTTGAGGGGAAAGCTGTAACTCTGCGAGATGATTTCACAGAACACAAAGAAGTTTCTCAGAAAGCTTCTTTCTCTTTGTTATCGGAGGATATTTCCTTTGGCCCTATAGTCATCAATGGGATCCGAAATATCTGTTCTCAGATTCCACAGAAATAAGGCTAGCAAAGAGATGCACCAAATACACATTTAACTCTGTGAGATGAATTAACAGAACACTAAGCAGTTTCTCAGAAAGCTTCTTTCCAGATTTCATCTGAGGATATTTCCTTTTTCACCATAGCCCTCTATGGGCTTCCAAATATCATTTTGCCAATTCCACAAGAACTGTCTTAGCGAAATGCTTCTTGAGGGCAAAGCTGTAACTCTGTGAGATGATTTCACAGAACACAAAGAAGTTTCTCAGAAAGCTTCTATCTCTTTGTTATCGGAGGATATTTCCTTTGGCTCTATAGTCATAAATGGGATCCGAAATATCTGTTCTCAGATTCCACAGAAATAAGGCTAGCAAAGAGATCCACGATATACAGATGTAACTCTGTGAGATGAATTAACAGAACACTAAGCAGTTTCTCAGAAAGCTTTTTTCCAGGTTTCATCTGAGGATATTTCCTTTTTCACCATAGCCCTCTGTGGGCTTCCAAATATCACTTTGCCAATTCCACAAGAACTGTCTTAGCGAAAGGCTTCTTGAGGGGAAAGCTGTAACTCTGTGAGATGATTTCACAGAACACAAAGAAGTTTCTCAAAAAGCTTCTTTCTCTTTGTTATCGGAGGATATTTCCTTTGGCCCTATAGTCTTCAATGGGATCCGAAATATCTGTTCTCAGATTCCACAGAAATAAAGCTAGCAAAGAGATGCACCAAATACACATGTAACTCTGTGAGATGAATTAACAGAACACTAAGCAGTTTCTCAGAAAGCTTCTTTCCAGATTTCATCTGAGGATATTTCCTTTTTCACCATAGCCCTCTGAGGGCTTCCAAATATCACTTTGCCAATTCCACAAGAACTGTCTTAGCGAAAGGCTTCTTGAGGGGAAAGCTGTAACACTGTGAGATGATTTCACAGAACCCAAAGAAGTTTCTCAGAAAGCTTCTTTCTCTTTTTTATCGCAGGATATTTCCTTTGGCCCTATAGTCATCAATGGGATACGAAGTATCTGTTCTCAGATTCCACAGAAATAAGGCTAGCAAAGAGATGCACCAAATACACATGTAACTCTGTGAGATGAATTAACAGAACACTAAGCAGTTTCTCAGAAAGCTTCTTTCCAGATTTCATCTGAGTATATTTCCTTTTTCACCATAGCCCTCTATGGGCTTCCAAATATCACTTTGCCAATTCCACAAGAACTGTCTTAGCGAAAGGCTTCTTGAGGGGAAAGCTGTAACTCTGTGAGATGATTTCACAGAACACAAAGAAGTTTCTCAGAAAGCTTCTTTCTCTTTGTTATCGGAGGATATTTCCTTTGGCCCTATAGTCATCAATGGGATCCGAAATATCTGTTCTCAGATTCCACAGAAATAAGGCTAGCAAAGAGATGCACCAAATACACATGTAACTCTGTGAGATGAATTAACAGAACACTAAGCAGTTTCTCAGAAAGCTTCTTTCCAGATTTCATCTGAGGATATTTCCTTTTTCACCATAGCCCTCTATGGGCTTCCAAATATCATTTTGCCAATTCCACAAGAACTGTCTTAGCGAAAGGCTTCTTGAGGGCAAAGCTGTAACTCTGTGAGATGATTTCACAGAACACAAAGAAGTTTCTCAGAAAGCTTCTTTCTCTTTGTTATCGGAGGATATTTCCTTTGGCCCTATAGTCATCAATGGGATCCGAAATATCTGTTCTCAGATTCCACAGAAATAAGGCTAGCAAAGAGATCCACGAAATACAGATGTAACTCTGTGAGATGAATTAACAGAACACTAAGCAGTTTCTCAGAAAGCTTCTTTCCAGGTTTCATCTGAGGATATTTCCTTTTTCACCATAGCCCTCTGTGGGCTTCCAAATATCACTTTGCCAATTCCACAAGAACTGTCTTAGCGAAAGGCTTCTTGAGGGGAAAGCTGTAACTCTGTGAGATGATTTCACAGAACACAAAGAAGTTTCTCAGAAAGCTTCTTTCTCTTTGTTATCGGAGGATATTTCCTTTGGCCCTATAGTCATCAATGGGATCCGAAATATCTGTTCTCAGATTCCACAGAAATAAGGCTAGCAAAGAGATCCACGAAATACAGATGTAACTCTGTGAGATGAATTAACAGAACACTAAGCAGTTTCTCAGAAAGCTTCTTTCCAGATTTCATCTGAGGATATTTCCTTTTTCACCATAGCCCTCTGTGGGCTTCCAAATATCACTTTGCCAATTCCACAAGAACTGTCTTAGCGAAAGGCTTCTTGAGGGGAAAGCTGTAACTCTGTGAGATGATTTCACAGAACACAAAGAAGATTCTCAGAAAGCTTCTTTCTCTTTGATATCGGAGGATATTTCCTTTGGCCTTATAGTCATCAATGGGATCCGAAATATCTGTTCTCAGATTCCACAGAAATAAGGCTAGCAAAGAGGTGCACCAAATACACATGTAACTCTGTGAGATGAATTAACAGAACACTAAGTAGTTTCCCAGAAAGCTTCTTTCCAGATTTCCTGTGAGGATATTTCCTTTTTCACGATAGCCCTCTATGGGCTTCCAAATATCACTTTGCCAATTCCACAAGAACTGTCTTAGCGAAAGGCTTCTTGAGGGGAAAGCTGTAACTCTGTGAGATGATATTACAGAACACAAAGAAGTTTCTCAGAAAGCTTCTTTCTCTTTGTTATCGGAGGATATTTCCTTTGGCCCTATAGTCTTCGATGGGATCCGAAATATCTGTTCTCAAATTCCACAGAAATAAGGCTAGCAAAGAGATGCACCAAATACACATGTAACTCTGTGAGATGAATTAACAGAACACTAAGCAGTTTCTCAGAAAGCTTCTTTCCAGATTTCATCTGAGGATATTTCCTTTTTCACCATAGCCCTCTATGGGCTTCCAAATATCACTTTGCCAATTCCACAAGAACTGTCTTAGCGAAAGGCTTCTTGAGGGGAAAGCTGTAACTCTGTGAGATGATTTCACAGAACACAAAGAAGTTTCTCAGAAAGCTTCTTTCTCTTTGTTATCGGAGGATATTTCCTTTGGCTCTATAGTCATCAATGGGATCCGAAATATCTGTTCTCAGATTCCACAGAAATAAGGCTAGCAAAGAGATCCACGAAATACAGATGTAACTCTGTGAGATGAATTAACAGAACACTAAGCAGTTTCTCAGAAAGCTTGTTTCCAGGTTTCATCTGAGGATATTTCCTTTTTCACCATAGTCCTCTGTGGGCTTCCAAATATCACTTTGCCAATTCCACAAGAACTGTCTTAGCGAAAGGCTTCTTGAGGGGAATGCTGTAACTCTGTGAGATGATTTCACAGAACACAAAGAAGTTTCTCAAAAAGCTTCTTTCTCTTTGTTATCGGAGGATATTTCCTTTGGCCCTATAGTCTTCAATGAGATCCGAAATATCTGTTCTCAGATTCCACAGAAATAAGGCTAGCAAAGAGATGCACCAAATACACATGTAACTCTGTGAGATGAATTAACAGAACACTAAGCAGTTTCTCAGAAAGCTTCTTTCCAGATTTCATCTGAGGATATTTCCTTTTTCACCATAGCCCTCTGTGGGCTTCCAAATATCACTTTGCCAATTCCACAAGAACTGTCTTAGCGAAAGGCTTCTTGAGGGGAAGGCTGTAACACTGTGAGATGATTTCACAGAACCCAAAGAAGTTTCTCAGAAAGCTTCCTTCTCTTTGTTATCGCAGGATTTTTCCTTTGGCCCTATAGTCATCAATGGGATCCGAAATATCTGTTCTCAGATACCACAGAAATAAGGCTAGCAAAGAGATGCACCAAATACACATGTAACTCTGTGAGATGAATTAACAGAACACTAAGCAGTTTCTCAGAAAGCTTCTTTCCAGATTTCATCTGAGGATATTTCCTTTTTCACCATAGCCCTCTATGGGCTTCCAAATATCATTTTGCCAATTCCACAAGAACTGTCTTAGCGAAAGGCTTCTTGAGGGCAAAGCTGTAACTCTGTGAGATGAGTTCACAGAACACAAAGAAGTTTCTCAGAAAGCTTCTTTCTCTTTGTTATCGGAGGATATTTCCTTTGGCCCTATAGTCATCAATGGCATCCGAAATATCTGTTCTCAGATTCCACAGAAATAAGGCTAGCAAAAAGATGCACCAAATAGACATCTAACTCTGTGAGATGAATTAACAGAACTCTAAGCAGTTTCTCAGAAAGCTTCTTTCCAGATTTCATCTGAGGATATTTCCTTTTTCACCATAGCCCTCTGTGGGCTTCCAAATATCACTTTGCCAATTCCACAAGAACTGTCTTAGCGAAAGGCTTCTTGAGGGAAAAGCTGTAACTCTGTGAGATGATTTCACAGAACACAAAGAAGTTTCTCAGAAAGCTTCTTTCTCTTTGTTATCGGAGGATATTTCCTTTGGCCCTATAGTCATCAATGGGATCCGAAATATCTGTTCTCAGATTCCACAGAAATAAGGCTAGCAAAGAGATGCACCAAATACACATGTAACTCTGTGAGATGAATTAACAGAACACTAAGCAGTTTCTCAGAAAGCTTCTTTCCAGATTTCATCTGAGGATATTTCCTTTTTCACCATAGCCCTCTATGGGCTTCCAAATATCACTTTGCCAATTCCACAAGAACTGTCTTAGCGAAAGGCTTCTTGAGGGAAAAGCTGTAACTCTGTGAGATGATTTCACAGAACACAAAGAAGTTTCTCAGAAAGCTTCTTTCTCTTTGTTATCGGAGGATATTTCCTTTGGACCTATATTCATCAATGGGATCCGAAATATCTGTTCTCAGATTCCACAGAAATAAGGCTAGCAAAGAGATCCACGAAATACAGATGTAACTCTGTGAGATGAATTAACAGAACACTAAGCAGTTTCTCAGAAAGCTTCTTTCCAGATTTCATCTGAGGATATTTCCTTTTTCACCATAGCCCTCTGTGGGCTTCCAAATATCACTTTGCCAATTCCACAAGAACTGTCTTAGCGAAAGGCTTCTTGAGGGGAAAGCTGTAACTCTGTGAGATGATTTCACAGAACACAAAGAAGTTTCTCAGAAAGCTTCTTTCTCTTTGTTATCGCAGGATATTTCCTTTGGCCCTATAGTCATCAATGGAATCCGAAATACCCGTTCTCAGATTCCACAGAAATAAGGCTAGCAAAGAGATGCACCAAATACACATGTAACTCTGTGAGATGAATTAACAGAACACTAAGCAGTTTCTCAGAAAGCTTCTTTCCAGATTTCATCTGAGGATATTTCCTTTTTCACCATAGCCCTCTGTGGGCTTCCAAATATCACTTTGCCAATTCCACAAGAACTGTCTTAGCGAAAGGCTTCTTGAGGTGAAAGCTGTAACTCTGTGAGATGATTTCACAGAACACAAAGAAGTTTCGCAAAAAGCTTCTTTCTCTTTGTTATCGGAGGATATTTCCTTTGGCCCTATAGTCTTCAATGGGATCCGAAATATCTGTTCTCAGATTCCACAGAAATAAGGCTAGCAAAGAGATGCACCAAATAGACATGTAACTCTATGAGATGAATTAACAGAACACTAAGCAGTTTCTCAGAAAGCTTCTTTCCAGATTTCATCTGAGGATATTTCCTTTTTCACCATAGCCCTCTATGGGCTTCCAAATATCATTTTGCCAATTCCACAAGAACTGTCTTAGCGAAAGGCTTCTTGAGGGCAAAGCTGTAACTCTGTGAGATGATTTCACAGAACACAAAGAAGTTTCTCAGAAAGCTTCTTTCTCTTTGTTATCGGAGGATATTTCCTTTGGCCCTATAGTCATCAATGGGATCCGAAATATCTGTTCTCAGATTCCACAGAAATAAGGCTAGCAAAGAGATCCACGAAATACAGATGTAACTGTGTGAGATGAATTCACAGAACACTAAGCAGTTTCTCAGAAAGCTTCTTTCCAGGTTTCATCTGAGGATATTTCCTTTTTCACCATAGCCCTCTGTGGGCTTCCAAATATCACTTTGCCAATTCCACAAGAACTGTCTTAGCGAAAGGCTTCTTGAGGGGAAAGCTGTAACTCTGTGAGATGATTTCACAGAACACAAAGAAGTTTCTCAGAAAGCTTCTTTCTCTTTGTTATCGGAGGATATTTCCTTTGGCCCTATAGTCTTCAAAGGGATCCGAAATATCTGTTCTCAGATTCCACAGAAATAAGGCTAGCAAAGAGATACATCAAATACACATGTAACTCTGTGAGATGAATTAACAGAACACTAAGCAGTTTCTCAGAAAGCTTCTTTCCAGATTTCATCTGAGGATATTTCCTTTTTCACCATAGCCCTCTGTGGGCTTCCAAATATCACTTTGCCAATTCCACAAGAACTGTCTTAGCGAAAGGCTTCTTGAGGGGAAAGCTGTAACACTGTGAGATGATTTCACAGAACCCAAAGAAGTTTCTCAGAAAGCTTCTTTCTCTTTGTTATCGCAGGATATTTCCTTTGGCCTTATAGTCATCAATGGGATACGAAATATCTGTTCTCAGATTCCACAGAAATAAGGCTAGCAAAGAGATGTACCAAATACACATGTAACTCTGTGAGATGAATTAACAGAACACTAAGCAGTTTCTCAGAAAGCTTCTTTCCAGATTTCATCTGAGGATATTTCCTTTTTCACCATAGCCCTCTATGGGCTTCCAAATATCACTTTGCCAATTCCACAAGAACTGTCTTAGCGAAAGGCTTCTTGAGGGGAAAGCTGTAACTCTGTGAGATGATTTCACAGAACACAAAGAAGTTTCTCAGAAAGCTACTTTCTCTTTGTTATCGGAGGATATTTCCTTTGGCCCTATAGTCATCAATGGGATCCGAAATATCTGTTCTCAGATTCCACAGAAATAAGGCTAGCAAAGAGATCCACGAAATACAGATGTAACTCTGTGAGATGAATTAACAGAACACTAAGCAGTTTCTCAGAAAGCTTCTTTCCAGATTTCATCTGAGGATATTTCCTTTTTCACCATAGCCCTCTGGGGGCTTCCAAATATCACTTTGCCAATTACACAAGAACTGTCTTAGCGAAAGGCTTCTTGAGGGGAAAGCTGTAACTCTGTGAGATGATTTCACAGAACACAAAGAAGTTTCTCAGAAAGCTTCTTTCTCTTTGTTATCGGAGGATATTTCCTTTGGCCCTATAGTCATCAATGGGATCCGAAATATCTGTTCTCAGATTCCACAGAAATAAGGCTAGCAAAGAGATCCACGAAATACAGATGTAACTCTGTGAGATGAATTAACAGAACACTAAGCAGTTTCTCAGAAAGCTTCTTTCCAGGTTTCATCTGAGGATATTTCCTTTTTCACCATAGCCCTCTGTGGGCTTCCAAATATCACTTTGCCAATTCCACAAGAACTGTCTTAGCGAAAGGCTTCTTGAGGGGAAAGCTGTAACTCTGTGAGATGATTTCACAGAACACAAAGAAGTTTCTCAGAAAGCTTCTTTCTCTTTGTTATCGGAGGATATTTCCTTTGGCCCTATAGTCATCAATGGGATCCGAAATATCTGTTCTCAGATTCCACAGAAATAAGGCTAGCAAAGAGATCCACGAAATACAGATGTAACTCTGTGAGATGAATTAACAGAACACTAAGCAGTTTCTCAGAAAGCTTCTTTCCAGATTTCATCTGAGGATATTTCCTTTTTCACCATAGCCCTCTGTGGGCTTCCAAGTATCACTTTGCCAATTCCACAAGAACTGTCTTAGCGAAAGGCTTCTTGAGGGGAAAGCTGTAACTCTGTGAGATGATTTCACAGAACACAAAGAAGATTCTCAGAAAGCTTTTTTCTCTTTGATATCGGAGGATATTTCCTTTGGCCTTATAGTCATCAATGGGATCCGAAATATCTGTTCTCAGATTCCACAGAAATAAGGCTAGCAAAGAGGTGCACCAAATACACATGTAACTCTGTGAGATGAATTAACAGAACACTAAGTAGTTTCCCAGAAAGCTTCTTTCCAGATTTCCTGTGAGGATATTTCCTTTTTCACGATAGCCCTCTATGGGCTTCCAAATATCACTTTGCAAATTCCACAAGAACTGTCTTAGCGAAAGGCTTCTTGAGAGGAAAGCTGTAACTCTGTGAGATGAGTTCACAGAACACAAAGAAGTTTCTCAGAAAGCTTCTTTCTCTTTGTTATCGGAGGATATTTCCTTTGGCCCTATAGTCATCAATGGCATCCGAAATATCTGTTCTCAGATTCCACAGAAATAAGGCTAGCAAAAAGATGCACCAAATAGACATCTAACTCCGTGAGATGAATTAACAGAACTCTAAGCAGTTTCTCAGAAAGCTTCTTTCCGGATTTCATCTGAGGATATTTCCTTTTTCACCATAGCCCTCTGTGGGCTTCCAAATATCACTTTGCCAATTCCACAAGAACTGTCTTAGCGAAAGGCTTCTTGAGGGAAAAGCTGTAACTCTGTGAGATGATTTCACAGAACACAAAGAAGTTTCTCAGAAAGCTTCTTTCTCTTTGTTATCGGAGGATATTTCCTTTGGCCCTATAGTCATCAATGGGATCCGAAATATCTGTTCTCAGATTCCACAGAAATAAGGCTAGCAAAGAGATGCACCAAATACACATGTAACTCTGTGAGATGAATTAACAGAACACTAAGCAGTTTCTCAGAAAGCTTCTTTCCAGATTTCATCTGAGGATATTTCCTTTTTCACCATAGCCCTCTATGGGCTTCCAAATATCACTTTGCCAATTCCACAAGAACTGTCTTAGCGAAAGGCTTCTTGAGGGGAAAGCTGTAACTCTGTGAGATGATTTCACAGAACACAAAGAAGTTTCTCAGAAAGCTTCTTTCTCTTTGTTATCGGAGGATATTTCCTTTGGCCCTATAGTAATCAATGGGATCCGAAATATCTGTTCTCAGATTCCACAGAAATAAGGCTAGCAAAGAGATGCACCAAATAGACATCTAACTCTGTATGATGAATTAACAGAACACTAAGCAGTTTCTCAGAAAGCTTCTTTCCAGATTTCATCTGAGGATATTTCCTTTTTCACCATAGCCCTCTGTGGGCTTCCAAATATCACTTTGCCAATTCCACAAGAACTGTCTTAACGAAA
Source organism: Macaca nemestrina (assembly GCF_043159975.1). Lineage (NCBI taxonomy): Eukaryota > Metazoa > Chordata > Mammalia > Primates > Cercopithecidae > Macaca > Macaca nemestrina. Next base: position 103,917,480 of record NC_092133.1, on the reverse strand, counting down.
GGCTTCTTGAGGGGAAAGCTGTAACACTGTGAGATGATTTCACAGAACCCAAAGAAGTTTCTCAGAAAGCTTCTTTCTCTTTGTTATCGCAGGATATTTCCTTTGGCCCTATAGTCATCAATGGGATACGAAATATCTGTTCTCAGATTCCACAGAAATAAGGCTAGCAAAGAGATGCACCAAATACACATGTAACTCTGTGAGATGAATTAACAGAACTCTAAGCAGTTTCTCAGAAAGCTTCTTTCCAGATTTCATCTGAGGATATTTCCTTTTTCACCATAGCCCTCTATGGGCTTCCAAATATCACTTTGCCAATTCCACAAGAACTGTCTTAGCAAAGGCTTCTTGAGGGGAAAGCTGTAACTCTGTGAGATGATTTCACAGAACACAAAGAAGTTTCTCAGAAAGCTTCTTTCTCTTTGTTATCGGAGGATATTTCCTTTGGCCCTATAGTCTTCAATGGCATCCGAAATATCTGTTCTCAGATTCCACAGAAATAAGGCTAGCAAAGAGATCCACGAAATACAGATGTAACTCTGTGAGATGAATTAACAGAACACTAAGCAGTTTCTCAGAAAGCTTCTTTCCAGGTTTCTTCTGAGTATATTTCCTTTTTCACCATAGCCCTCTGTGGGCTTCCAAATATCACTTTGCCAATTCCACAAGAACTGTCTTAGCGAAAGGCTTCTTGAGGGGAAAGCTGTAACTCTGTGAGATGATTTCACAGAACACAAAGAAGTTTCTCAGAAAGCTTCTTTCTCTTTGTTATCGCAGGATATTTCCTTTGGCCCTATAGTCATCAATGGAATCCGAAATACCCGTTCTCAGATTCCACAGAAATAAGGCTAGCAAAGAGATGCACCAAATAGACATGTAACTCTGTGAGATGAATTAACAGAACACTAAGCAGTTTCTCAGAAAGCTTCTTTCCAGATTTCATCTGAGGATATTTCCTTTTTCACCATAGCCCTCTGGGGGCTTCCAAATATCACTTTGCCAATTCCACAAGAACTGTCTTAGCGAAAGGCTTCTTGAGGTGAAAGCTGTAACTCTGTGAGATGATTTCACAGAACACAAAGAAGTTTCGCAAAAAGCTTCTTTCTCTTTGTTATCGGAGGATATTTCCTTTGGCCCTATAGTCTTCAATGGGATCCGAAATATCTGTTCTCAGATTCCACAGAAATAAGGCTAGCAAAGAGATGCACCAAATAGACATGTAACTCTATGAGATGAATTAACAGAACACTAAGCAGTTTCTCAGAAAGCTTCTTTCCAGATTTCATCTGAGGATATTTCCTTTTTCACCATAGCCCTCTATGGGGTTCCAAATATCACTTTGCCAATTCCACAAGAACTGTCTTAGCGAAAGGCTTCTTGAGGGGAAAGCTGTAACTCTGTGAGATGATTTCACAGAACACAAAGAAGTTTCTCAGAAAGCTTCTTTCTCTTTTTTATCGCAGGATATTTCCTTTGGCCCTATAGTCATCAATGGGATCCGAAATATCTGTTCTCAGATTCCACAGAAATAAGGCTAGCAAAGAGATCCACGAAATACAGATGTAACTCTGTGAGATGAATTAACAGAACACTAAGCAGTTTCTCAGAAAGCTTCTTTCCAGGTTGCATCTGAGGATATTTCCTTTTTCACCATAGCCCTCTGTGGGCTTCCAAATATCACTTTGCCAATTCCACAAGAACTGTCTTAGCGAAAGGCTTCTTGAGGGGAAAGCTGTAACTCTGTGAGATGATTTCACGGAACACAAAGAAGTTTCTCAAAAAGCTTCTTTCTCTTTGTTATCGGAAGATTTTTCCTTTGGCCCTATAGTCTTCAATGGGATCCGAAATATCTGTTCTCAGATTCCACAGAAATAAGGCTAGCAAAGAGATGCACCAAATACACATGTAACTCTGTGAGATGAATTAATAGAACACTAAGCAGTTTCCCAGAAAGCTTCTTTCTCTTTGTTATCGGAGGATATTTCCTTTGGCCCTATAGTCTTGAATGGGATGAGGAATATCTGTTCTCAGATTCCACAGAAATAAGGCTAGCAAAGAGATCCACGAAATTCAGATGTAACTCTGTGAGATGAATTAACAGAACACTAAGCAGTTTCTCAGAAAGCTTCTTTCCAGATTTCATCTGAGGATATTTCCTTTTTCACCATAGCCCTCTGGGGCTTCCAAATATCACTTTGCCAGTTCCACAAGAACTGTCTTAGCGAAAGGCTTCTTGAGGGGAAAGCTGTAACTCTGTGAGATGATTTCACAGAACACAAAGAAGTTTCTCAAAAAGCTTCTTTCTCTTTGTTATCGGAGGATATTTCCTTTGGCCCTATAGTCTTCAAAGGGATCCGAAATATCTGTTCTCAGATTCCACAGAAATAAGGCTAGCAAAGAGATGCACCAAATACACATGTAACTCTGTGAGATGAATTAACAGAACACTAAGCAGTTTCCCAGAAAGCTTCTTTCCAGATTTCCTGTGAGGATATTTCCTTTTTCACCATAGCCCTCTATGGGCTTCCAAATATCAGTTTGCCAATTCCACAAGAACTGTCTTAGCGAAAGGCTTCTTGAGGGGAAAGCTGTAACTCTGTGAGATGATATCACAGAACACAAAGAAGTTTCTCAGAAAGCTTCTTTCTCTTTGTTATCGGAGGATATTTCCTTTGGCCCTATAGTCATCAATGGGATCCGAAATACCTGTTCTCAGATTCCACAGAAATAAGGCTAGCAAAGAGATCCACGAAATACAGATGTAACTCTGTGAGATGAATTAACAGAACACTAAGCAGTTTCTCAGAAAGCTTCTTTCCAGGTTTCATCTGAGGATATTTCCTTTTTCACCATAGCCCTCTGAGGGCTTCCAAATATCACTTTGCCAATTCCACAAGAACTGTCTTAGCGAAAGGCTTCTTGAGGGGAAAGCTGTAACTCTGTGAGATGATTTCACAGAACACAAAGAAGTTTCTCAGAAAGCTTCTTTCTCTTTGTTATCGGAGGATATTTCCTTTGGCCCTATAGTAATCAATGGGATCCGAAATATCTGTTCTCAGATTCCACAGAAATAAGGCTAGCAAAGAGATGCACCAAATAGACATCTAACTCTGTATGATGAATTAACAGAACACTAAGCAGTTTCTCAGAAAGCTTCTTTCCAGATTTCATCTGAGGATATTTCCTTTTTCACCATAGCCCTCTGTGGGCTTCCAAATATCACTTTGCCAATTCCACAAGAACTGTCTTAACGAAAGGCTTCTTGAGGGGAAAGCTGTAACACTGTGAGATGATTTCACAGAACCCAAAGAAGTTTCTCAGAAAGCTTCTTTCTCTTTGTTATCGCAGGATATTTCCTTTGGCCCTATAGTCATCAATGGGATACGAAATATCTGTTCTCAGATTCCACAGAAATAAGGCTAGCAAAGAGATGCACCAAATACACATGTAACTCTGTGAGATGAATTAACAGAACTCTAAGCAGTTTCTCAGAAAGCTTCTTTCCAGATTTCATCTGAGGATATTTCCTTTTTCACCATAGCCCTCTATGGGCTTCCAAATATCACTTTGCCAATTCCACAAGAACTGTCTTAGCAAAGGCTTCTTGAGGGGAAAGCTGTAACTCTGTGAGATGATTTCACAGAACACAAAGAAGTTTCTCAGAAAGCTTCTTTCTCTTTTTTATCGCAGGATATTTCCTTTGGCCCTATAGTCATCAATGGGATCCGAAATATCTGTTCTCAGATTCCACAGAAATAAGGCTAGCAAAGAGATCCACGAAATACAGATGTAACTCTGTGAGATGAATTAACAGAACACTAAGCAGTTTCTCAGAAAGCTTCTTTCCAGGTTGCATCTGAGGATATTTCCTTTTTCACCATAGCCCTCTGTGGGCTTCCAAATATCACTTTGCCAATTCCACAAGAACTGTCTTAGCGAAAGGCTTCTTGAGGGGAAAGCTGTAACTCTGTGAGATGATTTCACGGAACACAAAGAAGTTTCTCAAAAAGCTTCTTTCTCTTTGTTATCGGAAGATTTTTCCTTTGGCCCTATAGTCTTCAATGGGATCCGAAATATCTGTTCTCAGATTCCACAGAAATAAGGCTAGCAAAGAGATGCACCAAATACACATGTAACTCTGTGAGATGAATTAATAGAACACTAAGCAGTTTCCCAGAAAGCTTCTTTCTCTTTGTTATCGGAGGATATTTCCTTTGGCCCTATAGTCTTGAATGGGATGAGGAATATCTGTTCTCAGATTCCACAGAAATAAGGCTAGCAAAGAGATCCACGAAATTCAGATGTAACTCTGTGAGATGAATTAACAGAACACTAAGCAGTTTCTCAGAAAGCTTCTTTCCAGATTTCATCTGAGGATATTTCCTTTTTCACCATAGCCCTCTGGGGCTTCCAAATATCACTTTGCCAGTTCCACAAGAACTGTCTTAGCGAAAGGCTTCTTGAGGGGAAAGCTGTAACTCTGTGAGATGATTTCACAGAACACAAAGAAGTTTCTCAAAAAGCTTCTTTCTCTTTGTTATCGGAGGATATTTCCTTTGGCCCTATAGTCTTCAAAGGGATCCGAAATATCTGTTCTCAGATTCCACAGAAATAAGGCTAGCAAAGAGATGCACCAAATACACATGTAACTCTGTGAGATGAATTAACAGAACACTAAGCAGTTTCCCAGAAAGCTTCTTTCCAGATTTCCTGTGAGGATATTTCCTTTTTCACCATAGCCCTCTATGGGCTTCCAAATATCAGTTTGCCAATTCCACAAGAACTGTCTTAGCGAAAGGCTTCTTGAGGGGAAAGCTGTAACTCTGTGAGATGATATCACAGAACACAAAGAAGTTTCTCAGAAAGCTTCTTTCTCTTTGTTATCGGAGGATATTTCCTTTGGCCCTATAGTCATCAATGGGATCCGAAATACCTGTTCTCAGATTCCACAGAAATAAGGCTAGCAAAGAGATCCACGAAATACAGATGTAACTCTGTGAGATGAATTAACAGAACACTAAGCAGTTTCTCAGAAAGCTTCTTTCCAGGTTTCATCTGAGGATATTTCCTTTTTCACCATAGCCCTCTGAGGGCTTCCAAATATCACTTTGCCAATTCCACAAGAACTGTCTTAGCGAAAGGCTTCTTGAGGGGAAAGCTGTAACTCTGTGAGATGATTTCACAGAACACAAAGAAGTTTCTCAGAAAGCTTCTTTCTCTTTGTTATCGGAGGATATTTCCTTTGGCCCTATAGTAATCAATGGGATCCGAAATATCTGTTCTCAGATTCCACAGAAATAAGGCTAGCAAAGAGATGCACCAAATAGACATCTAACTCTGTATGATGAATTAACAGAACACTAAGCAGTTTCTCAGAAAGCTTCTTTCCAGATTTCATCTGAGGATATTTCCTTTTTCACCATAGCCCTCTGTGGGCTTCCAAATATCACTTTGCCAATTCCACAAGAACTGTCTTAACGAAAGGCTTCTTGAGGGGAAAGCTGTAACACTGTGAGATGATTTCACAGAACCCAAAGAAGTTTCTCAGAAAGCTTCTTTCTCTTTGTTATCGCAGGATATTTCCTTTGGCCCTATAGTCATCAATGGGATACGAAATATCTGTTCTCAGATTCCACAGAAATAAGGCTAGCAAAGAGATGCACCAAATACACATGTAACTCTGTGAGATGAATTAACAGAACTCTAAGCAGTTTCTCAGAAAGCTTCTTTCCAGATTTCATCTGAGGATATTTCCTTTTTCACCATAGCCCTCTATGGGCTTCCAAATATCACTTTGCCAATTCCACAAGAACTGTCTTAGCAAAGGCTTCTTGAGGGGAAAGCTGTAACTCTGTGAGATGATTTCACAGAACACAAAGAAGTTTCTCAGAAAGCTTCTTTCTCTTTGTTATCGGAGGATATTTCCTTTGGCCCTATAGTCTTCAATGGCATCCGAAATATCTGTTCTCAGATTCCACAGAAATAAGGCTAGCAAAGAGATCCACGAAATACAGATGTAACTCTGTGAGATGAATTAACAGAACACTAAGCAGTTTCTCAGAAAGCTTCTTTCCAGGTTTCTTCTGAGTATATTTCCTTTTTCACCATAGCCCTCTGTGGGCTTCCAAATATCACTTTGCCAATTCCACAAGAACTGTCTTAGCGAAAGGCTTCTTGAGGGGAAAGCTGTAACTCTGTGAGATGATTTCACAGAACACAAAGAAGTTTCTCAGAAAGCTTCTTTCTCTTTGTTATCGCAGGATATTTCCTTTGGCCCTATAGTCATCAATGGAATCCGAAATACCCGTTCTCAGATTCCACAGAAATAAGGCTAGCAAAGAGATGCACCAAATAGACATGTAACTCTGTGAGATGAATTAACAGAACACTAAGCAGTTTCTCAGAAAGCTTCTTTCCAGATTTCATCTGAGGATATTTCCTTTTTCACCATAGCCCTCTGTGGGCTTCCAAATATCACTTTGCCAATTCCACAAGAACTGTCTTAGCGAAAGGCTTCTTGAGGTGAAAGCTGTAACTCTGTGAGATGATTTCACAGAACACAAAGAAGTTTCGCAAAAAGCTTCTTTCTCTTTGTTATCGGAGGATATTTCCTTTGGCCCTATAGTCTTCAATGGGATCCGAAATATCTGTTCTCAGATTCCACAGAAATAAGGCTAGCAAAGAGATGCACCAAATAGACATGTAACTCTATGAGATGAATTAACAGAACACTAAGCAGTTTCTCAGAAAGCTTCTTTCCAGATTTCATCTGAGGATATTTCCTTTTTCACCATAGCCCTCTATGGGGTTCCAAATATCACTTTGCCAATTCCACAAGAACTGTCTTAGCGAAAGGCTTCTTGAGGGGAAAGCTGTAACTCTGTGAGATGATTTCACAGAACACAAAGAAGTTTCTCAGAAAGCTTCTTTCTCTTTTTTATCGCAGGATATTTCCTTTGGCCCTATAGTCATCAATGGGATCCGAAATATCTGTTCTCAGATTCCACAGAAATAAGGCTAGCAAAGAGATCCACGAAATACAGATGTAACTCTGTGAGATGAATTAACAGAACACTAAGCAGTTTCTCAGAAAGCTTCTTTCCAGGTTGCATCTGAGGATATTTCCTTTTTCACCATAGCCCTCTGTGGGCTTCCAAATATCACTTTGCCAATTCCACAAGAACTGTCTTAGCGAAAGGCTTCTTGAGGGGAAAGCTGTAACTCTGTGAGATGATTTCACGGAACACAAAGAAGTTTCTCAAAAAGCTTCTTTCTCTTTGTTATCGGAAGATTTTTCCTTTGGCCCTATAGTCTTCAATGGGATCCGAAATATCTGTTCTCAGATTCCACAGAAATAAGGCTAGCAAAGAGATGCACCAAATACACATGTAACTCTGTGAGATGAATTAATAGAACACTAAGCAGTTTCCCAGAAAGCTTCTTTCTCTTTGTTATCGGAGGATATTTCCTTTGGCCCTATAGTCTTGAATGGGATGAGGAATATCTGTTCTCAGATTCCACAGAAATAAGGCTAGCAAAGAGATCCACGAAATTCAGATGTAACTCTGTGAGATGAATTAACAGAACACTAAGCAGTTTCTCAGAAAGCTTCTTTCCAGATTTCATCTGAGGATATTTCCTTTTTCACCATAGCCCTCTGGGGCTTCCAAATATCACTTTGCCAGTTCCACAAGAACTGTCTTAGCGAAAGGCTTCTTGAGGGGAAAGCTGTAACTCTGTGAGATGATTTCACAGAACACAAAGAAGTTTCTCAAAAAGCTTCTTTCTCTTTGTTATCGGAGGATATTTCCTTTGGCCCTATAGTCTTCAAAGGGATCCGAAATATCTGTTCTCAGATTCCACAGAAATAAGGCTAGCAAAGAGATGCACCAAATACACATGTAACTCTGTGAGATGAATTAACAGAACACTAAGCAGTTTCCCAGAAAGCTTCTTTCCAGATTTCCTGTGAGGATATTTCCTTTTTCACCATAGCCCTCTATGGGCTTCCAAATATCAGTTTGCCAATTCCACAAGAACTGTCTTAGCGAAAGGCTTCTTGAGGGGAAAGCTGTAACTCTGTGAGATGATATCACAGAACACAAAGAAGTTTCTCAGAAAGCTTCTTTCTCTTTGTTATCGGAGGATATTTCCTTTGGCCCTATAGTCATCAATGGGATCCGAAATACCTGTTCTCAGATTCCACAGAAATAAGGCTAGCAAAGAGATCCACGAAATACAGATGTAACTCTGTGAGATGAATTAACAGAACACTAAGCAGTTTCTCAGAAAGCTTCTTTCCAGGTTTCATCTGAGGATATTTCCTTTTTCACCATAGCCCTCTGAGGGCTTCCAAATATCACTTTGCCAATTCCACAAGAACTGTCTTAGCGAAAGGCTTCTTGAGGGGAAAGCTGTAACTCTGTGAGATGATTTCACAGAACACAAAGAAGTTTCCCAAAAGCTTCTTTCTCTTTGTTATCGGAGGATATTTCCTTTGGCCCTATAGTCTTCAATGGGATACGAAATATCTGTTCTCAGATTCCACAGAAATAAGGCTAGCAAAGAGATGCACCAAATAGACATGTTACTCTGTGAGATGAATTAACAGAACACTAAGCAGTTTCTCAGAAATCTTCTTTCCAGATTTCCTGTGAGGATATTTCCTTTTTCACCATAGCCCTCTATGGGCTTCCAAATATCACTTTGCCAATTCCACAAGAACTGTCTTAGCGAAAGGCTTCTTGAGGGGAAAGCTGTAACTCTGTGAGATGATTTCACAGAACACAAAGAAGTTTCTCAGAAAGCTTCTTTCTCTTTGTTATCGGAGGATATTTCCTTTTGCCCTATAGTCATCAATGGGATCCGAAATATCTGTTCTCAGATTCCACAGAAATAAGGCTAGCAAAGAGATCCACGAAATACAGATGTAACTCTGTGAGATGAATTAACAGAACACTAAGCAGTTTCTCAGAAAGCTTCTTTCCATGTTTCATCTGAGGATATTTCCTTTTTCACCATAGCCCTCTGTGGGCTTCCAAATATCACTTTGCCAATTCCACAAGAACTGTCTTAGCGAAAGGCTTCTTGAGGGGAAAGCTGTAACTCTGTGAGATGATTTCACGGAACACAAAGAAGTTTCTCAAAAAGCTTCTTTCTCTTTGTTATCGGAGGATTTTTCCTTTGGCCCTATAGTCTTCAATGGGATCCGAAATATCTTTTCTCAGATTCCACAGAAATAAGGCTAGCAAAGAGATGAACCAAATACACATGTAACTCTGTGAGATGAATTAACAGAACACTAAGCAGTTTCCCAGAAAGCTTCTTTCTCTTTGTTATCGAAGGATATTTCCTTTGGCCCTATAGTCTTCAATGGGATGAGGAATATCTGTTCTCAGATTCCACAGAAATAAGGCTAGCAAAGAGATCCACGAAATTCAGATGTAACTCTGTGAGATGAATTAACAGAACACTAAGCAGTTTCTCAGAAAGCTTCTTTCCAGATTTCATCTGAGGATATTTGCTTTTTCACCATAGCCCTCTGTGGCTTCCAAATATCACTTTGCCAGTTCCACAAGAACTGTCTTAGCGAAAGGCTTCTTGAGGGGAAAGCTGTAACTCTGTGAGATGATTTCACAGAACACAAAGAAGTTTCTCAAAAAGCTTCTTTCTCTTTGTTATCGGAGGATATTTCCTTTGGCCCTATAGTCTTCAAAGGGATCCGAAATATCTGTTCTCAGATTCCACAGAAATAAGGCTAGCAAAGGGATGCACCAAATACACATGTAACTCTGTGAGATGAATTAACAGAACACTAAGCAGTTTCCCAGAAAGCTTCTTTCCAGATTTCCTGTGAGGATATTTCCTTTTTCACCATAGCCCTCTATGGGCTTCCAAATATCACTTTGCCAATTAAACAAGAACTGTCTTAGCGAAAGGCTTCTTGAGGGGAAAGCTGTAACTCTGTGAGATGATATCACAGAACACAAAGAAGTTTCTCAGAAAGCTTCTTTCTCTTTGTTATCGGAGGATATTTCCTTTGGCCCTATAGTCTTCAATGGGATCCGAAATATCTGTTCTCAGATTCCACAGAAATAAGGCTAGCAAAGAGATGCACCAAATACACATGTAACTCTGTGAGATGAATTAACAGAACACTAAGCAGTTTCTCAGAAAGCTTCTTTCCAGATTTCATCTGAGGATATTTCCTTTTTCACGATCGCCCTCTATGGGCTTCCAAATATCACTTTGCCAATTCCACAAGAACTGTCTTAGCGAAAGGCTTCTTGAGGGGAAAGCTGTAACTCTGTGAGATAATTTCACAGAACACAAAGAAGTTTCTCAGAAAGCTTCTTTCTCTTTGTTATCGGAGGATATTTCCTTTGGCCCTATAGTCATCAATGGGATCCGAAATATCTGTTCTCAGATTCCACAGAAATAAGGCTAGCAAAGAGATCCACGAAATACACATGTAACTCTGTGAGATGAATTAACAGAACACTAAGCAGTTTCTCAGAAAGCTTCTTTCCAGGTTTCCTCTGAGGATATTTCCTTTTTCACCATAGCCCTCTATGGGCTTCCAAATATCACATTGCCAATTCCACAAGAACTGTCTTAGCGAAAGGCTTCTTGAGGGGAAAGCTGTAACTCTGTGAGATGATTTCACAGAACACAAAGAAGTTTCTCAGAAAGCTTCTTTCTCTTTGTTATCGCAGGATATTTCCTTTGGCCCTATAGTCATCAATGGGATCCGAAATATCTGTTCTCAGATTCCACAGAAATAAGGCTAGCAAAGAGATGCACCAAATACACATGTAACTCTGTGAGATGAATTAACAGAACACTAAGCAGTTTCTCAGAAAGCTTCTTTCCAGATTTCATCTGAGGATATTTCCTTTTTCACCAGAGCCCTCTATGGGCTTCCAAATATCACTTTGCCAATTCCACAAGAACTGTCTTAGCGAAAGGCTTCTTGAGGTGAAAGCTGTAACTCTGTGAGATGATTTCACAGAACCCAAAGAAGTTTCTCAGAAAGCTTCTTTCTCTTTGTTATCGGAGGATATTTCCTTTGGCCCTATAGTCTTCAAAGGGATCCGAAATATCTGTTGTCAGATTCCACAGAAATAAGGCTAGCAAAGAGATGCACCAAATACACATGTAACTCTGTGAGATGAATTAACAGAACACTAAGCAGTTTCTCAGAAAGCTTCTTTCCAGATTTCCTGTGAGGATATTTCCTTTTTCACCATAGCCCTCTATGGGCTTCCAAATATCACTTTGCCAATTAAACAAGAACTGTCTTAGCGAAAGGCTTCTTGAGGGGAAAGCTGTAACTCTGTGAGATGATTTCACAGAACACAAAGAAGTTTCTCAGGAAGCTTCTTTCTCTTTGTTATCGGAGCATATTTCCTTTGGCCCTATAGTCATCAATGGGATCCGAAATATCTGTTCTCAGATTCCACAGAAATAAGGCTAGCAAAGAGATCCACGAAATACACATGTAACTCTGTGAGATGAATTAACAGAACACTAAGCAGTTTCTCAGAAAGCTTCTTTCCAGATTTCATCTGAGGATATTTCCTTTTTCACCATAGCCCTCTGTGGGCTTCCAAATATCACTTTGCCAATTCCACAAGAACTGTCTTAGCGAAAGGCTTCTTGACGGGAAAGCTGTAACTCTGTGAGATGATTTCACAGAACACAAAGAAGTTTCTCAGAAAGCTTCTTTCTCTTTGTTATCGGAGGATACTTCCTTTGGCCCTATAGTCTTCAAACGGATCAGAAATATCTGTTCTCAGTTTCCACAGAAATAAGGCTAGCAAAGAGATCCAGGAAATACACATGTAACTCTGTGAGATGAATTAACAGAACACTAAGCAGTTTCTCAGAAAGCTTCTTTCCAGATTTCATCTGAGGATATTTCCTTTTTCACCATAGCCCTCTATGGGCTTCGAAATATCACATTGCCAATTCCACAAGAACTGTCTTAGCGAAAGGCTTCTTGACGGGAAAGCTGTAACTCTGTGAGATGATTTCACAGAACCCAAAGAAGTTTCTCAGAAAGCTTCTTTCTCTTTGTTATCGCAGGATATTTCCTTTGGCCCTATAGTCATCAATGGGATCCGAAACATCTGTTCTCAGATTCCACAGAAATAAGGCTAGCAAAGAGATCCACGATATACACATGTAACTCTGTGAGATGAATTAACAGAACACTAAACAGTTTCTCAGAAAGCTTCTTTCCAGATTTCCTCTGAGGATATTTCCTTTTTCACCATAGCCCTCTATGGGCTTCCAAATATCACATTGCCAATTCCACAAGAACTGTCTTAGCGAAAGGCTTCTTGACGGGAAAGCTGTAACTCTGTGAGATGATTTCACAGAACCCAAAGAAGTTTCTCAGAAAGCTTGTTCTCTTTGTTATCGCAGGATATTTCCTTTGGCCCTATAGTCATCAATGGGATCCGAAACATCTGTTCTCAGATTCCACAGAAATAAGTCTAGCAAAGAGATGCACCAAATACACATGTAACTCTGTGAGATGAATTAACAGAACACTAAGCAGTTTCTCAGAAAGCTTCTTTCCAGATTTCATCTGAGGATATTTCCTTTTTCACCAGAGCCCTCTATGGGCTTCCAAATATCACTCTGCCAATTCCACAAGAACTGTCTTAGCGAAAGGCTTCTTGAGGGGAAAGCTGTAACTCTGTGAGATGATTTCACAGAACACAAAGAAGTTTCTCAGAAAGCTTCTTTCTCTTTGTTATCGGAGGATATTTCCTTTGGCCCTATAGTCTTCAAAGGGATCCGAAATATCTGTTCTCAGATTCCACAGAAATAAGGCTAGCAAAGAGATCCACGAAATACACATGTAACTCTGTGAGATGAATTAACAGAACACTAAGCAGTTTCTCAGAAAGCTTCTTTCCAGATTTCATCTGAGGATATTTCCTTTTTCACCAGAGCCCTCAATGGGCTTCCAAATATCACTTTGCCAATTCCACAAGAACTGTCTTAGCGAAAGGCTTCTTGAGGGGAAAGCTGTAACTCTGTGAGATGATTTCACAGAACACAAAGAAGTTTCTCAGGAAGCTTCTTTCTCTTTGTTATCGGAGGATATTTCCTTTGGCCCTATAGTCATCAATGGGATCCGAAATATCTGTTCTCAGATTCCACAGAAATAAGGCTAGCAAAGATATCCACGAAATACAGATGTAACTCTGTGAGATGAATTAACAGAACACTAAGCAGTTTCTCAGAAAGCTTCTTTCCAGATTTCATCTGAGGATATTTCCTTTTTCACCATAGCCCTCTGTGGGCTTCCAAATATCACTTTGCCAATTCCACAAGAACTGTCTTAGCGAAAGGCTTCTTGAGGGGAAAGCTGTAACTCTGTGAGATGATTTCACAGAACACAAAGAAGTTTCTCAAAAAGCTTCTTTCTCTTTGTTATCGGAGGATATTTCCTTTGGCCCTATAGTCTTCAAACGGATCAAAAATATCTGTTCTCCGTTTCCACAGAAATAAGGCTAGCGAAGAGACCCAGGAAATACACATGTAACTCTGTGAGATGAATTAACAGAACACTAAGCAGTTTCTCAGAAAGCTTCTTTCCAGATTTCCTCTGAGGATATTTCCTTTTTCACCATAGCCCTCTATGGGCTTCCAAATATCACATTGCCAATTCCACAAGAACTGTCTTAGCGAAAGGCTTCTTGACGGGAAAGCTGTAACTCTGTGAGATGATTTCACAGAACCCAAAGAAGTTTCTCAGAAAGCTTCTTTCTCTTTGTTATCGCAGGATATTTCCTTTGGACCTATAGTCATCAATGGGATCCGAAACATCTGTTCTCAGATTCCACAAAATAAGGCTAGCAAAGAGATGCACCAAATACACATGTAACTCTGTGAGATGAATTAACAGAACACTAAGCAGTTTCTCAGAAAGCTTCTTTCCAGATTTCATCTGAGGATATTTCCTTTTTCACCATAGCCCTCTAAGGGCTTCCAAATATTACATTGCCAATTCCACAAGAACTGTCTTAGCGAAAGGCTTCTTGACGGGAAAGCTGTAACTCTGTGAGATGATTTCACAGAACCCAAAGAAGTTTCTCAGAAAGCTTCTTTCTCTTTGTTATCGGAGGATATTTCCTTTGGCCCTATAGTCATCAATGGGATCCGAAACATCTGTTCTCAGATTCCACAGAAATAAGGCTAGCAAAGAGATGCACCAAATACACATGTAACTCTGTGAGTTGAATTAACAGAACACTAAGCGGTTTCCCAGAAAGCTTCTTTCCAGATTTCCTGTGAGGATATTTCCTTTTTCACCATAACCCTCTAGGGGCTTCCAAATATCACTTTGCCAATTCCACAAGAACTGTGTTAGCGAAAGGCTTCTTGAGGGGAAAGCTGTAACTCTGTGAGATGATTTCACAGAACACAAAGAAGTTTCTCAGAAAGCTTCTTTCTCTTTGTTATCGGAGGATATTTCCTTTGGCCCTATAGTCTTCAAAGGGATCCGAAATATCTGTTCTCAGATTCCACAGAAATAAGGCTAGCAAAGAGATGCACCAAATACACATGTAACTCTGTGAGATGAATTAACAGAACACTAAGCAGTTTCTCAGAAAGCTTCTTTCCAGATTTCATCTGAGGATATTTCCTTTTTCACCATAGCCCTATATGGGCTTCCAAATATCACTTTGCCAATACCACAAGAACTGTCTTAGCGAAAGGCTTCTTGAGGGGAAAGCTGTAACTCTGTGAGATGATTTCACAGAACACAAAGAAGTTTCTCAGAAAGCTTCTTTCTCTTTGTTATCGGAGGATATTTCCTTTGACCCTATAGTCATCTATGGGATCCGAAATATCTGTTCTCAGATTCCACAGAAATAAGGCTAGCAAAGAGATCCACGAAATACAGATGTAACTCTGTGAGATGAATTAACAGAACACTAAGCAGTATCTCAGAAAGCTTCTTTCCAGATTTCATCTGGGTATATTTCCTTTTTCACCATAGCCCTCTGTGGGCTTCCAAATATCACTTTGCCAATTCCACAAGAACTGTCTTAGCGAAAGGCTTCTTGAGGGGAAAGCTGTAACTCTGTGAGATGATTTCACAGAACACAAAGAAGTTTCTCAGGAAGCTTCTTTCTCTTTGTTATCGGAGGATACTTCCTTTGGCCCTATAGTCATCAATGGGATCCGAAATATCTGTTCTCAGATTCCACAGAAATAAGGCTAGCAAAGAGATCCACGAAATACAGATGTAACTCTGTGAGATGAATTAACAGAACACTAAGCAGTTTCTCAGAAAGCTTCTTTCCAGATTTCAACTGAGGATATTTCCTTTTTCACCATAGCCCTCTGTGGGCTTCCAAATATCACTTTGCCAATTCCACAAGAACTGTCTTAGCGAAAGGCTTCTTGAGGGGAAAGCTGTAACTCTGTGAGATGATTTCACAGAACACAAAGAAGTTTCTCAAAAAGCTTCTTTCTCTTTGTTATCGGAGGATATTTCCTTTGGCCCTATAGTCTTCAAACGGATCAAAAATATCTGTTCTCAGTTTCCACAGAAATAAGGCTAGCGAAGAGATGCACCAAATACACATGTAACTCTGTGAGATGAATTAACAGAACACTAAGCAGTTTCTCAGAAAGCTTCTTTCCAGATTTCATCTGAGGATATTTCCTTTTTCACCATAGCCCTCTATGGGCTTCCAAATATCACATTGCCAATTCCACAAGAACTGTCTTAGCGAAAGGCTTCTTGACGGGAAAGCTGTAACTCTGTGAGATGATTTCACAGAACCCAAAGAAGTTTCTCAGAAAGCTTCTTTCTCTTTGTTATCGCAGGATATTTCCTTTGGACCTATAGTCATCAATGGGATCCGAAACATCTGTTCTCAGATTCCACAAAATAAGGCTAGCAAAGAGATGCACCAAATACACATGTAACTCTGTGAGATGAATTAACAGAACACTAAGCAGTTTCTCAGAAAGCTTCTTTCCAGATTTCATCTGAGGATATTTCCTTTTTCACCATAGCCCTCTATGGGCTTCCAAATATCACATTGCCAATTCCACAAGAACTGTCTTAGCGAAAGGCTTCTTGACGGGAAAGCTGTAACTCTGTGAGATGATTTCACAGAACCCAAAGAAGTTTCTCAGAAAGCTTCTTTCTCTTTGTTATCGGAGGATATTTCCTTTGGCCCTATAGTCATCAATGGGATCCGAAACATCTGTTCTCAGATTCCACAGAAATAAGGCTAGCAAAGAGATGCACCAAATACACATGTAACTCTGTGAGTTGAATTAACAGAACACTAAGCGGTTTCCCAGAAAGCTTCTTTCCAGATTTCCTGTGAGGATATTTCCTTTTTCACCATAACCCTCTAGGGGCTTCAAAATATCACTTTGCCAATTCCACAAGAACTGTGTTAGCGAAAGGCTTCTTGAGGGGAAAGCTGTAACTCTGTGAGATGATTTCACAGAACACAAAGAAGTTTCTCAGAAAGCTTCTTTCTCTTTGTTATCGGAGGATATTTCCTTTGGCCCTATAGTCTTCAAAGGGATCCGAAATATCTGTTCTCAGATTCCACAGAAATAAGGCTAGCAAAGAGATGCACCAAATACACATGTAACTCTGTGAGATGAATTAACAGAACACTAAGCAGTTTCTCAGAAAGCTTCTTTCCAGATTTCATCTGAGGATATTTCCTTTTTCACCATAGCCCTATATGGGCTTCCAAATATCACTTTGCCAATACCACAAGAAATGTCTTAGCGAAAGGCTTCTTGAGGGGAAAGCTGTAACTCTGTGAGATGATTTCACAGAACACAAAGAAGTTTCTCAGAAAGCTTCTTTCTCTTTGTTATCGGAGGATATTTCCTTTGACCCTATAGTCATCAATGGGATCCGAAATATCTGTTCTCAGATTCCACAGAAATAAGGCTAGCAAAGAGATCCACGAAATACAGATGTAACTCTGTGAGATGAATTAACAGAACACTAAGCAGTATCTCAGAAAGCTTCTTTCCAGATTTCATCTGGGTATATTTCCTTTTTCACCATAGCCCTCTGTGGGCTTCCAAATATCACTTTGCCAATTCCACAAGCACTGTCTTAGCGAAAGGCTTCTTGAGGGGAAAGCTGTAACTCTGTGAGATGATTTCACAGAACCCAAAGAAGTTTCTCAGAAAGCTTCTTTCTCTTTGTTATCGCAGGATATTTCCTTGGGCCCTATAGTCCTCAATGGGATCCGAAATATCTGTTCTCAGATTCCACAGAAATAAGGCTAGCAAAGAGATCCACGAAATACAGATGTAACTCTGTGAGATGAATTAACAGAACACTAAGCAGTTTCTCAGAAAGCTTCTTTCCAGGTTTCATCTGAGGATATTTCCTTTTTCACCATAGCCCTCTGTGGGCTTCCAAATATCACTTTGTCAATTCCACAAGAACTGTCTTAGCGAAAGGCTTCTTGAGGGGAAAGCTGTAACTCTGTGAGATGATTTCACAGAACACAAAGAAGTTTCTCAGAAAGCTTCTTTCTCTTTGTTATCGGAGTATATTTCCTTTGGCCCTATAGTCATCAATGGGATCCGAAATATCTGTTCTCAGATTCCACAGAAATAAAGCTAGCAAAGAGATCCACGAAATACAGATGTAACTCTGTGAGATGAATTAACAGAACACTAAGCAGTTTCTCAGAAAGCTTCTTTCCAGATTTCAACTGAGGATATTTCCTTTTTCACCATAGCCCTCTGTGGGCTTCCAAATATCACTTTGCCAATTCCACAAGAACTGTCTTAGCGAAAGGCTTCTTGACGGGAAAGCTGTAACTCTGTGAGATGATTTCACAGAACCCAAAGAAGTTTCTCAAAAAGCTTCTTTCTCTTTGTTATCGGAGGATATTTCCTTTGGCCCTATAGTCTTCAAACGGATCAAAAATATCTGTTCTCAGTTTCCACAGAAATAAGGCTAGCAAAGAGATGCACCAAATACACATGTAACTCTGTGAGATGAATTAACAGAACACTAAGCAGTTTCTCAGAAAGCTTCTTTCCAGATTTCATCTGAGGATATTTCCTTTTTCACCATAGCCCTCTATGGGCTTCCAAATATCACATTGCCAATTCCACAAGAACTGTCTTAGCGAAAGGCTTCTTGACGGGAAAGCTGTAACTCTGTGAGATGATTTCACAGAACCCAAAGAAGTTTCTCAGAAAGCTTCTTTCTCTTTGTTATCGGAGGATATTTCCTTTGGCCCTATAGTCATCAATGGGATCCGAAACATCTGTTCTCAGATTCCACAGAAATAAGGCTAGCAAAGAGATGCACCAAATACACATGTAACTCTGTGAGTTGAATTAACAGAACACTAAGCGGTTTCCCAGAAAGCTTCTTTCCAGATTTCCTGTGAGGATATTTCCTTTTTCACCATAACCCTCTAGGGGCTTCCAAATATCACTTTGCCAATTCCACAAGAACTGTGTTAGCGAAAGGCTTCTTGAGGGGAAAGCTGTAACTCTGTGAGATGATTTCACAGAACACAAAGAAGTTTCTCAGAAAGCTTCTTTCTCTTTGTTATCGGAGGATATTTCCTTTGGCCCTATAGTCTTCAAAGGGATCCGAAATATCTGTTCTCAGATTCCACAGAAATAAGGCTAGCAAAGAGATGCACCAAATACACATGTAACTCTGTGAGATGAATTAACAGAACACTAAGCAGTTTCTCAGAAAGCTTCTTTCCAGATTTCATCTGAGGATATTTCCTTTTTCACCATAGCCCTATATGGGCTTCCAAATATCACTTTGCCAATACCACAAGAACTGTCTTAGCGAAAGGCTTCTTGAGGGGAAAGCTGTAACTCTGTGAGATGATTTCACAGAACACAAAGAAGTTTCTCAGAAAGCTTCTTTCTCTTTGTTATCGGAGGATATTTCCTTTGACCCTATAGTCATCAATGGGATCCGAAATATCTGTTCTCAGATTCCACAGAAATAAGGCTAGCAAAGAGATCCACGAAATACAGATGTAACTCTGTGAGATGAATTAACAGAACACTAAGCAGTATCTCAGAAAGCTTCTTTCCAGATTTCATCTGGGTATATTTCCTTTTTCACCATAGCCCTCTGTGGGCTTCCAAATATCACTTTGCCAATTCCACAAGCACTGTCTTAGCGAAAGGCTTCTTGAGGGGAAAGCTGTAACTCTGTGAGATGATTTCACAGAACCCAAAGAAGTTTCTCAGAAAGCTTCTTTCTCTTTGTTATCGCAGGATATTTCCTTTGGCCCTATAGTCATCAATGGGATCCGAAATATCTGTTCTCAGATTCCACAGAAATAAGGCTAGCAAAGAGATGCACCAAATACACATGTAACTCTGTGAGATGAATTAACAGAACACTAAGCAGTTTCTCAGAAAGCTTCTTTCCAGATTTCATCGGAGGATATTTCCTTTTTCACCATAGCCCTCTATGGGCTTCCAAATATCACTTTGCCAATTCCACAAGAACTGTCTTAGCGAAAGGCTTCTTGAGGGGAAAGATGTAACTCTGTGAGATGATTTCACAGAACACAAAGAAGTTTCTCAGAAAGCTTCTTTCTCTTTGTTATCGGAGGATATTTCCTTGGGCCCTATAGTCCTCAATGGGATCCGAAATATCTGTTCTCAGATTCCACAGAAATAAGGCTAGCAAAGAGATCCACGAAATACAGATGTAACTCTGTGAGATGAATTAACAGAACACTAAGCAGTTTCTCAGAAAGCTTCTTTCCAGGTTTCATCTGAGGATATTTCCTTTTTCACCATAGCCCTCTGTGGGCTTCCAAATATCACTTTGCCAATTCCACAAGAACTGTCTTAGCGAAAGGCTTCTTGAGGGGAAAGCTGTAACTCTGTGAGATGATTTCACAGAACACAAAGAAGTTTCTCAGAAAGCTTCTTTCTCTTTGTTATCGGAGTATATTTCCTTTGGCCCTATAGTCATCAATGGGAACCGAAATATCTGTTCTCAGATTCCACAGAAATAAGGCTAGCAAAGAGATGCACCAAATACACATGTAACTCTGTGAGATGAATTAACAGAACACTAAGCAGTTTCTCAGAAAGCTTCTTTCCAGATTTCATCTGAGGATATTTCCTTTTTCACCGTAGCCCTCTATGGGCTTCCAAATATCACATTGCCAATTCCACAAGAACTGTCTTAGCGAAAGGCTTCTTGACGGGAAAGCTGTAACTCTGTGAGATGATTTCACAGAACCCAAAGAGGTTTCTCAGAAAGCTTCTTTCTCTTTGTTATCGCAGGATAATTCCTTTGGCCCTATAGTCATCAATGGGATCCGAAATCTCTGTTCTCAGATTCCACAAAAATAAGGCTAGCAAAGAGATGCACCAAATACACATGTAACTCTGTGAGATGAATTAACAGAACACTAAGCAGTTTCTCAGAAAGCTTCTTTCCAGATTTCATCTGAGGATATTTCCTTTTTCACCATAGCCCTCAATGGGCTTCCAAATATCACTTTGCCAATTCCACAAGAACTGTCTTAGCGAAAGGCTTCTTGAGGGGAAAGCTGTAACTCTGTGAGATGATTTCACAGAACACAAACAAGTTTCTCAGAAAGCTTCTTTCTCTTTGTTATCGGAGGATATTTCCTTTGGCCCTATAGTCTTCAATGGGATCAGGAATATCTGTTCTCAGATTCCACAGAAATAAGGCTAGCAAAGAGATCCACGAAATACAGATGTAACTCTGTGAGATGAATTAACAGAACCCTAAGCAGTTTCTCAGAAAGCTTCTTTCCAGATTTCATCTGAGGATATTTCCTTTTTCACCATAGCCCTCTATGGGCTTCCAAATATCACTTTGCCAATTCCAAAAGAACTGTCTTAGCGAACGGCTTCTTGAGGGCAAAGCTGTAACTCTGTTAGATGATTTCACAGAACACAAAGAAGTTTCTCATAAATCTTCTTTCTCTTTGTTATCGGAGCATATTTCCTTTGGCCCTATAGTCTTCAATGGTATCCGAAATATCTATTCTCAGATTCCACAGAAATAAGGCTAGCAAAGAGTTCCAAGAAATACACATGTAACTCTGTGAGATGAATTAACAGAACACTAAGCAATTTCTCAGAAAGCTTCTTTCCAGATTTCATCTGAGGATATTTCCTTTTTCACCGTAGCCCCCTATGGGCTTCCAAATATCACTTTGCCAATTCCACAAGAACTGTCTTAGCGAAAGGCTTCTTGACGGGAAAGCTGTAACTCTGTGAGATGATTTCACAGAACCCAAAGAAGTTTCTCAGAAAGCTTCTTTCTCTTTGTTATCGCAGGATATTTCCTTTGGCCCTATAGTCATCAATGGGATCCGAAATCTCTGTTCTCAGATTCCACAAAAATAAGGCTAGCAAAGAGATGCACCAAATACACATGTAACTCTGTGAGATGAATTAACAGAACACTAAGCAGTTTCTCAGAAAGCTTCTTTCCAGATTTCATCTGAGGATATTTCCTTTTTCACCATAGCCCTCAATGGGCTTCCAAATATCACTTTGCCAATTCCACAAGAACTGTCTTAGCGAAAGGCTTCTTGACGGGAAAGCTGTAACTCTGTGAGATGATTTCACAGAACCCAAAGAAGTTTCTCAGAAAGCTTCTTTCTCTTTGTTATGGCAGGATATTTCCTTTGGCCCTATAGTCATCAATGGGATCCGAAACATCTGTTCTCAGATTCCACAGAAATAAGGCTAGCAAAGAGATGCACCAAATACACATGTAACTCTGTGAGTTGAATTAACAGAACACTAAGCGGTTTCCCAGAAAGCTTCTTTCCAGATTTCCTGTGAGGATATTTCCTTTTTCACCATAACCCTCTAGGGGCTTCCAAATATCACTTTGCCAATTCCACAAGAACTGTGTTAGCGAAAGGCTTCTTGAGGGGAAAGCTGTAACTCTGTGAGATGATTTCACAGAACCCAAAGAAGTTTCTCAGAAAGCTTCTTTCTCTTTGTTATCGGAGGATATTTCCTTTAGCCCTATAGTCATCAATGGGAACCGAAATATCTGTTCTCAGATTCCACAGAAATAAGGCTAGCAAAGAGATGCACCAAATACACATGTAACTCTGTGAGATGAATTAACAGAACACTAAGCAGTTTCTCAGAAAGCTTCTTTCCAGATTTCCTCTGAGGATATTTCCTTTTTCACCATAGCCCTCTATGGGCTTCCAAATATCACATTGCCAATTCCACAAGAACTGTCTTAGCGAAAGGCTTCTTGACGGGAAAGCTGTAACTCTGTGAGATGATTTCACAGAACCCAAAGAAGTTTCTCAGAAAGCTTCTTTCTCTTTGTTATCGCAGGATATTTCCTTTGGCCCTATAGTCATCAATGGGATCCGAAACATCTGTTCTCAGATTCCACAGAAATAAGTCTAGCAAAGAGATGCACCAAATACACATGTAACTCTGTGAGATGAATTAACAGAACACTAAGCAGTTTCTCAGAAAGCTTCTTTCCAGATTTCATCTGAGGATATTTCCTTTTTCACCATAGCCCTCTATGGGCTTCCAAATATCACTCTGCCAATTCCACAAGAACTGTCTTAGCGAAAGGCTTCTTGAGGGGAAAGCTGTAACTCTGTGAGATGATTTCACAGAACCCAAAGAAGTTTCTCAGAAAGCTTCTTTCTCTTTGTTATCGGAGGATATTTCCTTTGGCCCTATAGTCTTCAAAGGGATCCGAAATATCTGTTGTCAGATTCCACAGAAATAAGGCTAGCAAAGAGATGCACCAAATACACATGTAACTCTGTGAGATGAATTAACAGAACACTAAGCAGTTTCTCAGAAAGCTTCTTTCCAGATTTCCTGTGAGGATATTTCCTTTTTCACCATAGCCCTCTATGGGCTTCCAAATATCACTTTGCCAATTAAACAAGAACTGTCTTAGCGAAAGGCTTCTTGAGGGGAAAGCTGTAACTCTGTGAGATGATTTCACAGAACACAAAGAAGTTTCTCAGGAAGCTTCTTTCTCTTTGTTATCGGAGCATATTTCCTTTGGCCCTATAGTCATCAATGGGATCCGAAATATCTGTTCTCAGATTCCACAGAAATAAGGCTAGCAAAGAGATCCACGAAATACAGATGTAACTCTGTGAGATGAATTAACAGAACACTAAGCAGTTTCTCAGAAAGCTTCTTTCCAGATTTCATCTGAGGATATTTCCTTTTTCACCATAGCCCTCTGTGGGCTTCCAAATATCACTTTGCCAATTCCACAAGAACTGTCTTAGCGAAAGGCTTCTTGACGGGAAAGCTGTAACTCTGTGAGATGATTTCACAGAACACAAAGAAGTTTCTCAGAAAGCTTCTTTCTCTTTGTTATCGGAGGATACTTCCTTTGGCCCTATAGTCTTCAAACGGATCAGAAATATCTGTTCTCAGTTTCCACAGAAATAAGGCTAGCAAAGAGATCCAGGAAATACACATGTAACTCTGTGAGATGAATTAACAGAACACTAAGCAGTTTCTCAGAAAGCTTCTTTCCAGATTTCATCTGAGGATATTTCCTTTTTCACCATAGCCCTCTATGGGCTTCCAAATATCACATTGCCAATTCCACAAGAACTGTCTTAGCGAAAGGCTTCTTGACGGGAAAGCTGTAACTCTGTGAGATGATTTCACAGAACCCAAAGAAGTTTCTCAGAAAGATTCTTTCTCTTTGTTATCGCAGGATATTTCCTTTGGCCCTATAGTCATCAATGGGATCCGAAACATCTGTTCTCAGATTCCACAGAAATAAGGCTAGCAAAGAGATCCACGAAATACACATGTAACTCTGTGAGATGAATTAACAGAACACTAAGCAGTTTCTCAGAAAGCTTCTTTCCAGATTTCCTCTGAGGATATTTCCTTTTTCACCATAGCCCTCTATGGGCTTCCAAATATCACATTGCCAATTCCACAAGAACTGTCTTAGCGAAAGGCTTCTTGACGGGAAAGCTGTAACTCTGTGAGATGATTTCACAGAACCCAAAGAAGTTTCTCAGAAAGCTTGTTCTCTTTGTTATCGCAGGATATTTCCTTTGGCCCTATAGTCATCAATGGGATCCGAAACATCTGTTCTCAGATTCCACAGAAATAAGTCTAGCAAAGAGATGCACCAAATACACATGTAACTCTGTGAGATGAATTAACAGAACACTAAGCAGTTTCTCAGAAAGCTTATTTCCAGATTTCATCTGAGGATATTTCCTTTTTCACCAGAGCCCTCTATGGGCTTCCAAATATCACTCTGCCAATTCCACAAGAACTGTCTTAGCGAAAGGCTTCTTGAGGGGAAAGCTGTAACTCTGTGAGATGATTTCACAGAACACAAAGAAGTTTCTCAGAAAGCTTCTTTCTCTTTGTTATCGGAGGATATTTCCTTTGGCCCTATAGTCTTCAAAGGGATCCGAAATATCTGTTGTCAGATTCCACAGAAATAAGGCTAGCAAAGAGATGCACCAAATACACATGTAACTCTGTGAGATGAATTAACAGAACACTAAGCAGTTTCTCAGAAAGCTTCTTTCCAGATTTCCTGTGAGGATATTTCCTTTTTCACCAGAGCCCTCTATGGGCTTCCAAATATCACTTTGCCAATTCCACAAGAACTGTCTTAGCGAAAGGCTTCTTGAGGGGAAAGCTGTAACTCTGTGAGATGATTTCACAGAACACAAAGAAGTTTCTCAGGAAGCTTCTTTCTCTTTGTTATCGGAGGATATTTCCTTTGGCCCTATAGTCATCAATGGGATCCGAAATATCTGTTCTCAGATTCCACAGAAATAAGGCTAGCAAAGAGATCCACGAAATACAGATGTAACTCTGTGAGATGAATTAACAGAACACTAAGCAGTTTCTCAGAAAGCTTCTTTCCAGATTTCAACTGAGGATATTTCCTTTTTCACCATAGCCCTCTGTGGGCTTCCAAATATCACTTTGCCAATTCCACAAGAACTGTCTTAGCGAAAGGCTTCTTGAGGGGAAAGCTGTAACTCTGTGAGATGATTTCACAGAACACAAAGAAGTTTCTCAAAAAGCTTCTTTCTCTTTGTTATCGGAGGATATTTCCTTTGGCCCTATAGTCTTCAAACGGATCAAAAATATCTGTTCTCAGTTTCCACAGAAATAAGGCTAGCAAAGAGATGCACCAAATACACATGTAACTCTGTGAGATGAATTAACAGAACACTAAGCAGTTTCTCAGAAAGCTTCTTTCCAGATTTCATCTGAGGATATTTCCTTTTTCACCATAGCCCTCTATGGGCTTCCAAATATCACATTGCCAATTCCACAAGAACTGTCTTAGCGAAAGGCTTCTTGACGGGAAAGCTGTAACTCTGTGAGATGATTTCACAGAACCCAAAGAAGTTTCTCAGAAAGCTTCTTTTTCTTTGTTATCGCAGGATATTTCCTTTGGCCCTATAGTCATCAATGGGATCCGAAACATCTGTTCTCAGATTCCACAGAAATAAGGCTAGCAAAGAGATGCACCAAATACACATGTAACTCTGTGAGTTGAATTAACAGAACACTAAGCGGTTTCCCAGAAAGCTTCTTTCCAGATTTCCTGTGAGGATATTTCCTTTTTCACCATAACCCTCTAGGGGCTTCCAAATATCACTTTGCCAATTCCACAAGAACTGTGTTAGCGAAAGGCTTCTTGAGGGGAAAGCTGTAACTCTGTGAGATGATTTCACAGAACACAAAGAAGTTTCTCAGAAAGCTTCTTTCTCTTTGTTATCGGAGGATATTTCCTTTGGCCCTATAGTCTTCAAAGGGATCCGAAATATCTGTTCTCAGATTCCACAGAAATAAGGCTAGCAAAGAGATGCACCAAATACACATGTAACTCTGTGAGATGAATTAACAGAACACTAAGCAGTTTCTCAGAAAGCTTCTTTCCAGATTTCATCTGAGGATATTTCCTTTTTCACCATAGCCCTATATGGGCTTCCAAATATCACTTTGCCAATACCACAAGAAATGTCTTAGCGAAAGGCTTCTTGAGGGGAAAGCTGTAACTCTGTGAGATGATTTCACAGAACACAAAGAAGTTTCTCAGAAAGCTTCTTTCTCTTTGTTATCGGAGGATATTTCCTTTGACCCTATAGTCATCTATGGGATCCGAAATATCTGTTCTCAGATTCCACAGAAATAAGGCTAGCAAAGAGATCCACGAAATACAGATGTAACTCTGTGAGATGAATTAACAGAACACTAAGCAGTATCTCAGAAAGCTTCTTTCCAGATTTCATCTGGGTATATTTCCTTTTTCACCATAGCCCTCTGTGGGCTTCCAAATATCACTTTGCCAATTCCACAAGCACTGTCTTAGCGAAAGGCTTCTTGAGGGGAAAGCTGTAACTCTGTGAGATGATTTCACAGAACCCAAAGAAGTTTCTCAGAAAGCTTCTTTCTCTTTGTTATCGCAGGATATTTCCTTTGGCCCTATAGTCATCAATGGGATCCGAAATATCTGTTCTCAGATTCCACAGAAATAAGGCTAGCAAAGAGATGCACCAAATACACATGTAACTCTGTGAGATGAATTAACAGAACACTAAGCAGTTTCTCAGAAAGCTTCTTTCCAGATTTCATCGGAGGATATTTCCTTTTTCACCATAGCCCTCTATGGGCTTCCAAATATCACATTGCCAATTCCACAAGAACTGTCTTAGCGAAAGGCTTCTTGAGGGGAAAGATGTAACTCTGTGAGATGATTTCACAGAACACAAAGAAGTTTCTCAGAAAGCTTCTTTCTCTTTGTTATCGGAGGATATTTCCTTGGGCCCTATAGTCCTCAATGGGATCCGAAATATCTGTTCTCAGATTCCACAGAAATAAGGCTTGCAAAGAGATCCACGAAATACAGATGTAACTCTGTGAGATGAATTAACAGAACACTAAGCAGTTTCTCAGAAAGCTTCTTTCCAGGTTTCATCTGAGGATATTTCCTTTTTCACCATAGCCCTCTATGGGCTTCCAAATATCACATTGCCAATTCCACAAGAACTGTCTTAGCGAAAGGCTTCTTGACGGGAAAGCTGTAACTCTGTGAGATGATTTCACAGAACCCAAAGAAGTTTCTCAGAAAGCTTGTTCTCTTTGTTATCGCAGGATATTTCCTTTGGCCCTATAGTCATCAATGGGATCCGAAACATCTGTTCTCAGATTCCACAGAAATAAGTCTAGCAAAGAGATGCACCAAATACACATGTAACTCTGTGAGATGAATTAACAGAACACTAAGCAGTTTCTCAGAAAGCTTATTTCCAGATTTCATCTGAGGATATTTCCTTTTTCACCAGAGCCCTCTATGGGCTTCCAAATATCACTCTGCCAATTCCACAAGAACTGTCTTAGCGAAAGGCTTCTTGAGGGGAAAGCTGTAACTCTGTGAGATGATTTCACAGAACACAAAGAAGTTTCTCAGAAAGCTTCTTTCTCTTTGTTATCGGAGGATATTTCCTTTGGCCCTATAGTCTTCAAAGGGATCCGAAATATCTGTTGTCAGATTCCACAGAAATAAGGCTAGCAAAGAGATGCACCAAATACACATGTAACTCTGTGAGATGAATTAACAGAACACTAAGCAGTTTCTCAGAAAGCTTCTTTCCAGATTTCCTGTGAGGATATTTCCTTTTTCACCAGAGCCCTCTATGGGCTTCCAAATATCACTTTGCCAATTCCACAAGAACTGTCTTAGCGAAAGCCTTCTTGAGGGGAAAGCTGTAACTCTGTGAGATGATTTCACAGAACACAAAGAAGTTTCTCAGGAAGCTTCTTTCTCTTTGTTATCGGAGGATATTTCCTTTGGCCCTATAGTCATCAATGGGATCCGAAATATCTGTTCTCAGATTCCACAGAAATAAGGCTAGCAAAGAGATCCACGAAATACAGATGTAACTCTGTGAGATGAATTAACAGAACACTAAGAAGTTTCTCAGAAAGCTTCTTTCCAGATTTCAACTGAGGATATTTCCTTTTTCACCATAGCCCTCTGTGGGCTTCCAAATATCACTTTGCCAATTCCACAAGAACTGTCTTAGCGAAAGGCTTCTTGAGGGGAAAGCTGTAACTCTGTGAGATGATTTCACAGAACACAAAGAAGTTTCTCAAAAAGCTTCTTTCTCTTTGTTATCGGAGGATATTTCCTTTGGCCCTATGGTCTTCAAACGGATCAAAAATATCTGTTCTCAGTTTCCACAGAAATAAGGCTAGCGAAGAGACCCAGGAAATACACACGTAACTCTGTGAGATGAATTAAAAGAACACTAAGCAGTTTCTCAGAAAGCTTCTTTCCAGATTTCATCTGAGGATATTTCCTTTTTCACCATAGCCCTCTATGGGCTTCCAAATATCACATTGCCAATTCCACAAGAACTGTCTTAGCGAAAGGCTTCTTGACGGGAAAGCTGTAACTCTGTGAGATGATTTCACAGAACCCAAAGAAGTTTCTCAGAAAGCTTCTTTCTCTTTGTTATCGCAGGATATTTCCTTTGGACCTATAGTCATCAATGGGATCCGAAACATCTGTTCTCAGATTCCACAAAATAAGGCTAGCAAAGAGATGCACCAAATACACATGTAACTCTGTGAGATGAATTAACAGAACACTAAGCAGTTTCTCAGAAAGCTTCTTTCCAGATTTCATCTGAGGATATTTCCTTTTTCACCATAGCCCTCTATGGGCTTCCAAATATCACATTGCCAATTCCACAAGAACTGTCTTAGCGAAAGGCTTCTTGACGGGAAAGCTGTAACTCTGTGAGATGATTTCACAGAACCCAAAGAAGTTTCTCAGAAAGCTTCTTTCTCTTTGTTATCGGAGGATATTTCCTTTGGCCCTATAGTCATCAATGGGATCCGAAACATCTGTTCTCAGATTCCACAGAAATAAGGCTAGCAAAGAGATGCACCAAATACACATGTAACTCTGTGAGTTGAATTAACAGAACACTAAGCGGTTTCCCAGAAAGCTTCTTTCCAGATTTCCTGTGAGGATATTTCCTTTTTCACCATAACCCTCTAGGGGCTTCCAAATATCACTTTGCCAATTCCACAAGAACTGTGTTAGCGAAAGGCTTCTTGAGGGGAAAGCTGTAACTCTGTGAGATGATTTCACAGAACACAAAGAAGTTTCTCAGAAAGCTTCTTTCTCTTTGTTATCGGAGGATATTTCCTTTGGCCCTATAGTCTTCAAAGGGATCCGAAATATCTGTTCTCAGATTCCACAGAAATAAGGCTAGCAAAGAGATGCACCAAATACACATGTAACTCTGTGAGATGAATTAACAGAACACTAAGCAGTTTCTCAGAAAGCTTCTTTCCAGATTTCATCTGAGGATATTTCCTTTTTCACCATAGCCCTCTATGGGCTTCCAAATATCACTTTGCCAATACCACAAGAAATGTCTTAGCGAAAGGCTTCTTGAGGGGAAAGCTGTAACTCTGTGAGATGATTTCACAGAACACAAAGAAGTTTCTCAGAAAGCTTCTTTCTCTTTGTTATCGGAGGATATTTCCTTTGACCCTATAGTCATCTATGGGATCCGAAATATCTGTTCTCAGATTCCACAGAAATAAGGCTAGCAAAGAGATCCACGAAATACAGATGTAACTCTGTGAGATGAATTAACAGAACACTAAGCAGTATCTCAGAAAGCTTCTTTCCAGATTTCATCTGGGTATATTTCCTTTTTCACCATAGCCCTCTGTGGGCTTCCAAATATCACTTTGCCAATTCCACAAGAACTGTCTTAGCGAAAGGCTTCTTGAGGGGAAAGCTGTAACTCTGTGAGATGATTTCACAGAACACAAAGAAGTTTCTCAGGAAGCTTCTTTCTCTTTGTTATCGGAGGATATTTCCTTTGGCCCTATAGTCATCAATGGGATCCGAAACATCTGTTCTCAGATTCCACAGAAATAAGGCTAGCAAAGAGATGCACCAAATACACATGTAACTCTGTGAGTTGAATTAACAGAACACTAAGCGGTTTCCCAGAAAGCTTCTTTCCAGATTTCCTGTGAGGATATTTCCTTTTTCACCATAACCCTCTAGGGGCTTCCAAATATCACTTTGCCAATTCCACAAGAACTGTGTTAGCGAAAGGCTTCTTGAGGGGAAAGCTGTAACTCTGTGAGATGATTTCACAGAACACAAAGAAGTTTCTCAGAAAGCTTCTTTCTCTTTGTTATCGGAGGATATTTCCTTTGGCCCTATAGTCTTCAAAGGGATCCGAAATATCTGTTCTCAGATTCCACAGAAATAAGGCTAGCAAAGAGATGCACCAAATACACATGTAACTCTGTGAGATGAATTAACAGAACACTAAGCAGTTTCTCAGAAAGCTTCTTTCCAGATTTCATCTGAGGATATTTCCTTTTTCACCATAGCCCTATATGGGCTTCCAAATATCACTTTGCCAATACCACAAGAACTGTCTTAGCGAAAGGCTTCTTGAGGGGAAAGCTGTAACTCTGTGAGATGATTTCACAGAACACAAAGAAGTTTCTCAGAAAGCTTCTTTCTCTTTGTTATCGGAGGATATTTCCTTTGACCCTATAGTCATCAATGGGATCCGAAATATCTGTTCTCAGATTCCACAGAAATAAGGCTAGCAAAGAGATCCACGAAATACAGATGTAACTCTGTGAGATGAATTAACAGAACACTAAGCAGTATCTCAGAAAGCTTCTTTCCAGATTTCATCTGGGTATATTTCCTTTTTCACCATAGCCCTCTGTGGGCTTCCAAATATCACTTTGCCAATTCCACAAGCACTGTCTTAGCGAAAGGCTTCTTGAGGGGAAAGCTGTAACTCTGTGAGATGATTTCACAGAACCCAAAGAAGTTTCTCAGAAAGCTTCTTTCTCTTTGTTATCGCAGGATATTTCCTTTGGCCCTATAGTCATCAATGGGATCCGAAATATCTGTTCTCAGATTCCACAGAAATAAGGCTAGCAAAGAGATGCACCAAATACACATGTAACTCTGTGAGATGAATTAACAGAACACTAAGCAGTTTCTCAGAAAGCTTCTTTCCAGATTTCATCGGAGGATATTTCCTTTTTCACCATAGCCCTCTATGGGCTTCCAAATATCACTTTGCCAATTCCACAAGAACTGTCTTAGCGAAAGGCTTCTTGAGGGGAAAGATGTAACTCTGTGAGATGATTTCACAGAACACAAAGAAGTTTCTCAGAAAGCTTCTTTCTCTTTGTTATCGGAGGATATTTCCTTGGGCCCTATAGTCCTCAATGGGATCCGAAATATCTGTTCTCAGATTCCACAGAAATAAGGCTAGCAAAGAGATCCACGAAATACAGATGTAACTCTGTGAGATGAATTAACAGAACACTAAGCAGTTTCTCAGAAAGCTTCTTTCCAGGTTTCATCTGAGGATATTTCCTTTTTCACCATAGCCCTCTGTGGGCTTCCAAATATCACTTTGCCAATTCCACAAGAACTGTCTTAGCGAAAGGCTTCTTGAGGGGAAAGCTGTAACTCCGTGAGATGATTTCACAGAACACAAAGAAGTTTCTCAGAAAGCTTCTTTCTCTTTGTTATCGGAGTATATTTCCTTTGGCTCTATAGTCATCAATGGGAACCGAAATATCTGTTCTCAGATTCCACAGAAATAAGGCTAGCAAAGAGATGCACCAAATACACATGTAACTCTGTGAGATGAATTAACAGAACACTAAGCAGTTTCTCAGAAAGCTTCTTTCCAGATTTCATCTGAGGATATTTCCTTTTTCACCATAGCCCTCTATGGGCTTCCAAATATCACATTGCCAATTCCACAAGAACTGTCTTAGCGAAAGGCTTCTTGACGGGAAAGCTGTAACTCTGTGAGATGATTTCACAGAACCCAAAGAGGTTTCTCAGAAAGCTTCTTTCTCTTTGTTATGGCAGGATAATTCCTTTGGCCCTATAGTCATCAATGGGATCCGAAATCTCTGTTCTCAGATTCCACAAAAAGAAGGCTAGCAAAGAGATGCACCAAATACACATGTAACTCTGTGAGATGAATTAACAGAACACTAAGCAGTTTCTCAGAAAGCTTCTTTCCAGATTTCATCTGAGGATATTTCCTTTTTCACCATAGCCCTCAATGGGCTTCCAAATATCACTTTGCCAATTCCACAAGAACTGTCTTAGCGAAAGGCTTCTTGAGGGGAAAGCTGTAACTCTGTGAGATGATTTCACAGAACACAAACAAGTTTCTCAGAAAGCTTCTTTCTCTTTGTTATCGGAGGATATTTCCTTTGGCCCTATAGTCTTCAATGGGATCAGGAATATCTGTTCTCAGATTCCACAGAAATAAGGCTAGCAAAGAGATCCACGAAATACAGATGTAACTCTGTGAGATGAATTAACAGAACCCTAAGCAGTTTCTCAGAAAGCTTCTTTCCAGATTTCATCTGAGGATATTTCCTTTTTCACCATAGCCCTCTATGGGCTTCCAAATATCACTTTGCCAATTCCAAAAGAACTGTCTTAGCGAACGGCTTCTTGAGGGCAAAGCTGTAACTCTGTTAGATGATTTCACAGAACACAAAGAAGTTTCTCATAAATCTTCTTTCTCTTTGTTATCGGAGCATATTTCCTTTGGCCCTATAGTCTTCAATGGTATCCGAAATATCTATTCTCAGATTCCACAGAAATAAGGCTAGCAAAGAGTTCCAAGAAATACACATGTAACTCTGTGAGATGAATTAACAGAACACTAAGCAGTTTCTCAGAAAGCTTCTTTCCAGATTTCATCTGAGGATATTTCCTTTTTCACCGTAGCCCCCTATGGGCTTCCAAATATCACTTTGCCAATTCCACAAGAACTGTCTTAGCGAAAGGCTTCTTGAGGGGAAAGCTGTAACTCTGTGAGATGATTTCACAGAACCCAAAGAAGTTTCTCAGAAAGCTTCTTTCTCTTTGTTAACGCAGGATATTTCCTTTGGCCCTATAGTCATCAATGGGATCCGAAATATCTGTTCTCAGATTCCACAGAAATAAGGCTAGCAAAGAGATCCACGAAATACAGATGTAACTCTGTGAGATGAATTGACAGAACACTAAGCAGTTTCTCAGAAAGCTTCTTTCCAGGTTTCATCTGAGGATATTTCCTTTTTCACCATAGCCCTCTGTGGGCTTCCAAATATCACTTTGCCAATTCCACAAGAACTGTCTTAGCGAAAGGCTTCTTGAGGGGAAAGCTGTAACTCTGTGAGATGATTTCACAGAACACAAAGAAGTTTCTCAGAAAGCTTCTTTCTCTTTGTTATCGGTGTATATTTCCTTTGGCCCTATAGTCATCAATGGGAACCGAAATATCTGTTCTCAGATTCCACAGAAATAAGGCTAGCAAAGAGATGCACCAAATACACATGTAACTCTGTGAGATGAATTAACAGAACACTAAGCAGTTTCTCAGAAATCTTCTTTCCAGATTTCATCTGAGGATATTTCCTTTTTCACCATAGCCCTCTATGGGCTTCCAAATATCACATTGCCAATTCCACAAGAACTGTCTTAGCGAAAGGCTTCTTGAGGGGAAAGCTGTAACTCTGTGAGATGATTTCACAGAACCCAAAGAAGTTTCTCAGAAAGCTTCTTTCTCTTTGTTATCGCAGGATATTTCCTTTGGCCCTATAGTCATCAAAGGGATCCGAAATCTCTGTTCTCAGATTCCACAAAAATAAGGCTAGCAAAGAGATGCACCAAATACACATGTAACTCTGTGAGATGAATTAACAGAACACTAAGCAGTTTCTCAGAAAGCTTCTTTCCAGATTTCATCTGAGGATATTTCCTTTTTCACCATAGCCCTCAATGGGCTTCCAAATATCACTTTGCCAATTCCACAAGAACTGTCTTAGCGAAAGGCTTCTTGACGGGAAGGCTGTAACTCTGTGAGATGATTTCACAGAACCCAAAGAAGTTTCTCAGAAAGCTTCTTTCTCTTTGTTATGGCAGGATATTTCCTTTGGCCCTATAGTCATCAATGGGATCCGAAACATCTGTTCTCAGATTCCACAGAAATAAGGCTAGCAAAGAGATGCACCAAATACACATGTAACTCTGTGAGTTGAATTAACAGAACACTAAGCGGTTTCCCAGAAAGCTTCTTTCCAGATTTCCTGTGAGGATATTTCCTTTTTCACCATAACCCTCTAGGGGCTTCCAAATATCACTTTGCCAATTCCACAAGAACTGTGTTAGCGAAAGGCTTCTTGAGGGGAAAGCTGTAACTCTGTGAGATGATTTCACAGAACACAAAGAAGTTTCTCAGAAAGCTTCTTTCTCTTTGTTATCGGAGGATATTTCCTTTGGCCCTATAGTCATCAATGGGAACCGAAATATCTGTTCTCAGATTCCACAGAAATAAGGCTAGCAAAGAGATGCACCAAATACACATGTAACTCTGTGAGATGAATTAACAGAACACTAAGCAGTTTCTCAGAAAGCTTCTTTCCAGATTTCATCTGAGGATATTTCCTTTTTCACCATAGCCCTCTATGGGCTTCCAAATATCACATTGCCAATTCCACAAGAACTGTCTTAGCGAAAGGCTTCTTGACGGGAAAGCTGTAACTCTGTGAGATGATTTCACAGAACACAAAGAAGTTTCTCAGAAAGCTTCTTTCTCTTTGTTATCGCAGGATATTTCCTTTGGCCCTATAGTCATCAATGGGATCCGAAATCTCTGTTCTCAGATTCCACAAAAATAAGGCTAGCAAAGAGATGCACCAAATACACATGTAACTCTGTGAGATGAATTAACAGAACACTAAGCAGTTTCTCAGAAAGCTTCTTTCCAGATTTCATCTGAGGATATTTCCTTTTTCACCATAGCCCTCAATGGGCTTCCAAATATCACTTTGCCAATTCCACAAGAACTGTCTTAGCGAAAGGCTTCTTGAGGGGAAAGCTGTAACTCTGTGAGATGATTTCACAGAACACAAACAAGTTTCTCAGAAAGCTTCTTTCTCTTTGTTATCGGAGGATATTTCCTTTGACCCTATAGTCTTCAATGGGATCAGGAATATCTGTTCTCAGATTCCACAGAAATAAGGCTAGCAAAGAGATCCACGAAATACAGATGTAACTCTGTGAGATGAATTAACAGAACCCTAAGCAGTTTCTCAGAAAGCTTCTTTCCAGATTTCATCTGAGGATATTTCCTTTTTCACCATAGCCCTCTATGGGCTTCCAAATATCACTTTGCCAATTCCAAAAGAACTGTCTTAGCGAAAGGCTTCTTGAGGGCAAAGCTGTAACTCTGTTAGATGATTTCACAGAACACAAAGAAGTTTCTCATAAATCTTCTTTCTCTTTGTTATCGGAGCATATTTCCTTTGGCCCTATAGTCTTCAATGGTATCCGAAATATCTATTCTCAGATTCCACAGAAATAAGGCTAGCAAAGAGTTCCAAGAAATACACATGTAACTCTGTGAGATGAATTAACAGAACACTAAGCAGTTTCTCAGAAAGCTTCTTTCCAGATTTCATCTGAGGATATTTCCTTTTTCACCCTAGCCCTCTGTGGGCTTCCAAATATCACTTTGCCAATTCCACAAGAACTGTCTTAGCGAAAGGCTTCTTGAGGGGAAAGCTGTAACTCTGTGAGATGATTTCACAGAACACAAAGAAGTTTCTCAGAAAGCTTCTTTCTCTTTGTTATCGGAGGATATTTCCTTTGGCCCTGTAGTCTTCAAAGGGATCCGAAATATCTGTTCTCAGATTCCACAGAAATAAGGCTAGCAAAGAGATGCACCAAATACACATGTAACTCTGTGAGATGAATTAACAGAACACTAAGCAGTTTCTCAGAACGCTTCTTTCCAGATTTCATCTGAGGATATTTCCTTTTTCACCATAGCCCTCTATGGGCTTCCAAATATCACTTTGCCAATTCCACAAGAACTGACTTAGCGAAAGGCTTCTTGAGGGGAAAGCTGTAACTCTGTGAGATGATTTCACAGAACACAAAGAAGTTTCTCAGAAAGCTTCTTTCTATTTGTTATCGGAGGATATTTCCTTTGACCCTATAGTCATAAATGGGATCCGAAATATCTGTTCTCAGATTCCACAGAAATAAGGCTAGCAAAGAGATCCACGAAATACAGATGTAACTCTGTGAGATGAATTAACAGAACACTAAGCAGTTTCTCAGAAAGCTTCTTTCCAGATTTCATCTGGGGATATTTCCTTTTTCACCATAGCCCTCTGTGGGCTTCCAAATATCACTTTGCCAATTCCACAAGAACTGTCTTAGCGAAAGGCTTCTTGAGGGGAAAGCTGTAACTCTGTGAGATGATTTAACAGAACACAAAGAAGTTTCTCAGAAAGCTTCTTTCTCTTTGTTATCGCAGGATATTTCCTTTGGCCCTATAGTCATCAATGGGATCCGAAATATCTGTTCTCAGACCACAGAAATAAGGCTAGCAAAGAGATGCACCAAATACACATGTAACTCTGTGAGATGAATTAACAGAACACTAAGCAGTTTCTCAGAAAGCTTCTTTCCAGATTTCATCTGAGGATATTTCCTTTTTCACCAGAGCCCTCTATGGGCTTCCAAATATCACTTTGCCAATTCCACAAGAACTGTCTTAGCGAAAGGCTTCTTGAGGGGAAAGCTGTAACTCTGTGAGATGATTTCACAGAACACAAAGAAGTTTCTCAGAAAGCTTCTTTCTCTTTGTTATCGGAGGATATTTCCTTTGGCCCTATAGTCATCCATGGGATCCGAAATATCTGTTCTCAGATTCCACAGAAATAAGGCTAGCAAAGAGATCCACGAAATACAGATGTAACTCTGTGAGATGAATTAACAGAACACTAAGCAGTTTCTCAGAAAGCTTCTTTCCAGGTTTCATCTGAGGATATTTCCCTTTTCACCATAGCCCTCTATGGGCTTCCAAATATCACTTTGCCAATTCCACAAGAACTGTCTTAGCGAAAGGCTTCTTGAGGGGAAAGCTGTAACTCTGTGAGATGATTTCACAAAACACAAAGAAGTTTCTCAGAAAGCTTCTTTCTCTTTGTTATCGGAGGATATTTCCTGTAGCCCTAGAGTCTTCAAAGGGATCCGAAATATCTGTTCTCAGATTCCACAGAAATAAGGCTAGCAAAGAGATGCACCAAATACACATGTAACTCTGTGAGATGAATTAACAGAACACTAAGCAGTTTTTCAGAAAGCTTCTTTCCAGATTTCATCTGAGGATATTTCCTTTTTCACCGTAGCCCTCTATGGGCTTCCAAATATCACTTTGCCAATACCACAAGAACTGTCTTAGCGAAAGTCTTCTTGACGGGAAAGCTGTAACTCTGTGAGATGATTTCACAGAACCCAAAGAAGTTTCTCAGAAAGCTTCTTTCTCTTTGTTAACGCAGTATATTTCCTTTGGCCCTATAGTCATCAATGGGATCCGAAATATCTGTTCTCAGATTCCACAGAAATAAGGCTAGCAAAGAGATCCACGAAATACAGATGTAACTCTGTGAGATGAATTAACAGAACACTAAGCAGTTTCTCAGAAAGCTTCTATCCAGGTTTCATCTGAGGATATTTCCTTTTTCACCGTAGCCCTCTGTGGGCTTCCAAATATCACTTTGCCAATTCCACAAGAACTGTC
This sequence comes from Macaca nemestrina, assembly GCF_043159975.1. Lineage (NCBI taxonomy): Eukaryota > Metazoa > Chordata > Mammalia > Primates > Cercopithecidae > Macaca > Macaca nemestrina. The sequence continues at coordinate 103,879,777 of NC_092133.1, read as the reverse complement.
TTAGCGAAAGGCTTCTTGAGGGGAAAGCTGTAACTCTGTGAGATGATTTCACAGAACACAAAGAAGTTTCTCAGAAAGCTTCTTTCTCTTTGTTATCGGAGGATATTTCCTTTGGCCCTATAGTCTTCAAAGGGATCCGAAATATCTGTTCTCAGATTCCACAGAAATAAGGCTAGCAAAGAGATGCACCAAATACACATGTAACTCTGTGAGATGAATTAACAGAACACTAAGCAGTTTCTCAGAAATCTTCTTTCCAGATTTCATCTGAGGATATTTCCTTTTTCACCATAGCCCTCTATGGGCTTCCAAATATCACATTGCCAATTCCACAAGAACTGTCTTAGCGAAAGGCTTCTTGACGGGAAAGCTGTAACTCTGTGAGATGATTTCACAGAACCCAAAGAAGTTTCTCAGAAAGCTTCTTTCTCTTTGTTATCGCAGGATATTTCCTTTGGCCCTATAGTCATCAATGGGATCCGAAATCTCTGTTCTCAGATTCCACAAAAATAAGGCTAGCAAAGAGATGCACCAAATACACATGTAACTCTGTGAGATGAATTAACAGAACACTAAGCAGTTTCTCAGAAAGCTTCTTTCCAGATTTCATCTGAGGATATTTCCTTTTTCACCATAGCCCTCAATGGGCTTCCAAATATCACTTTGCCAATTCCACAAGAACTGTCTTAGCGAAAGGCTTCTTGACGGGAAAGCTGTAACTCTGTGAGATGATTTCACAGAACCCAAAGAAGTTTCTCAGAAAGCTTCTTTCTCTTTGTTATCGCAGGATATTTCCTTTGGCCCTATAGTCATCAATGGGATCCGAAACATTTGTTCTCAGATTCCACAGAAATAAGGCTAGCAAAGAGATGCACCAAATACACATGTAACTCTGTGAGTTGAATTAACAGAACACTAAGCGGTTTCCCAGAAAGCTTCTTTCCAGATTTCCTGTGAGGATATTTCCTTTTTCACCATAACCCTCTAGGGGCTTCCAAATATCACTTTGCCAATTCCACAAGAACTGTGTTAGCGAAAGGCTTCTTGAGGGGAAAGCTGTAACTCTGTGAGATGATTTCACAGAACACAAAGAAGTTTCTCAGAAAGCTTCTTTCTCTTTGTTATCGGAGGATATTTCCTTTGGCCCTATAGTCATCAATGGGAACCGAAATATCTGTTCTCAGATTCCACAGAAATAAGGCTAGCAAAGAGATGCACCAAATACACATGTAACTCTGTGAGATGAATTAACAGAACACTAAGCAGTTTCTCAGAAAGCTTCTTTCCAGATTTCATCTGAGGATATTTCCTTTTTCACCATAGCCCTCTATGGGCTTCCAAATATCACTTTGCCAATTCCAAAAGAACTGTCTTAGCGAAAGGCTTCTTGAGGGCAAAGCTGTAACTCTGTTAGATGATTTCACAGAACACAAAGAAGTTTCTCATAAATCTTCTTTCTCTTTGTTATCGGAGCATATTTCCTTTGGCCCTATAGTCTTCAATGGTATCCGAAATATCTATTCTCAGATTCCACAGAAATAAGGCTAGCAAAGAGTTCCAAGAAATACACATGTAACTCTGTGAGATGAATTAACAGAACACTAAGCAGTTTCTCAGAAAGCTTCTTTCCAGATTTCATCTGAGGATATTTCCTTTTTCACCCTAGCCCTCTGTGTGCTTCCAAATATCACTTTGCCAATTCCACAAGAACTGTCTTAGCGAAAGGCTTCTTGAGGGGAAAGCTGTAACTCTGTGAGATGATTTAACAGAACACAAAGAAGTTTCTCAGAAAGCTTCTTTCTCTTTGTTATCGCAGGATATTTCCTTTGGCCCTATAGTCATCAATGGGATCCGAAATATCTGTTCTCAGACCACAGAAATAAGGCTAGCAAAGAGATGCACCAAATACACATGTAACTCTGTGAGATGAATTAACAGAAAACTAAGCAGTTTCTCAGAAAGCTTCTTTCCAGATTTCATCTGAGGATATTTCCTTTTTCACCATAGCCCTCTATGGGCTTCCAAATATCACTTTGCCAATTCCACAAGAACTGTCTTAGCGAAAGGCTTCTTGAGGGGAAAGCTGTAACTCTGTGAGATGATTTCACAGAACACAAAGAAGTTTCTCAGAAAGCTTCTTTCTCTTTGTTATCGGAGGATATTTCCTTTGGCCCTATAGTCATCCATGGGATCCGAAATATCTGTTCTCAGATTCCACAGAAATAAGGCTAGCAAAGAGATCCACGAAATACAGATGTAACTCTGTGAGATGAATTAACAGAACACTAAGCAGTTTCTCAGAAAGCTTCTTTCCAGGTTTCATCTGAGGATATTTCCCTTTTCACCATAGCCCTCTGTGGGCTTCCAAATATCACTTTGCCAATTCCACAAGAACTGTCTTAGCGAAAGGCTTCTTGAGGGGAAAGCTGTAACTCTGTGAGATGATTTCACAGAACACAAAGAAGTTTCTCAGAAAGCTTCTTTCTCTTTGTTATCGGAGGATATTTCCTGTAGCCCTAGAGTCTTCAAAGGGATCCGAAATATCTGTTCTCAGATTCCACAGAAATAAGGCTAGCAAAGAGATGCACCAAATACACATGTAACTCTGTGAGATGAATTAACAGAACACTAAGCAGTTTTTCAGAAAGCTTCTTTCCAGATTTCATCTGAGGATATTTCCTTTTTCACCGTAGCCCTCTATGGGCTTCCAAATATCACTTTGCCTATACCACAAGAACTGTCTTAGCGAAAGGCTTCTTGACGGGAAAGCTGTAACTCTGTGAGATGATTTCACAGAACCCAAAGAAGTTTCTCAGAAAGCTTCTTTCTCTTTGTTAACGCAGGATATTTCCTTTGGCCCTATAGTCATCAATGGGATCCGAAATATCTGTTCTCAGATTCCACAGAAATAAGGCTAGCAAAGAGATCCACGAAATACAGATGTAACTCTGTGAGATGAATTAACAGAACACTAAGCAGTTTCTCAGAAAGCTTCTATCCAGGTTTCATCTGAGGATATTTCCTTTTTCACCGTAGCCCTCTGTGGGCTTCCAAATATCACTTTGCCAATTCCACAAGAACTGTCTTAGCGAAAGGCTTCTTGAGGGGAAAGCTGTAACTCTGTGAGATGATTTCACAGAACACAAAGAAGTTTCTCAGAAAGCTTCTTTCTCTTTGTTATCGGAGGATATTTCCTTTGGCCCTATAGTCTTCAAAGGGATCCGAAATATCTGTTCTCAGATTCCACAGAAATAAGGCTAGCAAAGAGATGCACCAAATACACATGTAACTCTGTGAGATGAATTAACAGAACACTAAGCAGTTTCTCAGAAAGCTTCTTTCCAGATTTCATCTGAGGATATTTCCTTTTTCACCGTAGCCCTCTGTGGGCTTCCAAATATCACTTTGCCAATTCCACAAGAACTGTCTTAGCGAAAGGCTTCTTGAGGGGAAAGCTGTAACTCTGTGAGATGATTTCACAGAACACAAAGAAGTTTCTCAGAAAGCTTCTTTCTCTTTGTTATCAGAGGATATTTCCTTTGGCCCTATAGTCATCAATGGGATCCGAAATATCTGTTCTCAGATTCCACAGAAATAAGGCTAGCAAAGAGATCCACGAAATACAGATGTAACTCTGTGAGATGACTTACAGAACACTAAGCAGTGTCTCAGAAAGCTTGTTCCAGATTTCATCTGGGGATATTTCCTTTTTCACCATAGACCTCTGTGGGCTTCCAAATATCACTTTGCCAATTCCACAAGAACTGTCTTAGCGAAAGGCTTCTTGAGGGGAAAGCTGTAACTCTGTGAGATGATTTCACAGAACACAAAGAAGTTTCTCAGAAAGCTTCTTTCTCTTTGTTATCGGAGGATATTTCCTTTGGCCCTATAGTCATCAATGAGAACCGAAATATCTGTTCTCAGATTCTACAGAAATAAGGCTAGCAAAGAGATCCACGAAATACAGACGAAACTCTGTGAGATGAATTAACAGAACACTAAGCAGTTTCTCAGAAAGCTTCTTTCCAGATTTCATCTGAGGATATTTCCTTTTTCACCATAGCCCTCTATGGGCTTCCAAATATCACATTGCCAATTCCACAAGAACTGTCTTAGCGAAAGGCTTCTTGACGGGATAGCCGTAACTCTGTGAGATGATTTCACAGAACCCAAAGAAGTTTCTCAGAAAGTTTCTTTCTCTTTGTTATCGCAGGATATTTCCTTTGGCCCTATAGTCATCAATGGGATCCGAAACATCTGTTCTCAGATTCCACAGAAATAAGGCTAGCAAAGAGATGCACCAAATACACATGTAACTCTGTGAGATGAATTAACAGAACACTAAGCAGTTTCTCAGAAAGCTTCTTTCCAGATTTCATCTGAGGATATTTCCTTTTTCACCAGAGCCCTCTATGGGCTTCCAAATATCACTTTGCCAATCCCACAAGAACTGTCTTAGCGAAAGGCTTCTTGAGGGGAAAGCTGTAACTCTGTGAGATGATTTCACAGAACACAAAGAAGTTTCTCAGAAAGCTTCTTTCTCTTTGTTATCGGAGGATATTTCCTTTGGCCCTATAGTCATCAATGGGATCCGAAATATCTGTTCTCAGATTCCACAGAAATAAGGCTAGCAAAGAGATCCACGAAATACAGATGTAACTCTGTGAGATGAATTAACAGAACACTAAGCAGTTTCTCAGAAAGCTTCTTTCCAGGTTTCATCTGAGGATATTTCCTTTTTCACCGTAGCCCTCTGTGGGCTTCCAAATATCACTTTGCCAATTCCACAAGAACTGTCTTAGCGAAAGGCTTCTTGAGGGGAAAGCTGTAACTCTGTGAGATGATTTCACAGAACACAAAGAAGTTTCTCAGAAAGCTTCTTTCTCTTTGTTATCGGAGGATATTTCCTTTGGCCCTATAGTCATCAATGGGATCCGAAATATCTGTTCTCAGATTCCACAGAAATAAGACTAGCAAAGAGATCCATGAAATACAGATGTAACTCTGTGAGATGAATTAACAGAACACTAAGCAGTTTCTCAGAAAGCTTCTTTCCAGATTTCATCTGGGGATATTTCCTTTTTCACCATAGCCCTCTGTGGGCTTCCAAATATCACTTTGCCAATTCCACAAGAACTGTCTTAGCGAAAGGCTTCTTGAGGGGAAAGCTGTAACTCTGTGAGATGATTTCACAGAACACAAAGATGTTTCTCAGAAACCTTCTTTCTCTTTGTTATCGCAGGATATTTCCTTTGGCGCTATAGTCATCAATGGGATCCGAAATATCTGTTGTCAGATTCCACAGAAATAAGGCTAGCAAAGAGATGCACCAAATACACATGTAACTCTGTGAGATGAATTAACAGAACACTAAGCAGTTTCTCAGAAAGCTTCTTTCCAGATTTCATCTGAGGATATTTCCTTTTTCACCATAGCCCTCTTTGGGCTTCCAAATATCACATTGCCAATACCACAAGAACTGTCTTAGTGAAAGGCTTCTTGACGGGAAAGCTGTAACTCTGTGAGATGAATTCACAGAACCTAAAGAAGTTTCTCAGAAAGCTTCTTTCTCTTTGTTAACGCAGGATATTTCCTTTGGCCCTATAGTCATCAATAGGATCCGAATCATCAGTTCTCAGATTCCACAGAAATAAGGCTAGCAAAGAGATGCACCAAATACACATGTAACTCTGTGAGATGAATTAACAGAACACTAAGCAGTTTCTCAGAAAGCTTCTTTCCAGATTTCATCTGAGGATATTTCCTTTTTCACCATAGCCCTCTATGGGCTTCCAAATATCACTTTGCCAATTCCACAAGAACTGTCTTAGCGAAAGGCTTCTTGAGGGGAAAGCTGTAACTCTGTGAGATGATTTCACAGAACACAAAGAAGTTTCTCAGAAAGCTTCTTTCTCTTTGTTATCGGAGGATATTTCCTTTGGCCCTATAGTTCTCAAAGGGATCAGAAATATCTGTTCTCAGATTCCACAGAAATAAGGCTAGCAAAGAGATCCACGAAATACACATGTAACTCTGTGAGATGAATTAACAGAACACTAAGCAGTTTCTCAGAAAGCTTCTTTCCAGATTTCCTGTGAGGATATTTCCTTTTTCACCATAGCCCTCTATGGCTTCCAAATATCACATTGCCAATTCCACAAGAACTGTCTTAGCGAAAGGCTTCTTGACGGGAAAGCTGTAACTCTGTGAGATGATTTCACAGAACCCAAAGAAGTTTCTCAGAAAGCTTCTTTCTCTTTGTTATCGCAGGATATTTCCTTTGGCCCTATAGTCATCAATGGGATCCGAAACATCTGTTCTCAGATTCCACAGAAATAAGGCTAGCAAAGAGAAGCACCAAATACTCATGTAACTCTGTGAGATGAATTACAGAACACTAAGCAGTGTCTCAGAAAGCTTGTTCCAGATTTCATCTGGGGATATTTCCTTTTTCACCATAGCCCTCTGTGGGCTTCCAAATATCACTTTGCCAATTCCACAAGAACTGTCTTAGCGAAAGGCTTCTTGAGGGGAAAGCTGTAACTCTGTGAGATGATTTCACAGAACACAAAGAAGTTTCTCAGAAAGCTTCTTTCTCTTTGTTATCGGAGGATATTTCCCTTGGCCCTATAGTCATCAATGGGAACCGAAATATCTGTTCTCAGATTCCACAGAAATAAGGCTAGCAAAGAGATCCACGAAATACAGATGTAACTCTGTGAGATGAATTAACAGAACACTAAGCAGTTTCTCAGAAAGCTTCTTTCCAGATTTCATCTGAGGATATTTCCTTTTTCACCATAGCCCTCTATGGGCTTCCAAATATCACATTGCCAATTCCACAAGAACTGTCTTAGCGAAAGGCTTCTTGACGGGATAGCCGTAACTCTGTGAGATGATTTCACAGAACCCAAAGAAGTTTCTCAGAAAGCTTCTTTCTCTTTGTTATCGCAGGATATTTCCTTTGGCCCTATAGTCATCAATGGGATCCGAAACATCTGTTCTCAAATTCCACAGAAATAAGGCTAGCAAAGAGATGCACCAAATACACATGTAACTCTGTGAGATGAATTAACAGAACACTAAGCAGTTTCTCAGAAAGCTTCTTTCCAGATTTCATCTGAGGATATTTCCTTTTTCACCAGAGCCCTCTATGGGCTTCCAAATATCACTTTGCCAATCCCACAAGAACTGTCTTAGCGAAAGGCTTCTTGAGGGGAAAGCTGTAACTCTGTGAGATGATTTCACAGAACACAAAGAAGTTTCTCAGAAAGCTTCTTTCTCTTTGTTATCGGAGGATATTTCCTTTGGCCCTATAGTCATCAATGGGATCCGAAATATCTGTTCTCAGATTCCACAGAAATAAGGCTAGCAAAGAGATCCACGAAATACAGATGTAACTCTGTGATATGAATTAACAGAACACTAAGCAGTTTCTCAGAAAGCTTCTTTCCAGGTTTCATCTGAGGATATTTCCTTTTTCACCGTAGCCCTCTGTGGGCTTCCAAATATCACTTTGCCAATTCCACAAGAACTGTCTTAGCGAAAGGCTTCTTGAGGGGAAAGCTGTAACTCTGTGAGATGATTTCACAGAACACAAAGAAGTTTCTCAGAAAGCTTCTTTCTCTTTGTTATCGGAGGATATTTCCTTTGGCCCTATAGTCTTCAAAGGGATCCGAAATATCTGTTCTCAGATTCCACAGAAATAAGGCTAGCAAAGAGATGCACCAAATACACATGTAACTCTGTGAGATGAATTAACAGAACCCTAAGCAGTTTCTCAGAAAGCTTCTTTCCAGATTTCATCTGAGGATATTTCCTTTTTCACCATAGCCCTCTATGGGCTTCCAAATATCACTTTGCCAATTCCACAAGAACTGTCTTAGCGAAAGACTTCTTGAGGGGAAAGCTGTAACTCTGTGAGATGATTTCACAGAACACAAGGAAGTTTCTCAGAAAGCTTCTTTCTCTTTGTTATCGGAGGATATTTCCTTTGGCCCTATATTCATCAATGGGATCCGAAATATCTGTTCTCAGATTCCACAGAAATAAGACTAGCAAAGAGATCCACGAAATACAGATGTAACTCTGTGAGATGAATTAACAGAACACTAAGCAGTTTCTCAGAAAGCTTCTTTCCAGATTTCATCTGGGGATATTTCCTTTTTCACCATAGCCCTCTGTGGGCTTCCAAATATCACTTTGCCAATTCCACAAGAACTGTCTTAGCGAAAGGCTTCTTGAGGGGAAAGCTGTAACTCTGTGAGATGATTTCACAGAACACAAAGAAGTTTCTCAGAAAGCTTCTTTCTCTTTGTTATCACAGGATATTTCCTTTGGCGCTATAGTCATCAATGGGATCCGAAATATCTGTTCTCAGATTCCACAGAAATAAGGCTAGCAAAGAGATGCACCAAATACACATGTAACTCTGTGAGATGAATTAACAGAACACTAAGCAGTTTCTCAGAAAGCTTCTTTCCAGATTTCATCTGAGGATATTTCCTTTTTCACCATAGCCCTCTTTGGGCTTCCAAATATCACATTGACAATACCACAAGAACTGTCTTAGTGAAAGGCTTCTTGAGGGGAAAGCTGTAACTCTGTGAGATGATTTCACAGAACCCAAAGAAGTTTCTCAGAAAGCTTCTTTCTCTTTGTTAACGCAGAATATTTCCTTTGGCCCTATAGTCATCAATGGGATCCGAAATATATGTTCTCAGATTCCACAGAAATAAGGCTAGCAAAGAGATCCACGAAATACAGATGTAACTCTGTGAGATGAATTAACAGAACACTAAGCAGTTTCTCAGAAGGCTTCTTTCCAGATTTCATCCGAGGATATTTCCTTTTTCACGATAGCCCTCTATGGGCTTCCAAATATCACATTGCCAATTCCACAAGAACTGTCTTAGCGAAAGGCTTCTTGACGGGATAGCTGTAACTCTGTGAGATGATTTCACAGAACCCAAAGAATTTCTCAGAAAGCTTCTTTCTCTTTGTTATCGCAGGATATTTCCTTTGGCCCTATAGTCATAAATGGGATCCGAAATATCTGTTCTCAGATTCCACAGAAATAAGGCTAGCAAAGAGATGCACCAAATACACATGTAACTCTGTGAGATGAATTAACAGAACACTAATCAGTTTCTAAGAAGGCTTCTTTCCAGATTTCATCTGAGGATATTTCCTTTTTCACCATAGCCCTCTATGGGCTTCCAAATATCACTTTGCCAATTCCACAAGAACTGTCTTAGCGAAAGGCTTCTTGAGGGGAAAGCTGTAACTCTGTGAGATGATTTCACAGAACACAAAGAAGTTTCTCAGAAAGCTTCTTTCTCTTTGTTATCGGAGGATATTTCCTTTGGCCCTATAGTCATCAATGGGATCCGAAATATCTGTTCTCAGATTCCACAGAAATAAGGCTAGCAAAGAGATCCACGAAATACAGATGTAACTCTGTGAGATGAAATAACAGAACACTAAGCAGTTTCTCAGAAAGCTTCTTTCCAGATTTCATCTGAGGATATTTCCTTTTTCACCATAGCCCTCTATCGGCTTCCAAATATCACATTGCCAATACCACAAGAACTGTCTTACTGAAAGGCTTCTTGAGGGGAAAGCTGTAACTCTGTGAGATGATTTCACAGAACCCAAAGAAGTTTCTCAGAAAGCTTCTTTCTCTTTGTTATCGCAGGATATTTCCTTTGGCCCTATAGTCATAAATGGGATCCGAAATATCTGTTCTCGGATTCCACAGAAATAAGGCTAGCAAAGAGATGCACCAAATACACATGTAACTCTGTGAGATGAATTAACAGAAAACTAAGCAGTTTCTCAGAAAGCTTCTTTCCAGATTTCATCTGAGGATATTTCCTTTTTCACCATAGCCCTCTATGGGCTTCCAAATATCACTTTGCCAATTCCACAAGAACTGTCTTAGCGAAAGGCTTCTTGAGGGGAAAGCTGTAACTCTGTGAGATGATTTCACAGAACACAAAGAAGTTTCTCAGAAAGCTTCTTTCTCTTTGTTATCGGAGGATATTTCCTTTGGCCCTATAGTTCTCAAAGGGATCCGAAATATCAGTTCTCAGATTCCACAGAAATAAGGCTAGCAAAGAGATCCACGAAATACACATGTAACTCTGTGAGATGAATTAACAGAACACTAAGCAGTTTCTCAGAAAGCTTCTTTCCAGATTTCCTGTGAGGATATTTCCTTTTTCACCATAGCCCTCTATGGCTTCCAAATATCACATTGCCAATTCCACAAGAACTGTCTTAGCGAAAGGCTTCTTGACGGGAAAGCTGTAACTCTGTGAGATGATTTCACAGAACCCAAAGAAGTTTCTCAGAAAGCTTCTTTCTCTTTGTTATCTCAGGATATTTCCTTTGGCCCTATAGTCATCAATGGGATCCGAAACATCTGTTCTCAGATTCCACAGAAATAAGGCTAGCAAAGAGAAGCAACAAATACACATGTAACTCTGTGAGATGAATTAACAGAACACTAAGCAGTTTCTCAGAAAGCTTCTTTCCAGATTTCATCTGAGGATATTTCCTTTTTCACCATAGCCCTCTATGGGCTTCCAAATATCACTTTGCCAATTCCACAAGAACTGTCTTAGCGAAAGGCTTCTTGAGGGGAAAGCTGTAACTCTGTGAGATGATTTCACAGAACACAAAGAAGTTTCTCAGAAAGCTTCTTTCTCTTTGTTATCGGAGGATATTTCCTTTGGCCCTATAGTCATCAATGGGATCCGAAATATCTGTTCTCAGATTCCACAGAAATAAGGCTAGCAAAGAGATCCACGAAATACAGATGTAACTCTGTGAGATGAATTACAGAACACTAAGCAGTGTCTCAGAAAGCTTGTTCCAGATTTCATCTGGGGATATTTCCTTTTTCACCATAGCCCTCTGTGGGCTTCCAAATATCACATTGCCAATTCCACAAGAACTGTCTTAGCGAAAGGCTTCTTGAGGGGAAAGCTGTAACTCTGTGAGATGATTTCACAGAACACAAAGAAGTTTCTCAGAAAGCTTCTTTCTCTTTCTTATCGCAGGATATTTCCTTTGGCCCTATAGTCATCAATGGGATCCGAAATATCTCTTCTCAGATTCCACAGAAATAAGGCTAGCAAAGAGATGCACCAAATACACATGTAACTCTGTGAGATGAATTAACAGAACACTAAGCAGTTTCTCAGAAAGCTTCTTTCCAGATTTCATCTGAGGATATTTCCTTTTTCATCATAGCCCTCTATGGGCTTCCAAATATCACATTGCCAATACCACAAGAACTGTCTTAGTGAAAGGCTTCTTGAGGGGAAAGCTGTAACTCTGTGAGATGATTTCACAGAACCCAAAGAAGTTTCTCAGAAAGCTTCTTTCTCTTTCTTATCGCAGGATATTTCCTTTGGCCCTATAGTCATCAATGGGATCCGAAATATCTGTTCTCAGATTCCACAGAAATAAGGCTAGCAAAGAGATGCACCAAATACACATGTAACTCTGTGAGATGAATTAACAGAACACTAATCAGTTTCTAAGAAGGCTTCTTTCCAGATTTCATCTGAGGATATTTCCTTTTTCACCATAGCCCTCTATGGGCTTCCAAATATCACTTTGCCAATTCCACAAGAACTGTCTTAGCGAAAGGCTTCTTGAGGGGAAAGCTGTAACTCTGTGAGATGATTTCACAGAACACAAAGAAGTTTCTCAGAAAGCTTCTTTCTCTTTGTTATCGGAGGATATTTCCTTTGGCCCTATAGTCATCAATGGGATCCGAAATATCTGTTCTCAGATTCCACAGAAATAAGGCTAGCAAAGAGATCCACGAAATACAGATGTAACTCTGTGAGATGAATTAACAGAACACTAAGCAGTTTCTCAGAAAGCTTCTTTCCAGGTTTCATCTGAGGATATTTCCTTTTTCACCGTAGCCCTCTGTGGGCTTCCAAATATCACTTTGCCAATTCCACAAGAACTGTCTTAGCGAAAGGCTTCTTGACAGGATAGCTGTAACTCTGTGAGATGATTTCACAGAACCCAAAGAAGTTTCTCAGAAAGCTTCTTTCTCTTTGTTATCGCAGGATATTTCCTTTGGCCCTATAGTCATCAATGGGATCCGAAACATCTGTTCTCAGATTCCACAGAAATAAGGCTAGCAAAGAGATGCACCAAATACACATGTAACTCTGTGAGATGAATTAAGAAAACACTAAGCAGTTTCTCAGAAAGCTTCTTTCCAGATTTCATCTGAGGATATTTCCTTTTTCACCATAGCCCTCTAAGGGCTTCCAAATATCACATTGCCAATACCACAAGAACTGTCTTAGTGAAAGGCTTCTTGAGGGGAAAGCTGTAACTCTGTGAGATGATTTCACAGAACCCAAAGAAGTTTCTCAGAAAGCTTCTTTCTCTTTCTTATCGCAGGATATTTCCTTTGGCCCTATAGTCATAAATGGGATCCGAAATATCTGTTCTCAGATTCCACAGAAATAAGGCTAGCAAAGAGATGCACCAAATACACATGTAACTCTGTGAGATGAATTAACAGAACACTAATCAGTTTCTCAGAAAGCTTCTTTCCAGATTTCATCTGAGGATATTTCCTTTTTCACCATAGCCCTCTATGGGCTTCCAAATATCACTTTGCCAATTCCTCAAGAACTGTCTTAGCGAAAGGCTTCTTGAGGGGAAAGCTGTAACTCTGTGAGATGATTTCACAGAACACAAAGAAGTTTCTCAGAAAGCTTCTTTCTCTTTGTTATCGGAGGATATTTCCTTTGGCCCTATAGTCATCAATGTGATCCGAAATATCTGTTCTCAGATTCCACAGAAATAAGGCTAGCAAAGAGATCCACGAAATACAGATGTAACTCTGTGAGATGAATTAACAGAACACTAAGCAGTTTCTCAGAAAGCTTCTTTCCAGGTTTCATCTGAGGATATTTCCTTTTTCACCGTAGCCCTCTGTGGGCTTCCAAATATCACTTTGCCAATTCCACAAGAACTATCTTAGCGAAAGGCTTCTTGAGGGGAAAGCTGTAACTCTGTGAGATGATTTCACAGAACACAAAGAAGTTTCTCAGAAAGCTTCTTTCTCTTTGTTATCGCAGGATATTTCCTTTGGCCCTATAGTCATCAATGGGATCCGAAATATCTGTTCTCAGATTCCACAGAAATAAGGCTAGCAAAGAGATGCACCAAATACACATGTAACTCTGTGAGATGAATTAACAGAACACTAAGCAGTTTCTCAGAAAGCTTCTTTCCAGATTTCATCTGAGGATATTTCCTTTTTCACCAGAGCCCTCTATGGGCTTCCAAATATCACTTTGCCAATTCCACAAGAACTGTCTTAGCGAAAGGCTTCTTGAGGGGAAAGCTGTAACTCTGTGAGATGATTTCACAGAACACAAAGAAGTTTCTCAGAAAGCTTCTTTCTCTTTGTTATCTGAGGATATTTCCTTTGGCCCTATAGTCTTCAATGGGAACCGAAATATCTGTTCTCAGATTCCAGAGAAATAAGGCTAGCAAAGAGATCCACGAAATACAGATGTAACTCTGTGAGATGAATTAACAGAACACTAAGCAGTTTCTCAGAAAGCTTCTTTCCAGATTTCATCTGAGGATATTTCCTTTTTCACCATAGCCCTCTATGGGCTTCCAAATATCACATTGACAATTCCACAAGAACTGTCTTAGCGAAAGGCTTCTTGACGGGATAGCTGTAACTCTGTGAGATGATTTCACAGAACCCAAAGAAGTTTCTCAGAAAGCTTCTTTCTCTTTGTTATCGCAGGATATTTCCTTTGGCCCTATAGTCATCAATGGGATCCGAAACATCTGTTCTCAGATTCCACAGAAATAAGGCTAGCAAAGAGATGCACCAAATACACATGTAACTCTGTGAGATGAATTAAGAAAACACTAAGAAGTTTCTCAGAAAGCTTCTTTCCAGATTTCATCTGAGGATATTTCCTTTTTCACCAGAGCCCTCTATGGTCTTCCAAATATCACTTTGCCAATTCCACAAGAACTGTCTTAGCGAAAGGCTTCTTGAGGGGAAAGCTGTAACTCTGTGAGATGATTTCACAGAACACAAAGAAGTTTCTCAGAAAGCTTCTTTCTCTTTGTTATAGGAGGATATTTCCTTTGGCCCTATAGTCATCAATGGGATCCGAAATATCTGTTCTCAGATTCCACAGAAATAAGGCTAGCAAAGAGATCCACGAAATACAGATGTAACTCTGTGAGATGAATTAACAGAGCACTAAGCAGTTTCTCAGAAAGCTTCTTTCCAGATTTCATCTGAGGATATTTCCTTTTTCACCATAGCCCTCTATGGGCTTCCAAATATCACATTGCCAATACCACAAGAACTGTCTTAGTGAAAGGCTTCTTGAGGGGAAAGCTGTAACTCTGTGAGATGATTTCACAGAACCCAAAGAAGTTTCTCAGAAAGCTTCTTTCTCTTTCTTATCGCAGGATATTTCCTTTGGCCCTATAGTCATAAATGGGATCCGAAATATCTGTTCTCAGATTCCACAGAAATAAGGCTAGCAAAGAGATGCACCAAATACACATGTAACACTGTGAGATGAATTAACAGAACACTAATCAGTTTCTAAGAAGGCTTCTTTCCAGATTTCATCTGAGGATATTTCCTTTTTCACCATAGCCCTCTATGGGCTTCCAAATATCACTTTGCCAATTCCACAAGAACTGTCTTAGCGAAAGACTTCTTGAGGGGAAAGCTGTAACTCTGTGAGATGATTTCACAGAACACAAAGAAGTTTCTCAGAAAGCTTCTTTCTCTTTGTTATCGGAGGATATTTCCTTTGGCCCTATAGTCATCAATGGGATCCGAAATATCTGTTCTCAGATTCCACAGAAATAAGGCTAGCAAAGAGATCCACGAAATACAGATGTAACTCTGTGAGATGAATTAACAGAACACTAAGCAGTTTCTCAGAAAGCTTCTTTCCAGGTTTCATCTGAGGATATTTCCTTTTTGACCGTAGCCCTCTGTGGGCTTCCAAATATCACTTTGCCAATTCCACAAGAACTGTCTTAGCGAAAGGCTTCTTGAGGGGAAAGCTGTAACTCTGTGAGATGATTTCACAGAACACAAAGAAGTTTCTCAGAAAGCTTCTTTCTCTTTGTTATCGCAGGATATTTCCTTTGGCCCTATAGTCATAAATGGGATCCGAAATATCTGTTCTCAGATTCCACAGAAATAAGGCTAGCAAAGAGATGCACCAAATACACATGTAACTCTGTGAGATGAATTAACAGAACACTAAGCAGTTTCTCAGAACGCTTCTTTCCAGATTTCATCTGAGGATATTTCCTTTTTCACCATAGCCCTCTATGGGCTTCCAAATATCACTTTGCCAATTCCACAAGAACTGTCTTAGCGAAAGGCTTCTTGAGGGGAAAGCTGTAACTCTGTGAGATGATTTCACAGAACACAAAGAAGTTTCTCAGAAAGCTTCTTTCTCTTTGTTATCGGAGGATATTTCCTTTGGCCCTATAGTTCTCAAAGGGATCAGAAATATCTGTTCTCAGATTCCACAGAAATAAGGCTAGCAAAGAGATCCACGAAATACACATGTAAATCTGTGAGATGAATTAACAGAACACTAAGCAGTTTCTCAGAAAGCTTCTTTCCAGATTTCCTGTGAGGATATTTCCTTTTTCACCATAGCCCTCTATGGCTTCCAAATATAACATTGCCAATTCCACAAGAACTGTCTTAGTGAAAGGCTTCTTGAGGGGAAAGCTGTAACTCTGTGAGATGATTTCACAGAACCCAAAGAAGTTTCTCAGAAAGCTTCTTTCTCTTTGTTATCGGAGGATATTTCCTTTGGCCCTATAGTCTTCAAAGGGATCCGAAATATCTGTTCTCAGATTCCACAGAAATAAGGCTAGCAAAGAGATGCACCAAATACACATGTAACTCTGTGAGATGAATTAACAAAACACTAAGCAGTTTCTCAGAAAGCTTCATTCCAGATTTCATCTGAGGATATATCCTTTTTCACCATAGCCCTCTATGGGCTTCCAAATATCACTTTGCCAATTCCACAAGAACTGTCTTAGCGAAAGGCTTCTTGAGGGGAAAGCTGTAACTCTGTGATATGATTTCTCAGAACACAAAGAAGTTTCTCAGAAAACTTCTTTCTCTTTGTTATCGCAGGATATTTCCTTTGGCCCTATAGTCATCAATGGGATCCGAAATATCTGTTCTCAGATTCCACAGAAATAAGGCTAGCAAAGAGATCCACGAAATACAGATGTAACTCTGTGAGATGAATTAACAGAACACTAAGCAGTGTCTCAGAAAGCTTCTTTCCAGATTTCATCTGGGGATATTTCCTTTTTCACCATAGCCCTCTGTGGGCTTCCAAATATCACTTTGCCAATTCCACAAGAACTGTCTTAGCGAAAGGCTTTTTGAGGGGAAAGCTGTAACTCTGTGAGATGATTTCACAGAACACAAAGAAGTTTCCCAGAAAGCTTCTTTCTCTTTGTTATCGCAGGATATTTCCTTTGGCCCTATAGTCATCAATGGGATCCGAAATATCTGTTCTCAGATTCCACAGAAATAAGGCTAGCAAAGAGATGCACCAAATACACATGTAACTCTGTGAGATGAATTAACAGAACACTAAGCAGTTTCTCAGAAAGCTTCTTTCCAGATTTCATCTGAGGATATTTCCTTTTTCACCATAGCCCTCTAAGGGCTTCCAAATATCACTTTGCCAATTCCACAAGAACTGTGTTAGCGAAAGGCTTCTTGAGGGGCAAGCTGTAACTCTGTGAGATGATTTCACAGAACACAAAGAAGTTTCTCAGAAAGCTTCTTTCTCTTTGTTATCGGAGGATATTTCCTTTGGCCCTATAGTCATCAATGGGATCCGAAATATCTGTTCTCAGATTCCACAGAAATAAGGCTAGCAAAGAGATCCACGAAATACAGATGTAACTCTGTGAGATGAATTAACAGAACACTAAACAGTTTCTCAGAAAGCTTCTTTCCAGATTTCATCTGAGGATATTTCCTTTTTCACCATAGCCATCTGTGGGATTCCAAATATCACTTTGCCAATTCCCCAAGAACTGTCTTAGCGAAAGACTTCTTGAGGGGAAATCTGTAACTCTGTGAGATTTCACAGAACCCAAAGAAGATTCTCAGAAAGCTTCTTTCTCTTTGTTATCGCAGGATATTTCCTTTGGCCCTATAGTCATCAATGGGATCCGAAATATCTGTTCTCAGATTCCACAGAAATAAGGCTAGCAAAGAGATGCACCAAATACACATGTAACTCTGTTATATGAAGTAACAGAACACTAAGCAGTTTCTCAGAAAGCTTCTTTCCAGATTTCATCTGAGGATATTTCCTTTTTCACCATAGCCCTCTATGGGCTTCCAAATATCACTTTGCCAATTCCACAAGAACTGTCTTAGTGAAAGGCTTCTTGAGGGGAAAGCTGTAACTCTGTGAGATGATTTCACAGAACCCAAAGAAGTTTCTCAGAAAGCTTCTTTCTCTTTGTTATCGGAGGATATTTCCTTTGGCCCTATAGTCTTCAAAGGGATCCGAAATATCTGTTCTCAGATTCCACAGAAATAAGGCTAGCAAAGAGATGCACCAAATACACATGTAACTCTGTGAGATGAATTAACAAAACACTAAGCAGTTTCTCAGAAAGCTTCATTCCAGATTTCATCTGAGGATATATCCCTTTTCACCATAGCCCTCTATGGGCTTCCAAATATCACTTTGCCAATTCCACAAGAACTGTCTTAGCGAAAGGCTTCTTGAGGGGAAAGCTGTAACTCTGTGAGATGATTTCTCAGAACACAAAGAAGTTTCTCAGAAAACTTCTTTCTCTTTGTTATCGCAGGATATTTCCTTTGGCCCTATAGTCATCAATGGGATCCGAAATATCTGTTCTCAGATTCCACAGAAATAAGGCTAGCAAAGAGATCCACGAAATACAGATGTAACTCTGTGAGATGAATTAACAGAACACTAAGCAGTGTCTCAGAAAGCTTCTTTCCAGATTTCATCTGGGGATATTTCCTTTTTCACCATAGCCCTCTGTGGGCTTCCAAATATCACTTTGCCAATTCCACAAGAACTGTCTTAGCGAAAGGCTTCTTGAGGGGAAAGCTGTAACTCTGTGAGATGATTTCACAGAACACTAAGAAGTTTCTCAGAAAGCTTCTTTCTCTTTGTTATCGCAGGATATTTCCTTTGGCCCTATAGTCATCAATGGGATCCGAAATATCTGTTCTCAGATTCCACAGAAATAAGGCTAGCAAAGAGATGCACCAAATACACATGTAACTCTGTGAGATGAATTAACAGAACACTAAGCAGTTTCTCAGAAAGCTTCTTTCCAGATTTCATCTGAGGATA
The DNA here is from genome assembly GCF_043159975.1 of Macaca nemestrina. NCBI lineage: Eukaryota > Metazoa > Chordata > Mammalia > Primates > Cercopithecidae > Macaca > Macaca nemestrina. Next base: position 103,861,337 of record NC_092133.1, on the reverse strand, counting down.
TTTCCTTTTTCACCAGAGCCCTCTATGGGCTTCCAAATATCACTTTGCCAATTCCACAAGAACTGTCTTAGCGAAAGGCTTCTTGAGGGGAAAGCTGTAACTCTGTGAGATGATTTCACAGAACACAAAGAAGTTTCTCAGAAAGCTTCTTTCTCTTTGTTATCGGAGGATATTTCCTTTGGCCCTATAGTCATCAATGGGAACCGAAATATCTGTTCTCAGATTCCAGAGAAATAAGGCTAGCAAAGAGATCCACGAAATACAGATGTAACTCTGTGAGATGAATTAACAGAACACTAAGCAGTTTCTCAGAAAGCTTCTTTCCAGATTTCATCTGAGGATATTTCCTTTTTCACCATAGCCCTCTATGGGCTTCCAAATATCACATTGACAATTCCACAAGAACTGTCTTAGCGAAAGGCTTCTTGACGGGATAGCTGTAACTCTGTGAGATGATTTCACAGAACCCAAAGAAGTTTCTCAGAAAGCTTCTTTCTCTTTGTTATCGCAGGATATTTCCTTTGGCCCTATAGTCATCAATGGGATCCGAAACATCTGTTCTCAGATTCCACAGAAATAAGGCTAGCAAAGAGATGCACCAAATACACATGTAACTCTGTGAGATGAATTAAGAAAACACTAAGAAGTTTCTCAGAAAGCTTCTTTCCAGATTTCATCTGAGGATATTTCCTTTTTCACCAGAGCCCTCTATGGTCTTCCAAATATCACTTTGCCAATTCCACAAGAACTGTCTTAGCGAAAGGCTTCTTGAGGGGAAAGCTGTAACTCTGTGAGATGATTTCACAGAACACAAAGAAGTTTCTCAGAAAGCTTCTTTCTCTTTGTTATAGGAGGATATTTCCTTTGGCCCTATAGTCATCAATGGGATCCGAAATATCTGTTCTCAGATTCCACAGAAATAAGGCTAGCAAAGAGATCCACGAAATACAGATGTAACTCTGTGAGATGAATTAACAGAACACTAAGCAGTTTCTCAGAAAGCTTCTTTCCAGATTTCATCTGAGGATATTTCCTTTTTCACCATAGCCCTCTATGGGCTTCCAAATATCACATTGCCAATACCACAAGAACTGTCTTAGTGAAAGGCTTCTTGAGGGGAAAGCTGTAACTCTGTGAGATGATTTCACAGAACCCAAAGAAGTTTCTCAGAAAGCTTCTTTCTCTTTCTTATCGCAGGATATTTCCTTTGGCCCTATAGTCATAAATGGGATCCGAAATATCTGTTCTCAGATTCCACAGAAATAAGGCTAGCAAAGAGATGCACCAAATACACATGTAACACTGTGAGATGAATTAACAGAACACTAATCAGTTTCTAAGAAGGCTTCTTTCCAGATTTCATCTGAGGATATTTCCTTTTTCACCATAGCCCTCTATGGGCTTCCAAATATCACTTTGCCAATTCCACAAGAACTGTCTTAGCGAAAGACTTCTTGAGGGGAAAGCTGTAACTCTGTGAGATGATTTCACAGAACACAAAGAAGTTTCTCAGAAAGCTTCTTTCTCTTTGTTATCGGAGGATATTTCCTTTGGCCCTATAGTCATCAATGGGATCCGAAATATCTGTTCTCAGATTCCACAGAAATAAGGCTAGCAAAGAGATCCACGAAATACAGATGTAACTCTGTGAGATGAATTAACAGAACACTAAGCAGTTTCTCAGAAAGCTTCTTTCCAGGTTTCATCTGAGGATATTTCCTTTTTGACCGTAGCCCTCTGTGGGCTTCCAAATATCACTTTGCCAATTCCACAAGAACTGTCTTAGCGAAAGGCTTCTTGAGGGGAAAGCTGTAACTCTGTGAGATGATTTCACAGAACACAAAGAAGTTTCTCAGAAAGCTTCTTTCTCTTTGTTATCGCAGGATATTTCCTTTGGCCCTATAGTCATAAATGGGATCCGAAATATCTGTTCTCAGATTCCACAGAAATAAGGCTAGCAAAGAGATGCACCAAATACACATGTAACTCTGTGAGATGAATTAACAGAACACTAAGCAGTTTCTCAGAACGCTTCTTTCCAGATTTCATCTGAGGATATTTCCTTTTTCACCATAGCCCTCTATGGGCTTCCAAATATCACTTTGCCAATTCCACAAGAACTGTCTTAGCGAAAGGCTTCTTGAGGGGAAAGCTGTAACTCTGTGAGATGATTTCACAGAACACAAAGAAGTTTCTCAGAAAGCTTCTTTCTCTTTGTTATCGGAGGATATTTCCTTTGGCCCTATAGTTCTCAAAGGGATCAGAAATATCTGTTCTCAGATTCCACAGAAATAAGGCTAGCAAAGAGATCCACGAAATACACATGTAAATCTGTGAGATGAATTAACAGAACACTAAGCAGTTTCTCAGAAAGCTTCTTTCCAGATTTCCTGTGAGGATATTTCCTTTTTCACCATAGCCCTCTATGGCTTCCAAATATAACATTGCCAATTCCACAAGAACTGTCTTAGTGAAAGGCTTCTTGAGGGGAAAGCTGTAACTCTGTGAGATGATTTCACAGAACCCAAAGAAGTTTCTCAGAAAGCTTCTTTCTCTTTGTTATCGGAGGATATTTCCTTTGGCCCTATAGTCTTCAAAGGGATCCGAAATATCTGTTCTCAGATTCCACAGAAATAAGGCTAGCAAAGAGATGCACCAAATACACATGTAACTCTGTGAGATGAATTAACAAAACACTAAGCAGTTTCTCAGAAAGCTTCATTCCAGATTTCATCTGAGGATATATCCTTTTTCACCATAGCCCTCTATGGGCTTCCAAATATCACTTTGCCAATTCCACAAGAACTGTCTTAGCGAAAGGCTTCTTGAGGGGAAAGCTGTAACTCTGTGATATGATTTCTCAGAACACAAAGAAGTTTCTCAGAAAACTTCTTTCTCTTTGTTATCGCAGGATATTTCCTTTGGCCCTATAGTCATCAATGGGATCCGAAATATCTGTTCTCAGATTCCACAGAAATAAGGCTAGCAAAGAGATCCACGAAATACAGATGTAACTCTGTGAGATGAATTAACAGAACACTAAGCAGTGTCTCAGAAAGCTTCTTTCCAGATTTCATCTGGGGATATTTCCTTTTTCACCATAGCCCTCTGTGGGCTTCCAAATATCACTTTGCCAATTCCACAAGAACTGTCTTAGCGAAAGGCTTTTTGAGGGGAAAGCTGTAACTCTGTGAGATGATTTCACAGAACACAAAGAAGTTTCCCAGAAAGCTTCTTTCTCTTTGTTATCGCAGGATATTTCCTTTGGCCCTATAGTCATCAATGGGATCCGAAATATCTGTTCTCAGATTCCACAGAAATAAGGCTAGCAAAGAGATGCACCAAATACACATGTAACTCTGTGAGATGAATTAACAGAACACTAAGCAGTTTCTCAGAAAGCTTCTTTCCAGATTTCATCTGAGGATATTTCCTTTTTCACCATAGCCCTCTAAGGGCTTCCAAATATCACTTTGCCAATTCCACAAGAACTGTGTTAGCGAAAGGCTTCTTGAGGGGCAAGCTGTAACTCTGTGAGATGATTTCACAGAACACAAAGAAGTTTCTCAGAAAGCTTCTTTCTCTTTGTTATCGGAGGATATTTCCTTTGGCCCTATAGTCATCAATGGGATCCGAAATATCTGTTCTCAGATTCCACAGAAATAAGGCTAGCAAAGAGATCCACGAAATACAGATGTAACTCTGTGAGATGAATTAACAGAACACTAAACAGTTTCTCAGAAAGCTTCTTTCCAGATTTCATCTGAGGATATTTCCTTTTTCACCATAGCCATCTGTGGGATTCCAAATATCACTTTGCCAATTCCCCAAGAACTGTCTTAGCGAAAGACTTCTTGAGGGGAAATCTGTAACTCTGTGAGATTTCACAGAACCCAAAGAAGATTCTCAGAAAGCTTCTTTCTCTTTGTTATCGCAGGATATTTCCTTTGGCCCTATAGTCATCAATGGGATCCGAAATATCTGTTCTCAGATTCCACAGAAATAAGGCTAGCAAAGAGATGCACCAAATACACATGTAACTCTGTTATATGAAGTAACAGAACACTAAGCAGTTTCTCAGAAAGCTTCTTTCCAGATTTCATCTGAGGATATTTCCTTTTTCACCATAGCCCTCTATGGGCTTCCAAATATCACTTTGCCAATTCCACAAGAACTGTCTTAGTGAAAGGCTTCTTGAGGGGAAAGCTGTAACTCTGTGAGATGATTTCACAGAACCCAAAGAAGTTTCTCAGAAAGCTTCTTTCTCTTTGTTATCGGAGGATATTTCCTTTGGCCCTATAGTCTTCAAAGGGATCCGAAATATCTGTTCTCAGATTCCACAGAAATAAGGCTAGCAAAGAGATGCACCAAATACACATGTAACTCTGTGAGATGAATTAACAAAACACTAAGCAGTTTCTCAGAAAGCTTCATTCCAGATTTCATCTGAGGATATATCCCTTTTCACCATAGCCCTCTATGGGCTTCCAAATATCACTTTGCCAATTCCACAAGAACTGTCTTAGCGAAAGGCTTCTTGAGGGGAAAGCTGTAACTCTGTGAGATGATTTCTCAGAACACAAAGAAGTTTCTCAGAAAACTTCTTTCTCTTTGTTATCGCAGGATATTTCCTTTGGCCCTATAGTCATCAATGGGATCCGAAATATCTGTTCTCAGATTCCACAGAAATAAGGCTAGCAAAGAGATCCACGAAATACAGATGTAACTCTGTGAGATGAATTAACAGAACACTAAGCAGTGTCTCAGAAAGCTTCTTTCCAGATTTCATCTGGGGATATTTCCTTTTTCACCATAGCCCTCTGTGGGCTTCCAAATATCACTTTGCCAATTCCACAAGAACTGTCTTAGCGAAAGGCTTCTTGAGGGGAAAGCTGTAACTCTGTGAGATGATTTCACAGAACACAAAGAAGTTTCTCAGAAAGCTTCTTTCTCTTTGTTATCGCAGGATATTTCCTTTGGCCCTATAGTCATCAATGGGATCCGAAATATCTGTTCTCAGATTCCACAGAAATAAGGCTAGCAAAGAGATGCACCAAATACACATGTAACTCTGTGAGATGAATTAACAGAACACTAAGCAGTTTCTCAGAAAGCTTCTTTCCAGATTTCATCTGAGGATATTCCCTTTTTCACCATAGCCCTCTATGGGCTTCCAAATATCACTTTGCCAATTCCACGAGAACTGTCTTAGCGAAAGGCTTCTTGAGGGGAAAACTGTAACTCTGTGAGATGATTTCACAGAACACAAAGAAGTTTCTCAGAAAGCTTCTTTCTCTTTCTTATCGGAGGATATTTCCTTTGGCCCTATAGTCATCAATGGGAACCGAAATATCTGTTCTCAGATTCCACAGAAATAAGGCTAGCAAAGAGATCCACGAAATACAGATGTAACTCTGTGAGATGAATTAACAGAACACTAAGCAGTTTCTCAGAAAGCTTCTTTCCAGATTTCATCTGAGGATATTTCCTTTTTCACCATAGCCCTCTATGGGCTTCCAAATATCACATTGACAATTCCACAAGAACTGCCTTAGCGAAAGGCTTCTTGACGGGATAGCTGTAACTCTGTGAGATGATTTCACAGAACCCAAAGAAGTTTCTCAGAAAGCTTCTTTCTCTTTGTTATCGCAGGATATTTCCTTTGGCCCTATAGTCATCAATGGGATCCGAAACATCTGTTCTCAGATTCCACAGAAATAAGGCTAGCAAAGAGATGCACCAAATACACATGTAACTCTGTGAGATGAATTAAGAAAACACTAAGAAGTTTCTCAGAAAGCTTCTTTCCAGATTTCATCTGAGGATATTTCCTTTTTCACCAGAGCCCTCTATGGTCTTCCAAATATCACTTTGCCAATTCCACAAGAACTGTCTTAGCGAAAGGCTTCTTGAGGGGAAAGCTGTAACTCTGTGAGATGATTTCACAGAACACAAAGAAGTTTCTCAGAAAGCTTCTTTCTCTTTGTTATAGGAGGATATTTCCTTTGGCCCTATAGTCATCAATGGGATCCGAAATATCTGTTCTCAGATTCCACAGAAATAAGGCTAGCAAAGAGATCCACGAAATACAGATGTAACTCTGTGAGATGAATTAACAGAACACTAAGCAGTTTCTCAGAAAGCTTCTTTCCAGATTTCATCTGAGGATATTTCCTTTTTCACCATAGCCCTCTATGGGCTTCCAAATATCACATTGCCAATACCACAAGAACTGTCTTAGTGAAAGGCTTCTTGAGGGGAAAGCTGTAACTCTGTGAGATGATTTCACAGAACCCAAAGAAGTTTCTCAGAAAGCTTCTTTCTCTTTCTTATCGCAGGATATTTCCTTTGGCCCTATAGTCATAAATGGGATCCGAAATATCTGTTCTCAGATTCCACAGAAATAAGGCTAGCAAAGAGATGCACCAAATACACATGTAACACTGTGAGATGAATTAACAGAACACTAATCAGTTTCTAAGAAGGCTTCTTTCCAGATTTCATCTGAGGATATTTCCTTTTTCACCATAGCCCTCTATGGGCTTCCAAATATCACTTTGCCAATTCCACAAGAACTGTCTTAGCGAAAGGCTTCTTGAGGGGAAAGCTGTAACTCTGTGAGATGATTTCACAGAACACAAAGAAGTTTCTCAGAAAGCTTCTTTCTCTTTGTTATCGGAGGATATTTCCTTTGGCCCTATAGTCATCAATGGGATCCGAAATATCTGTTCTCAGATTCCACAGAAATAAGGCTAGCAAAGAGATCCACGAAATACAGATGTAACTCTGTGAGATGAATTAACAGAACACTAAGCAGTTTCTCAGAAAGCTTCTTTCCAGGTTTCATCTGAGGATATTTCCTTTTTCACCGTAGCCCTCTGTGGGCTTCCAAATATCACTTTGCCAATTCCACAAGAACTGTCTTAGCGAAAGGCTTCTTGAGGGGAAAGCTGTAACTCTGTGAGATGATTTCACAGAACACAAAGAAGTTTCTCAGAAAGCTTCTTTCTCTTTGTTATCGCAGGATATTTCCTTTGGCCCTATAGTCATAAATGGGATCCGAAATATCTGTTCTCAGATTCCACAGAAATAAGGCTAGCAAAGAGATGCACCAAATACACATGTAACTCTGTGAGATGAATTAACAGAACACTAAGCAGTTTCTCAGAACGCTTCTTTCCAGATTTCATCTGAGGATATTTCCTTTTTCACCATAGCCCTCTATGGGCTTCCAAATATCACTTTGCCAATTCCACAAGAACTGTCTTAGGGAAAGGCTTCTTGAGGGGAAAGCTGTAACTCTGTGAGATGATTTCACAGAACACAAAGAAGTTTCTCAGAAAGCTTCTTTCTCTTTGTTATCGGAGGATATTTCCTTTGGCCCTATAGTTCTCAAAGGGATCAGAAATATCTATTCTCAGATTCCACAGAAATAAGGCTAGCAAAGAGATCCACGAAATACACATGTAACTCTGTGAGATGAATTAACAGAACACTAAGCAGTTTCTCAGAAAGCTTCTTTCCAGATTTCCTGTGAGGATATTTCCTTTTTCACCATAGCCCTCTATGGCTTCCAAATATAACATTGCCAATTCCACAAGAACTGTCTTAGTGAAAGGCTTCTTGAGGGGAAAGCTGTAACTCTGTGAGATGATTTCACAGAACCCAAAGAAGTTTCTCAGAAAGCTTCTTTCTCTTTGTTATCGGAGGATATTTCCTTTGGCCCTATAGTCTTCAAAGGGATCCGAAATATCTGTTCTCAGATTCCACAGAAATAAGGCTAGCAAAGAGATGCACCAAATACACATGTAACTCTGTGAGATGAATTAACAAAACACTAAGCAGTTTCTCAGAAAGCTTCATTCCAGATTTCATCTGAGGATATATCCTTTTTCACCATAGCCCTCTATGGGCTTCCAAATATCACTTTGCCAATTCCACAAGAACTGTCTTAGCGAAAGGCTTCTTGAGGGGAAAGCTGTAACTCTGTGATATGATTTCTCAGAACACAAAGAAGTTTCTCAGAAAACTTCTTTCTCTTTGTTATCGCAGGATATTTCCTTTGGCCCTATAGTCATCAATGGGATCCGAAATATCTGTTCTCAGATTCCACAGAAATAAGGCTAGCAAAGAGATCCACGAAATACAGATGTAACTCTGTGAGATGAATTAACAGAACACTAAGCAGTGTCTCAGAAAGCTTCTTTCCAGATTTCATCTGGGGATATTTCCTTTTTCACCATAGCCCTCTGTGGGCTTCCAAATATCACTTTGCCAATTCCACAAGAACTGTCTTAGCGAAAGGCTTCTTGAGGGGAAAGCTGTAACTCTGTGAGATGATTTCACAGAACACAAAGAAGTTTCCCAGAAAGCTTCTTTCTCTTTGTTATCGCAGGATATTTCCTTTGGCCCTATAGTCATCAATGGGATCCGAAATATCTGTTCTCAGATTCCACAGAAATAAGGCTAGCAAAGAGATGCACCAAATACACATGTAACTCTGTGAGATGAATTAACAGAACACTAAGCAGTTTCTCAGAAAGCTTCTTTCCAGATTTCATCTGAGGATATTCCCTTTTTCACCATAGCCCTCTATGGGCTTCCAAATATCACTTTGCCAATTCCACGAGAACTGTCTTAGCGAAAGGCTTCTTGAGGGGAAAACTGTAACTCTGTGAGATGATTTCACAGAACACAAAGAAGTTTCTCAGAAAGCTTCTTTCTCTTTGTTATCGGAGGATATTTCCTTTGGCCCTATAGTCATCAATGAGAACGGAAATATCTGTTCTCAGATTCCACAGAAATAAGGCTAGCAAAGAGATCCACGAAATACAGATGTAACTCTGTGAGATGAATTAACAGAACACTAAGCAGTTTCTCAGAAAGCTTCTTTCCAGATTTCATCTGAGGATATTTCCTTTTTCACCATAGCCCTCTATGGGCTTCCAAATATCACATTGACAATTCCACAAGAACTGTCTTAGCGAAAGGCTTCTTGACGGGATAGCTGTAACTCTGTGAGATGATTTCACAGAACCCAAAGAAGTTTCTCAGAAAGCTTCTTTCTCTTTGTTATCGCAGGATATTTCCTTTGGCCCTATAGTCATCAATGGGATCCGAAACATCTGTTCTCAGATTCCAAAGAAATAAGGCTAGCAAAGAGATGCACCAAATACACATGTAACTCTGTGAGATGAATTAAGAAAACACTAAGAAGTTTCTCAGAAAGCTTCTTTCCAGATTTCATCTGAGGATATTTCCTTTTTCACCAGAGCCCTCTATGGTCTTCCAAATATCACTTTGCCAATTCCACAAGAACTGTCTTAGCGAAAGGCTTCTTGAGGGGAAAGCTGTAACTCTGTGAGATGATTTCACAGAACACAAAGAAGTTTCTCAGAAAGCTTCTTTCTCTTTGTTATAGGAGGATATTTCCTTTGGCCCTATAGTCATCAATGGGATCCGAAATATCTGTTCTCAGATTCCACAGAAATAAGGCTAGCAAAGAGATCCACGAAATACAGATGTAACTCTGTGAGATGAATTAACAGAACACTAAGCAGTTTCTCAGAAAGCTTCTTTCCAGATTTCATCTGAGGATATTTCCTTTTTCACCATAGCCCTCTATGGGCTTCCAAATATCACATTGCCAATACCACAAGAACTGTCTTAGTGAAAGGCTTCTTGAGGGGAAAGCTGTAACTCTGTGAGATGATTTCACAGAACCCAAAGAAGTTTCTCAGAAAGCTTCTTTCTCTTTCTTATCGCAGGATATTTCCTTTGGCCCTATAGTCATAAATGGGATCCGAAATATCTGTTCTCAGATTCCACAGAAATAAGGCTAGCAAAGAGATGCACCAAATACACATGTAACACTGTGAGATGAATTAACAGAACACTAATCAGTTTCTAAGAAGGCTTCTTTCCAGATTTCATCTGAGGATATTTCCTTTTTCACCATAGCCCTCTATGGGCTTCCAAATATCACTTTGCCAATTCCACAAGAACTGTCTTAGCGAAAGGCTTCTTGAGGGGAAAGCTGTAACTCTGTGAGATGATTTCACAGAACACAAAGAAGTTTCTCAGAAAGCTTCTTTCTCTTTGTTATCGGAGGATATTTCCTTTGGCCCTATAGTCATCAATGGGATCCGAAATATCTGTTCTCAGATTCCACAGAAATAAGGCTAGCAAAGAGATCCACGAAATACAGATGTAACTCTGTGAGATGAATTAACAGAACACTAAGCAGTTTCTCAGAAAGCTTCTTTCCAGGTTTCATCTGAGGATATTTCCTTTTTCACCGTAGCCCTCTGTGGGCTTCCAAATATCACTTTGCCAATTCCACAAGAACTGTCTTAGCGAAAGGCTTCTTGAGGGGAAAGCTGTAACTCTGTGAGATGATTTCACAGAACACAAAGAAGTTTCTCAGAAAGCTTCTTTCTCTTTGTTATCGCAGGATATTTCCTTTGGCCCTATAGTCATAAATGGGATCCGAAATATCTGTTCTCAGATTCCACAGAAATAAGGCTAGCAAAGAGATGCACCAAATACACATGTAACTCTGTGAGATGAATTAACAGAACACTAAGCAGTTTCTCAGAACGCTTCTTTCCAGATTTCATCTGAGGATATTTCCTTTTTCACCATAGCCCTCTATGGGCTTCCAAATATCACTTTGCCAATTCCACAAGAACTGTCTTAGCGAAAGGCTTCTTGAGGGGAAAGCTGTAACTCTGTGAGATGATTTCACAGAACACAAAGAAGTTTCTCAGAAAGCTTCTTTCTCTTTGTTATCGGAGGATATTTCCTTTGGCCCTATAGTTCTCAAAGGGATCAGAAATATCTGTTCTCAGATTCCACAGAAATAAGGCTAGCAAAGAGATCCACGAAATACAGATGTAACTCTGTGAGATGAATTAACAGAACACTAAGCAGTTTCTCAGAAAGCTTCTTTCCAGATTTCCTGTGAGGATATTTCCTTTTTCACCATAGCCCTCTATGGCTTCCAAATATAACATTGCCAATTCCACAAGAACTGTCTTAGCGAAAGGCTTCTTGAGGGGAAAGCTGTAACTCTGTGAGATGATTTCACAGAACCCAAAGAAGTTTCTCAGAAAGCTTCTTTCTCTTTGTTATCGCAGGATATTTCCTTTGGCCCTATAGTCATCAATGGGATCCGAAACATCTGTTCTCAGATTCCACAGAAATAAGGCTAGCAAAGAGAAGCACCAAATACACATGTAACTCTGTGAGATGAATTAACAGAACACTAAGCAGTTTCTCAGAAAGCTTTTTTCCAGATTTCATCTGAGGATATTTCCTTTTTCACCATAGCCCTCTATGGGCTTCCAAATATCACTTTGCCAATTCCACAAGAACTGTCTTAGCGAAAGGCTTCTTGAGGGGAAAGCTGTAACTCTGTGAGATGATTTCACAGAACACAAAGAAGTTTCTCAGAAAGCTTCTTTCTCTTTGTTATCAGAGGATATTTCCTTTGGCCCTATAGTCATCAATGGGATCCGAAATATCTGTTCTCAGATTCCACAGAAATAAGGCTAGCAAAGAGATCCACGAAATACAGATGTAACTCTGTGAGATGAATTAACAGAACACTAAGCAGTTTCTCAGAAAGCTTCTTTCCAGGTTTCATCTGAGGATATTTCCTTTTTCACCGTAGCCCTCTGTGGGCTTCCAAATATCACTTTGCCAATTCCACAAGAACTGTCTTAGCGAAAGGCTTCTTGAGGGGAAAGCTGTAACTCTGTGAGATGATTTCACAGAACACAAAGAAGTTTCTCAGAAAGCTTCTTTCTCTTTGTTATCGGAGGATATTTCCTTTGGCCCTATAGTCATCAATGGGATCCGAAATATCTGTTCTCAGATTCCACAGAAATAAGACTAGCAAAGAGATCCACGAAATACAGATGTAACTCTGTGAGATGAATTAACAGAACACTAAGCAGTTTCTCAGAAAGCTTCTTTCCAGATTTCATCTGGGGATATTTCCTTTTTCACCATAGCCCTCTGTGGGCTTCCAAATATCGCTTTGCCAATTCCACAAGAACTGTCTTAGCGAAAGGCTTCTTGAGGGGAAAGCTGTAACTCTGTGAGATGATTTCACAGAACACAAAGATGTTTCTCAGAAAGCTTCTTTCTCTTTGTTATCGCAGGATATTTCCTTTGGCGCTATAGTCATCAATGGGATCCGAAATATCTGTTCTCAGATTCCACAGAAATAAGGCTAGCAAAGAGATGCACCAAATACACATGTAACTCTGTGAGATGAATTAACAGAACACTAAGCAGTTTCTCAGAAAGCTTCTTTCCAGATTTCATCTGAGGATATTTCCTTTTTCACCATAGCCCTCTTTGGGCTTCCAAATATCACATTGCCAATACCACAAGAACTGTCTTAGTGAAAGGCTTCTTGACGGGAAAGCTGTAACTCTGTGAGATGATTTCACAGAACCCAAAGAAGTTTCTCAGAAAGCTTCTTTCTCTTTGTTAACGCAGAATATTTCCTTTGGCCCTATAGTCATCAATGGGATCCGAAATATATGTTCTCAGATTCCACAGAAATAAGGCTAGCAAAGAGATCCGCGAAATACAGATGTAACTCTGTGAGATGAATTAACAGAACACTAAGCAGTTTCTCAGAAAGCTTCTTTCCAGATTTCATCTGAGGATATTTCCTTTTTCACCATAGCCCTCTATGGGCTTCCAAATATCACATTGCCAATTCCACAAGAACTGTCTTAGCGAAAGGCTTCTTGACGGGATAGCTGTAACTCTGTGAGATGATTTCACAGAACCCAAAGAATTTCTCAGAAAGCTTCTTTCTCTTTGTTATCGCAGGATATTTCCTTTGGCCCTATAGTCATCAATGGGATCCGAAACATCTGTTCTCAGATTCCACAGAAATAAGGCTAGCAAAGAGATGCACCAAATACACATGTAACTCTGTGAGATGAATTAAGAGAACACTAAGCAGTTTCTCTGAAAGCTTCTTTCCAGATTTCATCTGAGGATAATTCCTTTTTCACCAGAGCCCTCTATGGGCTTCCAAATATCACTTTGCAAATTCCACAAGAACTGTCTTAGCGAAAGGCTTCTTGAGGGGAAAGCTGTAACTCTGTGAGATGATTTCACAGAACACAAAGAAGTTTCTCAGAAAGCTTCTTTCTCTTTGTTATCGGAGGATATTTCCTTTGGCCCTATAGTCTTCAATGGGATCAGGAATATCTGTTCTCAGATTCCACAGAAATAAGGCTAGCAAAGAGATGCACCAAATACACATGTAACTCTGTGAGTTGAATTAACAGAACACTAAGCAGTTTCCCAGAAAGCTTCTTTCCAGATTTCCTGTGAGGATATTTCCTTTTTCACCATAGCCCTCTATGGGCTTCCAAATATCACATTGCCAATACCACAAGAACTGTCTTAGTGAAAGGCTTCTTGACGGGAAAGCTGTAACTCTGTGAGATGATTTCACAGAACCTAAAGAAGTTTCTCAGAAAGCTTCTTTCTCTTTGTTAACGCAGGATATTTCCTTTGGACCTATAGTCATCAATAGGATCCGAATCATCAGTTCTCAGATTCCACAGAAATAAGGCTAGCAAAGAGATGCACCAAATACACATGTAACTCGGTGAGATGAATTAACAGAACACTAAGCAGTTTCTCAGAAAGCTTCTTTCCAGATTTCATCTGAGGATATTTCCTTTTTCACCATAGCCCTCTATGGGCTTCCAAATATCACTTTGCCAATTCCACAAGAACTGTCTTAGCGAAAGGCTTCTTGAGGGGAAAGCTGTAACTCTGTGAGATGATTTCACAGAACACAAAGAAGTTTCTCAGAAAGCTTCTTTCTCTTTGTTATCGGAGGATATTTCCTTTGGCCCTATAGTTCTCAAAGGGATCAGAAATATCTGTTCTCAGATTCCACAGAAATAAGGCTAGCAAAGAGATCCACGAAATACACATGTAACTCTGTGAGATGAATTAACAGAACACTAAGCAGTTTCTCAGAAAGCTTCTTTCCAGATTTCCTGTGAGGATATTTCCTTTTTCACCATAGCCCTCTATGGCTTCCAAATAACACTTTGCCAATTCCACAAGAACTGTCTTAGCGAAAGGCTTCTTGACGGGAAAGCTGTAACTCTGTGAGATGATTTCACAGAACCCAAAGAAGTTTCTCAGAAAGCTTCTTTCTCTTTGTTATCGCAGGATATTTCCTTTGGCCCTATAGTCATCAATGGGATCCGAAACATCTGTTCTCAGATTCCACAGAAATAAGGCTAGCAAAGAGAAGCACCAAATACTCATGTAACTCTGTGAGATGAATTAACAGAACACTAAGCAGTTTCTCAGAAAGCTTCTTTCCAGATTTCATCTGAGGATATTTCCTTTTTCACCATAGCCCTCTATGGGCTTCCAAATATCACTTTGCCAATTCCACAAGAACTGTCTTAGCGAAAGGCTTCTTGAGGGGAAAGCTGTAACTCTGTGAGATGATTTCACAGAACACAAAGAAGTTTCTCAGAAAGCTTCTTTCTCTTTGTTATCGGAGGATATTTCCTTTGGCCCTATAGTCATCAATGGGATCCGAAGTATCTGTTCTCAGATTCCACAGAAATAAGGCTAGCAAAGAGATCCACGAAATACAGATGTAACTCTGTGAGATGAATTACAGAACACTAAGCAGTGTCTCAGAAAGCTTGTTCCAGATTTCATCTGGGGATATTTCCTTTTTCACCATAGCCCTCTGTGGGCTTCCAAATATCACTTTGCCAATTCCACAAGAACTGTCTTAGCGAAAGGCTTCTTGAGGGGAAAGCTGTAACTCTGTGAGATGATTTCACAGAACACAAAGAAGTTTCTCAGAAAGCTTCTTTCTCTTTGTTATCGCAGGATATTTCCTTTGACCCTATAGTCATCAATGGGATCCGAAACATCTGTTCTCAGATTCCACAGAAATAAGGCTAGCAAAGAGATGCACCAAATACACATGTAACTCTGTGAGATGAATTAACAGAACACTAAGCAGTTTCTCAGAAAGCTTCTTTCCAGATTTCATCTGAGGATATTTCCTTTTTCACCAGAGCCCTCTATGGGCTTCCAAATATCACTTTGCCAACCCCACAAGAACTGTCTTAGCGAAAGGCTTCTTGAGGGGAAAGCTGTAACTCTGTGAGATGATTTCACAGAACACAAAGAAGTTTCTCAGAAAGCTTCTTTCTCTTTGTTATCGGAGGATATTTCCTTTGGCCCTATAGTCATCAATGGGATCCGAAATATCTGTTCTCAGATTCCACAGAAATAAGACTAGCAAAGAGATCCACGAAATACAGATGTAAATCTGTGAGATGAATTAACAGAACACTAAGCAGTTTCTCAGAAAGCTTCTTTCCAGATTTCATCTGGGGATATTTCCTTTTTCACCATAGCCCTCTGTGGGCTTCCAAATATCACTTTGCCAATTCCACAAGAACTGTCTTAGCGAAAGGCTTCTTGAGGGGAAAGCTGTAACTCTGTGAGATGATTTCACAGAACACAAAGATGTTTCTCAGAAAGCTTCTTTCTCTTTGTTATCGCAGGATATTTCCTTTGGCGCTATAGTCATCAATGGGATCCGAAATATCTGTTCTCAGATTCCACAGAAATAAGGCTAGCAAAGAGATGCACCAAATACACATGTAACTCTGTGAGATGAATTAACAGAACACTAAGCAGTTCCTCAGAAAGCTTCTTTCCAGATTTCATCTGAGGATATTTCCTTTTTCACCATAGCCCTCTTTGGGCTTCCAAATATCACATTGCCAATACCACAAGAACTGTCTTAGTGAAAGGCTTCTTGACGGGAATGCTGTAACTCTGTGAGATGATTTCACAGAACCCAAAGAAGTTTCTCAGAAAGGTTCTTTCTCTTTGTTAACGCAGAATATTTCCTTTGGCCCTATAGTCATCAATGGGATCCGAAATATATGTTCTCAGATTCCACAGAAATAAGGCTAGCAAAGAGATCCGCGAAATACAGATGTAACTCTGTGAGATGAATTAACAGAACACTAAGCAGTTTCTCAGAAAGCTTCTTTCCAGATTTCATCTGAGGATATTTCCTTTTTCACCATAGCCCTCTATGGGCTTCCAAATATCACATTGCCAATTCCACAAGAACTGTCTTAGCGAAAGGCTTCTTGACGGGATAGCTGTAACTCTGTGAGATGATTTCACAGAACCCAAAGAATTTCTCAGAAAGCTTCTTTCTCTTTGTTATCGCAGGATATTTCCTTTGGCCCTATAGTCATCAATGGGATCCGAAACATCTGTTCTCAGATTCCACAGAAATAAGGCTAGCAAAGAGATGCACCAAATACACATGTAACTCTGTGAGATGAATTAAGAGAACACTAAGCAGTTTCTCTGAAAGCTTCTTTCCAGATTTCATCTGAGGATAATTCCTTTTTCACCAGAGCCCTCTATGGGCTTCCAAATATCACTTTGCAAATTCCACAAGAACTGTCTTAGCGAAAGGCTTCTTGAGGGGAAAGCTGTAACTCTGTGAGATGATTTCACAGAACACAAAGAAGTTTCTCAGAAAGCTTCTTTCTCTTTGTTATCGGAGGATATTTCCTTTGGCCCTATAGTCTTCAATGGGATCAGGAATATCTGTTCTCAGATTCCACAGAAATAAGGCTAGCAAAGAGATGCACCAAATACACATGTAACTCTGTGAGTTGAATTAACAGAACACTAAGCAGTTTCCCAGAAAGCTTCTTTCCAGATTTCCTGTGAGGATATTTCCTTTTTCACCATAGCCCTCTATGGGCTTCCAAATATCACATTGCCAATACCACAAGAACTGTCTTAGTGAAAGGCTTCTTGACGGGAAAGCTGTAACTCTGTGAGATGATTTCACAGAACCTAAAGAAGTTTCTCAGAAAGCTTCTTTCTCTTTGTTAACGCAGGATATTTCCTTTGGACCTATAGTCATCAATAGGATCCGAATCATCACTTCTCAGATTCCACAGAAATAAGGCTAGCAAAGAGATGCACCAAATACACATGTAACTCGGTGAGATGAATTAACAGAACACTAAGCAGTTTCTCAGAAAGCTTCTTTCCAGATTTCATCTGAGGATATTTCCTTTTTCACCATAGCCCTCTATGGGCTTCCAAATATCACTTTGCCAATTCCACAAGAACTGTCTTAGCGAAAGGCTTCTTGAGGGGAAAGCTGTAACTCTGTGAGATGATTTCACAGAACACAAAGAAGTTTCTCAGAAAGCTTCTTTCTCTTTGTTATCGGAGGATATTTCCTTTGGCCCTATAGTCATCAATGGGATCCGAAATATCTGTTCTCAGATTCCACAGAAATAAGGCTAGCAAAGAGATCCACGAAATACAGATGTAACTCTGTGAGATGAATTACAGAACACTAAGCAGTGTCTCAGAAAGCTTGTTCCAGATTTCATCTGGGGATATTTCCTTTTTCACCATAGCCCTCTGTGGGCTTCCAAATATCACTTTGCCAATTCCACAAGAACTGTCTTAGCGAAAGGCTTCTTGAGGGGAAAGCTGTAACTCTGTGAGATGATTTCACAGAACACAAAGAAGTTTCTCAGAAAGCTTCTTTCTCCTTGTTATCGCAGGATATTTCCTTTGGCCCTATAGTCATCAATGGGATCCGAAACATCTGTTCTCAGATTCCACAGAAATAAGGCTAGCAAAGAGATGCACCAAATACACATGTAACTCTGTGAGATGAATTAAGAGAACACTAAGCAGTTTCTCTGAAAGCTTCTTTCCAGATTTCATCTGAGGATAATTCCTTTTTCACCTTAGCCCTCTATGGGCTTCCAAATATCACTTTGCCAATTCCACAAGAACTGTCTTAGCGAAAGGCTTCTTGAGGGGAAAGCTGTAACTCTGTGAGATGATTTCACAGAACACAAAGAAGTTTCTCAGAAAGCTTCTTTCTCTTTGTTATCGGAGGATATTTCCTTTGGCCCTATAGTCTTCAATGGGATCAGGAATATCTGTTCTCAGATTCCACAGAAATAAGGCTAGCAAAGAGATGCACCAAATACACATGTAACTCTGTGAGTTGAATTAACAGAACACTAAGCAGTTTCCCAGAAAGCTTCTTTCCAGATTTCCTGTGAGGATATTTCCTTTTTCACCATAGCCCTCTATGGGCTTCCAAATATCACATTGCCAATACCACAAGAACTGTCTTAGTGAAAGGCTTCTTGACGGGAAAGCTGTAACTCTGTGAGATGATTTCACAGAACCTAAAGAAGTTTCTCAGAAAGCTTCTTTCTCTTTGTTAACGCAGGATATTTCCTTTGGACCTATAGTCATCAATAGGATCCGAATCATCAGTTCTCAGATTCCACAGAAATAAGGCTAGCAAAGAGATGCACCAAATACACATGTAACTCTGTGAGATGAATTAACAGAACACTAAGCAGTTTCTCAGAAAGCTTCTTTCCAGATTTCATCTGAGGATATTTCCTTTTTCACCATAGCCCTCTAAGGGCTTCCAAATATCACTTTGCCAATTCCACAAGAACTGTGTTAGCGAAAGGCTTATTGAGGTGAAAGCTGTAACTCTGTGAGATGATTTCACAAAACACAAAGAAGTTTCTCAGAAAGCTTCTTTCTCTTTGTTATCGGAGGATATTTCCTTTGGCCCTATAGTCATCAATGGGATCCGAAATATCTGTTCTCAGATTCCACAGAAATAAGGCTAGCAAAGAGATCCACGAAATACAGATGTAACTCTGTGAGATGAATTAACAGAACACTAAACAGTTTCTCAGAAAGCTTCTTTCCAGATTTCATCTGAGGATATTTCCTTTTTCACCATAGCCCTCTGTGGGATTCCAAATATCACTTTGCCAATTCCCCAAGAACTGTCTTAGCGAAAGACTTCTTGAGGGGAAAGCTGTAACTCTGTGAGATTTCACAGAACCCAAAGAAGATTCTCAGAAAGCTTCTTTCTCTTTGTTATCGCAGGATATTTCCTTTGGCCCTATAGTCTTCAATGGGATCCGAAATATCTGTTCTCAGATTCCACAGAAATAAGGCTAGCAAAGAGATGCACCAAATACACATGTAACTCTGTGAGATGAATTAACAGAACACTAAGCAGTTTCTCAGAAAGCTTCTTTCCAGATTTCATCTGAGGATATTTCCTTTTTCACCATAGCCCTCTATGGGCTTCCAAATATCACTTTGCCAATTCCACGAGAACTGTCTTAGCGAAAGGCTTCTTGAGGGGAAAACTGTAACTCTGTGAGATGATTTCACAGAACACAAAGAAGTTTCTTAGAGAGCTTCTTTCTCTTTGTTATCGGAGGATATTTCCTTTGGCCCTATAGTCATCAATGGGAACCGAAATATCTGTTCTCAGATTCCACAGAAATAAGGCTAGCAAAGAGATCCACGAAATACAGATGTAACTCTGTGAGATGAATTAACAGAACACTAAGCAGTTTCTCAGAAAGCTTCTTTCCAGATTTCATCTGAGGATATTTCCTTTTTCACCATAGCCCTCTATGGGCTACCAAATATCACATTGCCAATTCCACAAGAACTGTCTTAGCGAAAGGCTTCTTGACGGGATAGCTGTAACTCTGTGAGATGATTTCACAGAACCCAAAGAAGTTTCTCAGAAAGCTTCTTTCTCTTTGTTATCGCAGGATATTTCCTTTGGCCCTATAGTCATCAATGGGATCTGAAACATCTGTTCTCAGATTCCACAGAAATAAGGCTAGCAAAGAGATGCACCAAATACACATGTAACTCTGTTAGATGAATTAAGAAAACACTAAGCAGTTTCTCAGAAAGCTTCTTTCCAGATTTCATCTGAGGATATTTCCTTTTTCAACAGAGCCCTCTATGGTCTTCCAAATATCACTTTGCCAATTCCACAAGAACTGTCTTAGCGAAAGGCTTCTTGAGGGGAAAGCTGTAACTCTGTGAGATGATTTCACAGAACACAAAGAAGTTTCTCAGAAAGCTTCTTTCTCTTTGTTATCGGAGGATATTTCCTTTGGCCCTATAGTCATCAATGGGATCCGAAATATCTGTTCTCAGATTCCACAGAAATAAGGCTAGCAAAGAGATCCACGAAATACAGATGTAACTCTGTGAGATGAATTAACAGAACACTAAGCAGTTTCTCAGAAAGCTTCTTTCCAGATTTCATCTGAGGATATTTCCTTTTTCACCATAGCCCTCTATGGGCTTCCAAATATCACATTGCCAATACCACAAGAACTGTCTTAGTGAAAGGCTTCTTGAGGGGAAAGCTGTAACTCTGTGAGATGATTTCACAGAACCCAAAGAAGTTTCTCAGAAAGCTTCTTTCTCTTTCTTATCGCAGGATATTTCCTTTGGCCCTATAGTCATAAATGGGATCCGAAATATCTGTTCTCAGATTCCACAGAAATAAGGCTAGCAAAGAGATGCACCAAATACACATGTAACTCTGTGAGATGAATTAACAGAACACTAATCAGTTTCTAAGAAGGCTTCTTTCCAGATTTCATCTGAGGATATTTCCTTTTTCACCATAGCCCTCTATGGGCTTCCAAATATCACTTTGCCAATTCCACAAGAACTGTCTTAGCGAAAGGCTTCTTGAGGGGAAAGCTGTAACTCTGTGAGATGATTTCACAGAACACAAAGAAGTTTCTCAGAAAGCTTCTTTCTCTTTGTTATCGGAGGATATTTCCTTTGGCCCTATAGTCATCAATGGGATCCGATATATCTGTTCTCAGATTCCACAGAAATAAGGCTAGCAAAGAGTTCCAAGAAATACAGATGTAACTCTGTGAGATGAATTAACAGAACACTAAGCAGTTTCTCAGAAAGCTTCTTTCCAGATTTCATCTGAGGATATTTCCTTTTTCACCATAGCCCTCTATGGGCTTCCAAACATCACATTGCCAATACCACAAGAACTGTCTTACTGAAAGGCTTCTTGAGGGGAAAGCTGTAACTCTGTGAGATGATTTCACAGAACCCAAAGAAGTTTCTCAGAAAGCTTCTTTCTCTTTGTTATCGCAGGATATTTCCTTTGGCCCTATAGTCATAAATGGGATCCGAAATATCTGTTCTCGGATTCCACAGAAATAAGGCTAGCAAAGAGATGCACCAAATACACATGTAACTCTGTGAGATGAATTAACAGAACACTAAGCAGTTTCTCAGAAAGCTTCTTTCCAGATTTCATCTGAGGATATTTCCTTTTTCACCATAGCCCTCTATGGGCTTCCAAATATCACTTTGCCAATTCCACAAGAACTGTCTTAGCGAAAGGCTTCTTGAGGGGAAAGCTGTAACTCTGTGAGATGATTTCACAGAACACAAAGAAGTTTCTCAGAAAGCTTCTTTCTCTTTGTTATCGGAGGATATTTCCTTTGGCCCTATAGTTCTCAAAGGGATCCGAAATATCAGTTCTCAGATTCCACAGAAATAAGGCTAGCAAAGAGATCCACGAAATACACATGTAACTCTGTGAGATGAATTAACAGAACACTAAGCAGTTTCTCAGAAAGCTTCTTTCCAGATTTCCTGTGAGGATATTTCCTTTTTCACCATAGCCCTCTATGGCTTCCAAATATCACATTGCCAATTCCACAAGAACTGTCTTAGCGAAAGGCTTCTTGACGGGAAAGCTGTAACTCTGTGAGATGATTTCACAGAACCCAAAGAAGTTTCTCAGAAAGCTTCTTTCTCTTTGTTATCGCAGGATATTTCCTTTGGCCCTATAGTCATCAATGGGATCCGAAACATCTGTTCTCAGATTCCACAGAAATAAGGCTAGCAAAGAGAAGCACCAAATACACATGTAACTCTGTGAGATGAATTAACAGAACACTAAGCAGTTTCTCAGAAAGCTTCTTTCCAGATTTCATCTGAGGATATTTCCTTTTTCACCAGAGCCCTCTATGGGCTTCCAAATATCACTTTGCCAATTCCACAAGAACTGTCTTAGCGAAAGGCTTCTTGAGGGGAAAGCTGTAACTCTGTGAGATGATTTCACAGAACACAAAGAAGTTTCTCAGAAAGCTTCTTTCTCTTTGTTATCGGAGGATATTTCCTTTGGCCCTATAGTCTTCAATGGGATCAGGAATATCTGTTCTCAGATTCCACAGAAATAAGGCTAGCAAAGAGATGCACCAAACACACATGTAACTCTGTGAGTTGAATTAACAGAACACTAAGCAGTTTCCCAGAAAGCTTCTTTCCAGATTTCCTGTGAGGATATTTCCTTTTTCACCATAGCCCTCTATGGGCTTCCAAATATCACATTGCCAATACCACAAGAACTGTCTTAGTGAAAGGCTTCTTGACGTGAAAGCTGTAACTCTGTGAGATGATTTCACAGAACCCAAAGAAGTTTCTCAGAAAGCTTCTTTCTCTTTGTTAACGCAGGATATTTCCTTTGGCCCTATAGTCATCAATAGGATCCGAATCATCAGTTCTCAGATTCCACAGAAATAAGGCTAGCAAAGAGATGCACCAAATACACATGTAACTCTGTGAGATGAATTAACAGAACACTAAGCAGTTTCTGAGAAAGCTTCTTTCCAGATTTCATCTGAGGATATTTCCTTTTTCACCTTAGCCCTCTAAGGGCTTCCAAATATCACTTTGACAATTCCACAAGAACTGTCTTAGCGAAAGGCTTCTTGAGGGGAAAGCTGTAACTCTGTGAGATGATTTCACAGAACACAAAGAAGTTTCTCAGAAAGCTTCTTTCTCTTTGTTATCGGAGGATATTTCCTTTGGCCCTATAGTCATCAAAGGGATCCGAAATATCTGTTCTCAGATTCCACAGAAATAAGGCTAGCAAAGAGATCCACGAAATACAGATGTAACTCTGTGAGATGAATTAACAGAACACTAAGCAGTTTCTCAGAAAGCTTCTTTCCAGATTTCATCTGAGGATATTTCCTTTTTCACCATAGCCCTCTGTGGGATTCCAAATATCACTTTGCCAATTCCCCAAGAACTGTCTTAGCGAAAGACTTCTTGAGGGGAAAGCTGTAACTCTGTGAGATTTCACAGAACCCAAAGAAGATTCTCAGAAACTTCTTTCTCTTTGTTATCGCAGGATATTTCCTTTGGCCCTATAGTCTTCAAAGGGATCCGAAATATCTGTTCTCAGATTCCACAGAAATAAGGCTAGCAAAGAGATGCACCAAATACACATGTAACTCTGTGAGATGAATTAACAGAACACTAAGCAGTTTCTCAGAAAGCTTCTTTCCAGATTTCATCTGAGGATATTTCCTTTTTCACCATAGCCCTCTAAGGGCTTCCAAATATCACTTTGCCAATTCCACAAGAACTGTGTTAGCGAAAGGCTTATTGAGGGGAAAGCTGTAACTCTGTGAGATGATTTCACAAAACACAAAGAAGTTTCTCAGAAAGCTTCTTTCTCTTTGTTATCGGAGGATATTTCCTTTGGCCCTATAGTCATCAATGGGATCCGAAATATCTGTTCTCAGATTCCACAGAAATAAGGCTAGCAAAGAGATCCACGAAATACAGATGTAACTCTGTGAGATGAATTAACAGAACACTAAACAGTTTCTCAGAAAGCTTCTTTCCAGATTTCATCTGAGGATATTTCCTTTTTCACCATAGCCCTCTGTGGGATTCCAAATATCACTTTGCCAATTCCCCAAGAACTGTCTTAGCGAAAGACTTCTTGAGGGGAAAGCTGTAACTCTGTGAGATTTCACAGAACCCAACGAAGATTCTCAGAAAGCTTCTTTCTCTTTGTTATCGCAGGATATTTCCTTTGGCCCTATAGTCTTCAATGGGATCCGAAATATCTGTTCTCAGATTCCACAGAAATAAGGCTAGCAAAGAGATGCACCAAATACACATGTAACTCTGTGAGATGAATTAACAGAACACTAAGCAGTTTCTCAGAAAGCTTCTTTCCAGATTTCATCTGAGGATATTTCCTTTTTCACCATAGCGCTCTATGGGCTTCCAAATATCACTTTGCCAATTCCACGAGAACTGTCTTAGCGAAAGGCTTCTTGAGGGGAAAACTGTAACTCTGTGAGATGATTTCACAGAACACAAAGAAGTTTCTCAGAGAGCTTCTTTCTCTTTGTTATCGGAGGATATTTCCTTTGGCCCTATAGTCATCAATGGGAACCGAAATATCTGTTCTCAGATTCCACAGAAATAAGGCTAGCAAAGAGATCCACGAAATACAGATGTAACTCTGTGAGATGAATTAACAGAACACTAAGCAGTTTCTCAGAAAGCTTCTTTCCAGATTTCATCTGAGGATATTTCCTTTTTCACCATAGCCCTCTATGGGCTTCCAAATATCACATTGCCAATTCCACAAGAACTGTCTTAGCGAAAGGCTTCTTGACGGGATAGCTGTAACTCTGTGAGATGATTTCACAGAACCCAAAGAAGTTTCTCAGAAAGCTTCTTTCTCTTTGTTATCGCAGGATATTTCCTTTGGCCCTATAGTCATCAATGGGATCTGAAACATCTGTTCTCAGATTCCACAGAAATAAGGCTAGCAAAGAGATGCACCAAATACACATGTAACTCTGTTAGATGAATTAAGAAAACACTAAGCAGTTTCTCAGAAAGCTTCTTTCCAGATTTCATCTGAGGATATTTCCTTTTTCAACAGAGCCCTCTATGGTCTTCCAAATATCACTTTGCCAATTCCACAAGAACTGTCTTAGCGAAAGGCTTCTTGAGGGGAAAGCTGTAACTCTGTGAGATGATTTCACAGAACACAAAGAAGTTTCTCAGAAAGCTTCTTTCTCTTTGTTATCGGAGGATATTTCCTTTGGCCCTATAGTCATCAATGGGATCCGAAATATCTGTTCTCAGATTCCACAGAAATAAGGCTAGCAAAGAGATCCACGAAATACAGATGTAACTCTGTGAGATGAATTAACAGAACACTAAGCAGTTTCTCAGAAAGCTTCTTTCCAGATTTCATCTGAGGATATTTCCTTTTTCACCATAGCCCTCTATGGGCTTCCAAATATCACATTGCCAATACCACAAGAACTGTCTTAGTGAAAGGCTTCTTGAGGGGAAAGCTGTAACTCTGTGAGATGATTTCACAGAACCCAAAGAAGTTTCTCAGAAAGCTTCTTTCTCTTTCTTATCGCAGGATATTTCCTTTGGCCCTATAGTCATAAATGGGATCCGAAATATCTGTTCTCAGATTCCACAGAAATAAGGCTAGCAAAGAGATGCACCAAATACACATGTAACTCTGTGAGATGAATTAACAGAACACTAATCAGTTTCTAAGAAGGCTTCTTTCCAGATTTCATCTGAGGATATTTCCTTTTTCACCATAGCCCTCTATGGGCTTCCAAATATCACTTTGCCAATTCCACAAGAACTGTCTTAGCGAAAGGCTTCTTGAGGGGAAAGCTGTAACTCTGTGAGATGATTTCACAGAACACAAAGAAGTTTCTCAGAAAGCTTCTTTCTCTTTGTTATCGGAGGATATTTCCTTTGGCCCTATAGTCATCAATGGGATCCGAAATATCTGTTCTCAGATTCCACAGAAATAAGGCTAGCAAAGAGATCCACGAAATACAGATGTAACTCTGTGAGATGAATTAACAGAACACTAAGCAGTTTCTCAGAAAGCTTCTTTCCAGATTTCATCTGAGGATATTTCCTTTTTCACCATAGCCCTCTATGGGCTTCCAAATATCACATTGCCAATACCACAAGAACTGTCTTAGTGAAAGGCTTCTTGAGGGGAAAGCTGTAACTCTGTGAGATGATTTCACAGAACCCAAAGAAGTTTCTCAGAAAGCTTCTTTCTCTTTCTTATCGCAGGATATTTCCTTTGGCCCTATAGTCATAAATGGGATCCGAAGTATCTGTTCTCAGATTCCACAGAAATAAGGCTAGCAAAGAGATGCACCAAATACACATGTAACTCTGTGAGATGAATTAACAGAACACTAATCAGTTTCTAAGAAGGCTTCTTTCCAGATTTCATCTGAGGATATTTCCTTTTTCACCATAGCCCTCTATGGGCTTCCAAATATCACTTTGCCAATTCCACAAGAACTGTCTTAGCGAAAGGCTTCTTGAGGGGAAAGCTGTAACTCTGTGAGATGATTTCACAGAACACAAAGAAGTTTCTCAGAAAGCTCCTTTCTCTTTGTTATCGGAGGATATTTCCTTTGGCCCTATAGTCATCAATGGGATCCGATATATCTGTTCTCAGATTCCACAGAAATAAGGCTAGCAAAGAGTTCCAAGAAATACAGATGTAACTCTGTGAGATGAATTAACAGAACACTAAGCAGTTTCTCAGAAAGCTTCTTTCCAGATTTCATCTGAGGATATTTCCTTTTTCACCATAGCCCTCTATGGGCTTCCAAATATCACATTGCCAATACCACAAGAACTGTCTTACTGAAAGGCTTCTTGAGGGGAAAGCTGTAACTCTGTGAGATGATTTCACAGAACCCAAAGAAGTTTCTCAGAAAGCTTCTTTCTCTTTGTTATCGCAGGATATTTCCTTTGGCCCTATAGTCATAAATGGGATCCGAAATATCTGTTCTCGGATTCCACAGAAATAAGGCTAGCAAAGAGATGCACCAAATACACATGTAACTCTGTGAGATGAATTAACAGAACACTAAGCAGTTTCTCAGAAAGCTTCTTTCCAGATTTCATCTGAGGATATTTCCTTTTTCACCATAGCCCTCTATGGGCTTCCAAATATCACTTTGCCAATTCCACAAGAACTGTCTTAGCGAAAGGCTTCTTGAGGGGAAAGCTGTAACTCTGTGAGATGATTTCACAGAACACAAAGAAGTTTCTCAGAAAGCTTCTTTCTCTTTGTTATCGGAGGATATTTCCTTTGGCCCTATAGTTCTCAAAGGGATCCGAAATATCAGTTCTCAGATTCCACAGAAATAAGGCTAGCAAAGAGATCCACGAAATACACATGTAACTCTGTGAGATGAATTAACAGAACACTAAGCAGTTTCTCAGAAAGCTTCTTTCCAGATTTCCTGTGAGGATATTTCCTTTTTCACCATAGCCCTCTATGGCTTCCAAATATCACATTGCCAATTCCACAAGAACTGTCTTAGCGAAAGGCTTCTTGACGGGAAAGCTGTAACTCTGTGAGATGATTTCACAGAACCCAAAGAAGTTTCTCAGAAAGCTTCTTTCTCTTTGTTATCGCAGGATATTTCCTTTGGCCCTATAGTCATCAATGGGATCCGAAACATCTGTTCTCAGATTCCACAGAAATAAGGCTAGCAAAGAGAAGCACCAAATACACATGTAACTCTGTGAGATGAATTAACAGAACACTAAGCAGTTTCTCAGAAAGCTTCTTTCCAGATTTCATCTGAGGATATTTACTTTTTCACCAGAGCCCTCTATGGGCTTCCAAATATCACTTTGCCAATTCCACAAGAACTGTCTTAGCGAAAGGCTTCTTGAGGGGAAAGCTGTAACTCTGTGAGATGATTTCACAGAACACAAAGAAGTTTCTCAGAAAGCTTCTTTCTCTTTGTTATCGGAGGATATTTCCTTTGGCCCTATAGTCTTCAATGGGATCAGGAATATCTGTTCTCAGATTCCACAGAAATAAGGCTAGCAAAGAGATGCACCAAATACACATGTAACTCTGTGAGTTGAATTAACAGAACACTAAGCAGTTTCCCAGAAAGCTTCTTTCCAGATTTCCTGTGAGGATATTTCCTTTTTCACCATAGCCCTCTATGGGCTTCCAAATATCACATTGCCAATACCACAAGAACTGTCTTAGTGAAAGGCTTCTTGACGTGAAAGCTGTAACTCTGTGAGATGATTTCACAGAACCCAAAGAAGTTTCTCAGAAAGCTTCTTTCTCTTTGTTAACGCAGGATATTTCCTTTGGCCCTATAGTCATCAATAGGATCCGAATCATCAGTTCTCAGATTCCACAGAAATAAGGCTAGCAAAGAGATGCACCAAATACACATGTAACTCTGTGAGATGAATTAACAGAACACTAAGCAGTTTCTGAGAAAGCTTCTTTCCAGATTTCATCTGAGGATATTTCCTTTTTCACCTTAGCCCTCTAAGGGCTTCCAAATATCACTTTGACAATTCCACAAGAACTGTCTTAGCGAAAGGCTTCTTGAGGGGAAAGCTGTAACTCTGTGAGATGATTTCACAGAACACAAAGAAGTTTCTCAGAAAGCTTCTTTCTCTTTGTTATCGGAGGATATTTCCTTTGGCCCTATAGTCATCAAAGGGATCCGAAATATCTGTTCTCAGATTCCACAGAAATAAGGCTAGCAAAGAGATCCACGAAATACAGATGTAACTCTGTGAGATGAATTAACAGAACACTAAGCAGTTTCTCAGAAAGCTTCTTTCCAGATTTCATCTGAGGATATTTCCTTTTTCACCATAGCCCTCTGTGGGATTCCAAATATCACTTTGCCAATTCCCCAAGAACTGTCTTAGCGAAAGACTTCTTGAGGGGAAAGCTGTAACTCTGTGAGATTTCACAGAACCCAAAGAAGATTCTCAGAAACTTCTTTCTCTTTGTTATCGCAGGATATTTCCTTTGGCCCTATAGTCTTCAAAGGGATCCGAAATATCTGTTCTCAGATTCCACAGAAATAAGGCTAGCAAAGAGATGCACCAAATACACATGTAACTCTGTGAGATGAATTAACAGAACACTAAGCAGTTTCTCAGAAAGCTTCTTTCCAGATTTCATCTGAGGATATTTCCTTTTTCACCATAGCCCTCTAAGGGCTTCCAAATATCACTTTGCCAATTCCACAAGAACTGTGTTAGCGAAAGGCTTATTGAGGGGAAAGCTGTAACTCTGTGAGATGATTTCACAAAACACAAAGAAGTTTCTCAGAAAGCTTCTTTCTCTTTGTTATCGGAGGATATTTCCTTTGGCCCTATAGTCATCAATGGGATCCGAAATATCTGTTCTCAGATTCCACAGAAATAAGGCTAGCAAAGAGATCCACGAAATACAGATGTAACTCTGTGAGATGAATTAACAGAACACTAAACAGTTTCTCAGAAAGCTTCTTTCCAGATTTCATCTGAGGATATTTCCTTTTTCACCATAGCCCTCTGTGGGATTCCAAATATCACTTTGCCAATTCCCCAAGAACTGTCTTAGCGAAAGACTTCTTGAGGGGAAAGCTGTAACTCTGTGAGATTTCACAGAACCCAAAGAAGATTCTCAGAAAGCTTCTTTCTCTTTGTTATCGCAGGATATTTCCTTTGGCCCTATAGTCTTCAATGGGATCCGAAATATCTGTTCTCAGATTCCACAGAAATAAGGCTAGCAAAGAGATGCACCAAATACACATGTAACTCTGTGAGATGAATTAACAGAACACTAAGCAGTTTCTCAGAAAGCTTCTTTCCAGATTTCATCTGAGGATATTTCCTTTTTCACCATAGCGCTCTATGGGCTTCCAAATATCACTTTGCCAATTCCACGAGAACTGTCTTAGCGAAAGGCTTCTTGAGGGGAAAACTGTAACTCTGTGAGATGATTTCACAGAACACAAAGAAGTTTCTCAGAGAGCTTCTTTCTCTTTGTTATCGGAGGATATTTCCTTTGGCCCTATAGTCATCAATGGGAACCGAAATATCTGTTCTCAGATTCCACAGAAATAAGGCTAGCAAAGAGATCCACGAAATACAGATGTAACTCTGTGAGATGAATTAACAGAACACTAAGCAGTTTCTCAGAAAGCTTCTTTCCAGATTTCATCTGAGGATATTTCCTTTTTCACCATAGCCCTCTATGGGCTTCCAAATATCACATTGCCAATTCCACAAGAACTGTCTTAGCGAAAGGCTTCTTGACGGGATAGCTGTAACTCTGTGAGATGATTTCACAGAACCCAAAGAAGTTTCTCAGAAAGCTTCTTTCTCTTTGTTATCGCAGGATATTTCCTTTGGCCCTATAGTCATCAATGGGATCTGAAACATCTGTTCTCAGATTCCACAGAAATAAGGCTAGCAAAGAGATGCACCAAATACACATGTAACTCTGTTAGATGAATTAAGAAAACACTAAGCAGTTTCTCAGAAAGCTTCTTTCAAGATTTCATCTGAGGATATTTCCTTTTTCAACAGAGCCCTCTATGGTCTTCCAAATATCACTTTGCCAATTCCACAAGAACTGTCTTAGCGAAAGGCTTCTTGAGGGGAAAGCTGTAACTCTGTGAGATGATTTCACAGAACACAAAGAAGTTTCTCAGAAAGCTTCTTTCTCTTTGTTATCGGAGGATATTTCCTTTGGCCCTATAGTCATCAGTGGGATCCGAAATATCTGTTCTCAGATTCCACAGAAATAAGGCTAGCAAAGAGATCCACGAAAGACAGATGTAACTCTGTGAGATGAATTAACAGAACACTAAGCAGTTTCTCAGAAAGCTTCTTTCCAGATTTCATCTGAGGATATTTCCTTTTTCACCATAGCCCTCTATGGGCTTCCAAATATCACATTGTCAATACCACAAGAACTGTCTTAGTGAAAGGCTTCTTGAGGGGAAAGCTGTAACTCTGTGAGATGATTTCACAGAACCCAAAGAAGTTTCTCAGAAAGCTTCTTTCTCTTTCTTATCGCAGGATATTTCCTTTGGCCCTATAGTCATAAATGGGATCCGAAATATCTGTTCTCAGATTCCACAGAAATAAGGCTAGCAAAGAGATGCACCAAATACACATGTAACTCTGTGAGATGAATTAACAGAACACTAATCAGTTTCTAAGAAGGCTTCTTTCCAGATTTCATCTGAGGATATTTCCTTTTTCACCATAGCCCTCTATGGGCTTCCAAATATCACTTTGCCAATTCCACAAGAACTGTCTTAGCGAAAGGCTTCTTGAGGGGAAAGCTGTAACTCTGTGAGATGATTTCACAGAACACAAAGAAGTTTCTCAGAAAGCTTCTTTCTCTTTGTTATCGGAGGATATTTCCTTTGGCCCTATAGTCATCAATGGGATCCGATATATCTGTTCTCAGATTCCACAGAAATAAGGCTAGCAAAGAGTTCCAAGAAATACAGATGTAACTCTGTGAGATGAATTAACAGAACACTAAGCAGTTTCTCAGAAAGCTTCTTTCCAGATTTCATCTGAGGATATTTCCTTTTTCACCATAGCCCTCTATGGGCTTCCAAATATCACATTGCCAATACCACAAGAACTGTCTTACTGAAAGGCTTCTTGAGGGGAAAGCTGTAACTCTGTGAGATGATTTCACAGAACCCAAAGAAGTTTCTCAGAAAGCTTCTTTCTCTTTGTTATCGCAGGATATTTCCTTTGGCCCTATAGTCATAAATGGGATCCGAAATATCTGTTCTCGGATTCCACAGAAATAAGGCTAGCAAAGAGATGCACCAAATACACATGTAACTCTGTGAGATGAATTAACAGAACACTAAGCAGTTTCTCAGAAAGCTTCTTTCCAGATTTCATCTGAGGATATTTCCTTTTTCACCATAGCCCTCTATGGGCTTCCAAATATCACTTTGCCAATTCCACAAGAACTGTCTTAGCGAAAGGCTTCTTGAGGGGAAAGCTGTAACTCTGTGAGATGATTTCACAGAACACAAAGAAGTTTCTCAGAAAGCTTCTTTCTCTTTGTTATCGGAGGATATTTCCTTTGGCCCTATAGTTCTCAAAGGGATCCGAAATATCAGTTCTCAGATTCCACAGAAATAAGGCTAGCAAAGAGATCCACGAAATACACATGTAACTCTGTGAGATGAATTAACAGAACACTAAGCAGTTTCTCAGAAAGCTTCTTTCCAGATTTCATCTGAGGATATTTCCTTTTTCACCATAGCCCTCTATGGCTTCCAAATATCACATTGCCAATTCCACAAGAACTGTCTTAGCGAAAGGCTTCTTGACGGGAAAGCTGTAACTCTGTGAGATGATTTCACAGAACCCAAAGAAGTTTCTCAGAAAGCTTCTTTCTCTTTGTTATCGCAGGATATTTCCTTTGTCCCTATAGTCATCAATGGGATCCGAAACATCTGTTCTCAGATTCCACAGAAATAAGGCTAGCAAAGAGAAGCACCAAATACACATGTAACTCTGTGAGATGAATTAACAGAACACTAAGCAGTTTCTCAGAAAGCTTCTTTCCAGATTTCATCTGAGGATATTTCCTTTTTCACCATAGCCCTCTATGGGCTTCCAAATATCACTTTGCCAATTCCACAAGAACTGTCTTAGCGAAAGGATTCTTGAGGGGAAAGCTGTAACTCTGTGAGATGATTTCACAGAACACAAAGAAGTTTCTCAGAAAGCTTCTTTCTCTTTGTTATCGGAGGATATTTCCTTTGGCCCTATAGTCATCAATGGGATCCGAAATATCTGTTCTCAGATTCCACAGAAATAAGGCTAGCAAAGAGATCCACGAAAAACAGATGTAACTCTGTGAGATGAATTACAGAACACTAAGCAGTGTCTCAGAAAGCTTGTTCCAGATTTCATCTGGGGATATTTCCTTTTTCACCATAGCCCTCTGTGGGCTTCCAAATATCACTTTGCCAATTCCACAAGAACTGTCTTAGCGAAAGGCTTCTTGAGGGGAAAGCTGTAACTCTGTGAGATGATTTCACAGAACACAAAGAAGTTTCTCAGAAAGCTTCTTTCTCTTTGTTATCGCAGGATATTTCCTTTGGCCCTATAGTCATCAATGGGATCCGAAATATCTGTTCTCAGATTCCACAGAAATAAGGCTAGCAAAGAGATGCACCAAATACACATGTAACTCTGTGAGATGAATTAACAGAACACTAAGCAGTTTCTCAGAAAGCTTCTTTCCAGATTTCATCTGAGGATATTTCCTTTTTCATCATAGCCCTCTATGGGCTTCCAAATATCACTTTGCCAATTCCACAAGAACTGTCTTAGCGAAAGGCTTCTTGAGGGGAAAACTGTAACTCTGTGAGATGATTTCATAGAACACAAAGAAGTTTCTCAGAAAGCTTCTTTCTCTTTGTTATCGGAGGATATTTCCTTTGGCCCTATAGTCATCAATGGGAACCGAAATATCTGTTCTCAGATTCCACAGAAATAAGGCTAGCAAAGAGATCCACGAAATACAGATGTAACTCTGTGAGATGAATTACAGAATACTAAGCAGTGTCTCAGAAAGCTTGTTCCAGATTTCATCTGGGGATATTTCCTTTTTCACCATAGCCCTCTGTGGGCTTCCAAATATCACTTTGCCAATTCCACAAGAACTGTCTTAGCGAAAGGCTTCTTGAGGGGAAAGCTGTAACTCTGTGAGATGATTTCACAGAACACAAAGAAGTTTCTCAGAAAGCTTCTTTCTCTTTGTTATCGCAGGATATTTCCTTTGGCCCTATAGTCATCAATGGGATCCGAAATATCTGTTCTCAGATTCCACAGAAATAAGGCTAGCAAAGAGATGCACCAAATACACATGTAACTCTGTGAGATGAATTAACAGAACACTAAGCAGTTTCTCAGAAAGCTTCTTTCCAGATTTCATCTGAGGATATTTCCTTTTTCACCGTTGCCCTCTGTGGGCTTCCAAATATCACTTTGCCAATTCCACAAGAACTGTCTTAGCGAAAGGCTTCTTGAGGGGAAAGCTGTAACTCTGTGAGATGATTTCACAGAACACAAAGAAGTTTCTCAGAAAGCTTCTTTCTCTTTGTTATGGGAGGATATTTCCTTTGGCCCTATAGTCTTCAAAGGGATCCGAAATATCTGTTCTCAGATTCCACAGAAATAAGGCTAGCAAAGAGATGCACCAAATACACATGTAACTCTGTGAGATGAATTAACAGAACACTAAGCAGTTTCTCAGAAAGCTTCTTTCCAGATTTCATCTGAGGATATTTCCTTTTTCACCATAGCCCTCTATGGGCTTCCAAATATCACTTTGCCAATTCCACAAGAACTGTCTTAGCGAAAGACTTCTTGAGGGGAAAGCTGTAACTCTGTGAGATGATTTCACAGAACACAAAGAAGTTTCTCAGAAAGCTTCTTTCTCTTTGTTATCGGAGGATATTTCCTTTGGCCCTATAGTCATCAATGGGATCCGAAATATCTGTTCTCAGATTCCACAGAAATAAGACTAGCAAAGAGATCCACGAAATACAGATGTAACTCTGTGAGATGAATTAACAGAACACTAAGCAGTTTCTCAGAAAGCTTCTTTCCAGATTTCATCTGAGGATATTTCCTTTTTCACCATAGCCCTCTATGGGCTTCCAAATATCACTTTGCCAATTCCACGAGAACTGTCTTAGCGAAAGGCTTCTTGAGGGGAAAACTGTAACTCTGTGAGATGATTTCACAGAACACAAAGAAGTTTCTCAGAGAGCTTCTTTCTCTTTGTTATCGGAGGATATTTCCTTTGGCCCTATAGTCATCAATGGGAACCGAAATATCTGTTCTCAGATTCCACAGAAATAAGGCTAGCAAAGAGATCCACGAAATACAGATGTAACTCTGTGAGATGAATTAACAGAACACTAAGCAGTTTCTCAGAAAGCTTCTTTCCAGATTTCATCTGAGGATATTTCCTTTTTCACCATAGCCCTCTATGGGCTTCCAAATATCACATTGCCAATTCCACAAGAACTGTCTTAGCGAAAGGCTTCTTGACGGGATAGCTGTAACTCTGTGAGATGATTTCACAGAACCCAAAGAAGTTTCTCAGAAAGCTTCTTTCTCTTTGTTATCGCAGGATATTTCCTTTGGCCCTATAGTCATCAATGGGATCTGAAACATCTGTTCTCAGATTCCACAGAAATAAGGCTAGCAAAGAGATGCACCAAATACACATGTAACTCTGTTAGATGAATTAAGAAAACACTAAGCAGTTTCTCAGAAAGCTTCTTTCCAGATTTCATCTGAGGATATTTCCTTTTTCACCAGAGCCCTCTATGGTCTTCCAAATATCACTTTGCCAATTCCACAAGAACTGTCTTAGCGAAAGGCTTCTTGAGGGGAAAGCTGTAACTCTGTGAGATGATTTCACAGAACACAAAGAAGTTTCTCAGAAAGCTTCTTTCTCTTTGTTATCGGAGGATATTTCCTTTGGCCCTATAGTCATCAATGGGATCCGAAATATCTGTTCTCAGATTCCACAGAAATAAGGCTAGCAAAGAGATCCACGAAATACAGATGTAACTCTGTGAGATGAATTAACAGAACACTAAGCAGTTTCTCAGAAAGCTTCTTTCCAGATTTCATCTGAGGATATTTCCTTTTTCACCATAGCCCTCTATGGGCTTCCAAATATCACATTGCCAATACCACAAGAACTGTCTTAGTGAAAGGCTTCTTGAGGGGAAAGCTGTAACTCTGTGAGATGATTTCACAGAACCCAAAGAAGTTTCTCAGAAAGCTTCTTTCTCTTTGTTATCAGAGGATATTTCCTTTGGCCCTATAGTCATAAATGGGATCCGAAATATCTGTTCTCAGATTCCACAGAAATAAGGCTAGCAAAGAGATGCACCAAATACACATGTAACTCTGTGAGATGAATTAACAGAACACTAATCAGTTTCTAAGAAGGCTTCTTTCCAGATTTCATCTGAGGATATTTCCTTTTTCACCATAGCCCTCTAAGGGCTTCCAAATATCACTTTGCCAATTCCACAAGAACTGTCTTAGCGAAAGGCTTCTTGAGGGGAAAGCTGTAACTCTCTGAGATGATTTCACAGAACACAAAGAAGTTTCTCAGAAAGCTTCTTTCTCTTTGTTATCGGAGGATATTTCCTTTGGCCCTATAGTCATCAATGGGATCCGATATATCTGTTCTCAGATTCCACAGAAATAAGGCTAGCAAAGAGTTCCAAGAAATACAGATGTAACTCTGTGAGATGAATTAACAGAACACTAAGCAGTTTCTCAGAAAGCTTCTTTCCAGATTTCATCTGAGGATATTTCCTTTTTCACCATAGCCCTCTGTGGGCTTCCAAATATCACTTTGCCAATTCCACAAGAACTGTCTTAGCGAAAGGCTTCTTGAGGGGAAAGCTGTAACTCTGTGAGATGATTTCACAGAACACAAAGAAGTTTCTCAGAAAGCTTCTTTCTCTTTGTTATCGCAGGATATTTCCTTTGGCCCTATAGTCATCAATGGGATCCGAAATATCTGTTCTCAGATTCCACAGAAATAAGGCTAGCAAAGAGATGCACCAAATACACATGTAACTCTGTGAGATGAATTAACAGAACACTAAGCAGTTTCTCAGAAAGCTTCTTTCCAGATTTCATCTGAGGATATTTCCTTTTTCACCGTTGCCCTCTGTGGGCTTCCAAATATCACTTTGCCAATTCCACAAGAACTGTCTTAGCGAAAGGCTTCTTGAGGGGAAAGCTGTAACTCTGTGAGATGATTTCACAGAACACAAAGAAGTTTCTCAGAAAGCTTCTTTCTCTTTGTTATCGGAGGATATTTCCTTTGGCCCTATAGTCTTCAAAGGGATCCGAAATATCTGTTCTCAGATTCCACAGAAATAAGGCTAGCAAAGAGATGCACCAAACACACATGTAACTCTGTGAGATGAATTAACAGAACACTAAGCAGTTTCTCAGAAAGCTTCTTTCCAGATTTCATCTGAGGATATTTCCTTTTTCACCATAGCCCTCTATGGGCTTCCAAATATCACTTTGCCAATTCCACAAGAACTGTCTTAGCGAAAGACTTCTTGAGGGGAAAGCTGTAACTCTGTGAGATGATTTCACAGAACACAAAGAAGTTTCTCAGAAAGCTTCTTTCTCTTTGTTATCGGAGGATATTTCCTTTGGCCCTATAGTCATCAATGGGATCCGAAATATCTGTTCTCAGATTCCACAGAAATAAGACTAGCAAAGAGATCCACGAAATACAGATGTAACTCTGTGAGATGAATTAACAGAACACTAAGCAGTTTCTCAGAAAGCTTCTTTCCAGATTTCATCTGGGGATATTTCCTTCTTCACCATAGCCCTCTGTGGGCTTCCAAATATCACTTTGCCAATTCCACAAGAACTGTCTTAGGGAAAGGCTTCTTGAGGGGAAAGCTGTAACTCTGTGAGATGACTTCACAGAACACAAAGAAGTTTCTCAGAAAGCTTCTTTCTCTTTGTTATCGCAGGATATTTCCATTGGCGCTATAGTCATCAATGGGATCCGAAATATCTGTTCTCAGATTCCACAGAAATAAGGCTAGCAAAGAGATGCACCAAATACACATGTAACTCTGTGAGATGAATTAACAGAACACTAAGCAGTTTCTCAGAAAGCTTCTTTCCAGATTTCATCTGAGGATATTTCCTTTTTCACCATAGCCCTCTTTGGGCTTCCAAATATCACATTGCCAATACCACAAGAACTGTCTTAGTGAAAGGCTTCTTGACGGGAAAGCTGTAACTCTGTGAGATGATTTCACAGAACCCAAAGAAGTTTCTCAGAAAGCTTCTTTCTCTTTGTTAACGCAGGATATTTCCTTTGGCCCTATAGTCATCAATAGGATCCGAATCATCAGTTCTCAGATTCCACAGAAATAAGGCTAGCAAAGAGATGCACCAAATACACATGTAACTCTGTGAGATGAATTAACAGAACACTAAGCAGTTTCTAAGAAAGCTTCTTTCCAGATTTCATCTGAGGATATTTCCTTTTTCACCATAGACCTCTAAGGGCTTCCAAAATCACTTTGACAATTCCACAAGAACTGTCTTAGCGAAAGGCTTCTTGAGGGGAAAGCTGTAACTCTGTGAGATGATTTCACAGAACACAAAGAAGTTTCTCAGAAAGCTTCTTTCTCTTTGTTATCGGAGGATATTTCCTTTGGCCCTATAGTCATCAAAGGGATCCGAAATATCTGTTCTCAGATTCCACAGAAATAAGGCTAGCAAAGAGATCCACGAAATACAGATGTAACTCTGTGAGATGAATTAACAGAACACTAAGCAGTTTCTCAGAAAGCTTCTTTCCAGATTTCATCTGAGGATATTTCCTTTTTCACCATAGCCCTCTGTGGGATTCCAAATATCACTTTGCCAATTCCCCAAGAACTGTCTTAGCGAAAGACTTCTTGAGGGGAAAGCTGTAACTCTGTGAGATTTCACAGAACCCAAAGAAGATTCTCAGAAACTTCTTTCTCTTTGTTATCGCAGGATATTTCCTTTGGCCCTATAGTCTTCAATGGGATCCGAAATATCTGTTCTCAGATTCCACAGAAATAAGGCTAGCAAAGAGATGCACCAAATACACATGTAACTCTGTGAGATGAATTAACAGAACACTAAGCAGTTTCTCAGAAAACTCCTTTCCAGATTTCATCTGAGGATATTTCCTTTTTCACCATAGCCCTCTATGGGCTTCCAAATATCACTTTGCCAATTCCACAAGAACTGTCTTAGCGAAAGGCTTCTTGAGGGGAAAGCTGTAACTCTGTGAGATGATTTCACAGAACACAAAGAAGTTTCTCAGAAAGCTTCTTTCTCTTTGTTATCGGAGGATATTTCCTTTGGCCCTATAGTCTTCAAAGGGATCCGAAATATCTGTTCTCAGATTCCACAGAAATAAGGCTAGCAAAGAGATGCACCAAATACACATGTAACTCTGTGAGATGAATTAACAAAACACTAAGCAGTTTCTCAGAAAGCTTCTTTCCAGATTTCATCTGAGGATATTTCCTTTTTCACCATAGCCCTCTATGGGCTTCCAAATATCACTTTGCCAATTCCACAAGAACTGTCTTAGCGAAAGGCTTCTTGAGGGGAAAGCTGTAACTCTGTGAGATGATTTCAAAGAACACAAAGAAGTTTCTCAGAAGGCTTCTATCTCTTTGTTATCGGAGGATATTTCCTTTGGCCCTATAGTCATCAATGGGATCCGAAACATCTGTTCTCAGATTCCACAGAAATAAGGCTAGCAAAGAGATCCACGAAATACAGATGTAACTCTGTGAGATGAATTAACAGAACACTAAGCAGTGTCTCAGAAAGGTTCTTTCCAGATTTCATCTGGGGATATTTCCTTTTTCACCATAGCCCTCTATGGGCTTCCAAATATCACATTGCCAATACCACAAGAACTGTCTTAGTGAAAGGCTTCTTGACGGGAAAGCTGTAACTCTGTGAGATGATTTCACAGAACCCAAAGAAGTTTCTCAGAAAGCTTCTTTCTCTTTGTTAACGCAGGATATTTCCTTTGGCCCTATAGTCATCAAAGGGATCCGAAACATCAGTTCTCAGATTCCACAGAAATAAGGCTAGCAAAGAGATGCACCAAATACACATGTAACTCTGTGAGATGAATTAACAGAACACTAAGCAGTTTCTCAGAAAGCTTCTTTCCAGATTTCATCTGAGGATATTTCCTTTTTCACCATAGCCCTCTAAGGGCTTCCAAATATCACTTTGCCAATTCCACAAGAACTGTGTTAGCGAAAGGCTTCTTGAGGGGAAAGCTGTAACTCTGTGAGATGATTTCACAGAACACAAAGAAGTTTCTCAGAAAGCTTCTTTCTCTTTGTTATCGGAGGATATTTCCTTTGGCCCTATAGTCATCAATGGGATCCGAAATATCTGTTCTCAGATTCCACAGAAATAAGGCTAGCAAAGAGATCCACGAAATACAGATGTAACTCTGTGAGATGAATTAACAGAACACTAAACAGTTTCTCAGAAAGCTTCTTTCCAGATTTCATCTGAGGATATTTCCTTTTTCACCATAGCCCTCTGTGGGATTCCAAATATCACTTTGCCAATTCCCCAAGAACTGTCTTAGCGAAAGACTTCTTGAGGGGAAAGCTGTAACTCTGTGAGATTTCACAGAACCCAAAGAAGATTCTCAGAAAGCTTCTTTCTCTTTGTTATCGCAGGATATTTCCTTTGGCCCTATAGTCTTCAATGGGATCCGAAATATCTGTTCTCAGATTCCACAGAAATAAGGCTAGCAAAGAGATGCACCAAATACACATGTAACTCTGTGAGATGAATTAACAGAACACTAAGC
The DNA here is from genome assembly GCF_043159975.1 of Macaca nemestrina. Classification (NCBI taxonomy): domain Eukaryota; kingdom Metazoa; phylum Chordata; class Mammalia; order Primates; family Cercopithecidae; genus Macaca; species Macaca nemestrina. The sequence continues at coordinate 103,821,292 of NC_092133.1, read as the reverse complement.
AGTTTCTCAGAAAGCTTCTTTCCAGATTTCATCTGAGGATATTTCCTTTTTCACCATAGCCCTCTATGGGCTTCCAAATATCACTTTGCCAATTCCACAAGAACTGTCTTAGTGAAAGGCTTCTTGAGGGGAAAGCTGTAACTCTGTGAGATGATTTCACAGAACACAAAGAAGTTTCTCAGAAAGCTTCTTTCTCTTTGTTATCGGAGGATATTTCCTTTGGCCCTATAGTCTTCAAAGGGATCCGAAATATCTGTTCTCAGATTCCACAGAAATAAGGCTAGCAAAGAGATGCACCAAATACACATGTAACTCTGTGAGATGAATTAACAAAACACTAAGCAGTTTCTCAGAAAGCTTCATTCCAGATTTCATCGGAGGATATTTCCTTTTTCACCATAGCCCTCTAAGGGCTTCCAAATATCACTTTGCCAATTCCACAAGAACTGTCTTAGTGAAAGGCTTCTTGACGGGAAAGCTGTAACTCTGTGAGATGATTTCACAGAACCCAAAGAAGTTTCTCAGAAAGCTTCTTTCTCTTTGTTATCGCAGGATATTTCCTTTGGCCCTATAGTCATCAATGGGATCCGAAACATCTGTTCTCAGATTCCACAGAAATAAGGCTAGCAAAGAGATGCACCAAATACACATGTAACTCTGTGAGATGAATTAAGAGAACACTAAGCAGTTTCTCTGAAAGCTTCTTTCCAGATTTCATCTGAGGATAATTCCTTTTTCACCATAGCCCTCTATGGGCTTCCAAATATCACTTTGCCAATTCCACAAGAACTGTCTTAGCGAAAGGCTTCTTGAGGGGAAAGCTGTAACTCTGTGAGATGATTTCACAGAACACAAAGAAGTTTCTCAGAAAGCTTCTTTCTCTTTGTTATCGGAGGATATTTCCTTTGGCCCTAGAGTCTTCAATGGGATCCGAAATATCTGTTCTCAGATTCCACAGAAATAAGGCTAGCAAAGAGATGCACCAAATACACATGTAACTCTGTGAGTTGAATTAACAGAACACTAAGCAGTTTCCCAGAAAGCTTCTTTCCAGATTTCCTGTGAGGATATTTCCTTTTTCACCATAGCCCTCTATGGGCTTCCAAATATCACATTGCCAATACCACAAGAACTGTCTTAGTGAAAGGCTTCTTGACGGGAAAGCTGTAACTCTGTGAGATGATTTCACAGAACCCAAAGAAGTTTCTCAGAAAGCTTCTTTCTCTTTGTTAACGCAGGATATTTCCTTTGGCCCTATAGTCATCAATTGGATCGGAATCATCAGTTCTCAGATTCCACAGAAATAAGGCTAGCAAAGAGATGCACCAAATACACATGTAACTCTGTGAGATGAATTACAGAACACTAAGCAGTGTCTCAGAAAGCTTGTTCCAGATTTCATCTGGGGATATTTCCTTTTTCACCATAGCCCTCTGTGGGCTTCCAAATATCACTTTGCCAATTCCACAAGAACTGTCTTAGCGAAAGGCTTCTTGAGGGGAAAGCTGTAACTCTGTGAGATGATTTCACAGAACACAAAGAAGTTTCTCAGAGAGCTTCTTTCTCTTTGTTATCGCAGGATATTTCCTTTGGCCCTATAGTCATCAATGTGATCCGAAATATCTGTTCTCAGATTCCACAGAAATAAGGCTAGCAAAGAGATGCACCAAATACACATGTAACTCTGTGAGATGAATTAACAGAACACTAAGCAGTTTCTCAGAAAGCTTCTTTCCAGATTTCATCTGAGGATATTTCCTTTTTCATCATAGCCCTCTATGGGCTTCCAAATATCACTTTGCCAATTCCACAAGAACTGTCTTAGCGAAAGGCTTCTTGAGGGGAAAACTGTAACTCTGTGAGATGATTTCACAGAACACAAAGAAGTTTCTCAGAAAGCTTCTTTCTCTTTGTTATCGGAGGATATTTCCTTTGGCCCTATAGTCATCAATGGGAACCGAAATATCTGTTCTCAGATTCCACAGAAATAAGGCTAGCAAAGAGATCCACGAAATACAGATGTAACTCTGTGAGATGAATTACAGAATACTAAGCAGTGTCTCAGAAAGCTTGTTCCAGATTTCATCTGGGGATATTTCCTTTTTCACCGTAGCCCTCTGTGGGCTTCCAAATATCACTTTGCCAATTCCACAAGAACTGTCTTAGCGAAAGGCTTCTTGAGGGGAAAGCTGTAACTCTGTGAGATGATTTCACAGAACACAAAGAAGTTTCTCAGAAAGCTTCTTTCTCTTTGTTATCGCAGGATATTTCCTTTGGCCCTATAGTCATCAATGGGATCCGAAATATCTGTTCTCAGATTCCACAGAAATAAGGCTAGCAAAGAGATGCACCAAATACACATGTAACTCTGTGAGATGAATTAACAGAACACTAAGCAGTTTCTCAGAAAGCTTCTTTCCAGATTTCATCTGAGGATATTTCCTTTTTCACCGTTGCCCTCTGTGGGCTTCCAAATATCACTTTGCCAATTCCACAAGAACTGTCTTAGCGAAAGGCTTCTTGAGGGGAAAGCTGTAACTCTGTGAGATGATTTCACAGAACACAAAGAAGTTTCTCAGAAAGCTTCTTTCTCTTTGTTATCGGAGGATATTTCCTTTGGCCCTATAGTCTTCAAAGGGATCCGAAATATCTGTTCTCAGATTCCACAGAAATAAGGCTAGCAAAGAGATGCACCAAATACACATGTAACTCTGTGAGATGAATTAACAGAACACTAAGCAGTTTCTCAGAAAGCTTCTTTCCAGATTTCATCTGAGGATATTTCCTTTTTCACCATAGCCCTCTATGGGCTTCCAAATATCACTTTGCCAATTCCACAAGAACTGTCTTAGCGAAAGACTTCTTGAGGGGAAAGCTGTAACTCTGTGAGATGATTTCACAGAACACAAAGAAGTTTCTCAGAAAGCTTCTTTCTCTTTGTTATCGGAGGATATTTCCTTTGGCCCTATAGTCATCAAAGGGATCCGAAATATCTGTTCTCAGATTCCACAGAAATAAGACTAGCAAAGAGATCCACGAAATACAGATGTAACTCTGTGAGATGAATTAACAGAACACTAAGCAGTTTCTCAGAAAGCTTCTTTCCAGATTTCATCTGGGGATATTTCCTTCTTCACCATAGCCCTCTGTGGGCTTCCAAATATCACTTTGCCAATTCCACAAGAACTGTCTTAGCGAAAGGCTTCTTGAGGGAAAAGCTGTAACTCTGTGAGATGACTTCACAGAACACAAAGAAGTTTCTCAGAAAGCTTCTTTCTCTTTGTTATCGCAGGATATTTCCATTGGCGCTATAGTCATCAATGGGATCCGAAATATCTGTTCTCAGATTCCACAGAAATAAGGCTAGCAAAGAGATGCACCAAATACACATGTAACTCTGTGAGATGAATTAACAGAACACTAAGCAGTTTCTCAGAAAGCTTCTTTCCAGATTTCATCTGAGGATATTTCCTTTTTCACCATAGCCCTCTTTGGGCTTCCAAATATCACATTGCCAATACCACAAGAACTGTCTTACTGAAAGGCTTCTTGACGGGAAAGCTGTAACTCTGTGAGATGATTTCACAGAACCCAAAGAAGTTTCTCAGAAAGCTTCTTTCTCTTTGTTAACGCAGGATATTTCCTTTGGCCCTATAGTCATCAATAGGATCCGAATCATCAGTTCTCAGATTCCACAGAAATAAGGCTAGCAAAGCGATGCACCAAATACACATGTAACTCTGTGAGATGAATTAACAGAACACTAAGCAGTTTCTAAGAAAGCTTCTTTCCAGATTTCATCTGAGGATATTTCCTTTTTCACCATAGACCTCTAAGGGCTTCCAAAATCACTTTGACAATTCCACAAGAACTGTCTTAGCGAAAGGCTTCTTGAGGGGAAAGCTGTAACTCTGTGAGATGATTTCACAGAACACAAAGAAGTTTCTCAGAAAGCTTCTTTCTCTTTGTTATCGGAGGATATTTCCTTTGGCCCTATAGTCATCAAAGGGATCCGAAATATCTGTTCTCAGATTCCACAGAAATAAGGCTAGCAAAGAGATCCACGAAATACAGATGTAACTCTGTGAGATGAATTAACAGAACACTAAGCAGTTTCTCAGAAAGCTTCTTTCCAGATTTCATCTGAGGATATTTCCTTTTTCACCATAGCCCTCTGTGGGATTCCAAATATCACTTTGCCAATTCCCCAAGAACTGTCTTAGCGAAAGACTTCTTGAGGGGAAAGCTGTAACTCTGTGAGATTTCACAGAACCCAAAGAAGATTCTCAGAAACTTCTTTCTCTTTGTTATCGCAGGATATTTCCTTTGGCCCTATAGTCTTCAATGGGATCCGAAATATCTGTTCTCAGATTCCACAGAAATAAGGCTAGCAAAGAGATGCACCAAATACACATGTAACTCTGTGAGATGAATTAACAGAACACTAAGCAGTTTCTCAGAAAACTCCTTTCCAGATTTCATCTGAGGATATTTCCTTTTTCACCATAGCCCTCTATGGGCTTCCAAATATCACTTTGCCAATTCCACAAGAACTGTCTTAGTGAAAGGCTTCTTGAGGGGAAAGCTGTAACTCTGTGAGATGATTTCACAGAACACAAAGAAGTTTCTCAGAAAGCTTCTTTCTCTTTGTTATCGGAGGATATTTCCTTTGGCCCTATAGTCTTCAAAGGGATCCGAAATATCTGTTCTCAGATTCCACAGAAATAAGGCTAGCAAAGAGATGCACCAAATACACATGTAACTCTGTGAGATGAATTAGCAAAACACTAAGCAGTTTCTCAGAAAGCTTCTTTCCAGATTTCATCTGAGGATATTTCCTTTTTCACCATAGCCCTCTATGGGCTTCCAAATATCACTTTGCCAATTCCACAAGAACTGTCTTAGCGAAAGGCTTCTTGAGGGGAAAGCTGTAACTCTGTGAGATGATTTCAAAGAACACAAAGAAGTTTCTCAGAAGGCTTCTTTCTCTTTGTTATCGGAGGATATTTCCTTTGGCCCTATAGTCATCAATGGGATCCGAAACATCTGTTCTCAGATTCCACAGAAATAAGGCTAGCAAAGAGATCCACGAAATACAGATGTAACTCTGTGAGATGAATTAACAGAACACTAAGCAGTGTCTCAGAAAGGTTCTTTCCAGATTTCATCTGGGGATATTTCCTTTTTCACCATAGCCCTCTATGGGCTTCCAAATATCACATTGCCAATACCACAAGAACTGTCTTAGTGAAAGGCTTCTTGACGGGAAAGCTGTAACTCTGTGAGATGATTTCACAGAACCCAAAGAAGTTTCTCAGAAAGCTTCTTTCTCTTTGTTAACGCAGGATATTTCCTTTGGCCCTATAGTCATCAAAGGGATCCGAAACATCAGTTCTCAGATTCCACAGAAATAAGGCTAGCAAAGAGATGCACCAAATACACATGTAACTCTGTGAGATGAATTAACAGAACACTAAGCAGTTTCTCAGAAAGCTTCTTTCCAGATTTCATCTGAGGATATTTCCTTTTTCACCATAGCCCTCTAAGGGCTTCCAAATATCACTTTGCCAATTCCACAAGAACTGTCTTAGCGAAAGGCTTCTTGAGGGGAAAGCTGTTACTCTGTGAGATGATTTCACAGAACACAAAGAAGTTTCTCAGAAAGCTTCTTTCTCTTTGTTATCAGAGGATATTTCCTTTGGCCCTATAGTCATCAATGGGATCCGAAACATCTGTTCTCAGATTCCACAGAAATAAGGCTAGCAAAGAGATCCACGAAATACAGATGTAACTCTGTGAGATGAATTAACAGAACACTAAGCAGTTTCTCAGAAAGCTTCTTTCCAGATTTCATCTGAGCATATTTCCTTTTTCACCATAGTCCTCTATGGGCTTCCAAATATCACTTTGCCAATTCCACAAGAACTGTCTTAGCGAAAGGCTTCTTGAGGGGAAAGCTGTTACTCTGTGAGATGATTTCACAGAACACAAAGAAGTTTCTCAGAAAGCTTCTTTCTCTTTGTTATCGGAGGATATTTCCTTTGGCCCTATAGTCATCAATGGGATCCGAAATATCTGTTCTCAGATTCCACAGAAATAAGGCTAGCAAAGAGATCCACGAAATACAGATGTAACTCTGTGAGATGAATTAACAGAACACTAAACAGTTTCTCAGAAAGCTTCTTTCCAGATTTCATCTGAGGATATTTCCTTTTTCACCATAGCCCTCTGTGGGATTCCAAATATCACTTTGCCAATTCCCCAAGAACTGTCTTAGCGAAAGACTTCTTAAGGGGAAAGCTGTAACTCTGTGAGATTTCACAGAACCCAAAGAAGATTCTCAGAAAGCTTCTTTCTCTTTGTTATCGCAGGATATTTCCTTTGGCCCTATAGTCTTCAATGGGATCCGAAATATCTGTTCTCAGATTCCACAGAAATAAGGCTAGCAAAGAGATGCACCAAATACACATGTAACTCTGTGAGATGAATTAACAGAACACTAAGCAGTTTCTCAGAAAGCTTCTTTCCAGATTTCATCTGAGGATATTTCCTTTTTCACCATAGCCCTCTATGGGCTTCCAAATATCACTTTGCCAATTCCACAAGAACTGTCTTAGTGAAAGGCTTCTTGAGGGGAAAGCTGTAACTCTGTGAGATGATTTCACAGAACACAAAGAAGTTTCTCAGAAAGCTTCTTTCTCTTTGTTATCGGAGGATATTTCCTTTGGCCCTATAGTCTTCAAAGGGATCCGAAATATCTGTTCTCAGATTCCACAGAAATAAGGCTAGCAAAGAGATGCACCAAATACACATGTAACTCTGTGAGATGAATTAACAAAACACTAAGCAGTTTCTCAGAAAGCTTCATTCCAGATTTCATCGGAGGATATTTCCTTTTTCACCATAGCCCTCTATGGGCTTCCAAATATCACTTTGCCAATTCCACAAGAACTGTCTTAGCGAAAGGCTTCTTGAGGGGAAAGCTGTAACTCTGTGAGATGATTTCACAGAACACAAAGATGTTTCTCAGAAAGCTTCTTTCTCTTTGTTATCGCAGGATATTTCCTTTGGCGCTATAGTCATCAATGGGATCCGAAATATCTGTTCTCAGATTCCACAGAAATAAGGCTAGAAAAGAGATGCACCAAATACACATGTAACTCTGTGAGATGAATTAACAGAACACTAAGCAGTTTCTCAGAAAGCTTCTTTCCAGATTTCATCTGAGGATATTTCCTTTTTCACCATAGCCCTCTTTGGGCTTCCAAATATCACATTGCCAATACCACAAGAACTGTCTTAGTGAAAGGCTTCTTGACGGGAAAGCTGTAACTCTGTGAGATGATTTCACAGAACCCAAAGAAGTTTCTCAGAAAGCTTCTTTCTCTTTGTTATCGCAGGATATTTCCTTTGGCCCTATAGTCATCAATGGGATCCGAAACATCTGTTCTCAGATTCCACAGAAATAAGGCTAGCAAAGAGATGCACCAAATACACATGTAACTCTGTGAGATGAATTAAGAGAACACTAAGCAGTTTCTAAGAAAGCTTCTTTCCAGATTTCATCTGAGGATATTTCCTTTTTCACCATAGACCTCTAAGGGCTTCCAAAATCACTTTGACAATTCCACAAGAACTGTCTTAGCGAAAGGCTTCTTGAGGGGAAAGCTGTAACTCTGTGAGATGATTTCACAGAACACAAAGAAGTTTCTCAGAAAGCTTCTTTCTCTTTGTTATCGGAGGATATTTCCTTTGGCCCTATAGTCATCAAAGGGATCCGAAATATCTGTTCTCAGATTCCACAGAAATAAGGCTAGCAAAGAGATCCACGAAATACAGATGTAACTCTGTGAGATGAATTAACAGAACACTAAGCAGTTTCTCAGAAAGCTTCTTTCCAGATTTCATCTGAGGATATTTCCTTTTTCACCATAGCCCTCTGTGGGATTCCAAATATCACTTTGCCAATTCCCCAAGAACTGTCTTAGCGAAAGACTTCTTGAGGGGAAAGCTGTAACTCTGTGAGATTTCACAGAACCCAAAGAAGATACTCAGAAACTTCTTTCTCTTTGTTATCGCAGGATATTTCCTTTGGCCCTATAGTCTTCAATGGGATCCGAAATATCTGTTCTCAGATTCCACAGAAATAAGGCTAGCAAAGAGATGCACCAAATACACATGTAACTCTGTGAGATGAATTAACAGAACATTAAGCAGTTTCTCAGAAAACTCCTTTCCAGATTTCATCTGAGGATATTTCCTTTTTCACCATAGCCCTCTATGGGCTTCCAAATATCACTTTGCCAATTCCACAAGAACTGTCTTAGTGAAAGGCTTCTTGAGGGGAAAGCTGTAACTCTGTGAGATGATTTCACAGAACACAAAGAAGTTTCTCAGAAAGCTTCTTTCTCTTTGTTATCGGAGGATATTTCCTTTGGCCCTATAGTCTTCAAAGGGATCCGAAATATCTGTTCTCAGATTCCACAGAAATAAGGCTAGCAAAGAGATGCACCAAATACACATGTAACTCTGTGAGATGAATTAACAAAACACTAAGCAGTTTCTCAGAAAGCTTCTTTCCAGATTTCATCTGAGGATATTTCCTTTTTCACCATAGCCCTCTATGGGCTTCCAAATATCACTTTGCCAATTCCACAAGAACTGTCTTAGCGAAAGGCTTCTTGAGGGGAAAGCTGTAACTCTGTGAGATGATTTCAAAGAACACAAAGAAGTTTCTCAGAAGGCTTCTTTCTCTTTGTTATCGGAGGATATTTCCTTTGGCCCTATAGTCATCAATGGGATCCGAAACATCTGTTCTCAGATTCCACAGAAATAAGGCTAGCAAAGAGATCCACGAAATACAGATGTAACTCTGTGAGATGAATTAACAGAACACTAAGCAGTGTCTCAGAAAGGTTCTTTCCAGATTTCATCTGGGGATATTTCCTTTTTCACCATAGCCCTCTATGGGCTTCCAAATATCACATTGCCAATACCACAAGAACTGTCTTAGTGAAAGGCTTCTTGACGGGAAAGCTGTAACTCTGTGAGATGATTTCACAGAACCCAAAGAAGTTTCTCAGAAAGCTTCTTTCTCTTTGTTAACGCAGGATATTTCCTTTGGCCCTATAGTCATCAAAGGGATCCGAAACATCAGTTCTCAGATTCCACAGAAATAAGGCTAGCAAAGAGATGCACCAAATACACATGTAACTCTGTGAGATGAATTAACAGAACACTAAGCAGTTTCTCAGAAAGCTTCTTTCCAGATTTCATCTGAGGATATTTCCTTTTTCACCATAGCCCTCTAAGGGCTTCCAAATATCACTTTGCCAATTCCACAAGAACTGTCTTAGCGAAAGGCTTCTTGAGGGGAAAGCTGTAACTCTGTGAGATGATTTCACAGAACACAAAGAAGTTTCTCAGAAAGCTTCTTTCTCTTTGTTATCGGAGGATATTTCCTTTGGCCCTATAGTCATCAATGGGATCCGAAATATCTGTTCTCAGATTCCACAGAAATAAGGCTAGCAAAGAGATCCACGAAATACAGATGTAACTCTGTGAGATGAATTAACAGAACACTAAACAGTTTCTCAGAAAGCTTCTTTCCAGATTTCATCTGAGGATATTTCCTTTTTCACCATAGCCCTCTGTGGGATTCCAAATATCACTTTGCCAATTCCCCAAGAACTGTCTTAGCGAAAGACTTCTTGAGGGGAAAGCTGTAACTCTGTGAGATTTCACAGAACCCAAAGAAGATTCTCAGAAAGCTTCTTTCTCTTTGTTATCGCAGGATATTTCCTTTGGCCCTATGGTCTTCAAAGGGATCCGAAATATCTGTTCTCAGATTCCACAGAAATAAGGCTAGCAAAGAGATGCACCAAATACACATGTAACTCTGTGAGATGAATTAACAGAACACTAAGCAGTTTCTCAGAAAGCTTCTTTCCAGATTTCTTCTGAGGATATTTCCTTTTTCACCATAGCCCTCTATGGGCTTCCAAATATCACTTTGCCAATTCCACAAGAACTGTCTTAGTGAAAGGCTTCTTGAGGGGAAAGCTGTAACTCTGTGAGATGATTTCACAGAACACAAAGAAGTTTCTCAGAAAGCTTCTTTCTCTTTGTTATCGGAGGATATTTCCTTTGGCCCTATAGTCTTCAAAGGGATCCGAAATATCTGTTCTCAGATTCCACAGAAATAAGGCTAGCAAAGAGATGCACCAAATACACATGTAACTCTGTGAGATGAATTAACAAAACACTAAGCAGTTTCTCAGAAAGCTTCATTCCAGATTTCATCGGAGGATATTTCCTTTTTCACCATAACCCTCTATGGGCTTCCAAATATCACTTTGCCAATTCCACAAGAACTGTCTTAGCGAAAGGCTTCTTGAGGGGAAAGCTGTAACTCTGTGAGATGATTTCACAGAACACAAAGATGTTTCTCAGAAAGCTTCTTTCTCTTTGTTATCGCAGGATATTTCCTTTGGCGCTATAGTCATCAATGGGATCCGAAATATCTGTTCTCAGATTCCACAGAAATAAGGCTAGAAAAGAGATGCACCAAATACACATGTAACTCTGTGAGATGAATTAACAGAACACTAAGCAGTTTCTCAGAAAGCTTCTTTCCAGATTTCATCTGAGGATATTTCCTTTTTCACCATAGCCCTCTTTGGGCTTCCAAATATCACATTGCCAATACCACAAGAACTGTCTTAGTGAAAGGCTTCTTGACGGGAAAGCTGTAACTCTGTGAGATGATTTCACAGAACCCAAAGAAGTTTCTCAGAAAGCTTCTTTCTCTTTGTTATCGCAGGATATTTCCTTTGGCCCTATAGTCATCAATGGGATCCGAAACATCTGTTCTCAGATTCCACAGAAATAAGGCTAGCAAAGAGATGCACCAAATACACATGTAACTCTGTGAGATGAATTAAGAGAACACTAAGCAGTTTCTCTGAAAGCTTCTTTCCAGATTTCATCTGAGGATAATTCCTTTTTCACCATAGCCCTCTATGGGCTTCCAAATATCACTTTGCCAATTCCACAAGAACTGTCTTAGCGAAAGGCTTCTTGAGGGGAAAGCTGTAACTCTGTGAGATGATTTCACAGAACACAAAGAAGTTTCTCAGAAAGCTTCTTTCTCTTTGTTATCGGAGGATATTTCCTTTGGCCCTAGAGTCTTCAATGGGATCCGAAATATCTGTTCTCAGATTCCACAGAAATAAGGCTAGCAAAGAGATGCACCAAATACACATGTAACTCTGTGAGATGAATTAACAGAACACTAAGCAGTTTCTCAGAAAACTCCTTTCCAGATTTCATCTGAGGATATTTCCTTTTTCACCATAGCCCTCTATGGGCTTCCAAATATCACTTTGCCAATTCCACAAGAACTGTCTTAGTGAAAGGCTTCTTGAGGGGAAAGCTGTAACTCTGTGAGATGATTTCACAGAACACAAAGAAGTTTCTCAGAAAGCTTCTTTCTCTTTGTTATCGGAGGATATTTCCTTTGGCCCTATAGTCTTCAAAGGGATCCGAAATATCTGTTCTCAGATTCCACAGAAATAAGGCTAGCAAAGAGATGCACCAAATACACATGTAACTCTGTGAGATGAATTAACAAAACACTAAGCAGTTTCTCAGAAAGCTTCTTTCCAGATTTCATCTGAGGATATTTCCTTTTTCACCATAGCCCTCTATGGGCTTCCAAATATCACTTTGCCAATTCCACAAGAACTGTCTTAGCGAAAGGCTTCTTGAGGGGAAAGCTGTAACTCTGTGAGATGATTTCAAAGAACACAAAGAAGTTTCTCAGAAGGCTTCTTTCTCTTTGTTATCGGAGGATATTTCCTTTGGCCCTATAGTCATCAATGGGATCCGAAACATCTGTTCTCAGATTCCACAGAAATAAGGCTAGCAAAGAGATCCACGAAATACAGATGTAACTCTGTGAGATGAATTAACAGAACACTAAGCAGTGTCTCAGAAAGGTTCTTTCCAGATTTCATCTGGGGATATTTCCTTTTTCACCATAGCCCTCTATGGGCTTCCAAATATCACATTGCCAATACCACAAGAACTGTCTTAGTGAAAGGCTTCTTGACGGGAAAGCTGTAACTCTGTGAGATGATTTCACAGAACCCAAAGAAGTTTCTCAGAAAGCTTCTTTCTCTTTGTTAACGCAGGATATTTCCTTTGGCCCTATAGTCATCAAAGGGATCCGAAACATCAGTTCTCAGATTCCACAGAAATAAGGCTAGCAAAGAGATGCACCAAATACACATGTAACTCTGTGAGATGAATTAACAGAACACTAAGCAGTTTCTCAGAAAGCTTCTTTCCAGATTTCATCTGAGGATATTTCCTTTTTCACCATAGCCCTCTAAGGGCTTCCAAATATCACTTTGCCAATTCCACAAGAACTGTCTTAGCGAAAGGCTTCTTGAGGGGAAAGCTGTTACTCTGTGAGATGATTTCACAGAACACAAAGAAGTTTCTCAGAAAGCTTCTTTCTCTTTGTTATCGGAGGATATTTCCTTTGGCCCTATAGTCATCAATGGGATCCGAAATATCTGTTCTCAGATTCCACAGAAATAAGGCTAGCAAAGAGATCCACGAAATACAGATGTAACTCTGTGAGATGAATTAACAGAACACTAAACAGTTTCTCAGAAAGCTTCTTTCCAGATTTCATCTGAGGATATTTCCTTTTTCACCATAGCCCTCTGTGGGATTCCAAATATCACTTTGCCAATTCCCCAAGAACTGTGTTAGCGAAAGGCTTCTTGAGGGGAAAGCTGTAACTCTGTGAGATGATTTCACAGAACACAAAGAAGTTTCTCAGAAAGCTTCTTTCTCTTTGTTATCGGAGGATATTTCCTGTAGCCCTAGAGTCTTCAAAGGGATCCGAAATATCTGTTCTCAGATTCCACAGAAATAAGGCTAGCAAAGAGATGCACCAAATACACATGTAACTCTGTGAGATGAATTAACAGAACACTAAGCAGTTTCTCAGAAAGCTTCTTTCCAGATTTCATCTGAGGATATTTCCTTTTTCACCATAGCCCTCTAAGGGCTTCCAAATATCACTTTGCCAATTCCACAAGAACTGTCTTAGCGAAAGGCTTCTTGACGGGAAAGCTGTAACTCTGTGAGATGATTTCACAGAACCCAAAGAAGTTTCTCAGAAAGCTTCTTTCTCTTTGTTAACGCAGGATATTTCCTTTGGCCCTATAGTCATCAAAGGGATCCGAAACATCTGTTCTCAGATTCCACAGAAATAAGGCTAGCAAAGAGATGCACCAAATACACATGTAACTCTGTGAGATGAATTAACAGAACACTAAGCAGTTTCTCAGAAAGCTTCTTTCCAGATTTCATCTGAGGATATTTCCTTTTTCACCATAGCCCTCTAAGGGCTTCCAAATATCACTTTGCCAATTCCACAAGAACTGTCTTAGCGAAAGGCTTCTTGAGGGGAAAGCTGTTACTCTGTGAGATGATTTCACAGAACACAAAGAAGTTTCTCAGAAAGCTTCTTTCTCTTTGTTATCGGAGGATATTTCCTTTGGCCCTATAGTCATCAATGGGATCCGAAATATCTGTTCTCAGATTCCACAGAAATAAGGCTAGCAAAGAGATCCACGAAATACAGATGTAACTCTGTGAGATGAATTAACAGAACACTAAACAGTTTCTCAGAAAGCTTCTTTCCAGATTTCATCTGAGGATATTTCCTTTTTCACCATAGCCCTCTGTGGGATTCCAAATATCACTTTGCCAATTCCCCAAGAACTGTCTTAGCGAAAGACTTCTTGAGGGGAAAGCTGTAACTCTGTGAGATTTCACAGAACCCAAAGAAGATTCTCAGAAAGCTTCTTTCTCTTTGTTATCGCAGGATATTTCCTTTGGCCCTATAGTCTTCAATGGGATCCGAAATATCTGTTCTCAGATTCCACAGAAATAAGGCTAGCAAAGAGATGCACCAAATACACATGTAACTCTGTGAGATGAATTAACAGAACACTAAGCAGTTTCTCAGAAAGCTTCTTTCCAGATTTCATCTGAGGATATTTCCTTTTTCACCATAGCCCTCTATGGGCTTCCAAATATCACTTTGCCAATTCCACAAGAACTGTCTTAGTGAAAGGCTTCTTGAGGGGAAAGCTGTAACTCTGTGAGATGATTTCACAGAACACAAAGAAGTTTCTCAGAAAGCTTCTTTCTCTTTGTTATCGGAGGATATTTCCTTTGGCCCTATAGTCTTCAAAGGGATCCGAAATATCTGTTCTCAGATTCCACAGAAATAAGGCTAGCAAAGAGATGCACCAAATACACATGTAACTCTGTGAGATGAATTAACAAAACACTAAGCAGTTTCTCAGAAAGCTTCATTCCAGATTTTATCGGAGGATATTTCCTTTTTCACCATAGCCCTCTATGGGCTTCCAAATATCACTTTGCCAATTCCACAAGAACTGTCTTAGCGAAAGGCTTCTTGAGGGGAAAGCTGTAACTCTGTGAGATGATTTCACAGAACACAAAGATGTTTCTCAGAAAGCTTCTTTCTCTTTGTTATCGCAGGATATTTCCTTTGGCGCTATAGTCATCAATGGGATCCGAAATATCTGTTCTCAGATTCCACAGAAATAAGGCTAGAAAAGAGATGCACCAAATACACATGTAACTCTGTGAGATGAATTAACAGAACACTAAGCAGTTTCTCAGAAAGCTTCTTTCCAGATTTCATCTGAGGATATTTCCTTTTTCACCATAGCCCTCTTTGGGCTTCCAAATATCACATTGCCAATACCACAAGAACTGTCTTAGTGAAAGGCTTCTTGACGGGAAAGCTGTAACTCTGTGAGATGATTTCACAGAACCCAAAGAAGTTTCTCAGAAAGCTTCTTTCTCTTTGTTATCGCAGGATATTTCCTTTGGCCCTATAGTCATCAATGGGATCCGAAACATCTGTTCTCAGATTCCACAGAAATAAGGCTAGCAAAGAGATGCACCAAATACACATGTAACTCTGTGAGATGAATTAAGAGAACACTAAGCAGTTTCTAAGAAAGCTTCTTTCCAGATTTCATCTGAGGATATTTCCTTTTTCACCATAGACCTCTAAGGGCTTCCAAAATCACTTTGACAATTCCACAAGAACTGTCTTAGCGAAAGGCTTCTTGAGGGGAAAGCTGTAACTCTGTGAGATGATTTCACAGAACACAAAGAAGTTTCTCAGAAAGCTTCTTTCTCTTTGTTATCGGAGGATATTTCCTTTGGCCCTATAGTCATCAAAGGGATCCGAAATATCTGTTCTCAGATTCCACAGAAATAAGGCTAGCAAAGAGATCCACGAAATACAGATGTAACTCTGTGAGATGAATTAACAGAACACTAAGCAGTGTCTCAGAAAGGTTCTTTCCAGATTTCATCTGGGGATATTTCCTTTTTCACCATAGCCCTCTATGGGCTTCCAAATATCACATTGCCAATACCACAAGAACTGTCTTAGTGAAAGGCTTCTTGACGGGAAAGCTGTAACTCTGTGAGATGATTTCACAGAACCCAAAGAAGTTTCTCAGAAAGCTTCTTTCTCTTTGTTAACGCAGGATATTTCCTTTGGCCCTATAGTCATCAAAGGGATCCGAAACATCAGTTCTCAGATTCCACAGAAATAAGGCTAGCAAAGAGATGCACCAAATACACATGTAACTCTGTGAGATGAATTAACAGAACACTAAGCAGTTTCTCAGAAAGCTTCTTTCCAGATTTCATCTGAGGATATTTCCTTTTTCACCATAGCCCTCTAAGGGCTTCCAAATATCACTTTGCCAATTCCACAAGAACTGTCTTAGCGAAAGGCTTCTTGAGGGGAAAGCTGTAACTCTGTTAGATGATTTCACAGAACACAAAGAAGTTTCTCAGAAAGCTTCTTTCTCTTTGTTATCGGAGGATATTTCCTTTGGCCCTATAGTCATCAATGGGATCCGAAATATCTGTTCTCAGATTCCACAGAAATAAGGCTAGCAAAGAGATCCACGAAATACAGATGTAACTCTGTGAGATGAATTAACAGAACACTAAACAGTTTCTCAGAAAGCTTCTTTCCAGATTTCATCTGAGGATATTTCCTTTTTCACCATAGCCCTCTGTGGGATTCCAAATATCACTTTGCCAATTCCCCAAGAACTGTCTTAGCGAAAGACTTCTTGAGGGGAAAGCTGTAACTCTGTGAGATTTCACAGAACCCAAAGAAGATTCTCAGAAAGCTTCTTTCTCTTTGTTATCGCAGGATATTTCCTTTGGCCCTATGGTCTTCAAAGGGATCCGAAATATCTGTTCTCAGATTCCACAGAAATAAGGCTAGCAAAGAGATGCACCAAATACACATGTAACTCTGTGAGATGAATTAACAGAACACTAAGCAGTTTCTCAGAAAGCTTCTTTCCAGATTTCATCTGAGGATATTTCCTTTTTCACCATAGCCCTCTATGGGCTTCCAAATATCACTTTGCCAATTCCACAAGAACTGTCTTAGTGAAAGGCTTCTTGAGGGGAAAGCTGTAACTCTGTGAGATGATTTCACAGAACACAAAGAAGTTTCTCAGAAAGCTTCTTTCTCTTTGTTATCGGAGGATATTTCCTTTGGCCCTATAGTCTTCAAAGGGATCCGAAATATCTGTTCTCAGATTCCACAGAAATAAGGCTAGCAAAGAGATGCACCAAATACACATGTAACTCTGTGAGATGAATTAACAAAACACTAAGCAGATTCTCAGAAAGCTTCATTCCAGATTTCATCGGAGGATATTTCCTTTTTCACCATAGCCCTCTATGGGCTTCCAAATATCACTTTGCCAATTCCACAAGAACTGTCTTAGCGAAAGGCTTCTTGAGGGGAAAGCTGTAACTCTGTGAGATGATTTCACAGAACACAAAGATGTTTCTCAGAAAGCTTCTTTCTCTTTGTTATCGCAGGATATTTCCTTTGGCGCTATAGTCATCAATGGGATCCGAAATATCTGTTCTCAGATTCCACAGAAATAAGGCTAGAAAAGAGATGCACCAAATACACATGTAACTCTGTGAGATGAATTAACAGAACACTAAGCAGTTTCTCAGAAAGCTTCTTTCCAGATTTCATCTGAGGATATTTCCTTTTTCACCATAGCCCTCTTTGGGCTTCCAAATATCACATTGCCAATACCACAAGAACTGTCTTAGTGAAAGGCTTCTTGACGGGAAAGCTGTAACTCTGTGAGATGATTTCACAGAACCCAAAGAAGTTTCTCAGAAAGCTTCTTTCTCTTTGTTATCGCAGGATATTTCCTTTGGCCCTATAGTCATCAATGGGATCCGAAACATCTGTTCTCAGATTCCACAGAAATAAGGCTAGCAAAGAGATGCACCAAATACACATGTAACTCTGTGAGATGAATTAAGAGAACACTAAGCAGTTTCTCTGAAAGCTTCTTTCCAGATTTCATCTGAGGATAATTCCTTTTTCACCATAGCCCTCTATGGGCTTCCAAATATCACTTTGCCAATTCCACAAGAACTGTCTTAGCGAAAGGCTTCTTGAGGGGAAAGCTGTAACTCTGTGAGATGATTTCACAGAACACAAAGAAGTTTCTCAGAAAGCTTCTTTCTCTTTGTTATCGGAGGATATTTCCTTTGGCCCTAGAGTCTTCAATGGGATCCGAAATATCTGTTCTCAGATTCCACAGAAATAAGGCTAGCAAAGAGATGCACCAAATACACATGTAACTCTGTGAGTTGAATTAACAGAACACTAAGCAGTTTCCCAGAAAGCTTCTTTCCAGATTTCCTCTGAGGATATTTCCTTTTTCACCATAGCCCTCTATGGGCTTCCAAATATCACATTGCCAATACCACAAGAACTGTCTTAGTGAAAGGCTTCTTGACGGGAAAGCTGTAACTCTGTGAGATGATTTCACAGAACCCAAAGAAGTTTCTCAGAAAGCTTCTTTCTCTTTGTTAACGCAGGATATTTCCTTTGGCCCTATAGTCTTCAATGGGATCGGAATCATCAGTTCTCAGATTCCACAGAAATAAGGCTAGCAAAGAGATGCACCAAATACACATGTAACTCTGTGAGATGAATTAACAGAACACTAAGCAGTTTCTAAGAAAGCTTCTTTCCAGATTTCATCTGAGGATATTTCCTTTTTCACCATAGCCCTCTAAGGGCTTCCAAATATCACTTTGACAATTTCACAAGAACTGTCTTAAGGAAAGGCTTCTTGAGGGGATAGCTGTAACTCTGTGAGATGATTTCACAGAACACAAAGAAGTTTCTCAGAAAGCTTCTTTCTCTTTGTTATCGGAGGATATTTCCTTTGGCCCTATAGTCATCAAAGGGATCCGAAATATCTGTTCTCAGATTCCACAGAAATAAGGCTAGCAAAGAGATGCACCAAATACACATGTAACTCTGTGAGTTGAATTAACAGAACACTAAGCAGTTTCCCAGAAAGCTTCTTTCCAGATTTCCTGTGAGGATATTTCCTTTTTCACCATAGCCCTCTATGGGCTTCCAAATATCACATTGCCAATACCACAAGAACTGTCTTAGTGAAAGGCTTCTTGACGGGAAAGCTGTAACTCTGTGAGATGATTTCACAGAACCCAAAGAAGTTTCTCAGAAAGCTTCTTTCTCTTTGTTAACGCAGGATATTTCCTTTGGCCCTATAGTCATCAATAGGATCGGAATCATCAGTTCTCAGATTCCACAGAAATAAGGCTAGCAAAGAGATGCACCAAATACACATGTAACTCTGTGAGATGAATTAACAGAACACTAAGCAGTTTCTAAGAAAGCTTCTTTCCAGATTTCATCTGAGGATATTTCCTTTTTCACCATAGCCCTCTAAGGGCTTCCAAATATCACTTTGACAATTTCACAAGAACTGTCTTAAGGAAAGGCTTCTTGAGGGGATAGCTGTAACTCTGTGAGATGATTTCACAGAACACAAAGAAGTTTCTCAGAAAGCTTCTTTCTCTTTGTTATCGGAGGATATTTCCTTTGGCCCTATAGTCATCAAAGGGATCCGAAATATCTGTTCTCAGATTCCACAGAAATAAGGCTAGCAAAGAGATGCACCAAATACACATGTAACTCTGTGAGTTGAATTAACAGAACACTAAGCAGTTTCCCAGAAAGCTTCTTTCCAGATTTCCTGTGAGGATATTTCCTTTTTCACCATAGCCCTCTATGGGCTTCCAAATATCACATTGCCAATACCACAAGAACTGTCTTAGTGAAAGGCTTCTTGACGGGAAAGCTGTAACTCTGTGAGATGATTTCACAGAACCCAAAGAAGTTTCTCAGAAAGCTTCTTTCTCTTTGTTAACGCAGGATATTTCCTTTGGCCCTATAGTCATCAATAGGATCGGAATCATCAGTTCTCAGATTCCACAGAAATAAGGCTAGCAAAGAGATGCACCAAATACACATGTAACTCTGTGAGATGAATTAACAGAACACTAAGCAGTTTCTCAGAAAGCTTCTTTCCAGATTTCATCTGAGGATATTTCCTTTTTCACCATAGCCCTCTAAGGGCTTCCAAATATCACTTTGACAATTTCACAAGAACTGTCTTAAGGAAAGGCTTCTTGAGGGGAACGTTGTAACTCTGTGAGATGATTTCACAGAACACAAAGAAGTTTCTCAGAAAGCTTCTTTCTCTTTGTTATCGGAGGATATTTCCTTTGGCCCTATAGTCATCAAAGGGATCCGAAATATCTGTTCTCAGATTCCACAGAAATAAGGCTAGCAAAGAGATCCACGAAATACAGATGTAACTCTGTGAGATGAATTAACAGAACACTAAGCAGTTTCTCAGAAAGCTTCTTTCCAGATTTCATCTGAGGATATTTCCTTTTTCACCAGAGCCCTCTATGGGCTTCCAAATATCACATTGCCAATTCCACAAGAACTGTCTTAGCGAAAGGCTTCTTGACGGGATAGCTGTAACTCTGTGAGATGATTTCACAGAACCCAAAGAAGTTTCTCAGAAAGCTTCTTTCTCTTTGTTATCGCAGGATATTTCCTTTAGCCCTATAGTCATCAATGGGATCCGAAACATCTGTTCTCAGATTCCACAGAAATAAGGCTAGCAAAGAGATGCACCAAATACACATGTAACTCTGTGAGATGAATTAAGAGAACACTAAGCAGTTTCTCAGAAAGCTTCTTTCCAGATTTCATCTGAGGATATTTCCTTTTTCACCAGAGCCCTCTATGGGCTTCCAAATATCACTTTGCCAATTCCACAAGAACTGTCTTAGCGAAAGGCTTCTTGAGGAGAAAGCTGAAACTCTGTGAGATGATTTCACAGAACACAAAGAAGTTTCTCAGAAAGCTTCTTTCTCTTTGTTATCGGAGGATATTTCCTTTGGCCCTATAGTCATCAATGGGATCCGAAATATCTGTTCTCAGATTCCACAGAAATAAGGCTAGCAAAGAGATCCACGAAATACAGATGTAACTCTGTGAGATGAATTAACAGAACACTAAGCAGTTTCTCAGAAAGCTTCTTTACAGGTTTCATCTGAGGATATTTCCTTTTTCACCGTAGCCCTCTGTGGGCTTCCAAATATCACTTTGCCAATTCCACAAGAACTGTCTTAGCGAAAGGCTTCTTGAGGGGAAAGCTGTAACTCTCTGAGATGATTTCACAGAACACAAAGAAGTTTCTCAGAAAGCTTCTTTCTCTTTGTTATCGCAGGATATTTACTTTGGCCCTATAGTCATCAATGGGATCCGAAATATCTGTTCTCAGATTCCACAGAAATAAGGCTAGCAAAGAGATCCACGAAATACAGATGTAACTGTGTGAGATGAATTAACAGAACACTAAGCAGTGTCTCAGAAAGCTTCTTTCCAGATTTCATCTGGGGATATTTCCTTTTTCACCATAGTCCTCTATGGGCTTCCAAATATCACATTGCCAATACCACAAGAACTGTCTTAGTGAAAGGCTTCTTGAGGGGAAAGCTGTAACTCTGTGAGATGATTTCACAGAACCCAAAGAAGTTTCTCAGAAAGCTTCTTTCTCTTTGTTAACGCAGGATATTTCCTTTGGCCCTATAGTCATCAATGGGATCCGAAACATCAGTTCTCAGATTCCACAGAAATAAGGCTAGCAAAGAGATGCACCAAATACACATGTAACTCTGTGAGATGAATTAACAGAACACTAAGCAGTTTCTCAGAAAGCTTCTTTCCAGACTTCATCTGAGGATATTTCCTTTTTCACCATAGCCCTCTAAGGGCTTCCAAATATCACTTTGCCAATTCCACAAGAACTGTGTTAGCGAAAGGCTTCTTGAGGGGAAAGCTGTAACTCTGTGAGATGATTTCACAGAACACAAAGAAGTTTCTCAGAAAGCTTCTTTCTCTTTGTTATCGGAGGATATTTCCTTTGGCCCTATAGTCATCAATGGGATCCGAAATATCTGTTCTCAGATTCCACAGAAATAAGGCTAGCAAAGAGATCCACGAAATACAGATGTAACTCTGTGAGATGAATTAACAGAACACTAAGCAGTTTCTCAGAAAGCTTCTTTCCAGATTTCATCTGAGGATATTTCCTTTTTCACCATAGCCCTCTGTGGGATTCCAAATATCACTTTGCCAATTCCCCAAGAACTGTCTTAGCGAAAGACTTCTTGAGGGGAAAGCTGTAACTCTGTGAGATTTCACAGAACCCAAAGAAGATTCTCAGAAAGCTTCTTTCTCTTTGTTATCGGAGGATATTTCCTTTGGCCCTATAGTCATCAATGGGATCCGAAATATCTGTTCTCAGATTCCACAGAAATAAGGCTAGCAAAGAGATCCACGAAATACAGATGTAACTCTGTGAGATGAATTAACAGAACACTAAGCAGTTTCTCAGAAAGCTTCTTTCCAGGTTTCATCTGAGGATATTTCCTTTTTCACCGTAGCCCTCTGTGGGCTTCCAAATATCACTTTGCCAATTCCACAAGAACTGTCTTAGCGAAAGGCTTCTTGAGGGGAAAGCTGTAACTCTGTGAGATGATTTCACAGAACACAAAGAAGTTTCTCAGAAAGCTTCTTTCTCTTTGTTATCGGAGGATATTTCCTTTGGCCCTATAGTCATCAATGGGATCCGAAATATCTGTTAGATTCCACAGAAATAAGGCTAGCAAAGAGATGCACCAAATACACCTGTAACTCTGTGAGATGAATTAACAGAACACTAAGCAGTTTCTCAGAAAGCTTCTTTCCAGATTTCATCTGAGGATATTTCCTTTTTCACCATAGCCCTCTATGGGCTTCCAATTATCACTTTGCCAATTCCACAAGAACTGTCTTAGCGAAAGGCTTCTTGACGGGAAAGCTGTAACTCTGTGAGATGATTTCACAGAACCCAAAGAAGTTTCTCAGAAAGCTTCTTTCTCTTTGTTAACGCAGAATATTTCCTTTGGCCCTATAGTCATCAAGGGATCCGAAATATATGTTCTCAGATTCCACAGAAATAAGGCTACCAAAGAGATCCACGAAATACAGATGTAACTCTGTGAGATGAATTAACAGAACACTAAGCAGTTTCTCAGAAAGCTTCTTTCCAGGTTTCATCTGAGGATATTTCCTTTTTCACCATAGCCCTCTGAGGGCTTCCAAATATCACTTTGCCAATTCCACAAGAACTGTCTTAGCGAAAGGCTTCTTGAGGGGAAAGCTGTAACTCTGTGAGATGATTTCACAGAACACAAAGAAGTTTCTCAGAAAGCTTCTTTCTCTTTGTTATCGGAGGATATTTCCTTTGGCCCTATAGTCATCAATGGGATCCGAAATATCTGTTCTCAGATTCCACAGAAATAAGGCTAGCAAAGAGATGCACCAAATACACATGTAACTCTGTGAGATGAATTAACAGAACACTAAGCAGTTTCTCAGAAAGCTTCTTTCCAGATTTCATCTGAGGATATTTCCTTTTTCACCATAGCCCTCTATGGGCTTCCAATTATCACTTTGCCAATTCCACAAGAACTGTCTTAGCGAAAGGCTTCTTGAGGGGAAAGCTGTAACTCTGTGAGATGATTTCACAGAACACAAAGAAGTTTCTCAGAAAGCTTCTTTCTCTTTGTTATCGGAGGATATTTCCTTTGGCCCTATAGTCATCAATGGGATCCGAAATATCTGTTCTCAGATTCCACAGAAATAAGGCTAGCAAAGAGATCCACGAAATACAGATGTAACTCTGTGAGATGAATTAACAGAACACTAAGCAGTTTCTCAGAAAGTTTCTTTCCAGATTTCATCTGAGGATATTTCCTTTTTCACCATAGCCCTCTGTGGGATTCCAAATATCATTTTGCCAATTCCCCAAGAACTGTCTTAGCGAAAGACTTCTTGAGGGGAAAGCTGTAACTCTGTGAGATTTCACAGAACCCAAAGAAGATTCTCAGAAAGCTTCTTTCTCTTTGTTATCGGAGGATATTTCCTTTGGCCCTATAGTCATCAATGGGATCCGAAATATCTGTTCTCAGATTCCACAGAAATAAGGCTAGCAAAGAGATCCACGAAATACAGATGTAACTCTGTGAGATGAATTAACAGAACACTAAGCAGTTTCTCAGAAAGCTTCTTTCCAGGTTTCATCTGAGGATATTTCCTTTTTCACCGTAGCCCTCTGTGGGCTTCCAAATATCACTTTGCCAATTCCACAAGAACTGTCTTAGCGAAAGGCTTCTTGAGGGGAAAGCTGTAACTCTGTGAGATGATTTCACAGAACACAAAGAAGTTTCTCAGAAAGCTTCTTTCTCTTTGTTATCGGAGGATATTTCCTTTGGCCCTATAGTCATCAATGGGATCCGAAATATCTGTTAGATTCCACAGAAATAAGGCTAGCAAAGAGATGCACCAAATACACCTGTAACTCTGTGAGATGAATTAACAGAACACTAAGCAGTTTCTCAGAAAGCTTCTTTCCAGATTTCATCTGAGGATATTTCCTTTTTCACCATAGCCCTCTATGGGCTTCCAATTATCACTTTGCCAATTCCACAAGAACTGTCTTAGCGAAAGGCTTCTTGACGGGAAAGCTGTAACTCTGTGAGATGATTTCACAGAACCCAAAGAAGTTTCTCAGAAAGCTTCTTTCTCTTTGTTAACGCAGAATATTTCCTTTGGCCCTATAGTCATCAAGGGATCCGAAATATATGTTCTCAGATTCCACAGAAATAAGGCTACCAAAGAGATCCACGAAATACAGATGTAACTCTGTGAGATGAATTAACAGAACACTAAGCAGTTTCTCAGAAAGCTTCTTTCCAGGTTTCATCTGAGGATATTTCCTTTTTCACCATAGCCCTCTGAGGGCTTCCAAATATCACTTTGCCAATTCCACAAGAACTGTCTTAGCGAAAGGCTTCTTGAGGGGAAAGCTGTAACTCTGTGAGATGATTTCACAGAACACAAAGAAGTTTCTCAGAAAGCTTCTTTCTCTTTGTTATCGGAGGATATTTCCTTTGGCCCTATAGTCATCAATGGGATCCGAAATATCTGTTCTCAGATTCCACAGAAATAAGGCTAGCAAAGAGATGCACCAAATACACATGTAACTCTGTGAGATGAATTAACAGAACACTAAGCAGTTTCTCAGAAAGCTTCTTTCCAGATTTCATCTGAGGATATTTCCTTTTTCACCATAGCCCTCTATGGGCTTCCAATTATCACTTTGCCAATTCCACAAGAACTGTCTTAGCGAAAGGCTTCTTGAGGGGAAAGCTGTAACTCTGTGAGATGATTTCACAGAACACAAAGAAGTTTCTCAGAAAGCTTCTTTCTCTTTGTTATCGGAGGATATTTCCTTTGGCCCTATAGTCATCAATGGGATCCGAAATATCTGTTCTCAGATTCCACAGAAATAAGGCTAGCAAAGAGATCCACGAAATACAGATGTAACTCTGTGAGATGAATTAACAGAACACTAAGCAGTTTCTCAGAAAGTTTCTTTCCAGATTTCATCTGAGGATATTTCCTTTTTCACCATAGCCCTCTGTGGGATTCCAAATATCATTTTGCCAATTCCCCAAGAACTGTCTTAGCGAAAGACTTCTTGAGGGGAAAGCTGTAACTCTGTGAGATTTCACAGAACCCAAAGAAGATTCTCAGAAAGCTTCTTTCTCTTTGTTATCGGAGGATATTTCCTTTGGCCCTATAGTCATCAATGGGATCCGAAATATCTGTTCTCAGATTCCACAGAAATAAGGCTAGCAAAGAGATCCACGAAATACAGATGTAACTCTGTGAGATGAATTAACAGAACACTAAGCAGTTTCTCAGAAAGCTTCTTTCCAGGTTTCATCTGAGGATATTTCCTTTTTCACCGTAGCCCTCTGTGGGCTTCCAAATATCACTTTGCCAATTCCACAAGAACTGTCTTAGCGAAAGGCTTCTTGAGGGGAAAGCTGTAACTCTGTGAGATGATTTCACAGAACACAAAGAAGTTTCTCAGAAAGCTTCTTTCTCTTTGTTATCGGAGGATATTTCCTTTGGCCCTATAGTCATCAATGGGATCCGAAATATCTGTTAGATTCCACAGAAATAAGGCTAGCAAAGAGATGCACCAAATACACCTGTAACTCTGTGAGATGAATTAACAGAACACTAAGCAGTTTCTCAGAAAGCTTCTTTCCAGATTTCATCTGAGGATATTTCCTTTTTCACCATAGCCCTCTATGGGCTTCCAATTATCACTTTGCCAATTCCACAAGAACTGTCTTAGCGAAAGGCTTCTTGACGGGAAAGCTGTAACTCTGTGAGATGATTTCACAGAACCCAAAGAAGTTTCTCAGAAAGCTTCTTTCTCTTTGTTAACGCAGAATATTTCCTTTGGCCCTATAGTCATCAAGGGATCCGAAATATATGTTCTCAGATTCCACAGAAATAAGGCTACCAAAGAGATCCACGAAATACAGATGTAACTCTGTGAGATGAATTAACAGAACACTAAGCAGTTTCTCAGAAAGCTTCTTTCCAGGTTTCATCTGAGGATATTTCCTTTTTCACCATAGCCCTCTGAGGGCTTCCAAATATCACTTTGCCAATTCCACAAGAACTGTCTTAGCGAAAGGCTTCTTGAGGGGAAAGCTGTAACTCTGTGAGATGATTTCACAGAACACAAAGAAGTTTCTCAGAAAGCTTCTTTCTCTTTGTTATCGGAGGATATTTCCTTTGGCCCTATAGTCATCAATGGGATCCGAAATATCTGTTCTCAGATTCCACAGAAATAAGGCTAGCAAAGAGATGCACCAAATACACATGTAACTCTGTGAGATGAATTAACAGAACACTAAGCAGTTTCTCAGAAAGCTTCTTTCCAGATTTCATCTGAGGATATTTCCTTTTTCACCATAGCCCTCTATGGGCTTCCAATTATCACTTTGCCAATTCCACAAGAACTGTCTTAGCGAAAGGCTTCTTGAGGGGAAAGCTGTAACTCTGTGAGATGATTTCACAGAACACAAAGAAGTTTCTCAGAAAGCTTCTTTCTCTTTGTTAACGCAGGATATTTCCTTTGGCCCTATAGTCATCAATGGGATCCGAAACATCAGTTCTCAGATTCCACAGAAATAAGGCTAGCAAAGAGATGCACCAAATACACATGTAACTCTGTGAGATGAATTAACAGAACACTAAGCAGTTTCTAAGAAAGCTTCTTTCCAGATTTCATCTGAGGATATTTCCTTTTTCACCATAGCCCTCTAAGGGCTTCCAAATATCACTTTGACAATTTCACAAGAACTGTCTTAAGGAAAGGCTTCTTGAGGGGATAGCTGTAACTCTGTGAGATGATTTCACAGAACACAAAGAAGTTTCTCAGAAAGCTTCTTTCTCTTTGTTATCGGAGGATATTTCCTTTGGCCCTATAGTCATCAAAGGGATCCGAAATATCTGTTCTCAGATTCCACAGAAATAAGGCTAGCAAAGAGATGCACCAAATACACATGTAACTCTGTGAGTTGAATTAACAGAACACTAAGCAGTTTCCCAGAAAGCTTCTTTCCAGATTTCCTGTGAGGATATTTCCTTTTTCACCATAGCCCTCTATGGGCTTCCAAATATCACATTGCCAATACCACAAGAACTGTCTTAGTGAAAGGCTTCTTGACGGGAAAGCTGTAACTCTGTGAGATGATTTCACAGAACCCAAAGAAGTTTCTCAGAAAACTTCTTTCTCTTTGTTAACGCAGGATATTTCCTTTGGCCCTATAGTCATCAATAGGATCGGAATCATCAGTTCTCAGATTCCACAGAAATAAGGCTAGCAAAGAGATGCACCAAATACACATGTAACTCTGTGAGATGAATTAACAGAACACTAAGCAGTTTCTCAGAAAGCTTCTTTCCAGATTTCATCTGAGGATATTTCCTTTTTCACCATAGCCCTCTAAGGGCTTCCAAATATCACTTTGACAATTTCACAAGAACTGTCTTAAGGAAAGGCTTCTTGAGGGGAAAGCTGTAACTCTGTGAGATGATTTCACAGAACACAAAGAAGTTTCTCAGAAAGCTTCTTTCTCTTTGTTATCGGAGGATATTTCCTTTGGCCCTATAGTCATCAAAGGGATCCGAAATATCTGTTCTCAGATTCCACAGAAATAAGGCTAGCAAAGAGATCCACGAAATACAGATGTAACTCTGTGAGATGAATTAACAGAACACTAAGCAGTTTCTCAGAAAGCTTCTTTCCAGATTTCATCTGAGGATATTTCCTTTTTCACCAGAGCCCTCTATGGGCTTCCAAATATCACATTGCCAATTCCACAAGAACTGTCTTAGCGAAAGGCTTCTTGACGGGATAGCTGTAACTCTGTGAGATGATTTCACAGAACCCAAAGAAGTTTCTCAGAAAGCTTCTTTCTCTTTGTTATCGCAGGATATTTCCTTTAGCCCTATAGTCATCAATGGGATCCGAAACATCTGTTCTCAGATTCCACAGAAATAAGGCTAGCAAAGAGATGCACCAAATACACATGTAACTCTGTGAGATGAATTAAGAGAACACTAAGCAGTTTCTCAGAAAGCTTCTTTCCAGATTTCATCTGAGGATATTTCCTTTTTCACCAGAGCCCTCTATGGGCTTCCAAATATCACTTTGCCAATTCCACAAGAACTGTCTTAGCGAAAGGCTTCTTGAGGAGAAAGCTGAAACTCTGTGAGATGATTTCACAGAACACAAAGAAGTTTCTCAGAAAGCTTCTTTCTCTTTGTTATCGGAGGATATTTCCTTTGGCCCTATAGTCATCAATGGGATCCGAAATATCTGTTCTCAGATTCCACAGAAATAAGGCTAGCAAAGAGATCCACGAAATACAGATGTAACTCTGTGAGATGAATTAACAGAACACTAAGCAGTTTCTCAGAAAGCTTCTTTACAGGTTTCATCTGAGGATATTTCCTTTTTCACCGTAGCCCTCTGTGGGCTTCCAAATATCACTTTGCCAATTCCACAAGAACTGTCTTAGCGAAAGGCTTCTTGAGGGGAAAGCTGTAACTCTCTGAGATGATTTCACAGAACACAAAGAAGTTTCTCAGAAAGCTTCTTTCTCTTTGTTATCGCAGGATATTTACTTTGGCCCTATAGTCATCAATGGGATCCGAAATATCTGTTCTCAGATTCCACAGAAATAAGGCTAGCAAAGAGATCCACGAAATACAGATGTAACTGTGTGAGATGAATTAACAGAACACTAAGCAGTGTCTCAGAAAGCTTCTTTCCAGATTTCATCTGGGGATATTTCCTTTTTCACCATAGTCCTCTATGGGCTTCCAAATATCACATTGCCAATACCACAAGAACTGTCTTAGTGAAAGGCTTCTTGAGGGGAAAGCTGTAACTCTGTGAGATGATTTCACAGAACCCAAAGAAGTTTCTCAGAAAGCTTCTTTCTCTTTGTTAACGCAGGATATTTCCTTTGGCCCTATAGTCATCAATGGGATCCGAAACATCAGTTCTCAGATTCCACAGAAATAAGGCTAGCAAAGAGATGCACCAAATACACATGTAACTCTGTGAGATGAATTAACAGAACACTAAGCAGTTTCTCAGAAAGCTTCTTTCCAGACTTCATCTGAGGATATTTCCTTTTTCACCATAGCCCTCTAAGGGCTTCCAAATATCACTTTGCCAATTCCACAAGAACTGTGTTAGCGAAAGGCTTCTTGAGGGGAAAGCTGTAACTCTGTGAGATGATTTCACAGAACACAAAGAAGTTTCTCAGAAAGCTTCTTTCTCTTTGTTATCGGAGGATATTTCCTTTGGCCCTATAGTCATCAATGGGATCCGAAATATCTGTTCTCAGATTCCACAGAAATAAGGCTAGCAAAGAGATCCACGAAATACAGATGTAACTCTGTGAGATGAATTAACAGAACACTAAGCAGTTTCTCAGAAAGCTTCTTTCCAGATTTCATCTGAGGATATTTCCTTTTTCACCATAGCCCTCTGTGGGATTCCAAATATCACTTTGCCAATTCCCCAAGAACTGTCTTAGCGAAAGACTTCTTGAGGGGAAAGCTGTAACTCTGTGAGATTTCACAGAACCCAAAGAAGATTCTCAGAAAGCTTCTTTCTCTTTGTTATCGGAGGATATTTCCTTTGGCCCTATAGTCATCAATGGGATCCGAAATATCTGTTCTCAGATTCCACAGAAATAAGGCTAGCAAAGAGATCCACGAAATACAGATGTAACTCTGTGAGATGAATTAACAGAACACTAAGCAGTTTCTCAGAAAGCTTCTTTCCAGGTTTCATCTGAGGATATTTCCTTTTTCACCGTAGCCCTCTGTGGGCTTCCAAATATCACTTTGCCAATTCCACAAGAACTGTCTTAGCGAAAGGCTTCTTGAGGGGAAAGCTGTAACTCTGTGAGATGATTTCACAGAACACAAAGAAGTTTCTCAGAAAGCTTCTTTCTCTTTGTTATCGGAGGATATTTCCTTTGGCCCTATAGTCATCAATGGGATCCGAAATATCTGTTAGATTCCACAGAAATAAGGCTAGCAAAGAGATGCACCAAATACACCTGTAACTCTGTGAGATGAATTAACAGAACACTAAGCAGTTTCTCAGAAAGCTTCTTTCCAGATTTCATCTGAGGATATTTCCTTTTTCACCATAGCCCTCTATGGGCTTCCAATTATCACTTTGCCAATTCCACAAGAACTGTCTTAGCGAAAGGCTTCTTGACGGGAAAGCTGTAACTCTGTGAGATGATTTCACAGAACCCAAAGAAGTTTCTCAGAAAGCTTCTTTCTCTTTGTTAACGCAGAATATTTCCTTTGGCCCTATAGTCATCAAGGGATCCGAAATATATGTTCTCAGATTCCACAGAAATAAGGCTACCAAAGAGATCCACGAAATACAGATGTAACTCTGTGAGATGAATTAACAGAACACTAAGCAGTTTCTCAGAAAGCTTCTTTCCAGGTTTCATCTGAGGATATTTCCTTTTTCACCATAGCCCTCTGAGGGCTTCCAAATATCACTTTGCCAATTCCACAAGAACTGTCTTAGCGAAAGGCTTCTTGAGGGGAAAGCTGTAACTCTGTGAGATGATTTCACAGAACACAAAGAAGTTTCTCAGAAAGCTTCTTTCTCTTTGTTATCGGAGGATATTTCCTTTGGCCCTATAGTCATCAATGGGATCCGAAATATCTGTTCTCAGATTCCACAGAAATAAGGCTAGCAAAGAGATGCACCAAATACACATGTAACTCTGTGAGATGAATTAACAGAACACTAAGCAGTTTCTCAGAAAGCTTCTTTCCAGATTTCATCTGAGGATATTTCCTTTTTCACCATAGCCCTCTATGGGCTTCCAATTATCACTTTGCCAATTCCACAAGAACTGTCTTAGCGAAAGGCTTCTTGAGGGGAAAGCTGTAACTCTGTGAGATGATTTCACAGAACACAAAGAAGTTTCTCAGAAAGCTTCTTTCTCTTTGTTATCGGAGGATATTTCCTTTGGCCCTATAGTCATCAATGGGATCCGAAATATCTGTTCTCAGATTCCACAGAAATAAGGCTAGCAAAGAGATCCACGAAATACAGATGTAACTCTGTGAGATGAATTAACAGAACACTAAGCAGTTTCTCAGAAAGTTTCTTTCCAGATTTCATCTGAGGATATTTCCTTTTTCACCATAGCCCTCTGTGGGATTCCAAATATCATTTTGCCAATTCCCCAAGAACTGTCTTAGCGAAAGACTTCTTGAGGGGAAAGCTGTAACTCTGTGAGATTTCACAGAACCCAAAGAAGATTCTCAGAAAGCTTCTTTCTCTTTGTTATCGGAGGATATTTCCTTTGGCCCTATAGTCATCAATGGGATCCGAAATATCTGTTCTCAGATTCCACAGAAATAAGGCTAGCAAAGAGATCCACGAAATACAGATGTAACTCTGTGAGATGAATTAAAAGAACACTAAGCAGTTTCTCAGAAAGCTTCTTTCCAGGTTTCATCTGAGGATATTTCCTTTTTCACCGTAGCCCTCTGTGGGCTTCCAAATATCACTTTGCCAATTCCACAAGAACTGTCTTAGCGAAAGGCTTCTTGAGGGGAAAGCTGTAACTCTGTGAGATGATTTCACAGAACACAAAGAAGTTTCTCAGAAAGCTTCTTTCTCTTTGTTATCGGAGGATATTTCCTTTGGCCCTATAGTCATCAATGGGATCCGAAATATCTGTTAGATTCCACAGAAATAAGGCTAGCAAAGAGATGCACCAAATACACCTGTAACTCTGTGAGATGAATTAACAGAACACTAAGCAGTTTCTCAGAAAGCTTCTTTCCAGATTTCATCTGAGGATATTTCCTTTTTCACCATAGCCCTCTATGGGCTTCCAATTATCACTTTGCCAATTCCACAAGAACTGTCTTAGCGAAAGGCTTCTTGACGGGAAAGCTGTAACTCTGTGAGATGATTTCACAGAACCCAAAGAAGTTTCTCAGAAAGCTTCTTTCTCTTTGTTAACGCAGAATATTTCCTTTGGCCCTATAGTCATCAAGGGATCCGAAATATATGTTCTCAGATTCCACAGAAATAAGGCTACCAAAGAGATCCACGAAATACAGATGTAACTCTGTGAGATGAATTAACAGAACACTAAGCAGTTTCTCAGAAAGCTTCTTTCCAGGTTTCATCTGAGGATATTTCCTTTTTCACCATAGCCCTCTGAGGGCTTCCAAATATCACTTTGCCAATTCCACAAGAACTGTCTTAGCGAAAGGCTTCTTGAGGGGAAAGCTGTAACTCTGTGAGATGATTTCACAGAACACAAAGAAGTTTCTCAGAAAGCTTCTTTCTCTTTGTTATCGGAGGATATTTCCTTTGGCCCTATAGTCATCAATGGGATCCGAAATATCTGTTCTCAGATTCCACAGAAATAAGGCTAGCAAAGAGATGCACCAAATACACATGTAACTCTGTGAGATGAATTAACAGAACACTAAGCAGTTTCTCAGAAAGCTTCTTTCCAGATTTCATCTGAGGATATTTCCTTTTTCACCATAGCCCTCTATGGGCTTCCAATTATCACTTTGCCAATTCCACAAGAACTGTCTTAGCGAAAGGCTTCTTGAGGGGAAAGCTGTAACTCTGTGAGATGATTTCACAGAACACAAAGAAGTTTCTCAGAAAGCTTCTTTCTCTTTGTTATCGGAGGATATTTCCTTTGGCCCTATAGTCATCAATGGGATCCGAAATATCTGTTCTCAGATTCCACAGAAATAAGGCTAGCAAAGAGATCCACGAAATACAGATGTAACTCTGTGAGATGAATTAACAGAACACTAAGCAGTTTCTCAGAAAGCTTCTTTCCAGGTTTCATCTGAGGATATTTCCTTTTTCACCGTAGCCCTCTGTGGGCTTCCAAATATCACTTTGCCAATTCCACAAGAACTGTCTTAGCGAAAGGCTTCTTGAGGGGAAAGTTGTAACTCTGTGAGATGATTTCACAGAACACAAAGAAGTTTCTCAGAAAGCTTCTTTCTCTTTGTTATCGGAGGATATTTCCTTTGGCCCTATAGTCTTCAATGGGATCCGAAATATCTGTTCTCAGATTCCACAGAAATAAGGCTAGCAAAGAGATGCACCAAATAGACATGTAACTCTGTGAGATGAATTAACAGAACACTAAGCAGTTTCTCAGAAAGCTTCTTTCCAGATTTCATCTGAGGATATTTCCTTTTTCACCATAGCCCTCTATGGGCTTCCAAATATCACTTTGCCAATTCCACAAGAACTGTCTTAGCGAAAGGCTTCTTGCGGGGAAAGCTGTAACTCTGTGAGATGATTTCACAGAACACAAAGAAGTTTCTCAGAAAGCTTCTTTCTCTTTGTTATCGGAGGATATTTCCTTTGGCCCTATAGTTCTCAAAGGGATCAGAAATATCTGTTCTCAGATTCCACAGAAATAAGGCTAGCAAAGAGATCCACGAAATACACATGTAACTCTGTGAGATGAATTAACAGAACACTAAGCAGTTTCTCAGAAAGCTTCTTTCCAGATTTCATCTGAGGATATTTCCTTTTTCACCATAGCCCTCTACGGCTTCCAAATATCACATTGCCAATTCCACAAGACCTGTCTTAGCGAAAGGCTTCTTGACGGGAAAGCTGTAACTCTGTGAGATGGTTTCACAGAACCCAAAGAAGTTTCTCAGAAAGCTTCTTTCTCTTTGTTATCGCAGGATATTTCCTTTGGCCCTATAGTCTTCAATGGGATCCGAAATATCTGTTCTCAGATTCCACAGAAATAAGGCTAGCAAAGAGATCCACGAAATACAGATGTAACTCTTTGAGATGAATTAACAGAACACTAAGCAGTGTCTCAGAAAGCTTCTTTCCAGATTTCATCTGGGGATATTTCCTTTTTCACCATAGCCCTCTGTGGGCTTCCAAATATCACTTTGCCAATTACACAAGAACTGTCTTAGCGAAAGGCTTCTTGAGGGGAAAGCTGTAACTCTGTGAGATGATTTCACAGAACAAAAAGAAGTTTCTCAGAAAGCTTCTTTCTCTTGGTATCGCAGGATATTTCCTTTGGTCCTATAGTCATCAATGGGATCCGAAATATCTGTTCTCAGATTCCACAGAAATAAGGCTAGCAAAGAGATGCACCAAATACACATGTAACTCTGTGAGATGAATTAACAGAACACTAAGCAGTTTCTCAGAAAGCTTCTTTCCAGATTTCATCTGAGGATATTTCCTTTTTCACCATAGCCCTCTATGGGCTTCCAAATATCACTTTGCCAATTCCACAAGAACTGTCTTAGCGAAAGGCTTCTTGAGGGGAAAACTGTAACTCTGTGAGATGATTTCACAGAACCCAAAGAAGTTTCTCAGAAAGCTTCTTTCTCTTTGTTATCGGAGGATATTTCCTTTGGCCCTATAGTCATCAATGGGAACCGAAATATCTGTTCTCAGATTCCACAGAAATAAGGCTAGCAAAGAGATCCACGAAATACAGATGTAACTCTGTGAGATGAATTAACAGAACACTAAGCAGTTTCTCAGAAAGCTTCTTTCCAGATTTCATCTGAGGATATTTCCTTTTTCACCATAGCCCTCTATGGGCTTCCAAATATCACATTGCCAATTCCACAAGAACTGTCTTAGCGAAAGGCTTCTTGACGGGATAGCGGTAACTCTGTGAGATGATTTCACAGAACCCAAAGAAGTTTCTCAGAAAGCTTCTTTCTCTTTGTTATCGCAGGATATTTCCTTTGGCCCTATAGTCATCAATGGGATCCGAAACATCTGTTCTCAGATTCCACAGAAATAAGGCTAGCAAAGAGATGCACCAAATACACATGTAACTCTGTGAGATGAATTTACAGAATACTAAGCAGTTTCTCAGAAAGCTTCTTTCCAGATTTCATCTGAGGATATTTCCTTTTTCACCATAGCCCTCTATGGGCTTCCTAATATCACTTTGCCAATTCCACAAGAACTGTCTTAGCGAAAGGCTTCTTGAGGGGAAAGCTGTAACTCTGTGAGATGATTTCACAGAACACAAAGAAGTTTCTCAGAAAGCTTCTTTCTCTTTGTTATCAGAGGATATTTCCTTTGGCCCTATAGTCATCAATGGGATCCGAAATATCTGTTCTCAGATTCCACAGAAATAAGGCTAGCAAAGATATCCACGAAATACAGATGTAACTCTGTGAGATGAATTAACAGAACACTAAGCAGTTTCTCAGAAAGCTTCTTTCCAGATTTCATCTGGGGATATTTCCTTTTTCACCATAGCCCTCTGTGGGCTTCCAAATATCACTTTGCCAATTCCACAAGAACTGTCTTAGCGAAAGGCTTCTTGAGGGGAAAGCTGTAACTCTGTGACATGATTTCACAGAAACCAAAGAAGTTTCTCAGAAAGCTTGTTTCTCTTTCTTATCGCAGGATATTTCCTTTGGCCCTATAGTCATCAATGGGATCCGAAATATCTGTTCTCAGATTCCACAGAAATAAGGCTAGCAAAGAGATGCACCAAATACACATGTAACTCTGTGCGATGAATTAACAGAACACTAATCAGTTTCTCAGAAAACTTCTTTCCAGATTTCATCTGAGGATATTTCCTTTTTCACCATAGCCCTCTATGGGCTTCCAAATATCACTTTGCCAATTCCACAAGAACTGTCTTAGCGAAAGGCTTCTTGAGGGGAAAGCTGTAACTCTGTGAGATGATTTCACAGAACACAAAGAAGTTTCTCAGAAAGCTTCTTTCTCTTTGTTATCGGAGGATATTTCCTTTGGCCCTATAGTCATCAATGGGATCCGAAATATCTGTTCTCAGATTCCACAGAAATAAGGCTAGCAAAGAGATCCACGAAATACAGATGTAACTCTGTGAGATGAATTAACAGAACACTAAGCAGTTTCTCAGAAAGCTTCTTTCCAGATTTCATCTGAGGATATTTCCTTTTTCACCGTAGCCCTCTGTGGGCTTCCAAATATCACTTTGCCAATTCCACAAGAACTGTCTTAGCGAAAGGCTTCTTGAGGGGAAAGCTGTAACTCTGTGAGATGTTTTCACAGAACACAAAGAAGTTTCTCAGAAAGCTTCTTTCTCTTTGTTATCGCAGGATATTTCCTTTGGCCCTATAGTCATCAATGGGATCCGAAATATCTGTTCTCAGATTCCACAGAAATAAGGCTAGCAAAGAGATGCACCAAATACACATGTAACTCTGTGAGATGAATTAACAGAACACTAAGCAGTTTCTCAGAAACATTCTTTCCAGATTTCATGTGAGGATATTTCCTTTTTCACCATAGCCCTCTATGGGCTTCCAAATATCACTTTGCCAATTCCACAAGAACTGTCTTAGCGAAAGGCTTCTTGAGGGGGAAACTGTAACTCTGTGAGATGATTTCACAGAACACAAAGAAGTTTCTCAGAAATCTTCTTTCTCTTTGTTATCGGAGGATATTTCCTTTGGCCCTATAGTCCTCAATGGGAACAGAAATATCTGTTCTCAGATTCCACAGAAATAAGGCTAGCAAAGAGATCCACGAAATACAGATGTAACTCTGTGAGATGAATTAACAGAACACTAAGCAGTTTCTCAGAAAGCTTCTTTCCAGATTTTATCTGAGGATATTTCCTTTTTCACCATAGCCCTCTATGGGCTTCCAAATATCACATTGCCAATTCCACAAGAACTGTCTTAGCGAAAGGCTTCTTGACGGGATAGCTGTAACTCTGTGAGATGATTTCACAGAACCCAAAGAAGTTTCTCAGAAAGCTTCTTTCTCTTTGTTATCGCAGGATATTTCCTTTGGCCCTATAGTCATCAATGGGATCCGAAACATCTGTTCTCAGATTCCACAGAAATAAGGCTAGCAAAGAGATGCACCAAATACACATGTAACTCTGTGAGATGAATTGAGAGAACACTAAGCAGTTTCTCAGAAAGCTTCTTTCCAGATTTCATCTGAGGATATTTCCTTTTTCACCAGAGCCCTCTATGGGCTTCCAAATATCACTTTGCCAATTCCACAAGAACTGTCTTAGCGAAAGGCTTCTTGAGGGGAAAGCTGTAACTCTGTGAGATGATTTCACAGAACACAAAGAAGTTTCTCAGAAAGCTTCTTTCTCTTTGTTATCGGAGGATATTTCCTTTGGCCCTATAGTCATCAATGGGATCCGAAATATCTGTTCTCAGATTCCACAGAAATAAGGCTAGCAAAGAGATCCACGAAATACAGATGTAACTCTGTGAGATGAATTAACGGAACACTAAGAAGTTTCTCAGAAAGCTTCTTTCCAGATTTCATCTGAGGATATTTCCTTTTTCACCATAGCCCTCTATGGGCTTCCAAATATCACATTGCCAATACCACAAGAACTGTCTTAGTGAAAGGCTTCTTGACGGGAAAGCTGTAACTCTGTGAGATGATTTCACAGAACCCAAAGAAGTTTCTCAGAAAGCTTCCTTCTCTTTGTTAACGCAGAATATTTCCTTTGGCCCTATAGTCATCAATGGGATCCGAAATATATGTTCTCAGATTCCACAGAAATAAGGCTAGCAAAGAGATCCACGAAATACAGATGTAACTCTGTGAGATGAATTAACAGAACACTAAGCAGTTTCTCAGAAAGCTTCTTTCCAAGTTTCATCTGAGGATATTTCCTTTTTCACCATAGCCCTCTGTGGGCTTCCAAATATCACTTTGCCAATTCCACAAGCACTGTCTTAGCCGAAGGCTTCTTGAGGGGAAAGCTGTAACTCTGTGAGATGATTTCACAGAACACAAAGAAGTTTCTCAGAAAGCTTCTTTCTCTTTGTTATCGGAGGATATTTCCTTTGGCCCTATAGTCATCAATGGGATCCGTAATATCTGTTCTCAGATTCCACAGAAATAAGGCTAGCAAAGAGATCCACGAAATACAGATATAACTCTGTGAGATGAATTAACAGAACACTAAGCAGTTTCTCAGAAAGCTTCTTTCCAGATTTCATCTGGGGATATTTCCTTTTTCACCATAGCCCTCTGTGGGCTTCCAAATATCACTTTGCCAATTCCACAAGAACTGTCTTAGCGAAAGGCTTCTTGAGGGGAAAGCTGTAACTCTGTGAGATGATTTCACAGAACCCAAAGAAGTTTCTCAGAAAGCTTCTTTCTCTTTGTTATTGCAGGATATTTCCTTTGGCCCAATAGTCATCAATGGGATCCGAAATATCTGTTCTCAGATTCCACAGAAATAAGGCTAGCAAAGAGAACCACGAAATACAGATGTAACTCTGTGAGATGAATTAACAGAACACTAAGCAGTTTCTCAGAAAGCTTCTTTCCAGATTTCATCTGGGGATATTTCCTTTTTCACCATAGCCCTCTATGGGCTTCCAAATATCACTTTGCCAATTCCCCAAGAACTGTCTTAGCGAAAGGCTTCTTGAGGGGAAAGCTGTAACTCTGTGAGATGATTTCACAGAACCCAAAGAAGTTTCTCAGAAAGCTTCTTTCTCTTTGTTATCGGAGGATATTTCCTTTGGCCCTATAGTCATCAATGGGATCCGTAATATCTGTTCTCAGATTCCACAGAAATAAGGCTAGCAAAGAGATCCACGAAATACAGATGTAACTCTGTGAGATGAATTAACAGAACACTAAGCAGTTTCTCAGAAAGCTTCTTTCCAGATTTCATCTGGGGATATTTCCTTTTTCACCATAGCCCTCTGTGGGCTTCCAAATATCACTTTGCCAATTCCACAAGAACTGTCTTAGCGAAAGGCTTCTTGAGGGGAAAGCTGTAACTCTGTGAGATGATTTCACAGAACCCAAAGAAGTTTCTCAGAAAGCTTCTTTCTCTTTGTTATCGCAGGATATTTCCTTTGGCCCTATAGTCATCAATGGGATCCGAAATATCTGTTCTCAGATTCCACAGAAATAAGGCTAGCAAAGAGATCCACGAAATACAGATGTAACTCTGTGAGATGAATTAACAGAACACTAAGCAGTTTCTCAGAAAGCTTCTTTCCAGATTTCATCTGGGGATATTTCCTTTTTCACCATAGCCCTCTATGGGCTTCCAAATATCACTTTGCCAATTCCCCAAGAACTGTCTTAGCGAAAGGCTTCTTGAGGGGAAAGCTGTAACTCTGTGAGATGATTTCACAGAACCCAAAGAAGTTTCTCAGAAAGCTTCTTTCTCTTTGTTATCGCAGGATATTTCCTTTGGCCCTATAGTCATCAATGGGATCCGAAATATCTGTTCTCAGATTCCACAGAAATAAGGCTAGCAAAGAGATGCACCAAATACACATGTAACTCTGTGAGATGAATTAACAGAACACTAAGCAGTTTCTCAGAAAGCTTCTTTCCAGATTTCATCTGAGGATATTTCCTTTTTCACCATAGCCCTCTATGGGCTTCCAAATATCACTTTGCCAATTCCACAAGAACTGTCTTAGCGAAAGGCTTCTTGAGGGGAAAGCTGTAACTCTGTGAGATGATTTCAGAGAACCCAAAGAAGTTTCTCAGAAAGCTTCTTTCTCTTTGTTATCAGAGGATATTTCCTTTGGCCCTATAGTCATCAATGGGATCCGAAACATCTGTTCTCAGATTCCACAGAAATAAGGCTAGCAAAGAGATCCACGAAATACAGATGTAACTCTGTGAGATGAATTAACAGAACACTAAGCAGTTTCTCAGAAAGCTTCTTTCCAGATTTCATCTGAGGATATTTCCTTTTTCACCATAGCCCTCTATGGGCTTCCAAATATCACATTGCCAATTCCACAAGAACTGTCTTAGCGAAAGGCTTCTTGACGGGATAGCTGTAACTCTGTGAGATGATTTCACAGAACCCAAAGAAGTTTCTCAGAAAGCTTCTTTCTCTTTGTTATCGCAGGATATTTCCTTTGGCCCTATAGTCATCAATGGGATCCGAAACATCTGTTCTCAGATTCCACAGAAATAAGGCTAGCAAAGAGATGCACCAAATACACATGTAACTCTGTGAGATGAATTAAGAGAACACTAAGCAGTTTCTCAGAAAGCTTCTTTCCAGATTTCATCGGGGATATTTCCTTTTTCACCATTGCCCTCTATGGGCTTCCAAATATCACTTTGCCAATTCCACAAGAACTGTCTTAGCGAAAGGCTTCTTGAGGGGAAAGCTGTAACTCTGTGAGATGATTTCACAGAACACAAAGAAGTTTCTCAGAAAGCTTCTTTCTCTTTGTTATCGGAGGATATTTCCTTTGGCCCTATAGTCATAAATGGGATCCGAAATATCTGTTCTCAGATTCCACAGAAATAAGGCTAGCAAAGAGATCCACGAAATACAGATGTAACTCTGTGAGATGAATTAACAGAACACTAAGCAGTTTCTCAGAAAGCTTCTTTCCAGGTTTCATCTGAGGATATTTCCTTTTTCACCGTAGCCCTCTGTGGGCTTCCAAATATCACTTTGCCAATTCCACAAGAACTGTCTTAGCGAAAGGCTTCTTGAGGGGAAAGCTGTAACTCTGTGAGATGATTTCACAGAACACAAAGAAGTTTCTCAGAAAGCTTCTTTCTCTTTGTTATCGGAGGATATTTCCTTTGGCCCTATAGTCTTCAAAGGGATCCGAAATATCTGTTCTCAGATTCCACAGAAATAAGGCTAGCAAAGAGATGCACCAAATACACATGTAACTCTGTGAGATGAATTAACAGAACACTAAGCAGTTTCTCAGAAAGCTTCTTTCCAGATTTCATCTGAGGATATTTCCTTTTTCATCATAGCCCTCTATGGGCTTCCAAATATCACTTTGCCAATTCCACAAGAACAGTCTTAGCGAAAGGCTTCTTGAGGGGAAAGCTGTAACTCTGTGAGATGATTTCCCAGAACACAAAGAAGTTTCTCAGAAAGCTTCTTTCTCTTTGTTATCGGAGGATATTTCCTTTGGCCCTATAGTCATCAATGGGATCCGAAATATCTGTTCTCAGATTCCACAGAAATAAGGCTAGCAAAGAGATGCACCAAACAGACATGTAACTCTGTGAGATGAATTAACAGAACACTAAGCAGTTTCTCAGAAAGCTTCTTTCCAGATTTCATCTGGGGATATTTCCTTTTTTACCATAGCCCTCTGTGGGCTTCCAAATATCACTTTGCCAATTCCACAAGAACTGTCTTAGCGAAAGGCTTCTTGAGGGGAAATATGTAACTCTGTGAGATGATTTCATAGAACCCAAAGAAGTTTCTCAGAAAGCTTCTTTCTCTTTGTTATCGCAGGATATTTCCTTTGGCCCTATAGTCATCAATGGGATCCGAAATATCTGTTCTCAGATTCCACAGAAATAAGGCTAGAAAAGAGATGCACCAAATACAGATGTAACTCTGTGAGATGAATTAACTGAACACTAAGAAGTTTCTCAGAAAGCTTCTTTCCAGATTTCATCTGAGGATATTTCCTTTTTCACCATAGCCCTCTATGGGCTTCCAAATATCACATTGCCAATACCACAAGAACTGTCTTAGTGAAAGGCTTCTTGACGGGAAAGCTGTAACTCTGTGAGATGATTTCACAGAACCCAAAGAAGTTTCTCAGAAAGCTTCTTTCTCTTTTTTAACGCAGAATATTTCCTTTGGCCCTATAGTCATCAATGGGATACGAAATATATGTTCTCAGATTCCACAGAAATAAGGCTAGCAAAGAGATCCACGAAATACAGATGTAACTCTGTGAGATGAATTAACAGAACACTAAGCAGTTTCTCAGAAAGCTTCTTTCCAGATTTCATCTGGGGATATTTCCTTTTTCACCATAGCCCTCTGTGGGCTTCCAAATATCACTTTGCCAATTCCACAAGAACTGTCTTAGCGAAAGGCTTCTTGAGGGGAAAGCTGTAACTCTGTGAGATGATTTCACAGAACCCAAAGAAGTTTCTCAGAAAGCTTCTTTCTCTTTGTTAACGCAGGATATTTCCTTTGGCCCTATAGTCATCAATGGGATCCGAAATATCTGTTCTCAGATTCCACAGAAATAAGGCTAGCAAAGAGATGCACCAAATACACATGTAACTCTGTGAGATGAATTAACAGAACACTAATCAGTTTCTCAGAAAGCTTCTTTCCAGATTTCATCTGAGGATATTTCCTTTTTCACCATAGCCCTCTCTGGGCTTCCAAATATCACTTTTCCAATTCCACAAGAACTGTCTTAGCGAAAGGCTTCTTGAGGGGAAAGCTGTAACTCTGTGAGATGATTTCACAGAACACAAAGAAGTTTCTCAGAAAGCTTCTTTCTCTTTGTTATCGGAGGATATTTCCTTTGGCCCTATAGTCATCAATGGGATCCGAAATATCTGTTCTCAGATTCCACAGAAATAAGGCTAGCAAAGAGATCCACGAAATACAGATGTAACTCTTTGAGATGAATTAACAGAACACTAAGCAGTTTCTCAGAAAGCTTCTTTCCAGGTTTCATCTGAGGATATTTCCTTTTTCACCGTAGCCCTCTGTGGGCTTCCAAATATCACTTTGCCAATTCCACAAGAACTGTCTTAGCGAAAGGCTTCTTGAGGGGAAAGCTGTAACTCTGTGAGATGATTTCACAGAACACAAAGAAGTTTCTCAGAAAGCTTCTTTCTCTTTGTTATCGGAGGATATTTCCTTTGGCCCTATAGTTCTCAAAGGGATCAGAAATATCTGTTCTCAGATTCCACAGAAATAAGGCTAGCAAAGAGATCCACGAAATACACATGTAACTCTGTGAGATGAATTAACAGAACACTAAGCAGTTTCTCAGAAAGTTTCTTTCCAGATTTCCTGTGAGGATA
This sequence comes from Macaca nemestrina, assembly GCF_043159975.1. Taxonomy (NCBI): domain Eukaryota; kingdom Metazoa; phylum Chordata; class Mammalia; order Primates; family Cercopithecidae; genus Macaca; species Macaca nemestrina. Next base: position 103,778,441 of record NC_092133.1, on the reverse strand, counting down.
TTTCCTTTTTCACCATAGCCCTCTATGGCTTCCAAATATCACATTGCCAATTCCACAAGAACTGTCTTAGCGAAAGGCTTCTTGACGGGAAAGCTGTAACTCTGTGAGATGATTTCACAGAACCCAAAGAGGTTTCTCAGAAAGCTTCTTTCTCTTTGTTATCGCAGGATATTTCCTTTGTCCCTATAGTCATCAATGGGATCCGAAACATCTGTTCTCAGATTCCACAGAAATAAGGCTAGCAAAGAGAAGCACCAAATACACATGTAACTCTGTGAGATGAATTAACAGAACACTAAGCAGTTTCTCAGAAAGCTTCTTTCCAGATTTCATCTGAGGATATTTCCTTTTTCACCATAGCCCTCTATGGGCTTCCAAATATCACTTTGCCAATTCCACAAGAACTGTCTTAGCGAAAGGCTTCTTGAGGGGAAAGCTGTAACTCTGTGAGATGATTTCACAGAAGCCAAAGAAGTTTCTCAGAAAGCTTCTTTCTCTTTGTTATCAGAGGATATTTCCTTTGGCCCTATAGTCATCAATGGGATCCGAAACATCTGTTCTCAGATTCCACAGAAATAAGGCTAGCAAAGAGATCCACGAAATACAGATGTAACTCTGTGAGATGAATTAACAGAACACTAAGCAGTTTCTCAGAAAGCTTCTTTCCAGATTTCATCTGAGGATATTTCCTTTTTCACCATAGCCCTCTATGGGCTTCCAAATATCACATTGCCAATTCCACAAAAACTGTCTTAGCGAAAGGCTTCTTGACGGGATAGCTGTAACTCTGTGAGATGATTTCACAGAACCCAAAGAAGTTTCTCAGAAAGCTTCTTTCTCTTTGTTATCGCAGGATATTTCCTTTGGCCCTATAGTCATCAATGGGATCCGAAACATCTGTTCTCAGATTCCACAGAAATAAGGCTAGCAAAGAGATGCACCAAATACCCATGTAACTCTGTGAGATGAATTAAGAGAACACTAAGCAGTTTCTCAGAAAGCTTCTTTCCAGATTTCATCTGAGGATATTTCCTTTTTCACCATTGCCCTCTATGGGCTTCCAAATATCACTTTGCCAATTCCACAAGAACTGTCTTAGCGAAAGGCTTCTTGAGGGGAAAGCTGTAACTCTGTGAGATGATTTGACAGAACACAAAGAAGTTTCTCAGAAAGCCTCTTTCTCTTTGTTATCGGAGGATATTTCCTTTGGCCCTATAGTCATCAATGGGATCCGAAATATCTGTTCTCAGATTCCACAGAAATAAGGCTAGCAAAGAGATCCACGAAATACAGATGTAACTCTGTGAGATGAATTAACAGAACACTAAGCAGTTTCTCAGAAAGCTTCTTTCCAGGTTTCATCTGAGGATATTTCCTTTTTCACCGTAGCCCTCTGTGGGCTTCCAAATATCACTTTGCCAATTCCACAAGAACTGTCTTAGCGAAAGGCTTCTTGAGGGGAAAGCTGTAACTCTGTGAGATGATTTCACAGAACACAAAGAAGTTTCTCAGAAAGCTTCTTTCTCTTTGTTATCGGAGGATATTTCCTTTGGCCCTATAGTCATCAATGGGATCCGAAATATCTGTTCTCAGATTCCACAGAAATAAGGCTAGCAAAGAGATCCACGAAATACAGATGTAACTCTGTGAGATGAATTAACAGAACACTAAGCAGTTTCTCAGAAAGCTTCTTTCCAGATTTCATCTGGGGATATTTCCTTTTTCACCATAGCCCTCTATGGGCTTCCAAATATCACTTTGCCAATTCCCCAAGAACTGTCTTAGCGAAAGGCTTCTTTAGGGGAAAGCTGTAACTCTGTGAGATGATTTCACAGAACCCAAAGAAGTTTCTCAGAAAGCTTCTTTCTCTTTGTTATCGCAGGATATTTCCTTTGGCCCTATAGTCATCAATGGGATCCGAAATATCTGTTCTCAGATTCCACAGAAATAAGGCTAGCAAAGAGATGCACCAAATACACATGTAACTCTGTGAGATGAATTAACAGAACACTAAGCAGTTTCTCAGAAAGCTTCTTTCCAGATTTCATCTGAGGATATTTCCTTTTTCACCATAGCCCTCTATGGGCTTCCAAATATCACTTTGCCAATTCCACAAGAACTGTCTTAGCGAAAGGCTTCTTGAGGGGAAAGCTGTAACTCTGTGAGATGATTTCACAGAACCCAAAGAAGTTTCTCAGAAAGCTTCTTTCTCTTTGTTATCAGAGGATATTTCCTTTGGCCCTATAGTCATCAATGGGATCCGAAACATCTGTTCTCAGATTCCACAGAAATAAGGCTAGCAAAGAGATCCACGAAATACAGATGTAACTCTGTGAGATGAATTAACAGAACACTAAGCAGTTTCTCAGAAAGCTTCTTTCCAGATTTCATCTGAGGATATTTCCTTTTTCACCATAGCCCTCTATGGGCTTCCAAATATCACATTGCCAATTCCACAAAAACTGTCTTAGCGAAAGGCTTCTTGACGGGATAGCTGTAACTCTGTGAGATGATTTCACAGAACCCAAAGAAGTTTCTCAGAAAGCTTCTTTCTCTTTGTTATCGCAGGATATTTCCTTTGGCCCTATAGTCATCAATGGGATCCGAAACATCTGTTCTCAGATTCCACAGAAATAAGGCTAGCAAAGAGAAGCACCAAATACACATGTAACTCTGTGAGATGAATTAACAGAACACTAAGCAGTTTCTCAGAAAGCTTCTTTCCAGATTTCATCTGAGGATATTTCCTTTTTCACCATAGCCCTCTGGGGGCTTCCAAATATCACTTTGCCAATTCCACAAGAAATGTCTTAGCGAAAGGCTTCTCGAGGGGAAAGCTGTAACTCTGTGAGATGATTTCACAGAACACAAAGAAGTTTCTCAGAAAGCTTCTTTCTCTTTGTTATCGGAGGATATTTCCTTTGGCCCTATAGTCATCAAAGGGATCCGAAATATCTGTTCTCAGATTCCACAGAAATAAGGCTAGCAAAGAGATCCACGAAATACAGATGTAACTCTGTGAGATGAATTAACTGAACACTAAGAAGTTTCTCAGAAAGCTTCTTTCCAGATTTCATCTGAGGATATTTCCTTTTTCACCATAGCCTCTATGGGCTTCCAAATATCACATTGCCAATACCACAAGAACTGTCTTAGTGAAAGGCTTCTTGACGGGAAAGCTGTACCTCTGTGAGATGATTTCACAGAACCCAAAGAAGTTTCTCAGAAAGCTTCTTTCTCTTTGTTAACGCAGAATATTTCCTTTGGCCCTATAGTCATCAATGGGATCCGAAATATATGTTCTCAGATTCCACAGAAATAAGGCTAGCAAAGAGATCCACGAAATACAGATGAAACTCTGTGAGATGAATTAACAGAACACTAAGCAGTTTCTCAGAAAGCTTCTTTCCAGGTTTCATCTGAGGATATTTCCTTTTTCACCATAGCCCTCTGTGGGCTTCAAAATATCACTTTTCCAATTCCACAAGCACTGTCTTAGCGAAAGGCTTCTTGAGGGGAAAGCTTTAACTCTGTGAGATGATTTCACAGAACACAAAGAAGTTTCTCAGAAAGCTTCTTTCTCTTTCTTATCGCAGGATATTTCCTTTGGCCCTATAGTCATCAATGGGATCCGTAATATCTGTTCTCAGATTCCACAGAAATAAGGCTAGCAAAGAGATCCACGAAATACAGATGTAACTCTGTGAGATGAATTAACAGAACACTAAGCAGTTTCTCAGAAAGCTTCTTTCCAGATTTCATCTGGGGATATTTCCTTTTTCACCATATCCCTCTGTGGGCTTCCAAATATCACTTTGCCAATTCCACAAGAACTGTCTTAGCGAAAGGCTTCTTGAGGGGAAAGCTGTAACTCTGTGAGATGATTTCACAGAACACAAAGAAGTTTCTCAGAAAGCTTCTTTCTCTTTGTTATCGGAGGATATTTCCTTTGGCCCTATAGTCATCAATGGGATCCGAAATATCTGTTCTCAGATTCCACAGAAATAAGGCTAGCAAAGAGATCCACGAAATACAGATGTAACTCTATGAGATGAATTAACAGAACACTAAGCAGTTTCTCAGAAAGCTTCTTTCCAGGTTTCATCTGAGGATATTTCCTTTTTCACCGTAGCCCTCTGTGGGCTTCCAAATATCACTTTGCCAATTCCACAAGAACTGTCTTAGCGAAAGGCTTCTTGAGGGGAAAGCTGTAACTCTGTGAGATGATTTCACAGAACCCAAAGAAGTTTCTCAGAAAGCTTCTTTCTCTTTGTTATCGGAGGATATTTCCTTTGGCCCTATAGTCTTCAATGGGATCCGAAATATCTGTTCTCAGATTCCACAGAAATAAGGCTAGCAAAGAGATGCACCAAATAGACATGTAATTCTGTGAGATGAATTAACAGAACACTAAGCAGTTTCTCAAAAGGCTTCTTTCCAGATTTCATCTGAGGATATTTCCTTTTTCACCATAGCCCTCTATGGGGTTCCAAATATCACATTGCCAATTCCACAAAAACTGTCTTAGCGAAAGGCTTCTTGACGGGAAAGCTGTAACTCTGTGAGATGATTTCACAGAACCCAAAGAAGTTTCTCAGAAAGCTTCTTTCTCTTTGTTATCGCAGGATATTTCCTTTGTCCCTCTAGTCATCAATGGGATCCGAAATATCTGTTCTCAGATTCCACAGAAATAAGGCTAGCAAAGCGATGCACCAAATACACATGTAACTCTGTGAGATGAATTAACAGAACACTAAGCAGTTTCTCAGAAAGCTTCTTTCCAGATTTCATCTGAGGATATTTCCTTTTTCACCATTGCCCTCTATGGGCTTCCAAATATCACTTTGCCAATTCCACAAGAACTGTCTTAGCGAAAGGCTTCTTGAGGGGAAAGCTGTAACTCTGTGAGATGATTTCACAGAACACAAAGAAGTTTCTCAGAAAGCTTCTTTCTCTTTGTTATCGGAGGATATTTCCTTTGGCCCTATAGTCATCAATGGGATCCGAAATATCTGTTCTCAGATTCCACAGAAATAAGGCTAGCAAAGAGATCCACGAAATACAGATGTAACTCTGTGAGATGAATTAACAGAACACTAAGCAGTTTCTCAGAAAGCTTCTTTCCAGATTTCATCTGGGGATATTTCCTTTTTTACCATAGCCCTCTGTGGGCTTCCAAATATCACTTTGCCAATTCCACAAAAACTGTCTTAGCGAAAGGCTTCTTGAGGGGAAATCTGTAACTCTGTGAGATGATTTCATAGAACCCAACGAAGTTTCTCAGAAAGCTTCTTTCTCTTTGTTATCGGAGGATATTTCCTTTGGCCCTATAGTCATCAATGGGATCCTTAATATCTGTTCTCAGATTCCACAGAAATAAGGCTAGCAAAGAGATCCACGAAATACAGATGTAACTCTGTGAGATGAATTAACAGAACACTAAGCAGTTTCTCAGAAAGCTTCTTTCCAGATTTCATCTGGGGATATTTCCTTTTTCACCATAGCCCTCTGTGGGCTTCCAAATATCACTTTGCCAATTCCACAAGAACTGTCTTAGCGAAAGGCTTCTTGAGGGGAAAGCTGTAACTCTGTGAGATGATTTCACAGAACACAAAGAAGATTCTCAGAAAGCTTCTTTCTCTTTGTTATCGCAGGATATTTCCTTTGGCCCTATAGTCATCATTGGGATCTGAAATATCTGTTCTCAGATTCCACAGAAATAAGGCAAGCAAAGAGATGCACCAAATACACATGTAACTCTGTGAGATGAATTAACAGAACACTTATCAGTTTCTCAGAAAGCTTCTTTCCAGATTTCATCTGAGGATATTTCCTTTTTCACCATAGCCCTCTATGGGCTTCCAAATATCACTTTGCCAATTCCACAAGAACTGTCTTAGCGAAAGGCTTCTTGAGGGGAAAGCTGTAACTCTGTGAGATGATTTCACAGAACACAAAGACGTTTCTCAGAAAGCTTCTTTCTCTTTGTTATCGGAGGATATTTCCTTTGGCCCTATAGTCTTCAAAGATATCCGAAATATCGGTTCTCAGATTCCACAGAAATAAGGCTAGCAAAGAGATGCACCAAATACACATGTAACTCTGTGAGATGAATTAACAGAACACTAAGCAGTTTCTCAGAAAACTTCTTTCCAGATTTCATCTGTGGATATTTCCTTTTTCACCATAGCCCTCTATGGGGTTCCAAATATCACTTTGCCAATTCCACAAGAACTGTCTTAGCGAAAGGCTTCTTGAGGGGAAAGCTGTAACTCTGTGAGATGATTTCACAGAACACAAAGAAGTTTCTCAGAAAGCTTCTTTCTCTTTGTTATCGGAGGATATTTCCTTTGGCCCTATAGTCATCAATGGGATCCGAAATATCTGTTCTCAGATTCCACAGAAATAAGGCTAGCAAAGAGATCCACGAAATACAGATGTAACTCTGTGAGATGAATTAACAGAACACTAAGCAGTTTCTCAGAAAGCTTCTTTCCAGATTTCATCTGAGGATATTTCCTTTTTCACCGTAGCCCTCTGTGGGCTTCCAAATATCACTTTGCCAATTCCACAAGAACTGTCTTAGCGAAAGGCTTCTTGAGGGGAAAGCTGTAACTCTGTGAGATGTTTTCACAGAACACAAAGAAGTTTCTCAGAAAGCTTCTTTCTCTTTGTTATCGCAGGATATTTCCTTTGGCCCTATAGTCATCAATGGGATCCGAAATATCTGTTCTCAGATTCCACAGAAATAAGGCTAGCAAAGAGATGCACCAAATACACATGTAACTCTGTGAGATGAATTAACAGAACACTAAGCAGTTTCTCAGAAACATTCTTTCCAGATTTCATGTGAGGATATTTCCTTTTTCACCATAGCCCTCTATGGGCTTCCAAATATCACTTTGCCAATTCCACAAGAACTGTCTTAGCGAAAGGCTTCTTGAGGGGGAAACTGTAACTCTGTGAGATGATTTCACAGAACACAAAGAAGTTTCTCAGAAATCTTCTTTCTCTTTGTTATCGGAGGATATTTCCTTTGGCCCTATAGTCCTCAATGGGAACAGAAATATCTGTTCTCAGATTCCACAGAAATAAGGCTAGCAAAGAGATCCACGAAATACAGATGTAACTCTGTGAGATGAATTAACAGAACACTAAGCAGTTTCTCAGAAAGCTTCTTTCCAGATTTTATCTGAGGATATTTCCTTTTTCACCATAGCCCTCTATGGGCTTCCAAATATCACATTGCCAATTCCACAAGAACTGTCTTAGCGAAAGGCTTCTTGACGGGATAGCTGTAACTCTGTGAGATGATTTCACAGAACCCAAAGAAGTTTCTCAGAAAGCTTCTTTCTCTTTGTTATCGCAGGATATTTCCTTTGGCCCTATAGTCATCAATGGGATCCGAAACATCTGTTCTCAGATTCCACAGAAATAAGGCTAGCAAAGAGATGCACCAAATACACATGTAACTCTGTGAGATGAATTGAGAGAACACTAAGCAGTTTCTCAGAAAGCTTCTTTCCAGATTTCATCTGAGGATATTTCCTTTTTCACCAGAGCCCTCTATGGGCTTCCAAATATCACTTTGCCAATTCCACAAGAACTGTCTTAGCGAAAGGCTTCTTGAGGGGAAAGCTGTAACTCTGTGAGATGATTTCACAGAACACAAAGAAGTTTCTCAGAAAGCTTCTTTCTCTTTGTTATCGGAGGATATTTCCTTTGGCCCTATAGTCATCAATGGGATCCGAAATATCTGTTCTCAGATTCCACAGAAATAAGGCTAGCAAAGAGATCCACGAAATACAGATGTAACTCTGTGAGATGAATTAACGGAACACTAAGAAGTTTCTCAGAAAGCTTCTTTCCAGATTTCATCTGAGGATATTTCCTTTTTCACCATAGCCCTCTATGGGCTTCCAAATATCACATTGCCAATACCACAAGAACTGTCTTAGTGAAAGGCTTCTTGACGGGAAAGCTGTAACTCTGTGAGATGATTTCACAGAACCCAAAGAAGTTTCTCAGAAAGCTTCCTTCTCTTTGTTAACGCAGAATATTTCCTTTGGCCCTATAGTCATCAATGGGATCCGAAATATATGTTCTCAGATTCCACAGAAATAAGGCTAGCAAAGAGATCCACGAAATACAGATGTAACTCTGTGAGATGAATTAACAGAACACTAAGCAGTTTCTCAGAAAGCTTCTTTCCAAGTTTCATCTGAGGATATTTCCTTTTTCACCATAGCCCTCTGTGGGCTTCCAAATATCACTTTGCCAATTCCACAAGCACTGTCTTAGCCGAAGGCTTCTTGAGGGGAAAGCTGTAACTCTGTGAGATGATTTCACAGAACACAAAGAAGTTTCTCAGAAAGCTTCTTTCTCTTTGTTATCGGAGGATATTTCCTTTGGCCCTATAGTCATCAATGGGATCCGTAATATCTGTTCTCAGATTCCACAGAAATAAGGCTAGCAAAGAGATCCACGAAATACAGATATAACTCTGTGAGATGAATTAACAGAACACTAAGCAGTTTCTCAGAAAGCTTCTTTCCAGATTTCATCTGGGGATATTTCCTTTTTCACCATAGCCCTCTGTGGGCTTCCAAATATCACTTTGCCAATTCCACAAGAACTGTCTTAGCGAAAGGCTTCTTGAGGGGAAAGCTGTAACTCTGTGAGATGATTTCACAGAACCCAAAGAAGTTTCTCAGAAAGCTTCTTTCTCTTTGTTATTGCAGGATATTTCCTTTGGCCCAATAGTCATCAATGGGATCCGAAATATCTGTTCTCAGATTCCACAGAAATAAGGCTAGCAAAGAGAACCACGAAATACAGATGTAACTCTGTGAGATGAATTAACAGAACACTAAGCAGTTTCTCAGAAAGCTTCTTTCCAGATTTCATCTGGGGATATTTCCTTTTTCACCATAGCCCTCTATGGGCTTCCAAATATCACTTTGCCAATTCCCCAAGAACTGTCTTAGCGAAAGGCTTCTTGAGGGGAAAGCTGTAACTCTGTGAGATGATTTCACAGAACCCAAAGAAGTTTCTCAGAAAGCTTCTTTCTCTTTGTTATCGGAGGATATTTCCTTTGGCCCTATAGTCATCAATGGGATCCGTAATATCTGTTCTCAGATTCCACAGAAATAAGGCTAGCAAAGAGATCCACGAAATACAGATGTAACTCTGTGAGATGAATTAACAGAACACTAAGCAGTTTCTCAGAAAGCTTCTTTCCAGATTTCATCTGGGGATATTTCCTTTTTCACCATAGCCCTCTGTGGGCTTCCAAATATCACTTTGCCAATTCCACAAGAACTGTCTTAGCGAAAGGCTTCTTGAGGGGAAAGCTGTAACTCTGTGAGATGATTTCACAGAACCCAAAGAAGTTTCTCAGAAAGCTTCTTTCTCTTTGTTATCGCAGGATATTTCCTTTGGCCCTATAGTCATCAATGGGATCCGAAATATCTGTTCTCAGATTCCACAGAAATAAGGCTAGCAAAGAGATCCACGAAATACAGATGTAACTCTGTGAGATGAATTAACAGAACACTAAGCAGTTTCTCAGAAAGCTTCTTTCCAGATTTCATCTGGGGATATTTCCTTTTTCACCATAGCCCTCTATGGGCTTCCAAATATCACTTTGCCAATTCCCCAAGAACTGTCTTAGCGAAAGGCTTCTTGAGGGGAAAGCTGTAACTCTGTGAGATGATTTCACAGAACCCAAAGAAGTTTCTCAGAAAGCTTCTTTCTCTTTGTTATCGCAGGATATTTCCTTTGGCCCTATAGTCATCAATGGGATCCGAAATATCTGTTCTCAGATTCCACAGAAATAAGGCTAGCAAAGAGATGCACCAAATACACATGTAACTCTGTGAGATGAATTAACAGAACACTAAGCAGTTTCTCAGAAAGCTTCTTTCCAGATTTCATCTGAGGATATTTCCTTTTTCACCATAGCCCTCTATGGGCTTCCAAATATCACTTTGCCAATTCCACAAGAACTGTCTTAGCGAAAGGCTTCTTGAGGGGAAAGCTGTAACTCTGTGAGATGATTTCAGAGAACCCAAAGAAGTTTCTCAGAAAGCTTCTTTCTCTTTGTTATCAGAGGATATTTCCTTTGGCCCTATAGTCATCAATGGGATCCGAAACATCTGTTCTCAGATTCCACAGAAATAAGGCTAGCAAAGAGATCCACGAAATACAGATGTAACTCTGTGAGATGAATTAACAGAACACTAAGCAGTTTCTCAGAAAGCTTCTTTCCAGATTTCATCTGAGGATATTTCCTTTTTCACCATAGCCCTCTATGGGCTTCCAAATATCACATTGCCAATTCCACAAGAACTGTCTTAGCGAAAGGCTTCTTGACGGGATAGCTGTAACTCTGTGAGATGATTTCACAGAACCCAAAGAAGTTTCTCAGAAAGCTTCTTTCTCTTTGTTATCGCAGGATATTTCCTTTGGCCCTATAGTCATCAATGGGATCCGAAACATCTGTTCTCAGATTCCACAGAAATAAGGCTAGCAAAGAGATGCACCAAATACACATGTAACTCTGTGAGATGAATTAAGAGAACACTAAGCAGTTTCTCAGAAAGCTTCTTTCCAGATTTCATCGGGGATATTTCCTTTTTCACCATTGCCCTCTATGGGCTTCCAAATATCACTTTGCCAATTCCACAAGAACTGTCTTAGCGAAAGGCTTCTTGAGGGGAAAGCTGTAACTCTGTGAGATGATTTCACAGAACACAAAGAAGTTTCTCAGAAAGCTTCTTTCTCTTTGTTATCGGAGGATATTTCCTTTGGCCCTATAGTCATAAATGGGATCCGAAATATCTGTTCTCAGATTCCACAGAAATAAGGCTAGCAAAGAGATCCACGAAATACAGATGTAACTCTGTGAGATGAATTAACAGAACACTAAGCAGTTTCTCAGAAAGCTTCTTTCCAGGTTTCATCTGAGGATATTTCCTTTTTCACCGTAGCCCTCTGTGGGCTTCCAAATATCACTTTGCCAATTCCACAAGAACTGTCTTAGCGAAAGGCTTCTTGAGGGGAAAGCTGTAACTCTGTGAGATGATTTCACAGAACACAAAGAAGTTTCTCAGAAAGCTTCTTTCTCTTTGTTATCGGAGGATATTTCCTTTGGCCCTATAGTCTTCAAAGGGATCCGAAATATCTGTTCTCAGATTCCACAGAAATAAGGCTAGCAAAGAGATGCACCAAATACACATGTAACTCTGTGAGATGAATTAACAGAACACTAAGCAGTTTCTCAGAAAGCTTCTTTCCAGATTTCATCTGAGGATATTTCCTTTTTCATCATAGCCCTCTATGGGCTTCCAAATATCACTTTGCCAATTCCACAAGAACAGTCTTAGCGAAAGGCTTCTTGAGGGGAAAGCTGTAACTCTGTGAGATGATTTCCCAGAACACAAAGAAGTTTCTCAGAAAGCTTCTTTCTCTTTGTTATCGGAGGATATTTCCTTTGGCCCTATAGTCATCAATGGGATCCGAAATATCTGTTCTCAGATTCCACAGAAATAAGGCTAGCAAAGAGATGCACCAAACAGACATGTAACTCTGTGAGATGAATTAACAGAACACTAAGCAGTTTCTCAGAAAGCTTCTTTCCAGATTTCATCTGGGGATATTTCCTTTTTTACCATAGCCCTCTGTGGGCTTCCAAATATCACTTTGCCAATTCCACAAGAACTGTCTTAGCGAAAGGCTTCTTGAGGGGAAATATGTAACTCTGTGAGATGATTTCATAGAACCCAAAGAAGTTTCTCAGAAAGCTTCTTTCTCTTTGTTATCGCAGGATATTTCCTTTGGCCCTATAGTCATCAATGGGATCCGAAATATCTGTTCTCAGATTCCACAGAAATAAGGCTAGAAAAGAGATGCACCAAATACAGATGTAACTCTGTGAGATGAATTAACTGAACACTAAGAAGTTTCTCAGAAAGCTTCTTTCCAGATTTCATCTGAGGATATTTCCTTTTTCACCATAGCCCTCTATGGGCTTCCAAATATCACATTGCCAATACCACAAGAACTGTCTTAGTGAAAGGCTTCTTGACGGGAAAGCTGTAACTCTGTGAGATGATTTCACAGAACCCAAAGAAGTTTCTCAGAAAGCTTCTTTCTCTTTTTTAACGCAGAATATTTCCTTTGGCCCTATAGTCATCAATGGGATACGAAATATATGTTCTCAGATTCCACAGAAATAAGGCTAGCAAAGAGATCCACGAAATACAGATGTAACTCTGTGAGATGAATTAACAGAACACTAAGCAGTTTCTCAGAAAGCTTCTTTCCAGATTTCATCTGGGGATATTTCCTTTTTCACCATAGCCCTCTGTGGGCTTCCAAATATCACTTTGCCAATTCCACAAGAACTGTCTTAGCGAAAGGCTTCTTGAGGGGAAAGCTGTAACTCTGTGAGATGATTTCACAGAACCCAAAGAAGTTTCTCAGAAAGCTTCTTTCTCTTTGTTAACGCAGGATATTTCCTTTGGCCCTATAGTCATCAATGGGATCCGAAATATCTGTTCTCAGATTCCACAGAAATAAGGCTAGCAAAGAGATGCACCAAATACACATGTAACTCTGTGAGATGAATTAACAGAACACTAATCAGTTTCTCAGAAAGCTTCTTTCCAGATTTCATCTGAGGATATTTCCTTTTTCACCATAGCCCTCTCTGGGCTTCCAAATATCACTTTTCCAATTCCACAAGAACTGTCTTAGCGAAAGGCTTCTTGAGGGGAAAGCTGTAACTCTGTGAGATGATTTCACAGAACACAAAGAAGTTTCTCAGAAAGCTTCTTTCTCTTTGTTATCGGAGGATATTTCCTTTGGCCCTATAGTCATCAATGGGATCCGAAATATCTGTTCTCAGATTCCACAGAAATAAGGCTAGCAAAGAGATCCACGAAATACAGATGTAACTCTTTGAGATGAATTAACAGAACACTAAGCAGTTTCTCAGAAAGCTTCTTTCCAGGTTTCATCTGAGGATATTTCCTTTTTCACCGTAGCCCTCTGTGGGCTTCCAAATATCACTTTGCCAATTCCACAAGAACTGTCTTAGCGAAAGGCTTCTTGAGGGGAAAGCTGTAACTCTGTGAGATGATTTCACAGAACACAAAGAAGTTTCTCAGAAAGCTTCTTTCTCTTTGTTATCGGAGGATATTTCCTTTGGCCCTATAGTTCTCAAAGGGATCAGAAATATCTGTTCTCAGATTCCACAGAAATAAGGCTAGCAAAGAGATCCACGAAATACACATGTAACTCTGTGAGATGAATTAACAGAACACTAAGCAGTTTCTCAGAAAGTTTCTTTCCAGATTTCCTGTGAGGATATTTCCTTTTTCACCATAGCCCTCTATGGCTTCCAAATATCACATTGCCAATTCCACAAGAACTGTCTTAGCGAAAGGCTTCTTGACGGGAAAGCTGTAACTCTGTGAGATGATTTCACAGAACCCAAAGAGGTTTCTCAGAAAGCTTCTTTCTCTTTGTTATCGCAGGATATTTCCTTTGTCCCTATAGTCATCAATGGGATCCGAAACATCTGTTCTCAGATTCCACAGAAATAAGGCTAGCAAAGAGAAGCACCAAATACACATGTAACTCTGTGAGATGAATTAACAGAACACTAAGCAGTTTCTCAGAAAGCTTCTTTCCAGATTTCATCTGAGGATATTTCCTTTTTCACCATAGCCCTCTATGGGCTTCCAAATATCACTTTGCCAATTCCACAAGAACTGTCTTAGCGAAAGGCTTCTTGAGGGGAAAGCTGTAACTCTGTGAGATGATTTCACAGAAGCCAAAGAAGTTTCTCAGAAAGCTTCTTTCTCTTTGTTATCAGAGGATATTTCCTTTGGCCCTATAGTCATCAATGGGATCCGAAACATCTGTTCTCAGATTCCACAGAAATAAGGCTAGCAAAGAGATCCACGAAATACAGATGTAACTCTGTGAGATGAATTAACAGAACACTAAGCAGTTTCTCAGAAAGCTTCTTTCCAGATTTCATCTGAGGATATTTCCTTTTTCACCATAGCCCTCTATGGGCTTCCAAATATCACATTGCCAATTCCACAAAAACTGTCTTAGCGAAAGGCTTCTTGACGGGATAGCTGTAACTCTGTGAGATGATTTCACAGAACCCAAAGAAGTTTCTCAGAAAGCTTCTTTCTCTTTGTTATCGCAGGATATTTCCTTTGGCCCTATAGTCATCAATGGGATCCGAAACATCTGTTCTCAGATTCCACAGAAATAAGGCTAGCAAAGAGATGCACCAAATACCCATGTAACTCTGTGAGATGAATTAAGAGAACACTAAGCAGTTTCTCAGAAAGCTTCTTTCCAGATTTCATCTGAGGATATTTCCTTTTTCACCATTGCCCTCTATGGGCTTCCAAATATCACTTTGCCAATTCCACAAGAACTGTCTTAGCGAAAGGCTTCTTGAGGGGAAAGCTGTAACTCTGTGAGATGATTTGACAGAACACAAAGAAGTTTCTCAGAAAGCCTCTTTCTCTTTGTTATCGGAGGATATTTCCTTTGGCCCTATAGTCATCAATGGGATCCGAAATATCTGTTCTCAGATTCCACAGAAATAAGGCTAGCAAAGAGATCCACGAAATACAGATGTAACTCTGTGAGATGAATTAACAGAACACTAAGCAGTTTCTCAGAAAGCTTCTTTCCAGGTTTCATCTGAGGATATTTCCTTTTTCACCGTAGCCCTCTGTGGGCTTCCAAATATCACTTTGCCAATTCCACAAGAACTGTCTTAGCGAAAGGCTTCTTGAGGGGAAAGCTGTAACTCTGTGAGATGATTTCACAGAACACAAAGAAGTTTCTCAGAAAGCTTCTTTCTCTTTGTTATCGGAGGATATTTCCTTTGGCCCTATAGTCATCAATGGGATCCGAAATATCTGTTCTCAGATTCCACAGAAATAAGGCTAGCAAAGAGATCCACGAAATACAGATGTAACTCTGTGAGATGAATTAACAGAACACTAAGCAGTTTCTCAGAAAGCTTCTTTCCAGATTTCATCTGGGGATATTTCCTTTTTCACCATAGCCCTCTATGGGCTTCCAAATATCACTTTGCCAATTCCCCAAGAACTGTCTTAGCGAAAGGCTTCTTTAGGGGAAAGCTGTAACTCTGTGAGATGATTTCACAGAACCCAAAGAAGTTTCTCAGAAAGCTTCTTTCTCTTTGTTATCGCAGGATATTTCCTTTGGCCCTATAGTCATCAATGGGATCCGAAATATCTGTTCTCAGATTCCACAGAAATAAGGCTAGCAAAGAGATGCACCAAATACACATGTAACTCTGTGAGATGAATTAACAGAACACTAAGCAGTTTCTCAGAAAGCTTCTTTCCAGATTTCATCTGAGGATATTTCCTTTTTCACCATAGCCCTCTATGGGCTTCCAAATATCACTTTGCCAATTCCACAAGAACTGTCTTAGCGAAAGGCTTCTTGAGGGGAAAGCTGTAACTCTGTGAGATGATTTCACAGAACCCAAAGAAGTTTCTCAGAAAGCTTCTTTCTCTTTGTTATCAGAGGATATTTCCTTTGGCCCTATAGTCATCAATGGGATCCGAAACATCTGTTCTCAGATTCCACAGAAATAAGGCTAGCAAAGAGATCCACGAAATACAGATGTAACTCTGTGAGATGAATTAACAGAACACTAAGCAGTTTCTCAGAAAGCTTCTTTCCAGATTTCATCTGAGGATATTTCCTTTTTCACCATAGCCCTCTATGGGCTTCCAAATATCACATTGCCAATTCCACAAAAACTGTCTTAGCGAAAGGCTTCTTGACGGGATAGCTGTAACTCTGTGAGATGATTTCACAGAACCCAAAGAAGTTTCTCAGAAAGCTTCTTTCTCTTTGTTATCGCAGGATATTTCCTTTGGCCCTATAGTCATCAATGGGATCCGAAACATCTGTTCTCAGATTCCACAGAAATAAGGCTAGCAAAGAGAAGCACCAAATACACATGTAACTCTGTGAGATGAATTAACAGAACACTAAGCAGTTTCTCAGAAAGCTTCTTTCCAGATTTCATCTGAGGATATTTCCTTTTTCACCATAGCCCTCTGGGGGCTTCCAAATATCACTTTGCCAATTCCACAAGAAATGTCTTAGCGAAAGGCTTCTCGAGGGGAAAGCTGTAACTCTGTGAGATGATTTCACAGAACACAAAGAAGTTTCTCAGAAAGCTTCTTTCTCTTTGTTATCGGAGGATATTTCCTTTGGCCCTATAGTCATCAAAGGGATCCGAAATATCTGTTCTCAGATTCCACAGAAATAAGGCTAGCAAAGAGATCCACGAAATACAGATGTAACTCTGTGAGATGAATTAACTGAACACTAAGAAGTTTCTCAGAAAGCTTCTTTCCAGATTTCATCTGAGGATATTTCCTTTTTCACCATAGCCTCTATGGGCTTCCAAATATCACATTGCCAATACCACAAGAACTGTCTTAGTGAAAGGCTTCTTGACGGGAAAGCTGTACCTCTGTGAGATGATTTCACAGAACCCAAAGAAGTTTCTCAGAAAGCTTCTTTCTCTTTGTTAACGCAGAATATTTCCTTTGGCCCTATAGTCATCAATGGGATCCGAAATATATGTTCTCAGATTCCACAGAAATAAGGCTAGCAAAGAGATCCACGAAATACAGATGAAACTCTGTGAGATGAATTAACAGAACACTAAGCAGTTTCTCAGAAAGCTTCTTTCCAGGTTTCATCTGAGGATATTTCCTTTTTCACCATAGCCCTCTGTGGGCTTCAAAATATCACTTTTCCAATTCCACAAGCACTGTCTTAGCGAAAGGCTTCTTGAGGGGAAAGCTTTAACTCTGTGAGATGATTTCACAGAACACAAAGAAGTTTCTCAGAAAGCTTCTTTCTCTTTCTTATCGCAGGATATTTCCTTTGGCCCTATAGTCATCAATGGGATCCGTAATATCTGTTCTCAGATTCCACAGAAATAAGGCTAGCAAAGAGATCCACGAAATACAGATGTAACTCTGTGAGATGAATTAACAGAACACTAAGCAGTTTCTCAGAAAGCTTCTTTCCAGATTTCATCTGGGGATATTTCCTTTTTCACCATATCCCTCTGTGGGCTTCCAAATATCACTTTGCCAATTCCACAAGAACTGTCTTAGCGAAAGGCTTCTTGAGGGGAAAGCTGTAACTCTGTGAGATGATTTCACAGAACACAAAGAAGTTTCTCAGAAAGCTTCTTTCTCTTTGTTATCGGAGGATATTTCCTTTGGCCCTATAGTCATCAATGGGATCCGAAATATCTGTTCTCAGATTCCACAGAAATAAGGCTAGCAAAGAGATCCACGAAATACAGATGTAACTCTATGAGATGAATTAACAGAACACTAAGCAGTTTCTCAGAAAGCTTCTTTCCAGGTTTCATCTGAGGATATTTCCTTTTTCACCGTAGCCCTCTGTGGGCTTCCAAATATCACTTTGCCAATTCCACAAGAACTGTCTTAGCGAAAGGCTTCTTGAGGGGAAAGCTGTAACTCTGTGAGATGATTTCACAGAACCCAAAGAAGTTTCTCAGAAAGCTTCTTTCTCTTTGTTATCGGAGGATATTTCCTTTGGCCCTATAGTCTTCAATGGGATCCGAAATATCTGTTCTCAGATTCCACAGAAATAAGGCTAGCAAAGAGATGCACCAAATAGACATGTAATTCTGTGAGATGAATTAACAGAACACTAAGCAGTTTCTCAAAAGGCTTCTTTCCAGATTTCATCTGAGGATATTTCCTTTTTCACCATAGCCCTCTATGGGGTTCCAAATATCACATTGCCAATTCCACAAAAACTGTCTTAGCGAAAGGCTTCTTGACGGGAAAGCTGTAACTCTGTGAGATGATTTCACAGAACCCAAAGAAGTTTCTCAGAAAGCTTCTTTCTCTTTGTTATCGCAGGATATTTCCTTTGTCCCTCTAGTCATCAATGGGATCCGAAATATCTGTTCTCAGATTCCACAGAAATAAGGCTAGCAAAGCGATGCACCAAATACACATGTAACTCTGTGAGATGAATTAACAGAACACTAAGCAGTTTCTCAGAAAGCTTCTTTCCAGATTTCATCTGAGGATATTTCCTTTTTCACCATTGCCCTCTATGGGCTTCCAAATATCACTTTGCCAATTCCACAAGAACTGTCTTAGCGAAAGGCTTCTTGAGGGGAAAGCTGTAACTCTGTGAGATGATTTCACAGAACACAAAGAAGTTTCTCAGAAAGCTTCTTTCTCTTTGTTATCGGAGGATATTTCCTTTGGCCCTATAGTCATCAATGGGATCCGAAATATCTGTTCTCAGATTCCACAGAAATAAGGCTAGCAAAGAGATCCACGAAATACAGATGTAACTCTGTGAGATGAATTAACAGAACACTAAGCAGTTTCTCAGAAAGCTTCTTTCCAGATTTCATCTGGGGATATTTCCTTTTTTACCATAGCCCTCTGTGGGCTTCCAAATATCACTTTGCCAATTCCACAAAAACTGTCTTAGCGAAAGGCTTCTTGAGGGGAAATCTGTAACTCTGTGAGATGATTTCATAGAACCCAACGAAGTTTCTCAGAAAGCTTCTTTCTCTTTGTTATCGGAGGATATTTCCTTTGGCCCTATAGTCATCAATGGGATCCTTAATATCTGTTCTCAGATTCCACAGAAATAAGGCTAGCAAAGAGATCCACGAAATACAGATGTAACTCTGTGAGATGAATTAACAGAACACTAAGCAGTTTCTCAGAAAGCTTCTTTCCAGATTTCATCTGGGGATATTTCCTTTTTCACCATAGCCCTCTGTGGGCTTCCAAATATCACTTTGCCAATTCCACAAGAACTGTCTTAGCGAAAGGCTTCTTGAGGGGAAAGCTGTAACTCTGTGAGATGATTTCACAGAACACAAAGAAGATTCTCAGAAAGCTTCTTTCTCTTTGTTATCGCAGGATATTTCCTTTGGCCCTATAGTCATCATTGGGATCTGAAATATCTGTTCTCAGATTCCACAGAAATAAGGCAAGCAAAGAGATGCACCAAATACACATGTAACTCTGTGAGATGAATTAACAGAACACTTATCAGTTTCTCAGAAAGCTTCTTTCCAGATTTCATCTGAGGATATTTCCTTTTTCACCATAGCCCTCTATGGGCTTCCAAATATCACTTTGCCAATTCCACAAGAACTGTCTTAGCGAAAGGCTTCTTGAGGGGAAAGCTGTAACTCTGTGAGATGATTTCACAGAACACAAAGACGTTTCTCAGAAAGCTTCTTTCTCTTTGTTATCGGAGGATATTTCCTTTGGCCCTATAGTCTTCAAAGATATCCGAAATATCGGTTCTCAGATTCCACAGAAATAAGGCTAGCAAAGAGATGCACCAAATACACATGTAACTCTGTGAGATGAATTAACAGAACACTAAGCAGTTTCTCAGAAAACTTCTTTCCAGATTTCATCTGTGGATATTTCCTTTTTCACCATAGCCCTCTATGGGGTTCCAAATATCACTTTGCCAATTCCACAAGAACTGTCTTAGCGAAAGGCTTCTTGAGGGGAAAGCTGTAACTCTGTGAGATGATTTCACAGAACACAAAGAAGTTTCTCAGAAAGCTTCTTTCTCTTTGTTATCGGAGGATATTTCCTTTGGCCCTATAGTTCTCAAAGGGATCAGAAATATCTGTTCTCAGATTCCACAGAAATAAGGCTAGAAAAGAGATCCACGAAATACACATGTAACTCTGTGAGATGAATTAACAGAACACTAAGCAGTTTCTCAGAAAGCTTCTTTCCAGATTTCCTGTGAGGATATTTCCTTTTTCACCATAGCCCTCTATGGCTTCCAAATATCACATTGCCAATTCCACAAGAACTGTCTTAGCGAAAGGCTTCTTGACGGGAAAGCTGTAACTCTGTGAGATGATTTCACAGAACCCAAAGAAGTTTCTCAGAAAGCTTCTTTCTCTTTGTTATCGCAGGATATTTCCTTTGGCCCTATAGTCATCAATGGGATCCGAAACATCTGTTCTCAGATTCCACAGAAATAAGGCTAGCAAAGAGAAGCACCAAATACACATGTAACTCTGTGAGATGAATTAACAGAACACTAAGCAGTTTCTCAGAAAGCTTCTTTCCAGATTTCATCTGAGGATATTTCCTTTTTCACCATAGCCCTCTGGGGGCTTCCAAATATCACTTTGCCAATTCCACAAGAAATGTCTTAGCGAAAGGCTTCTCGAGGGGAAAGCTGTAACTCTGTGAGATGATTTCACAGAACACAAAGAAGTTTCTCAGAAAGCTTCTTTCTCTTTGTTATCGGAGGATATTTCCTTTGGCCCTATAGTCATCAATGGGATCCGAAATATCTGTTCTCATATTCCACAGAAATAAGGCTAGCAAAGAGATCCACGAAATACAGATGTAACTCTGTGAGATGAATTAACAGAACACTAAGCAGTTTCTCAGAAAGCTTCTTTCCAGATTTCATCTGGGGATATTTCCTTTTTCACCATAGCCCTCTATGGGCTTCCAAATATCACTTTGCCAATTCCCCAAGAACTGTCTTAGCGAAAGGCTTCTTGAGGGGAAAGCTGTAACTCTGTTAGATGATTTCACAGAACCCAAAGAAGTTTCTCAGAAAGCTTCTTTCTCTTTGTTATCGCAGGATATTTCCTTTGGCCCTATAGTCATCAATTGGATCCGAAATATCTGTTCTCAGATTCCACAGAAATAAGGCTAGCAAAGCGATGCACCAAATACACATGTAACTCTGTGAGATGAATTAACAGAACACTAAGCAGTTTCTCAGAAAGCTTCTTTCCATATTTCATCTGAGGATATTTCCTTTTTCACCATAGCCCTCTATGGCTTCCGAATATCTCTTTGCCAATTCCACAAGAACTGTCTTAGCGAAAGGCTTCTTGAGGGGAAAACTGTAACTCTGTGAGATGATTTCACAGAACCCAAAGAAGTTTCTCAGAAAGCTTCTTTCTCTTTGTTAACGCAGAATATTTCCTTTGGCCCTATAGTCATCAATGGGATCCGAAATATATGTTCTCAGATTCCACAGAAATAAGGCTACCAAAGAGATCCACGAAATACAGATGTAACTCTGTGAGATGAATTAACAGAACACTAAGCAGTTTCTCAGAAAGCTTCTTTCCAGATTTCATCTGAGGATATTTCCTTTTTCACCATAGCCCTCTGTGGGCTTCAAAATATCACTTTTCCAATTCCACAAGCACTGTCTTAGCGAAAGGCTTCTTGAGGGGAAAGCTTTAACTCTGTGAGATGATTTCACAGAACACAAAGAAGTTTCTCAGAAAGCTTCTTTCTCTTTGTTATCGCAGGATATTTCCTTTGGCCCTATAGTCATCAATGGGATCCGTAATATCTGTTCTCAGATTCCACAGAAATAAGGCTAGCAAAGAGATCCACGAAATACAGATGTAACTCTGTGAGATGAATTAACAGAACACTAAGCAGTTTCTCAGAAAGCTTCTTTCCAGATTTCATCTGGGGATATTTCCTTTTTCACCATATCCCTCTGTGGGCTTCCAAATATCACTTTGCCAATTCCACAAGAACTGTCTTAGCGAAAGGCTTCTTGAGGGGAAAGCTGTAACTCTGTGAGATGATTTCACAGAACACAAAGAAGTTTCTCAGAAAGCTTCTTTCTCTTTGTTATCGGAGGATATTTCCTTTGGCCCTATAGTCATCAATGGGATCCGAAATATCTGTTCTCAGATTCCACAGAAATAAGGCTAGCAAAGAGATCCACGAAATACAGATGTAACTCTATAAGATGAATTAACAGAACACAAAGCAGTTTCTCAGAAAGCTTCTTTCCAGGTTTCATCTGAGGATATTTCCTTTTTCACCGTAGCCCTCTGTGGGCTTCCAAATATCACTTTGCCAATTCCACAAGAACTGTCTTAGCGAAAGGCTTCTTGAGGGGAAAGCTGTAACTCTGTGAGATGATTTCACAGAACCCAAAGAAGTTTCTCAGAAAGCTTCTTTCTCTTTGTTATCGGAGGATATTTCCTTTGGCCCTATAGTCTTCAATGGGATCCGAAATATCTGTTCTCAGATTCCACAGAAATAAGGCTAGCAAAGAGATGCACCAAATAGACATGTAATTCTGTGAGATGAATTAACAGAACACTAAGCAGTTTCTCAAAAGGCTTCTTTCCAGATTTCATCTGAGGATATTTCCTTTTTCACCATAGCCCTCTATGGGGTTCCAAATATCACATTGCCAATTCCACAAAAACTGTCTTAGCGAAAGGCTTCTTGACGGGAAAGCTGTAACTCTGTGAGATGATTTCACAGAACCCAAAGAAGTTTCTCAGAAAGCTTCTTTCTCTTTGTTATCGCAGGATATTTCCTTTGTCCCTCTAGTCATCAATGGGATCCGAAATATCTGTTCTCAGATTCCACAGAAATAAGGCTAGCAAAGCGATGCACCAAATACACATGTAACTCTGTGAGATGAATTAACAGAACACTAAGCAGTTTCTCAGAAAGCTTCTTTCCAGATTTCATCTGAGGATATTTCCTTTTTCACCATTGCCCTCTATGGGCTTCCAAATATCACTTTGCCAATTCCACAAGAACTGTCTTAGCGAAAGGCTTCTTGAGGGGAAAGCTGTAACTCTGTGAGATGATTTCACAGAACACAAAGAAGTTTCTCAGAAAGCTTCTTTCTCTTTGTTATCGGAGGATATTTCCTTTGGCCCTATAGTCATCAATGGGATCCGAAATATCTGTTCTCAGATTCCACAGAAATAAGGCTAGCAAAGAGATCCACGAAATACAGATGTAACTCTGTGAGATGAATTAACAGAACACTAAGCAGTTTCTCAGAAAGCTTCTTTCCAGATTTCATCTGGGGATATTTCCTTTTTTACCATAGCCCTCTGTGGGCTTCCAAATATCACTTTGCCAATTCCACAAGAACTGTCTTAGCGAAAGGCTTCTTGAGGGGAAATCTGTAACTCTGTGAGATGATTTCATAGAACCCAACGAAGTTTCTCAGAAAGCTTCTTTCTCTTTGTTATCGGAGGATATTTCCTTTGGCCCTATAGTCATCAATGGGATCCTTAATATCTGTTCTCAGATTCCACAGAAATAAGGCTAGCAAAGAGATCCACGAAATACAGATGTAACTCTGTGAGATGAATTAACAGAACACTAAGCAGTTTCTCAGAAAGCTTCTTTCCAGATTTCATCTGGGGATATTTCCTTTTTCACCATAGCCCTCTGTGGGCTTCCAAATATCACTTTGCCAATTCCACAAGAACTGTCTTAGCGAAAGGCTTCTTGAGGGGAAAGCTGTAACTCTGTGAGATGATTTCACAGAACACAAAGAAGTTTCTCAGAAAGCTTCTTTCTCTTTGTTATCGCAGGATATTTCCTTTGGCCCTATAGTCATCATTGGGATCTGAAATATCTGTTCTCAGATTCCACAGAAATAAGGCAAGCAAAGAGATGCACCAAATACACATGTAACTCTGTGAGATGAATTAACAGAACACTTATCAGTTTCTCAGAAAGCTTCTTTCCAGATTTCATCTGAGGATATTTCCTTTTTCACCATAGCCCTCTATGGGCTTCCAAATATCACTTTGCCAATTCCACAAGAACTGTCTTAGCGAAAGGCTTCTTGAGGGGAAAGCTGTAACTCTGTGAGATGATTTCACAGAACACAAAGACGTTTCTCAGAAAGCTTCTTTCTCTTTGTTATCGGAGGATATTTCCTTTGGCCCTATAGTCTTCAAAGGGATCCGAAATATCGGTTCTCAGATTCCACAGAAATAAGGCTAGCAAAGAGATGCACCAAATACACATGTAACTCTGTGAGATGAATTAACAGAACACTAAGCAGTTTCTCAGAAAACTTCTTTCCAGATTTCATCTGTGGATATTTCCTTTTTCACCATAGCCCTCTATGGGGTTCCAAATATCACTTTGCCAATTCCACAAGAACTGTCTTAGCGAAAGGCTTTTGAGGGGAAAGCTGTAACTCTGTGAGATGATTTCACAGAACACAAAGAAGTTTCTCAGAAAGCTTCTTTCTCTTTGTTATCGGAGGATATTTCCTTTGGCCCTATAGTTCTCAAAGGGATCAGAAATATCTGTTCTCAGATTCCACAGAAATAAGGCTAGAAAAGAGATCCACGAAATACACATGTAACTCTGTGAGATGAATTAACAGAACACTAAGCAGTTTCTCAGAAAGCTTCTTTCCAGATTTCCTGTGAGGATATTTCCTTTTTCACCATAGCCCTCTATGGCTTCCAAATATCACATTGCCAATTCCACAAGAACTGTCTTAGCGAAAGGCTTCTTGACGGGAAAGCTGTAACTCTGTGAGATGATTTCACAGAACCCAAAGAAGTTTCTCAGAAAGCTTCTTTCTCTTTGTTATCGCAGGATATTTCCTTTTGCCCTATAGTCATCAATGGGATCCGAAACATCTGTTCTCAGATTCCACAGAAATAAGGCTAGCAAAGAGAAGCACCAAATACACATGTAACTCTGTGAGATGAATTAACAGAACACTAAGCAGTTTCTCAGAAAGCTTCTTTCCAGATTTCATCTGAGGATATTTCCTTTTTCACCATAGCCCTCTGGGGGCTTCCAAATATCACTTTGCCAATTCCACAAGAAATGTCTTAGCGAAAGGCTTCTCGAGGGGAAAGCTGTAACTCTGTGAGATGATTTCACAGAACACAAAGAAGTTTCTCAGAAAGCTTCTTTCTCTTTGTTATCGGAGGATATTTCCTTTGGCCCTATAGTCATCAATGGGATCCGAAATATCTGTTCTCATATTCCACAGAAATAAGGCTAGCAAAGAGATCCACGAAATACAGATGTAACTCTGTGAGATGAATTAACAGAACACTAAGCAGTTTCTCAGAAAGCTTCTTTCCAGATTTCATCTGGGGATATTTCCTTTTTCACCATAGCCCTCTATGGGCTTCCAAATATCACTTTGCCAATTCCCCAAGAACTGTCTTAGCGAAAGGCTTCTTGAGGGGAAAGCTGTAACTCTGTTAGATGATTTCACAGAACCCAAAGAAGTTTCTCAGAAAGCTTCTTTCTCTTTGTTATCGCAGGATATTTCCTTTGGCCCTATAGTCATCAATGGGATCCGAAATATCTGTTCTCAGATTCCACAGAAATAAGGCTAGCAAAGCGATGCACCAAATACACATGTAACTCTGTGAGATGAATTAACAGAACACTAAGCAGTTTCTCAGAAAGCTTCTTTCCATATTTCATCTGAGGATATTTCCTTTTTCACCATAGCCCTCTATGGCTTCCGAATATCTCTTTGCCAATTCCACAAGAACTGTCTTAGCGAAAGGCTTCTTGAGGGGAAAGCTGTAACTCTGTGAGATGATTTCACAGAACACAAAGAAGTTTCTCAGAAAGCTTCTTTCTCTTTGTTATCGGAGGATATTTCCTTTGGCCCTATAGTCATCAAAGGGATCCGAAATATCTGTTCTCAGATTCCACAGAAATAAGGCTAGCAAAGAGATCCACGAAATACAGATGTAACTCTGTGAGATGAATTAACTGAACACTAAGAAGTTTCTCAGAAAGCTTCTTTCCAGATTTCATCTGAGGATATTTCCTTTTTCACCATAGCCCTCTATGGGCTTCCAAATATCACATTGCCAATACCACAAGAACTGTCTTAGTGAAAGGCTTCTTGACGGGAAAGCTGTACCTCTGTGAGATGATTTCACAGAACCCAAAGAAGTTTCTCAGAAAGTTTCTTTCTCTTTGTTAACGCAGAATATTTCCTTTGGCCCTATAGTCATCAATGGGATCCGAAATATATGTTCTCAGATTCCACAGAAATAAGGCTAGCAAAGAGATCCACGAAATACAGATGTAACTCTGTGAGATGAATTAACAGAACACTAAGCAGTTTCTCAGAAAGCTTCTTTCCAGGTTTCATCTGAGGATATTTCCTTTTTCACCATAGCCCTCTGTGGGCTTCAAAATATCACTTTGCCAATTCCACAAGCACTGTCTTAGCGAAAGGCTTCTTGAGGGGAAAGCTTTAACTCTGTGAGATGATTTCACAGAACACAAAGAAGTTTCTCAGAAAGCTTCTTTCTCTTTGTTATCGCAGGATATTTCCTTTGGCCCTATAGTCATCAATGGGATCCGTAATATCTGTTCTCAGATTCCACAGAAATAAGGCTAGCAAAGAGATCCACGAAATACAGATGTAACTCTGTGAGATGAATTAACAGAACACTAAGCAGTTTCTCAGAAAGCTTCTTTCCAGATTTCATCTGGGGATATTTCCTTTTTCACCATAGCCCTCTGTGGGCTTCCAAATATCACTTTGCCAATTCCACAAGAACTGTCTTAGCGAAAGGCTTCTTGAGGGGAAAGCTGTAACTCTGTGAGATGATTTCACAGAACACAAAGAAGTTTCTCAGAAAGCTTCTTTCTCTTTGTTATCGGAGGATATTTCCTTTGGCCCTATAGTCATCAATGGGATCCGAAATATCTGTTATCAGATTCCACAGAAATAAGGCTAGCAAAGAGATGCACCAAATAGACATGTAACTCTGTGAGATGAATTAACAGAACACTAAGCAGTTTCTCAAAAGGCTTCTTTCCAGATTTCATCTGAGGATATTTCCTTTTTCACCATAGCCCTCTATGGGGTTCCAAATATCACATTGCCAATTCCACAAAAACTGTCTTAGCGAAAGGCTTCTTGACGGGAAAGCTGTAACTCTGTGAGATGATTTCACAGAACCCAAAGAAGTTTCTCAGAAAGCTTCTTTCTCTTTGTTATCGCAGGATATTTCCTTTGTCCCTATAGTCATCAATGGGATCCGAAATATCTGTTCTCAGTTTCCACAGAAATAAGGCTAGCAAAGAGATCCACGAAATACAGATGTAACTCTGTGAGATGAATTAACAGAACACTAAGCAGTTTTTCAGAAAGCTTCTTTCCAGGTTTCAACTGAGGATATTTCCTTTTTCACCATAGCCCTCTGGGGGCTTCCAAATATCACTTTGCCAATTCCACAAGAACTGTCTTAGCGAAAGGCTTCTTGAGGGGAAAGCTGTAACTCTGTGAGATGATTTCACAGAACACAAAGAAGTTTCTCAGAAAGCTTCTTTCTCTTTGTTATCGGAGGATATTTCCTTTGGCCCTATAGTCATCAATGGGATCCGTAATATCTGTTCTCAGATTCCACAGAAATAAGGCTAGCAAAGAGATCCACGAAATACAGATGTAACTCTGTGAGATGAATTAACAGAACACTAAGCAGTTTCTCAGAAAGCTTCTTTCCAGATTTCATCTGGGGATATTTCCTTTTTCACCATAGCCCTCTGTGGGCTTCCAAATATCACTTTGCCAATTCCACAAGAACTGTCTTAGCGAAAGGCTTCTTGAGGGGAAAGCTGTAACTCTGTGAGATGATTTCACAGAACACAAAGAAGTTTCTCAGAAAGCTTCTTTCTCTTTGTTATCGCAGGATATTTCCTTTGGCCCTATAGTCATCATTGGGATCTGAAATATCTGTTCTCAGATTCCACAGAAATAAGGCAAGCAAAGAGATGCACCAAATACACATGTAACTCTGTGAGATGAATTAACAGAACACTTATCAGTTTCTCAGAAAGCTTCTTTCCAGATTTCATCTGAGGATATTCCTTTTTCACCATAGCCCTCTATGGGCTTCCAAATATCACTTTGCCAATTCCACAAGAACTGTCTTAGCGAAAGGCTTCTTGAGGGGAAAGCTGTAACTCTGTGAGATGATTTCACAGAACACAAAGACGTTTCTCAGAAAGCTTCTTTCTCTTTGTTATCGGAGGATATTTCCTTTGGCCCTATAGTCTTCAAAGGGATCCGAAATATCGGTTCTCAGATTCCACAGAAATAAGGCTAGCAAAGAGATGCACCAAATAGACATGTAACTCTGTGAGATGAATTAACAGAACACTAAGCAGTTTCTCAGAAAACTTCTTTCCAGATTTCATCTGTGGATATTTCCTTTTTCACCATAGCCCTCTATGGGGTTCCAAATATCACTTTGCCAATTCCACAAGAACTGTCTTAGCGAAAGGCTTCTTGAGGGGAAAGCTGTAACTCTGTGAGATGATTTCACAGAACACAAAGAAGTTTCTCAGAAAGCTTCTTTCTCTTTGTTATCGGAGGATATTTCCTTTGGCCCTATAGTTCTCAAAGGGATCAGAAATATCTGTTCTCAGATTCCACAGAAATAAGGCTAGAAAAGAGATCCACGAAATACACATGTAACTCTGTGAGATGAATTAACAGAACACTAAGCAGTTTCTCAGAAAGCTTCTTTCCAGATTTCCTGTGAGGATATTTCCTTTTTCACCATAGCCCTCTATGGCTTGCAAATATCACATTGCCAATTCCACAAGAACTGTCTTAGCGAAAGGCTTCTTGACGGGAAAGCTGTAACTCTGTGAGATGATTTCACAGAACCCAAAGAAGTTTCTCAGAAAGCTTCTTTCTCTTTGTTATCGCAGGATATTTCCTTTGGCCCTATAGTCATCAATGGGATCCGAAACATCTGTTCTCAGATTCCACAGAAATAAGGCTAGCAAAGAGAAGCACCAAATACACATGTAACTCTGTGAGATGAATTTACAGAACACGAAGCAGTTTCTCAGAAAGCTTCTTTCCAGATTTCATCTGAGGATATTTCCTTTTTCACCATAGCCCTCTGGGGGCTTCCAAATATCACTTTGCCAATTCCACAAGAAATGTCTTAGCGAAAGGCTTCTCGAGGGGAAAGCTGTAACTCTGTGAGATGATTTCACAGAACACAAAGAAGTTTCTCAGAAAGCTTCTTTCTCTTTGTTATCGGAGGATATTTCCTTTGGCCCTATAGTCATCAATGGGATCCGAAATATCTGTTCTCAGATTCCACAGAAATAAGGCTAGCAAAGAGATCCACGAAATACAGATGTAACTCTGTGAGATGAATTAACAGAACACTAAGCAGTTTCTCAGAAAGCTTCTTTCCAGATTTCATCTGGGGATATTTCCTTTTTCACCATAGCCCTCTATGGGCTTCCAAATATCACTTTGCCAATTCCCCAAGAACTGTCTTAGCGAAAGGCTTCTTGAGGGGAAAGCTGTAACTCTGTTAGATGATTTCACAGAACCCAAAGAAGTTTCTCAGAAAGCTTCTTTCTCTTTGTTATCGCAGGATATTTCCTTTGGCCCTATAGTCATCAATGGGATCCGAAATATCTGTTCTCAGATTCCACAGAAATAAGGCTAGCAAAGCGATGCACCAAATACACATGTAACTCTGTGAGATGAATTAACAGAACACTAAGCAGTTTCTCAGAAAGCTTCTTTCCATATTTCATCTGAGGATATTTCCTTTTTCACCATAGCCCTCTATGGCTTCCAAATATCACTTTGCCAATTCCACAAGAACTGTCTTAGCGAAAGGCTTCTTGAGGGGAAAGCTGTAACTCTGTGAGATGATTTCACAGAACACAAAGAAGTTTCTCAGAAAGCTTCTTTCTCTTTGTTATCGGAGGATATTTCCTTTGGCCCTATAGTCATCAAAGGGATCCGAAATATCTGTTCTCAGATTCCACAGAAATAAGGCTAGCAAAGAGATCCACGAAATACAGATGTAACTCTGTGAGATGAATTAACTGAACACTAAGAAGTTTCTCAGAAAGCTTCTTTCCAGATTTCATCTGAGGATATTTCCTTTTTCACCATAGCCCTCTATGGGCTTCCAAATATCACATTGCCAATACCACAAGAACTGTCTTAGTGAAAGGCTTCTTGACGGGAAAGCTGTACCTCTGTGAGATGATTTCACAGAACCCAAAGAAGTTTCTCAGAAAGTTTCTTTCTCTTTGTTAACGCAGAATATTTCCTTTGGCCCTATAGTCATCAATGGGATCCGAAATATATGTTCTCAGATTCCACAGAAATAAGGCTAGCAAAGAGATCCACGAAATACAGATGTAACTCTGTGAGATGAATTAACAGAACACTAAGCAGTTTCTCAGAAAGCTTCTTTCCAGGTTTCATCTGAGGATATTTCCTTTTTCACCATAGCCCTCTGTGGGCTTCAAAATATCACTTTGCCAATTCCACAAGCACTGTCTTAGCGAAAGGCTTCTTGAGGGGAAAGCTTTAACTCTGTGAGATGATTTCACAGAACACAAAGAAGTTTCTCAGAAAGCTTCTTTCTCTTTGTTATCGCAGGATATTTCCTTTGGCCCTATAGTCATCAATGGGATCCGTAATATCTGTTCTCAGATTCCACAGAAATAAGGCTAGCAAAGAGATCCACGAAATACAGATGTAACTCTGTGAGATGAATTAACAGAACACTAAGCAGTTTCTCAGAAAGCTTCTTTCCAGATTTCATCTGGGGATATTTCCTTTTTCACCATAGCCCTCTGTGGGCTTCCAAATATCACTTTGCCAATTCCACAAGAACTGTCTTAGCGAAAGGCTTCTTGAGGGGAAAGCTGTAACTCTGTGAGATGATTTCACAGAACACAAAGAAGTTTCTCAGAAAGCTTCTTTCTCTTTGTTATCGGAGGATATTTCCTTTGGCCCTATAGTCATCAATGGGATCCGAAATATCTGTTATCAGATTCCACAGAAATAAGGCTAGCAAAGAGATGCACCAAATAGACATGTAACTCTGTGAGATGAATTAACAGAACACTAAGCAGTTTCTCAAAAGGCTTCTTTCCAGATTTCATCTGAGGATATTTCCTTTTTCACCATAGCCCTCTATGGGGTTCCAAATATCACATTGCCAATTCCACAAAAACTGTCTTAGCGAAAGGCTTCTTGACGGGAAAGCTGTAACTCTGTGAGATGATTTCACAGAACCCAAAGAAGTTTCTCAGAAAGCTTCTTTCTCTTTGTTATCGCAGGATATTTCCTTTGTCCCTATAGTCATCAATGGGATCCGAAATATCTGTTCTCAGTTTCCACAGAAATAAGGCTAGCAAAGAGATCCACGAAATACAGATGTAACTCTGTGAGATGAATTAACAGAACACTAAGCAGTTTCTCAGAAAGCTTCTTTCCAGGTTTCAACTGAGGATATTTCCTTTTTCACCATAGCCCTCTGGGGGCTTCCAAATATCACTTTGCCAATTCCACAAGAACTGTCTTAGCGAAAGGCTTCTTGAGGGGAAAGCTGTAACTCTGTGAGATGATTTCACAGAACACAAAGAAGTTTCTCAGAAAGCTTCTTTCTCTTTGTTATCGGAGGATATTTCCTTTGGCCCTATAGTCATCAATGGGATCCGTAATATCTGTTCTCAGATTCCATAGAAATAAGGCTAGCAAAGAGATCCACGAAATACAGATGTAACTCTGTGAGATGAATTAACAGAACACTAAGCAGTTTCTCAGAAAGCTTCTTTCCAGATTTCATCTGGGGATATTTCCTTTTTCACCATAGCCCTCTGTGGGCTTCCAAATATCACTTTGCCAATTCCACAAGAACTGTCTTAGCGAAAGGCTTCTTGAGGGGAAAGCTGTAACTCTGTGAGATGATTTCACAGAACACAAAGAAGTTTCTCAGAAAGCTTCTTTCTCTTTGTTATCGCAGGATATTTCCTTTGGCCCTATAGTCATCATTGGGATCTGAAATATCTGTTCTCAGATTCCACAGAAATAAGGCAAGCAAAGAGATGCACCAAATACACATGTAACTCTGTGAGATGAATTAACAGAACACTTATCAGTTTCTCAGAAAGCTTCTTTCCAGATTTCATCTGAGGATATTCCTTTTTCACCATAGCCCTCTATGGGCTTCCAAATATCACTTTGCCAATTCCACAAGAACTGTCTTAGCGAAAGGCTTCTTGAGGGGAAAGCTGTAACTCTGTGAGATGATTTCACAGAACACAAAGACGTTTCTCAGAAAGCTTCTTTCTCTTTGTTATCGGAGGATATTTCCTTTGGCCCTATAGTCTTCAAAGGGATCCGAAATATCGTTTCTCAGATTCCACAGAAATAAGGCTAGCAAAGAGATGCACCAAATAGACATGTAACTCTGTGAGATGAATTAACAGAACACTAAGCAGTTTCTCAGAAAACTTCTTTCCAGATTTCATCTGTGGATATTTCCTTTTTCACCATAGCCCTCTATGGGGTTCCAAATATCACTTTGCCAATTCCACAAGAACTGTCTTAGCGAAAGGCTTCTTGAGGGGAAAGCTGTAACTCTGTGAGATGATTTCACAGAACACAAAGAAGTTTCTCAGAAAGCTTCTTTCTCTTTGTTATCGGAGGATATTTCCTTTGGCCCTATAGTTCTCAAAGGGATCAGAAATATCTGTTCTCAGATTCCACAGAAATAAGGCTAGAAAAGAGATCCACGAAATACACATGTAACTCTGTGAGATGAATTAACAGAACACTAAGCAGTTTCTCAGAAAGCTTCTTTCCAGATTTCCTGTGAGGATATTTCCTTTTTCACCATAGCCCTCTATGGCTTGCAAATATCACATTGCCAATTCCACAAGAACTGTCTTAGCGAAAGGCTTCTTGACGGGAAAGCTGTAACTCTGTGAGATGATTTCACAGAACCCAAAGAAGTTTCTCAGAAAGCTTCTTTCTCTTTGTTATCGCAGGATATTTCCTTTGGCCCTATAGTCATCAATGGGATCCGAAACATCTGTTCTCAGATTCCACAGAAATAA
Source organism: Macaca nemestrina (assembly GCF_043159975.1). Classification (NCBI taxonomy): domain Eukaryota; kingdom Metazoa; phylum Chordata; class Mammalia; order Primates; family Cercopithecidae; genus Macaca; species Macaca nemestrina. Next base: position 103,745,634 of record NC_092133.1, on the reverse strand, counting down.
GGCTAGCAAAGAGAAGCACCAAATACACATGTAACTCTGTGAGATGAATTTACAGAACACGAAGCAGTTTCTCAGAAAGCTTCTTTCCAGATTTCATCTGAGGATATTTCCTTTTTCACCATAGCCCTCTGGGGGCTTCCAAATATCACTTTGCCAATTCCACAAGAAATGTCTTAGCGAAAGGCTTCTCGAGGGGAAAGCTGTAACTCTGTGAGATGATTTCACAGAACACAAAGAAGTTTCTCAGAAAGCTTCTTTCTCTTTGTTATCGGAGGATATTTCCTTTGGCCCTATAGTCATCAATGGGATCCGAAATATCTGTTCTCAGATTCCACAGAAATAAGGCTAGCAAAGAGATCCACGAAATACAGATGTAACTCTGTGAGATGAATTAACAGAACACTAAGCAGTTTCTCAGAAAGCTTCTTTCCAGATTTCATCTGGGGATATTTCCTTTTTCACCATAGCCCTCTATGGGCTTCCAAATATCACTTTGCCAATTCCCCAAGAACTGTCTTAGCGAAAGGCTTCTTGAGGGGAAAGCTGTAACTCTGTTAGATGATTTCACAGAACCCAAAGAAGTTTCTCAGAAAGCTTCTTTCTCTTTGTTATCGCAGGATATTTCCTTTGGCCCTATAGTCATCAATGGGATCCGAAATATCTGTTCTCAGATTCCACAGAAATAAGGCTAGCAAAGCGATGCACCAAATACACATGTAACTCTGTGAGATGAATTAACAGAACACTAAGCAGTTTCTCAGAAAGCTTCTTTCCATATTTCATCTGAGGATATTTCCTTTTTCACCATAGCCCTCTATGGCTTCCAAATATCACTTTGCCAATTCCACAAGAACTGTCTTAGCGAAAGGCTTCTTGAGGGGAAAGCTGTAACTCTGTGAGATGATTTCACAGAACACAAAGAAGTTTCTCAGAAAGCTTCTTTCTCTTTGTTATCGGAGGATATTTCCTTTGGCCCTATAGTCATCAAAGGGATCCGAAATATCTGTTCTCAGATTCCACAGAAATAAGGCTAGCAAAGAGATCCACGAAATACAGATGTAACTCTGTGAGATGAATTAACTGAACACTAAGAAGTTTCTCAGAAAGCTTCTTTCCAGATTTCATCTGAGGATATTTCCTTTTTCACCATAGCCCTCTATGGGCTTCCAAATATCACATTGCCAATACCACAAGAACTGTCTTAGTGAAAGGCTTCTTGACGGGAAAGCTGTACCTCTGTGAGATGATTTCACAGAACCCAAAGAAGTTTCTCAGAAAGCTTCTTTCTCTTTGTTAACGCAGAATATTTCCTTTGGCCCTATAGTCATCAATGGGATCCGAAATATATGTTCTCAGATTCCACAGAAATAAGGCTAGCAAAGAGATCCACGAAATACAGATGTAACTCTGTGAGATGAATTAACAGAACACTAAGCAGTTTCTCAGAAAGCTTCTTTCCAGATTTCATCTGGGGATATTTCCTTTTTCACCATAGCCCTCTGTGGGCTTCCAAATATCACTTTGCCAATTCCACAAGAACTGTCTTAGCGAAAGGCTTCTTGAGGGGAAAGCTGTAACTCTGTGAGATGATTTCACAGAACACAAAGAAGTTTCTCAGAAAGCTTCTTTCTCTTTGTTATCGCAGGATATTTCCTTTGGCCCTATAGTCATCATTGGGATCTGAAATATCTGTTCTCAGATTCCACAGAAATAAGGCAAGCAAAGAGATGCACCAAATACACATGTAACTCTGTGAGATGAATTAACAGAACACTTATCAGTTTCTCAGAAAGCTTCTTTCCAGATTTCATCTGAGGATATTCCTTTTTCACCATAGCCCTCTATGGGCTTCCAAATATCACTTTGCCAATTCCACAAGAACTGTCTTAGCGAAAGGCTTCTTGAGGGGAAAGGTGTAACTCTGTGAGATGATTTCACAGAACACAAAGACGTTTCTCAGAAAGCTTCTTTCTCTTTGTTATCGGAGGATATTTCCTTTGGCCCTATAGTCTTCAAAGGGATCCGAAATATCGGTTCTCAGATTCCACAGAAATAAGGCTAGCAAAGAGATGCACCAAATAGACATGTAACTCTGTGAGATGAATTAACAGAACACTAAGCAGTTTCTCAGAAAACTTCTTTCCAGATTTCATCTGTGGATATTTCCTTTTTCACCATAGCCCTCTATGGGGTTCCAAATATCACTTTGCCAATTCCACAAGAACTGTCTTAGCGAAAGGCTTCTTGAGGGGAAAGCTGTAACTCTGTGAGATGATTTCACAGAACACAAAGAAGTTTCTCAGAAAGCTTCTTTCTCTTTGTTATCGGAGGATATTTCCTTTGGCCCTATAGTTCTCAAAGGGATCAGAAATATCTGTTCTCAGATTCCACAGAAATAAGGCTAGAAAAGAGATCCACGAAATACACATGTAACTCTGTGAGATGAATTAACAGAACACTAAGCAGTTTCTCAGAAAGCTTCTTTCCAGATTTCCTGTGAGGATATTTCCTTTTTCACCATAGCCCTCTATGGCTTGCAAATATCACATTGCCAATTCCACAAGAACTGTCTTAGCGAAAGGCTTCTTGACGGGAAAGCTGTAACTCTGTGAGATGATTTCACAGAACCCAAAGAAGTTTCTCAGAAAGCTTCTTTCTCTTTGTTATCGCAGGATATTTCCTTTGGCCCTATAGTCATCAATGGGATCCGAAACATCTGTTCTCAGATTCCACAGAAATAAGGCTAGCAAAGAGAAGCACCAAATACACATGTAACTCTGTGAGATGAATTTACAGAACACGAAGCAGTTTCTCAGAAAGCTTCTTTCCAGATTTCATCTGAGGATATTTCCTTTTTCACCATAGCCCTCTGGGGGCTTCCAAATATCACTTTGCCAATTCCACAAGAAATGTCTTAGCGAAAGGCTTCTCGAGGGGAAAGCTGTAACTCTGTGAGATGATTTCACAGAACACAAAGAAGTTTCTCAGAAAGCTTCTTTCTCTTTGTTATCGGAGGATATTTCCTTTGGCCCTATAGTCATCAATGGGATCCGAAATATCTGTTCTCAGATTCCACAGAAATAAGGCTAGCAAAGAGATCCACGAAATACAGATGTAACTCTGTGAGATGAATTAACAGAACACTAAGCAGTTTCTCAGAAAGCTTCTTTCCAGATTTCATCTGGGGATATTTCCTTTTTCACCATAGCCCTCTATGGGCTTCCAAATATCACTTTGCCAATTCCCCAAGAACTGTCTTAGCGAAAGGCTTCTTGAGGGGAAAGCTGTAACTCTGTTAGATGATTTCACAGAACCCAAAGAAGTTTCTCAGAAAGCTTCTTTCTCTTTGTTATCGCAGGATATTTCCTTTGGCCCTATAGTCATCAATGGGATCCGAAATATCTGTTCTCAGATTCCACAGAAATAAGGCTAGCAAAGCGATGCACCAAATACACATGTAACTCTGTGAGATGAATTAACAGAACACTAAGCAGTTTCTCAGAAAGCTTCTTTCCATATTTCATCTGAGGATATTTCCTTTTTCACCATAGCCCTCTATGGCTTCCAAATATCACTTTGCCAATTCCACAAGAACTGTCTTAGCGAAAGGCTTCTTGAGGGGAAAGCTGTAACTCTGTGAGATGATTTCACAGAACACAAAGAAGTTTCTCAGAAAGCTTCTTTCTCTTTGTTATCGGAGGATATTTCCTTTGGCCCTATAGTCATCAAAGGGATCCGAAATATCTGTTCTCAGATTCCACAGAAATAAGGCTAGCAAAGAGATCCACGAAATACAGATGTAACTCTGTGAGATGAATTAACTGAACACTAAGAAGTTTCTCAGAAAGCTTCTTTCCAGATTTCATCTGAGGATATTTCCTTTTTCACCATAGCCCTCTATGGGCTTCCAAATATCACATTGCCAATACCACAAGAACTGTCTTAGTGAAAGGCTTCTTGACGGGAAAGCTGTACCTCTGTGAGATGATTTCACAGAACCCAAAGAAGTTTCTCAGAAAGCTTCTTTCTCTTTGTTAACGCAGAATATTTCCTTTGGCCCTATAGTCATCAATGGGATCCGAAATATATGTTCTCAGATTCCACAGAAATAAGGCTAGCAAAGAGATCCACGAAATACAGATGTAACTCTGTGAGATGAATTAACAGAACACTAAGCAGTTTCTCAGAAAGCTTCTTTCCAGGTTTCATCTGAGGATATTTCCTTTTTCACCATAGCCCTCTGTGGGCTTCAAAATATCACTTTGCCAATTCACAAGCACTGTCTTAGCGAAAGGCTTCTTGAGGGGAAAGCTTTAACTCTGTGAGATGATTTCACAGAACACAAAGAAGTTTCTCAGAAAGCTTCTTTCTCTTTGTTATCGCAGGATATTTCCTTTGGCCCTATAGTCATCAATGGGATCCGAAATATCTGTTCTCAGATTCCACAGAAATAAGGCTAGCAAAGAGATCCACGAAATACAGATGTAACTCTATGAGATGAATTAACAGAACACTAAGCAGTTTCTCAGAAAGCTTTTTTCCAGGTTTCATCTGAGGATATTTCCTTTTTCACCGTAGCCCTCTGTGGGCTTCCATATATCACTTTGCCAATTCCACAAGAACTGTCTTAGCGAAAGGCTTCTTGAGGGGAAAGCTGTAACTCTGTGAGATGATTTCACAGAACCCAAAGAAGTTTCTCAGAAAGCTTCTTTCTCTTTGTTATCGGAGGATATTTCCTTTGGCCCTATAGTCTTCAATGGGATCCGAAATATCTGTTCTCAGATTCCACAGAAATAAGGCTAGCAAAGTGATGCACCAAATAGACATGTAACTCTGTGAGATGAATTAACAGAACACTAAGCAGTTTCTCAAAAGGCTTCTTTCCAGATTTCATCTGAGGATATTTCCCTTTTCACCATAGCCCTCTATGGGGTTCCAAATATCACATTGCCAATTCCACAAAAACTGTCTTAGCGAAAGGCTTCTTGACGGGAAAGCTGTAACTCTGTGAGATGATTTCACAGAACCCAAAGAAGTTTCTCAGAAAGCTTCTTTCTCTTTGATATCGCATGATATTTCCTTTGTCCCTATAGTCATCAATGGGATCCGAAATATCTGTTCTCAGATTCCACAGAAATAAGGCTAGCAAAGCGATGCACCAAATACACATGTAACTCTGTGAGATGAATTAACAGAACACTAAGCAGTTTCTCAGAAAGCTTCTTTCCATATTTCATCTGAGGATATTTCCTTTTTCACCATAGCCCTCTATGGCTTCCAAATATCACTTTGCCAATTCCACAAGAACTGTCTTAGCGAAAGGCTTCTTGAGGGGAAAGCTGTAACTCTGTGAGATGATTTCACAGAACACAAAGAAGTTTCTCAGAAACCTTCTTTCTCTTTGTTATCGGAGGATATTTCCTTTGGCCCTATTGTCATCAAAGGGATCCGAAATATCTGTTCTCAGATTCCACAGAAATAAGGCTAGCAAAGAGATCCACGAAATACAGATGTAACTCTGTGAGATGAATTAACTGAACACTAAGAAGTTTCTCAGAAAGCTTCTTTCCAGATTTCATCTGAGGATATTTCCTTTTTCACCATAGCCCTCTATGGGCTTCCAAATATCACATTGCCAATACCACAAGAACTGTCTTAGTGAAAGGCTTCTTGACGGGAAAGCTGTAACTCTGTGAGATGATTTCACAGAACCCAAAGAAGTTTCTCAGAAAGCTTCTTTCTCTTTGTTAACCCAGAATATTTCCTTTGGCCCTATAGTCATCAATGGGATCCGAAATATCTGTTCTCAGATTCCACAGAAATAAGGCTAGCAAAGAGATCCACGAAATACAGATGTAACTCTGTGAGATGAATTAACAGAACACTAAGCAGTTTCTCAGAAAGCTTCTTTCCAGGTTTCATCTGAGGATATTTCCTTTTTCACCATAGCCCTCTGTGGGCTTCCAAATATCACTTTGCCAATTCCACAAGCACTGTCTTAGCGAAAGGCTTCTTGAGGGGAAAGCTGTAACTCTGTGAGATGATTTCACAGAACACAAAGAAGTTTCTCAGAAAGCTTCTTTCTCTTTGTTATCGGAGGATATTTCCTTTGGCCCTATAGTCATCAATGGGATCCGAAATATCTGTTCTCAGATTCCACAGAAATAAGGCTAGCAAAGAGATCCACGAAATACAGATGTAACTCTGTGAGATGAATTAACAGAACACTAAGCAGTTTCTCAGAAAGCTTCTTTCCAGATTTCATCTGGGGATATTTCCTTTTTCACCATAGCCCTCTGTGGGCTTCCAAATATCACTTTGCCAATTCCACAAGAACTGTCTTAGCGAAAGGCTTCTTGAGGGGAAAGCTGTAACTCTGTGAGATGATTTCACAGAACACAAAGAACTTTCTCAGAAAGCTTCTTTCTCTTTGTTATCGGAGGATATTTCCTTTGGCCCTATAGTCATCAATGGGATCCGAAATATCTGTTCTCGGATTCCACAGAAATAAGGCTAGCAAAGAGATCCACGAAATACAGATGTAACTCTATGAGATGAATTAACAGAACACTAAGCAGTTTCTCAGAAAGCTTCTTTCCAGGTTTCATCTGAGGATATTTCCTTTTTCACCGTAGCCCTCTGTGGGCTTCCAAATATCACTTTGCCAATTCCACAAGAACTGTCTTAGCGAAAGGCTTCTTGAGGGGAAAGCTGTAACTCTGTGAGATGATTTCACAGAACCCAAAGAAGTTTCTCAGAAAGCTTCTTTCTCTTTGTTATCGGAGGATATTTCCTTTGGCCCTATAGTCTTCAATGGGATCCGAAATATCTGTTCTCAGATTCCACAGAAATAAGGCTAGCAAAGCGATGCACCAAATAGACATGTAACTCTGTGAGATGAATTAACAGAACACTAAGGAGTTTCTCAAAAGGCTTCTTTCCAGATTTCATCTGAGGATATTTCCTTTTTAACCATAGCCCTCTATGGGGTTCCAAATATCACTTTGCCAATTCCACAAGAACTGTCTTAGCGAAAGGCTTCTTGAGGGGAAAGCTGTAACTCTGTGAGATGATTTCACAGAACACAAAGAAGTTTCTCAGAAAGCTTCTTTCTCTTTGTTATCGGAGGATATTTCCTTTGGCCCTATAGTTCTCAAAGGGGTCAGAAATATCTGTTCTCAGATTCCACAGAAATAAGGCTAGCAAAGAGATCCACGAAATACACATGTAACTCTGTGAGATGAATTAACAGAACACTAAGCAGTTTCTCAGAAAGCTTCTTTCCAGATTTCCTGTGAGGATATTTCCTTTTTCACCATAGCCCTCTATGGCTTCCAAATATCACATTGCCAATTCCACAAGAACTGTCTTAGCGAAAGGCTTCTTGACGGGATAGCTGTAACTCTGTGAGATGATTTCACAGAACCCAAAGAAGTTTCTCAGAAAGCTTCTTTCTCTTTGTTATCGCAGGATATTTCCTTTGTCCCTATAGTCATCAATGGGATCCGAAACATCTGTTCTCAGATTCCACAGAAATAAGGCTAGCAAAGAGAAGCACCAAATACACATGTAACTCTGTGAGATGAATTAACAGAACACTAAGCAGTTTCTCAGAAAGCTTCTTTCCAGATTTCATCTGAGGATATTTCCTTTTTCATCATAGCCCTCTATGGGCTTCCAAATATCACTTTGCCAATTCCACAAGAACTGTCTTAGCGAAAGGCTTCTTGAGGGGAAAGCTGTAACTCTGTGAGATGATTTCACAGAACACAAAGAAGTTTCTCAGAAAGCTTCTTTCTCTTTGTTATCGGAGGATATTTCCTTTGGCCCTATAGTCTTCAATGGGATCCGAAATATCTGTTCTCAGATTCCACAGAAATAAGGCTAGCAAAGCGATGCACCAAATAGACATGTAACTCTGTGAGATGAATTAACAGAACACTAAGCAGTTTCTCAAAAGGCTTCTTTCCAGATTTCATCTGAGGATATTTCCTTTTTCACCATAGCCCTCTATGGGGTTCCAAATATCACTTTGCCAATTCCACAAGAACTGTCTTAGCGAAAGGCTTCTTGAGGGGAAAGCTGTAACTCTGTGAGATGATTTCACAGAACACAAAGAAGTTTCTCAGAAAGCTTCTTTCTCTTTGTTATCGGAGGATATTTCCTTTGGCCCTATAGTTCTCAAAGTGATCAGAAATATCTGTTCTCAGATTCCACAGAAATAAGGCTAGCAAAGAGATCCACGAAATACCCATGTAACTCTGTGAGATGAATTAATAGAACACTAAGCAGTTTCTCAGAAAGCTTCTTTCCAGATTTCCTGTGAGGATATTTCCTTTTTCACCATAGCCCTCTATGGCTTCCAAATATCACATTGCCAATTCCACAAGAACTGTCTTAGCGAAAGGCTTCTTGACGGGATAGCTGTAACTCTGTGAGATGATTTCACAGAACCCAAAGAAGTTTCTCAGAAAGCTTCTTTCTCTTTGTTATCGCAGGATATTTCCTTTGTCCCTATAGTCATCAATGGGATCCGAAACATCTGTTCTCAGATTCCACAGAAATAAGGCTAGCAAAGAGAAGCACCAAATACACATGTAACTCTGTGAGATGAATTAACAGAACACTAAGCAGTTTCTCAGAAAGCTTCTTTCCAGATTTCATCTCAGGATATTTCCTTTTTCATCATAGCCCTCTATGGGCTTCCAAATATCACTTTGCCAATTCCACAAGAACTGTCTTAGCGAAAGGCTTCTTGAGGGGAAAGCTGTAACTCTGTGAGGTGATTTCACAGAACACAAAGAAGTTTCTCAGAAAGCTTCTTTCTCTTTGTTATCGGAGGATATTTCCTTTGGCCCTATAGTCATCAATGGGATCCGAAATATCTGTTCTCAGATTCCACAGAAATAAGGCTAGCAAAGAGATCCACGAAATACAGATGTAACTCTGTGAGATGAATTAACAGAACACTAAGCAGTGTCTCAGAAAGCTTCTTTCCAGATTTCATCTGGGGATATTTCCTTTTCCACCATAGCCCTCTATGGGCTTCCAAATATCACATTGCCAATTCCACAAGAACTGTCTTAGCGAAAGGCTTCTTGAGGGGAAAGCTGTAACTCTGTGAGATGATTTCACAGAACCCAAAGAAGTTTCTCAGAAAGCTTCTTTCTCTTTGTTATCGCAGGATATTTCCTTTGGCCCTATAGTCATCAATGGGATCCGAAATATCTGTTCTCAGATTCCACAGAAATAAGGCTAGCAAAGAGATGCACCAAATACACATGTAACTGTGTGAGATGAATTAACAGAACACTAAGCAGTTTCTCAGAAAGCTTCTTTCCAGATTTCATCTGAGGATATTTCCTTTTTCACCATAGCCCTCTATGGGCTTCCAAATATCACTTTGCCAATTCCACAAGAACTGTCTTAGCGAAAGGCTTCTTGAGGGGAAAACTGTAACTCTGTGAGATGATTTCACAGAACACAAAGAAGTTTCTCAGAAAGCTTCTTTCTCTTTGTTATTGGAGGATATTTCCTTTGGCCCTATAGTCATCAATGGGATCCGAAATATCTGTTCTCAGATTCCACAGAAATAAGGCTAGCAAAGAGATCCACGAAATACAGATGTAACTCTGTGAGATGAATTAACAGAACACTAAGCAGTTTCTCAGAAAGCTTCTTTCCAGATTTCATCTGGGGATATTTCCTTTTTCACCATAGCCCTCTATGGGCTTCCAAATATCACTTTGCCAATTCCCCAAGAACTGTCTGAGCGAAAGGCTTCTTGAGGGGAAAGCTGTAACTCTGTGAGATGATTTCACAGAACCCAAAGAAGTTTCTCAGAAAGCTTCTTTCTCTTTGTTATCGCAGGATATTTCCTTTGGCCCTATAGTCATCAATGGGATCCGAAATATCTGTTCTCAGATTCCACAGAAATAAGGCTAGCAAAGAGATGCACCAAATACCCATGTAACTCTGTGAGATGAATTAACAGAACACTAAGCAGTTTCTCAGAAAGCTTCTTTCCAGATTTCATCTGAGGATATTTCCTTTTTCACCATAGCCCTCTATGGGCTTCCAAATATCACTTTGCCAATTCCACAAGAACTGTCTTAGCGAAAGGCTTCTTGAGGGGAAAGCTGTAACTCTGTGAGATGATTTCAGAGAACCCAAAGAAGTTTCTCAGAAAGCTTCTTTCTCTTTGTTATCAGAGGATATTTCCTTTGGCCCTATAGTCATCAATGGGATTCGAAACATCTGTTCTCAGATTCCACAGAAATAAGGCTAGCAAAGAGATCCACGAAATACAGATGTAACTCTGTGAGATGAATTAACAGAACACTAAGCAGTTTCTCAGAAAGCTTCTTTCCAGATTTCATCTGGGGATATTTCCTTTTTTACCATAGCCCTCTGTGGGCTTCCAAATATCACTTTGCCAATTCCACAAGAACTGTCTTAGCGAAAGGCTTCTTGAGGGGAAATCTGTAACTCTGTGAGATGATTTCATAGAACCCAAAGAAGTTTCTCAGAAAGCTTCTTTCTCTTTGTTATCGCAGGATATTTCCTTTGGCCCTATAGTCATCAATGGGATCCGAAATATCTGTTCTCAGATTCCACAGAAATAAGGCTAGCAAAGAGATGCACCAAATACACATGTAACTCTGTGAGATGAATTAACAGAACACTAAGCAGTTTCTCAGAAAGCTTCTTTCCAGATTTCGTCTGAGGATATTTCCTTTTTCACCATAGCCCTCTATGGGCTTCCAAACATCACATTGCCAATACCACAAGAACTGTCTTAGTGAAAGGCTTCTTGACGGGAAAGCTGTAACACTGTGAGATGATTTCACAGAACCCAAAGAAGTTTCTCAGAAAGCTTCTTTCTCTTTGTTAACGCAGAATATTTCCTTTGGCCCTATAGTCATCAATGGGATCCGAAATATATGTTCTCAGATTCCACAGAAATAAGGCTAGCAAAGAGATCCACGAAATACAGATGTAACTCTGTGAGATGGATTAACAGAACACTAAGCAGTTTCTCAGAAAGCTTCTTTCCAGGTTTCATCGGAGGATATTTCCTTTTTCACCATAGCCCTCTGGGGGCTTCCAAATATCACTTTGCCAATTCCACAAGAACTGTCTTAGCGAAAGGCTTCTTGAGGGGAAAGCTGTAACTCTGTGAGATGATTTCACAGAACACAAAGAAGTTTCTCAGAAAGCTTCTTTCTCTTTGTTATCGGAGGATATTTCCTTTGGCCCTATAGTCATCAATGGGATCCGAAATATCTGTTCTCAGATTCCACAGAAATAAGGCTAGCAAAGAGATCCACGAAATACAGATGTAACTCTGTGAGATGAATTAACAGAACACTAAGCAGTTTCTCAGAAAGCTTCTTTCCAGGTTTCATCTGAGGATATTTCCATTTTCACCGTAGCTCTCTGTGGGCTTCCAAATACCACTTTGCCAATTCCACAAGAACTGTCTTAGCGAAAGGCTTCTTGAGGGGAAAGCTGTAACTCTGTGAGATGATTTCACAGAACACAAAGACGTTTCTCAGAAAGCTTCTTTCTCTTTGTTATCGGAGGATATTTCCTTTGGCCCTATAGTCTTCAAAGGGATCCGAAATATCGGTTCTCAGATTCCACAGAAATAAGGCTAGCAAAGAGATGCACCAAATAGACATGTATCTCTGTGAGATGAATTAACAGAACACTAAGCAGTTTCTCAGAAAACTTCTTTCCAGATTTCATCTGAGGATATTTCCTTTTTCACCTTCGCCCTCTATGGGCTTCCAAATATCACATTGCCAATTCCACAAGAACTGTCTTAGCGAAAGGCTTCTTGACGGGATAGCTGTAACTCTGTGAGATGATTTCACAGAACCCAAAGAAGTTTCTCAGAAAGCTTCTTTCTCTTTGTTATCGGAGGATATTTCCTTTGGCCCTATAGTCATCAATGGGATCCGAAACATCTGTTCTCAGATTCCACAGAAATAAGGCTAGCAAAAAAATGCACCAAATACACATGTAACTCTGTGAGATGAATTAAGAGAACACTAAGCAGTTTCTCAGAAAGCTTCTTTCCAGATTTCATCTGAGGATATTTCCTTTTTCACCATTGCCCTCTATGGGCTTCCAAATATCACTTTGCCAATTCCACAAGAACTGTCTTAGCGAAAGGCTTCTTGAGGGGAAAGCTGTAACTCTGTGAGATGATTTCACAGAACACAAAGAAGTTTCTCAGAAAGCTTCTTTCTCTTTGTTATCGGAGGATATTTCCTTTGGCCCTATAGTCATCAATGGGATCCGAAATATCTGTTCTCAGATTCCACAGAAATAAGGCTAGCAAAGAGATCCACGAAATACAGATGTAACTCTATGAGATGAATTAACAGAACACTAAGCAGTTTCTCAGAAAGCTTCTTTCCAGGTTTCATCTGAGGATATTTCCTTTTTCACCGTAGCCCTCTGTGGGCTTCCAAATATCACTTTGCCAATTCCACAAGAACTGTCTTAGCGAAAGGCTTCTTGAGGGAAAAGCTGTAACTCTGTGAGATGATTTCACAGAACCCAAAGAAGTTTCTCAGAAAGCTTCTTTCTCTTTGTTATCGGAGGATATTTCCTTTGGCCCTATAGTCTTCAATGGGATCCGAAATATCTGTTCTCAGATTCCACAGAAATAAGACTAGCAAAGAGATGCACCAAATAGACATGTAACTCTGTGAGATGAATTAACAGAACACTAAGCAGTTTCTCAAAAGGCTTCTTTCCAGATTTCATCTGAGGATATTTCATTTTTCACCATAGCCCTCTATGGGGTTCCAAATATCACATTGCCAATTCCACAAAAACTGTCTTAGCGAAAGGCTTCTTGACGGGAAAGCTGTAACTCTGTGAGATGATTTCACAGAACCCAAAGAAGTTTCTCAGAAAGCTTCTTTCTCTTTGTTATCGCAGGATATTTCCTTTGTCCCTATAGTCATCAATGGGATCCGAAATATCTGTTCTCAGATTCCACAGAAATAAGGCTAGCAAAGCGATGCACCAAATACACATGTAACTCTGTGAGATGAATTAACAGAACACTAAGCAGTTTCTCAGAAAGCTTCTTTCCATATTTCATCTGAGGATATTTCCTTTTTCACCATAGCCCTCTGTGGGCTTCCAAATATCACTTTGCCAATTCCACAAGCACTGTCTTAGCGAAAGGCTTCTTGAGGGGAAAGCTGTAACTCTGTGAGATGATTTCACAGAACACAAAGAAGTTTCTCAGAAAGCTTCTTTCTCTTTGTTATCGGAGGATATTTCCTTTGGCCCTATAGTCATCAATGGGATCCGTAATATCTGTTCTCAGATTCCACAGAAATAAGGCTAGCAAAGAGATCCACGAAATACAGATGTAACTCTGTGAGATGAATTAACAGAACACTAAGCAGTTTCTCAGAAAGCTTCTTTCCAGATTTCCTGTGAGGATATTTCCTTTTTCACCATAGCCCTCTATGGCTTCCAAATATCACATTGCCAATTCCACAAGAACTGTCTTAGCGAAAGGCTTCTTGACGGGATAGCTGTAACTCTGTGAGATGATTTCACAGAACCCAAAGAAGTTTCTCAGAAAGCTTCTTTCTCTTTGTTATCGCAGGATATTTCCTTTGTCCCTATAGTCATCAATGGGATCCGAAACATCTGTTCTCAGATTCCACAGAAATAAGGCTAGCAAAGAGAAGCACCAAATACACATGTAACTCTGTGAGATGAATTAACAGAACACTAAGCAGTTTCTCAGAAAGCTTCTTTCCAGATTTCATCTGAGGATATTTCCTTTTTCATCATAGCCCTCTATGGGCTTCCAAATATCACTTTGCCAATTCCACAAGAACTGTCTTAGCGAAAGGCTTCTTGAGGGGAAAGCTGTAACTCTGTGAGATGATTTCACAGAACCCAAAGAAGTTTCTCAGAAAGCTTCTTTCTCTTTGTTATCGGAGGATATTTCCTTTGGCCCTATAGTCATCAAAGGGATCCGAAATATCTGTTCTCAGATTCCACAGAAATAAGGCTAGCAAAGAGATGCACCAAATACACATGTAACTCTGTGAGATGAATTAACAGAACACTAAGCAGTTTCTCAGAAAGCTTCTTTCCAGATTTCATCTGAGGATATTTCCTTTTTCACCATAGCCCTCTATGGGCTTCCAAATATCACATTGCCAATTCCACAAGAACTGTCTTAGCGAAAGGCTTCTTGACGGGATAGCTGTAACTCTGTGAGATGATTTCACAGAACCCAAAGAAGTTTCTCAGAAAGCTTCTTTCTCTTTGTTATCGCAGGATATTTCCTTTGGCCCTATAGTCATCAATGGGATCCGAAACATCTGTTCTCAGATTCCACAGAAATAAGGCTAGCAAAGAGATGCACCAAATACACATGTAACTCTGTGAGATGAATTAAGAGAACAATAAGCAGTTTCTCAGAAAGCTTCTTTCCAGATTTCATCTGAGGATATTTCCTTTTTCACCATTGCCCTCTATGGGCTTCCAAATATCACTTTGCCAATTCCACAAGAACTGTCTTAGCGAAAGGCTTCTTGAGGGGAAAGCTGTAACTCTGTGAGATGATTTCACAGAACACAAAGAAGTTTCTCAGAAAGCTTCTTTCTCTTTGTTATCGGAGGATATTTCCTTTGGCCCTATAGTCATCAATGGGATCCGAAATATCTGTTCTCAGATTCCACAGAAATAAGGCTAGCAAAGAGATCCACGAAATACAGATGTAACTCTGTGAGATGAATTAACAGAACATTAAGCAGTTTCTCAGAAAGCTTCTTTCCAGGTTTCATCTGAGGATATTTCCTTTTTCACCGTAGCCCTCTGTGGGCTTCCAAATATCACTTTGCCAATTCCACAAGAACTGTCTTAGCGAAAGGCTTCTTGAGGGGAAAGCTGTAACTCTGTGAGATGATTTCACAGAACACAAAGAAGTTTCTCAGAAAGCTTCTTTCTCTTTGTTATCGGAGGATATTTCCTTTGGCCCTATAGTCTTCAAAGGGATCCGAAATATCTGTTCTCAGATTCCACAGAAATAAGGCTAGCAAAGAGATGCACCAAATACACATGTAACTCTGTGAGATGAATTAACAGAACACTAAGCAGTTTCTCAGAAAGCTTCTTTCCAGATTTCATCTGAGGATATTTCCTTTTTCATCATAGCCCTCTATGGGCTTCCAAATATCACTTTGCCAATTCCACAAGAACAGTCTTAGCGAAAGGCTTCTTGAGGGGAAAGCTGTAACTCTGTGAGATGATTTCACAGAACACAAAGAAGTTTCTCAGAAAGCTTCTTTCTCTTTGTTATCGGAGGATATTTCCTTTGGCCCTCTAGTCATCAATGGGATCCGAAATATCTGTTCTCAGATTCCACAGAAATAAGGCTAGCAAAGAGATCCACGAAATACAGATGTAACTCTGTGAGATGAATTAACAGAACACTAAGCAGTTTCTCAGAAAGCTTCTTTCCAGATTTCATCTGGGGATATTTCCTTTTTTACCATAGCCCTCTGTGGGCTTCCAAATATCACTTTGCCAATTCCACAAGAACTGTCTTAGCGAAAGGCTTCTTGAGGGGAAATCTGTAACTCTGTGAGATGATTTCATAGAACCCAAAGAAGTTTCTCAGAAAGCTTCTTTCTCTTTGTTATCGCAGGATATTTCCTTTGGCCCTATAGTCATCAATGGGATCCGAAATATCTGTTCTCAGATTCCACAGAAATAAGGCTAGCAAAGAGATGCACCAAATACACATGTAACTCTGTGAGATGAATTAACAGAACACTAAGCAGTTTCTCAGAAAGCTTCTTTCCAGATTTCATCTGGGGATATTTCCTTTTTCACCATAGCCCTCTATGGGCTTCCAAATATCACATTGCCAATACCACAAGAACTGTCTTAGCGAAAGGCTTCTTGACGGGAAAGCTGTACCTCTGTGAGATGATTTCACAGAACCCAAAGAAGTTTCTCAGAAAGCTTCTTTCTCTTTGTTAACGCAGAATATTTCCTTTGGCCCTATAGTCATCAATGGGATCCGAAATATATGTTCTCAGATTCCACAGAAATAAGGCTAGCAAAGAGATCCACGAAATACAGATGTAACTCTGTGAGATGAATTAACAGAACACTAAGCAGTTTCTCAGAAAGCTTCTTTCCAGGTTTCATCTGAGGATATTTCCTTTTTCACCATAGCCCTCTGTGGGCTTCAAAATATCTCTTTGCCAATTCCACAAGCACTGTTTTAGCGAAAGGCTTCTTGGGGGGAAAGCTTTAACTCTGTGAGATGATTTCACAGAACACAAAGAAGTTTCTCAGAAAGCTTCTTTCTCTTTGTTATCGCAGGATATTTCCTTTGGCCCTATAGTCATCAACGGGATCCGAAACATCTGTTCTCAGATTCCACAGAAATAAGGCTAGCAAAGAGATGCACCAAATACACATGTAACTCTGTGAGATGAATTAAGAGAACAATAAGCAGTTTCTCAGAAAGCTTCTTTCCAGATTTCATCTGAGGATATTTCCTTTTTCACCATTGCCCTCTATGGGCTTCCAAATATCACTTTGCCAATTCCACAAGAACTGTCTTAGCGAAAGGCTTCTTGAGGGGAAAGCTGTAACTCTGTGAGATGATTTCACAGAACACAAAGAAGTTTCTCAGAAAGCTTCTTTCTCTTTGTTATCGGAGGATATTTCCTTTGGCCCTATAGTCATCAATGGGATCCGAAATATCTGTTCTCAGATTCCACAGAAATAAGGCTAGCAAAGAGATCCACGAAATACAGATGTAACTCTGTGAGATGAATTAACAGAACACTAAGCAGTTTCTCAGAAAGCTTCTTTCCAGGTTTCATCTGAGGATATTTCCTTTTTCACCGTAGCCCTCTGTGGGCTTCCAAATATCACTTTGCCAATTCCACAAGAACTGTCTTAGCGAAAGGCTTCTTGAGGGGAAAGCTGTAACTCTGTGAGATGATTTCACAGAACACAAAGAAGTTTCTCAGAAAGCTTCTTTCTCTTTGTTATCGGAGGATATTTCCTTTGGCCCTATAGTCATCAATGGGATCCGAAATATCTGTTCTCAGATTCCACAGAAATAAGGCTAGCAAAGAGATCCACGAAATACAGATGTAACTCTGTGAGATGAATTAACAGAACACTAAGCAGTTTCTCAGAAAGCTTCTTTCCAGATTTCATCTGGGGATATTTCCTTTTTCACCATAGCCCTCTATGGGCTTCCAAATATCACTTTGCCAATTCCCCAAGAACTGTCTTAGCGAAAGGCTTCTTGAGGGGAAAGCTCTAACTCTGTGAGATGATTTCACAGAACCCAAAGAAGTTTCTCAGAAAGCTTCTTTCTCTTTGTTATCGCGGGATATTTCCTTTGGCCCTATAGTCATCAATGGGATCCGAAATATCTGTTCTCAGAATCCACAGAAATAAGGCTAGCAAAGAGATGCACCAAATACACATGTAACTCTGTGAGATGAATTAACAGAACACTAAGCAGTTTCTCAGAAAGCTTCTTTCCAGATTTCATCTGAGGATATTTCCTTTTTCACCATAGCCCTCTATGGGCTTCCAAATATCACTTTGCCAATTCCACAAGAACTGTCTTAGCGAAAGGCTTCTTGAGGGGAAAGCTGTAACTCTGTGAGATGATTTCACAGAACCCAAAGAAGTTTCTCAGAAAGCTTCTTTCTCTTTGTTATCAGAGGATATTTCCTTTGGCCCTATAGTCATCAATGGGATCCGAAACATCTGTTCTCAGATTCCACAGAAATAAGGCTAGCAAAGAGATCCACGAAATACAGATGTAACTCTGTGAGATGAATTAACAGAACACTAAGCAGTTTCTCAGAAAGCTTCTTTCCAGATTTCATCTGAGGATATTTCCTTTTTCACCATAGCCCTCTATGGGCTTCCAAATATCACATTGCCAATTCCACAAGAACTGTCTTAGCGAAAGGCTTCTTGACGGGATAGCTGTAACTCTGTGAGATGATTTCACAGAACCCAAAGAAGTTTCTCAGAAAGCTTCTTTCTCTTTGTTATCGGAGGATATTTCCTTTGGCCCTATAGTCATCAATGGGATCCGAAACATCTGTTCTCAGATTCCACAGAAAAAAGGCTAGCAAAGAGATGCACCAAATACACATGTAACTCTGTGAGATGAATTAAGAGAACACTAAGCAGTTTCTCAGAAAGCTTCTTTCCAGATTTCATCTGAGGATATTTCCTTTTTCACCATTGCCCTCTATGGGCTTCCAAATATCACTTTGCCAATTCCACAAGAACTGTCTTAGCGAAAGGCTTCTTGAGGGGAAAGCTGTAACTCTGTGAGATGATTTCACAGAACACAAAGAAGTTTCTCAGAAAGCTTCTTTCTCTTTGTTATCGGAGGATATTTCCTTTGGCCCTATAGTCATCAATGGGATCCGAAATATCTGTTCTCAGATTCCACAGAAATAAGGCTAGCAAAGAGATCCACGAAATACAGATGTAACTCTGTGAGATGAATTAACAGAACACTAAGCAGTTTCTCAGAAAGCTTCTTTCCAGGTTTCATCTGAGGATATTTCCTTTTTCACCGTAGCCCTCTGTGGGCTTCCAAATATCACTTTGCCAATTCCACAAGAACTGTCTTAGCGAAAGGCTTCTTGAGGGGAAAGCTGTAACTCTGTGAGATGATTTCACAGAACACAAAGAAGTTTCTCAGAAAGCTTCTTTCTCTTTGTTATCGGAGGATATTTCCTTTGGCCCTATAGTCTTCAAAGGGATCCGAAATATCTGTTCTCAGATTCCACAGAAATAAGGCTAGCAAAGAGATGCACCAAATACACATGTAACTCTGTGAGATGAATTAACAGAACACTAAGCAGTTTCTCAGAAAGCTTCTTTCCAGATTTCTTCTGAGGATATTTCCTTTTTCATCATAGCCCTCTATGGGCTTCCAAATATCACTTTGCCAATTCCACAAGAACAGTCTTAGCGAAAGGCTTCTTGAGGGGAAAGCTGTAACTCTGTGAGATGATTTCACAGAACACAAAGAAGTTTCTCAGAAAGCTTCTTTCTCTTTGTTATCGGAGGATATTTCCTTTGGCCCTCTAGTCATCAATGGGATCCGAAATATCTGTTCTCAGATTCCACAGAAATAAGGCTAGCAAAGAGATCCACGAAATACAGATGTAACTCTGTGAGATGAATTAACAGAACACTAAGCAGTTTCTCAGAAAGCTTCTTTCCAGATTTCATCTGGGGATATTTCCTTTTTTACCATAGCCCTCTGTGGGCTTCCAAATATCACTTTGCCAATTCCACAAGAACTGTCTTAGCGAAAGGCTTCTTGAGGGGAAATCTGTAACTCTGTGAGATGATTTCATAGAACCCAAAGAAGTTTCTCAGAAAGCTTCTTTCTCTTTGTTATCGCAGGATATTTCCTTTGGCCCTATAGTCATCAATGGGATCCGAAATATCTGTTCTCAGATTCCACAGAAATAAGGCTAGCAAAGAGATGCACCAAATACACATGTAACTCTGTGAGATGAATTAACAGAACACTAAGCAGTTTCTCAGAAAGCTTCTTTCCAGATTTCATCTGAGGATATTTCCTTTTTCACCATAGCCCTCTATGGGCTTCCAAATATCACATTGCCAATACCACAAGAACTGTCTTAGCGAAAGGCTTCTTGACGGGAAAGCTGTACCTCTGTGAGATGATTTCACAGAACCCAAAGAAGTTTCTCAGAAAGCTTCTTTCTCTTTGTTAACGCAGAATATTTCCTTTGGCCCTATAGTCATCAATGGGATCCGAAATATATGTTCTCAGATTCCACAGAAATAAGGCTAGCAAAGAGATCCACGAAATACAGATGTAACTCTGTGAGATGAATTAACAGAACACTAAGCAGTTTCTCAGAAAGCTTCTTTCCAGGTTTCATCTGAGGATATTTCCTTTTTCACCATAGCCCTCTGTGGGCTTCAAAATATCACTTTGCCAATTCCACAAGCACTGTCTTAGCGAAAGGCTTCTTGAGGGGAAAGCTTTAACTCTGTGAGATGATTTCACAGAACACAAAGAAGTTTCTCAGAAAGCTTCTTTCTCTTTGTTATCGCAGGATATTTCCTTTGGCCCTATATTCATCAATGGGATCCGTAATATCTGTTCTCAGATTCCACAGAAATAAGGCTAGCAAAGAGATCCACGAAATACAGATGTAACTCTGTGAGATGAATTAACAGAACACTAAGCAGTTTCTCAGAAAGCTTCTTTCCAGATTTCATCTGGGGATATTTCCTTTTTCACCATAGCCCTCTGTGGGCTTCCAAATATCACTTTGCCAATTCCACAAGAACTGTCTTAGCGAAAGGCTTCTTGAGGGGAAAGCTGTAACTCTGTGAGATGATTTCACAGAACACAAAGAAGTTTCTCAGAAAGCTTCTTTCTCTTTGTTATCGCAGGATATTTCCTTTGACCCTATAGTCATCAATGGGATCCGAAACATCTGTTCTCAGATTCCACAGAAATAAGGCTAGCAAAGAGATGCACCAAATACACATGTAACTCTGTGGGATGAATTAAGAGAACACTAAGCAGTTTCTCAGAAAGCTTCTTTCCAGATTTCATCTGAGGATATTTCCTTTTTCACCATAGCCCTCTATGGGCTTCCAAATATCACTTTGCCAATTCCACAAGAACTGTCTTAGCGAAAGGCTTCTTGAGGGGAAAGCTGTAACTCTGTGAGATGATTTCACAGAACACAAAGAAGTTTCTCAGAAAGCTTCTTTCTCTTTGTTACCGGAGGATATTTCCTTTGGCCCTATAGTCATCAATGGGATCCGAAATATCTGTTCTCAGATTCCACAGAAATAAGGCTAGCAAAGAGATCCACGAAATACAGATGTAACTCTGTGAGATGAATTAACAGAACACTAAGCAGTTTCTCAGAAAGCTTCTTTCCAGGTTTCATCTGAGGATATTTCCTTTTTCACCGTAGCCCTCTGTGGGCTTCCAAATATCACTTTGCCAATTCCACAAGAACTGTCTTAGCGAAAGGCTTCTTGAGGGGAAAGCTGTAACTCTGTGAGATGATTTCACAGAACACAAAGAAGTTTCTCAGAAAGCTTCTTTCTCTTTGTTATCGGAGGATATTTCCTTTGGCCCTATAGTCTTCAATGGGATCCGAAATATCTGTTCTCAGATTCCACAGAAATAAGGCTAGCAAAGCGATGCACCAAATAGACATGTAACTCTGTGAGATGAATTAACAGAACACTAAGCAGTTTCTCAAAAGGCTTCTTTCCAGATTTCATCTGAGGATATTTCCTTTTTCACCATAGCCCTCTATGGGGTTCCAAATATCACTTTGCCAATTCCACAAGAACTGTCTTAGCGAAAGGCTTCTTGAGGGGAAAGCTGTAACTCTGTGAGATGATTTCACAGAACACAAAGAAGTTTCTCAGAAAGCTTCTTTCTCTTTGTTATCGGAGGATATTTCCTTTGGCCCTATAGTTCTCAAAGGGATCAGAAATATCTGTTCTCAGATTCCACAGAAATAAGGCTAGCAAAGAGATCCACGAAATACACATGTAACTCTGTGAGATGAATTAACAGAACACTAAGCAGTTTCTCAGAAAGCTTCTTTCCAGATTTCCTGTGAGGATATTTCCTTTTTCACCATAGCCCTCTATGGCTTCCAAATATCACATTGCCAATTCCACAAGAACTGTCTTAGCGAAAGGCTTCTTGACGGGATAGCTGTAACTCTGTGAGATGATTTCACAGAACCCAAAGAAGTTTCTCAGAAAGCTTCTTTCTCTTTGTTATCGCAGGATATTTCCTTTGTCCCTATAGTCATCAATGGGATCCGAAACATCTGTTCTCAGATTCCACAGAAATAAGGCTAGCAAAGAGAAGCACCAAATACACATGTAACTCTGTGAGATGAATTAACAGAACACTAAGCAGTTTCTCAGAAAGCTTCTTTCCAGATTTCATCTGAGGATATTTCCTTTTTCATCATAGCCCTCTATGGGCTTCCAAATATCACTTTGCCAATTCCACAAGAACTGTCTTAGCGAAAGGCTTCTTGAGGGGAAAGCTGTAACTCTGTGAGATGATTTCACAGAACCCAAAGAAGTTTCTCAGAAAGCTTCTTTCTCTTTGTTATCGCAGGATATTTCCTTTGTCCCTATAGTCATCAATGGGATCCGAAATATCTGTTCTCAGATTCCACAGAAATAAGGCTAGCAAAGAGATGCACCAAATACACATGTAACTCTGTGAGATGAATTAACAGAACACTAAGCAGTTTCTCAGAAAGCTTCTTTCCAGATTTCATCTGAGGATATTTCCTTTTTCACCATAGCCCTCTATGGGCTTCCAAATATCACATTGCCAATTCCACAAGAACTGTCTTAGCGAAAGGCTTCTTGACGGGATAGCTGTAACTCTGTGAGATGATTTCACAGAACCCAAAGAAGTTTCTCAGAAAGCTTCTTTCTCTTTGTTATCGCAGGATATTTCCTTTGGCCCTATAGTCATCAATGGGATCCGAAACATCTGTTCTCAGATTCCACAGAAATAAGGCTAGCAAAGAGATGCACCAAATACACATGTAACTCTGTGAGATGAATTAACAGAACACTAAGCAGTTTCTCAGAAAGCTTCTTTCCAGATTTCATCTGAGGATATTTCCTTTTTCACCATAGCCCTCTATGGGCTTCCAAATATCACTTTGCCAGTTCCACAAGAACTGTCTTAGCGAAAGGCTTCTTGAGGGGAAAGCTGTAACTCTGTGAGATGATTTCACAGAACCCAAAGAAGTTTCTCAGAAAGCTTCTTTCTCTTTGTTATCAGAGGATATTTCCTTTGGCCCTATAGTCATCAATGGGATCCGAAACATCTGTTCTCAGATTCCACAGAAATAAGGCTAGCAAAGAGATCCACGAAATACAGATGTAACTCTGTGAGATGAATTAACAGAACACTAAGCAGTTTCTCAGAAAGCTTCTTTCCAGATTTCATCTGAGGATATTTCCTTTTTCACCATAGCCCTCTATGGGCTTCCAAATATCACATTGCCAATTCCACAAGAACTGTCTTAGCGAAAGGCTTCTTGACGGGATAGCTGTAACTCTGTGAGATGATTTCACAGAACCCAAAGAAGTTTCTCAGAAAGCTTCTTTCTCTTTGTTATCGGAGGATATTTCCTTTGGCCCTATAGTCATCAATGGGATCCGAAACATCTGTTCTCAGATTCCACAGAAATAAGGCTAGCAAAGAGATGCACCAAATACACATGTAACTCTGTGAGATGAATTAAGAGAACACTAAGCAGTTTCTCAGAAAGCTTCTTTCCAGATTTCATCTGAGGATATTTCCTTTTTCACCATTGCCCTCTATGGGCTTCCAAATATCACTTTGCCAATTCCACAAGAACTGTCTTAGCGAAAGGCTTCTTGAGGGGAAAGCTGTAACTCTGTGAGATGATTTCACAGAACACAAAGAAGTTTCTCAGAAAGCTTCTTTCTCTTTGTTATCGGAGGATATTTCCTTTGGCCCTATAGTCATCTATGGGATCCGAAATATCTGTTCTCAGATTCCACAGAAATAAGGCTAGCAAAGAGATCCACGAAATACAGATGTAACTCTGTGAGATGAATTAACAGAACACTAAGCAGTTTCTCAGAAAGCTTCTTTCCAGATTTCATCTGGGGATATTTCCTTTTTTACCATAGCCCTCTGTGGGCTTCCAAATATCACTTTGCCAATTCCACAAGAACTGTCTTAGCGAAAGGCTTCTTGAGGGGAAATCTGTAACTCTGTGAGATGATTTCATAGAACCCAAAGAAGTTTCTCAGAAAGCTTCTTTCTCTTTGTTATCGCAGGATATTTCCTTTGGCCCTATAGTCATCAATGGGATCCGAAATATATGTTCTCAGATTCCACAGAAATAAGGCTAGCAAAGAGATGCACCAAATACACATGTAACTCTGTGAGATGAATTAACAGAACACTAAGCAGTTTCTCAGAAAGCTTCTTTCCAGATTTCATCTGGGGATATTTCCTTTTTCACCATAGCCCTCTGTGGGCTTCCAAATATCACTTTGCCAATTCCACAAGAACTCTCTTAGCGAAAGGCTTCTTGAGGGGAAAGCTGTAACTCTGTGAGATGATTTCACAGAACACAAAGAAGTTTCTCAGAAAGCTTCTTTCTCTTTGTTATCGCAGGATATTTCCTTTGGCCCTATAGTCATCAATGGGATCCGAAACATCTGTTCTCAGATTCCACAGAAATAAGGCTAGCAAAGAGATGCACCAAATACACATGTAACTCTGTGGGATGAATTAAGAGAACACTAAGCAGTTTCTCAGAAAGCTTCTTTCCAGATTTCATCTGAGGATATTTCCTTTTTCACCATAGCCCTCTATGGGCTTCCAAATATCACTTTGCCAATTCCACAAGAACTGTCTTAGCGAAAGGCTTCTTGAGGGGAAAGCTGTAACTCTGTGAGATGATTTCACAGAACACAAAGAAGTTTCTCAGAAAGCTTCTTTCTCTTTGTTACCGGAGGATATTTCCTTTGGCCCTATAGTCATCAATGGGATCCGAAATATCTGTTCTCAGATTCCACAGAAATAAGGCTAGCAAAGAGATCCACGAAATACAGATGTAACTCTGTGAGATGAATTAACAGAACACTAAGCAGTTTCTCAGAAAGCTTCTTTCCAGGTTTCATCTGAGGATATTTCCTTTTTCACCGTAGCCCTCTGTGGGCTTCCAAATATCACTTTGCCAATTCCACAAGAACTGTCTTAGCGAAAGGCTTCTTGAGGGGAAAGCTGTAACTCTGTGAGATGATTTCACAGAACACAAAGAAGTTTCTCAGAAAGCTTCTTTCTCTTTGTTATCGGAGGATATTTCCTTTGGCCCTATAGTCTTCAATGGGATCCGAAATATCTGTTCTCAGATTCCACAGAAATAAGGCTAGCAAAGCGATGCACCAAATAGACATGTAACTCTGTGAGATGAATTAACAGAACACTAAGCAGTTTCTCAAAAGGCTTCTTTCCAGATTTCATCTGAGGATATTTCCTTTTTCACCATAGCCCTCTATGGGGTTCCAAATATCACTTTGCCAATTCCACAAGAACTGTCTTAGCGAAAGGCTTCTTGAGGGGAAAGCTGTAACTCTGTGAGATGATTTCACAGAACACAAAGAAGTTTCTCAGAAAGCTTCTTTCTCTTTGTTATCGGAGGATATTTCCTTTGGCCCTATAGTTCTCAAAGGGATCAGAAATATCTGTTCTCAGATTCCACAGAAATAAGGCTAGCAAAGAGATCCACGAAATACACATGTAACTCTGTGAGATGAATTAACAGACCACTAAGCAGTTTCTCAGAAAGCTTCTTTCCAGATTTCCTGTGAGGATATTTCCTTTTTCACCATAGCCCTCTATGGCTTCCAAATATCACATTGCCAATTCCACAAGAACTGTCTTAGCGAAAGGCTTCTTGACGGGATAGCTGTAACTCTGTGAGATGATTTCACAGAACCCAAAGAAGTTTCTCAGAAAGCTTCTTTCTCTTTGTTATCGCAGGATATTTCCTTTGTCCCTATAGTCATCAATGGGATCCGAAACATCTGTTCTCAGATTCCACAGAAATAAGGCTAGCAAAGAGAAGCACCAAATACACATGTAACTCTGTGAGATGAATTAACAGAACACTAAGCAGTTTCTCAGAAAGCTTCTTTCCAGATTTCATCTGAGGATATTTCCTTTTTCATCATAGCCCTCTATGGGCTTCGAAATATCACTTTGCCAATTCCACAAGAACTGTCTTAGCGAAAGGCTTCTTGAGGGGAAAGCTGTAACTCTGTGAGATGATTTCACAGAACCCAAAGAAGTTTCTCAGAAAGCTTCTTTCTCTTTGTTATCGCAGGATATTTCCTTTGTCCCTATAGTCATCAATGGGATCCGAAATATCTGTTCTCAGATTCCACAGAAATAAGGCTAGCAAAGAGATGCACCAAATACACATGTAACTCTGTGAGATGAATTAACAGAACACTAAGCAGTTTCTCAGAAAGCTTCTTTCCAGATTTCATCTGAGGATATTTCCTTTTTCACCATAGCCCTCTATGGGCTTCCAAATATCACATTGCCAATTCCACAAGAACTGTCTTAGCGAAAGGCTTCTTGACGGGATAGCTGTAACTCTGTGAGATGATTTCACAGAACCCAAAGAAGTTTCTCAGAAAGCTTCTTTCTCTTTGTTATCGCAGGATATTTCCTTTGGCCCTATAGTCATCAATGGGATCCGAAACATCTGTTCTCAGATTCCACAGAAATAAGGCTAGCAAAGAGATGCACCAAATACACATGTAACTCTGTGAGATGAATTAACAGAACACTAAGCAGTTTCTCAGAAAGCTTCTTTCCAGATTTCATCTGAGGATATTTCCTTTTTCACCATAGCCCTCTATGGGCTTCCAAATATCACTTTGCCAGTTCCACAAGAACTGTCTTAGCGAAAGGCTTCTTGAGGGGAAAGCTGTAACTCTGTGAGATGATTTCACAGAACCCAAAGAAGTTTCTCAGAAAGCTTCTTTCTCTTTGTTATCAGAGGATATTTCCTTTGGCCCTATAGTAATCAATGGGATCCGAAACATCTGTTCTCAGATTCCACAGAAATAAGGCTAGCAAAGAGATCCACGAAATACAGATGTAACTCTGTGAGATGAATTAACAGAACACTAAGCAGTTTCTCAGAAAGCTTCTTTCCAGATTTCATCTGAGGATATTTCCTTTTTCACCATAGCCCTCTATGGGCTTCCAAATATCACATTGCCAATTCCACAAGAACTGTCTTAGCGAAAGGCTTCTTGACGGGATAGCTGTAACTCTGTGAGATGATTTCACAGAACCCAAAGAAGTTTCTCAGAAAGCTTCTTTCTCTTTGTTATCGGAGGATATTTCCTTTGGCCCTATAGTCATCAATGGGATCCGAAACATCTGTTCTCAGATTCCACAGAAATAAGGCTAGCAAAGAGATGCACCAAATACACATGTAACTCTGTGAGATGAATTAAGAGAACACTAAGCAGTTTCTCAGAAAGCTTCTTTCCAGATTTCATCTGAGGATATTTCCTTTTTCACCATTGCCCTCTATGGGCTTCCAAATATCACTTTGCCAATTCCACAAGAACTGTCTTAGCGAAAGGCTTCTTGAGGGGAAAGCTGTAACTCTGTGAGATGATTTCACAGAACACAAAGAAGTTTCTCAGAAAGCTTCTTTCTCTTTGTTATCGGAGGATATTTCCTTTGGCCCTATAGTCATCTATGGGATCCGAAATATCTGTTCTCAGATTCCACAGAAATAAGGCTAGCAAAGAGATCCACGAAATACAGATGTAACTCTGTGAGATGAATTAACAGAACACTAAGCAGTTTCTCAGAAAGCTTCTTTCCAGATTTCATCTGGGGATATTTCCTTTTTTACCATAGCCCTCTGTGGGCTTCCAAATATCACTTTGCCAATTCCACAAGAACTGTCTTAGCGAAAGGCTTCTTGAGGGGAAATCTGTAACTCTGTGAGATGATTTCATAGAACCCAAAGAAGTTTCTCAGAAAGCTTCTTTCTCTTTGTTATCGCAGGATATTTCCTTTGGCCCTATAGTCATCAATGGGATCCGAAATATCTGTTCTCAGATTCCACAGAAATAAGGCTAGCAAAGAGATGCACCAAATACACATGTAACTCTGTGAGATGAATTAACAGAACACTAAGCAGTTTCTCAGAAAGCTTCTTTCCAGATTTCATCTGAGGATATTTCCTTTTTCACCATAGCCCTCTATGGGCTTCCAAATATCACATTGCCAATACCACAAGAACTGTCTTAGTGAAAGGCTTCTTGACGGGAAAGCTGTAACTCTGTGAGATGATTTCACAGAACCCAAAGAAGTTTCTTAGAAAGCTTCTTTCTCTTTGTTAACGCAGAATATTTCCTTTGGCCCTATAGTCATCAATGGGATCCGAAATATATGTTCTCAGATTCCACAGAAATAAGGCTAGCAAAGAGATCCACGAAATACAGATGTAACTCTGTGAGATGGATTAACAGAACACTAAGCAGTTTCTCAGAAAGCTTCTTTCCAGGTTTCATCTGAGGATATTTCCTTTTTCACCATAGCCCTCTATGGGGTTCCAAATATCACTTTGCCAATTCCACAAGAACTGTCTTAGCGAAAGGCTTCTTGAGGGGAAAGCTGTAACTCTGTGAGATGATTTCACAGAACACAAAGAAGTTTCTCAGAAAGCTTCTTTCTCTTTGTTATCGGAGGATATTTCCTTTGGCCCTATAGTTCTCAAAGGGATCAGAAATATCTGTTCTCAGATTCCACAGAAATAAGGCTAGAAAAGAGATCCACGAAATACACATGTAACTCTGTGAGATGAATTAACAGAACACTAAGCAGTTTCTCAGAAAGCTTCTTTCCAGATTTCCTGTGAGGATATTTCCTTTTTCACCATAGCCCTCTATGGCTTCCAAATATCACTTTGCCAATTCCACAAGAACTGTCTTAGCGAAAGGCTTCTTGAGGGGAAAGCTGTAACTCTGTGAGATGATTTCACAGAACACAAAGAAGTTTCTCAGAAAGCTTCTTTCTCTTTGTTATCGGAGGATATTTCCTTTGGCCCTATAGTTCTCAAAGGGATCAGAAATATCTGTTCTCAGATTCCACAGAAATAAGGCTAGAAAAGAGATCCACGAAATACACATGTAACTCTGTGAGATGAATTAACAGAACACTAAGCAGTTTCTCAGAAAGCTTCTTTCCAGATTTCCTGTGAGGATATTTCCTTTTTCACCATAGCCCTCTATGGCTTCCAAATATCACATTGCCAATTCCACAAGAACTGTCTTAGCGAAAGGCTTCGGAACGGGAAAGCTGTAACTCTGTGAGATGATTTCACAGAACCCAAAGAAGTTTCTCAGAAAGCTTCTTTCTCTTTGTTATCGCAGGATATTTCCTTTGGCCCTATAGTCATCAATGGGATCCGAAACATCTGTTCTCAGATTCCACAGAAATAAGGCTAGCAAAGAGAAGCACCAAATACACATGTAACTCTGTGAGATGAATTTACAGAACACTAAGCAGTTTCTCAGAAAGCTTCTTTCCAGATTTCATCTGAGGATATTTCCTTTTTCACCATAGCCCTCTGGGGGCTTCCAAATATCACTTTGCCAATTCCACAAGAAATGTCTTAGCGAAAGGCTTCTCGAGGGGAAAGCTGTAACTCTGTGAGATGATTTCACAGAACACAAAGAAGTTTCTCAGAAAGCTTCTTTCTCTTTGTTATCGGAGGCTATTTCCTTTGGCCCTATAGTCATCAATGGGATCCGAAATATCTGTTCTCAGATTCCACAGAAATAAGGCTAGCAAAGAGAAGCACCAAATACACATGTAACTCTGTGAGATGAATTAACAGAACACTAAGCAGTTTCTCAGAAAGCTTCTTTCCAGATTTCATCTGGGGATATTTCCTTTTTCACCATAGCCCTCTATGGGCTTCCAAATATCACTTTGCCAATTCCCCAAGAACTGTCTTAGCGAAAGGCTTCTTGAGGGGAAAGCTGTAACTCTGTTAGATGATTTCACAGAACCCAAAGAAGTTTCTCAGAAAGCTTCTTTCTCTTTGTTATCGCAGGATATTTCCTTTGGCCCTATAGTCATCAATGGGATCCGAAATATCTGTTCTCAGATTCCACAGAAATAAGGCTAGCAAAGCGATGCACCAAATACACATGTAACTCTGTGAGATGAATTAACAGAACACTAAGCAGTTTCTCAGAAAGCTTCTTTCCATATTTCATCTGAGGATATTTCCTTTTTCACCATAGCCCTCTATGGCTTCCAAATATCACTTTGCCAATTCCACAAGAACTGTCTTAGCGAAAGGCTTCTTGAGGGGAAAGCTGTAACTCTGTGAGATGATTTCACAGAACACAAAGAAGTTTCTCAGAAAGCTTCTTTCTCTTTGTTATCGGAGGATATTACCTTTGGCCCTATAGTCATCAAAGGGATCCGAAATATCTGTTCTCAGATTCCACAGAAATAAGGCTAGCAAAGAGATCCACGAAATACAGATGTAACTCTGTGAGATGAATTAACAGAACACTAAGCAGTTTCTCAGAAAGCTTCTTTCCAGATTTCATCTGGGGATATTTCCTTTTTCACCATAGCCCTCTGTGGGCTTCCAAATATCACTTTGCCAATTCCACAAGAACTGTCTTAGCGAAAGGCTTCTTGAGGGGAAAGCTGTAACTCTGAGATGATTTCACAGAACACAAAGAAGTTTCTCAGAAAGCTTCTTTCTCTTTGTTATCGCAGGATATTTCCTTTGGCCCTATAGTCATCAATGGGATCCGAAATATCTGTTCTCAGATTCCACAGAAATAAGGCTAGCAAAGAGATGCACCAAATAGACATGTAACTCTGTGAGATGAATTAACAGAACACTAAGCAGTTTCTCAAAAGGCTTCTTTCCAGATTTCATCTGAGGATATTTCCTTTTTCACCATAGCCCTCTATGGGGTTCCAAATATCACATTGCCAATTCCACAAAAACTGTCTTAGCGAAAGGCTTCTTGACGGGAAAGCTGTAACTCTGTGAGATGATTTCACAGAACCCAAAGAATTTTCTCAGAAAGCTTCTTTCTCTTTGTTATCGCAGGATATTTCCTTTGTCCCTATAGTCATCAATGGGATCCGAAATATCTGTTCTCAGATTCCACAGAAATAAGGCTAGCAAAGCGATGCACCAAATACACATGTAACTCTGTGAGATGAATTAACAGAACACTAAGCAGTTTCTCAGAAAGCTTCTTTCCATATTTCATCTGAGGATATTTCCTTTTTCACCATAGCCCTCTATGGCTTCCAAATATCACTTTGCCAATTCCACAAGAACTGTCTTAGCGAAAGGCTTCTTGAGGGGAAAGCTGTAACTCTGTGAGATGATTTCACAGAACACAAAGAAGTTTCTCAGAAACCTTCTTTCTCTTTGTTATCGGAGGATATTTCCTTTGGCCCTATAGTCATCAAAGGGATCCGAAATATCTGTTCTCAGATTCCACAGAAATAAGGCTAGCAAAGAGATCCACGAAATACAGATGTAACTCTGTGAGATGAATTAACTGAACACTAAGAAGTTTCTCAGAAAGCTTCTTTCCAGATTTCATCTGAGGATATTTCCTTTTTCACCATAGCCCTCTATGGGCTTCCAAATATCACATTGCCAATACCACAAGAACTGTCTTAGTGAAAGGCTTCTTGACGGGAAAGCTGTAACTCTGTGAGATGATTTCACAGAACACAAAGAAGTTTCTCAGAAAGCTTCTTTCTCTTTGTTAACCCAGAATATTTCCTTTGGCCCTATAGTCATCAATGGGATCCGAAATATATGTTCTCAGATTCCACAGAAATAAGGCTAGCAAAGAGATCCACGAAATACAGATGTAACTCTGTGAGATGAATTAACAGAACACTAAGCAGTTTCTCAGAAAGCTTCTTTCCAGGTTTCATCTGAGGATATTTCCTTTTTCACCATAGCCCTCTGTGGGCTTCCAAATATCACTTTGCCAATTCCACAAGCACTGTCTTAGCGAAAGGCTTATTGAGGGGAAAGCTGTAACTCTGTGAGATGATTTCACAGAACACAAAGAAGTTTCTCAGAAAGCTTCTTTCTCTTTGTTATCGGAGGATATTTCCTTTGGCCCTATAGTCATCAATGGGATCCGTAATATCTGTTCTCAGATTCCACAGAAATAAGGCTAGCAAAGAGATCCACGAAATACAGATGTAACTCTGTGAGATGAATTAACAGAACACTAAGCAGTTTCTCAGAAAGCTTCTTTCCAGATTTCATCTGGGGATATTTCCTTTTTTACCATAGCCCTCTGTGGGCTTCCAAATATCACTTTGCCAATTCCACAAGAACTGTCTTAGCGAAAGGCTTCTTGAGGGGAAATCTGTAACTCTGTGAGATGATTTCATAGAACCCAAAGAAGTTTCTCAGAAAGCTTCTTTCTCTTTGTTATCGCAGGATATTTCCTTTGGCCCTATAGTCATCAATGGGATCCGAAATATCTGTTCTCAGATTCCACAGAAATAAGGCTAGCAAAGCGATGCACCAAATACACATGTAACTCTGTGAGATGAATTAACAGAACACTAAGCAGTTTCTCAGAAAGCTTCTTTCCATTTTTCATCTGAGGATATTTCCTTTTTCACCATAGCCCTCTATGGCTTCCAAATATCACTTTTCCAATTCCACAAGAACTGTCTTAGCGAAAGGCTTCTTGAGGGGAAAGCTGTAACTCTGTGAGATGATTTCACAGAACCCAAAGAAGTTTCTCAGAAAGCTTCTTTCTCTTTGTTATCGCAGGATATTTCCTTTGGCCCTATAGTCATCAATGGGATTCGAAACATCTGTTCTCAGATTCCACAGAAATAAGGCTAGCAAAGCGATGCACCAAATACACATGTAACTCTGTGAGATGAATTAACAGAACACTAAGCAGTTTCTCAGAAAGCTTCTTTCCATATTTCATCTGAGGATATTTCCTTTTTCACCATAGCCCTCTATGGCTTCCAAATATCACTTTTCCAATTCCACAAGAACTGTCTTAGCCAAAGGCTTCTTGAGGGGAAAGCTGTAACTCTGTGAGATGATTTCACAGAACACAAAGAAGTTTCTCAGAAAGCTTCTTTCTCTTTGTTATCGGAGGATATTTCCTTTGGCCCTATAGTCTTCAAAGGGATCCGAAATATCTGTTCTCAGATTCCACAGAAATAAGGCTGCAAAGAGATGCACCAAATACACATGTAACTCTGTGAGATGAATTAACAGAACACTAAGCAGTTTCTCAGAAAGCTTCTTTCCAGATTTCATCTGAGGATATTTCCTTTTTCACCAGAGCCCTCTATGGGCTTCCAAATATCACTTTGCCAATTCCACAAGAACTGTCTTAGCGAAAGGCTTCTTGAGGGGAAAGCTGTAACTCTGTGAGATGATTTCACAGAACACAAAGAAGTTTCTCAGAAAGCTTCTTTCTCTTTGTTATCGGAGGATATTTCCTTTGGCCCTATAGTCATCAATGGGATCCGAAATATCTGTTCTCAGATTCCACAGAAATAAGGCTAGCAAAGAGATCCACGAAATACAGATGTAACATTGTGAGATGAATTAACAGAACACTAAGGAGTTTCTCAGAAAGCTTCTTTCCAGGTTTCATCTGAGGATATTTCCTTTTTCACCGTAGCCCTCTGTGGGCTTCCAAATATCACTTTGCCAATTCCACAAGAACTGTCTTAGCGAAAGGCTTCTTGAGGGGAAAGCTGTAACTCTGTGAGATGATTTCACAGAACACAAAGAAGTTTCTCAGAAAGCTTCTTTCTCTTTGTTATCGGAGGATATTTCCTTTGGCCCTATAGTCTTCAAAGGGATCCGAAATATCTGTTCTCAGATTCCACAGAAATAAGGCTAGCAAAGAGATGCACCAAATACACATGTAACTCTGTGAGATGAATTAACAGAACACTAAGCAGTTTCTCAGAAAGCTTCTTTCCAGATTTCATCTGAGGATATTTCCTTTTTCACCATAGCCCTCTATGGGCTTCCAAATATCACTTTGCCAATTCCACAAGAACTGTCTTAGCGAAAGGCTTCTTGAGGGGAAAGCTGTAACTCTGTGAGATGATTTCACAGAACACAAAGAAGTTTCTCAGAAAGCTTCTTTCTCTTTGTTATCGGAGGATATTTCCTTTGGCCCTATAGTCATCAATGGGATCCGAAATATCTGTTCTCAGATTCCACAGAAATAAGGCTAGCAAAGAGATCCACGAAATACAGATGTAACTCTGTGAGATGAATTAACAGAACACTAAGCAGTTTCTCAGAAAGCTTCTTTCCAGATTTCATCTGGGGATATTTCCTTTTTCACCATAGCCCTCTGTGGGCTTCCAAATATCACTTGGCAATTCCACAAGAACTGTCTTAGCGAAAGGCTTCTTGAGGGGAAAGCTGTAACTCTGTGAGATGATTTCACAGAACCCAAAGAAGTTTCTCAGAAAGCTTCTTTCTATTTGTTATCGCAGGATATTTCCTTTGGCCCTATAGTCATCAATGGGATCCGAAATATCTGTTCTCAGATTCCACAGAAATAAGGCTAGCAAAGAGATGCACCAAATACACATGTAACTCTGTGAGATGAATTAACAGAACACTAAGCAGTTTCTCAGAAAGCTTCTTTCCAGATTTCATCTGAGGATATTTCCTTTTTTACCATAGCCCTCTATGGGCTTCCAAATATCACATTGCCAATTCCACAAGAACTGTCTTAGCGAAAGGCTTCTTGACGGGATAGCTGTAACTCTGTGAGATGATTTCACAGAACCCAAAGAAGTTTCTCAGAAAGCTTCTTTCTCTTTGTTATCGCAGGATATTTCCTTTGGCCCTATAGTCATCAATGGGATCCAAAACATCTGTTCTCAGATTCCACAGAAATAAGGCTAGCAAAGAGATGCACCAAATACACATGTAACTCTGTGAGATGAATTAAGAGAACACTAAGCAGTTTCTCAGAAAGATTCTTTCCAGATTTCATCTGAGGATATTTCCTTTTTCACCATAGCCCTCTATGGGCTTCCAAATATCACTTTGCCAATTCCACAAGAACTGTCTTAGCGAAAGGCTTCTTGACGGGATAGCTGTAACTCTGTGAGATGATTTCACAGAACCCAAAGAAGTTTCTCAGAAAGCTTCTTTCTCTTTGTTATCGCAGGATATTTCCTTTGGCCCTATAGTCATCAATGGGATCCGAAACATCTGTTCTCAGATTCCACAGAAATAAGGCTAGCAAAGAGATGCACCAAATACACATGTAACTCTGTGGGATGAATTAAGAGAACACTAAGCAGTTTCTCAGAAAGCTTCTTTCCATATTTCATCTGAGGATATTTCCTTTTTCACCATAGCCCTCTATGGCTTCCAAATATCACTTTTCCAATTCCACAAGAACTGTCTTAGCGAAAGGCTTCTTGAGGGGAAAGCTGTAACTCTGTGAGATGATTTCACAGAACCCAAAGAAGTTTCTCAGAAAGCTTCTTTCTCTTTGTTATCGGAGGATATTTCCTTTGGCCCTATAGTCTTCAAAGGGATCCGAAATATCTGTTCTCAGATTCCACAGAAATAAGGCTAGCAAAGAGATGCACCAAATACACATGTAACTCTGTGAGATGAATTAACAGAACACTAAGCAGTTTCTCAGAAAGCTTCTTTCCAGATTTCATCTGAGGATATTTCCTTTTTCACCAGAGCCCTCTATGGGCTTCCAAATATCACTTTGCCAATTCCACAAGAACTGTCTTAGCGAAAGGCTTCTTGAGGGGAAAGCTGTAACTCTGTGAGATGATTTCACAGAACACAAAGAAGTTTCTCAGAAAGCTTCTTTCTCTTTGTTATCGGAGGATATTTCCTTTGGCCCTATAGTCATCAATGGGATCCGAAATATCTGTTCTCAGATTCCACAGAAATAAGGCTAGCAAAGAGATCCACGAAATACAGATGTAACTCTGTGAGATGAATTAACAGAACACTAAGGAGTTTCTCAGAAAGCTTCTTTCCAGGTTTCATCTGAGGATATTTCCTTTTTCACCGTAGCCCTCTGTGGGCTTCCAAATATCACTTTGCCAATTCCACAAGAACTGTCTTAGCGAAAGGCTTCTTGAGGGGAAAGCTGTAACTCTGTGAGATGATTTCACAGAACACAAAGAAGTTTCTCAGAAAGCTTCTTTCTCTTTGTTATCGGAGGATATTTCCTTTGGCCCTATAGTCTTCAAAGGGATCCGAAATATCTGTTCTCAGATTCCACAGAAATAAGGCTAGCAAAGAGATGCACCAAATACACATGTAACTCTGTGAGATGAATTAACAGAACACTAAGCAGTTTCTCAGAAAGCTTCTTTCCAGATTTCATCTGAGGATATTTCCTTTTTCACCATAGCCCTCTATGGGCTTCCAAATATCACTTTGCCAATTCCACAAGAACTGTCTTAGCGAAAGGCTTCTTGAGGGGAAAGCTGTAACTCTGTGAGATGATTTCACAGAACACAAAGAAGTTTCTCAGAAAGCTTCTTTCTCTTTGTTATCGGAGGATATTTCCTTTGGCCCTGTAGTCATCAATGGGATCCGAAATATCTGTTCTCAGATTCCACAGAAATAAGGCTAGCAAAGAGATCCACAAAATACAGATGTAACTCTGTGAGATGAATTAACAGAACACTAAGCAGTTTCTCAGAAAGCTTCTTTCCAGATTTCATCTGGGGATATTTCCTTTTTCACCATAGCCCTCTGTGGGCTTCCAAATATCACTTGGCAATTCCACAAGAACTGTCTTAGCGAAAGGCTTCTTGAGGGGAAAGCTGTAACTCTGTGAGATGATTTCACAGAACCCAAAGAAGTTTCTCAGAAAGCTTCTTTCTATTTGTTATCGCAGGATATTTCCTTTGGCCCTATAGTCATCAATGGGATCCGAAATATCTGTTCTCAGATTCCACAGAAATAAGGCTAGCAAAGAGATGCACCAAATACACATGTAACTCTGTGAGATGAATTAACAGAACACTAAGCAGTTTCTCAGAAAGCTTCTTTCCAGATTTCATTTGAGGATATTTCCTTTTTTACCATAGCCCTCTATGGGCTTCCAAATATCACATTGCCAATTCCACAAGAACTGTCTTAGCGAAAGGCTTCTTGACGGGATAGCTGTAACTCTGTGAGATGATTTCACAGAACCCAAAGAAGTTTCTCAGAAAGCTTCTTTCTCTTTGTTATCGCAGGATATTTCCTTTGGCCCTATAGTCATCAATGGGATCCAAAACATCTGTTCTCAGATTCCACAGAAATAAGGCTAGCAAAGAGATGCACCAAATACACATGTAACTCTGTGAGATGAATTAAGAGAACACTAAGCAGTTTCTCAGAAAGATTCTTTCCAGATTTCATCTGAGGATATTTCGTTTTTCACCATAGCCCTCTATGGGCTTCCAAATATCACTTTGCCAATTCCACAAGAACTGTCTTAGCGAAAGGCTTCTTGACGGGATAGCTGTAACTCTGTGAGATGATTTCACAGAACCCAAAGAAGTTTCTCAGAAAGCTTCTTTCTCTTTGTTATCGCAGGATATTTCCTTTGGCCCTATAGTCATCAATGGGATCCGAAACATCTGTTCTCAGATTCCACAGAAATAAGGCTAGCAAAGAGATGCACCAAATACACATGTAACTCTGTGGGATGAATTAAGAGAACACTAAGCAGTTTCTCAGAAAGCTTCTTTCCAGATTTCATCTGAGGATATTTCCTTTTTCACCATAGCCCTCTATGGGCTTCCAAATATCACTTTGCCAATTCCACAAGAACTGTCTTAGCGAAAGGCTTCTTGAGGGGAAAGCTGTAACTCTGTGAGATGATTTCACAGAACACAAAGAAGTTTCTCAGAAACCTTCTTTCTCTTTGTTATCGGAGGATATTTCCTTTGGCCCTATAGTCATCAATGGGATCCGAAATATCTGTTCTCAGATTCCACAGAAATAAGGCTAGCAAAGAGATCCACGAAATACAGATGTAACTCTGTGAGATGAATTAACAGAACACTAAGCAGTTTCTCAGAAAGCTTCTTTCCAGGTTTCATCTGAGGATATTTCCTTTTTCACCGTAGCCCTCTGTGGGCTTCCAAATATCACTTTGCCAATTCCACAAGAACTGTCTTAGCGAAAGGCTTCTTGAGGGGAAAGCTGTAACTCTGTGAGATGATTTCACAGAACACAAAGAAGTTTCTCAGAAAGCTTCTTTCTCTTTGTTATCGGAGGATATTTCCTTTGGCCCTATAGTCTTCAATGGGATCCGAAATATCTGTTCTCAGATTCCACAGAAATAAGGCTAGCAAAGAGATGCACCAAATAGACATGTAACTCTGTGAGATGAATTAACAGAACACTAAGCAGTTTCTCAGAAAGCTTCTTTCCAGATTTCATCTAAGGATATTTCCTTTTTTACCATAGCCCTCTATGGGCTTCCAAATATCACATTGCCAATTCCACAAGAACTGTCTTAGCGAAAGGCTTCTTGACGGGATAGCTGTAACTCTGTGAGATGATTTCACAGAACCCAAAGAAGTTTCTCAGAAAGCTTCTTTCTCTTTGTTATCGCAGGATATTTCCTTTGGCCCTATAGTCATCAATGGGATCCGAAACATCTGTTCTCAGATTCCACAGAAATAAGGCTAGCAAAGAGAAGCACCAAATACACATGTAACTCTGTGAGATGAATTAACAGAACACTAAGCAGTTTCTCAGAAAGCTTCTTTCCAGATTTCATCTGAGGATATATCCTTTTTCACCATAGCCCTCTATGGCTTCCAAATATCACTTTTCCAATTCCACAAGAAGTGTCTTAGCGAAAGGCTTCTTGAGGGGAAAGCTGTAACTCTGTGAGATGATTTCACAGAACCGAAAGAAGTTTCTCAGAAAGCTTCTTTCTCTTTGTTATCGGAGGATATTTCCTTTGGCCCTATAGTCTTCAAAGGGATCCGAAATATCTGTTCTCAGATTCCACAGAAATAAGGCTAGCAAAGAGATGCACCAAATACACATGTAACTCTGTGAGATGAATTAACAGAACACTAAGCAGTTTCTCAGAAAGCTTCTTTCCAGATTTCATCTGAGGATATTTCCTTTTTCACCATAGCCCTCTATGGGCTTCCAAATATCACTTTGCCAATTCCACAAGAACTGTCTTAGCGAAAGGCTTCTTGAGGGGAAAGCTGTAACTCTGTGAGATGATTTCACAGAACACAAAGAAGTTTCTCAGAAAGCTTCTTTCTCTTTGTTATCGGAGGATATTTCCTTTGGCCCTATAGTCATCAATGGGATCCGAAATATCTGTTCTCAGATTCCACAGAAATAAGGCTAGCAAAGAGATCCACGAAATACAGATGTAACTCTGTGAGATGAATTAACAGAACACTAAGCAGTTTCTCAGAAAGCTTCTTTCCAGGTTTCATCTGAGGATATTTCCTTTTTCACCGTAGCCCTCTGTGGGCTTCCAAATATCACTTTGCCAATTCCACAAGAACTGTCTTAGCGAAAGGCTTCTTGAGGGGAAAGCTGTAACTCTGTGAAATGATTTCACAGAACACAAAGAAGTTTCTCAGAAAGCTTCTTTCTCTTTGTTATCGGAGGATATTTCCTTTGGCCCTATAGTCTTCAAAGGGATCCGAAATATCTGTTCTCAGATTCCACAGAAATAAGGCTAGCAAAGAGATGCACCAAATACACATGTAACTCTGTGAGATGAATTAACAGAACACTAAGCAGTTTCTGAGAAAGCTTCTTTCCAGATTTCATCTGAGGATATTTCCTTTTTCACCATAGCCCTCTATGGACTTCCAAATATCACTTTGCCAATTCCACAAGAACTGTCTTAGCGAAAGGCTTCTTGAGGGGAAAGCTGTAACTCTGTGAGATGATTTCACAGAACACAAAGAAGTTTCTCAGAAAGCTTCTTTCTCTTTGTTATCGGAGGATATTTCCTTTGGCCCTATAGTCATCAATGGGATCCGAAATATCTGTTCTCAGATTCCACAGAAATAAGACTAGCAAAGAGATCCACGAAATACAGATGTAACTCTGTGAGATGAATTAACAGAACACTAAGCAGTTTCTCAGAAAGCTTCTTTCCAGATTTCATCTGGGGATATTTCCTTTTTCACCATAGCCCTCTGTGGGCTTCCAAATATCACTTTGCCAATTCCACAAGAACTGTCTTAGCGAAAGGCTTCTTGACGGGAAAGCTGTAACTCTGTGAGATGATTTCACAGAACCCAAAGAAGTTTCTCAGAAAGCTTCTTTCTCTTTGTTATCGCAGGATATTTCCTTTGGCCCTATAGTCATCAATGGGATCCGAAACATCTGTTCTCAGATTCCACAGAAATAAGGCTAGCAAAGAGATGCACCAAATACCCATGTAACTCTGTGGGATGAATTAACAGAACACTAAGCAGTTTCTCAGAAAGCTTCTTTCCAGATTTCATCTGAGGATATTTCCTTTTTCACCATAGCCCTCTATGGGCTTCCAAATATCACTTTGCCAATTCCACAAGAACTGTCTTAGCGAAAGGCTTCTTGAGGGGAAAGCTGTAACTCTGTGAGATGATTTCACAGAACACAAAGAAGTTTCTCAGAAAGCTTCTTTCTCTTTGTTATCGGAGGATATTTCCTTTGGCCCTATAGTCATCAATGGGATCCGAAATATCTGTTCTCAGATTCCACAGAAATAAGGCTAGCAAAGAGATCCACGAAATACAGATGTAACTCTGTGAGATGAATTAACAGAACACTAAGCAGTTTCTCAGAAAGCTTCTTTCCAGGTTTCATCTGAGGATATTTCCTTTTTCACCGTAGCCCTCTGTGGGCTTCCAAATATCACTTTGCCAATTCCACAAGAACTGTCTTAGCGAAAGGCTTCTTGAGGGGAAAGCTGTAACTCTGTGAGATGATTTCACAGAACACAAAGAAGTTTCTCAGAAAGCTTCTTTCTCTTTGTTATCGGAGGATATTTCCTATGGCCCTATAGTTCTCAAAGGGATCAGAAATATCTGTTCTCAGATTCCACAGAAATAAGGCTAGCAAAGAGATCCACGAAATACAGATGTAACTCTGTGAGATGAATTAACAGAACACTAAGCAGTTTCTCAGAAAGCTTCTTTCCAGATTTCCTATGAGGATATTTCCTTTTTCACCATTGCCCTCTATGGCTTCCAAATATCACATTGCCAATTCCACAAGAACTGTCTTAGCGAAAGGCTTCTTGACGGGAAAGCTGTAACTCTGTGAGATGATTTCACAGAACCCAAAGAAGTTTCTCAGAAAGCTTCTTTCTCTTTGTTATCGCAGGATATTTCCTTTGGCCCTATAGTCATCAATGGGATCCGAAACATCTGTTCTCAGATTCCACAGAAATAAGGCTAGCAAAGAGAAGCACCAAATACACATGTAACTCAGTGAGATGAATTAACAGAACACTAAGCAGTTTCTCAGAAAGCTTCTTTCCAGATTTCATCTGAGGATATTTCCTTTTTCACCATAGCCCTCTATGGGCTTCCAAATATCACATTGCCAATACCACAAGAACTGTCTTAGTGAAAGGCTTCTTGACGGGAAAGCTGTAACTCTGTGAGATGATTTCACAGAACCCAAGGAAGTTTCTCAGAAAGCTTCTTTCTCTTTGTTAACGCAGAATATTTCCTTTGGCCCTATAGTCATCAATGGGATCCGAAATATATGTTCTCAGATTCCACAGAAATAAGGCTAGCAAAGAGATCCACGAAATACAGATGTAACTCTGTGAGATGAATTAACAGAACACTAAGCAGTTTCTCAGAAAGCTTCTTTCCAGGTTTCATCTGAGGATATTTCCTTTTTCACCATAGCCCTCTGTGGGCTTCCAAATATCACTTTGCCAATTCCACAAGAACTGTCTTAGCGAAAGGCTTCTTGAGGGGAAAGCTGTAACTCTGTGAGATGATTTCACAGAACACAAAGAAGTTTCTCAGAAAGCTTCTTTCTCTTTGTTATCGGAGGATATTTCCTTTGGCCCTATAGTCATCAATGGGATCCGTAATATCTGTTCTCAGATTCCACAGAAATAAGGCTAGCAAAGAGATCCACGAAATACAGATGTAACTCTGTGAGATGAATTAACAGAACACTAAGCAGTTTCTCAGAAAGCTTCTTTCCAGGTTTCATCTGAGGATATTTCCTTTTTCACCGTAGCCCTCTGTGGGCTTCCAAATATCACTTTGCCAATTCCACAAGAACTGTCTTAGCGAAAGGCTTCTTGAGGGGAAAGCTGTAACTCTGTGAGATGATTTCACAGAACACAAAGAAGTTTCTCAGAAAGCTTCTTTCTCTTTGTTATCGGAGGATATTTCCTTTGGCCCTATAGTCTTCAATGGGATCCGAAATATCTGTTCTCAGATTCCACAGAAATAAGGCTAGCAAAGAGATGCACCAAATAGACATGTAACTCTGTGAGATGAATTAACAGAACACTAAGCAGTTTCTCAGAAAGCTTCTTTCCAGATTTCATCTAAGGATATTTCCTTTTTTACCATAGACCTCTATGGGCTTCCAAATATCACATTGCCAATTCCACAAGAACTGTCTTAGCGAAAGGCTTCTTGACGGGATAGCTGTAACTCTGTGAGATGATTTCACAGAACCCAAAGAAGTTTCTCAGAAAGCTTCTTTCTCTTTGTTATCGCAGGATATTTCCTTTGGCCCTATAGTCATCAATGGGATCCGAAACATCTGTTCTCAGATTCCACAGAAATAAGGCTAGCAAAGAGAAGCACCAAATACACATGTAACTCTGTGA
Organism: Macaca nemestrina; assembly: GCF_043159975.1. Taxonomy (NCBI): domain Eukaryota; kingdom Metazoa; phylum Chordata; class Mammalia; order Primates; family Cercopithecidae; genus Macaca; species Macaca nemestrina. The sequence continues at coordinate 103,703,085 of NC_092133.1, read as the reverse complement.
GATGAATTAAGAGAACACTAAGCAGTTTCTCAGAAAGCTTCTTTCCAGATTTCATCTGAGGATATATCCTTTTTCACCATAGCCCTCTATGGCTTCCAAATATCACTTTTCCAATTCCACAAGAACTGTCTTAGCGAAAGGCTTCTTGAGGGGAAAGCTGTAACTCTGTGAGATGATTTCACAGAACCCAAAGAAGTTTCTCAGAAAGCTTCTTTCTCTTTGTTATCGGAGGATATTTCCTTTGGCCCTATAGTCTTCAAAGGGATCCGAAATATCTGTTCTCAGATTCCACAGAAATAAGGCTAGCAAAGAGATGCACCAAATACACATGTAACTCTGTGAGATGAATTAACAGAACACTAAGCAGTTTCTCAGAAAGCTTCTTTCCAGATTTCATCTGAGGATATTTCCTTTTTCACCAGAGCCCTCTATGGGCTTCCAAATATCACTTTGCCAATTCCACAAGAACTGTCTTAGCGAAAGGCTTCTTGAGGGGAAAGCTGTAACTCTGTGAGATGATTTCACAGAACACAAAGAAGTTTCTCAGAAAGCTTCTTTCTCTTTGTTATCGGAGGATATTTCCTTTGGCCCTATAGTCATCAATGGGATCCGAAATATCTGTTCTCAGATTCCACAGAAATAAGGCTAGCAAAGAGATCCACGAAATACAGATGTAACTCTGTGAGATGAATTAACAGAACACTAAGCAGTTTCTCAGAAAGCTTCTTTCCAGATTTCATCTGGGGATATTTCCTTTTTCACCATAGCCCTCTGTGGGCTTCCAAATATCACTTTGCCAATTCCACAAGAACTGTCTTAGCGAAAGGCTTCTTGACGGGAAAGCTGTAACTCTGTGAGATGATTTCACAGAACCCAAAGAAGTTTCTCAGAAAGCTTCTTTCTCTTTGTTATCGCAGGATATTTCCTTTGGCCCTATAGTCATCAATGGGATCCGAAACATCTGTTCTCAGATTCCACAGAAATAAGGCTAGCAAAGAGATGCACCAAATACACATGTAACTCTGTGGGATGAATTAACAGAACACTAAGCAGTTTCTCAGAAAGCTTCTTTCCAGATTTCATCTGAGGATATTTCCTTTTTCACCATAGCCCTCTATGGGCTTCCAAATATCACTTTGCCAATTCCACAAGAACTGTCTTAGCGAAAGGCTTCTTGAGGGGAAAGCTGTAACTCTGTGAGATGATTTCACAGAACACAAAGAAGTTTCTCAGAAAGCTTCTTTCTCTTTGTTATCGGAGGATATTTCCTTTGGCCCTATAGTCATCAATGGGATCCGAAATATCTGTTCTCAGATTCCACAGAAATAAGGCTAGCAAAGAGATCCACGAAATACAGATGTAACTCTGTGAGATGAATTAACAGAACACTAAGCAGTTTCTCAGAAAGCTTCTTTCCAGGTTTCATCTGAGGATATTTCCTTTTTCACCGTAGCCCTCTGTGGGCTTCCAAATATCACTTTGCCAATTCCACAAGAACTGTCTTAGCGAAAGGCTTCTTGAGGGGAAAGCTGTAACTCTGTGAGATGATTTCACAGAACACAAAGAAGTTTCTCAGAAAGCTTCTTTCTCTTTGTTATCGGAGGATATTTCCTATGGCCCTATAGTTCTCAAAGGGATCAGAAATATCTGTTCTCAGATTCCACAGAAATAAGGCTAGCAAAGAGATCCACGAAATACAGATGTAACTCTGTGAGATGAATTAACAGAACACTAAGCAGTTTCTCAGAAAGCTTCTTTCCAGATTTCCTATGAGGATATTTCCTTTTTCAACATTGCCCTCTATGGCTTCCAAATATCACATTGCCAATTCCACAAGAACTGTCTTAGCGAAAGGCTTCTTGACGGGAAAGCTGTAACTCTGTGAGATGATTTCACAGAACCCAAAGAAGTTTCTCAGAAAGCTTCTTTCTCTTTGTTATCGCAGGATATTTCCTTTGGCCCTATAGTCATCAATGGGATCCGAAACATCTGTTCTCAGATTCCACAGAAATAAGGCTAGCAAAGAGAAGCACCAAATACACATGTAACTCTGTGAGATGAATTAACAGAACACTAAGCAGTTTCTCAGAAAGCTTCTTTCCAGATTTCATCTGAGGATATTTCCTTTTTCACCATAGCCCTCTATGGGCTTCCAAATATCACATTGCCAATACCACAAGAACTGTCTTAGTGAAAGGCTTCTTGACGGGAAAGCTGTAACTCTGTGAGATGATTTCACAGAACCCAAGGAAGTTTCTCAGAAAGCTTCTTTCTCTTTGTTAACGCAGAATATTTCCTTTGGCCCTATAGTCATCAATGGGATCCGAAATATATGTTCTCAGATTCCACAGAAATAAGGCTAGCAAAGAGATCCACGAAATACAGATGTAACTCTGTGAGATGAATTAACAGAACACTAAGCAGTTTCTCAGAAAGCTTCTTTCCAGGTTTCATCTGAGGATATTTCCTTTTTCACCATAGCCCTCTGTGGGCTTCCAAATATCACTTTGCCAATTCCACAAGAACTGTCTTAGCGAAAGGCTTCTTGAGGGGAAAGCTGTAACTCTGTGAGATGATTTCACAGAACACAAAGAAGTTTCTCAGAAAGCTTCTTTCTCTTTGTTATCGGAGGATATTTCCTTTGGCCCTATAGTCATCAATGGGATCCGTAATATCTGTTCTCAGATTCCACAGAAATAAGGCTAGCAAAGAGATACACGAAATACAGATGTAACTCTGTGAGATGAATTAACAGAACACTAAGCAGTTTCTCAGAAAGCTTCTTTCCAGATTTCATCTGGGGATATTTCCTTTTTCACCATAGCCCTCTGTGGGCTTCCAAATATCACTTTGCCAATTCCACAAGAACTGTCTTAGCGAAAGGCTTCTTGAGGGGAAAGCTGTAACTCTGTGAGATGATTTCACAGAACCCAAAGAAGTTTCTCAGAAAGCTTCTTTCTCTTTGTTATCGCAGGATATTTCCTTTGGCCCTATAGTCATCAAAGGGATCCGAAATATCTGTTCTCAGATTCCACAGAAATAAGGCTAGCAAAGAGATGCACCAAATACACATGTAACTCTGTGAGATGCATTAACCGAACACTAATCAGTTTCTCAGAAAGCTTCTTTCCAGATTTCCTCTGAGGATATTTCCTTTTTCACCATAGCCCTCTATGGGCTTCCAAATATCACTTTGCCAATTCCACAAGAACTGTCTTAGCGAAAGGCTTCTTGAGGGGAAAGCTGTAACTCTGTGAGATGATTTCACAGAACACAAAGAAGTTTCTCAGAAAGCTTCTTTCTCTTTGTTATCGGAGGATATTTCCTTTGGCCCTATAGTCATCAATGGGATCCGAAATATCTGTTCTCAGATTCCACAGAAATAAGGCTAGCAAAGAGATCCACGAAATACAGATGTAACTCTGTGAGATGAATTAACAGAACACTAAGCAGTTTCTCAGAAAGCTTCTTTCCAGGTTTCATCTGAGGATATTTCCTTTTTCACCGTAGCCCTCTGTGGGCTTCCAAATATCACTTTGCCAATTCCACAAGAACTGTCTTAGCGAAAGGCTTCTTGAGGGGAAAGCTGTAACTCTGTGAGATGATTTCACAGAACACAAAGAAGTTTCTCAGAAAGCTTCTTTCTCTTTGTTATCGGAGGATATTTCCTTTGGCCCTATAGTCTTCAATGGGATCCGAAATATCTGTTCTCAGATTCCACAGAAATAAGGCTAGCAAAGAGATGCACCAAATAGTCATGTAACTCTGTGAGATGAATTAACAGAACACTAAGCAGTTTCTCAGAAAGCTTCTTTCCAGATTTCATCTAAGGATATTTCCTTTTTTACCATAGCCCTCTATGGGCTTCCAAATATCACATTGCCAATTCCACAAGAACTGTCTTAGCGAAAGGCTTCTTGACGGGATAGCTGTAACTCTGTGAGATGATTTCACAGAACCCAAAGAAGTTTCTCAGAAAGCTTCTTTCTCTTTGTTATCGCAGGATATTTCCTTTGGCCCTATAGTCATCAATGGGATCCGAAACATCTGTTCTCAGATTCCACAGAAATAAGGCTAGCAAAGAGATGCACCAAATACACATGTAACTCTGTGAGATGAATTAAGAGAACACTAAGCAGTTTCTCAGAAAGATTCTTTCCAGATTTCATCTGAGGATATTTCCTTTTTCACCATAGCCCTCTATGGGCTTCCAAATATCACTTTGCCAATTCCACAAGAACTGTCTTAGCGAAAGGCTTCTTGACGGGAAAGCTGTAACTCTGTGAGATGATTTCACAGAACCCAAAGAAGTTTCTCAGAAAGCTTCTTTCTCTTTGTTATCGCAGGATATTTCCTTTGGCCCTATAGTCATCAATGGTATCCGAAACATCTGTTCTCAGATTCCACAGAAATAAGGCTAGCAAAGAGATGCACCAAATACACATGTAACTCTGTGGGATGAATTAAGAGAACACTAAGCAGTTTCTCAGAAAGCTTCTTTCCAGATTTCATCTGAGGATATTTCCTTTTTCACCAAAGCCCTCTATGGGCTTCCAAATATCACTTTGCCAATTCCACAAGAACTGTCTTAGCGAAAGGCTTCTTGAGGGGAAAGCTGTAACTCTGTGAGATGATTTCACAGAACACAAAGAAGTTTCTCAGAAAGCTTCTTTCTCTTTGTTATCGGAGGATATTTCCTTTGGCCCTATAGTCATCAATGGGATCCGAAATATCTGTTCTCAGATTCCACAGAAATAAGGCTAGCAAAGAGATCCACGAAATACAGATGTAACTCTGTGAGATGAATTAACAGAACACTAAGCAGTTTCTCAGAAAGCTTCTTTCCAGATTTCATCTGAGGATATTTCCTTTTTCACCGTAGCCCTCTGTGGGCTTCCAAATATCACTTTGCCATTTCCACAAGAAGTGTCTTAGCGAAAGGCTTCTTGAGGGGAAAGCTGTAACTCTGTGAGATGATTTCACAGAACACCAGGAAGTTTCTCAGAAAGCTTCTTTCTCTTTGTTATCGGAGGATATTTCCTTTGGCCCTATAGTTCTCAAAGGGATCAGAAATATCTGTTCTCAGATTCCACAGAAATAAGGCTAGCAAAGAGAACCACGAAATACACATGTAACTCTGTGAGATGAATTAACAGAACACTAAGCAGTTTCTCAGAAAGCTTCTCTCCAGATTTCCTGTGAGGATATTTCCTTTTTCACCATAGCCCTCTATGGCTTCCAAATATCACATTGCCAATTCCACAAGAACTGTCTTAGCGAAAGGCTTCTTGATGGGAAAGCTGTAACTCTGTGAGATGATTTCACAGAACCCAAAGAAGTTTCTCAGAAAGCTTCTTTCTCTTTGTTATCGCAGGATATTTCCTTTGGCCCTATAGTCATCAATGGGATCCGAAACATCTGTTCTCAGATTCCACAGAAATAAGGCTAGCAAAGAGAAGCACCAAATACACATGTAACTCTGTGAGATGAATTAACAGAACACTAAGCAGTTTCTCAGAAAGCTTCTTTCCAGATTTCATCTGAGGATATTTCCTTTTTCACCATAGCCCTCTATGGGCTTCCAAATATCACATTGCCAATACCACAAGAACTGTCTTAGTGAAAGGCTTCTTGACGGGAAAGCTGTAACTCTGTGAGATGATTTCACAGAACCCAAGGAAGTTTCTCAGAAAGCTTCTTTCTCTTTGTTAACGCAGAATATTTCCTTTGGCCCTATAGTCATCAATGGGATCCGAAATATATGTTCTCAGATTCCACAGAAATAAGGCTAGCAAAGAGATCCACGAAATACAGATGTAACTCTGTGAGATGAATTAACAGAACACTAAGCAGTTTCTCAGAAAGCTTCTTTCCAGGTTTCATCTGAGGATATTTCCTTTTTCACCATAGCCCTCTGTGGGCTTCCAAATATCACTTTGCCAATTCCACAAGAACTGTCTTAGCGAAAGGCTTCTTGAGGGGAAAGCTGTAACTCTGTGAGATGATTTCACAGAACACAAAGAAGTTTCTCAGAAAGCTTCTTTCTCTTTGTTATCGGAGGATATTTCCTTTGGCCCTATAGTCATCAATGGGATCCGTAATATCTGTTCTCAGATTCCACAGAAATAAGGCTAGCAAAGAGATCCACGAAATACAGATGTAACTCTGTGAGATGAATTAACAGAACACTAAGCAGTTTCTCAGAAAGCTTCTTTCCAGATTTCATCTGGGGATATTTCCTTTTTCACCATAGCCCTCTGTGGGCTTCCAAATATCACTTTGCCAATTCCACAAGAACTGTCTTAGCGAAAGGCTTCTTGAGGGGAAAGCTGTAACTCTGTGAGATGATTTCACAGAACCCAAAGAAGTTTCTCAGAAAGCTTCTTTCTCTTTGTTATCGCAGGATATTTCCTTTGGCCCTATAGTCATCAAAGGGATCCGAAATATCTGTTCTCAGATTCCACAGAAATAAGGCTAGCAAAGAGATGCACCAAATACACATGTAACTCTGTGAGATGCATTAACCGAACACTAATCAGTTTCTCAGAAAGCTTCTTTCCAGATTTCCTCTGAGGATATTTCCTTTTTCACCATAGCCCTCTATGGGCTTCCAAATATCACTTTGCCAATTCCACAAGAACTGTCTTAGCGAAAGGCTTCTTGAGGGGAAAGCTGTAACTCTGTGAGATGATTTCACAGAACACAAAGAAGTTTCTCAGAAAGCTTCTTTCTCTTTGTTATCGGAGGATATTTCCTTTGGCCCTATAGTCATCAATGGGATCCGAAATATCTGTTCTCAGATTCCACAGAAATAAGGCTAGCAAAGAGATCCACGAAATACAGATGTAACTCTATGAGATGAATTAACAGAACACTAAGCAGTTTCTCAGAAAGCTTCTTTCCAGGTTTCATCTGAGGATATTTCCTTTTTCACCGTAGCCCTCTGTGGGCTTCCAAATATCACTTTGCCAATTCCACAAGAACTGTCTTAGCGAAAGGCTTCTTGAGGGGAAAGCTGTAACTCTGTGAGATGATTTCACAGAACACAAAGAAGTTTCTCAGAAAGCTTCTTTCTCTTTGTTATCGGAGGATATTTCCTTTGGCCCTATAGTCTTCAAAGGGATCCGAAATATCTGTTCTCAGATTCCACAGAAATAAGGCTAGCAAAGAGATGCACCAAATAGTCATGTAACTCTGTGAGATGAATTAACAGAACACTAAGCAGTTTCTCAGAAAGCTTCTTTCCAGATTTCATCTAAGGATATTTCCTTTTTTACCATAGCCCTCTATGGGCTTCCAAATATCACATTGCCAATTCCACAAGAACTGTCTTAGCGAAAGGCTTCTTGACGGGATAGCTGTAACTCTGTGAGATGATTTCACAGAACCCAAAGAAGTTTCTCAGAAAGCTTCTTTCTCTTTGTTATCGCAGGATATTTCCTTTGGCCCTATAGTCATCAATGGGATCCGAAACATCTGTTCTCAGATTCCACAGAAATAAGGCTAGCAAAGAGATGCACCAAATACACATGTAACTCTGTGAGATGAATTAAGAGAACACTAAGCAGTTTCTCAGAAAGATTCTTTCCAGATTTCATCTGAGGATATTTCCTTTTTCACCATAGCCCTCTATGGGCTTCCAAATATCATTTTGCCAATTCCACAAGAACTGTCTTAGCGAAAGGCTTCTTGACGGGATAGCTGTAACTCTGTGAGATGATTTCACAGAACCCAAAGAAGTTTCTCAGAAAGCTTCTTTCTCTTTGTTATCGCAGGATATTTCCTTTGGCCCTATAGTCATCAATGGGATCCGAAACATCTGTTCTCAGATTCCACAGAAATAAGGCTAGCAAAGAGATGCACCAAATACACATGTAACTCTGTGGGATGAATTAAGAGAACACTAAGCAGTTTCTCAGAAAGCTTCTTTCCAGATTTCATCTGAGGATATTTCCTTTTTCACCCTAGCCCTCTATGGGCTTCCAAATATCACTTTGCCAATTCCACAAGAACTGTCTTAGCGAAAGGCTTCTTGAGGGGAAAGCTGTAACTCTGTGAGATGATTTCACAGAACACAAAGAAGTTTCTCAGAAAGCTTCTTTCTCTTTTTTATCGGAGGATATTTCCTTTGGCCCTATAGTCATCAATGGGATCCGAAATATCTGTTCTCAGATTCCACAGAAATAAGGCTAGCAAAGAGATCCACGAAATACAGATGTAACTCTGTGAGATGAATTAACAGAACACTAAGCAGTTTCTCAGAAAGCTTCTTTCCAGATTTCATCTGAGGATATTTCCTTTTTCACCGTAGCCCTCTGTGGGCTTCCAAATATCACTTTGCCAATTCCACAAGAAGTGTCTTAGCGAAAGGCTTCTTGAGGGGAAAGCTGTAACTCTGTGAGATGATTTCACAGAACACAAAGAAGTTTCTCAGAAAGATTCTTTCTCTTTGTTATCGGAGGATATTTCCTTTGGCCCTATAGTTCTCAAAGGGATCAGAAATATCTGTTCTCAGATTCCACAGAAATAAGGCTAGCAAAGAGATCCACGAAATACACATGTAACTCTGTGAGATGAATTAACAGAACACTAAGCAGTTTCTCAGAAAGCTTCTCTCCAGATTTCCTGTGAGGATATTTCCTTTTTCACCATAGCCCTCTATGGCTTCCAAATATCACATTGCCAATTCCACAAGAACTGTCTTAGCGAAAGGCTTCTTGATGGGAAAGCTGTAACTCTGTGAGATGATTTCACAGAACCCAAAGAAGTTTCTCAGAAAGCTTCTTTCTCTTTGTTATCGCAGGATATTTCCTTTGGCCCTATAGTCATCAATGGGACCCGAAACATCTGTTCTCAGATTCCACAGAAATAAGGCTAGCAAAGAGAAGCACCAAATACACATGTAACTCTGTGAGATGAATTAACAGAACACTAAGCAGTTTCTCAGAAAGCTTCTTTCCAGATTTCATCTGAGGATATATCCTTTTTCACCATAGCCCTCTATGGGCTTCCAAATATCACTTTGCCAATTCCACAAGAACTGTCTTAGCGAAAGGCTTCTTGAGGGGAAAGCTGTTACTCTGTGAGATGATTTCACAGAACTCAAAGAAGTTTCTCAGAAAGCTTCTTTCTCTTTGTTATCGGAGGATATTTCCTTTGGCCCTATAGTCATCAATGGGATCCGAAATATCTGTTCTCAGATTCCACAGAAATAAGGCTAGCAAAGAGATCCACGAAATACAGATGTAACTTTGTGAGATGAATTAACAGAACACTAAGCAGTTTCTCAGAAAGCTTCTTTCCAGATTTCATCTGAGGATATTTCCTTTTTCACCATAGCCCTCTATGGGCTTCCAAATATCACTTTGCCAATTCCACAAGAACTGTCTTAGCGAAAGGCTTCTTGAGGGGAAAACTGTAACTCTGTGAGATGATATCACAGAACACAAAGAAGTTTCTCAGAAAGCTTCTTTCTCTTTGTTATCGGAGGATATTTCCTTTGGCCCTATAATCTTCAATGGGATCCGAAATATCTGTTCTCAGATTCCACAGAAATAAGGCTAGCAAAGAGATCCACGAAATACAGATGTAACACTGTGAGATGAATTAACAGAACACTAAGCAGTGTCTCAGAAAGCTTCTTTCCAGATTTCTTCTGGGGATATTTCCTTTTTCACCATAGCCCTCTGTGGGCTTCCAAATATCACTTTGCCAATTCCACAAGAACTGTCTTAGCGAAAGGCTTCTTGAGGGGAAAGCTGTAACTCTGTGAGATGATTTCACAGAACACAAAGAAGTTTCTCAGAAAGCTTCTTTCTCTTTGTTATCGCAGGATATTTCCTTTGGCCCTATAGTCATCAATGGGATCCGAAATATCTGTTCTCAGATTCCACAGAAATAAGGCTAGCAAAGAGATGCACCAAATACACATGTAACTCTGTGAGATGAATTAACAGAACACTAAGCAGTTTCTCAGAAAGCTTCTTTCCAGATTTCATCTGAGGATATTTCCTTTTTCACCATAGCCCTCTATGGGCTTCCAAATATCACTTTGCCAATTCCACAAGAACTGTCTTAGCGAAAGTCTTCTTGAGGAGAAAACTGTAACTCTGTGAGATGATTTCACAGAACACAAAGAAGTTTCTCAGAAAGCTTCTTTCTCTTTGTTATCGGAGGATATTTCCTTTGGCCCTATAGTCATCAATGGGAACCGAAATATCTGTTCTCAGATTCCACAGAAATAAGGCTAGCAAAGAGATCCACGAAATACAGATGTAACTCTGTGAGATGAATTAACAGAACATTAAGCAGTTTCTCAGAAAGCTTCTTTCCAGATTTCATCTGAGGATATTTCCTTTTTCACCATAGCGCTCTAAGGGCTTCCAAATATCACATTGCCAATTACACAAGAACTGTCTTAGCGAAAGGCTTCTTGACGGGATAGCTGTAACTCTGTGAGATGATTTCACAGAACCCAAAGAAGTTTCTCAGAAAGCTTCTTTCTCTTTGTTATCGCAGGATATTTCCTTTGGCCCTATAGTCATCAATGGGATCCGAAACATCTGTTCTCAGATTCCACAGAAATAAGGCTAGCAAAGAGATGCACCAAATACACATGTAACTCTGTGAGATGAATTAAGAGAACACTAAGCAGTTTCTCAGAAAGCTTCTTTCCAGGTTTCATCTGAGGATATTTCCTTTTTCACCATAGCCCTCTATGGGCTTCCAAATATCACTTTGCCAATTCCACAAGAACTGTCTTAGCGAAAGGCTTCTTGAGGGGAAAGCTGTAACTCTGTGAGATGATTTCACAGAACACAAAGAAGTTTCTCAGAAAGCTTCTTTCTCTTTGTTATCGGAGGATATTTCCTTTGGCCCTATAGTCATCAATGGGATCCGAAATATCTGTTCTCAGATTCCACAGAAATAAGGCTAGCAAAGAGATCCACGAAATACAGATATAACTCTGTGAGATGAATTAACAGAACACTAAGCAGTTTCTCAGAAAGCTTCTTTCCAGGTTTCATCTGAGGATATTTCCTTTTTCACCGTAGCCCTCTGTGGGCTTCCAAATATCACTTTGCCAATTCCACAAGAACTGTCTTAGCGAAAGGCTTCTTGAGGGGAAAGCTGTAACTCTGTGAGATGATTTCACAGAACACAAAGAAGTTTCTCAGAAAGCTTCTTTCTCTTTGTTATCGGAGGATATTTCCTTTGGCCCTGTAGTCATCAATGGGATCCGAAATATCTGTTCTCAGATTCCACAGAAATAAGGCTAGCAAAGAGATCCACGAAATACAGATGTAACTCTGTGAGATGAATTAACAGAACACTAAGCAGTTTCTCAGAAAGCTTCTTTCCAGATTTCATCTGGGGATATTTCCTTTTTCACCATAGCCCTCTGTGGGCTTCCAAATATCACTTTGCCAATTCCACAAGAACTGTCTTAGCGAAAGGCTTCTTGAGGGGAAAGCTGTAACTCTGTGAGATGATTTCACAGAACCCAAAGAAGTTTCTCAGAAAGCTTCTTTCTCTTTGTTATCGCAGGATATTTCCTTTGGCCCTATAGTCATCAATGGGATACGAAATATCTGTTCTCAGATTCCACAGAAATAAGGCTAGCAAAGAGATGCACCAAATACACATGTAACTCTGTGAGATGAATTAACAGAACACTAAGCAGTTTCTCAGAAAGCTTCTTTCCAGATTTCATCTGAGGATATTTCCTTTTTCACCATAGCCCTCTGTGGGCTTCCAAATATCACTTTGCCAATTCCACAAGAACTGTCTTAGCGAAAGGCTTCTTGACGGGAAAGCTGTAACTCTGTGAGATGATTTCAGAGAACACAAAGAAGATTCTCAGAAAGCTTCTTTCTCTTTGATATCGGAGGATATTTCCTTTGGCCTTATAGTCATCAATGGGATCCGAAATATCTGTTCTCAGATTCCACAGAAATAAGGCTACCAAAGAGATGCACCAAATACACATGTAACTCTGTGAGATGAATTAACAGAACACTAAGTAGTTTCCCAGAAAGCTTCTTTCCAGATTTCCTGTGAGGATATTTCCTTTTTCACCATAGCCCTCCATGGGCTTCCAAATATCACTTTGCCAATTCCACAAGAACTGTCTTAGCGAAAGGCTTCTTGAGGGGAAAGCTGTAACTCTGTGAGATGATATCACAGAACACAAAGAAGTTTCTCAGAAAGCTTCTTTCTCTTTGTTATCGGAGGATATTTCCTTTGGCCCTATAGTCTTCAATGGGATCCGAAATATCTGTTCTCAGATTCCACAGAAATAAGGCTAGCAAAGAGATGCACCAAATACACATGTAACTCTGTGAGATGAATTAACAGAACACTAAGCAGTTTCTCAGAAAGCTTCTTTCCAGATTTCATCTGAGGATATTTCCTTTTTCACCATAGCCCTCTATGGGCTTCCAAATATCAATTTGCCAATTCCACAAGAACTGTCTTAGCGAAAGGCTTCTTGAGGGGAAAGCTGTAACTCTGTGAGATGATTTCACAGAACACAAAGAAGTTTCTCAGAAAGCTTCTTTCTCTTTGTTATCGGAGGATACTTCCTTTGGCCCTATAGTCATCAATGGGATCCGAAATATCTGTTCTCAGATTCCATAGAAATAAGGCTAGCAAAGAGATCCACGAAATACAGATGTAACTCTGTGAGATGAATTAACAGAACACTAAGCAGTTTCTCAGAAAGCTTCTTTCCAGATTTCATCTGAGGATATTTCCTTTTTCAGCATAGCCCTCTGTGGGCTTCCAAATATCACTTTGCCAATTCCACAAGAACTATCTTAGCGAAAGGCTTCTTGAGGGGAAAGCTGTAACTCTGTGAGATGATTTCACAGAACACAAAGAAGTTTCTCAAAAAGCTTCTTTCTCTTTGTTATCGGAGGATATTTCCTTTGGCCCTATAGTCTTCAATGGGATCCGAAATATCTGTTCTCAGATTCCACAGAAATAAGGCTAGCAAAGAGATGCACCAAATACACATGTAACTCTGTGAGATGAATTAACAGAACACTAAGCAGTTTCTCAGAAAGCTTCTTTCCAGATTTCATCTGAGGATATTTCCTTTTTCACCATAGCCCTCTGTGGGCTTCCAAATATCACTTTGCCAATTCCACAAGAACTGTCTTAGCGAAAGGCTTCTTGAGGGGAAAGCTGTAACACTGTGAGATGATTTCACAGAACCCAAAGAAGTTTCTCAGAAAGCTTCTTTCTCTTTGTTATCGCAGGATATTTCCTTTGGCCCTATAGTCATCAATGGGATACGAAATATCTGTTCTCAGATTCCACAGAAATAAGGCTAGCAAAGAGATGCACCAAATACACATGTAACTCTGTGAGATGAATTAACAGAACACTAAGCAGTTTCTCAGAAAGCTTCTTTCCAGATTTCATCTGAGGATATTTCCTTTTTCACCATAGCCCTCTATGGGCTTCCAAATATCACTTTGCCAATTCCACAAGAACTGTGTTAGCGAAAGGCTTCTTGAGGGGAAAGCTGTAACTCTGTGAGATGATTTCACAGAACACAAAGAAGTTTCTCAGAAAGCTTCTTTCTCTTTGTTATCGGAGGATATTTCCTTTGGCCCTATAGTCATCAATGGGATCCGAAATATCTGTTCTCAGATTGCACAGAAATAAGGCTAGCAAAGAGATCCACGAAATACAGATGTAACTCTGTGAGATGAATTAACAGAACACTAAGCAGTGTCTCAGAAAGCTTCTTTCCAGATTTAATCTGGGGATATTTCCTTTTTCACCATAGCCCTCTGTGGGCTTCCAAATATCACTTTGCCAATTCCACAAGAACTGTCTTAGCGAAAGGCTTCTTGAGGGGAAAGCTGTAACTCTGTGAGATGATTTCACAGAACACAAAGAAGTTTCTCAGAAAGCTTCTTTCTCTTTGTTATCGCAGGATATTTCCTTTGGCCCTATAGTCATCAATGGGATCCGAAATATCTGTTCTCAGATTCCACAGAAATAAGGCTAGCAAAGAGATGCACCAAATACACATGTAACTCTGTGAGATGAATTAACAGAACACTAAGCAGTTTCTCAGAAAGCTTCTTTCCAGATTTCATCTGAGGATATTTCCTTTTTCACCATAGCCCTCTATGGGCTTCCAAATATCACTTTGCCAATTCCACAAGAACTGTCTTAGCGAAAGGCTTCTTGAGGGGAAAACTGTAACTCTGTGAGATGATTTCACAGAACACAAAGAAGATTCTCAGAAAGCTTCTTTCTCTTTGTTATCGGAGGATATTTCCTTTGGCCCTATAGTCATCAAAGGGAACCGAAATATCTGTTCTCAGATTCCACAGAAATAAGGCTAGCAAAGAGATCCACGAAATACAGATGTAACTCTGTGAGATGAATTAACAGAACACTAAGCAGTTTCTCAGAAAGCTTCTTTCCAGGTTTCATCTGAGGATATTTCCTTTTTCACCGTAGCCCTCTGTGGGCTTCCAAATATCACTTTGCCAATTCCACAAGAACTGTCCTAGCGAAAGGCTTCTTGAGGGGAAAGCTGTAACTCTGTGAGATGATTTCACAGAACACAAAGAAGTTTCTCAGAAAGCTTCTTTCTCTTTGTTATCGGAGGATATTTCCTTTGGCCCTATAGTCATCAATGGGATCCGAAATATCTGTTCTCAGATTCCACAGAAATAAGGCTAGCAAAGAGATCCACGAAATACACATGTAACTCTGTGAGATGAATTAACAGAACACTAAGCAGTTTCTCAGAAAGCTTCTTTCCAGATTTCATCTGGGGATATTTCCTTTTTCACCATAGCCCTCTGTGGGCTTCCAAATATCACTTTGCCAATTCCACAAGAACTGTCTTAGCGAAAGGCTTCTTGAGGGGAAAGCTGTAACTCTGTGAGATGATTTCACAGAACACAAAGAAGATTCTCAGAAAGCTTCTTTCTCTTTGATATCGGAGGATATTTCCTTTGGCCTTATAGTCATCAATGGGATCCGAAATATCTGTTCTCAGATTCCACAGAAATAAGGCTAGCAAAGAGATGCACCAAATACACATATAATTCTGTGAGATGAATTAACAGAACACTAAGTAGTTTCCCAGAAAGCTTCTTTCCAGATTTCCTGTGAGGATATTTCCTTTTTCACCATAGCCCTCCATGGGCTTCCAAATATCACTTTGCCAATTCCACAAGAACTGTCTTAGCGAAAGGCTTCTTGAGGGGAAAGCTGTAACTCTGTGAGATGATATCACAGAACACAAAGAAGTTTCTCAGAAAGCTTCTTTCTCTTTGTTATCGGAGGATATTTCCTTTGGCCCTATAGTCTTCAATGGGATCCGAAATATCTGTTCTCAGATTCCACAGAAATAAGGCTAGCAAAGAGATGCACCAAATACACATGTAACTCTGTGAGATGAATTAACAGAACACTAAGCAGTTTCTCAGAAAGCTTCTTTCCAGATTTCATCTGAGGATATTTCCTTTTTCACCATAGCCCTCTATGGGCTTCCAAATATCAATTTGCCAATTCCACAAGAACTGTCTTAGCGAAAGGCTTCTTGAGGGGAAAGCTGTAACTCTGTGAGATGATTTCACAGAACACAAAGAAGTTTCTCAGAAAGCTTCTTTCTCTTTGTTATCGCAGGATATTTCCTTTGGCCCTATAGTCATCAATGGGATCCGAAATATCTGTTCTCAGATTCCACAGAAATAAGGCTAGCAAAGAGATGCACCAAATACACATGTAACTCTGTGAGATGAATTAACAGAACACTAAGCAGCTTCTCAGAAAGCTTCTTTCCAGATTTCATCTGAGGATATTTCCTTTTTCACCATAGCCCTCTATGGGCTTCCAAATATCACTTTGCCAATTCCACAAGAACTGTCTTAGCGAAAGGCTTCTTGGGGGGAAAACTGTAACTCTGTGAGATGATTTCACAGAACACAAAGAAGTTTCTCAGAAAGCTTCCTTCTCTTTGTTATCGGAGGATATTTCCTTTGGCCCTATAGTCATCAATGGGAACCGAAATATCTGTTCTCAGATTCCACAGAAATAAGGCTAGCAAAGAGATCCACGAAATACAGATGTAACTCTGTGAGATGAATTAACAGAACACTAAGCAGTTTCTCAGAAAGCTTCTTTCCAGATTTCATCTGAGGATATTTCCTTTTTCACCATAGCCCTCTGTGGGCTTCCAAATATCACATTGCCAATTCCATAAGAACTGTCTTAGCGAAAGGCTTCTTGACGGGATAGCTGTAACTCTGTGAGATGATTTCACAGAACCCAAAGAAGTTTCTCAGAAAGCTTCTTTCTCTTTGTTATCGCAGGATATCTCCTTTGGCCCTGTAGTCATCAATGGGATCCGAAACATCTGTTCTCAGATTCCACAGAAATAAGGCTAGCAAAGAGATGCACCAAATACACATGTAACTCTGTGAGATGAATTAAGAGAACACTAAGCAGTTTCTCAGAAAGCTTCTTTCCAGATTTCATCTGAGGATATTTCCTTTTTCACCATAGCCCTCTATGGGCTTCCAAATATCACTTTGCCAATTCCACAAGAACTGTCTTAGCGAAAGGCTTCTTGAGGGGAAAGCTGTAACTCTGTGAGATGATTTCACAGAACATAAAGAAGTTTCTCAGAAAGCTTCTTTCTCTTTGTTATCGGAGGATATTTCCTTTGGCCCTATAGTCATCAATGGGATCCGAAATATCTGTTCTCATATTCCACAGAAATAAGGCTAGCAAAGAGATCCACGAAATACACATGTAACTCTGTGAGATGAATTAACAGAACACTAAGCAGTTTCTCAGAAAGCTTCTTTCCAGGTTTCATCTGAGCATATTTCCTTTTTCACCGTAGCCCTCTGTGGGCTTCCAAATATCACTTTGCCAATTCCACAAGAACTGTCTTAGCGAAAGGCTTCTTGAGGGGAAAGCTGTAACTCTGTGAGATGATTTCACAGAACACAAAGAAGTTTCTCAGAAAGCTTCTTTCTCTTTGTTATCGGAGGATATTTCCTTTGGCCCTATAGTCATCAATGGGATCCGAAATATCTGTTCTCAGATTCCACAGAAATAAGGCTAGCAAAGAGATCCACGAAATACACATGTAACTCTGTGAGATGAATTAACAGAACACTAAGCAGTTTCTCAGAAAGCTTCTTTCCAGATTTCATCTGGGGATATTTCCTTTTTCACCATAGCCCTCTGTGGGCTTCCAAATATCACTTTGTCAATTCCACAAGAACTGTCTTAGCGAAAGGCTTCTTGAGGGGAAAGCTGTAACTCTGTGAGATGATTTCACAGAACCCAAAGAAGTTTCTCAGAAAGCTTCTTTCTCTTTGTTATCGCAGGATATGTCCTTTGGCCCTATAGTCATCAATGGGATCCGAAATATCTGTTCTCAGATTCCACAGAAATAAGGCTAGCAAAGAGATGCACCAAATACACATGTAACTCTGTGAGATGAATTAACAGAACACTAAGCAGTTTCTCAGAAAGCTTCTTTCCAGATTTCATCTGAGGATATTTCCTTTTTCACCATAGCCCTCTGTGGGCTTCCAAATATCACTTTGCCAATTCCACAAGAACTGTCTTAGCGAAAGGCTTCTTGAGGGGAAAGCTGTAACTCTGTGAGATGATTTCACAGAACACAAAGAAGATTCTCAGAAAGCTTCTTTCTCTTTGATATCGGAGGATATTTCCTTTGGCCTTATAGTCATCAATGGGATCCGAAATATCTGTTCTCAGATTCCACAGAAATAAGGCTAGCAAAGAGATGCACCAAATACACATGTAACTCTGTGAGATGAATTAACAGAACACTAAGTAGTTTCCCAGAAAGCTTCTTTCCAGATTTCCTGTGAGGATATTTCCTTTTTCACCATAGCCCTCTATGGGCTTCCAAATATCACTTTGCCAATTCCACAAGAACTGTCTTAGCGAAAGGCTTTTTGAGGGGAAAGCTGTAACTCTGTGAGATGATATCACACAACACAAAGAAGTTTCTCAGAAAGCTTCTTTCTCTTTGTTATCGGAGGATATTTCCTTTGGCCCTATAGTCTTCAATGGGATCCGAAATATCTGTTCTCAGATTCCACAGAAATAAGGCTAGCAAAGAGATGCACCAAATAGACATGTAACTCTGTGAGATGAATTAACAGAACACTAAGCAGTTTCTCAGAAAGCTTCTTTCCAGATTTCATCTGAGGATATTTCCTTTTTCACCATAGCCCTCTATGGGCTTCCAAATATCAATTTGCCAATTCCACAAGAACTGTCTTAGCCAAAGGCTTCTTGAGGGGAAAGCTGTAACTCTGTGAGATGATTTCACAGAACACAAAGAAGTTTCTCAGAAAGCTTCTTTCTCTTTGTTATCGGAGGATATTTCCTTTGGCCCTATAGTCATCAATGGGATCCGAAATATCTGTTTTCAGATTCCACAGAAATAAGGCTAGCAAAGAGATCCACGAAATACAGATGTAACTCTGTGAGATGAATTAACAGAACACTAAGCAGTTTCTCAGAAAGCTTCTTTCCAGATTTCATCTGAGGATATTTCCTTTTTCACCATAGCCCTCTATGGGCTTCCAAATATCACATTGCCAATTCCACAAGAACTGTCTTAGCGAAAGGCTTCTTGACGGGATAGCTGTAACTCTGTGAGATGATTTCACAGAACCCAAAGAAGTTTCTCAGAAAGCTTCTTTCTCTTTGTTATCGCAGGATATTTCCTTTGGCCCTATAGTCATCAATGGGATCCGAAACATCTGTTCTCAGATTCCACAGAAATAAGGCTAGCAAAGAGATGCACCAAATACACATGTAACTCTGTGAGATGAATTAAGAGAACACTAAGCAGTTTCTCAGAAAGCTTCTTTCCAGATTTCATCTGGGGATATTTCCTTTTTCACCATAGCCCTCTGTGGGTTTCCAAATATCACTTTGCCAATTCCACAAGAACTATCTTAGCGAAAGGCTTCTTGAGGGGAAAGATGTAACTCTGTGAGATGATTTCACAGAACACAAAGAAGTTTCTCAAAAAGCTTCTTTCTCTTTGTTATCGGAGGATATTTCCTTTGGCCCTATAGTCTTCAAAGGGATCCGAAATATCTGTTCTCAGATTCCACAGAAATAAGGCTAGCAAAGAGATGCACCAAATACACATGTAACTCTGTGAGATGAATTAACAGAACACTAAGCAGTTTCTCAGAAAGCTTCTTTCCAGATTTCATCTGAGGATATTTCCTTTTTCACCATAGCCCTCTATGGGCTTCCAAATATCACTTTGCCAATTCCAAAAGAACTGTGTTAGCGAAAGGCTTCTTGAGGGGAAAGCTGTAACTCTGTGAGATGATTTCACAGAACACAAAGAAGTTTCTCAGAAAGCTTCTTTCTCTTTGTTATCGGAGGATATTTCCTTTGGCCCTATAGTCATCAATGGGATCCGAAATATCTGTTCTCAGATTCCACAGAAATAAGGCTAGCAAAGAGATCCACGAAACACAGATGTAACTCTGTGAGATGAATTAACAGAACACTAAGCAGTGTCTCAGAAAGCTTCTTTCCAGATTTCATCTGGGGATATTTCCTTTTTCACCATAGCCCTCTGTGGGCTTCAAAATATCACTTTGCCAATTCCACAAGAACTGTCTTAGCGAAAGGCTTCTTGAGGGGAAAGCTGTAACTCTGTGAGATGATTTCACAGAACACAAAGAAGTTTCTCAGAAAGCTTCTTTCTCTTTGTTATCGCAGGATATTCCCTTTGGCCCTATAGTCATCAATGGGATCCGAAATATCTGTTCTCAGATTCCACAGAAATAAGGTAGCAAAGAGATGCACCAAATACACATGTAACTCTGTGAGATGAATTAACAGAACACTAAGCAGTTTCTCAGAAAGCTTCTTTCCAGATTTCATCTGAGGATATTTCCTTTTTCACCATAGCCCTCTATGGGCTTCCAAATATCACTTTGCCAATTCCACAAGAACTGTCTTAGCGAAAGGCTTCTTGAGGGGAAAACTGTAACTCTGTGAGATGATTTCACAGAACACAAAGAAGATTCTCAGAAAGCTTCTTTCTCTTTGTTATCGGAGGATATTTCCTTTGGACCTATAGTCATCAATGGGAACCGAAATATCTGTTCTCAGATTCCACAGAAATAAGGCTAGCAAAGAGATCCACGAAATACAGATGTAACTCTGTGAGATGAATTAACAGAACACTAAGCAGTTTCTCAAAAAGCTTCTTTCCAGATTTCATCTGAGGATATTTCCTTTTTCACCATAGCCCTCTATGGGCTTCCAAATATCACTTTGCCAATTCCACAAGAACTGTCTTAGCGAAAGGCTTCTTGACGGGATAGCTGTAACTCTGTGAGATGATTTCACAGAACCCAAAGAAGTTTCTCAGAAAGCTTCTTTCTCTTTGTTATCGCAGAATATTTCCTTTGGCCCTATAGTCATCAATGGGATCCGAAACATCTGTTCTCAGATTCCACAGAAATAAGGCTAGCAAAGAGATGCACCAAATACACATGTAACTCTGTGAGATGAATTAAGAGAACCCTAAGCAGTTTCTCAGAAAGCTTCTTTCAAGATTTCATCTGAGGATATTTCCTTTTTCACCATAGCCCTCTATGGGCTTCCAAATATCACTTTGCCAATTCCACAAGAACTGTCTTAGCGAAAGGCTTCTTGAGGGGAAAGCTGTAACTCTGTGAGATGATTTCACAGAACACAAAGAAGTTTCTCAGAAAGCTTCTTTCTCTTTGTTATCGGAGGATATTTCCTTTGGCCCTATAGTCTTCAATGGGATCCGAAATATCTGTTCTCAGATTCCACAGAAATAAGGCTAGCAAAGAGATCCACGAAATACAGATGTAACTCTGTGAGATGAATTAACAGAACACTAAGCAGTTTCTCAGAAAGCTTCTTTCCAGGTTTCATCTGAGGATATTTCCTTTTTCACCGTAGCCCTCTGTGGGCTTCCAAATATCACTTTGCCAATTCCACAAGAACTGTCTTAGCGAAAGGCTTCTTGAGGGGAAAGCTGTAACTCTGTGAGATGATTTCACAGAACACAAAGAAGTTTCTCAGAAAGCTTCTTTCTCTTTGTTATCGGAGGATATTTCCTTTGGCCCTATAGTCATCAATGGGATCCGAAATATCTGTTCTCAGATTCCACAGAAATAAGGCTAGCAAAGAGATCCACGAAATACACATGTAACTCTGTGAGATGAATTAACAGAACACTAAGCAGTTTCTCAGAAAGCTTCTTTCCAGATTTCATCTGGGGATATTTCCTTTTTCACCATAGCCCTCTGTGGGCTTCCAAATATCACTTTGTCAATTCCACAAGAACTGTCTTAGCGAAAGGCTTCTTGAGGGGAAAGCTGTAACTCTGTGAGATGATTTCACAGAACCCAAAGAAGTTTCTCAGAAAGCTTCTTTCTCTTTGTTATCGCAGGATATGTCCTTTGGCCCTATAGTCATCAATGGGATCCGAAATATCTGTTCTCAGATTCCACAGAAATAAGGCTAGCAAAGAGATGCACCGAATACACATGTAATTCTGTGAGATGAATTAACAGAACACTAAGCAGTTTCTCAGAAAGCTTCTTTCCAGATTTCATCTGAGGATATTTCCTTTTTCACCATAGCCCTCTGTGGGCTTCCAAATATCACTTTGCCAATTCCACAAGAACTGTCTTAGCGAAAGGCTTCTTGAGGGGAAAGCTGTAACTCTGTGAGATGATTTCACAGAACACAAAGAAGATTCTCAGAAAGCTTCTTTCTCTTTGATATCGGAGGATATTTCCTTTGGCCTTATAGTCATCAATGGGATCCGAAATATCTGTTCTCAGATTCCACAGAAATAAGGCTAGCAAAGAGATGCACCAAATACACATGTAATTCTGTGAGATGAATTAACAGAACACTAAGTAGTTTCCCAGAAAGCTTCTTTCCAGATTTCCTGTGAGGATATTTCCTTTTTCACCATAGCCCTCTATGGGCTTCCAAATATCACTTTGCCAATTCCACAAGAACTGTCTTAGCGAAAGGCTTCTTGAGGGGAAAGCTGTAACTCTGTGAGATGATATCACAGAACACAAAGAAGTTTCTCAGAAAGCTTCTTTCTCTTTGTTATCGGAGGATATTTCCTTTGGCCCTATAGTCTTCAAAGGGATCCGAAATATCTGTTCTCAGATTCCACAGAAATAAGGCTAGCAAAGAGATGCACCAAATACACATGTAACTCTGTGAGATGAATTAACAGAACACTAAGCAGTTTCTCAGAAAGCTTCTTTCCAGATTTCATCTGAGGATATTTCCTTTTTCACCATAGCCCTCTATGGGCTTCCAAATATCAATTTGCCAATTCCACAAGAACTGTCTTAGCGAAAGGCTTCTTGAGGGGAAAGCTGTAACTCTGTGAGATGATTTCACAGAACACAAAGAAGTTTCTCAGAAAGCTTCTTTCTCTTTGTTATCGCAGGATATTTCCTTTGGCCCTATAGTCATCAATGGGATCCGAAATATCTGTTCTCAGATTCCACAGAAATAAGGCTAGCAAAGAGATGCACCAAATACACATGTAACTCTGTGAGATGAATTAACAGAACACTAAGCAGCTTCTCAGAAAGCTTCTTTCCAGTTTTCATCTGAGGATATTTCCTTTTTCACCATAGCCCTCTATGGGCTTCCAAATATCACTTTGCCAATTCCACAAGAACTGTCTTAGCGAAAGGCTTCTTGACGGGATAGCTGTAACTCTGTGAGATGATTTCACAGAACCCAAAGAAGTTTCTCAGAAAGCTTCTTTCTCTTTGTTATCCCAGGATATTTCCTTTGGCCCTATAGTCATCAATGGGATCCGAAATATCTGTTCTCACATTCCACAGAAATAAGGCTAGCAAAGAGATGCACCAAATACACATGTAACTCTGTGAGATGAATTAACAGAACACTAAGCAGTTTCTCAGAAAGCTTCTTTCCAGATTTCATCTGAGGATATTTCCTTTTTCACCGTAGCCCTCTGTGGGCTTCCAAATATCACTTTGCCAATTCCACAAGAACTGTCTTAGCGAAAGGCTTCTTGAGGGGAAAGCTGTAACTCTGTGAGATGATTTCACAGAACACAAAGAAGTTTCTCAGAAAGCTTCTTTCTCTTTGTTATCGGAGGATATTTCCTTTGGCCCTATAGTCATCAATGGGATCCGAAATATCTGTTCTCAGATTCCACAGAAATAAGGCTAGCAAAGAGATCCACGAAATACACATGTAACTCTGTGAGATGAATTAACAGAACACTAAGCAGTTTCTCAGAAAGCTTCTTTCCAGATTTCATCTGGGGATATTTCCTTTTTCACCATAGCCCTCTGTGGGCTTCCAAATATCACTTTGTCAATTCCACAAGAACTGTCTTAGCGAAAGGCTTCTTGAGGGGAAAGCTGTAACTCTGTGAGATGATTTCACAGAACCCAAAGAAGTTTCTCAGAAAGCTTCTTTCTCTTTGTTATCGCAGGATATGTCCTTTGGCCCTATAGTCATCAATGGGATCCGAAATATCTGTTCTCAGATTCCACAGAAATAAGGCTAGCAAAGAGATGCACCAAATACACATGTAACTCTGTGAGATGAATTAACAGAACACTAAGCAGTTTCTCAGAAAGCTTCTTTCCAGATTTCATCTGAGGATATTTCCTTTTTCACCATAGCCCTCTGTGGGCTTCCAAATATCACTTTGCCAATTCCACAAGAACTGTCTTAGCGAAAGGCTTCTTGAGGGGAAAGCTGTAACTCTGTGAGATGATTTCACAGAACACAAAGAAGATTCTCAGAAAGCTTCTTTCTCTTTGATATCGGAGGATATTTCCTTTGGCCTTATAGTCATCAATGGGATCCGAAATATCTGTTCTCAGATTCCACAGAAATAAGGCTAGCAAAGAGATGCACCAAATACACATGTAACTCTGTGAGATGAATTAACAGAACACTAAGTAGTTTCCAAGAAAGCTTCTTTCCAGATTTCCTGTGAGTATATTTCCTTTTTCACCATAGCCCTCTATGGGCTTCCAAATATCACTTTGCCAATTCCACAAGAACTGTCTTAGCGAAAGGCTTCTTGAGGGGAAAGCTGTAACTCTGTGAGATGATATCACACAACACAAAGAAGTTTCTCAGAAAGCTTCTTTCTCTTTGTTATCGGAGGATATTTCCTTTGGCCCTATAGTCTTCAATGGGATCCGAAATATCTGTTCTCAGATTCCACAGAAATAAGGCTAGCAAAGAGATGCACCAAATACACATGTAACTCTGTGAGATGAATTAACAGAACACTAAGCAGTTTCTCAGAAAGCTTCTTTCCAGATTTCATCTGAGGATATTTCCTTTTTCACCATAGCCCTCTATGGGCTTCCAAATATCAATTTGCCAATTCCACAAGAACTGTCTTAGCGAAAGGCTTCTTGAGGGGAAAGCTGTAACTCTGTGAGATGATTTCACAGAACACAAAGAAGTTTCTCAGAAAGCTTCTTTCTCTTTGTTATCGGAGGATATTTCCTTTGGCCCTATAGTCATCAATGGGATCCGAAATATCTGTTTTCAGATTCCACAGAAATAAGGCTAGCAAAGAGATCCACGAAATACAGATGTAACTCTGTGAGATGAATTAACAGAACACTAAGCAGTTTCTCAGAAAGCTTCTTTCCAGATTTCATCTGAGGATATTTCCTTTTTCACCATAGCCCTCTGTGGGCTTCCAAATATCACTTTGCCAATTCCACAAGAACTATCTTAGCGAAAGGCTTCTTGAGGGGAAAGCTGTAACTCTGTGAGATGATTTTACAGAACACA
Organism: Macaca nemestrina; assembly: GCF_043159975.1. Classification (NCBI taxonomy): domain Eukaryota; kingdom Metazoa; phylum Chordata; class Mammalia; order Primates; family Cercopithecidae; genus Macaca; species Macaca nemestrina. The sequence goes on along the minus strand of NC_092133.1, from coordinate 103,678,203 downwards.
AAGAAGTTTCTCAAAAAGCTTCTTTCTCTTTGTTACCGGAGGATATTTCCTTTGGCCCTATAGTCTTCAATGGGATCCGAAATATCTGTTCTCAGATTCCACAGAAATAAGGCTAGCAAAGAGATCCACGAAATACAGATGTAACTCTGTGAGATGAATTAACAGAACACTAAGCAGTTTCTCAGAAAGCTTCTTTCCAGGTTTCATCTGAGGATATTTCCTTTTTCACCGTAGCCCTCTGTGGGCTTCCAAATATCACTTTGCCAATTCCACAAGAACTGTCTTAGCGAAAGGCTTCTTGAGGGGAAAGCTGTAACTCTGTGAGATGATTTCAGAGAACACAAAGAAGTTTCTCAGAAAGCTTCTTTCTCTTTGTTATCGGAGGATATTTCCTTTGGCCCTATAGTCATCAATGGGATCCGAAATATCTGTTTTCAGATTCCACAGAAATAAGGCTAGCAAAGAGATCCACGAAATACAGATGTAACTCTGTGAGATGAATTAACAGAACACTAAGCAGTTTCTCAGAAAGCTTCTTTCCAGATTTCATCTGAGGATATTTCCTTTTTCACCGTAGCCCTCTGTGGGCTTCCAAATATCACTTTGCCAATTCCACAAGAACTATCTTAGCGAAAGGCTTCTTGAGGGGAAAGATGTAACTCTGTGAGATGATTTCACAGAACACAAAGAAGTTTCTCAAAAAGCTTCTTTCTCTTTGTTATCGGAGGATATTTCCTTTGGCCCTATAGTCTTCAATGGGATCCGAAATATCTGTTCTCAGATTCCACAGAAATAAGGCTAGCAAAGAGATGCACCAAATACACATGTAACTCTGTGAGATGAATTAACAGAACACTAAGCAGTTTCTCAGAAAGCTTCTTTCCAGATTTCATCTGAGGATATTTCCTTTTTCACCATAGCCCTCTGTGGGCTTCCAAATATCACTTTGCCAATTCCACAAGAACTGTCTTAGCGAAAGGCTTCTTGAGGGGAAAGCTGTAACACTGTGAGATGATTTCACAGAACCCAAAGAAGTTTCTCAGAAAGCTTCTTTCTCTTTGTTATCGGAGGATATTTCCTTTGGCCCTATAGTCATCAATGGGATCCGAAATATCTGTTCTCAGATTCCACAGAAATAAGGCTAGCAAAGAGATCCACGAAATACAGATGTAACTCTGTGAGATGAATTAACAGAACACTAAGCAGTGTCTCAGAAAGCTTCTTTCCAGATTTCACCTGGGGATATTTCCTTTTTCACCATAGCCCTCTGTGGGCTTCCAAATATCACTTTGCCAATTCCACAAGAACTGTCTTAGCGAAAGGCTTCTTGAGGGGAAAGATGTAACTCTGTGAGATGATTTCACAGAACACAAAGAAGTTTCTCAAAAAGCTTCTTTCTCTTTGTTATCGGAGGATATTTCCTTTGGCCCTATAGTCTTCAATGGGATCCGAAATATCTGTTCTCAGATTCCACAGAAATAAGGCTAGCAAAGAGATGCACCAAATACACATGTAACTCTGTGAGATGAATTAACAGAACACTAAGCAGTTTCTCAGAAAGCTTCTTTCCAGATTTCATCTGAGGATATTTCCTTTTTCACCATAGCCCTCTATGGGCTTCCAAATATCACTTTGCCAATTCCAAAAGAACTGTGTTAGCGAAAGGCTTCTTGAGGGGAAAGCTGTAACTCTGTGAGATGATTTCACAGAACACAAAGAAGTTTCTCAGAAAGCTTCTTTCTCTTTGTTATCGGAGGATATTTCCTTTGGCCCTATAGTCATCAATGGGATCCGAAATATCTGTTCTCAGATTCCACAGAAATAAGGCTAGCAAAGAGATCCACGAAACACAGATGTAACTCTGTGAGATGAATTAACAGAACACTAAGCAGTGTCTCAGAAAGCTTCTTTCCAGATTTCATCTGGGGATATTTCCTTTTTCACCATAGCCCTCTGTGGGCTTCAAAATATCACTTTGCCAATTCCACAAGAACTGTCTTAGCGAAAGGCTTCTTGAGGGGAAAGCTGTAACTCTGTGAGATGATTTCACAGAACACAAAGAAGTTTCTCAGAAAGCTTCTTTCTCTTTGTTATCGCAGGATATTCCCTTTGGCCCTATAGTCATCAATGGGATCCGAAATATCTGTTCTCAGATTCCACAGAAATAAGGTAGCAAAGAGATGCACCAAATACACATGTAACTCTGTGAGATGAATTAACAGAACACTAAGCAGTTTCTCAGAAAGCTTCTTTCCAGATTTCATCTGAGGATATTTCCTTTTTCACCATAGCCCTCTATGGGCTTCCAAATATCACTTTGCCAATTCCACAAGAACTGTCTTAGCGAAAGGCTTCTTGAGGGGAAAACTGTAACTCTGTGAGATGATTTCACAGAACACAAAGAAGATTCTCAGAAAGCTTCTTTCTCTTTGTTATCGGAGGATATTTCCTTTGGACCTATAGTCATCAATGGGAACCGAAATATCTGTTCTCAGATTCCACAGAAATAAGGCTAGCAAAGAGATCCACGAAATACAGATGTAACTCTGTGAGATGAATTAACAGAACACTAAGCAGTTTCTCAGAAAGCTTCTTTCCAGATTTCATCTGAGGATATTTCCTTTTTCACCATAGCCCTCTATGGGCTTCCAAATATCACTTTGCCAATTCCACAAGAACTGTCTTAGCGAAAGGCTTCTTGACGGGATAGCTGTAACTCTGTGAGATGATTTCACAGAACCCAAAGAAGTTTCTCAGAAAGCTTCTTTCTCTTTGTTATCGCAGAATATTTCCTTTGGCCCTATAGTCATCAATGGGATCCGAAACATCTGTTCTCAGATTCCACAGAAATAAGGCTAGCAAAGAGATGCACCAAATACACATGTAACTCTGTGAGATGAATTAAGAGAACCCTAAGCAGTTTCTCAGAAAGCTTCTTTCAAGATTTCATCTGAGGATATTTCCTTTTTCACCATAGCCCTCTATGGGCTTCCAAATATCACTTTGCCAATTCCACAAGAACTGTCTTAGCGAAAGGCTTCTTGAGGGGAAAGCTGTAACTCTGTGAGATGATTTCACAGAACACAAAGAAGTTTCTCAGAAAGCTTCTTTCTCTTTGTTATCGGAGGATATTTCCTTTGGCCCTATAGTCTTCAATGGGATCCGAAATATCTGTTCTCATATTCCACAGAAATAAGGCTAGCAAAGAGATCCACGAAATACAGATGTAACTCTGTGAGATGAATTAACAGAACACTAAGCAGTTTCTCAGAAAGCTTCTTTCCAGGTTTCATCTGAGGATATTTCCTTTTTCACCGTAGCCCTCTGTGGGCTTCCAAATATCACTTTGCCAATTCCACAAGAACTGTCTTAGCGAAAGGCTTCTTGAGGGGAAAGCTGTAACTCTGTGAGATGATTTCACAGAACACAAAGAAGTTTCTCAGAAAGCTTCTTTCTCTTTGTTATCGGAGGATATTTCCTTTGGCCCTATAGTCATCAATGGGATCCGAAATATCTGTTCTCAGATTCCACAGAAATAAGGCTAGCAAAGAGATCCACGAAATACACATGTAACTCTGTGAGATGAATTAACAGAACACTAAGCAGTTTCTCAGAAAGCTTCTTTCCAGATTTCATCTGGGGATATTTCCTTTTTCACCATAGCCCTCTGTGGGCTTCCAAATATCACTTTGTCAATTCCACAAGAACTGTCTTAGCGAAAGGCTTCTTGAGGGGAAAGCTGTAACTCTGTGAGATGATTTCACAGAACCCAAAGAAGTTTCTCAGAAAGCTTCTTTCTCTTTGTTATCGCAGGATATGTCCTTTGGCCCTATAGTCATCAATGGGATCCGAAATATCTGTTCTCAGATTCCACAGAAATAAGGCTAGCAAAGAGATGCACCGAATACACATGTAATTCTGTGAGATGAATTAACAGAACACTAAGCAGTTTCTCAGAAAGCTTCTTTCCAGATTTCATCTGAGGATATTTCCTTTTTCACCATAGCCCTCTGTGGGCTTCCAAATATCACTTTGCCAATTCCACAAGAACTGTCTTAGCGAAAGGCTTCTTGAGGGGAAAGCTGTAACTCTGTGAGATGATTTCACAGAACACAAAGAAGATTCTCAGAAAGCTTCTTTCTCTTTGATATCGGAGGATATTTCCTTTGGCCTTATAGTCATCAATGGGATCCGAAATATCTGTTCTCAGATTCCACAGAAATAAGGCTAGCAAAGAGATGCACCAAATACACATGTAATTCTGTGAGATGAATTAACAGAACACTAAGTAGTTTCCCAGAAAGCTTCTTTCCAGATTTCCTGTGAGGATATTTCCTTTTTCACCATAGCCCTCTATGGGCTTCCAAATATCACTTTGCCAATTCCACAAGAACTGTCTTAGCGAAAGGCTTCTTGAGGGGAAAGCTGTAACTCTGTGAGATGATATCACAGAACACAAAGAAGTTTCTCAGAAAGCTTCTTTCTCTTTGTTATCGGAGGATATTTCCTTTGGCCCTATAGTCTTCAAAGGGATCCGAAATATCTGTTCTCAGATTCCACAGAAATAAGGCTAGCAAAGAGATGCACCAAATACACATGTAACTCTGTGAGATGAATTAACAGAACACTAAGCAGTTTCTCAGAAAGCTTCTTTCCAGATTTCATCTGAGGATATTTCCTTTTTCACCATAGCCCTCTATGGGCTTCCAAATATCAATTTGCCAATTCCACAAGAACTGTCTTAGCGAAAGGCTTCTTGAGGGGAAAGCTGTAACTCTGTGAGATGATTTCACAGAACACAAAGAAGTTTCTCAGAAAGCTTCTTTCTCTTTGTTATCGCAGGATATTTCCTTTGGCCCTATAGTCATCAATGGGATCCGAAATATCTGTTCTCAGATTCCACAGAAATAAGGCTAGCAAAGAGATGCACCAAATACACATGTAACTCTGTGAGATGAATTAACAGAACACTAAGCAGCTTCTCAGAAAGCTTCTTTCCAGATTTCATCTGAGGATATTTCCTTTTTCACCATAGCCCTCTATGGGCTTCCAAATATCACTTTGCCAATTCCACAAGAACTGTCTTAGCGAAAGGCTTCTTGACGGGATAGCTGTAACTCTGTGAGATGATTTCACAGAACCCAAAGAAGTTTCTCAGAAAGCTTCTTTCTCTTTGTTATCCCAGGATATTTCCTTTGGCCCTATAGTCATCAATGGGATCCGAAATATCTGTTCTCACATTCCACAGAAATAAGGCTAGCAAAGAGATGCACCAAATACACATGTAACTCTGTGAGATGAATTAACAGAACACTAAGCAGTTTCTCAGAAAGCTTCTTTCCAGATTTCATCTGAGGATATTTCCTTTTTCACCGTAGCCCTCTGTGGGCTTCCAAATATCACTTTGCCAATTCCACAAGAACTGTCTTAGCGAAAGGCTTCTTGAGGGGAAAGCTGTAACTCTGTGAGATGATTTCACAGAACACAAAGAAGTTTCTCAGAAAGCTTCTTTCTCTTTGTTATCGGAGGATATTTCCTTTGGCCCTATAGTCATCAATGGGATCCGAAATATCTGTTCTCAGATTCCACAGAAATAAGGCTAGCAAAGAGATCCACGAAATACACATGTAACTCTGTGAGATGAATTAACAGAACACTAAGCAGTTTCTCAGAAAGCTTCTTTCCAGATTTCATCTGGGGATATTTCCTTTTTCACCATAGCCCTCTGTGGGCTTCCAAATATCACTTTGTCAATTCCACAAGAACTGTCTTAGCGAAAGGCTTCTTGAGGGGAAAGCTGTAACTCTGTGAGATGATTTCACAGAACCCAAAGAAGTTTCTCAGAAAGCTTCTTTCTCTTTGTTATCGCAGGATATGTCCTTTGGCCCTATAGTCATCAATGGGATCCGAAATATCTGTTCTCAGATTCCACAGAAATAAGGCTAGCAAAGAGATGCACCAAATACACATGTAACTCTGTGAGATGAATTAACAGAACACTAAGCAGTTTCTCAGAAAGCTTCTTTCCAGATTTCATCTGAGGATATTTCCTTTTTCACCATAGCCCTCTGTGGGCTTCCAAATATCACTTTGCCAATTCCACAAGAACTGTCTTAGCGAAAGGCTTCTTGAGGGGAAAGCTGTAACTCTGTGAGATGATTTCACAGAACACAAAGAAGATTCTCAGAAAGCTTCTTTCTCTTTGATATCGGAGGATATTTCCTTTGGCCTTATAGTCATCAATGGGATCCGAAATATCTGTTCTCAGATTCCACAGAAATAAGGCTAGCAAAGAGATGCACCAAATACACATGTAACTCTGTGAGATGAATTAACAGAACACTAAGTAGTTTCCAAGAAAGCTTCTTTCCAGATTTCCTGTGAGTATATTTCCTTTTTCACCATAGCCCTCTATGGGCTTCCAAATATCACTTTGCCAATTCCACAAGAACTGTCTTAGCGAAAGGCTTCTTGAGGGGAAAGCTGTAACTCTGTGAGATGATTTCAGAGAACACAAAGAAGTTTCTCAGAAAGCTTCTTTCCAGGTTTCATCTGAGGATATTTCCTTTTTCACCGTAGCCCTCTGTGGGCTTCCAAATATCACTTTGCCAATTCCACAAGAACTGTCTTAGCGAAAGGCTTCTTGAGGGGAAAGCTGTAACTCTGTGAGATGATTTCAGAGAACACAAAGAAGTTTCTCAGAAAGCTTCTTTCTCTTTGTTATCGGAGGATATTTCCTTTGGCCCTATAGTCATCAATGGGATCCGAAATATCTGTTTTCAGATTCCACAGAAATAAGGCTAGCAAAGAGATCCACGAAATACAGATGTAACTCTGTGAGATGAATTAACAGAACACTAAGCAGTTTCTCAGAAAGCTTCTTTCCAGATTTCATCTGAGGATATTTCCTTTTTCACCGTAGCCCTCTGTGGGCTTCCAAATATCACTTTGCCAATTCCACAAGAACTATCTTAGCGAAAGGCTTCTTGAGGGGAAAGATGTAACTCTGTGAGATGATTTCACAGAACACAAAGAAGTTTCTCAAAAAGCTTCTTTCTCTTTGTTATCGGAGGATATTTCCTTTGGCCCTATAGTCTTCAATGGGATCCGAAATATCTGTTCTCAGATTCCACAGAAATAAGGCTAGCAAAGAGATGCACCAAATACACATGTAACTCTGTGAGATGAATTAACAGAACACTAAGCAGTTTCTCAGAAAGCTTCTTTCCAGATTTCATCTGAGGATATTTCCTTTTTCACCATAGCCCTCTGTGGGCTTCCAAATATCACTTTGCCAATTCCACAAGAACTGTCTTAGCGAAAGGCTTCTTGAGGGGAAAGCTGTAACACTGTGAGATGATTTCACAGAACCCAAAGAAGTTTCTCAGAAAGCTTCTTTCTCTTTGTTATCGGAGGATATTTCCTTTGGCCCTATAGTCATCAATGGGATCCGAAATATCTGTTCTCAGATTCCACAGAAATAAGGCTAGCAAAGAGATCCACGAAATACAGATGTAACTCTGTGAGATGAATTAACAGAACACTAAGCAGTGTCTCAGAAAGCTTCTTTCCAGATTTCATCTGGGGATATTTCCTTTTTCACCATAGCCCTCTGTGGGCTTCCAAATATCACTTTGCCAATTCCACAAGAACTGTCTTAGCGAAAGGCTTCTTGAGGGGAAAGCTGTAACTCTGTGAGATGATTTCACAGAACACAAAGAAGTTTCTCAGAAAGCTTCTTTCTCTTTGTTATCGCAGGATATTCCCTTTGGCCCTATAGTCATCAATGGGATCCGAAATATCTGTTCTCAGATTCCACAGAAATAAGGCTAGCAAAGAGATGCACCAAATACACATGTAACTCTGTGAGATGAATTAACAGAACACTAAGCAGTTTCTCAGAAAGCTTCTTTCCAGATTTCATCTGAGGATATTTCCTTTTTCACCATAGCCCTCTATGGGCTTCCAAATATCACTTTGCCAATTCCACAAGAACTGTCTTAGCGAAAGGCTTCTTGAGGGGAAAACTGTAACTCTGTGAGATGATTTCACAGAACACAAAGAAGATTCTCAGAAAGCTTCTTTCTCTTTTTTATCGGAGGATATTTCCTTTGGACCTATAGTCATCAATGGGAACCGAAATATCTGTTCTCAGATTCCACAGAAATAAGGCTAGCAAAGAGATCCACGAAATACAGATGTAACTCTGTGAGATGAATTAACAGAACACTAAGCAGTTTCTCAGAAAGCTTCTTTCCAGATTTCATCTGAGGATATTTCCTTTTTCACCATAGCCCTCTGTGGGCTTCCAAATATCACTTTGCCAATTCCACAAGAACTGTCTTAGCGAAAGGCTTCTTGAGGGGAAAGCTGTAACACTGTGAGATGATTTCACAGAACCCAAAGAAGTTTCTCAGAAAGCTTCTTTCTCTTTGTTATCGCAGGATATTTCCTTTGGCCCTATAGTCATCAATGGGATACGAAATATCTGTTCTCAGATTCCACAGAAATAAGGCTAGCAAAGAGATGCACCAAATACACATGTAACTCTGTGAGATGAATTAACAGAACACTAAGCAGTTTCTCAGAAAGCTTCTTTCCAGATTTCATCTGAGGATATTTCCTTTTTCACCATAGCCCACTATGGGCTTCCAAATATCACTTTGCCAATTCCACAAGAACTGTGTTAGCGAAAGGCTTCTTGAGGGGAAAGCTGTAACTCTGTGAGATGATTTCACAGAACACAAAGAAGTTTCTCAGAAAGCTTCTTTCTCTTTGTTATCGGAGGATATTTCCTTTGGCCCTATAGTCATCAATGGGATCCGAAATATCTGTTCTCAGATTCCACAGAAATAAGGCTAGCAAAGAGATCCACGAAATACAGATGTAACTCTGTGAGATGAATTAACAGAACACTAAGCAGTGTCTCAGAATGCTTCTTTCCAGATTTCATCTGGGGATATTTCCTTTTTCACCATAGCCCTCTGTGGGCTTCCAATTATCACTTTGCCAATTCCACAAGAACTGTCTTAGCGAAAGGCTTCTTGAGGGGAAAGCTGTAACTCTGTGAGATGATTTCACAGAACACAAAGAAGTTTCTCAGAAAGCTTCTTTCTCTTTGTTATCGCAGGATATTCCCTTTGGCCCTATAGTCATCAATGGGATCCGAAATATCTGTTCTCAGATTCCACAGAAATAAGGCTAGCAAAGAGATGCACCAAATACACATGTAACTCTGTGAGATGAATTAACAGAACACTAAGCAGTTTCTCAGAAAGCTTCTTTCCAGTTTTCATCTGAGGATATTTCCTTTTTCACCATAGCCCTCTATGGGCTTCCAAATATCACTTTGCCAATTCCACAAGAACTGTCTTAGCGAAAGGCTTCTTGAGGGGAAAACTGTAACTCTGTGAGATGATTTCACAGAACACAAAGAAGATTCTCAGAAAGCTTCTTTCTCTTTGTTATCGGAGGATATTTCCTTTGGCCCTATAGTCATCAATGGGAACCGAAATATCTGTTCTCAGCTTCCACAGAAATAAGGCTAGCAAAGAGATCCACAAAATACAGATGTAACTCTGTGAGATGACTTAACAGAACACTAAGCAGTTTCTCAGAAAGCTTCTTTCCAGATTTCATCTGAGGATATTTCCTTTTTCACCATAGCCCTCTATGGGCTTCCAAATATCACATTGCCAATTCCACAAGAACTGTCTTAGCGAAAGGCTTCTTGACGGGATAGCTGTAACTCTGTGAGATGATTTCACAGAACCCAAAGAAGTTTCTCAGAAAGCTTCTTTCTCTTTTTTATCGCAGGATATTTCCTTTGGCCCTATAGTCATCAATGGGATCCGAAACATCTGTTCTCAGATTCCACAGAAATAAGGCTAGCAAAGAGATGCACCAAATACACATGTAACTCTGTGAGATGAATTAAGAGAACACTAAGCAGTTTCTCAGAAAGCTTCTTTCCAGATTTCATCTGAGGATATTTCCTTTTTCACCATAGCCCTCTATGGGCTTCCAAATATCACTTTGCCAATTCCACAAGAACTGTCTTAGCGAAAGGCTTCTTGAGGGGAAAGCTGTAACTCTGTGAGATGATTTCACAGAACACAAAGAAGTTTCTCAGAAAGCTTCTTTCTCTTTGTTATCGGAGGATATTTCCTTTGGCCCTATAGTCTTCAATGGGATCCGAAATATCTGTTCTCAGATTCCACAGAAATAAGGCTAGCAAAGAGATCCACGAAATACAGATGTAACTCGGTGAGATGAATTAACAGAACACTAAGCAGTTTCTCAGAAAGCTTCTTTCCAGGTTTCATCTGAGGATATTTCCTTTTTCACCGTAGCCCTCTGTGGGCTTCCAAATATCACTTTGCCAATTCCACAAGAACTGTCTTAGCGAAAGGCTTCTTGAGGGGAAAGCTGTAACTCTGTGAGATGATTTCACAGAACCCAAAGAAGTTTCTCAGAAAGCTTCTTTCTCTTTGTTATCGCAGGATATTTCCTTTGGCCCTATAGTCATCAATGGGATCCGAAATATCTGTTCTCAGATTCCACAGAAATAAGGCTAGCAAAGAGATGCACCAAATACACATGTAACTCTGTGAGATGAATTAACAGAACACTAAGCAGTTTCTCAGAAAGCTTCTTTCCAGATTTCATCTGAGGATATTTCCTTTTTCACCATAGCCCTCTGTGGGCTTCCAAATATCACTTTGCCAATTCCACAAGAACTGTCTTAGCGAAAGGCTTCTTGAGGGGAAAGCTGTAACTCTGTGAGATGATTTCACAGAACACAAAGAAGATTCTCAGAAAGCTTCTTTCTCTTTGATATCGGAGGATATTTCCTTTGGCCTTATAGTCATCAATGGGATCCGAAATATCTGTTCTCAGATTCCACAGAAATAAGGCTAGCAAAGAGATCCACGAAATACACATGTAACTCTGTGAGATGAATTAACAGAACACTAAGTAGTTTCCCAGAAAGCTTCTTTCCAGATTTCCTGTGAGGATATTTCCTTTTTCACCATAGCCCTCTATGGGCTTCCAAATATCACTTTGCCAATTCCACAAGAACTGTCTTAGCGAAAGGCTTCTTGAGGGGAAAGCTGTAACTCTGTGAGATGATATCACACAACACAAAGAAGTTTCTCAGAAAGCTTCTTTCTCTTTGTTATCGGAGGATATTTCCTTTGGCCCTATAGTCTTCAATGGGATCCGAAATATCTGTTCTCAGATTCCACAGAAATAAGGCTAGCAAAGAGATGCACCAAATACACATGTAACTCTGTGAGATGAATTAACAGAACACTAAGCAGTTTCTCAGAAAGCTTCTTTCCAGATTTCATCTGAGGATATTTCCTTTTTCACCATAGCCCACTATGGGCTTCCAAATATCAATTTGCCAATTCCACAAGAACTGTCTTAGCGAAAGGCTTCTTTAGGGGAAAGCTGTAACTCTGTGAGATGATTTCACAGAACACAAAGAAGTTTCTCAGAAAGCTTCTTTCTCTTTGTTATCGGAGGATATTTCCTTTGGCCCTATAGTCATCAATGGGATCCGAAATATCTGTTTTCAGATTCCACAGAAATAAGGCTAGCAAAGAGATCCACGAAATACAGATGTAACTCTGTGAGATGAATTAACAGAACACTAAGCAGTTTCTCAGAAAGCTTCTTTCCAGATTTCAACTGAGGATATTTCCTTTTTTACCATAGCCCTCGGTGGGTTTCCAAATATCACTTTGCCAATTCCACAAGAACTATCTTAGCGAAAGGCTTCTTGAGGGGAAAGCTGTAACTCTGTGAGATGATTTCACAGAACACAAAAAAGTTTCTCAAAAAGCTTCTTTCTCTTTGTTACCGGAGGATATTTCCTTTGGCCCTATAGTCTTCAATGGGATCCGAAATATCTGTTCTCAGATTCCACAGAAATAAGGCTAGCCAAGAGATCCACGAAATACAGATGTAACTCTGTGAGATGAATTAACAGAACACTAAGCAGTGTCTCAGAAAGCTTCTTTCCAGATTTCATCTGGGGATATTTCCTTTTTCACCATAGCCCTCTGTGGGCTTCCAAATATCACTTTGCCAATTCCACAAGAACTGTCTTTGCGAAAGGCTTCTTGAGGGGAAAGCTGTAACTCTGTGAGATGATTTCACAGAACACAAAGAAGTTTCTCAGAAAGCTTCTTTCTCTTTGTTATCGCAGGATATTTCCTTTGGCCCTATAGTCATCAATGGGATCCGAAATATCTGTTCTCAGATTCCACAGAAATAAGGCTAGCAAAGAGATGCACCAAATACACATGTAACTCTGTGAGATGAATTGACAGAACACTAAGCAGTTTCTCAGAAAGCTTCTTTCCAGATTTCATCTGAGGATATTTCCTTTTTCACCATAGCCCTCTATGGGCTTCCAAATATCACTTTGCCAATTCCACAAGAACTGTCTTAGCGAAAGGCTTCTTGACGAGATAGCTGTAACTCTGTTAGATGATTTCACAGAACCCAAAGAAGTTTCTCAGAAAGCTTCTTTCTCTTTGTTATCGCAGGATATTTCCTTTGGCCCTATAGTCATCAATGGGATCCGAAACATCTGTTCTCAGATTCCACAGAAATAAGGCTAGCAAAGAGATGCACCAAATACACATGTAACTCTGTGAGATGAATTAACAGAACACTAAGCAGTTTCTCAGAAAGCTTCTTTCCAGATTTCATCTGAGGATATTTCCTTTTTCACCATAGCCCTCCATGGGCTTCCAAATATCACTTTGCCAATTCCACAAGAACTGTCTTAGCGAAAGGCTTCTTGAGGGGAAAACTGTAACTCTGTGAGATGATTTCACAGAACACAAAGAAGTTTCTCAGAAAGCTTCCTTCTCTTTGTTATCGGAGGCTATTTCCTTTGGCCCTATAGTCATCAATGGGAACGGAAATATCTGTTCTCAGATTCCACAGAAATAAGGCTAGCAAAGAGATCCACGAAATACAGATGTAACTCTGTGAGATGAATTAACAGAACACTAAGCAGTTTCTCAGAAAGCTTCTTTCCAGATTTCATCTGAGGATATTTCCTTTTTCACCATAGCCCTCTATGGGCTTCCAAATATCACATTGCCAATTCCACAAGAACTGTCTTAGCGAAAGGCTTCTTGACGGGATAGCTGTAACTCTGTGAGATGATTTCACAGAACCCAAAGAAGTTTCTCAGAAAGCTTCTTTCTCTTTGTTATCGCAGGATATTTCCTTTGGCCCTATAGTCATCAATGGGATCCGAAACATCTGTTCTCAGATTCCACAGAAATAAGGCTAGCAAAGAGATGCACCAAATACACATGTAACTCTGTGAGATGAATTAAGAGAACACTAAGCAGTTTCTCAGAAAGCTTCTTTCCAGATTTCATCTGAGGATATTTCCTTTTTCACCATAGCCCTCTATGGGCTTCCAAATATCACTTTGCCAATTCCACAAGAACTGTCTTAGCGAAAGGCTTCTTGAGGGGAAAGCTGTAACTCTGTGAGATGATTTCACAGAACACAAAGAAGTTTCTCAGAAAGCTTCTTTCTCTTTGTTATCGGAGGATATTTCCTTTGGCCCAATAGTCATTAATGGGATCCGAAATATCTGTTCTCAGATTCCACAGAAATAAGGCTAGCAAAGAGATCCACGAAATACAGATGTAACTCGGTGAGATGAATTAACAGAACACTAAGCAGTTTCTCAGAAAGCTTCTTTCCAGGTTTCATCTGAGGATATTTCCTTTTTCACCGTAGCCCTCTGTGGGCTTCCAAATATCACTTTGCCAATTCCACAAGAACTGTCTTAGCGAAAGGCTTCTTGAGGGGAAAGCTGTAACTCTGTGAGATGATTTCACAGAACACAAAGAAGTTTCTCAGAAAGCTTCTTTCTCTTTGTTATCGGAGGATATTTCCTTTGGCCCTATAGTCATCAATGGGATCCGAAATATCTGTTCTCAGATTCCACAGAAATAAGGCTAGCAAAGAGATCCACGAAATACAGATGTAATTCTGTGAGATGAATTAAGAGAACACTAAGCAGTGTCTCAGAAAGCTTCTTTCCAGATTTCATCTTGGGATATTTCCTTTTTCACCATAGCCCTCTGTGGGCTTCCAAATATCACTTTGCCAATTCCACAAGATCTGTCTTAGCGAAAGGCTTCTTGAGGGGAAAGCTGTAACTCTGTGAGATGATTTCACAGAACACAAAGAAGTTTCTCAGAAAGCTTCTTTCTCTTTGTTATCGCAGGATATTTCCTTTGGCCCTATAGTCATCAATGGGATCCGAAATATCTGTTCTCAGATTCCACAGAAATAAGGCTAGCAAAGAGATGCACCAAATACACATGTAACTCTGTGAGATGAATTAACAGAACACTAAGCAGTTTCTCAGAAAGCTTCTTTCCAGATTTCATCTGAGGATATTTCCTTTTTCACCATAGCCCTCTATGGGCTTCCAAATATCACTTTGCCAATTCCACAAGAACTGTCTTAGCGAAAGGCTTCTTGAGGGGAAAACTGTAACTCTGTGAGATGATTTCACAGAACACAAAGAAGTTTCTCAGAAAGCTTCTTTCTCTTTGTTATCGGAGGATATTTCCTTTGGCCCTATAGTCATCAATGGGAACCGAAATATCTGTTCTCAGATTCCACAGAAATAAGGCTAGCAAAGAGATCCACGAAATACAGATGTAACTCTGTGAGATGAATTAACAGAACACTAAGCAGTTTCTCAGAAAGCTTCTTTCCAGATTTCATCTGAGGATATTTCCTTTTTCACTATAGCCCTCTATGGGCTTCCAAATATCACATTGCCAATTCAACAAGAACTGTCTTAGCGAAAGGCTTCTTGACGGGATAGCTGTAACTCTGTGAGATGATTTCACAGAACCCAAAGAAGTTTCTCAGAAAGCTTCTTTCTCTTTGTTATCGCAGGATATTTCCTTTGGCCGTATAGTCATCAATGGGATCCGAAATATCTGTTCTCAGATTCCACAGAAATAAGGCTAGCAAAGAGATGCACCAAATACACATGTAACTCTGTGAGATGAATTAACAGAACACTAAGCAGTTTCTCAGAAAGCTTCTTTCCAGATTTCATCTGAGGATATTTCCTTTTTCACCATAGCCCTTTGTGGGCTTCCAAATATCACTTTGCCAATTCCACAAGAACTGTCTTAGCGAAAGGCTTCTTGAGGGGAAAGCTGTAACTCTGTGAGATGATTTCACAGAACACAAAGAAGATTCTCAGAAAGCTTCTTTCTCTTTGATATCGGAGGATATTTCCTTTGTCCTTATAGTCATCAATGGGATCCGAAATATCTGTTCTCAGATTCCACAGAAATAAGGCTAGCAAAGAGATGCACCAAATACACATGTAATTCTGTGAGATGAATTAACAGAACACTAAGTAGTTTCCCAGAAAGCTTCTTTCCAGATTTCCTGTGAGGATATTTCCTTTTTCACCATAGCCCTCTATGGGCTTCCAAATATCACTTTGCCAATTCCACAAGAACTGTCTTAGCGAAAGGCTTCTTGAGGGGAAAGCTGTAACTCTGTGAGATGATATCACAGAACACAAAGAAGTTTCTCAGAAAGCTTCTTTCTCTTTGTTATCGGAGGATATTTCCTTTGGCCCTATAGTCTTCAATGGGATCCGAAATATCTGTTCTCAGATTCCACAGAAATAAGGCTAGCAAAGAGATGCACCAAATACACATGTAACTCTGTGAGATGAATTAACAGAACACTAAGCAGTTTCTCAGAAAGCTTCTTTCCAGATTTCATCTGAGGATATTTCCTTTTTCACCATAGCCCTCTATGGGCTTCCAAATATCAATTTGCCAATTCCACAAGAACTGTCTTAGCGAAAGGCTTCTTGAGGGGAAAGCTGTAACTCTGTGAGATGATTTCACAGAACACAAAGAAGTTTCTCAGAAAGCTTCTTTCTCTTTGTTATCGGAGGATATTTCCTTTGGCCCTATAGTCATCAATGGGATCCGAAATATCTGTTCTCAGATTCCACAGAAATAAGGCTAGCAAAGAGATCCACGAAATACACATGTAACTCTGTGAGATGAATTAACAGAAAACTAAGCAGTTTCTCAGAAAGCTTCTTTCCAGATTTCATCTGGGGATATTTCCTTTTTCACCATAGCCCTCTGTGGGCTTCCAAATATCACTTTGCCAATTCCACAAGAACTGTCTTAGCGAAAGGCTTCTTGAGGGGTAAGGTGTAACTCTGTGAGATGATTTCACAGAACCCAAAGAAGTTTCTCAGAAAGCTTCTTTCTCTTTGTTATCGCAGGATATTTCCTTTGGCCCTATAGTCATCAATGGGATCCGAAATATCTGTTCTCAGATTCCACAGAAATAAGGCTAGCAAAGAGATGCACCAAATACACATGTAACTCTGTGAGATGAATTAACAGAACACTAAGCAGTTTCTCAGAAAGCTTCTTTCCAGATTTCATCTGAGGATATTTCCTTTTTCACCATAGCCCTCTATGGGCTTCCAAATATCACTTTGCCAATTCCACAAGAACTGTCTTAGCGAAAGGCTTCTTGAGGGGAAAGCTGTGACTCAGTGAGATGATTTCACAGAACACAAAGAAGATTCTCAGAAAGCTTCTTTCTCTTTGATATCGGAGGATATTTCCTTTGGCCCTATAGTCATCAATGGGAACCGAAATATCTGTTCTCAGATTCCACAGAAATTAGGCTAGCAAAGAGATCCACGAAATACAGACGTAACTCTGTGAGATGAATTAACAGAACACTAAGCAGTTTCTCAGAAAGCTTCTTTCCAGATTTCATCTGAGGATATTTCCTTTTTCACCATAGCCCTCTATGGGCTTCCAAATATCACATTGCCAATTCAACAAGAACTGTCTTAGCGAAAGGCTTCTTGACGGGATAGCTGTAACTCTGTGAGATGATTTCACAGAACCCAAAGAAGTTTCTCAGAAAGCTTCTTTCTCTTTGTTATCGCAGGATATTTCCTTTGGCCCTATAGTCATCAATGGGATCCGAAATATCTGTTCTCAGATTCCACAGAAATAAGGCTAGCAAAGAGATGCACCAAATACACATGTAACTCTGTGAGATGAATTAACAGAACACTAAGCAGTTTCTCAGAAAGCTTCTTTCCAGATTTCATCTGAGGATATTTCCTTTTTCACCATAGCCCTCTGTGGGCTTCCAAATATCACTTTGCCAATTCCACAAGAACTGTCTTAGCGAAAGGCTTCTTGAGGGGAAAGCTGTAACTCTGTGAGATGATTTCACAGAACACAAAGAAGATTCTCAGAAAGCTTCTTTCTCTTTGATATCGGAGGATATTTCCTTTGGCCTTATAGTCATCAATGGGATCCGAAATATCTGTTCTCAGATTCCACAGAAATAAGGCTAGCAAAGAGATGCACCAAATACACATGTAATTCTGTGAGATGAATTAACAGAACACTAAGTAGTTTCCCAGAAAGCTTCTTTCCAGATTTCCTGTGAGGATATTTCCTTTTTCACCATAGCCCTCTATGGGCTTCCAAATATCACTTTGCCAATTCCACAAGAACTGTCTTAGCAAAAGGCTTCTTGAGGGGAAAGCTGTAACTCTGTGAGATGATATCACAGAACACAAAGAAGTTTCTCAGAAAGCTTCTTTCTCTTTGTTATCGGAGGATATTTCCTTTGGCCCTATAGTCTTCAATGGGATCCGAAATATCTGTTCTCAGATTCCACAGAAATAAGGCTAGCAAAGAGATGCACCAAATACACATGTAACTCTGTGAGATGAATTAACAGAACACTAAGCAGTTTCTGAGAAAGCTTCTTTCCAGATTTCATCTGAGGATATTTCCTTTTTCAACATAGCCCGCTATGGGCTTCCAAATATCAATTTGCCAATTCCACAAGAACTGTCTTAGCGAAAGGCTTCTTGAGGGGAAAGCTGTAACTCTGTGAGATGATTTCACAGAACACAAAGAAGTTTCTCAGAAAGCTTCTTTCTCTTTGTTATCGGAGGATATTTCCTTTGGCCCTATAGTCATCAATGGGATCCGAAATATCTGTTTTCAGATTCCACAGAAATAAGGCTAGCAAAGAGATCCACGAAATACAGATGTAACTCTGTGAGATGAATTAACAGAACATTAAGCAGTTTCTCAGAAAGCTTCTTTCCAGATTTCATCTGAGGATATTTCCTTTTTCACCATAGCCCTCTGTGGGCTTCCAAATATCACTTTGCCAATTCCACAAGAACTATCTTAGCGAAAGGCTTCTTGAGGGGAAAGCTGTAACTCTGTGAGATGATTTCACAGAACACAAAGAAGTTTCTCAAAAAGCTTCTTTCTCTTTGTTACCGGAGGATATTTCCTTTGGCCCTATAGTCTTCAATGGGATCCGAAATATCTGTTCTCAGATTCCACAGAAATAAGGCTAGCAAAGAGATCCACGAAATACAGATGTAACTCTGTGAGATGAATTAACAGAACACTAAGCAGTGTCTCAGAAAGCTTCTTTCCAGATTTCATCTGGGGATATTTCCTTTTTCACCATAGCCCTCTGTGGGCTTCCAAATATCACTTTGCCAATTCCACAAGAACTGTCTTAGCGAAAGGCTTCTTGAGGGGAAAGCTGTAACTCTGTGAGATGATTTCACAGGACACAAAGAAGTTTCTCAGAAAGCTTCTTTCTCTTTGTTATCGCAGGATATTTCCTTTGGCCCTATAGTCATCAATGGGATCCGAAATATCTGTTCTCAGATTCCACAGAAATAAGGCTAGCAAAGAGATGCACCAAATACACATGTAACTCTGTGAGATGAATTAACAGAACACTAAGCAGTTTCTCAGAAAGCTTCTTTCCAGATTTCATCTGAGGATATTTCCTTTTTCACCATAGCCCTCTATGGGCTTCCAAATATCACTTTGCCAATTCCACAAGAACTGTCTTAGCGAAAGGCTTCTTGACGGGATAGCTGTAACTCTGTGAGATGATTTCACAGAACCCAAAGAAGTTTCTCAGAAAGCTTCTTTCTCTTTGTTATCGCAGGATATTTCCTTTGGCCCTATAGTCATCAATGGGATCCGAAATATCTGTTCTCAGATTCCACAGAAATAAGGCTAGCAAAGAGATGCACCAAATACACATGTAACTCTGTGAGATGAATTAACAGAACACTAAGCAGTTTCTCAGAAAGCTTCTTTCCAGATTTCATCTGAGGATATTTCCTTTTTCACCATAGCCCTCTATGAGCTTCCAAATATCACTTTGCCAATTCCACAAGAACTGTCTTAGCGAAAGGCTTCTTGAGGGGAAAACTGTAACTCTGTGAGATGATTTCACAGAACACAAAGAAGTTTCTCAGAAAGCTTCCTTCTCTTTGTTATCGGAGGATATTTCCTTTGGCCCTATAGTCATCAATGGGAACCGAAATATCTGTTCTCAGATTCCACAGAAATAGGCTAGCAAAGAGATCCACGAAATACAGATGTAACTCTGTGAGATGAATTAACAGAACACTAAGCAGTTTCTCAGAAAGCTTCTTTCCAGATTTCATCTGAGGATATTTCCTTTTTCACCATAGCCCTCTATGGGCTTCCAAATATCACATTGCCAATTCCACAAGAACTGTCTTAGCGAAAGGCTTCTTGACGGGATAGCTGTAACTCTGTGAGATGATTTCAAAGAACACAAAGAAGTTTCTCAGAAAGCTTCTTTCTCTTTGTTATCGCAGGATATTTCCTTTAGCCCTATAGTCATCAATGGGATCCGAAACATCTGTTCTCAGATTCCACAGAAATAAGGCTAGCAAAGAGATGCACCAAATACACATGTAACTCTGTGAGATGAATTAAGAGAACACTAAGCAGTTTCTCAGAAAGCTTCTTTCCAGATTTCATCTGAGGATATTTCCTTTTTCACCATAGCCCTCTATGGGCTTCCAAATATCACTTTGCCAATTCCACAAGAACTGTCTTAGCGAAAGGCTTCTTGAGGGGAAAGCTGTAACTCTGTGAGATGATTTCACAGAACATAGAGAAGTTTCTCAGAAAGCTTCTTTCTCTTTGTTATCGGAGGATATTTCCTTTGGCCCTATAGTCATCAATGGGATCCGAAATATCTGTTCTCAGATTCCACAGAAATAAGGCTAGCAAAGAGATCCACGAAATACAGATGTAACTCTGTGAGATGAATTAACAGAACACTAAGCAGTTTCTCAGAAAGCTTCTTTCCAGGTTTCATCTGAGGATATTTCCTTTTTCACCGTAGCCCTCTGAGGGCTTCCAAATATCACTTTGCCAATTCCACAAGAACTGTCTTAGCGAAAGGCTTCTTGAGGGGAAAGCTGTAACTCTGTGAGATGATTTCACAGAACACAAAGAAGTTTCTCAGAAAGCTTCTTTCTCTTTGTTATCGGAGGATATTTCCTTTGGCCCTATAGTCATCAATGGGATCCGAAATATCTGTTATCAGATTCCACAGAAATAAGGCTAGCAAAGAGATCCACGAAATACACATGTAACTCTGTGAGACGAATTAACAGAACACTAAGCAGTTTCTCAGAAAGCTTCTTTTGAGATTTCATCTGGGGATATTTCCATTTTCACCATAGCCCTCTGAGGGCTTCCAAGTATCACTTTGCCAATTCCACAAGAACTGTCTTAGCGAAAGGCTTCTTGAGGGGAAAGCTGTGACTCTGTGAGATGATTTCACAGAACCCAAAGAAGTTTCTCAGAAAGCTTCTTTCTCTTTGTTATCGCAGGATATTTCCTTTGGCCCTATAGTCATCATTGGGATCCGAAATATCTGTTCTCAGATTCCACAGAAATAAGGCTAGCAAAGAGATGCACCAAATACACATGTAACTCTGTGAGATGAATTAACAGAACACTAAGCAGTTTCTCAGAAAGCTTCTTTCCAGATTTCATCTGAGGATATTTCCTTTTTCACCATAGCCGTCTGTGGGCTTCCAAATATCACTTTGCCAATTCCACAAGAACTGTCTTAGCGAAAGGCTTCTTGAGGGGAAAGCTGTAACTCTGTGAGATGATTTCACAGAACACAAAGAAGATTCTCAGAAAGCTTCTTTCTCTTTGATATCGGAGGATATTTCCTTTGGCCTTATAGTCATCAATGGGATCCGAAATATCTGTTCTCAGATTCCACAGAAATAAGGCTAGCAAAGAGATGCACCAAATACACATGTAACTCTGTGAGATGAATTAACAGAACACTAAGTAGTTTCCCAGAAAGCTTCTTTCCCGATTTCCTGTGAGGATATTTCCTTTTTCACCATAGCCCTCTATGGGCTTCCAAATATCACTTTGCCAATTCCACAAGAAATGTCTTAGCGAAAGGCTTCTTGAGGGGAAAGCTGTAACTCTGTGAGATGATATCACACAACACAAAGAAGTTTCTCAGAAAGCTTCTTTCTCTTTGTTATCGGAGGATATTTCCTTTGGCCCTATAGTCTTCAAAGGGATCCGAAATATCTGTTCTCAGATTCCACAGAAATAAGGCTAGCAAAGAGATGCACCAAATACACATGTAACTCTGTGAGATGAATTAACAGAACACTAAGCAGTTTCTCAGAAAGCTTCTTTCCAGATTTCATCTGAGGATATTTCCTTTTTCACCATAGCCCTCTATGGGCTTCCAAATATCAATTTGCCAATTCCACAAGAACTGTCTTAGCGAAAGGCTTCTTGAGGGGAAAGCTGTAACTCTGTGAGATGATTTCACAGAACACAAAGAAGTTTCTCAGAAAGCTTCTTTCTCTTTGTTATCGGAGGATATTTCCTTTGGCCCTATAGTCATCAATGGGATCCGAAACATCTGTTCTCAGATTCTACAGAAATAAGGCTAGCAAAGAGATGCACCAAATACACATGTAACACTGTGAGATGAATTAAGAGAACACTAAGCAGTTTCTCAGAAAGCTTTTTCCAGATTTCATCTGAGGATATTTCCTTTTTAACCAGAGCCCTCTAAGGGCTTCCAAATATCACTTTGCCAATTCCACAAGAACTGTCTTAGCGAAAGGCTTCTGGAGGGGAAAGCTGTAACTCTGTGAGATGATTTCACAGAACCCAAAGAAGTTTCTCAGAAAGCTTCTTTCTCTTTGTTATCGCAGGATATTTCCTTTGGCCCTATAGTCATCAATGGGATCCGAAATATCTGTTCTCAGATTCCACAGAAATAAGGCTAGCAAAGAGATGCACCAAATACACATGTAACTCTGTGAGATGAATTAACAGAACACTAAGCAGTTTCTCAGAAAGCTTCTTTCCAGATTTCATCTGAGGATATTTCCTTTTTCACCATAGCCCTCTGTGGGCTTCCAAATATCACTTTGCCAATTCCACAAGAACTGTCTTAGCGAAAGGCTTCTTGAGGGGAAAGCTGTAACTCTGTGAGATGATTTCACAGAACACAAAGAAGATTCTCAGAAAGCTTCTTTCTCTTTGATATCAGAGGATATTTCCTTTGGCCTTATAGTCATCAATGGGATCCGAAATATCTGTTCTCAGATTCCACAGAAATAAGGCTAGCAAAGAGATGCACCAAATACACATGTTTCTCAGAAAGCTTCTTTCTCTTTGTTATCGGAGGATATTTCCTTTGGCCCTATAGTCTTCAATGGGATCCGAAATATCTGTTCTCAGATTCCACAGAAATAAGGCTAGCAAAGAGATGCACCAAATACACATGTAACTCTGTGAGATGAATTAACAGAACACTAAGCAGTTTCTCAGAAAGCTTCTTTCCAGATTTCATCTGAGGATATTTCCTTTTTCACCATAGCCCTCTAAGGGCTTCCAAATATCACTTTGCCAATTCCACAAGAACTGTCTTAGCGAAAGGCTTCTTGAGGGGAAAGCTGTAACTCTGTGAGATGATTTCACAGAACACAAAGAAGTTTCTCAGAAAGCTTCTTTCTCTTTGTTATCGCAGGATATTTCCTTTGGCCCTATAGTCATCAATGGGATCCGAAATATCTGTTTTCAGATTCCACAGAAATAAGGCTAGCAAAGAGATCCACGAAATACAGATGTAACTCTGTGAGATGAATTAACAGAACACTAAGCAGTTTCTCAGAAAGCTTCTTTCCAGATTTCATCTGAGGATATTTCCTTTTTCACCATAGCCCTCTCTGGGCTTCCAAATATCACTTTGCCAATTCCACAAGAACAATCTTAGCGAAAGGCTTCTTGAGGGGAAAGCTGTAACTCTGTGAGATGATTTCACAGAACACAAAGAAGTTTCTCAAAAAGCTTCTTTCTCTTTGTTATCGGAGGATATTTCCTTTGGCCCTATAGCCTTCAATGGGATCCGAAATATCTGTTCTCAGATTCCACAGAAATAAGGCTAGCAAAGAGATGCACCAAATACACATGTAACTCTGTGAGATGAATTAACAGAACACTAAGCAGTTTCTCAGAAAGCTTCTTTCCAGATTTCATCTGAGGATATTTCCTTTTTCACCATAGCCCTCTGTGGGCTTCCAAATATCACTTTGCCAATTCCACAAGAACTGTCTTAGCGAAAGGCTTCTTGAGGGGAAAGCTGTAACACTGTGAGATGATTTCACAGAACCCAAAGAAGTTTCTCAGAAAGCTTCTTTCTCTTTGTTATCGCAGGATATTTCCTTTGGCCCTATAGTCATCAATGGGATAGGAAATATCTGTTCTCAGATTCCACAGAAATAAGGCTAGCAAAGAGATGCACCAAATACACATGTAACTCTGTGAGATGAATTAACAGAACACTAAGCAGTTTCTCAGAAAGCTTCTTTCCAGATTTCATCTGAGGATATTTCCTTTTTCACCATAGCCCTCTGTGGGCATCCAAATATCACTTTGCCAATTCCACAAGAACTGTGTTAGCGAAAGGCTTCTTGAGGGGAAAGCTGTAACTCTGTGAGATGATTTCACAGAACACAAAGAAGTTTCTCAGAAAGCTTCTTTCTCTTTGTTATCGGAGGATATTTCCTTTGGCCCTATAGTCATCAATGGGATCCGAAATATCTGTTCTCAAATTCCACAGAAATAAGGCTAGCAAAGAGATCCACGAAATACAGATGTAACTCTGTGAGATGAATTAACAGAACACTAAGCAGTTTCTCAGAAAGCTTCTTTCCAGGTTTCATCTGAGGATATTTCCTTTTTCACCATAGCCCTCTGTGGGCTTCCATATATCACATTGCCAATTCCACAAGAACTGTCTTAGCGAAAGGCTTCTTGAGGGGAAAGCTGTAACTCTGTGAGATGATTTCACAGAACACAAAGAAGTTTCTCAGAAAGCTTCTTTCTCTTTGTTATCGGAGGATATTTCCTTTGGCCCAATAGTCATTAATGGGATCCGAAATATCTGTTCTCAGATTCCACAGAAATAAGGCTAGCAAAGAGATCCACGAAATACAGATGTAACTCTGTGAGATGAATTAACAGAACACTAAGCAGTTTCTCAGAAAGCTTCTTTCCAGATTTCATCTGAGGATATTTCCTTTTTCACCATAGCCCTCTGTGGGCTTCCAAATATCACTTTGCCAATTCCACAAGAACTGTCTTAGCAAAAGGCTTCTTGAGGGGAAAGCTGTAACTCTGTGAGATGATTTCACAGAACACAAAGAAGATTCTCAGAAAGCTTCTTTCTCTTTGATATCGGAGGATATTTCCTTTGGCCCTATAGTCATCAATGGGATCCGAAATATCTGTTCTCAGATTCCACAGAAATAAGGCTAGCAAAGAGATGCACCAAATACACATGTAACTCTGTGAGATGAATTAACAGAACACAGAGCAGTTTCCCAGAAAGCTTCTTTCCAGATTTCCTGTGAGGATATTTCCTTTTTCACCATAGCCCTCTAAGGGCTTCCAAATATCACTTTGCCAATTCCACAAGAACTGTCTTAGCGAAAGGCTTCTTGAGGGGAAAGCTGTAACTCTGTGAGATGATATCACAGAACACAAAGAAGTTTCTCAGAAAGCTTCTTTCTCTTTGTTATCGGAGGATATTTCCTTTGGCCCTATAGTCTTCAATGGGATCCGAAATATCTGTTCTGAGATTCCACAGAAATAAGGCTAGCAAAGAGATGCACCAAATACACATGTAACTCTGTGAGATGAATTAACAGAACACTAAGCAGTTTCTCAGAAAGCTTCTTTCCAGATTTCATCTGAGGATATTTCCTTTTTCACCATAGCCCTCTATGGGCTTCCAAATATCAATTTGCCAATTCCACAAGAACTGTCTTAGCGAAAGGCTTCTTGAGGGGAAGCTGTAACTCTGTGATATGATTTCACAGAACACAAAGAAGTTTCTCAGAAAGCTTCTTTCTCTTTGTTATCGGAGGATATTTCCTTTGGCCCTATAGTCATCAATGGGATCCGAAATATCTGTTCTCAGATTCCACAGAAATAAGGCTAGAAAAGAGATCCACGAAATACAGATGTAACTCTGTGAGATGAATTAACTGAACACTAAGCAGTTTCTCAGAAAGCTTTTTTCCAGGTTTCATCTGAGGATATTTCCTTTTTCACCGTAGCCCTCTGTGGGCTTCCAAATATCACTTTGCCAATTCCACAAGAACTGTGTTAGCGAAAGGCTTCTTGAGGGGAAAGCTGTAACACTGTGAGATGATTTCACAGAACCCAAAGAAGTTTCTCAGAAAGCTTCTTTCTCTTTGTTATCGGAGGATATTTCCTTTGGCCCTATAGTCATCAATGGGATCCGAAATATCTGTTCTCAGATTCCACAGAAATAAGGCTAGCAAAGAGATCCACGAAATACAGATGTAACTATGTGAGATGAATTAACAGAACACTAAGCAGTTTCTCAGAAAGCTTCTTTCCAGGTTTCATCTGAGGATATTTCCTTTTTCACCATAGCCCTCTGTGGGCTTCCAAATATCACTTTGCCAATTCCACAAGAACTGTCTTAGCGAAAGGCTTCCTGAGGGGAAAGCTGTAACTCTGTGAGATGATTTCACAGAACACAAAGAAGTTTCTCAGAAAGCTTCTTTCTCTTTCTTATCGGAGGATATTTCCTTTGGCCCTATAGTCTTCAATGGGATCCGAAATATCTGTTCTCAGATTCCACAGAAATAAGGCTAGCAAAGAGATGCACCAAATACACATGTAACACTGTGAGATGAATTAAGAGAACACTAAGCAGTTTCTCAGAAAGCTTTTTCCAGATTTCATCTGAGGATATTTCCTTTTTCACCATAGCCCTCTATGGGCTTCCAAATATCACTTTGCCAATTCCACAAGAACTGTCTTAGCGAAAGGCTTCTTGAGGGGAAAGCTGTAACTCTGTGAGATGATTTCACAGAATACAAAGAAGTTTCTCAGAAAGCTTCTTTCTCTTTGTTATCGGAGGATATTTCCTTTGGCCCTATAGTCATCAATGGGATCCGAAATATCTGTTCTCAGATTCCACAGAAATAAGGCTAGCAAAGAGATCCACGAAATACAGATGTAACTCTGTGAGATGAATTAACAGAACACTAAGCAGTTTCTCAGAAAGCTTCTTTCCAGGTTTCATCTGAGGATATTTCCTTTTTCACCGTAGCCCTCTGTGGGCTTCCAAATATCACTTTGCCAATTCCACAAGAACTGTCTTAGCGAAAGGCTTCTTGAGGGGAAAGCTGTAACTCTGTGAGATGATTTCACAGAACACAAAGAAGTTTCTCAGAAAGCTTCTTTCTCTTTGTTATCGGAGGATATTTCCTTTGGCCCTATAGTCATCAATGGGATCCGAAATATCTGTTCTCAGATTCCACAGAAATAAGGCTAGCAAAGAGATCCACGAAATACA
Source organism: Macaca nemestrina (assembly GCF_043159975.1). Taxonomy (NCBI): domain Eukaryota; kingdom Metazoa; phylum Chordata; class Mammalia; order Primates; family Cercopithecidae; genus Macaca; species Macaca nemestrina. The sequence continues at coordinate 103,651,353 of NC_092133.1, read as the reverse complement.
GATGTAACTCTGTGAGATGAATTAACAGAACACTAAGCAGTTTCTCAGAAAGCTTCTTTCCAGATTTCATCTGGGGATATTTCCTTTTTCACCATAGCCCTCTGTGGGCTTCCAAATATCACTTTGCCAATTCCACAAGAACTGTCTTAGCGAAAGGCTTCTTGAGGGGAAAGCTGTAACTCTGTGAGATGATTTCACAGAACCCAAAGAAGTTTCTCAGAAAGCTTCTTTCTCTTTGTTATCGCAGGATATTTCCTTTGGCCCTATAGTCATCAATGGGATCCGAAATATCTGTTCTCAGATTCCACAGAAATAAGGCTAGCAAAGAGATGCACCAAATACACATGTAACTCTGTGAGATGAATTAACAGAACACTAAGCAGTTTCTCAGAAAGCTTCTTTCCAGATTTCATCTGAGGATATTTCCTTTTTCACCATAGCCCTCTGTGGGCTTTCAAATATCACTTTGCCAATTCCACAAGAACTGTCTTAGCGAAAGGCTTCTTGAGGGGAAACCTGTAACTCTGTGAGATGATTTCACAGAACACAAAGAAGATTCTCAGAAAGCTTCTTTCTCTTTGATATCGGAGGATATTTCCTTTGGCCTTATAGTCATCAATGGGATCCGAAATATATGTTCTCAGATTCCACAGAAATAAGGCTAGCAAAGAGATGCACCAAATACACATGTAACTCTGTGAGATGAATTAACAGAACACTAAGTAGTTTCCCAGAAAGCTTCTTTCCAGATTTCCTGTGAGGATATTTCCTTTTTCACCATAGCCCTCTATGGGCTTCCAAATATCACTTTGCCAATTCCACAAGAACTGTCTTAGCGAAAAGCTTCTTGAGGGGAAAGCTGCAACTCTGTGAGATGATATCACAGAACACAAAGAAGTTTCTCAGAAAGCTTCTTTCTCTTTGTTATCGGAGGATATTTCCTTTGGCCCTATAGTCTTCAATGGGATCCGAAATATCTGTTCTCAGATTCCACAGAAATAAGGCTAGCAAAGAGATGCACCAAATACACATGTAACTCTGTGAGATGAATTAACAGAACACTAAGCAGTTTCTCAGGAAGCTTCTTTCCAGATTTCATCTGAGGATATTTCCTTTTTCACCATAGCCCACTAAGGGCTTCCAAATATCAATTTGCCAATTCCACAAGAACTGTCTTAGCGAAAGGCTTCTTGAGGGGAAAGCTGTAACTCTGTGAGATGATTTCACAGAACACAAAGAAGTTTCTCAGAAAGCTTCTTTCTCTTTGTTATCGGAGGATATTTCCTTTGGCCCTATAGTCATCAAAGGGATCCGAAATATCTGTTTTCAGATTCCACAGAAATAAGGCTAGCAAAGAGATCCACGAAATACAGATGTAACTCTGTGAGATGAATTAACAGAACACTAAGCAGTTTCTCAGAAAGCTTCTTTCCAGATTTCATCTGAGGATATTTCCTTTTTCACCATAGCCCTCTGTGGGCTTCCAAATATCACTTTGCCAATTCCACAAGAACTATCTTAGCGAAAGGCTTCTTGAGGGGAAAGCTGTAACTCTGTGAGATGATTTCACAGAACACAAAGAAGTTTCTCAAAAAGCTTCTTTCTCTTTGTTATCGGAGGATATTTCCTTTGGCCCTATAGCCTTCAATGGGATCCGAAATATCTGTTCTCAGATTCCACAGAAATAAGGCTAGCAAAGAGATGCACCAAATACACATGTAACTCTGTGAGATGAAGTAACAGAACACTAAACAGTTTCTCAGAAAGCTTCTTTCCAGATTTCATCTGAGGATATTTCCTTTTTCACCATAGCCCTCTGTGGGCTTCCAAATATCACTTTGCCAATTCCACAAGAACTGTCTTAGCGAAAGGCTTCTTGAGGGGAAAGCTGTAACACTGTGAGATGATTTCACAGAACACAAAGAAGTTTCTCAGAAAGCTTCTTTCTCTTTGTTATCGCAGGATATTTCCTTTGGCCCTATAGTCATCAATGGGATACGAAATATCTGTTCTCAGATTCCACAGAAATAAGGCTAGCAAAGAGATGCACCAAATACACATGTAACTCTGTGAGATGAATTAACAGAACACTAAGCAGTTTCTCAGAAAGCTTCTTTCCAGATTTCATCTGAGGATATTTCCTTTTTCACCATAGCCCTCTATGGGCTTCCAAATATCACTTTGCCAATTCCACAAGAACTGTGTTAGCGAAAGGCTTCTTGAGGGGAAAGCTGTAACTCTGTGAGATGATTTCACAGAACACAAAGAAGTTTCTCAGAAAGCTTCTTTCTCTTTGTTATCGGAGGATATTTCCTTTGGCCCTATAGTCATCAATGGGATCCGAAATATCTGTTCTCAGATTCCACAGAAATAAGGCTAGCAAAGAGATCCACGAAATACAGATGTAACTCTGTGAGATGAATTAACAGAACACTAAGCAGTTTCTCAGAATGCTTCTTTCCAGGTTTCATCTGAGGATATTTCCTTTTTCACCATAGCCCTCTGAGGGCTTCCAAATATCACATTGCCAATTCCACAAGAACTGTCTTAGCGAAAGGCTTCTTGAGGGGAAAGCTGTAACTCTGTGAGATGATTTCACAGAACACAAAGAAGTTTCTCAGAAAGCTTCTTTCTCTTTGTTATCGGAGGATATTTCCTTTGGCCCTATAGTCATTAATGGGATCCGAAATATCTGTTCTCAGATTCCACAGAAATAAGGCTAGCAAAGAGATCCACGAAATACAGATGTAACTCTGTGAGATGAATTAACAGAACACTAAGCAGTTTCTCAGAAAGCTTCTTTCCAGATTTCATCTGAGGATATTTCCTTTTTCACCATAGCCCTCTGTGGGCTTCCAAATATCACTTTGCCAATTCCACAAGAACTGTCTTAGCAAAAGGCTTCTTGAGGGGAAAGCTGTAACTCTGTGAGATGATTTCACAGAACACAAAGAAGATTCTCAGAAAGCTTCTTTCTCTTTGATATCGGAGGATATTTCCTTTGGCCCTATAGTCATCAATGGGATCCGAAATATCTGTTCTCAGATTCCACAGAAATAAGGCTAGCAAAGAAATGCACCAAATACACATGTAACTCTGTGAGATGAATTAACAGAACACAGAGCAGTTTCCCAGAAAGCTTCTTTCCAGATTTCCTGTGAGGATATTTCCTTTTTCACCATAGCCCTCTATGGGCTTCCAAATATCACTTTGCCAATTCCACAAGAACTGTCTTAGCGAAAGGCTTCTTGAGGGGAAAGCTGTAACTCTGTGAGATGATATCACAGAACATAAAGAAGTTTCTCAGAAAGCTTCTTTTTCTTTGTTATCGGAGGATATTTCCTTTGGCCCTATAGTCTTCAATGGGATCCGAAATATCTGTTCTGAGATTCCACAGAAATAAGGCTAGCAAAGAGATGCACCAAATACACATGTAACTCTGTGAGATGAATTAACAGAACACTAAGCAGTTTCTCAGAAAGCTTCTTTCCAGATTTCATCTGAGGATATTTCCTTTTTCACCATAGCCCTCTATGGGCTTCCAAATATCAATTTGCCAATTCCACAAGAACTGTCTTAGCGAAAGGCTTCTTGAGGGGAAGCTGTAACTCTGTGATATGATTTCACAGAACACAAAGAAGTTTCTCAGAAAGCTTCTTTCTCTTTGTTATCGGAGGATATTTCCTTTGGCCCTATAGTCATCAATGGGATCCGAAATATCTGTTCTCAGATTCCACAGAAATAAGGCTAGCAAAGAGATCCACGAAATACAGATGTAACTCTGTGAGATGAATTAACAGAACACTAAGCAGTTTCTCAGAAAGCTTTTTTCCATGTTTCATCTGAGGATATTTCCTTTTTCACCATAGCCCTCTGTGGGCTTCCAAATATCACTTTGCCAATTCCACAAGAACTGTCTTAGCGAAAGGCTTCTTGAGGTGAAAGCTGTAACTCTGTGAGATGATTTCACAGAACACAGAGAAGTTTCTCAGAAAGCTTCTTTCTCTTTGTTATCGGAGGATATTTCCTTTGGACCTATAGTCATCAAAGGGATCCGAAATATCTGTTTTCAGATTCCACAGAAATAAGGCTAGCAAAGAGATCCACGAAATACAGATGTAACTCTGTGAGATGAATTAACAGAACACTAAGCAGTTTCTCAGAAAGCTTCTTTCCAGATTTCATCTGAGGATATTTCCTTTTTCACCATAGCCCTCTGTGGGCTTCCAAATATCACTTTGCCAATTCCACAAGAACTATCTTAGCGAAAGGCTTCTTGAGGGGAAAGCTGTAACTCTGTGAGATGATTTCACAGAACACAAAGAAGTTTCTCAAAAAGCTTCTTTCTCTTTGTTATCGGAGGATATTTCCTTTGGCCCTATAGCCTTCAATGGGATCCGAAATATCTGTTCTCAGATTCCACAGAAATAAGGCTAGCAAAGAGATGCACCAAATACACATGTAACTCTGTGAGATGAATTAACAGAACACTAAGCAGTTTCTCAGAAAGCTTCTTTCCAGATTTCATCTGAGGATATTTCCTTTTTCACCATAGCCCTCTGTGGGCTTCCAAATATCACTTTGCCAATTCCACAAGAACTGTCTTAGCGAAAGGCTTCTTGAGGGGAAAGCTGTAACACTGTGAGATGATTTCACAGAACCCAAAGAAGTTTCTCAGAAAGCTTCTTTCTCTTTGTTATCGCAGGATATTTCCTTTGGCCCTATAGTCATCAATGGGATAGGAAATATCTGTTCTCAGATTCCACAGAAATAAGGCTAGCAAAGAGATGCACCAAATACACATGTAACTCTGTGAGATGAATTAACAGAACACTAAGCAGTTTCTCAGAAAGCTTCTTTCCAGATTTCATCTGAGGATATTTCCTTTTTCACCATAGCCCTCTATGGGCTTCCAAATATCACTTTGCCAATTCCACAAGAACTGTGTTAGCGAAAGGCTTCTTGAGGGGAAAGCTGTAACTCTGTGAGATGATTTCACAGAACACAAAGAAGTTTCTCAGAAAGCTTCTTTCTCTTTGTTATCGGAGGATATTTCCTTTGGCCATATAGTCATCAATGGGATCCGAAATATCTGTTCTCAGATTCCACAGAAATAAGGCTAGCAAAGAGATCCACGAAATACAGATGTAACTCTGTGAGATGAATTAACAGAACACTAAGCAGTTTCTCAGAAAGCTTCTTTCCAGGTTTCATCTGAGGATATTTCCTTTTTCACCATAGCCCTCTGTGGGCTTCCAAATATCACATTGCCAATTCCACAAGAACTGTCTTAGCGAAAGGCTTCTTGAGGGGAAAGCTGTAACTCTGTGAGATGATTTCACAGAACACAAAGAAGTTTCTCAGAAAGCTTCTTTCTCTTTGTTATGGGAGGATATTTCCTTTGGCCCTATAGTCATTAATGGGATCCGAAATATCTGTTCTCAGATTCCACAGAAATAAGGCTAGCAAAGAGATCCACGAAATACAGATGTAACTCTGTGAGATGAATTAACAGAACACTAAGCAGTTTCTCAGAAAGCTTCTTTCCAGATTTCATCTGAGGATATTTCCTTTTTCACCATAGCCCTCTGTGGGCTTCCAAATATCACTTTGCCAATTCCACAAGAACTGTCTTAGCAAAAGGCTTCTTGAGGGGAAAGCTGTAACTCTGTGAGATGATTTCACAGAACACAAAGAAGATTCTCAGAAAGCTTCTTTCTCTTTGATATCGGAGGATATTTCCTTTGGCCCTATAGTCATCAATGGGATCCGAAATATCTGTTCTCAGATTCCACAGAAATAAGGCTAGCAAAGAGATGCACCAAATACACATGTAACTCTGTGAGATGAATTAACAGAACACAGAGCAGTTTCCCAGAAAGCTTCTTTCCAGATTTCCTGTGAGGTTATTTCCTTTTTCACCATAGCCCTCTAAGGGCTTCCAAATATCACTTTGCCAATTCCACAAGAACTGTCTTAGCGAAAGGCTTCTTGAGGGGAAAGCTGTAACTCTGTGAGATGATATCACAGAACACAAAGAAGTTTCTCAGAAAGCTTCTTTCTCTTTGTTATTGGAAGATATTTCCTTTGGCCCTATAGTCTTCAATGGGATCCGAAATATCTGTTCTGAGATTCCACAGAAATAAGGCTAGCAAAGAGATGCACCAAATACACATGTAACTCTGTGAGATGAATTAACAGAACACGAAGCAGTTTCTCAGAAAGCTTCTTTCCAGATTTCATCTGAGGATATTTCCTTTTTCACCATAGCCCTCTATGGGCTTCCAAATATCAATTTGCCAATTCCACAAGAACTGTCTTAGCGAAAGGCTTCTTGAGGGGAAGCTGTAACTCTGTGATATGATTTCACAGAACACAAAGAAGTTTCTCAGAAAGCTTCTTTCTCTTTGTTATCGGAGGATATTTCCTTTGGCCCTATAGTCATCAATGGGATCCGAAATATCTGTTCTCAGATTCCACAGAAATAAGGCTAGCAAAGAGATCCACGAAATACAGATGTAACTCTGTGAGATGAATTAACAGAACACTAAGCAGTTTCTCAGAAAGCTTTTTTCCAGGTTTCATCTGAGGATATTTCCTTTTTCACCATAGCCCTCTGTGGGCTTCCAAATATCACTTTGCCAATTCCACAAGAACTGTCTTAGCGAAAGGCTTCTTGAGGTGAAAGCTGTAACTCTGTGAGATGATTTCACAGAACACAAAGAAGTTTCTCAAAAAGCTTCTTTCTCTTTGTTATCGGAGGATATTTCCTTTGGCCCTATAGTCTTCAATGGGATCCTAAATATCTGTTCTCAGATTCCACAGAAATAAGGCTAGCAAAGAGATGCACCAAATACACATGTAACTCTGTGAGATGAATTAACAGAACACTAAGCAGTTTCTCAGAAAGCTTCTTTCCAGATTTCATCTGAGGATATTTCCTTTTTCACCATAGCCCTCTGTGGGCTTCCAAATATCACTTTGCCAATTCCACAAGAACTGTCTTAGCGAAAGGCTTCTTGAGGGGAAAGCTGTAACACTGTGAGATGATTTCACAGAACCCAAAGAAGTTTCTCAGAAAGCTTCTTTCTCTTTGTTATCGGAGGATATTTCCTTTGGCCCTATAGTCATCAATGGGATCCGAAATATCTGTTCTCAGATTCCACAGAAATAAGGCTAGCAAAGAGATCCACGAAATACAGATGTAACTATGTGAGATGAATTAACAGAACACTAAGCAGTTTCTCAGAAAGCTTCTTTCCAGGTTTCATCTGAGGATATTTCCTTTTTCACCGTAGCCCTCTGTGGGCTTCCAAATATCACTTTGCCAATTCCACAAGAACTGTCTTAGCGAAAGGCTTCCTGAGGGGAAAGCTGTAACTCTGTGAGATGATTTCACAGAACACAAAGAAGTTTCTCAGAAAGCTTCTTTCTCTTTGTTATCGGAGGATATTTCCTTTGGCCCTATAGTCTTCAATGGGATCCGAAATATCTGTTCTCAGATTCCACAGAAATAATGCTAGCAAAGAGATGCACCAAATACACATGTAACTCTGTGAGATGAATTAAGAGAACACTAAGCAGTTTCTCAGAAAGCTTCTTTCCAGATTTCATCTGAGGATATTTCCTTTTTCACCATAGCCCTCTGTGGCTTCCAAATATCACTTTGCCAACTCCACAAGAACTGTCTTAGCGAAAGGCTTCTTGAGGGGAAAGCTGTAACTCTGTGAGATGATTTCACAGAACACAAAGAAGTTTCTCAGAAAGCTTCTTTCTCTTTGTTATCGGAGGATATTTCCTTTGGCCCTATAGTTCTCAAAGGGATCAGAAATATCTGTTCTCAGATTCCACAGACATAAGGCTAGCAAAGAGATCCACGAAATACACATGTAACTCTGTGAGATGAATTAACAGAACACTAAGCAGTTTCTCAGAAAGCTTCTTTCCAGATTTCCTGTGAGGATATTTCCTTTTTCAACATAGCCCTCTATGGCTTCCAAATAACACATTGCCAATTCCACAAGAACTGTCTTAGCGAAAGGCTTCTTGACGGGAAAGCTGTAACTCTGTGAGATGATTTCACAGAACCCAAAGAAGTTTCTCAGAAAGCTTCTTTCTCTTTGTTATCGGAGGATATTTCCTTTGGCCCTATAGTCATCAATGGGATCCGAATCATCTGTTCTCAGATTCCACAGAAATTAGGCTAGCAAAGAGAAGCACCAAATACACATGTAACTCTGTGAGATGAATTAACAGAACACTAAGCAGTTTCTCAGAAAGCTTCTTTCCAGATTTCATCTGAGGATATTTCCTTTTTCACCATAGCCCTCTATGGGCTTCCAAATATCACTTTGCCAATTCCACAAGAACTGTCTTAGCGAAAGGCTTCTTGAGGGGAAAGCTGTAACTCTGTGAGATGATTTCACAGAACACAAAGAAGTTTCTCAGAAAGCTTCTTTCTCTTTGTTATCGGAGGATATTTCCTTTGGCCCTATAGTCATCAATGGGATCCGAAATATGTGTTCTCAGATTCCATAGAAATAAGGCTAGCAAAGAGATCCACGAAATACAGATGTAACTCTGTGAGATGAATTAACAGAACACTAAGCAGTTTCTCAGAAAGCTTCTTTCCAGGTTTCATCTGAGGATATTTCCTTTTTCACCATAGCCCTCTGTGGGCTTCCAAATATCACATTGCCAATTCCACAAGAACTGTCTTAGCGAAAGGCTTCTTGAGGGGAAAGCTGTAACTCTGTGAGATGATTTCACAGAACACAAAGAAGTTTCTCAGAAAGCTTCTTTCTCTTTGTTATCGGAGGATATTTCCTTTGGCCCTATAGTCATTAATGGGATCCGAAATATCTGTTCTCAGATTCCACAGAAATAAGGCTACCAAAGAGATGCACCAAATACACATGTAACTCTGTGAGATGAATTAACAGAACACTAAGCAGTTTCTCAGAAAGCTTCTTTCCAGATTTCATCTGAGGATATTTCCTTTTTCACCATAGCCCTCTGTGGGCTTCCAAATATCACTTTGCCAATTCCACAAGAACTGTCTTAGCAAAAGGCTTCTTGAGGGGAAAGCTGTAACTCTGTGAGATGATTTCACAGAACACAAAGAAGATTCTCAGAAAGCTTCTTTCTCTTTGATATCGGAGGATATTTCCTTTGGCCCTATAGTCATCAATGGGATCCGAAATATCTGTTCTCAGATTCCACAGAAATAAGGCTAGCAAAGAGATGCACCAAATACACATGTAACTCTGTGAGATGAATTAACAGAACACAGAGCAGTTTCCCAGAAAGCTTCTTTCCAGATTTCCTGTGAGGATATTTCCTTTTTCACCATAGCCCTCTAAGGGCTTCCAAATATCACTTTGCCAATTCCACAAGAACTGTCTTAGCGAAAGGCTTCTTGAGGGGAAAGCTGTAACTCTGTGAGATGATATCACAGAACACAAAGAAGTTTCTCAGAAAGCTTCTTTCTCTTTGTTATCGGAGGATATTTCCTTTGGCCCTATAGTCTTCAATGGGATCCGAAATATCTGTTCTGAGATTCCACAGAAATAAGGCTAGCAAAGAGATGCACCAAATACACATGTAACTCTGTGAGATGAATTAACAGAACACTAAGCAGTTTCTCAGAAAGCTTCTTTCCAGATTTCATCTGAGGATATTTCCTTTTTCACCATAGCCCTCTATGGGCTTCCAAATATCAATTTGCCAATTCCACAAGAACTGTCTTAGCGAAAGGCTTCTTGAGGGGAAGCTGTAACTCTGTGATATGATTTCACAGAACACAAAGAAGTTTCTCAGAAAGCTTCTTTCTCTTTGTTATCGGAGGATATTTCCTTTGGCCCTACAGTCATCAATGGGATCCGAAATATCTGTTCTCAGATTCCACAGAAATAAGGCTAGCAAAGAGATCCACGAAATACAGATGTAACTCTGTGAGATGAATTAACAGAACACTAAGCAGTTTCTCAGAAAGCTTTTTTCCAGGTTTCATCTGAGGATATTTCCTTTTTCACCATAGCCCTCTGTGGGCTTCCAAATATCACTTTGCCAATTCCACAAGAACTGTCTTAGCGAAAGGCTTCTTGAGGGGAAAGCTGTAACTCTGTGAGATGATTTCACAGAACACAAAGAAGTTTCTCAAAAAGCTTCTTTCTCTTTGTTATCGGAGGATATTTCCTTTGGCCCTATAGTCTTCAATGGGATCCGAAATATCTGTTCTCAGATTCCACAGAAATAAGGCTAGCAAAGAGATGCACCAAATACACATGTAACTCTGTGAGATGAATTAACAGAACACTAAGCAGTTTCTCAGAAAGCTTTTTTCCAGGTTTCATGTGAGGATATTTCCTTTTTCACCATAGCCCTCTGTGGGCTTCCAAATATCACTTTGCCAATTCCACAAGAACTGTCTTAGCGAAAGGCTTCCTGAGGGGAAAGCTGTAACTCTGTGAGATGATTTCACAGAACACAAAGAAGTTTCTCAGAAAGCTTCTTTCTCTTTCTTATCGGAGGATATTTCCTTTGGCCCTATAGTCTTCAATGGGATCCGAAATATCTGTTCTCAGATTCCACAGAAATAAGGCTAGCAAAGAGATGCACCAAATACACATGTAACACTGTGAGATGAATTAAGAGAACACTAAGCAGTTTCTCAGAAAGCTTTTTCCAGATTTCATCTGAGGATATTTCCTTTTTCACCATAGCCCTCTATGGGCTTCCAAATGTCACTTTGCCAATTCCACAAGAACTGTCTTAGCGAAAGGCTTCTTGAGGGGAAAGCTGTAACTCTGTGAGATGATTTCACAGAACACAAAGAAGTTTCTCAGAAAGCTTCTTTCTCTTTGTTATCGGAGGATATTTCCTTTGGCCCTATAGTCATCAATGGGATCCGAAATATCTGTTCTCAGATTCCACAGAAATAAGGCTAGCAAAGAGATCCACGAAATACAGATGTAACTCTGTGAGATGAATTAACAGAACACTAAGCAGTTTCTCAGAAAGCTTCTTTCCAGGTTTCATCTGAGGATATTTCCTTTTTCACCGTAGCCCTCTGTGGGCTTCCAAATATCACTTTGCCAATTCCACAAGAACTGTCTTAGCGAAAGGCTTCTTGAGGGGAAAGCTGTAACTCTGTGAGATGATTTCACAGAACACAAAGAAGTTTCTCAGAAAGCTTCTTTCTCTTTGTTATCGGAGGATATTTCCTTTGGCCCTATAGTCATCAATGGGATCCGAAATATCTGTTCTCAGATTCCACAGAAATAAGGCTAGCCAAGAGATCCACGAAATACAGATGTAACTCTGTGAGATGAATTAACAGAACACTAAGCAGTTTCTCAGAAAGCTTCTTTCCAGATTTCATCTGAGGATATTTCCTTTTTCACCATAGCCCTCTGTGGGCTTCCAAATATCACTTTGCCAATTCCACAAGAACTGTCTTAGCGAAAGGCTTCTTGAGGGGAAAGCTGTAACTCTGTGAGATGATTTCACAGAACCCAAAGAAGTTTCTCAGAAAGCTTCTTTCTCTTTGTTATCGCAGGATATTTCCTTTGGCCCTATAGTCATCAATGGGATCCGAAATATCTGTTCTCAGATTCCACAGAAATAAGGCTAGCAAAGAGATGCACCAAATACACATGTAACTCTGTGAGATGAATTAACAGAACACTAAGCAGTTTCTCAGAAAGCTTCTTTCCAGATTTCATCTGAGGATATTTCCTTTTTCACCATAGCCCTCTGTGGGCTTTCAAATATCACTTTGCCAATTCCACAAGAACTGTCTTAGCGAAAGGCTTCTTGAGGGGAAAGCTGTAACTCTGTGAGATGATTTCACAGAACACAAAGAAGATTCTCAGAAAGCTTCTTTCTCTTTGATATCGGAGGATATTTCCTTTGGCCTTATAGTCATCAATGGGATCCGAAATATATGTTCTCAGATTCCACAGAAATAAGGCTAGCAAAGAGATGCACCAAATACACATGTAACTCTGTGAGATGAATTAACAGAACACTAAGTAGTTTCCCAGAAAGCTTCTTTCCAGATTTCCTGTGAGGATATTTCCTTTTTCACCATAGCCCTCTATGGGCTTCCAAATATCACTTTGCCAATTCCACAAGAACTGTCTTAGCGAAAAGCTTCTTGAGGGGAAAGCTGCAACTCTGTGAGATGATATCACAGAACACAAAGAAGTTTCTCAGAAAGCTTCTTTCTCTTTGTTATCGGAGATATTTCCTTTGGCCCTATAGTCTTCAATGGGATCCGAAATATCTGTTCTCAGATTCCACAGAAATAAGGCTAGCAAAGAGATGCACCAAATACACATGTAACTCTGTGAGATGAATTAACAGAACACTAAGCAGTTTCTCAGGAAGCTTCTTTCCAGATTTCATCTGAGGATATTTCCTTTTTCACCATAGCCCTCTAAGGGCTTCCAAATATCAATTTGCCAATTCCACAAGAACTGTCTTAGCGAAAGGCTTCTTGAGGGGAAAGCTGTAACTCTGTGAGATGATTTCACAGAACACAAAGAAGTTTCTCAGAAAGCTTCTTTCTCTTTGTTATCGGAGGATATTTCCTTTGGCCCTATAGTCATCAATGGGATCCGAAATATCTGTTTTCAGATTCCACAGAAATAAGGCTAGCAAAGAGATCCACGAAATACAGATGTAACTCTGTGAGATGAATTAACAGAACACTAAGCAGTTTCTCAGAAAGCTTCTTTCCAGATTTCATCTGAGGATATTTCCTTTTTCACCATAGCCCTCTGTGGGCTTCCAAATATCACTTTGCCAATTCCACAAGAACTATCTTAGCGAAAGGCTTCTTGAGGGGAAAGCTGTAACTCTGTGAGATGATTTCACAGAACACAAAGAAGTTTCTCAAAAAGCTTCTTTCTCTTTGTTATCGGAGGATATTTCCTTTGGCCCTATAGCCTTCAATGGGATCCGAAATATCTGTTCTCAGATTCCACAGAAATAAGGCTAGCAAAGAGATGCACCAAATACACATGTAACTCTGTGAGATGAATTAACAGAACACTAAGCAGTTTCTCAGAAAGATTCTTTCCAGATTTCATCTGAGGATATTTCCTTTTTCACCATAGCCCTCTGCGGGCTTCCAAATATCACTTTGCCAATTCCACAAGAACTGTCTTAGCGAAAGGCTTCTTGAGGGGAAAGCTGTAACACTGTGAGATGATTTCACAGAACCCAAAGAAGTTTCTCAGAAAGCTTCTTTCTCTTTGTTATCGCAGGATATTTCCTTTGGCCCTATAGTCATCAATGGGATACGAAATATCTGTTCTCAGATTCCACAGAAATAAGGCTAGCAAAGAGATGCACCAAATACACATGTAACTCTGTGAGATGAATTAACAGAACACTAAGCAGTTTCTCAGAAAGCTTCTTTCCAGATTTCATCTGAGGATATTTCCTTTTTCACCATAGCCCTCTGTGGCTTCCAAATATCACTTTGCCAACTCCACAAGAACTGTCTTAGCGAAAGGCTTCTTGAGGGGAAAGCTGTAACTCTGTGAGATGATTTCACAGAACACAAAGAAGTTTCTCAGAAAGCTTCTTTCTCTTTGTTATCGGAGGATATTTCCTTTGGCCCTATAGTTCTCAAAGGGATCAGAAATATCTGTTCTCAGATTCCACAGACATAAGGCTAGCAAAGAGATCCACGAAATACACATGTAACTCTGTGAGATGAATTAACAGAACACTAAGCAGTTTCTCAGAAAGCTTCTTTCCAGATTTCCTGTGAGGATATTTCCTTTTTCAACATAGCCCTCTATGGCTTCCAAATAACACATTGCCAATTCCACAAGAACTGTCTTAGCGAAAGGCTTCTTGACGGGAAAGCTGTAACTCTGTGAGATGATTTCACAGAACACAAAGAAGTTTCTCAGAAAGCTTCTTTCTCTTTGTTATCGGAGGATATTTCCTTTGGCCCTATAGTCATCAATGGCATCCGAATCATCTGTTCTCAGATTCCACAGAAATTAGGCTAGCAAAGAGAAGCACCAAATACACATGTAACTCTGTGAGATGAATTAACAGAACACTAAGCAGTTTCTCAGAAAGCTTCTTTCCAGATTTCATCTGAGGATATTTCCTTTTTCACCATAGCCCTCTATGGGCTTCCAAATATCACTTTGCCAATTCCACAAGAACTGTCTTAGCGAAAGGCTTCTTGAGGGGAAAGCTGTAACTCTGTGAGATGATTTCACAGAACACAAAGAAGTTTCTCAGAAAGCTTCTTTCTCTTTGTTATTGGAGGATATTTCCTTTGGCCCTATAGTCATCAATGGGATCCGAAATATCTGTTCTCAGATTCCACAGAAATAAGGCTAGCAAAGAGATCCACGAAATACAGATGTAACTCTGTGAGATGAATTAACAGAACACTAAGCAGTGTTTCAGAAAGCTTCTTTCCAGATTTCATCTGGGGATATTTCCTTTTTCACCATAGCCCTCTGTGGGCTTCCAAATATCACATTGCCAATTCCACAAGAACTGTCTTAGCGAAAGGCTTCTTGAGGGGAAAGCTGTAACTCTGTGAGATGATATCACACAACACAAAGAAGTTTCTCAGAAAGCTTCTTTCTCTTTGTTATCGGAGGATATTTCCTTTGGCCCTATAGTCTTCAATGGGATCCGAAATATCTGTTCTCAGATTCCACAGAAATAAGGCTAGCAAAGAGATGCACCAAATACACATGTAACTCTGTGAGATGAATTAACAGAACACTAAGCAGTTTCTCAGAAAGCTTCTTTCCAGATTTCATCTGAGGATATTTCCTTTTTCACCATAGCCCTCTATGGGCTTCCAAATATCAATTTGCCAATTCCACAAGAACTGTCTTAGAGAAAGGCTTCTTGAGGGGAAAGCTGTAACTCTGTGAGATGATTTCACAGAACCCAAAGAAGTTTCTCAGAAAGCTTCTTTCTCTTTGTTATCGGAGGATATTTCCTTTGGCCCTATAGTCATCAATGGGATCCGAAATATCTGTTCTCAGATTCCACAGAAATAAGGCTAGCAAAGAGATCCACGAAATACAGATGTAACTATGTGAGATGAATTAACAGAACACTAAGCAGTTTCTCAGAAAGCTTCTTTCCAGGTTTCATCTGAGGATATTTCCTTTTTCACCGTAGCCCTCTGTGGGCTTCCAAATATCACTTTGCCAATTCCACAAGAACTGTCTTAGCGAAAGGCTTCCTGAGGGGAAAGCTGTAACTCTGTGAGATGATTTCACAGAACACAAAGAAGTTTCTCAGAAAGCTTCTTTCTCTTTCTTATCGGAGGATATTTCCTTTGGCCCTATAGTCTTCAATGGGATCCGAAATATCTGTTCTCAGATTCCACAGAAATAATGCTAGCAAAGAGATGCACCAAATACACATGTAACTCTGTGAGATGAATTAAGAGAACACTAAGCAGTTTCTCAGAAAGCTTCTTTCCAGATTTCATCTGAGGATATTTCCTTTTTCACCATAGCCCTCTGTGGCTTCCAAATATCACTTTGCCAACTCCACAAGAACTGTCTTAGCGAAAGGCTTCTTGAGGGGAAAGCTGTAACTCTGTGAGATGATTTCACAGAACACAAAGAAGTTTCTCAGAAAGCTTCTTTCTCTTTGTTATCGGAGGATATTTCCTTTGGCCCTATAGTTCTCAAAGGGATCAGAAATATCTGTTCTCAGATTCCACAGACATAAGGCTAGCAAAGAGATCCACGAAATACACATGTAACTCTGTGAGATGAATTAACAGAACACTAAGCAGTTTCTCAGAAAGCTTCTTTCCAGATTTCCTGTGAGGATATTTCCTTTTTCAACATAGCCCTCTATGGCTTCCAAATAACACATTGCCAATTCCACAAGAACTGTCTTAGCGAAAGGCTTCTTGACGGGAAAGCTGTAACTCTGTGAGATGATTTCACAGAACCCAAAGAAGTTTCTCAGAAAGCTTCTTTCTCTTTGTTATCGGAGGATATTTCCTTTGGCCCTATAGTCATCAATGGGATCCGAATCATCTGTTCTCAGATTCCACAGAAATTAGGCTAGCAAAGAGAAGCACCAAATACACATGTAACTCTGTGAGATGAATTAACAGAACACTAAGCAGTTTCTCAGAAAGCTTCTTTCCAGATTTCATCTGAGGATATTTCCTTTTTCACCATAGCCCTCTATGGGCTTCCAAATATCACTTTGCCAATTCCACAAGAACTGTCTTAGCGAAAGGCTTCTTGAGGGGAAAGCTGTAACTCTGTGAGATGATTTCACAGAACACAAAGAAGTTTCTCAGAAAGCTTCTTTCTCTTTGTTATCGGAGGATATTTCCTTTGGCCCTATAGTCATTAATGGGATCCGAAATATCTGTTCTCAGATTCCACAGAAATAAGGCTACCAAAGAGATGCACCAAATACACATGTAACTCTGTGAGATGAATTAACAGAACACTAAGCAGTTTCTCAGAAAGCTTCTTTCCAGATTTCATCTGAGGATATTTCCTTTTTCACCATAGCCCTCTGTGGGCTTCCAAATATCACTTTGCCAATTCCACAAGAACTGTCTTAGCAAAAGGCTTCTTGAGGGGAAAGCTGTAACTCTGTGAGATGATTTCACAGAACACAAAGAAGATTCTCAGAAAGCTTCTTTCTCTTTGATATCGGAGGATATTTCCTTTGGCCCTATAGTCATCAATGGGATCCGAAATATCTGTTCTCAGATTCCACAGAAATAAGGCTAGCAAAGAGATGCACCAAATACACATGTAACTCTGTGAGATGAATTAACAGAACACAGAGCAGTTTCCCAGAAAGCTTCTTTCCAGATTTCCTGTGAGGATATTTCCTTTTTCACCATAGCCCTCTAAGGGCTTCCAAATATCACTTTGCCAATTCCACAAGAACTGTCTTAGCGAAAGGCTTCTTGAGGGGAAAGCTGTAACTCTGTGAGATGATATCACAGAACACAAAGAAGTTTCTCAGAAAGCTTCTTTCTCTTTGTTATCGGAGGATATTTCCTTTGGCCCTATAGTCTTCAATGGGATCCGAAATATCTGTTCTGAGATTCCACAGAAATAAGGCTAGCAAAGAGATGCACCAAATACACATGTAACTCTGTGAGATGAATTAACAGAACACTAAGCAGTTTCTCAGAAAGCTTCTTTCCAGATTTCATCTGAGGATATTTCCTTTTTCACCATAGCCCTCTATGGGCTTCCAAATATCAATTTGCCAATTCCACAAGAACTGTCTTAGCGAAAGGCTTCTTGAGGGGAAGCTGTAACTCTGTGATATGATTTCACAGAACACAAAGAAGTTTCTCAGAAAGCTTCTTTCTCTTTGTTATCGGAGGATATTTCCTTTGGCCCTACAGTCATCAATGGGATCCGAAATATCTGTTCTCAGATTCCACAGAAATAAGGCTAGCAAAGAGATCCACGAAATACAGATGTAACTCTGTGAGATGAATTAACAGAACACTAAGCAGTTTCTCAGAAAGCTTTTTTCCAGGTTTCATCTGAGGATATTTCCTTTTTCACCATAGCCCTCTGTGGGCTTCCAAATATCACTTTGCCAATTCCACAAGAACTGTCTTAGCGAAAGGCTTCTTGAGGGGAAAGCTGTAACTCTGTGAGATGATTTCACAGAACACAAAGAAGTTTCTCAAAAAGCTTCTTTCTCTTTGTTATCGGAGGATATTTCCTTTGGCCCTATAGTCTTCAATGGGATCCGAAATATCTGTTCTCAGATTCCACAGAAATAAGGCTAGCAAAGAGATGCACCAAATACACATGTAACTCTGTGAGATGAATTAACAGAACACTAAGCAGTTTCTCAGAAAGCTTTTTTCCAGGTTTCATCTGAGGATATTTCCTTTTTCACCATAGCCCTCTGTGGGCTTCCAAATATCACTTTGCCAATTCCACAAGAACTGTCTTAGCGAAAGGCTTCCTGAGGGGAAAGCTGTAACTCTGTGAGATGATTTCACAGAACACAAAGAAGTTTCTCAGAAAGCTTCTTTCTCTTTCTTATCGGAGGATATTTCCTTTGGCCCTATAGTCTTCAATGGGATCCGAAATATCTGTTCTCAGATTCCACAGAAATAAGGCTAGCAAAGAGATGCACCAAATACACATGTAACACTGTGAGATGAATTAAGAGAACACTAAGCAGTTTCTCAGAAAGCTTTTTCCAGATTTCATCTGAGGATATTTCCTTTTTCACCATAGCCCTCTATGGGCTTCCAAATGTCACTTTGCCAATTCCACAAGAACTGTCTTAGCGAAAGGCTTCTTGAGGGGAAAGCTGTAACTCTGTGAGATGATTTCACAGAACACAAAGAAGTTTCTCAGAAAGCTTCTTTCTCTTTGTTATCGGAGGATATTTCCTTTGGCCCTATAGTCATCAATGGGATCCGAAATATCTGTTCTCAGATTCCACAGAAATAAGGCTAGCAAAGAGATCCACGAAATACAGATGTAACTCTGTGAGATGAATTAACAGAACACTAAGCAGTTTCTCAGAAAGCTTCTTTCCAGGTTTCATCTGAGGATATTTCCTTTTTCACCGTAGCCCTCTGTGGGCTTCCAAATATCACTTTGCCAATTCCACAAGAACTGTCTTAGCGAAAGGCTTCTTGAGGGGAAAGCTGTAACTCTGTGAGATGATTTCACAGAACACAAAGAAGTTTCTCAGAAAGCTTCTTTCTCTTTGTTATCGGAGGATATTTCCTTTGGCCCTATAGTCATCAATGGGATCCGAAATATCTGTTCTCAGATTCCACAGAAATAAGGCTAGCCAAGAGATCCACGAAATACAGATGTAACTCTGTGAGATGAATTAACAGAACACTAAGCAGTTTCTCAGAAAGCTTCTTTCCAGATTTCATCTGAGGATATTTCCTTTTTCACCATAGCCCTCTGTGGGCTTCCAAATATCACTTTGCCAATTCCACAAGAACTGTCTTAGCGAAAGGCTTCTTGAGGGGAAAGCTGTAACTCTGTGAGATGATTTCACAGAACCCAAAGAAGTTTCTCAGAAAGCTTCTTTCTCTTTGTTATCGCAGGATATTTCCTTTGGCCCTATAGTCATCAATGGGATCCGAAATATCTGTTCTCAGATTCCACAGAAATAAGGCTAGCAAAGAGATGCACCAAATACACATGTAACTCTGTGAGATGAATTAACAGAACACTAAGCAGTTTCTCAGAAAGCTTCTTTCCAGATTTCATCTGAGGATATTTCCTTTTTCACCATAGCCCTCTGTGGGCTTTCAAATATCACTTTGCCAATTCCACAAGAACTGTCTTAGCGAAAGGCTTCTTGAGGGGAAAGCTGTAACTCTGTGAGATGATTTCACAGAACACAAAGAAGATTCTCAGAAAGCTTCTTTCTCTTTGATATCGGAGGATATTTCCTTTGGCCTTATAGTCATCAATGGGATCCGAAATATATGTTCTCAGATTCCACAGAAATAAGGCTAGCAAAGAGATGCACCAAATACACATGTAACTCTGTGAGATGAATTAACAGAACACTAAGTAGTTTCCCAGAAAGCTTCTTTCCAGATTTCCTGTGAGGATATTTCCTTTTTCACCATAGCCCTCTATGGGCTTCCAAATATCACTTTGCCAATTCCACAAGAACTGTCTTAGCGAAAAGCTTCTTGAGGGGAAAGCTGCAACTCTGTGAGATGATATCACAGAACACAAAGAAGTTTCTCAGAAAGCTTCTTTCTCTTTGTTATCGGAGATATTTCCTTTGGCCCTATAGTCTTCAATGGGATCCGAAATATCTGTTCTCAGATTCCACAGAAATAAGGCTAGCAAAGAGATGCACCAAATACACATGTAACTCTGTGAGATGAATTAACAGAACACTAAGCAGTTTCTCAGGAAGCTTCTTTCCAGATTTCATCTGAGGATATTTCCTTTTTCACCATAGCCCTCTAAGGGCTTCCAAATATCAATTTGCCAATTCCACAAGAACTGTCTTAGCGAAAGGCTTCTTGAGGGGAAAGCTGTAACTCTGTGAGATGATTTCACAGAACACAAAGAAGTTTCTCAGAAAGCTTCTTTCTCTTTGTTATCGGAGGATATTTCCTTTGGCCCTATAGTCATCAATGGGATCCGAAATATCTGTTTTCAGATTCCACAGAAATAAGGCTAGCAAAGAGATCCACGAAATACAGATGTAACTCTGTGAGATGAATTAACAGAACACTAAGCAGTTTCTCAGAAAGCTTCTTTCCAGATTTCATCTGAGGATATTTCCTTTTTCACCATAGCCCTCTGTGGGCTTCCAAATATCACTTTGCCAATTCCACAAGAACTATCTTAGCGAAAGGCTTCTTGAGGGGAAAGCTGTAACTCTGTGAGATGATTTCACAGAACACAAAGAAGTTTCTCAAAAAGCTTCTTTCTCTTTGTTATCGGAGGATATTTCCTTTGGCCCTATAGCCTTCAATGGGATCCGAAATATCTGTTCTCAGATTCCACAGAAATAAGGCTAGCAAAGAGATGCACCAAATACACATGTAACTCTGTGAGATGAATTAACAGAACACTAAGCAGTTTCTCAGAAAGATTCTTTCCAGATTTCATCTGAGGATATTTCCTTTTTCACCATAGCCCTCTGCGGGCTTCCAAATATCACTTTGCCAATTCCACAAGAACTGTCTTAGCGAAAGGCTTCTTGAGGGGAAAGCTGTAACACTGTGAGATGATTTCACAGAACCCAAAGAAGTTTCTCAGAAAGCTTCTTTCTCTTTGTTATCGCAGGATATTTCCTTTGGCCCTATAGTCATCAATGGGATACGAAATATCTGTTCTCAGATTCCACAGAAATAAGGCTAGCAAAGAGATGCACCAAATACACATGTAACTCTGTGAGATGAATTAACAGAACACTAAGCAGTTTCTCAGAAAGCTTCTTTCCAGATTTCATCTGAGGATATTTCCTTTTTCACCATAGCCCTCTGTGGCTTCCAAATATCACTTTGCCAACTCCACAAGAACTGTCTTAGCGAAAGGCTTCTTGAGGGGAAAGCTGTAACTCTGTGAGATGATTTCACAGAACACAAAGAAGTTTCTCAGAAAGCTTCTTTCTCTTTGTTATCGGAGGATATTTCCTTTGGCCCTATAGTTCTCAAAGGGATCAGAAATATCTGTTCTCAGATTCCACAGACATAAGGCTAGCAAAGAGATCCACGAAATACACATGTAACTCTGTGAGATGAATTAACAGAACACTAAGCAGTTTCTCAGAAAGCTTCTTTCCAGATTTCCTGTGAGGATATTTCCTTTTTCAACATAGCCCTCTATGGCTTCCAAATAACACATTGCCAATTCCACAAGAACTGTCTTAGCGAAAGGCTTCTTGACGGGAAAGCTGTAACTCTGTGAGATGATTTCACAGAACACAAAGAAGTTTCTCAGAAAGCTTCTTTCTCTTTGTTATCGGAGGATATTTCCTTTGGCCCTATAGTCATCAATGGCATCCGAATCATCTGTTCTCAGATTCCACAGAAATTAGGCTAGCAAAGAGAAGCACCAAATACACATGTAACTCTGTGAGATGAATTAACAGAACACTAAGCAGTTTCTCAGAAAGCTTCTTTCCAGATTTCATCTGAGGATATTTCCTTTTTCACCATAGCCCTCTATGGGCTTCCAAATATCACTTTGCCAATTCCACAAGAACTGTCTTAGCGAAAGGCTTCTTGAGGGGAAAGCTGTAACTCTGTGAGATGATTTCACAGAACACAAAGAAGTTTCTCAGAAAGCTTCTTTCTCTTTGTTATTGGAGGATATTTCCTTTGGCCCTATAGTCATCAATGGGATCCGAAATATCTGTTCTCAGATTCCACAGAAATAAGGCTAGCAAAGAGATCCACGAAATACAGATGTAACTCTGTGAGATGAATTAACAGAACACTAAGCAGTGTTTCAGAAAGCTTCTTTCCAGATTTCATCTGGGGATATTTCCTTTTTCACCATAGCCCTCTGTGGGCTTCCAAATATCACATTGCCAATTCCACAAGAACTGTCTTAGCGAAAGGCTTCTTGAGGGGAAAGCTGTAACTCTGTGAGATGATATCACACAACACAAAGAAGTTTCTCAGAAAGCTTCTTTCTCTTTGTTATCGGAGGATATTTCCTTTGGCCCTATAGTCTTCAATGGGATCCGAAATATCTGTTCTCAGATTCCACAGAAATAAGGCTAGCAAAGAGATGCACCAAATACACATGTAACTCTGTGAGATGAATTAACAGAACACTAAGCAGTTTCTCAGAAAGCTTCTTTCCAGATTTCATCTGAGGATATTTCCTTTTTCACCATAGCCCTCTATGGGCTTCCAAATATCAATTTGCCAATTCCACAAGAACTGTCTTAGAGAAAGGCTTCTTGAGGGGAAAGCTGTAACTCTGTGAGATGATTTCACAGAACACAAAGAAGTTTCTCAGAAAGCTTCTTTCTCTTTGTTATCGGAGGATATTTCCTTTGGCCCTATAGTCATCAATGGGATCCGAAATATCTGTTTTCAGATTCCACAGAAATAAGGCTACCAAAGAGATCCACGACATACAGATGTAACTCTGTGAGATGAATTAACAGAACACTAAGCAGTTTCTCAGAAAGCTTCTTTCCAGATTTCATCTGAGGATATTTCCTTTTTCACCATAGCCCTCTGTGGGCTTCCAAATATCACTTTGCCAATTCCACAAGAACTATCTTAGCGAAAGGCTTCTTGAGGGGAAAGCTGTAACTCTGTGAGATGATTTCACAGAACACAAAGAAGTTTCTCAAAAAGCTTCTTTCTCTTTGTTATCGGAGGATATTTCCTTTGGCCCTATAGTCTTCAATGGGATCGGTATATCTGTTCTCAGATTCCACAGAAATAAGGCTAGCAAAGAGATGCACCAAATACACATGTAACTCTGTGAGATGAATTAACAGAACACTAAGCAGTTTCTCAGAAAGCTTCTTTCCAGATTTCATCTGAGGATATTTCCTTTTTCACCATAGCCCTCTGTGGGCTTCCAAATATCACTTTGCCAATTCCACAAGAACTGTCTTAGCGAAAGGCTTCTTGAGGGGAAAGCTGTAACACTGTGAGATGATTTCACAGAACCCAAAGAAGTTTCTCAGAAAGCTTCTTTCTCTTTGTTATCGCAGGATATTTCCTTTGGCCCTATAGTCATCAATGGGATACGAAATATCTGTTCTCAGATTCCACAGAAATAAGGCTAGCAAAGAGATGCACCAAATACACATGTAACTCTGTGAGATGAATTAACAGAACACTAAGCAGTTTCTCAGAAAGCTTCTTTCCAGATTTCATCTGAGGATATTTCCTTTTTCACCATAGCCCTCTATGGGCTTCCAAATATCACTTTGCCAATTCCACAAGAACTGTGTTAGCGAAAGGCTTCTTGAGGGGAAAGCTGTAACTCTGTGAGATGATTTCACAGAACACAAAGAAGTTTCTCAGAAAGCTTCTTTCTCTTTGGTATCGGAGGATATTTCCTTTGGCCCTATAGTCTTCAATGGGATCCGAAATATCTGTTCTCAGATTCCACAGAAATAAGGCTAGCAAAGAGATCCACGAAATACAGACGTAACTCTGTGAGATGAATTAATAGAACACTAAGTAGTTTCTCAGAAAGCTTCTTTCCAGGTTTCATCTGAGATTATTTCCTTTTTCACCATAGCCCTCTGTGGGCTTCCAAATATCACTTTGCCAATTCCACAAGAACTGTCTTAGCGAAAGGCTTCTTGAGGGGAAAGCTGTAACTCTGTGAGATGATTTCACAGAACACAAAGAAGTTTCTCAAAAAGCTTCTTTCTCTTTGTTATCGGAGGATATTTCCTTTGGCCCTATAGTCTTCAATGGGATCCGAAATATCTGTTCTCAGATTCCACAGAAATAAGGCTAGCAAAGAGATGCACCAAATACACATGTAACTCTGTGAGATGAATTAACAGAACACTAAGCAGTTTCTCAGAAAGATTCTTTCCAGATTTCATCTGAGGATATTTCCTTTTTCACCATAGCCCTCTGTGGGCTTCCAAATATCACTTTGCCAATTCCACAAGAACTGTCTTAGCGAAAGGCTTCTTGAGGGGAAAGCTGTAACACTGTGAGATGATTTCACAGAACCCAAAGAAGTTTCTCAGAAAGCTTCTTTCTCTTTGTTATCGCAGGATATTTCCTTTGGCCCTATAGTCATCAATGGGATACGAAATATCTGTTCTCAGATTCCACAGAAATAAGGCTAGCAAAGAGATGCACCAAATACACATGTAACTCTGTGAGATGAATTAACAGAACACTAAGCAGTTTCTCAGAAAGCTTCTTTCCAGATTTCATCTGAGGATATTTCCTTTTTCACCATAGCCCTCTGTGGGCTTCCAAATATCACTTTGCCAATTCCACAAGAACTGTCTTAGCGAAAGGCTTCTTGAGGGGAAAGCTGTAACTCTGTGAGATGATTTCACAGAACACAAAGAAGTTTCTCAGAAAGCTACTTTCTCTTTGTTATCGGAGGATATTTCCTTTGGCCCTATAGTCATCAATGGGATCCGAAATATCTGTTCTCAGATTCCACAGAAATAAGGCTAGCAAAGAGATCCACGAAATACAGATGTAACTCTGTGAGATGAATTAACAGAACACTAAGCAGTTTCTCAGAAAGCTTCTTTCCAGATTTCATCTGAGGATATTTCCTTTTTCACCATAGCCCTCTGTGGGCTTCCAAATATCACTTTGCCAATTCCACAAGAACTGTCTTAGCGAAAGGCTTCTGGAGGGGAAAGCTGTAACACTGTGAGATGATTTCACAGAACCCAAAGAAGTCTCTCAGAAAGCTTCTTTCTCTTTGTTATCGCAGGATATTTCCTTTGGCCCTATAGTCATCAATGGGATAGGAAATATCTGTTCTCAGATTCCACAGAAATAAGGCTAGCAAAGAGATGCACCAAATACACATGTAACTCTGTGAGATGAATTAACAGAACACTAAGCAGTTTCTCAGAAAGCTTTTTTCCAGGTTTCATCTGAGGATATTTCCTTTTTCACCATAGCCCTCTATGGGCTTCCAAATATCACTTTGCCAATTCCACAAGAACTGTCTTAGCGAAAGGCTTCTTGAGGGGAAAGCTGTAACTCTGTGAGATGATTTCACAGAACACAAAGAAGTTTCTCAGAAAGCTTCTTTCTCTTTGTTATCGGAGGATATTTCCTTTGGCCCTATAGTCATCAATGGGATCCGAAATATCTGTTCTCAGATTCCACAGAAATAAGGCTAGCAAAGAGATCCACGAAATACAGATGTAACTCTGTGAGATGAATTAACAGAACACTAAGCAGTTTCTCAGAAAGCTTCTTTCCACATTTCATCTGAGGATATTTCCTTTTTCACCATAGCCCTCTGTGGGCTTCCAAATATCACTTTGCCAATTCCACAAGAACTGTCTTAGCGAAAGGCTTCTTGAGGGGAAAGCTGTAACTCTGTGAGATGATTTCACAGAACACAAACAAGATTCTCAGAAAGCTTCTTTCTCTTTGATATCGGAGGATATTTCCTTTGGCCTTATAGTCATCAATGGGATCCGAAATATCTGTTCTCAGATTCCACAGAAATAAGGCTAGCAAAGAGATGCACCAAATACACATGTAACTCTGTGAGATGAATTAACAGAACAGTAAGCAGTTTCTCAGAAAGCTTCTTTCCAGATTTCATCTGAGGATATTTCCTTTTTCACCATAGCCCTCTATGGGCTTCCAAATATCAATTTGCCAATTCCACAAGAACTGTCTTAGCGAAAGGCTTCTTGAGGGGAAGATGTAACTCTGTGAGATGATTTCACAGAACACAAAGAAGTTTCTCAGAAAGCTTCTTTCTCTTTGTTATCGGAGGATATTTCCTTTGGCCCTATAGTCATCAATGGGATCCGAAATATCTGTTCTCAGATTCCACAGAAATAAGGCTAGCAAAGAGATCCACGAAATACAGATGTAACTCTGTGAGATGAATTAACAGAACACTAAGCAGTTTCTCAGAAAGCTTTTTTCCAGGTTTCATCTGAGGATATTTCCTTTTTCATCATAGCCCTCTGTGGGCTTCCAAATATCACTTTGCCAATTCCACAAGAACTGTCTTAGCGAAAGGCTTCTTGAGGGGAAAGCTGTAACACTGTGAGATGATTTCACAGAACCCAAAGAAGTTTCTCAGAAAGCTTCTTTCTCTTTGTTATCGCAGGATATTTCCTTTGGGCCTATAGTCATCAATTGGATAGGAAATATCTGTTCTCAGATTCCACAGAAATAAGGCTAGCAAAGAGATGCACCAAATACACATGTAACTCTGTGAGATGAATTAACAGAACACTAAGCAGTTTCTCAGAAAGCTTCTTTCCAGATTTCATCTGAGGATATTTCCTTTTTCACCATAGCCCTCTATGGGCTTCCAAATATCATTTTGCCAATTCCACAAGAACTGTCTTAGCGAAAGGCTTCTTGAGGGCAAAGCTTTAACTCTGTGAGATGATTTCACAGAACACAAAGAAGTTTCTCAGAAAGCTTCTTTCTCTTTGTTATCGGAGGATATTTCCTTTGGCCCTATAGTCATCAATGGCATCCGAAATATCTGTTCTCAGATTCCACAGAAATAAGGCTAGCAAAGAGATGCACCAAATAGACATCTAACTCTGTGAGATGAATTAACAGAACACTAAGCAGTTTCTCAGAAAGCTTCTTTCCAGATTTCATCTGAGGATATTTCCTTTTTCACCATAGCCCTCTATGGGCTTCCAAATATCACTTTGCCAATTCCACAAGAACTGTCTTAGCGAAAGGCTTCTTGAGGGGAAAGCTGTAACTCTGTGAGATGATTTCACAGAACACAAAGAAGTTTCTCAGAAAGCTTCTTTCTCTTTGTTATCGGAGGATATTTCCTTTGGCCCTATAGTCATCAATGGGATAGGAAATATCTGTTCTCAGATTCCACAGAAATAAGGCTAGCAAAGAGATTCACGAAATACAGATGTAACTCTGTGAGATGAATTAACAGAACACTAAGCAGTTTCTCAGAAAGCTTCTTTCCAGGTTTCATCTGAGGATATTTCCTTTTTCACCATAGCCCTCTGTGGGCTTCCAAATATCACTTTGCCAATTCCACAAGAACTGTCTTAGCGAAAGGCTTCTTGAGGGGAAAGCTGTAACTCTGTGAGATGATTTCACAGAACACAAAGAAGTTTCTCAAAAAGCTTCTTTCTCTTTGTTATCGGAGGATATTTCCTTTGGCCCTATAGTCTTCAATGGGATCCGAAATATCTGTTCTCAGATTCCACAGAAATAAGGCTAGCAAAGAGATGCATCAAATACACATGTAACTCTGTGAGATGAATTAACAGAACACTAAGCAGTTTCTCAGAAAGCTTCTTTCCAGATTTCATCTGAGGATATTTCCTTTTTCACCATAGCCCTCTGTGGGCTTCCAAATATCACTTTGCCAATTCCACAAGAACTGTCTTAGCGAAAGGCTTCTTGAGGGGAAAGCTGTAACACTGTGAGATGATTTCACAGAACCCAAAGAAGTTTCTCAGAAAGCTTCTTTCTCTTTGTTATCGCAGGATATTTCCTTTGACCCTATAGTCATCAATTGGATAGGAAATATCTGTTCTCAGATTCCACAGAAATAAGGCTAGCAAAGAGATGCACCAAATACACATGTAACTCTGTGAGATGAATTAACAGAACACTAAGCAGTTTCTCAGAAAGCTTCTTTCCAGATTTCATCTGAGGATATTTCCTTTTTCACCATAGCCCTCTATGGGCTTCCAAATATCATTTTGCCAATTCCACAAGAACTGTCTTAGCGAAAGGCTTCTTGAGGGCAAAGCTTTAACTCTGTGAGATGATTTCACAGAACACAAAGAAGTTTCTCAGAAAGCTTCTTTCTCTTTGTTATCGGAGGATATTTCCTTTGGCCCTATAGTCATCAATGGCATCCGAAATATCTGTTCTCAGATTCCACAGAAATAAGGCTAGCAAAGAGATGCACCAAATAGACATCTAACTCTGTGAGATGAATTAACAGAACTCTAAGCAGTTTCTCAGAAAGCTTCTTTCCAGATTTCATCTGAGGATATTTCCTTTTTCACCATAGCCCTCTATGGGCTTCCAAATATCACTTTGCCAATTCCACAAGAACTGTCTTAGCGAAAGGCTTCTTGAGGGGAAAGCTGTAACTCTGTGAGATGATTTCACAGAACACAAAGAAGTTTCTCAGAAAGCTTCTTTCTCTTTGTTATCGGAGGATATTTCCTTTGGCCCTATAGTCATCAATGGGATCCGAAATATCTGTTCTCAGATTCCACAGAAATAAGGCTAGCAAAGAGATCCACGAAATACAGATGTAACTCTGTGAGATGAATTAACAGAACACTAAGCAGTTTCTCAGAAAGCTTCTTTCCAGGTTTCATCTGAGGATATTTCCTTTTTCACCATAGCCCTCTGTGGGCTTCCAAATATCACTTTGCCAATTCCACAAGAACTGTCTTAGCGAAAGGCTTCTTGAGGAGAAAGCTGTAACTCTGTGAGATGATTTCACAGAACACAAAGAAGTTTCTCAAAAAGCTTCTTTCTCTTTGTTATCGGAGGATATTTCCTTTGGCCCTATAGTCTTCAATGGGATCCGAAATATCTGTTCTCAGATTCCACAGAAATAAGGCTAGCAAAGAGATGCATCAGATACACATGTAACTCTGTGAGATGAATTAACAGAACACTAAGCAGTTTCTCAGAAAGCTTCTTTCCAGATTTCATCTGAGGATATTTCCTTTTTCACCATAGCCCTCTGTGGGCTTCCAAATATCACTTTGCCAATTCCACAAGAACTGTCTTAGCGAAAGGCTTCTTGAGGGGAAAGCTGTAACACTGTGAGATGATTTCACAGAACCCAAAGAAGTTTCTCAGAAAGCTTCTTTCTCTTTGTTATCGCAGGATATTTCCTTTGACCCTATAGTCATCAATGGGATCCGAAATATCTGTTCTCAGATTCCACAGAAATAAGGCTAGCAAAGAGATGCACCAAATACACATGTAACTCTGTGAGATGAATTAACAGAACACTAAGCAGTTTCTCAGAAAGCTTCTCTCCAGATTTCATCTGAGGATATTTCCTTTTTCACCATAGCCCTCTATGGGCTTCCAAATATCACTTTGCCAATTCCACAAGAACTGTCTTAGCGAAAGGTTTCTTGAGGGGAAAGCTGTAACTCTGTGAGATGATTTCACAGAACACAAAGAAGTTTCTCAGAAAGCTACTTTCTCTTTGTTATCGGAGGATATTTCCTTTGGCCCTATAGTCATCAATGGGATCCGAAATATCTGTTCTCAGATTCCACAGAAATAAGGCTAGCAAAGAGATCCACGAAATACAGATGTAACTCTGTGAGATGAATTAACAGAACACTAAGCAGTTTCTCAGAAAGCTTTTTTCCAGGTTTCATCTGAGGATATTTCCTTTTTCATCATAGCCCTCTGTGGGCTTCCAAATATCACTTTGCCAATTCCACAAGAACTGTCTTAGCGAAAGGCTTCTTGAGGGGAAAGCTGTAACACTGTGAGATGATTTCACAGAACCCAAAGAAGTTTCTCAGAAAGCTTCTTTCTCTTTGTTATCGCAGGATATTTCCTTTGGGCCTATAGTCATCAATTGGATAGGAAATATCTGTTCTCAGATTCCACAGAAATAAGGCTAGCAAAGAGATGCACCAAATACACATGTAACTCTGTGAGATGAATTAACAGAACACTAAGCAGTTTCTCAGAAAGCTTCTTTCCAGATTTCATCTGAGGATATTACCTTTTTCACCATAGCCCTCTATGGGCTTCCAAATATCATTTTGCCAATTCCACAAGAACTGTCTTAGCGAAAGGCTTCTTGAGGGCAAAGCTTTAACTCTGTGAGATGATTTCACAGAACACAAAGAAGTTTCTCAGAAAGCTTCTTTCTCTTTGTTATCGGAGGATATTTCCTTTGGCCCTATAGTCATCAATGGCATCCGAAATATCTGTTCTCAGATTCCACAGAAATAAGGCTAGCAAAGAGATGCACCAAATAGACATCTAACTCTGTGAGATGAATTAACAGAACACTAAGCAGTTTCTCAGAAAGCTTCTTTCCAGATTTCATCTGAGGATATTTCCTTTTTCACCATAGCCCTCTATGGGCTTCCAAATATCACTTTGCCAATTCCACAAGAACTGTCTTAGCGAAAGGCTTCTTGAGGGGAAAGCTGTAACTCTGTGAGATGATTTCACAGAACACAAAGAAGTTTCTCAGAAAGCTTCTTTCTCTTTGTTATCGGAGGATATTTCCTTTGGCCCTATAGTCATCAATGGGATAGGAAATATCTGTTCTCAGATTCCACAGAAATAAGGCTAGCAAAGAGATTCACGAAATACAGATGTAACTCTGTGAGATGAATTAACAGAACACTAAGCAGTTTCTCAGAAAGCTTCTTTCCAGGTTTCATCTGAGGATATTTCCTTTTTCACCATAGCCCTCTGTGGGCTTCCAAATATCACTTTGCCAATTCCACAAGAACTGTCTTAGCGAAAGGCTTCTTGAGGGGAAAGCTGTAACTCTGTGAGATGATTTCACAGAACACAAAGAAGTTTCTCAAAAAGCTTCTTTCTCTTTGTTATCGGAGGATATTTCCTTTGGCCCTATAGTCTTCAATGGGATCCGAAATATCTGTTCTCAGATTCCACAGAAATAAGGCTAGCAAAGAGATGCATCAAATACACATGTAACTCTGTGAGATGAATTAACAGAACACTAAGCAGTTTCTCAGAAAGCTTCTTTCCAGATTTCATCTGAGGATATTTCCTTTTTCACCATAGCCCTCTGTGGGCTTCCAAATATCACTTTGCCAATTCCACAAGAACTGTCTTAGCGAAAGGCTTCTTGAGGGGAAAGCTGTAACACTGTGAGATGATTTCACAGAACCCAAAGAAGTTTCTCAGAAAGCTTCTTTCTCTTTGTTATCGCAGGATATTTCCTTTGACCCTATAGTCATCAATTGGATAGGAAATATCTGTTCTCAGATTCCACAGAATTAAGGCTAGCAAAGAGATGCACCAAATACACATGTAACTCTGTGAGATGAATTAACAGAACACTAAGCAGTTTCTCAGAAAGCTTCTTTCCAGATTTCATCTGAGGATATTTCCTTTTTCACCATAGCCCTCTATGGGCTTCCAAATATCATTTTGCCAATTCCACAAGAACTGTCTTAGCGAAAGGCTTCTTGAGGGCAAAGCTTTAACTCTGTGAGATGATTTCACAGAACACAAAGAAGTTTCTCAGAAAGCTTCTTTCTCTTTGTTATCGGAGGATATTTCCTTTGGCCCTATAGTCATCAATGGCATCCGAAATATCTGTTCTCAGATTCCACAGAAATAAGGCTAGCAAAGAGATGCACCAAATAGACATCTAACTCTGTGAGATGAATTAACAGAACTCTAAGCAGTTTCTCAGAAAGCTTCTTTCCAGATTTCATCTGAGGATATTTCCTTTTTCACCATAGCCCTCTATGGGCTTCCAAATATCACTTTGCCAATTCCACAAGAACTGTCTTAGCGAAAGGCTTCTTGAGGGGAAAGCTGTAACTCTGTGAGATGATTTCACAGAACACAAAGAAGTTTCTCAGAAAGCTTCTTTCTCTTTGTTATCGGAGGATATTTCCTTTGGCCCTATAGTCATCAATGGGATCCGAAATATCTGTTCTCAGATTCCACAGAAATAAGGCTAGCAAAGAGATCCACGAAATACAGATGTAACTCTGTGAGATGAATTAACAGAACACTAAGCAGTTTCTCAGAAAGCTTCTTTCCAGGTTTCATCTGAGGATATTTCCTTTTTCACCATAGCCCTCTGTGGGCTTCCAAATATCACTTTGCCAATTCCACAAGAACTGTCTTAGCGAAAGGCTTCTTGAGGAGAAAGCTGTAACTCTGTGAGATGATTTCACAGAACACAAAGAAGTTTCTCAAAAAGCTTCTTTCTCTTTGTTATCGGAGGATATTTCCTTTGGCCCTATAGTCTTCAATGGGATCCGAAATATCTGTTCTCAGATTCCACAGAAATAAGGCTAGCAAAGAGATGCATCAGATACACATGTAACTCTGTGAGATGAATTAACAGAACACTAAGCAGTTTCTCAGAAAGCTTCTTTCCAGATTTCATCTGAGGATATTTCCTTTTTCACCATAGCCCTCTGTGGGCTTCCAAATATCACTTTGCCAATTCCACAAGAACTGTCTTAGCGAAAGGCTTCTTGAGGGGAAAGCTGTAACACTGTGAGATGATTTCACAGAACCCAAAGAAGTTTCTCAGAAAGCTTCTTTCTCTTTGTTATCGCAGGATATTTCCTTTGACCCTATAGTCATCAATGGGATCCGAAATATCTGTTCTCAGATTCCACAGAAATAAGGCTAGCAAAGAGATGCACCAAATACACATGTAACTCTGTGAGATGAATTAACAGAACACTAAGCAGTTTCTCAGAAAGCTTCTTTCCAGATTTCATCTGAGGATATTTCCTTTTTCAACATAGCCCTCTATGGGCTTCCAAATATCAATTTGCCAATTCCACAAGAACTGTCTTAGCGAAAGGCTTCTTGAGGGGAAGCTGTAACTCTGTGAGATGATTTCACAGAACACAAAGAAGTTTCTCAGAAAGCTTCTGTCTCTTTGTTATCGGAGGATATTTCCTTTGGCCCTATAGTCATCAATGGGATCCGAAATATCTGTTCTCAGATTCCACAGAAATAAGGCTAGCAAAGAGATCCACGAAATACAGATGTAACTCTGTGAGATGAATTAACAGAACACTAAGCAGTTTCTCAGAAAGCTTTTTTCCAGGTTTCATCTGAGGATATTTCCTTTTTCACCATAGCCCTCTGTGGGCTTCAAAATATCACTTTGCCAATTCCACAAGAACTGTCTTAGCGAAAGGCTTCTTGAGGGGAAAGCTGTAACACCGTGAGATGATTTCACAGAACCCAAAGAAGTTTCTCAGAAAGCTTCTTTCTCTTTGTTATCGCAGGATATTTCTTTTGGCCCTATAGTCATCAATGGCATCCGAAATATCTGTTCTCAGATTCCACAGAAATAAGGCTAGCAAAGAGATGCACCAAATAGACATCTAACTCTGTGAGATGAATTAACAGAACTCTAAGCAGTTTCTCAGAAAGCTTCTTTCCAGATTTCATCTGAGGATATTTCCTTTTTCACCATAGCCCTCTGTGGGCTTCCAAATATCACTTTGCCAATTCCACAAGAACTGTCTTAGCGAAAGGCTTCTTGAGGGAAAAGCTGTAACTCTGTGAGATGATTTCACAGAACACAAAGAAGTTTCTCAGAAAGCTTCATTCTCTTTGTTATCGCAGGATATTTCCTTTGGCCCTATAGTCATCAATGGGATCCGAAATATCTGTTCTCAGATTCCACAGAAATAAGGCTAGCAAAGAGATGCACCAAATACACAAGTAACTCTGTGAGATGAATTAACAGAACACTAAGCAGTTTCTCAGAAAGCTTCTTTCCAGATTTCCTGTGAGGATATTTCATTTTTCACCATAGCCCTCTATGGGCTTCCAAATATCACTTTGCCAATTCCACAAGAACTGTCTTAGCGAAAGGCTTCTTGAGGGGAAAGCTGTAACTCTGTGAGATGATTTCACAGAACACAAAGAAGTTTCTCAGAAAGCATCTTTCTCTTTGTTATCGGAGGATATTTCCTTTGGCCCTATAGTCATCAATGGGATACGAAATATCTGTTCTCAGATTCCACAGAAATAAGGCTAGCAAAGAGATGCACCAAATACACATGTAACTCTGTGAGATGAATTAACAGAACACTAAGCAGTTTCTCAGAAAGCTTCTTTCCAGATTTCATCTGAGGATATTTCCTTTTTCACCATAGCCCTCTATGGGCTTCCAAATATCACTTTGCCAATTCCACAAGAACTGTCTTAGCGAAAGGCTTCTTGAGGGGAAAGCTGTAACTCTGTGAGATGATTTCACAGAACACAAAGAAGTTTCTCAGAAATCTTCTTTCTCTTTGTTATCGGAGGATATTTCCTTTGGCCCTATAGTCATCAATGGGATCCGAAATATCTGTTCTCAGATTCCACAGAAATAAGGCTAGCAAAGAGATCCACGAAATACAGATGTAACTCTGTGAGATGAATTAACAGAACACTAAGCAGTTTCTCAGAAAGCTTCTTTCCAGGTTTCATCTGAGGATATTTCCTTTTTCACCGTAGCCCTTTGTGGGCTTCCAAATATCACTTTGCCAATTCCACAAGAACTGTCTTAGCGAAAGGCTTCTTGAGGGGAAAGCTGTAACTCTGTGAGATGATTTCACAGAACACAAAGAAGTTTCTCAAAAAGCTACTTTCTCTTTGTTATCGGAGGATATTTCCTTTGGCCCTATAGTCATCAATGGGATCCGAAATATCTGTTCTCAGATTCCACAGAAATAAGGCTAGCAAAGAGATCCATGAAATAGAGATGTAACTCTGTGAGATGAATTAACAGAACACTAAGCAGTTTCTCAGAAAGCTTCTTTCCAGATTTCATCTGAGGATATTTCCTTTTTCACCATAGCCCTCTGTGGGCTTCCAAATGTCACTTTGCCAATTCCACAAGAACTGTCTTAGCGAAAGGCTTCTTGAAGGGAAAGCTGTAACACTGTGAGATGATTTCACAGAACCCAAAGAAGTCTCTCAGAAAGCTTCTTTCTCTTTGTTATCGCAGGATATTTCCTTTGGCCCTATAGTCATCAATGGGATAGGAAATATCTGTTCTCAGATTCCACAGAAATAAGGCTAGCAAAGAGATGCACCAAATACACATGTAACTCTGTGAGATGAATTAACAGAACACTAAGCAGTTTCTCAGAAAGCTTTTTTCCAGGTTTCATCTGAGGATATTTCCTTTATTACCATAGCCCTCTTTGGGCTTCCAAATATCACTTTGCCAATTCCACAAGAACTGTCTTAGCGAAAGGCTTCTTGAGGGGAAAGCTGTAACTCTGTGAGATGATTTCACAGAACACAAAGAAGTTTCTCAGAAAGCTTCTTTCTCTTTGTTATCGGAGGATATTTCCTTTGGCCCTATAGTCATCAAAGGGATCCGAAATATCTGTTCTCAGATTCCACAGAAATAAGGCTAGCAAAGAGATCCAGGAAATACAGATGTAACTCTGTGAGATGAATTAACAGAACACTAAGCAGTTTCTCAGAAAGCTTCTTTCCAGATTTCATCTGAGGATATTTCCTTTTTCACCATAGCCCTCTATGGGCTTCCAAATATCACTTTGCCAATTCCACAAGAACTGTCTTAGCGAAAGGCTTCTTGAGGGGAAAGCTGTAACTCTGTGAGATGATTTCACAGAACACAAAGAAGTTTCTCAGAAAGCATCTTTCTCTTTGTTATCGGAGGATATTTCCTTTGGCCCTATAGTCATCAATGGGATACGAAATATCTGTTCTCAGATTCCACAGAAATAAGGCTAGCAAAGAGATGCACCAAATACACATGTAACTCTGTGAGATGAATTAACAGAACACTAAGCAGTTTCTCAGAAAGCTTCTTTCCAGATTTCCTCTGAGGATATTTCCTTTTTCACCATAGCCCTCTATGGGCTTCCAAATATCACTTTGCCAATTCCACAAGAACTGTCTTAGCGAAAGGCTTCTTGAGGGGAAAGCTGTAACTCTGTGAGATGATTTCACAGAACACAAAGAAGTTTCTCAGAAAGCTTCATTCTCTTTGTTATCGCAGGATATTTCCTTTGGCCCTATAGTCATCAATGGGATCCGAAATATCTGTTCTCAGATTCCACAGAAATAAGGCTAGCAAAGAGATCCACGAAATACAGATGTAACTCTGTGAGATGAATTAACAGAACACTAAGCAGTTTCTCAGAAAGCTTCTTTCCAGGTTTCATCTGAGGATATTTCCTTTTTCACCGTAGCCCTCTGTGGGCTTCCAAATATCACTTTGCCAATTCCACAAGAACTGTCTTAGCGAAAGGCTTCATGAGGGGAAAGCTGTAACTCTGTGAGATGATTTCACAGAACACAAAGAAGTTTCTCAAAAAGCTTCTTTCTCTTTGTTATCGGAGGATATTTCCTTTGGCCCTATAGTCTTCAATGGGATCCGAAATATCTGTTCTCAGATTCCACAGAAATAAGGCTAGCAAAGAGATGCATCAAATACACATGTAACTCTGTGAGATGAATTAACAGAACACTAAGCAGTTTCTCAGAAAGCTTCTTTCCAGATTTCATCTGAGGATATTTCCTTTTTCACCATAGCCCTCTGTGGGCTTCCAAATATCACTTTGCCAATTCCACAAGAACTGTCTTAGCGAAAGGCTTCTTGAGGGGAAAGCTGTAACACTGTGAGATGATTTCACAGAACCCAAAGAAGTTTCTCAGAAAGCTTCTTTCTCTTTGTTATCGCAGGATATTTCCTTTGGCCCTATAGTCATCAATGGGATACGAAATATCTGTTCTCAGATTCCACAGAAATAAGGCTAGCAAAGAGATGCACCAAATACACATGTAACTCTGTGAGATGAATTAACAGAACACTAAGCAGTTTCTCAGAAAGCTTCTTTCCAGATTTCATCTGAGGATATTTCCTTTTTCACCATATCCCTCTATGGGCTTCCAAATATCACTTTGCCAATTCCAAAAGAACTGTCTTAGCGAAAGGCTTCTTGAGGGGAAAGCTGTAACTCTGTGAGATGATTTCACAGAACACAAAGAAGTTACTCAGAAAGCTTCTGTCTCTTTGTTATCGGAGGATATTTCCTTTGGCCCTGTAGTCATCAATGGGATCCGAAATATCTGTTCTCAGATTCCACAGAAATAAGGCTAGCAAAGAGATCCACGAAATACAGATGTAACTCTGTGAGATGAATTAACAGAACACTAAGCAGTTTCTCAGAAAGCTTCTTTCCAGATTTCATCTGAGGATATTTCCTTTTTCACCATAGCCCTCTGTGGGCTTCCAAATATCACTTTGCCAATTCCACAAGAACTGTCTTAGCAAAAGGCTTCTTGAGGGAAAAGCTGTAACTCTGTGAGATGATTTCACAGAACACAAAGAAGTTTCTCAGAAAGCTTCATTCTCTTTGTTATCGCAGGATATTTCCTTTGGCCCTATAGTCATCAATGGGATCCGAAATATCTGTTCTCAGATTCCACAGAAATAAGGCTAGCAAAGAGATGCACCAAATACACAAGTAACTCTGTGAGATGAATTAAAAGAACACTAAGCAGTTTCTCAGAAAGCTTCTTTCCAGATTTCATCTGAGGATATTTCCTTTTTCACCATAGCCCTCTATGGGCTTCCAAATATCACTTTGCCAATTCCACAAGAACTGTCTTAGCGAAAGGCTTCTTGAGGGGAAAGCTGTAACTCTGTGAGATGATTTCACAGAACACAAAGAAGTTTCTCAGAAAGCATCTTTCTCTTTGTTATCGGAGGATATTTCCTTTGGCCCTATAGTCATCAAAGGGATACGAAATATCTGTTCTCAGATTCCACAGAAATAAGGCTAGCAAAGAGATGCACCAAATACACATGTAACTCTGTGAGATGAATTAACAGAACACTAAGCAGTTTCTCAGAAAGCTTCTTTCCAGATTTCATCTGAGGATATTTCCTTTTTCACCATAGCCCTCTATGGGCTTCCAAATATCACTTTGCCAATTCCACAAGAACTGTCTTAGCGAAAGGCTTCTTGAGGGGAAAGCTGTAACTCTGTGAGATGATTTCACAGAACACAAAGAAGTTTCTCAGAAATCTTCTTTCTCTTTGTTATCGGAGGATATTTCCTTTGGCCCTATAGTCATCAATGGGATCCGAAATATCTGTTCTCAGATTCCACAGAAATAAGGCTAGCAAAGAGATCCACGAAATACAGATGTAACTCTGTGAGATGAATTAACAGAACACTAAGCAGTTTCTCAGAAAGCTTCTTTCCAGGTTTCATCTGAGGATATTTCCTTTTTCACCATAGCCCTCTGTGGGCTTCCAAATATCACTTTGCCAATTCCACAAGAACTGTCTTAGCGAAAGGCTTCTTGAGGGGAAAGCTGTAACTCTGTG
The DNA here is from genome assembly GCF_043159975.1 of Macaca nemestrina. Lineage (NCBI taxonomy): Eukaryota > Metazoa > Chordata > Mammalia > Primates > Cercopithecidae > Macaca > Macaca nemestrina. The sequence goes on along the minus strand of NC_092133.1, from coordinate 103,613,113 downwards.
AGATGATTTCACAGAACACAAAGAAGTTTCTCAAAAAGCTTCTTTCTCTTTGTTATCGGAGGATATTTCCTTTGGCCCTATAGTCTTCAATGGGATCCGAAATATCTGTTCTCAGATTCCACAGAAATAAGGCTAGCAAAGAGATGCATCAAATACACATGTAACTCTGTGAGATGAATTAACAGAACACTAAGCAGTTTCTCAGAAAGCTTCTTTCCAGATTTCATCTGAGGATATTTCCTTTTTCACCATAGCCCTCTGTGGGCTTCCAAATATCACTTTGCCAATTCCACAAGAACTGTCTTAGCGAAAGGCTTCTTGAGGGGAAAGCTGTAACACTGTGAGATGATTTCACAGAACCCAAAGAAGTTTCTCAGAAAGCTTCTTTCTCTTTGTTATCGCAGGATATTTCCTTTGGCCCTATAGTCATCAATGGGATACGAAATATCTGTTCTCAGATTCCACAGAAATAAGGCTAGCAAAGAGATGCACCAAATACACATGTAACTCTGTGAGATGAATTAACAGAACACTAAGCAGTTTCTCAGAAAGCTTCTTTCCAGATTTCATCTGAGGATATTTCCTTTTTCACCATAGCCCTCTATGGGCTTCCAAATATCACTTTGCCAATTCCACAAGAACTGTCTTAGCGAAAGGCTTCTTGAGGGGAAAGCTGTAACTCTGTGAGATGATTTCACAGAACACAAAGAAGTTACTCAGAAAGCTACTTTCTCTTTGTTATCGGAGGATATTTCCTTTGGCCCTATAGTCATCAATGGGATCCGAAATATCTGTTCTCAGATTCCACAGAAATAAGGCTAGCAAAGAGATGCATCAAATACACATGTAACTCTGTGAGATGAATTAACAGAACACTAAGCAGTTTCTCAGAAAGCTTCTTTCCAGATTTCATCTGAGGATATTTCCTTTTTCACCATAGCCCTCTGTGGGCTTCCAAATATCACTTTGCCAATTCCACAAGAACTGTCTTAGCGAAAGGCTTCTTGAGGGGAAAGCTGTAACACTGTGAGATGATTTCACAGAACCCAAAGAAGTTTCTCAGAAAGCTTCTTTCTCTTTGTTATCGCAGGATATTTCCTTTGGCCCTATAGTCATCAATGGGATCCGAAATATCTGTTCTCAGATTCCACAGAAATAAGGCTAGCAAAGAGATGCACCAAATACACATGTAACTCTGTGAGATGAATTAACAGAACACTAAGCAGTTTCTCAGAAAGCTTCTTTCCAGATTTCATCTGAGGATATTTCCTTTTTCACCATAGCCCTCTATGGGCTTCCAAATATCACTTTGCCAATTCCACAAGAACTGTCTTAGCGAAAGGCTTCTTGAGGGGAAAGCTGTAACTCTGTGAGATGATTTCACAGAACACAAAGAAGTTTCTCAGAAAGCTACTTTCTCTTTGTTATCGGAGGATATTTCCTTTGGCCCTATAGTCATCAATGAGATCCGAAATATCTGTTCTCAGATTCCACAGAAATAAGGCTAGCAAAGAGATCCACGAAATAGAGATGTAACTCTGTGAGATGAATTAACAGAACACTAAGCAGTTTCTCAGAAAGCTTCTTCCAGATTTCATCTGAGGATATTTCCTTTTTCACCATAGCCCTCTGTGGGCTTCCAAATATCACTTTGCCAATTCCACAAGAACTGTCTTAGCGAAAGGCTTCTTGAGGGGAAAGCTGTAACACTGTGAGATGATTTCACAGAACCCAAAGAAGTCTCTCAGAAAGCTTCTTTCTCTTTGTTATCGCAGGATATTTCCTTTGGCCCTATAGTCATCAATGGGATAGGAAATATCTGTTCTCAGATTCCACAGAAATAAGGCTAGCAAAGAGATGCACCAAATACACATGTAACTCTGTGAGATGAATTAACAGAACACTAAGCAGTTTCTCAGAAAGCTTTTTTCCAGGTTTCATCTGAGGATATTTCCTTTTTCACCATAGCCCTCTATGGGCTTCCAAATATCACTTTGCCAATTCCACAAGAACTGTCTTAGCGAAAGGCTTCTTGAGGGGAAAGCTGTAACTCTGTGAGATGATTTCACAGAACACAAAGAAGTTTCTCAGAAAGCTTCTTTCTCTTTGTTATCGGAGGATATTTCCTTTGGCCCTATAGTCATCAAAGGGATCCGAAATATCTGTTCTCAGATTCCACAGAAATAAGGCTAGCAAAGAGATCCACGAAATACAGATGTAACTCTGTGAGATGAATTAACAGAACACTAAGCAGTTTCTCAGAAAGCTTCTTTCCAGGTTTCATCTGAGGATATTTCCTTTTTCACCATAGCCCTCTGTGGGCTTCCAAATATCACTTTGCCAATTCCACAAGAACTGTCTTAGCGAAAGGCTTCTTGAGGGGAAAGCTGTAACTCTGTGAGATGATTTCACAGAACACAAAGAAGATTCTCAGAAAGCTTCTTTCTCTTTGATATCGGAGGATATTTCCTTTGGCCTTATAGTCATCAATGGGATCCGAAATATCTGTTCTCAGATTCCACAGAAATAAGGCTAGCAAAGAGATGCACCAAATACACATGTAACTCTGTGAGATGAATTAACAGAACACTAAGCAGTTTCTCAGAAAGCTTCTTTCCAGATTTCATCTGAGGATATTTCCTTTTTCACCATAGCCCTCTGTGGGCTTCCAAATATCAATTTGCCAATTCCACAAGAACTGTCTTAGCGAAAGGCTTCTTGAGGGGAAGCTGTAACTCTGTGAGATGATTTCACAGAACACAAAGAAGTTTCTCAGAAAGCTTGTGTCTCTTTGTTATCGGAGGATATTTCCTTTGGCCCTATAGTCATCAATGGGATCCGAAATATCTGTTCTCAGATTCCACAGAAATAAGGCTAGCAAAGAGATCCACGAAATACAGATGTAACTCTGTGAGATGAATTAACAGAACACTAAGCAGTTTCTCAGAAAGCTTTTTTCCAGGTTTCATCTGAGGATATTTCCTTTTTCACCATAGCCCTCTGTGGGCTTCCAAATATCACTTTGCCAATTCCACAAGAACTGTCTTAGCGAAAGGCTTCTTGAGGGGAAAGCTGTAACACTGTGAGATGATTTCACAGAACCCAAAGAAGTTTCTCAGAAAGCTTCTTTCTCTTTGTTATCGCAGGATATTTCCTTTGGCCCTATAGTCATCAATGGCATCCGAAATATCTGTTCTCAGATTCCACAGAAATAAGGCTAGCAAAGAGATGCACCAAATAGACATCTAACTCTGTGAGATGAATTAACAGAACTCTAAGCAGTTTCTCAGAAAGCTTCTTTCCAGATTTCATCTGAGGATATTTCCTTTTTCACCATAGCCCTCTGTGGGCTTCCAAATATCACTTTGCCAATTCCACAAGAACTGTCTTAGCGAAAGGCTTCTTGAGGGAAAAGCTGTAACTCTGTGAGATGATTTCACAGAACACAAAGAAGTTTCTCAGAAAGCTTCATTCTCTTTGTTATCGCAGGATATTTCCTTTGGCCCTATAGTCATCAATGGGATCCGAAATATCTGTTCTCAGATTCCACAGAAATAAGGCTAGCAAAGAGATGCACCAAATACACAAGTAACTCTGTGAGATGAATTAACAGAACACTAAGCAGTTTCTCAGAAAGCTTCTTTCCAGATTTCATCTGAGGATATTTCCTTTTTCACCATAGCCCTCTATGGGCTTCCAAATATCACTTTGCCAATTCCACAAGAACTGTCTTAGCGAAAGGCTTCTTGAGGGGAAAGCTGTAACTCTGTGAGATGATTTCACAGAACACAAAGAAGTTACTCAGAAAGCTTCTGTCTCTTTGTTATCGGAGGATATTTCCTTTGGCCCTATAGTCATCAATGGGATCCGAAATATCTGTTCTCAGATTCCACAGAAATAAGGCTAGCAAAGAGATCCACGAAATACAGATGTAACTCTGTGAGATGAATTAACAGAACACTAAGCAGTTTCTCAGAAAGCTTTTTTCCAGGTTTCATCTGAGGATATTTCCTTTTTCACCATAGCCCTCTGTGGGCTTCCAAATATCACTTTGCCAATTCCACAAGAACAGTCTTAGCGAAAGGCTTCTTGAGGGGAAAGCTGTAACACTGTGAGATGATTTCACAGAACCCAAAGAAGTTTCTCAGAAAGCTTCTTTCTCTTTGTTATCGCAGGATATTTCCTTTGGCCCTATAGTCATCAATGGCATCCGAAATATCTGTTCTCAGATTCCACAGAAATAAGGCTAGCAAAGAGATATACCAAATAGACATCTAACTCTGTGAGATGAATTAACAGAACTCTAAGCAGTTTCTCAGAAAGCTTCTTTCCAGATTTCATCTGAGGATATTTCCTTTTTCACCATAGCCCTCTGTGGGCTTCCAAATATCACTTTGCCAATTCCACAAGAACTGTCTTAGCGAAAGGCTTCTTGAGGGAAAAGCTGTAACTCTGTGAGATGATTTCACAGAACACAAAGAAGTTTCTCAGAAAGCTTCATTCTCTTTGTTATCGCAGGATATTTCCTTTGGCCCTTTAGTCATCAATGGGATCCGAAATATCTGTTCTCAGATTCCACAGAAATAAGGCTAGCAAAGAGATGCACCAAATACACAAGTAACTCTGTGAGATGAATTAACAGAACACTAAGCAGTTTCTCAGAAAGCTTCTTTCCAGATTTCATCTGAGGATATTTCCTTTTTCACCATAGCCCTCTATGGGCTTCCAAATATCACTTTGCCAATTCCACAAGAACTGTCTTAGCGAAAGGCTTCTTGAGGGGAAAGCTGTAACTCTGTGAGATGATTTCACAGAACACAAAGAAGTTTCTCAGAAAGCATCTTTCTCTTTGTTATCGGAGGATATTTCCTTTGGCCCTATAGTCATCAATGGGATCCGAAATATCTGTTCTCAGATTCCACAGAAATAAGGCTAGCAAAGAGATGCACCAAATACACATGTAACTCTGTGAGATGAATTAACCGAACACTAAGCAGTTTCTCAGAAAGCTTCTTTCCAGATTTCATCTGAGGATATTTCCTTTTTCACCATAGCCCTCTATGGGCTTCCAAATATCACTTTGCCAATTCCACAAGAACTGTCTTAGCGAAAGGCTTCTTGAGGGGAAAGCTGTAACTCTGTGAGATGATTTCACAGAACACAAAGAAGTTTCTCAGAAATCTTCTTTCTCTTTGTTATCTAAGGATATTTCCTTTGGCCCTATAGTCATCAATGGGATCCGAAATATCTGTTCTCAGATTCCACAGAAATAAGGCTAGCAAAGAGATCCACGAAATACAGATGTAACTCTGTGAGATGAATTAACAGAACACTAAGCAGTTTCTCAGAAAGCTTCTTTCCAGGTTTCATCTGAGGATATTTCCTTTTTCACCATAGCCCTCTGTGGGCTTCCAAATATCACTTTGCCAATTCCACAAGAACTGTCTTAGCGAAAGGCTTCTTGAGGGGAAAGCTGTAACTCTGTGAGATGATTTCACAGAACACAAAGAAGTTTCTCAAAAAGCTTCTTTCTCTTTGTTATCGGAGGATATTTCCTTTGGCCCTATAGTCTTCAATGGGATCCGAAATATCTGTTCTCAGATTCCACAGAAATAAGGCTAGCAAAGAGATGCATCAAATACACATGTAACTCTGTGAGATGAATTAACAGAACACTAAGCAGTTTCTCAGAAAGCTTCTTTCCAGATTTCATCTGAGGATATTTCCTTTTTCACCATAGCCCTCTGTGGGCTTCCAAATATCACTTTGCCAATTCCACAAGAACTGTCTTAGCGAAAGGCTTCTTGAGGGGAAAGCTGTAACACTGTGAGATGATTTCACAGAACCCAAAGAAGTTTCTCAGAAAGCTTCTTTCTCTTTGTTATCGCAGGATATTTCCTTTGGCCCTATAGTCATCAATGGGATACGAAATATCTGTTCTCAGATTCCACAGAAATAAGGCTAGCAAAGAGATGCACCAAATACACATGTAACTCTGTGAGATGAATTAACAGAACACTAAGCAGTTTCTCAGAAAGCTTCTTTCCAGATTTCATCTGAGGATATTTCCTTTTTCACCATAGCCCTCTATGGGCTTCCAAATATCACTTTGCCAATTCCACAAGAACTGTCTTAGCGAAAGGCTTCTTGAGGGGAAAGCTGTAACTCTGTGAGATGATTTCACAGAACACAAAGAAGTTACTCAGAAAGCTACTTTCTCTTTGTTATCGGAGGATATTTCCTTTGGCCCTATAGTCATCAATGGGACCCGAAATATCTGTTCTCAGATTCCACAGAAATAAGGCTAGCAAAGAGATCCACGAAATACAGATGTAACTCTGTGAGATGAATTAAGAGAACACTAAGCAGTTTCTCAGAAAGCTTCTTTCCAGATTTCATCTGAGGATATTTCCTTTTTCACCATAGCCCTCTGTGGGCTTTCAAATATCACTTTGCCAATTCCACAAGAACTGTCTTAGCGAAAGGCTTCTTGAGGGGAAAGCTGTAACACTGTGAGATGATTTCACAGAACCCAAAGAAGTCTCTCAGAAAGCTTCTTTCTCTTTGTTATCGCAGGATATTTCCTTTGGCCCTATAGTCATCAATGGGATAGGAAATATCTGTTCTCAGATTCCACAGAAATAAGGCTAGCAAAGAGATGCACCAAATACACATGTAACTCTGTGAGATGAATTAACAGAACACTAAGCAGTTTCTCAGAAAGCTTCTTTCCAGATTTCATCTGAGGATATTTCCTTTTTCACCATAGCCCTCTATGGGCTTCCAAATATCACTTTGCCAATTCCACAAGAACTGTCTTAGCGAAAGGCTTCTTGAGGGGAAGCTGTAACTCTGTGAGACGATTTCACAGAACACAAAGAAGTTTCTCAGAAAGCTTCTTTCTCTTTGTTATCGGAGAATATTTCCTTTGGCCCTGTAGTCTTCAATGGGATCCGAAATATCTGTTCTCAGATTCCACAGAAATAAGGCTAGCAAAGAGATGCACCAAATACACATGTAACTCTGTGAGATGAATTAACAGAACACTAAGCAGTTTCTCAGAAAGCTTCTTTCCAGATTTCATCTGAGGATATTTCCTTTTTCACCATAGCCCTCTATGGGCTTCCAAATATCATTTTGCCAATTCCACAAGAACTGTCTTAGCGAAAGGCTTCTTGAGGGCAAAGCTGTAACTCTGTGAGATGATTTCACAGAACACAAAGAAGTTTCTCAGAAAGCTTCTTTCTCTTTGTTATCGGAGGATATTTCCTTTGGCCCTATAGTCATCAATGGCATCCGAAATATCTGTTCTCAGATTCCACAGAAATAAGGCTAGCAAAGAGATGCACCAAATAGACATCTAACTCTGTGAGATGAATTAACAGAACTCTAAGCAGTTTTTCAGAAAGCTTCTTTCCAGATTTCATCTGAGGATATTTCCTTTTTCACCATAGCCCTCTGTGGGCTTCCAAATATCACTTTGCCAATTCCACAAGAACTGTCTTAGCGAAAGGCTTCTTGAGTGAAAAGCTGTAACTCTGTGAGATGATTTCACAGAACACAAAGAAGTTTCTCAGAAAGCTTCATTCTCTTTGTTATCGCAGGATATTTCCTTTGGCCCTATAGTCATCATTGGGATCCGAAATATCTGTTCTCAGATTCCACAGAAATAAGGCTAGCAAAGAGATGCACCAAATACACATGTAACTCTGTGAGATGAATTAACAGAACACTAAGCAGTTTCTCAGAAAGCTTCTTTCCAGATTTCATCTGAGGATATTTCCTTTTTCACCATAGCCCTCTTTGGGCTTCCAAATATCACTTTGCCAATTCCACAAGAAGTGTCTTAGCGAAAGGCTTCTTGAGGGGAAAGCTGTAACTCTGTGAGATGATTTCACAGAACACAAAGAAGTTTCTCAGAAAGCTTCTTTCTCTTTGTTATCGCAGGATATTTCCTTTGGCCCTATAGTCATCAATGGGATACGAAATATCTGTTCTCAGATTCCACAGAAATAAGGCTAGCAAAGAGATGCACCAAATACACATGTAACTCTGTGAGATGAATTAACAGAACACTAAGCAGTTTCTCAGAAAGCTTCTTTCCAGATTTCATCTGAGGATATTTCCTTTTTCACCATAGCCCTCTATGGGCTTCCAAATATCACTTTGCCAATTCCACAAGAACTGTCTTAGCGAAAGGCTTCTTGAGGGGAAAGCTGTAACTCTGTGAGATGATTTCACAGAACACAAAGAAGTTTCTCAGAAAGCTACTTTCTCTTTGTTATCGGAGGATATTTCCTTTGGCCCTATAGTCATCAATGGGACCCGAAATATCTGTTCTCAGATTCCACAGAAATAAGGCTAGCAAAGAGATCCACGAAATACAGATGTAACTCTGTGAGATGAATTAAGAGAACACTAAGCAGTTTCTCAGAAAGCTTCTTTCCAGATTTCATCTGAGGATATTTCCTTTTTCACCATAGCCCTCTGTGGGCTTCCAAATATCACTTTGCCAATTCCACAAGAACTGTCTTAGCGAAAGGCTTCTTGAGGGGAAAGCTGTAACACTGTGAGATGATTTCACAGAACCCAAAGAAGTCTCTCAGAAAGCTTCTTTCTCTTTGTTATCGCAGGATATTTCCTTTGGCCCTATTGTCATCAATGGGATAGGAAATATCTGTTCTCAGATTCCACAGAAATAAGGCTAGCAAAGAGATGCACCAAATACACATGTAACTCTGTGAGATGAATTAACAGAACACTAAGCAGTTTCTCAGAAAGCTTCTTTCCAGATTTCATCTGAGGATATTTCCTTTTTCACCATAGCCCTCTATGGGCTTCCAAATATCACTTTGCCAATTCCACAAGAACTGTCTTAGCGAAAGGCTTCTTGAGGGGAAGCTGTAACTCTGTGAGACGATTTCACAGAACACAAAGAAGTTTCTCAGAAAGCTTCTTTCTCTTTGTTATCGGAGAATATTTCCTTTGGCCCTGTAGTCTTCAATGGGATCCGAAATATCTGTTCTCAGATTCCACAGAAATAAGGCTAGCAAAGAGATGCACCAAATACACATGTAACTCTGTGAGATGAATTAACAGAACACTAAGCAGTTTCTCAGAAAGCTTCTTTCCAGATTTCATCTGAGGATATTTCCTTTTTCACCATAGCCCTCTATGGGCTTCCAAATATCATTTTGCCAATTCCACAAGAACTGTCTTAGCGAAAGGCTTCTTGAGGGCAAAGCTGTAACTCTGTGAGATGATTTCACAGAACACAAAGAAGTTTCTCAGAAAGCTTCTTTCTCTTTGTTATCGGAGGATATTTCCTTTGGCCCTATAGTCATCAATGGCATCCGAAATATCTGTTCTCAGATTCCACAGAAATAAGGCTAGCAAAGAGATGCACCAAATAGACATCTAACTCTGTGAGATGAATTAACAGAACTCTAAGCAGTTTTTCAGAAAGCTTCTTTCCAGATTTCATCTGAGGATATTTCCTTTTTCACCATAGCCCTCTGTGGGCTTCCAAATATCACTTTGCCAATTCCACAAGAACTGTCTTAGCGAAAGGCTTCTTGAGTGAAAAGCTGTAACTCTGTGAGATGATTTCACAGAACACAAAGAAGTTTCTCAGAAAGCTTCATTCTCTTTGTTATCGCAGGATATTTCCTTTGGCCCTATAGTCATCATTGGGATCCGAAATATCTGTTCTCAGATTCCACAGAAATAAGGCTAGCAAAGAGATGCACCAAATACACATGTAACTCTGTGAGATGAATTAACAGAACACTAAGCAGTTTCTCAGAAAGCTTCTTTCCAGATTTCATCTGAGGATATTTCCTTTTTCACCATAGCCCTCTTTGGGCTTCCAAATATCACTTTGCCAATTCCACAAGAAGTGTCTTAGCGAAAGGCTTCTTGAGGGGAAAGCTGTAACTCTGTGAGATGATTTCACAGAACACAAAGAAGTTTCTCAGAAAGCTTCTTTCTCTTTGTTATCGCAGGATATTTCCTTTGGCCCTATAGTCATCAATGGGATACGAAATATCTGTTCTCAGATTCCACAGAAATAAGGCTAGCAAAGAGATGCACCAAATAAACATGTAACTCTGTGAGATGAATTAACAGAACACTAAGCAGTTTCTCAGAAAGCTTCTTTCCAGATTTCATCTGAGGATATTTCCTTTTTCACCATAGCCCTCTATGGGCTTCCAAATATCACTTTGCCAATTCCACAAGAACTGTCTTAGCGAAAGGCTTCTTGAGGGGAAAGCTGTAACTCTGTGAGATGATTTCACAGAACACAAAGAAGTTTCTCAGAAAGCTACTTTCTCTTTGTTATCGGAGGATATTTCCTTTGGCCCTATAGTCATCAATGGGACCCGAAATATCTGTTCTCAGATTCCACAGAAATAAGGCTAGCAAAGAGATCCACGAAATACAGATGTAACTCTGTGAGATGAATTAAGAGAACACTAAGCAGTTTCTCAGAAAGCTTCTTTCCAGATTTCATCTGAGGATATTTCCTTTTTCACCATAGCCCTCTGTGGGCTTCCAAATATCACTTTGCCAATTCCACAAGAACTGTCTTAGCGAAAGGCTTCTTGAGGGGAAAGCTGTAACACTGTGAGATGATTTCACAGAACCCAAAGAAGTCTCTCAGAAAGCTTCTTTCTCTTTGTTATCGCAGGATATTTCCTTTGGCCCTATTGTCATCAATGGGATAGGAAATATCTGTTCTCAGATTCCACAGAAATAAGGCTAGCAAAGAGATGCACCAAATACACATGTAACTCTGTGAGATGAATTAACAGAACACTAAGCAGTTTCTCAGAAAGCTTCTTTCCAGATTTCATCTGAGGATATTTCCTTTTTCACCATAGCCCTCTATGGGCTTCCAAATATCACTTTGCCAATTCCACAAGATCTGTCTTAGCGAAAGGCTTCTTGAGGGGAAGCTGTAACTCTGTGAGACGATTTCACAGAACACAAAGAAGTTTCTCAGAAAGCTTCTTTCTCTTTGTTATCGGAGAATATTTCCTTTGGCCCTGTAGTCTTCAATGGGATCCGAAATATCTGTTCTCAGATTCCACAGAAATAAGGCTAGCAAAGAGATGCACCAAATACACATGTAACTCTGTGAGATGAATTAACAGAACACTAAGCAGTTTCTCAGAAAGCTTCTTTCCAGATTTCATCTGAGGATATTTCCTTTTTCACCATAGCCCTCTATGGGCTTCCAAATATCATTTTGCCAATTCCACAAGAACTGTCTTAGCGAAAGGCTTCTTGAGGGCAAAGCTGTAACTCTGTGAGATGATTTCACAGAACACAAAGAAGTTTCTCAGAAAGCTTCTTTCTCTTTGTTATCAGAGGATATTTCCTTTGGCCCTATAGTCATCAATGGCATCCGAAATATCTGTTCTCAGATTCCACAGAAATAAGGCTAGCAAAGAGATGCACCAAATAGACATCTAACTCTGTGAGATGAATTAACAGAACTCTAAGCAGTTTTTCAGAAAGCTTCTTTCCAGATTTCATCTGAGGATATTTCCTTTTTCACCATAGCCCTCTGTGGGCTTCCAAATATCACTTTGCCAATTCCACAAGAACTGTCTTAGCGAAAGGCTTCTTGAGTGAAAAGCTGTAACTCTGTGAGATGATTTCACAGAACACTAAGAAGTTTCTCAGAAAGCTTCATTCTCTTTGTTATCGCAGGATATTTCCTTTGGCCCTATAGTCATCATTGGGATCCGAAATATCTGTTCTCAGATTCCACAGAAATAAGGCTAGCAAAGAGATGCACCAAATACACATGTAACTCTGTGAGATGAATTAATAGAACACTAAGCAGTTTCTCAGAAAGCTTCTTTCCAGATTTCATCTGAGGATATTTCCTTTTTCACCATAGTCCTCTTTGGGCTTCCAAATATCACTTTGCCAATTCCACAAGAAGTGTCTTAGCGAAAGGCTTCTTGAGGGGAAAGCTGTAACTCTGTGAGATGATTTCACAGAACACAAAGAAGTTTCTCAGAAAGTTTCTTTCTCTTTGTTATCGGAGGATATTTCCTTTGGCCCTATAGTCATCAATGGGATACGAAATATCTGTTCTCAGATTCCACAGAAATAAGGCTAGCAAAGAGATGCACCAAATACACATGTAACTCTGTGAGATGAATTAAGAGAACACTAAGCAGTTTCTCAGAAAGCTTCTTTCCAGATTTCATCTGAGGATATTTCCTTTTTCACCATAGCCCTCTATGGGCTTCCAAATATCACTTTGCCAATTCCACAAGAACTGTCTTAGCGAAAGGCTTCTTGAGGGGAAAGCTGTAACTCTGTGAGATGATTTCACAGAACACAAAGAAGTTTCTCAGAAAGCTTCTTTCTCTTTGTTATCGGAGGATATTTCCTTTGGCCCTATAGTCATCAATGGGATCCGAAATATCTGTTCTCAGATTCCACAGAAATAAGGCTAGCAAAGATATCCACGAAATACAGATGTAACTCTGTGAGATGAATTAACAGAACACTAAGCAGTTTCTCAGAAAGCTTCTTTCCAGGTTTCATCTGAGGATATTTCCTTTTTCACCATAGCCCTCTGTGGGCTTCCAAATATCACTTTGCCAATTCCACAAGAACTGTCTTAGCGAAAGGCTTCTTGAGGGGAAAGCTGTAACTCTGTGAGATGATTTCACAGAACACAAAGAAGTTTCTCAAAAAGCTTCTTTCTCTTTGTTATCGGAGGATATTTCCTTTGGCCCTATAGTCTTCAATGGGATCCGAAATATCTGTTCTCAGATTCCACAGAAATAAGGCTAGCAAAGAGATGCATCAAATACACATGTAACTCTGTGAGATGAATTAACAGAACACTAAGCAGTTTCTCAGAAAGCTTCTTTCCAGATTTCATCTGAGGATATTTCCTTTTTCACCATAGCCCTCTATGGGCTTCCAAATATCATTTTGCCAATTCCACAAGAACTGTCTTAGCGAAAGGCTTCTTGAGGGCAAAGCTGTAACTCTGTGAGATGATTTCACAGAACACAAAGAAGTTTCTCAGAAAGCTTCTTTCTCTTTGTTATCGGAGGATATTTCCTTTGGCCCTATAGTCATCAATGGGATACGAAATATCTGTTCTCAGATTCCACAGAAATAAGGCTAGCAAAGAGATGCACCAAATACACATGTAACTCAGTGAGATGAATTAACAGAACACTAAGCAGTTTCTCAGAAAGCTTCTTTCCAGATTTCATCTGAGGATATTTCCTTTTTCACCATAGCCCTCTATGGGCTTCCAAATATCACTTTGCCAATTCCACAAGAACTGTCTTAGCGAAAGGCTTCTTGAGGGGAAAGCTGTAACTCTGTGAGATGATTTCACAGAACACAAAGAAGTTTCTCAGAAAGCTTCTTTCTCTTTGTTATCGGAGGATATTTCCTTTGGCCCTATAGTCATCAATGGGATCCGAAATATCTGTTCTCAGATTCCACAGAAATAAGGCTAGCAAAGAGATCCACGAAATACAGATGTAACTCTGTGAGATGAATTAACAGAACACTAAGCAGTTTCTCAGAAAGCTTCTTTCCAGGTTTCATCTGAGGATATTTCCTTTTTCACCATAGCCCTCTGTGGGCTTCCAAATATCACTTTGCCAATTCCACAAGAACTGTCTTAGCGAAAGGCTTCTTGAGGGGAAAGCTGTAACTCTGTGAGATGATTTCACAGAACACAAAGAAGTTTCTCAAAAAGCTTCTTTCTCTTTGTTATCGGAGGATATTTCCTTTGGCCCTATAGTCTTCAAAGGGATCCGAAATATCTGTTCTCAGATTCCACAGAAATAAGGCTAGCAAAGAGATGCATCAAATACACATGTAACTCTGTGAGATGAATTAACAGAACACTAAGCAGTTTCTCAGAAAGCTTCTTTCCAGGTTTCATCTGAGGATATTTCCTTTTTCACCATAGCCCTCTGTGGGCTTCCAAATATCACTTTGCCAATTCCACAAGAACTGTCTTAGCGAAAGGCTTCTTGAGGGGAAAGCTGTAACTCTGTGAGATGATTTCACAGAACACAAAGAAGTTTCTCAAAAAGCTTCTTTCTCTTTGTTATCGGAGGATATTTCCTTTGGCCCTATAGTCTTCAATGGGATCCGAAATATCTGTTCTCAGATTCCACAGAAATAAGGCTAGCAAAGAGATGCATCAAATACACATGTAACTCTGTGAGATGAATTAACAGAACACTAAGCAGTTTCTCAGAAATCTTCTTTCCAGATTTCATCTGAGGATATTTCCTTTTTCACCATAGCCCTCTGTGGGCTTCCAAATATCACTTTGCCAATTCCACAAGAACTGTCTTAGCGAAAGGCTTCTTGAGGGGAAAGCTGTAACACTGTGAGATGATTTCACAGAACCCAAAGAAGTTTCTCAGAAAGCTTCTTTCTCTTTGTTATCGCAGGATATTTCCTTTGGCCCTATAGTCATCAATGGGATACGAAATATCTGTTCTCAGATTCCACAGAAAAAAGGCTAGCAAAGAGATGCACCAAATACACATGTAACTCTGTGAGATGAATTAACAGAACACTAAGCAGTTTCTCCGAAAGCTTCTTTCCAGATTTCATCTGAGGATATTTCCTTTTTCACCATAGCCCTCTATGGGCTTCCAAATATCACTTTGCCAATTCCACAAGAACTGTGTTAGCGAAAGGCTTCTTGAGGGGAAAGCTGTAACTCTGTGAGATGATTTCACAGAACACAAAGAAGTTACTCAGAAAGCTACTTTCTCTTTGTTATCGGAGGATATTTCCTTTGGCCCTATAGTCATCAATGGGATCCGAAATATCTGTTCTCAGATTCCACAGAAATAAGGCTAGCAAAGAGATCCACGAAATACAGATGTAACTCTGTGAGATGAATTAAGAGAACACTAAGCAGTTTCTCAGAAAGCTTCTTTCCAGATTTCATCTGAGGATATTTCCTTTTTCACCATAGCCCTCTGTGGGCTTCCAAATATCACTTTGCCAATTCCACAAGAACTGTCTTAGCGAAAGGCTTCTTGAGGGGAAAGCTGTAACACTGTGAGATGATATCACAGAACCCAAAGAAGTCTCTCAGAAAGCTTCTTTCTCTTTGTTATCGCAGGATATTTCCTTTGGCCCTATAGTCATCAATGGGATAGGAAATATCTGTTCTCAGATTCCACAGAAATAAGGCTAGCAAAGAGATGCACCAAATACACATGTAACTCTGTGAGATGAATTAACAGAACACTAAGCAGTTTCTCAGAAAGCTTCTTTCCAGATTTCATCTGAGGATATTTCCTTTTTCACCATAGCCCTCTATGGGCTTCCAAATATCACTTTGCCAATTCCACAAGAACTGTCTTAGCGAAAGGCTTCTTGAGGGGAAGCTGTAACTCTGTGAGACGATTTCACAGAACACAAAGAAGTTTCTCAGAAAGCTTCTTTCTCTTTGTTATCGGAGAATATTTCCTTTGGCCCTGTAGTCTTCAATGGGATCCGAAATATCTGTTCTCAGATTCCACAGAAATAAGGCTAGCAAAGAGATGCACCAAATACACATGTAACTCTGTGAGATGAATTAACAGAACACTAAGCAGTTTCTCAGAAAGCTTCTTTCCAGATTTCATCTGAGGATATTTCCTTTTTCACCATAGCCCTCTATGGGCTTCCAAATATCATTTTGCCAATTCCACAAGAACTGCCTTAGCGAAAGGCTTCTTGAGGGCAAAGCTGTAACTCTGTGAGATGATTTCACAGAACACAAAGAAGTTTCTCAGAAAGCTTCTTTCTCTTTGTTATCGGAGGATATTTCCTTTGGCCCTATAGTCATCAATGGCATCCGAAATATCTGTTCTCAGATTCCACAGAAATAA
Source organism: Macaca nemestrina (assembly GCF_043159975.1). Classification (NCBI taxonomy): domain Eukaryota; kingdom Metazoa; phylum Chordata; class Mammalia; order Primates; family Cercopithecidae; genus Macaca; species Macaca nemestrina. Next base: position 103,597,211 of record NC_092133.1, on the reverse strand, counting down.
GGCTAGCAAAGAGATGCACCAAATAGACATCTAACTCTGTGAGATGAATTAACAGAACTCTAAGCAGTTTCTCAGAAAGCTTCTTTCCAGATTTCATCTGAGGATATTTCCTTTTTCACCATAGCCCTCTGTGGGCTTCCAAATATCACTTTGCCAATTCCACAAGAACTGTCTTAGCGAAAGGCTTCTTGAGTGAAAAGCTGTAACTCTGTGAGATGATTTCACAGAACACAAAGAAGTTTCTCAGAAAGCTTCATTCTCTTTGTTATCGCAGGATATTTCCTTTGGCCCTATAGTCATCTTTGGGATCCGAAATATCTGTTCTCAGATTCCACAGAAATAAGGCTAGCAAAGAGATGCACCAAATACACATGTAACTCTGTGAGATGAATTAACAGAACACTAAGCAGTTTCTCAGAAAGCTTCTTTCCAGATTTCATCTGAGGATATTTCCTTTTTCACCATAGCCCTCTTTGGGCTTCCAAATATCACTTTGCCAATTCCACAAGAAGTGTCTTAGCGAAAGGCTTCTTGAGGGGAAAGCTGTAACTCTGTGAGATGATTTCACAGAACACAAAGAAGTTTCTCAGAAAGCTTCTTTCTCTTTGTTATCGGAGGATATTTCCTTTGGCCCTATAGTCATCAATGGGATACGAAATATCTGTTCTCAGATTCCACAGAAATAAGGCTAGCAAAGAGATGCACCAAATACACATGTAACTCTGTGAGATGAATTAACAGAACACTAAGCAGTTTCTCAGAAAGCTTCTTTCCAGATTTCATCTGAGGATATTTCCTTTTTCACCATAGCCCTCTATGGGCTTCCAAATATCACTTTGCCAATTCCACAAGAACTGTCTTAGCGAAAGGCTTCTTGAGGGGAAAGCTGTAACTCTGTGAGATGATTTCACAGAACACAAAGAAGTTTCTCAGAAAGCTTCTTTCTCTTTGTTATCGGAGGATATTTCCTTTGGCCCTATAGTCATCAATGGGATCCGAAATATCTGTTCTCAGATTCCACAGAAATAAGGCTAGCAAAGAGATCCACGAAATACAGATGTAACTCTGTGAGATGAATTAACAGAACACTAAGCAGTTTCTCAGAAAGCTTCTTTCCAGGTTTCATCTGAGGATATTTCCTTTTTCACCATAGCCCTCTGTGGGCTTCCAAATATCACTTTGCCAATTCCACAAGAACTGTCTTAGCGAAAGGCTTCTTGAGGGGAAAGCTGTAACTCTGTGAGATGATTTCACAGAACACAAAGAAGTTTCTCAAAAAGCTTCTTTCTCTTTGTTATCGGAGGATATTTCCTTTGGCCCTATAGTCTTCAATGGGATCCGAAATATCTGTTCTCAGATTCCACAGAAATAAGGCTAGCAAAGAGATGCATCAAATACACATGTAACTCTGTGAGATGAATTAACAGAACACTAAGCAGTTTCTCAGAAAGCTTCTTTCCAGGTTTCATCTGAGGATATTTCCTTTTTCACCATAGCCCTCTGTGGGCTTCCAAATATCACTTTGCCAATTCCACAAGAACTGTCTTAGCGAAAGGCTTCTTGAGGGGAAAGCTGTAACTCTGTGAGATGATTTCACAGAACACAAAGAAGTTTCTCAAAAAGCTTCTTTCTCTTTGTTATCGGAGGATATTTCCTTTGGCCCTATAGTCTTCAATGGGATCCGAAATATCTGTTCTCAGATTCCACAGAAATAAGGCTAGCAAAGAGATGCATCAAATACACATGTAACTCTGTGAGATGAATTAACAGAACACTAAGCAGTTTCTCAGAAAGCTTCTTTCCAGATTTCATCTGAGGATATTTCCTTTTTCACCATAGCCCTCTGTGGGCTTCCAAATATCACTTTGCCAATTACACAAGAACTGTCTTAGCGAAAGGCTTCTTGAGGGGAAAGCTGTAACACTGTGAGATGATTTCACAGAACCCAAAGAAGTTTCTCAGAAAGCTTCTTTCTCTTTGTTATCGCAGGATATTTCCTTTGGCCCTATAGTCATCAATGGGATACGAAATATCTGTTCTCAGATTCCACAGAAATAAGGCTAGCAAAGAGATGCACCAAATACACATGTAACTCTGTGAGATGAATTAACAGAACACTAAGCAGTTTCTCAGAAAGCTTCTTTCCAGATTTCATCTGAGGATATTTCCTTTTTCACCATAGCCCTCTATGGGCTTCCAAATATCACTTTGCCAATTCCACAAGAACTGTCTTAGCGAAAGGCTTCTTGAGGGGAAAGCTGTAACTCTGTGAGATGATTTCACAGAACACAAAGAAGTTACTCAGAAAGCTACTTTCTCTTTGTTATCGGAGGATATTTCCTTTGGCCCTATAGTCATCAATGGGATCCGAAATATCTGTTCTCAGATTCCACAGAAATAAGGCTAGCAAAGAGATCCACGAAATACAGATGTAACTCTGTGAGATGAATTAAGAGAACACTAAGCAGTTTCTCAGAAAGCTTCTTTCCAGATTTCATCTGAGGATATTTCCTTTTTCACCATAGCCCTCTGTGGGCTTCCAAATATCACTTTGCCAATTCCACAAGAACTGTCTTAGCGAAAGGCTTCTTGAGGGGAAAGCTGTAACACTGTGAGATGATTTCACAGAACCCAAAGAAGTCTCTCAGAAAGCTTCTTTCTCTTTGTTATCGCAGGATATTTCCTTTGGCCCTGTAGTCATCAATGGGATCCGAAATATCTGTTCTCAGATTCCACAGAAATAAGGCTAGCAAAGAGATGCACCAAATACACATGTAACTCTGTGAGATGAATTAACAGAACACTAAGCAGTTTCTCAGAAAGCTTCTTTCCAGATTTCATCTGAGGATATTTCCTTTTTCACCATAGCCCTCTGTGGGCTTCCAAATATCACTTTGCCAATTCCACAAGAACTGTCTTAGCGAAAGGCTTCTTGAGGGGAAAGCTGTAACACTGTGAGATGATTTCACAGAACCCAAAGAAGTCTCTCAGAAAGCTTCTTTCTCTTTGTTATCGCAGGATATTTCCTTTGGCCCTGTAGTCATCAATGGGATAGGAAATATCTGTTCTCAGATTCCACAGAAATAAGGCTAGCAAAGAGATGCACCAAATACACATGTAACTCTGTGAGATGAATTAACAGAACACTAAGCAGTTTCTCAGAAAGCTTCTTTCCAGATTTCATCTGAGGATATTTCCTTTTTCACCATAGCCCTCTATGGGCTTCCAAATATCACTTTGCCAATTCCTCAAGAACTGTCTTAGCGAAAGGCTTCTTGAGGGGAAGCTGTAACTCTGTGAGACGATTTCACAGAACACAAAGAAGTTTCTCAGAAAGCTTCTTTCTCTTTGTTATCGGAGGATATTTCCTTTGGCCCTATAGTCATCAATGGCATCCGAAATATCTGTTCTCAGATTCCACAGAAATAAGGCTAGCAAAGAGATGCACCAAATAGACATCTAACTCTGTGAGATGAATTAACAGAACTCTAAGCAGTTTCTCAGAAAGCTTCTTTCCAGATTTCATCTGAGGATATTTCCTTTTTCACCATAGCCCTCTGTGGGCTTCCAAATATCACTTTGCCAATTCCACAAGAACTGTCTTAGCGAAAGGCTTCTTGAGTGAAAAGCTGTAACTCTGTGAGATGATTTCACAGAACACAAAGAAGTTTCTCAGAAAGCTTCATTCTCTTTGTTATCGCAGGATATTTCCTTTGGCCCTATAGTCATCATTGGGATCCGAAATATCTGTTCTCAGATTCCACAGAAATAAGGCTAGCAAAGAGATGCACCAAATACACATGTAACTCTGTGAGATGAATTAACAGAACACTAAGCAGTTTCTCAGAAAGCTTCTTTCCAGATTTCATCTGAGGATATTTCCTTTTTCACCATAGCCCTCTTTGGGCTTCCAAATATCACTTTGCCAATTCCACAAGAAGTGTCTTAGCGAAAGGCTTCTTGAGGGGAAAGCTGTAACTCTGTGAGATGATTTCACAGAACACAAAGAAGTTTCTCAGAAAGCTTCTTTCTCTTTGTTATCGGAGGATATTTCCTTTGGCCCTATAGTCATCAATGGGATACGAAATATCTGTTCTCAGATTCCACAGAAATAAGGCTAGCAAAGAGATGCACCAAATACACATGTAACTCTGTGAGATGAATTAACAGAACACTAAGCAGTTTCTCAGAAAGCTTCTTTCCAGATTTCATCTGAGGATATTTCCTTTTTCACCATAGCCCTCTATGGGCTTCCAAATATCACTTTGCCAATTCCACAAGAACTGTCTTAGCGAAAGGCTTCTTGAGGGGAAAGCTGTAACTCTGTGAGATGATTTCACAGAACACAAAGAAGTTTCTCAGAAAGCTTCTTTCTCTTTGTTATCGGAGGATATTTCCTTTGGCCCTATAGTCATCAATGGGATCCGAAATATCTGTTCTCAGATTCCACAGAAATAAGGCTAGCAAAGAGATCCACGAAATACAGATGTAACTCTGTGAGATGATTTAACAGAACACTAAGCAGTTTCTCAGAAAGCTTCTTTCCAGGTTTCATCTGAGGATATTTCCTTTTTCACCATAGCCCTCTGTGGGCTTCCAAATATCACTTTGCCAATTCCACAAGAACTGTCTTAGCGAAAGGCTTCCTGAGGGGAAAGCTGTAACTCTGTGAGATGATTTCACAGAACACAAAGAAGTTTCTCAAAAAGCTTCTTTCTCTTTGTTATCGGAGGATATTTCCTTTGGCCCTATAGTCTTCAATGGGATCCGAAATATCTGTTCTCAGATTCCACAGAAATAAGGCTAGCAAAGAGATGCATCAAATACACATGTAACTCTGTGAGATGAATTAACAGAACACTAAGGAGTTTCTCAGAAAGCTTCTTTCCAGATTTCATCTGAGGATATTTCCTTTTTCACCATAGCCCTCTATGGGCTTCCAAATATCACTTTGCCAATTCCACAAGAACTGTCTTAGCGAAAGGCTTCTTGAGGGGAAAGCTGTAACTCTGTGAGATGATTTCACAGAACACAAAGAAGTTTCTCAGAAAGCTTCTTTCTCTTTGTTATCGGAGGATATTTCCTTTGGCCCTATAGTCATCAATGGGATCCGAAATATCTGTTCTCAGATTCCACAGAAATAAGGCTAGCAAAGAGATCCACGAAATACAGATGTAACTCTGTGAGATGAATTAACAGAACACTAAGCAGTTTCTCAGAAAGCTTCTTTCCAGGTTTCATCTGAGGATATTTCCTTTTTCACCATAGCCCTCTATGGGCTTCCAAATATCACTTTGCCAATTCCACAAGAACTGTCTTAGCGAAAGGCTTCTTGAGGGGAAAGCTGTAACTCTGTGAGATGATTTCACAGAACACAAAGAAGTTTCTCAGAAAGCTTCTTTCTCTTTGTTATCGGAGGATATTTCCTTTGGCCCTATAGTCTTCAATGGGATCCGAAATATCTGTTCTCAGATTCCACAGAAATAAGGCTAGCAAAGAGATCCACGAAATACAGATGTAACTCTGTGAGATGAATTAAGAGAACACTAAGCAGTTTCTCAGAAAGCTTCTTTCCAGATTTCATCTGAGGATATTTCCTTTTTCACCATAGCCCTCTGTGGGCTTCCAAATATCACTTTGCCAATTCCACAAGAACTGTCTTAGCGAAAGGCTTCTTGAGGGGAAAGCTGTAACACTGTGAGATGATTTCACAGAACCCAAAGAAGTCTCTCAGAAAGCTTCTTTCTCTTTGTTATCGCAGGATATTTCCTTTGGCCCTGTAGTCATCAATGGGATAGGAAATATCTGTTCTCAGATTCCACAGAAATAAGGCTAGCAAAGAGATGCACCAAATACACATGTAACTCTGTGAGATGAATTAACAGAACACTAAGCAGTTTCTCAGAAAGCTTCTTTCCAGATTTCATCTGAGGATATTTCCTTTTTCACCATAGCCCTCTATGGGCTTCCAAATATCACTTTGCCAATTCCACAAGAACTGTCTTAGCGAAAGGCTTCTTGAGGGGAAGCTGTAACTCTGTGAGACGATTTCACAGAACACAAAGAAGTTTCTCAGAAAGCTTCTTTCTCTTTGTTATCGGAGGATATTTCCTTTGGCCCTATAGTCATCAATGGCATCCGAAATATCTGTTCTCAGATTCCACAGAAATAAGGCTAGCAAAGAGATGCACCAAATAGACATCTAACTCTGTGAGATGAATTAACAGAACTCTAAGCAGTTTCTCAGAAAGCTTCTTTCCAGATTTCATCTGAGGATATTTCCTTTTTCACCATAGCCCTCTGTGGGCTTCCAAATATCACTTTGCCAATTCCACAAGAACTGTCTTAGCGAAAGGCTTCTTGAGTGAAAAGCTGTAACTCTGTGAGATGATTTCACAGAACACAAAGAAGTTTCTCAGAAAGCTTCATTCTCTTTGTTATCGCAGGATATTTCCTTTGGCCCTATAGTCATCATTGGGCTCCGAAATATCTGTTCTCAGATTCCACAGAAATAAGGCTAGCAAAGAGATGCACCAAATACAGATGTAACTCTGTGAGATGAATTAACAGAACACTAAGCAGTTTCTCAGAAAGCTTCTTTCCAGATTTCATCTGAGGATATTTCCTTTTTCACCATAGCCCTCTTTGGGCTTCCAAATATCACTTTGCCAATTCCACAAGAAGTGTCTTACCGAAAGGCTTCTTGAGGGGAAAGCTGTAACTCTGTGAGATGATTTCACAGAACACAAAGAAGTTTCTCAGAAAGCTTCTTTCTCTTTGTTATCGGAGGATATTTCCTTTGGCCCTATAGTCATCAATGGGATACGAAATATCTGTTCTCAGATTCCACAGAAATAAGGCTAGCAAAGAGATGCACCAAATACACATGTAACTCTGTGAGATGAATTAACAGAACACTAAGCAGTTTCTCAGAAAGCTTCTTTCCAGATTTCATCTGAGGATATTTCCTTTTTCACCATAGCCCTCTATGGGCTTCCAAATATCACTTTGCCAATTCCACAAGAACTGTCTTAGCGAAAGGCTTCTTGAGGGGAAAGCTGTAACTCTGTGAGATGATTTCACAGAACACAAAGAAGTTTCTCAGAAAGCTTCTTTCTCTTTGTTATCGGAGGATATTTCCTTTGGCCCTATAGTCATCAATGGGATCCGAAATATCTGTTCTCAGATTCCACAGAAATAAGGCTAGCAAAGAGATCCACGAAATACAGATGTAACTCTGTGAGATGAATTAACAGAACACTAAGCAGTTTCTCAGAAAGCTTCTTTCCAGGTTTCATCTGAGGATATTTCCTTTTTCACCATAGCCCTCTGTGGGCTTCCAAATATCACTTTGCCAATTCCACAAGAACTGTCTTAGCGAAAGGCTTCTTGAGGGGAAAGCTGTAACTCTGTGAGATGATTTCACAGAACACAAAGAAGTTTCTCAAAAAGCTTCTTTCTCTTTGTTATCGGAGGATATTTCCTTTGGCCCTATAGTCTTCAATGAGATCCGAAATATCTGTTCTCAGATTCCACAGAAATAAGGCTAGCAAAGAGATGCATCAAATACACATGTAACTCTGTGAGATGAATTAACAGAACACTAAGCAGTTTCTCAGAAAGCTTCTTTCCAGGTTTCATCTGAGGATATTTCCTTTTTCACCATAGCCCTCTGTGGGCTTCCAAATATCACTTTGCCAATTCCACAAGAACTGTCTTAGCGAAAGGCTTCTTGAGGGGAAAGCTGTAACTCTGTGAGATGATTTCACAGAACACAAAGAAGTTTCTCAAAAAGCTTCTTTCTCTTTGTTATCGGAGGATATTTCCTTTGGCCCTATAGTCTTCAATGGGATCCGAAATATCTGTTCTCAGATTCCACAGAAATAAGGCTAGCAAAGAGATGCATCAAATACACATGTAACTCTGTGAGATGAATTAACAGAACACTAAGCAGTTTCTCAGAAAGCTTCTTTCCAGATTTCATCTGAGGATATTTCCTTTTTCACCATAGCCCTCTGTGGGCTTCCAAATATCACTTTGCCAATTCCACAAGAACTGTCTTAGCGAAAGGCTTCTTGAGGGGAAAGCTGTAACACTGTGAGATGATTTCACAGAACCCAAAGAAGTTTCTCAGAAAGCTTCTTTCTCTTTGTTATCGCAGGATATTTCCTTTGGCCCTATAGTCATCAATGGGATACGAAATATCTGTTCTCAGATTCCACAGAAATAAGGCTAGCAAAGAGATGCACCAAATACACATGAAACTCTGTGAGATGAATTAACAGAACACTAAGCAGTTTCTCAGAAAGCTTCTTTCCAGATTTCATCTGAGGATATTTCCTTTTTCACCATAGCCCTCTATGGGCTTCCAAATATCACTTTGCCAATTCCACAAGAACTGTCTTAGCGAAAGGCTTCTTGAGGGGAAAGCTGTAACTCTGTGAGATGATTTCACAGAACACAAAGAAGTTACTCAGAAAGCTACTTTCTCTTTGTTATCGGAGGATATTTCCTTTGGACCTATAGTCATCAATGGGATCCGAAATATCTGTTCTCAGATTCCACAGAAATAAGGCTAGCAAAGAGATCCACGAAATACAGATGTAACTCTGTGAGATGAATTAAGAGAACACTAAGCAGTTCTCAGAAAGCTTCTTTCCAGATTTCATCTGAGGATATTTCCTTTTTCACCATAGCCCTCTGTGGGCTTCCAAATATCACTTTGCCAATTCCACAAGAACTGTCTTAGCGAAAGGCTTCTTGAGGGGAAAGCTGTAACACTGTGAGATGATTTCACAGAACCCAAAGAAGTCTCTCAGAAAGCTTCTTTCTCTTTGTTATCGCAGGATATTTCCTTTGGCCCTGTAGTCATCAATGGGATAGGAAATATCTGTTCTCAGATTCCACAGAAATAAGGCTAGCAAAGAGATGCACCAAATACACATGTAACTCTGTGAGATGAATTAACAGAACACTAAGCAGTTTCTCAGAAAGCTTCTTTCCAGATTTCATCTGAGGATATTTCCTTTTTCACCATAGCCCTCTATGGGCTTCCAAATATCACTTTGCCAATTCCACAAGAACTGTCTTAGCGAAAGGCTTCTTGAGGGGAAGCTGTAACTCTGTGAGACGATTTCACAGAACACAAAGAAGTTTCTCAGAAAGCTTCTTTCTCTTTGTTATCGGAGAATATTTCCTTTGGCCCTGTAGTCTTCAATGGGATCCGAAATATCTGTTCTCAGATTCCACAGAAATAAGGCTAGCAAAGAGATGCACCAAATACACATGTAACTCTGTGAGATGAATTAACAGAACACTAAGCAGTTTCTCAGAAAGCTTCTTTCCAGATTTCATCTGAGGATATTTCCTTTTTCACCAGAGCCCTCTATGGGCTTCCAAATATCACTTTGCCAATTCCACAAGAACTGTCTTAGCGAAAGGCTTCTTGAGGGGAAAGCTGTAACTCTGTGAGATGATTTCACAGAACACAAAGAAGTTACTCAGAAAGCTACTTTCTCTTTGTTATCGGAGGATATTTCCTTTGGCCCTATAGTCATCAATGGGATCCGAAATATCTGTTCTCAGATTCCACAGAAATAAGGCTAGCAAAGAGATCCACGAAATACAGATGTAACTCTGTGAGATGAATTAAGAGAACACTAAGCAGTTTCTCAGAAAGCTTCTTTCCAGATTTCATCTGAGGATATTTCCTTTTTCACCATAGCCCTCTGTGGGCTTCCAAATATCACTTTGCCAATTCCACAAGAACTGTCTTAGCGAAAGGCTTCTTGAGGGGAAAGCTGTAACACTGTGAGATGATTTCACAGAACCCAAAGAAGTCTCTCAGAAAGCTTCTTTCTCTTTGTTATCGGAGGATATTTCCTTTGGCCCTGTAGTCATCAATGGGATAGGAAATATCTGTTCTCAGATTCCACAGAAATAAGGCTAGCAAAGAGATGCACCAAATGCACATGTAACTCTGTGAGATGAATTAACAGAACACTAAGCAGTTTCTCAGAAAACTTCCTTCCAGATTTCATCTGAGGATATTTCCTTTTTCACCATAGCCCTCTATGGGCTTCCAAATATCACTTTGCCAATTCCACAAGAACTGTCTTAGCGAAAGGCTTCTTGAGGGGAAGCTGTAACTCTGTGAGACGATTTCACAGAACACAAAGAAGTTTCTCAGAAAGCTTCTTTCTCTTTGTTATCTGAGAATATTTCCTTTGGCCCTGTAGTCTTCAATGGGATCCGAAATATCTGTTCTCAGATTCCACAGAAATAAGGCTAGCAAAGAGATGCACCAAATACACATGTAACTCTGTGAGATGAATTAACAGAACACTAAGCAGTTTCTCAGAAAGCCTCTTTCCAGATTTCATCTGAGGATATTTCCTTTTATACCATAGCCCTCTATGGGCTTCCAAATATCATTTTGCCAATTCCACAAGAACTGTCTTAGGGAAAGGCTTCTTGAGGGCAAAGCTGTAACTCTGTGAGATGATTTCACAGAACACAAAGAAGTTTCTCAGAAAGCTTCTTTCTCTTTGTTATCGGAGGATATTTCCTTTGGCCCTATAGTCATCAATGGGATCCGAAATATCTGTTCTCAGATTCCACAGAAATAAGGCTAGCAAAGAGATCCACGAAATACAGATGTAACTCTGTGAGATGATTTAACAGAACACTAAGCAGTTTCTCAGAAAGCTTCTTTCCAGGTTTCATCTGAGGATATTTCCTTTTTCACCATAGCCCTCTGTGGGCTTCCAAATATCACTTTGCCAATTCCACAAGAACTGTCTTAGCGAAAGGCTTCTTGAGGGGAAAGCTGTAACTCTGTGAGATGATTTCACAGAACACAAAGAAGTTTCTCAGAAAGCTTCTTTCTCTTTGTTATCGCAGGATATTTCCTTTGGCCCTATAGTCATCAATGGGATCCGAAATATCTGTTCTCAGATTCCACAGAAATAAGGCTAGCAAAGAGATCCACGAAATACAGATGTAACTCTGTGAGATGAATTAACAGAACACTAAGCAGTTTCTCAGAAAGCTTCTTTCCAGGTTTCATCTGAGGATATTTCCTTTTTCACCATAGCCCTCTGTGGGCTTCCAAATATCACTTTGCCAATTCCACAAGAACTGTCTTAGCGAAAGGCTTCTTGAGGGGAAAGCTGTAACTCTGTGAGATGATTTCACAGAACACAAAGAAGTTTCTCAAAAAGCTTCTTTCTCTTTGTTATCGGAGGATATTTCCTTTGGCCCTATAGTCTTCAATGGGATCCGAAATATCTGTTCTCAGATTCCACAGAAATAAGGCTAGCAAAGAGATGCATCAAATACACATGTAACTCTGTGAGATGAATTAACAGAACACTAAGCAGTTTCTCAGAAAGCTTCTTTCCAGGTTTCATCTGAGGATATTTCCTTTTTCACCATAGCCCTCTGTGGGCTTCCAAATATCACTTTGCCAATTCCACAAGAACTGTCTTAGCGAAAGGCTTCTTGAGGGGAAAGCTGTAACTCTGTGAGATGATTTCACAGAACACAAAGAAGTTTCTCAAAAAGCTTCTTTCTCTTTGTTATCGGAGGATATTTCCTTTGGCCCTATAGTCTTCAATGGGATCCGAAATATCTGTTCTCAGATTCCACAGAAATAAGGCTAGCAAAGAGATGCATCAAATACACATGTAACTCTGTGAGATGAATTAACAGAACACTAAGCAGTTTCTCAGAAAGCTTCTTTCCAGATTTCATCTGAGGATATTTCCTTTTTCACCATAGCCCTCTGTGGGCTTCCAAATATCACTTTGCCAATTCCACAAGAACTGTCTTAGCGAAAGGCTTCTTGAGGGGAAAGCTGTAACACTGTGAGATGATTTCACAGAACCCAAAGAAGTTTCTCAGAAAGCTTCTTTCTCTTTGTTATCGCAGGATATTTCCTTTGGCCCTATAGTCATCAATGGGATACGAAATATCTGTTCTCAGATTCCACAGAAATAAGGCTAGCAAAGAGATGCACCAAATACACATGAAACTCTGTGAGATGAATTAACAGAACACTAAGCAGTTTCTCAGAAAGCTTCTTTCCAGATTTCATCTGAGGATATTTCCTTTTTCACCATAGCCCTCTATGGGCTTCCAAATATCACTTTGCCAATTCCACAAGAACTGTCTTAGCGAAAGGCTTCTTGAGGGGAAAGCTGTAACTCTGTGAGATGATTTCACAGAACACAAAGAAGTTACTCAGAAAGCTACTTTCTCTTTGTTATCGGAGGATATTTCCTTTGGCCCTATAGTCATCAATGGGATCCGAAATATCTGTTCTCAGATTCCACAGAAATAAGGCTAGCAAAGAGATCCACGAAATACAGATGTAACTCTGTGAGATGAATTAAGAGAACACTAAGCAGTTTCTCAGAAAGCTTCTTTCCAGATTTCATCTGAGGATATTTCCTTTTTCACCATAGCCCTCTGTGGGCTTCCAAATATCACTTTGCCAATTCCACAAGAACTGTCTTAGCGAAAGGCTTCTTGAGGGGAAAGCTGTAACACTGTGAGATGATTTCACAGAACCCAAAGAAGTCTCTCAGAAAGCTTCTTTCTCTTTGTTATCGCAGGATATTTCCTTTGGCCCTGTAGTCATCAATGGGATAGGAAATATCTGTTCTCAGATTCCACAGAAATAAGGCTAGCAAAGAGATGCACCAAATACACATGTAACTCTGTGAGATGAATTAACAGAACACTAAGCAGTTTCTCAGAAAGCTTCTTTCCAGATTTCATCTGAGGATATTTCCTTTTTCACCATAGCCCTCTATGGGCTTCCAAATATCACTTTGCCAATTCCACAAGAACTGTCTTAGCGAAAGGCTTCTTGAGGGGAAGCTGTAACTCTGTGAGACGATTTCACAGAACACAAAGAAGTTTCTCAGAAAGCTTCTTTCTCTTTGTTATCGGAGAATATTTCCTTTGGCCCTGTAGTCTTCAATGGGATCCGAAATATCTGTTCTCAGATTCCACAGAAATAAGGCTAGCAAAGAGATGCACCAAATACACATGTAACTCTGTGAGATGAATTAACAGAACACTAAGCAGTTTCTCAGAAAGCTTCTTTCCAGATTTCATCTGAGGATATTTCCTTTTTCACCAGAGCCCTCTATGGGCTTCCAAATATCACTTTGCCAATTCCACAAGAACTGTCTTAGCGAAAGGCTTCTTGAGGGGAAAGCTGTAACTCTGTGAGATGATTTCACAGAACACAAAGAAGTTACTCAGAAAGCTACTTTCTCTTTGTTATCGGAGGATATTTCCTTTGGCCCTATAGTCATCAATGGGATCCGAAATATCTGTTCTCAGATTCCACAGAAATAAGGCTAGCAAAGAGATCCACGAAATACAGATGTAACTCTGTGAGATGAATTAAGAGAACACTAAGCAGTTTCTCAGAAAGCTTCTTTCCAGATTTCATCTGAGGATATTTCCTTTTTCACCATAGCCCTCTGTGGGCTTCCAAATATCACTTTGCCAATTCCACAAGAACTGTCTTAGCGAAAGGCTTCTTGAGGGGAAAGCTGTAACACTGTGAGATGATTTCACAGAACCCAAAGAAGTCTCTCAGAAAGCTTCTTTCTCTTTGTTATCGGAGGATATTTCCTTTGGCCCTGTAGTCATCAATGGGATAGGAAATATCTGTTCTCAGATTCCACAGAAATAAGGCTAGCAAAGAGATGCACCAAATGCACATGTAACTCTGTGAGATGAATTAACAGAACACTAAGCAGTTTCTCAGAAAACTTCCTTCCAGATTTCATCTGAGGATATTTCCTTTTTCACCATAGCCCTCTATGGGCTTCCAAATATCACTTTGCCAATTCCACAAGAACTGTCTTAGCGAAAGGCTTCTTGAGGGGAAGCTGTAACTCTGTGAGACGATTTCACAGAACACAAAGAAGTTTCTCAGAAAGCTTCTTTCTCTTTGTTATCTGAGAATATTTCCTTTGGCCCTGTAGTCTTCAATGGGATCCGAAATATCTGTTCTCAGATTCCACAGAAATAAGGCTAGCAAAGAGATGCACCAAATACACATGTAACTCTGTGAGATGAATTAACAGAACACTAAGCAGTTTCTCAGAAAGCCTCTTTCCAGATTTCATCTGAGGATATTTCCTTTTATACCATAGCCCTCTATGGGCTTCCAAATATCATTTTGCCAATTCCACAAGAACTGTCTTAGGGAAAGGCTTCTTGAGGGCAAAGCTGTAACTCTGTGAGATGATTTCACAGAACACAAAGAAGTTTCTCAGAAAGCTTCTTTCTCTTTGTTATCGGAGGATATTTCCTTTGGCCCTATAGTCATCAATGGGATCCGAAATATCTGTTCTCAGATTCCACAGAAATAAGGCTAGCAAAGAGATCCACGAAATACAGATGTAACTCTGTGAGATGATTTAACAGAACACTAAGCAGTTTCTCAGAAAGCTTCTTTCCAGGTTTCATCTGAGGATATTTCCTTTTTCACCATAGCCCTCTGTGGGCTTCCAAATATCACTTTGCCAATTCCACAAGAACTGTCTTAGCGAAAGGCTTCTTGAGGGGAAAGCTGTAACTCTGTGAGATGATTTCACAGAACACAAAGAAGTTTCTCAAAAAGCTTCTTTCTCTTTGTTATCGGAGGATATTTCCTTTGGCCCTATAGTCTTCAATGGGATCCGAAATATCTGTTCTCAGATTCCACAGAAATAAGGCTAGCAAAGAGATGCATCAAATACACATGTAACTCTGTGAGATGAATTAACAGAACACTAAGCAGTTTCTCAGAAAGCTTCTTTCCAGATTTCATCTGAGGATATTTCCTTTTTCACCATAGCCCTCTATGGGCTTCCAAATATCACTTTGCCAATTCCACAAGAACTGTCTTAGCGAAAGGCTTCTTGAGGGGAAAGCTGTAACTCTGTGAGATGATTTCACAGAACACAAAGAAGTTTCTCAGAAAGCTTCTTTCTCTTTGTTATCGGAGGATATTTCCTTTGGCCCTATAGTCATCAATGGGATCCGAAATATCTGTTCTCAGATTCCACAGAAATAAGGCTAGCAAAGAGATCCACGAAATACAGATGTAACTCTGTGAGATGAATTAACAGAACACTAAGCAGTTTCTCAGAAAGCTTCTTTCCAGGTTTCATCTGAGGATATTTTCTTTTTCACCATAGACCTCTGTGGGCTTCCAAATATCACTTTGCCAATTCCACAAGAACTGTCTTAGCGAAAGGCTTCTTGAGGGGAAAGCTGTAACTCTGTGAGATGATTTCACAGAACACAAAGAAGTTTCTCAGAAAGCTTCTTTCTCTTTGTTATCGGAGGATATTTCCTTTGGCCCTATAGTCTTCAATGGGATCCGAAATATCTGTTCTCAGATTCCACAGAAATAAGGCTAGCAAAGAGATGCATCAAATACACATGTAACTCTGTGAGATGAATTAACAGAACACTAAGCAGTTTCTCAGAAAGCTTCTTTCCAGGTTTCATCTGAGGATATTTCCTTTTTCACCATAGCCCTCTGTGGGCTTCCAAATATCACTTTGCCAATTCCACAAGAACTGTCTTAGCGAAAGGCTTCTTGAGGGGAAAGCTGTAACTCTGTGAGATGATTTCACAGAACACAAAGAAGTTTCTCAAAAAGCTTCTTTCTCTTTGTTATCGGAGGATATTTCCTTTGGCCCTATAGTCTTCAATGGGATCCGAAATATCTGTTCTCAGATTCCACAGAAATAAGGCTAGCAAAGAGATGCATCAAATACACATGTAACTCTGTGAGATGAATTAACAGAACACTAAGCAGTTTCTCAGAAAGCTTCTTTCCAGATTTCATCTGAGGATATTTCCTTTTTCACCATAGCCCTCTGTGGGCTTCCAAATATCACTTTGCCAATTCCACAAGAACTGTCTTAGCGAAAGGCTTCTTGAGGGGAAAGCTGTAACACTGTGAGATGATTTCACAGAACCCAAAGAAGTTTCTCAGAAAGCTTCTTTCTCTTTGTTATCGCAGGATATTTCTTTGGCCCTATAGTCATCAATGGGATACGAAATATCTGTTCTCAGATTCCACAGAAATAAGGCTAGCAAAGAGATGCACCAAATACACATGTAACTCTGTGAGATGAATTAACAGAACACTAAGCAGTTTCTCAGAAAGCTTCTTTCCAGATTTCATCTGAGGATATTTCCTTTTTCACCATAGCCCTCTATGGGCTTCCAAATATCACTTTGCCAATTCCACAAGAACTGTCTTAGCGAAAGGCTTCTTGAGGGGAAAGCTGTAACTCTGTGAGATGATTTCACAGAACACAAAGAAGTTTCTCAGAAAGCTACTTTCTCTTTGTTATCGGAGGATATTTCCTTTGGCCCTATAGTCATCAATGGGATCCGAAATATCTGTTCTCAGATTCCACAGAAATAAGGCTAGCAAAGAGATCCACGAAATACAGATGTAACTCTGTGAGATGAATTAAGAGAACACTAAGCAGTTTCTCAGAAAGCTTCTTTCCAGATTTCATCTGAGGATATTTCCTTTTTCACCATAGCCCTCTGTGGGCTTCCAAATATCACTTTGCCAATTCCACAAGAACTGTCTTAGCGAAAGGCTTCTTGAGGGGAAAGCTGTAACACTGTGAGATGATTTCACAGAACCCAAAGAAGTCTCTCAGAAAGCTTCTTTCTCTTTGTTATCGCAGGATATTTCCTTTCGCCCTGTAGTCATCAATGGGATAGGAAATATCTGTTCTCAGATTCCACAGAAATAAGGCTAGCAAAGAGATGCACCAAATACACATGTAACTCTGTGAGATGAATTAACAGAACACTAAGCAGTTTCTCAGAAAGCTTCTTTCCAGATTTCATCTGAGGATATTTCCTTTTTCACCATAGCCCTCTATGGGCTTCCAAATATCAGTTTGCGAATTCCACAAGAACTGTCTTAGCGAAAGGCTTCTTGAGGGGAAGCTGTAACTCTGTGAGACGATTTCACAGAACACAAAGAAGTTTCTCAGAAAGCTTCTTTCTCTTTGTTATCGGAGAATATTTCCTTTGGCCCTGTAGTCTTCAAGGGGATCCGAAATATCTGTTCTCAGATTCCACAGAAATAAGGCTAGCAAAGAGATGCACCAAATACACATGTAACTCTGTGAGATGAATTAACAGAACACTAAGCAGTTTCTCAGAAAGCTTCTTTCCAGATTTCATCTGAGGATATTTCCTTTTTCACCATAGCCCTCTGTGGGCTTCCAAATATCACTTTGCCAATTCCACAAGAACTGTCTTAGCGAAAGGCTTCTTGAGTGAAAAGCTGTAACTCTGTGAGATGATTTCACAGAACACAAAGAAGTTTCTCAGAAAGCTTCATTCTCTTTGTTATCGCAGGATATTTCCTTTGGCCCTATAGTCATCAATGGCATCCGAAATATCTGTTCTCAGATTCCACAGAAATAAGGCTAGCAAAGAGATGCACCAAATAGACATCTAACTCTGTGAGATGAATTAACAGAACTCTAAGCAGTTTCTCAGAAAGCTTCTTTCCAGATTTCATCTGAGGATATTTCCTTTTTCACCATAGCCCTCTGTGGGCTTCCAAATATCACTTTGCCAATTCCACAAGAACTGTCTTAGCGAAAGGCTTCTTGAGTGAAAAGCTGTAACTCTGTGAGATGATTTCACAGAACACAAAGAAGTTTCTCAGAAAGCTTCATTCTCTTTGTTATCGCAGGATATTTCCTTTGGCCCTATAGTCATCATTGGGATCCGAAATATCTGTTCTCAGATTCCACAGAAATAAGGCTAGCAAAGAGATGCACCAAATACAGATGTAACTCTGTGAGATGAATTAACAGAACACTAAGCAGTTTCTCAGAAAGCTTCTTTCCAGATTTCATCTGAGGATATTTCCTTTTTCACCATAGCCCTCTTTGGGCTTCCAAATATCACTTTGCCAATTCCACAAGAAGTGTCTTACCGAAAGGCTTCTTGAGGGGAAAGCTGTAACTCTGTGAGATGATTTCACAGAACACAAAGAAGTTTCTCAGAAAGCTTCTTTCTCTTTGTTATCGGAGGATATTTCCTTTGGCCCTATAGTCATCAATGGGATACGAAATATCTGTTCTCAGATTCCACTGAAATAAGGCTAGCAAAGAGATGCACCAAATACACATGTAACTCTGTGAGATGAATTAACAGAACACTAAGCAGTTTCTCAGAAAGCTTCTTTCCAGATTTCATCTGAGGATATTTCCTTTTTCACCATAGCCCTCTATGGGCTTCCAAATATCACTTTGCCAATTCCACAAGAACTGTCTTAGCGAAAGGCTTCTTGAGGGGAAAGCTGTAACTCTGTGAGATGATTTCACAGAACACAAAGAAGTTTCTCAGAAAGCTTCTTTCTCTTTGTTATCGGAGGATATTTCCTTTGGCCCTATAGTCATCAATGGGATCCGAAATATCTGTTCTCAGATTCCACAGAAATAAGGCTAGCAAAGAGATCCACGAAATACAGATGTAACTCTGTGAGATGAATTAACAGAACACTAAGCAGTTTCTCAGAAAGCTTCTTTCCAGGTTTCATCTGAGGATATTTCCTTTTTCACCATAGCCCTCTGTGGGCTTCCAAATATCACTTTGCCAATTCCACAAGAACTGTCTTAGCGAAAGGCTTCTTGAGGGGAAAGCTGTAACTCTGTGAGATGATTTCACAGAACACAAAGAAGTTTCTCAAAAAGCTTCTTTCTCTTTGTTATCGGAGGATATTTGCTTTGGCCCTATAGTCTTCAATGGGATCCGAAATATCTGTTCTCAGATTCCACAGAAATAAGGCTAGCAAAGAGATGCATCAAATACACATGTAACTCTGTGAGATGAATTAACAGAACACTAAGCAGTTTCTCAGAAAGCTTCTTTCCAGGTTTCATCTGAGGATATTTCCTTTTTCACCATAGCCCTCTGTGGGCTTCCAAATATCACTTTGCCAATTCCACAAGAACTGTCTTAGCGAAAGGCTTCTTGAGGGGAAAGCTGTAACTCTGTGAGATGATTTCACAGAACACAAAGAAGTTTCTCAAAAAGCTTCTTTCTCTTTGTTATCGGAGGATATTTCCTTTGGCCCTATAGTCTTCAATGGGATCCGAAATATCTGTTCTCAGATTCCACAGAAATAAGGCTAGCAAAGAGATGCATCAAATACAGATGTAACTCTGTGAGATGAATTAACAGAACACTAAGCAGTTTCTCAGAAAGCTTCTTTCCAGATTTCATCTGAGGATATTTCCTTTTTCACCATAGCCCTCTGTGGGCTTCCAAATATCACTTTGCCAATTCCACAAGAACTGTCTTAGCGAAAGGCTTCTTGAGGGGAAAGCTGTAACACTGTGAGATGATTTCACAGAACCCAAAGAAGTTTCTCAGAAAGCTTCTTTCTCTTTGTTATCGCAGGATATTTCCTTTGGCCCTATAGTCAACAATGGGATACGAAATATCTGTTCTCAGATTCCACAGAAATAAGGCTAGCAAAGAGATGCACCAAATACACATGAAACTCTGTGAGATGAATTAACAGAACACTAAGCAGTTTCTCAGAAAGCTTCTTTCCAGATTTCATCTGAGGATATTTCCTTTTTCACCATAGCCCTCTATGGGCTTCCAAATATCACTTTGCCAATTCCACAAGAACTGTCTTAGCGAAAGGCTTCTTGAGGGGAAAGCTGTAACTCTGTGAGATGATTTCACAGAACACAAAGAAGTTACTCAGAAAGCTACTTTCTCTTTGTTATCGGAGGATATTTCCTTTGGCCCTATAGTCATCAATGGGATCCGAAATATCTGTTCTCAGATTCCACAGAAATAAGGCTAGCAAAGAGATCCACGAAATACAGATGTAACTCTGTGAGATGAATTAAGAGAACACTAAGCAGTTTCTCAGAAAGCTTCTTTCCAGATTTCATCTGAGGATATTTCCTTTTTCACCATAGCCCTCTGTGGGCTTCCAAATATCACTTTGCCAATTCCACAAGAACTGTCTTAGCGAAAGGCTTCTTGAGGGGAAAGCTGTAACACTGTGAGATGATTTCACAGAACCCAAAGAAGTCTCTCAGAAAGCTTCTTTCTCTTTGTTATCGCAGGATATTTCCTTTGGCCCTGTAGTCATCAATGGGATAGGAAATATCTGTTCTCAGATTCCACAGAAATAAGGCTAGCAAAGAGATGCACCAAATACACATGTAACTCTGTGAGATGAATTAACAGAACACTAAGCAGTTTCTCAGAAAGCTTCTTTCCAGATTTCATCTGAGGATATTTCCTTTTTCACCATAGCCCTCTATGGGCTTCCAAATATCACTTTGCCAATTCCACAAGAACTGTCTTAGCGAAAGGCTTCTTGAGGGGAAGCTGTAACTCTGTGAGACGATTTAACAGAACACAAAGAAGTTTCTCAGAAAGCTTCTTTCTCTTTGTTATCGGAGAATATTTCCTTTGGCCCTATAGTCATCAATGGGATCCGAAATATCTGTTCTCAGATTCCACAGAAATAAGGCTAGCAAAGAGATGCACCAAATACACATGTAACTCTGTGAGATGAATTAACAGAACACTAAGCAGTTTCTCAGAAAGCTTCTTTCCAGGTTTCATCTGAGGATATTTCCTTTTTCACCATAGCCCTCTATGGGCTTCCAAATATCACTTTGCCAATTCCACAAGAACTGTCTTAGCGAAAGGCTTCTTGAGGGGAAAGCTGTAACTCTGTGAGATGATTTCACAGAACACAAAGAAGTTACTCAGAAAGCTACTTTCTCTTTGTTATCGCAGGATATTTCCTTTGGCCCTATAGTCATCAATGGGATCCGAAATATCTGTTCTCAGATTCCACAGAAATAAGGCTAGCAAAGAGATCCACGAAATACAGATGTAACTCTGTGAGATGAATTAAGAGAACACTAAGCAGTTTCTCAGAAAGCTTCTTTCCAGATTTCATCTGAGGATATTTCCTTTTTCACCATAGCCCTCTGTGGGCTTCCAAATATCACTTGGCCAATTCCACAAGAACTGTTTTAGCGAAAGGCTTCTTGAGGGGAAAGCTGTAACACTGTGAGATGATTTCACAGAACCCAAAGAAGTCTCTCAGAAAGCTTCTTTCTCTTTGTTATCGCAGGATATTTCCTTTGGCCCTGTAGTCATCAATGGGATAGGAAATATCTGTTCTCAGATTCCACAGAAATAAGGCTAGCAAAGAGATGCACCAAATGCACATGTAACTCTGTGAGATGAATTAACAGAACACTAAGCAGTTTCTCAGAAAACTTCCTTCCAGATTTCATCTGAGGATATTTCCTTTTTCACCATAGCCCTCTATGGGCTTCCAAATATCACTTTGCCAATTCCACAAGAACTGTCTTAGCGAAAGGCTTCTTGAGGGGAAGCTGTAACTCTGTGAGACGATTTCACAGAACACAAAGAAGTTTCTCAGAAAGCTTCTTTCTCTTTGTTATCTGAGAATATTTCCTTTGGCCCTGTAGTCTTCAATGGGATCCGAAATATCTGTTCTCAGATTCCACAGAAATAAGGCTAGCAAAGAGATGCACCAAATACACATGTAACTCTGTGAGATGAATTAACAGAACACTAAGCAGTTTCTCAGAAAGCTTCTTTCCAGATTTCATCTGAGGATATTTCCTTTTTTACCATAGCCCTCTATGGGCTTCCAAATATCATTTTGCCAATTCCACAAGAACTGTCTTAGCGAAAGGCTTCTTGAGGGCAAAGCTGTAACTCTGTGAGATGATTTCACAGAACACAAAGAAGTTTCTCAGAAAGCTTCTTTCTCTTTGTTATCGGAGGATATTTCCTTTGGCCCTATAGTCATCAATGGCATCCGAAATATCTGTTCTCAGATTCCACAGAAATAAGGCTAGCAAAGAGATGCACCAAATAGACATCTACCTCTGTGAGATGAATTAACAGAACTCTAAGCAGTTTCTCAGAAAGCTTCTTTCCAGATTTCATCTGAGGATATTTCCTTTTTCACCATAGCCCTCTGTGGGCTTCCAAATATCACTTTGCCAATTCCACAAGAACTGTCTTAGCGAAAGGCTTCTTGAGTGAAAAGCTGTAACTCTGTGAGATGATTTCACAGAACACAAAGAAGTTTCTCAGAAAGCTTCATTCTCTTTGTTATCGCAGGATATTTCCTTTGGCCCTATAGTCATCATTGGGATCCGAAATATCTGTTCTCAGATTCCACAGAAATAAGGCTAGCAAAGAGATGCACCAAATACAGATGTAACTCTGTGAGATGAATTAACAGAACACTAAGCAGTTTCTCAGAAAGCTTCTTTCCAGATTTCATCTGAGGATATTTCCTTTTTCACCATAGCCCTCTTTGGGCTTCCAAATATCACTTTGCCAATTCCACAAGAAGTGTCTTAGCGAAAGGCTTCTTGAGGGGAAAGCTGTAACTCTGTGAGATGATTTCACAGAACACAAAGAAGTTTCTCAGAAAGCTTCTTTCTCTTTGTTATCGGAGGATATTTCCTTTGGCCCTATAGTCATCAATGGGATACGAAATATCTGTTCTCAGATTCCACAGAAATAAGGCTAGCAAAGAGATGCACCAAATACACATGTAACTCTGTGAGATGAATTAACAGAACACTAAGCAGTTTCTCAGAAAGCTTCTTTCCAGATTTCATCTGAGGATATTTCCTTTTTCACCATAGCCCTCTATGGGCTTCCAAATATCACTTTGCCAATTCCACAAGAACTGTCTTAGCGAAAGGCTTCTTGAGGGGAAAGCTGTAACTCTGTGAGATGATTTCACAGAACACAAAGAAGTTTCTCAGAAAGCTTCTTTCTCTTTGTTATCGGAGGATATTTCCTTTGGCTCTATAGTCATCAATGGGATCCGAAATATCTGTTCTCAGATTCCACAGAAATAAGGCTAGCAAAGAGATCCACGAAATACAGATGTAACTCTGTGAGATGAATTAACAGAACACTAAGCAGTTTCTCAGAAAGCTTCTTTCCAGGTTTCATCTGAGGATATTTCCTTTTTCACCATAGCCCTCTGTGGGCTTCCAAATATCACTTTGCCAATTCCACAAGAACTGTCTTAGCGAAAGGCTTCTTGAGGTGAAAGCTGTAACTCTGTGAGATGATTTCACAGAACACAAAGAAGTTTCTCAGAAAGCTTCTTTCTCTTTCTTATCGGAGGATATTTCCTTTGGCCCTATAGTCTTCAATGGGATCCGAAATATCTGTTCTCAGATTCCACAGAAATAAGGCTAGCAAAGAGATGCATCAAATACACATGTAACTCTGTGAGATGAATTAACAGAACACTAAGCAGTTTCTCAGAAAGCTTCTTTCCAGGTTTCATCTGAGGATATTTCCTTTTTCACCATAGCCCTCTGTGGGCTTCCAAATATCACTTTGCCAATTCCACAAGAACTGTCTTAGCGAAAGGCTTCTTGAGGGGAAAGCTGTAACTCTGTGAGATGATTTCACAGAACACAAAGAAGTTTCTCAAAAAGCTTCTTTCTCTTTGTTATCGGAGGATATTTCCTTTGGCCCTATAGTCTTCAATGGGATCCGAAATATCTGTTCTCAGATTCCACAGAAATAAGGCTAGCAAAGAGATCCACGAAATACAGATGTAACTCTGTGAGATGAATTAAGAGAACACTAAGCAGTTTCTCAGAAAGCTTCTTTCCAGATTTCATCTGAGGATATTTCCTTTTTCACCATAGCCCTCTGTGGGCTTCCAAATATCACTTTGCCAATTCCACAAGAACTGTCTTAGCGAAAGGCTTCTTGAGGGGAAAGCTGTAACACTGTGAGATGATTTCACAGAACCCAAAGAAGTCTCTCAGAAAGCTTCTTTCTCTTTGTTATCGCAGGATATTTCCTTTGGCCCTGTAGTCATCAATGGGATAGGAAATATCTGTTCTCAGATTCCACAGAAATAAGGCTAGCAAAGAGATGCACCAAATACACATGTAACTCTGTGAGATGAATTAACAGAACACTAAGCAGTTTCTCAGAAAGCTTCTTTCCAGATTTCATCTGAGGATATTTCCTTTTTCACCATAGCCCTCTATGGGCTTCCAAATATCACTTTGCCAATTCCACAAGAACTGTCTTAGCGAAAGGCTTCTTGAGGGGAAGCTGTAACTCTGTGAGACGATTTCACAGAACACAAAGAAGTTTCTCAGAAAGCTTCTTTCTCTTTGTTATCGGAGAATATTTCCTTTGGCCCTGTAGTCTTCAATGGGATCCGAAATATCTGTTCTCAGATTCCACAGAAATAAGGCTAGCAAAGAGATGCACCAAATACACATGTAACTCTGTGAGATGAATTAACAGAACACTAAGCAGTTTCTCAGAAAGCTTCTTTCCAGATTTCATCTGAGGATATTTCCTTTTTCACCATAGCCCTCTATGGGCTTCCAAATATCACTTTGCCAATTCCACAAGAACTGTCTTAGCGAAAGGCTTCTTGAGGGGAAAGCTGTAACTCTGTGAGATGATTTCACAGAACACAAAGAAGTTACTCAGAAAGCTACTTTCTCTTTGTTATCGGAGGATATTTCCTTTGGCCCTATAGTCATCAATGGGATCCGAAATATCTGTTCTCAGATTCCACAGAAATAAGGCTAGCAAAGAGATCCACGAAATACAGATGTAACTCTGTGAGATGAATTAAGAGAACTCTAAGCAGTTTCTCAGAAAGCTTCTTTCCAGATTTCATCTGAGGATATTTCCTTTTTCACCATAGCCCTCTGTGGGCTTCCAAATATCACTTTGCCAATTCCACAAGAACTGTCTTAGCGAAAGGCTTCTTGAGGGGAAAGCTGTAACACTGTGAGATGATTTCACAGAACCCAAAGAAGTCTCTCAGAAAGCTTCTTTCTCTTTGTTATCGCAGGATATTTCCTTTGGCCCTGTAGTCATCAATGGGATAGGAAATATCTGTTCTCAGATTCCACAGAAATAAGGCTAGCAAAGAGATGCACCAAATACACATGTAACTCTGTGAGATGAATTAACAGAACACTAAGCAGTTTCTCAGAAAGCTTCTTTCCAGATTTCATCTGAGGATATTTCCTTTTTCACCATAGCCCTCTATGGGCTTCCAAATATCACTTTGCCAATTCCACAAGAACTGTCTTAGCGAAAGGCTTCTTGAG
This sequence comes from Macaca nemestrina, assembly GCF_043159975.1. Classification (NCBI taxonomy): domain Eukaryota; kingdom Metazoa; phylum Chordata; class Mammalia; order Primates; family Cercopithecidae; genus Macaca; species Macaca nemestrina. The sequence goes on along the minus strand of NC_092133.1, from coordinate 103,571,991 downwards.
GGGAAGCTGTAACTCTGTGAGACGATTTCACAGAACACAAAGAAGTTTCTCAGAAAGCTTCTTTCTCTTTGTTATCTGAGAATATTTCCTTTGGCCCTGTAGTCTTCAATGGGATCCGAAATATCTGTTCTCAGATTCCACAGAAATAAGGCTAGCAAAGAGATGCACCAAATACACATGTAACTCTGTGAGATGAATTAACAGAACACTAAGCAGTTTCTCAGAAAGCTTCTTTCCAGATTTCATCTGAGGATATTTCCTTTTTTACCATAGCCCTCTATGGGCTTCCAAATATCATTTTGCCAATTCCACAAGAACTGTCTTAGCGAAAGGCTTCTTGAGGGCAAAGCTGTAACTCTGTGAGATGATTTCACAGAACACAAAGAAGTTTCTCAGAAAGCTTCTTTCTCTTTGTTATCGGAGGATATTTCCTTTGGCCCTATAGTCATCAATGGCATCCGAAATATCTGTTCTCAGATTCCACAGAAATAAGGCTAGCAAAGAGATGCACCAAATAGACATCTAACTCTGTGAGATGAATTAACAGAACTCTAAGCAGTTTCTCAGAAAGCTTCTTTCCAGATTTCATCTGAGGATATTTCCTTTTTCACCATAGCCCTCTGTGGGCTTCCAAATATCACTTTGCCAATTCCACAAGAACTGTGTTAGCGAAAGGCTTCTTGAGTGAAAAGCTGTAACTCTGTGAGATGATTTCACAGAACACAAAGAAGTTTCTCAGAAAGCTTCATTCTCTTTGTTATCGCAGGATATTTCCTTTGGCCCTATAGTCATCATTGGGATCCGAAATATCTGTTCTCAGATTCCACAGAAATAAGGCTAGCAAAGAGATGCACCAAATACAGATGTAACTCTGTGAGATGAATTAACAGAACACTAAGCAGTTTCTCAGAAAGCTTCTTTCCAGATTTCATCTGAGGATATTTCCTTTTTCACCATAGCCCTCTTTGGGCTTCCAAATATCACTTTGCCAATTCCACAAGAAGTGTCTTAGCGAAAGGCTTCTTGAGGGGAAAGCTGTAACTCTGTGAGATGATTTCACAGAACACAAAGAAGTTTCTCAGAAAGCTTCTTTCTCTTTGTTATCGGAGGATATTTCCTTTGGCCCTATAGTCATCAATGGGATACGAAATATCTGTTCTCAGATTCCACAGAAATAAGGCTAGCAAAGAGATGCACCAAATACACATGTAACTCTGTGAGATGAATTAACAGAACACTAAGCAGTTTCTCAGAAAGCTTCTTTCCAGATTTCATCTGAGGATATTTCCTTTTTCACCATAGCCCTCTATGGGCTTCCAAATATCACTTTGCCAATTCCACAAGAACTGTCTTAGCGAAAGGCTTCTTGAGGGGAAAGCTGTAACTCTATGAGATGATTTCACAGAACACAAAGAAGTTTCTCAGAAAGCTTCTTTCTCTTTGTTATCGGAGGATATTTCCTTTGGCCCTATAGTCATCAATGGGATCCGAAATATCTGTTCTCAGATTCCACAGAAATAAGGCTAGCAAAGAGATCCACGAAATACAGATGTAACTCTGTGAGATGAATTAACAGAACACTAAGCAGTTTCTCAGAAAGCTTCTTTCCAGGTTTCATCTGAGGATATTTCCTTTTTCACCATAGCCCTCTGTGGGCTTCCAAATATCACTTTGCCAATTCCACAAGAACTGTCTTAGCGAAAGGCTTCTTGAGGGGAAAGCTGTAACTCTGTGAGATGATTTCACAGAACACAAAGAAGTTTCTCAAAAAGCTTCTTTCTCTTTGTTATCGGAGGATATTTCCTTTGGCCCTATAATCTTCAATGGGATCCGAAATATCTGTTCTCAGATTCCACAGAAATAAGGCTAGCAAAGAGATGCATCAAATACACATGTAACTCTGTGAGATGAATTAACAGAACACTAAGCAGTTTCTCAGAAAGCTTCTTTCCAGGTTTCATCTGAGGATATTTCCTTTTTCACCATAGCCCTCTGTGGGCTTCCAAATATCACTTTGCCAATTCCACAAGAACTGTCTTAGCGAAAGGCTTCTTGAGGGGAAAGCTGTAACTCTGTGAGATGATTTCACAGAACACAAAGAAGTTTCTCAAAAAGCTTCTTTCTCTTTGTTATCGGAGGATATTTCCTTTGGCCCTATAGTCTTCAATGGGATCCGAAATATCTGTTCTCAGATTCCACAGAAATAAGGCTAGCAAAGAGATGCATCAAATACACATGTAACTCTGTGAGATGAATTAACAGAACACTAAGCAGTTTCTCAGAAAGCTTCTTTCCAGATTTCATCTGAGGATATTTCCTTTTTCACCATAGCCCTCTGTGGGCTTCCAAATATCACTTTGCCAATTCCACAAGAACTGTCTTAGCGAAAGGCTTCTTGAGGGGAAAGCTGTAACACTGTGAGATGATTTCACAGAACCCAAAGAAGTTTCTCAGAAAGCTTCTTTCTCTTTGTTATCGCAGGATATTTCCTTTGGCCCTATAGTCATCAATGGGATACGAAATATCTGTTCTCAGATTCCACAGAAATAAGGCTAGCAAAGAGATGCACCAAATACACATGTAACTCTGTGAGATGAATTAACAGAACACTAAGCAGTTTCTCAGAAAGCTTCTTTCCAGATTTCATCTGAGGATATTTCCTTTTTCACCATAGCCCTCTATGGGCTTCCAAATATCACTTTGCCAATTCCACAAGAACTGTCTTAGCGAAAGGCTTCTTGAGGGGAAAGCTGTAACTCTGTGAGATGATTTCACAGAACAGAAAGAAGTTACTCAGAAAGCTACTTTCTCTTTGTTATCGGAGGATATTTCCTTTGGCCCTATAGTCATCAATGGGATCCGAAATATCTGTTCTCAGATTCCACAGAAATAAGGCTAGCAAAGAGATCCACGAAATACAGATGTAACTCTGTGAGATGAATTAAGAGAACACTAAGCAGTTTCTCAGAAAGCTTCTTTCCAGATTTCATCTGAGGATATTTCCTTTTTCACCATAGCCCTCTGTGGGCTTCCAAATATCACTTTGCCAATTCCACAAGAACTGTCTTAGCGAAAGGCTTCTTGAGGGGAAAGCTGTAACACTGTGAGATGATTTCACAGAACCCAAAGAAGTCTCTCAGAAAGCTTCTTTCTCTTTGTTATCGCAGGATATTTCCTTTGGCCCTATAGTCTTCAATGGGATAGGAAATATCTGTTCTCAGATTCCACAGAAATAAGGCTAGCAAAGAGATGCACCAAATAGACATGTAACTCTGTGAGATGAATTAACAGAACACTAAGCAGTTTCTCAGAAAGCTTCTTTCCAGATTTCATCTGAGGATATTTCCTTTTTCACCATAGCCCTCTGTGGGCTTCCAAATATCACTTTGCCAATTGCACAAGAACTGTCTTAGCGAAAGGCTTCTTGAGGGGAAGCTGTAACTCTGTGAGACGATTTCACAGAACACAAAGAAGTTTCTCAGAAAGCTTCTTTCTCTTTGTTATCGGAGAATATTTCCTTTGGCCCTGTAGTCTTCAATGGGATCCGAAATATCTGTTCTCAGATTCCACAGAAATAAGGCTAGCAAAGAGATGCACCAAATACACATGTAACTCTGTGAGATGAATTAACAGAACACTAAGCAGTTTCTCAGAAAGCTTCTTTCCAGATTTCATCTGAGGATATTTCCTTTTTCACCATAGCCCTCTATGGGCTTCCAAATATCATTTTGCCAATTCCACAAGAACTGTCTTAGCGAAAGGCTTCTTGAGGGCAAAGCTGTAACTCTGTGAGATGATTTCACAGAACACAAAGAAGTTTCTCAGAAAGCTTCTTTCTCTTTGTTATCGGAGGATATTTCCTTTGGCCCTATAGTCATCAATGGCATCCGAAATATCTGTTCTCAGATTCCACAGAAATAAGGCTAGCAAAGAGATGCACCAAATAGACATCTAACTCTGTGAGATGAATTAACAGAACTCTAAGCAGTTTCTCAGAAAGCTTCTTTCCAGATTTCATCTGAGGATATTTCCTTTTTCACCATAGCCCTCTGTGGGCTTCCAAATATCACTTTGCCAATTCCACAAGAACTGTCTTAGCGAAAGGCTTCTTGAGTGAAAAGCTGTAACTCTGTGAGATGATTTCACAGAACACAAAGAAGTTTCTCAGAAAGCTTCATTCTCTTTGTTATCGCAGGATATTTCCTTTGGCCCTATAGTCATCATTGGGATCCGAAATATCTGTTCTCAGATTCCACAGAAATAAGGCTAGCAAAGAGATGCACCAAATACACATGTAACTCTGTGAGATGAATTAACAGAACACTAAGCAGTTTCTCAGAAAGCTTCTTTCCAGATTTCATCTGAGGATAATTCCTTTTTCACCATAGCCCTCTTTGGGCTTCCAAATATCACTTTGCCAATTCCACAAGAAGTGTCTTAGCGAAAGGCTTCTTGAGGGGAAAGCTGTAACTCTGTGAGATGATTTCACAGAACACAAAGAAGTTTCTCAGAAAGCTTCTTTCTCTTTGTTATCGGAGGATATTTCCTTTGGCCCTATAGTCATCAATGGGATACGAAATATCTGTTCTCAGATTCCACAGAAATAAGGCTAGCAAAGAGATGCACCAAATACACATGTAACTCTGTGAGATGAATTAACAGAACACTAAGCAGTTTCTCAGAAAGCTTCTTTCCAAGTTTCATCTGAGGATATTTCCTTTTTCACCATAGCCCTCTGTGGGCTTCCAAATATCACTTTGCCAATTCCACAAGAACTGTCTTAGCGAAAGGCTTCTTGAGGGGAAAGCTGTAACTCTGTGAGATGATTTCACAGAACACAAAGAAGTTTCTCAGAAAGCTTCTTTCTCTTTGTTATCGCAGGATATTTCCTTTGGCCCTATAGTCTTCAATGGGATCCGAAATATCTGTTCTCAGATTCCACAGAAATAAGGCTAGCAAAGAGATGCATCAAATACACATGTAACTCTGTGAGATGAATTAACAGAACACTAAGCAGTTTCTCAGAAAGCTTCTTTCCAGATTTCATCTGAGGATATTTCCTTTTTCACCATAGCCCTCTGTGGGCTTCGAAATATCACTTTGCCAATTCCACAAGAACTGTCTTAGCGAAAGGCTTCTTGAGGGGAAAGCTGTAACACTGTGAGATGATTTCACAGAACCCAAAGAAGTTTCTCAGAAAGCTTCTTTCTCTTTGTTATCGCAGGATATTTCCTTTGGCCTTATAGTCATCAATGGGATACGAAATATCTGTTCTCAGATTCCACAGAAATAAGGCTAGCAAAGAGATGCACCAAATACACATGTAACTCTGTGAGATGAATTAACAGAACACTAAGCAGTTTCTCAGAAAGCTTCTTTCCAGATTTCATCTGAGGATATTTCCTTTTTCACCATAGCCCTCTGTGGGCTTCCAAATATCACTTTGCCAATTCCACAAGAACTGTCTTAGCGAAAGGCTTCTTGAGGGGAAAGCTGTAACTCTGTGAGATGATTTCACAGAACACAAAGAAGATTCTCAGAAAGCTTCTTTCTCTTTGATATCGGAGGATATTTCCTTTGGCCTTATAGTCATCAATGGGATCCGAAATATCTGTTCTCAGATTCCACAGAAATAAGGCTAGCAAAGAGATGCACCAAATACACATGTAACTCTGTGAGATGAATTAACAGAACACTAAGCAGTTTCTCAGAAAGCTTCTTTCCAGATTTCATCTGAGGATATTTCCTTTTTCACCATAGCCCTCTATGGGCTTCCAAATATCAATTTGCCAATTCCACAAGAACTGTCTTAGCGAAAGGCTTCTAGAGGGGAAGTTGTAACTCTGTGAGACGATTTCACAGAACACAAAGAAGTTTCTCAGAAAGCTTCTTTCTCTTTGTTATCGGAGAATATTTCCTTTGGCCCTATAGTCATCAATGGGATCCGAAATATCTGTTCTCAGATTCCACAGAAATAAGGCTAGCAAAGAGATGCACCAAATACACATGTAACTCTGTGAGATGAATTAACAGAACACTAAGCAGTTTCTCAGAAAGCTTCTTTCCAGATTTCATCTGAGGATATTTCCTTTTTCACCATAGCCCTCTATGGGCTTCCAAATATCACTTTGCCAATTCCACAAGAACTGTCTTAGCGAAAGGCTTCTTGAGGGGAAAGCTGTAACTCTGTGAGATGATTTCACAGAACACAAAGAAGTTTCTCAGAAAGCTTCTTTCTCTTTGTTATCGGAGGATATTTCCTTTGGCCCTATAGTCATCAATGGGATCCGAAATATCTGTTCTCAGATTCCACAGAAATAAGGCTAGCAAAGAGATCCACGAAATACAGATGTAACTCTGTGAGATGAATTAACAGAACACTAAGCAGTTTCTCAGAAAGCTTCTTTCCAGGTTTCATCTGAGGATATTTCCTTTTTCACCATAGCCCTCTGTGGGCTTCCAAATATCACTTTGCCAATTCCACAAGAACTGTCTTAGCGAAAGGCTTCTTGAGGGGAAAGCTGTAACTCTGTGAGATGATTTCACAGAACACAAAGAAGTTTCTCAAAAAGCTTCTTTCTCTTTGTTATCGGAGGATATTTCCTTTGGCCCTATAGTCTTCAATGGGATCCGAAATATCTGTTCTCAGATTCCACAGAAATAAGGCTAGCAAAGAGATGCATCAAATACACATGTAACTCTGTGAGATGAATTAACAGAACACTAAGCAGTTTCTCAGAAAGCTTCTTTCCAGATTTCATCTGAGGATATTTCCTTTTTCACCATAGCCCTCTGTGGGCTTCCAAATATCACTTTGCCAATTCCACAAGAACTGTCTTAGCGAAAGGCTTCTTGAGGGGAAAGCTGTAACACTGTGAGATGATTTCACAGAACCCAAAGAAGTCTCTCAGAAAGCTTCTTTCTCTTTGTTATCGCAGGATATTTCCTTTGGCCCTATAGTCATCAATGGGATAGGAAATATCTGTTCTCAGATTCCACAGAAATAAGGCTAGCAAAGAGATGCACCAAATACACATGTAACTCTGTGAGATGAATTAACAGAACACTAAGCAGTTTCTCAGAAAGCTTTTTTCCAGGTTTCATCTGAGGATATTTCCTTTTTCACCATAGCCCTCTATGGGCTTCCAAATATCACTTTGCCAATTCCACAAGAACTGTCTTAGCGAAAGGCTTCTTGAGGGGAAAGCTGTAACTCTGTGAGATGATTTCACAGAACACAAAGAAGTTTCTCAGAAAGCTTCTTTCTCTTTGTTATCGGAGGATATTTCCTTTGGCCCTATAGTCATCAATGGGATCCGAAATATCTGTTCTCAGATTCCACAGAAATAAGGCTAGCAAAGAGATCCACGAAATACAGATGTAACTCTGTGAGATGAATTAACAGAACACTAAGCAGTTTCTCAGAAAGCTTCTTTCCAGGTTTCATCTGAGGATATTTCCTTTTTCACCATAGCCCTCTGTGGGCTTCCAAATATCACTTTGCCAATTCCACAAGAACTGTCTTAGCGAAAGGCTTCTTGAGGGGAAAGCTGTAACTCTGTGAGATGATTTCCCAGAACACAAAGAAGTTTCTCAGAAAGCTTCTCTCTCTTTGTTATCGGAGGATATTTCCTTTGGCCCTATAGTCATCAATGGGATCCGAAATATCTGTTCTCAGATTCCACAGAAATAAGGCTAGCAAAGAGATCTACGAAATACAGATGTAACTCTGTGAGATGAATTAACAGAACACTAAGCAGTTTCTCAGAAAGCTTCTTTCCAGATTTCATCTGAGGATATTTCCTTTTTCACCATAGCCCTCTGTGGGCTTCCAAATATCACTTTGCCAATTCCACAAGAACTGTCTTAGCGAAAGGCTTCTTGAGGGGAAAGCTGTAACTCTGTGAGATGATTTCACAGAACACAAAGAAGATTCTCAGAAAGCTTCTTTCTCTTTGATATCGGAGGATATTTCCTTTGGCCTTATAGTCATCAATGGGATCCGAAATATCTGTTCTCAGATTCCACAGAAATAAGGCTAGCAAAGAGATGCACCAAATACACATGTAACTCCGTGAGATGAATTAACAGAACACTAAGCAGTTTCTCAGAAAGCTTCTTTCCAGATTTCATCTGAGGATATTTCCTTTTTCACCATAGCCCTCTATGGGCTTCCAAATATCAATTTGCCAATTCCACAAGAACTGTCTTAGCGAAAGGCTTCTTGAGCGGAAGCTGTGACTCTGTGAGATGATTTCACAGAACACAAAGAAGTTTCTCAGAAAGCTTCTTTCTCTTTGTTATCGGAGGATATTTCCTTTGGCCCTATAGTCATCAATGGGATCCGAAATATCTGTTCTCAGATAACACAGAAATAAGGCTAGCAAAGAGATCCACGAAATACAGATGTAACTCTGTGAGATGAATTAACAGAACACTAAGCAGTTTCTCAGAAAGCTTTTTTCCAGGTTTCATCTGAGGATATTTCCTTTTTCACCATAGCCCTCTGTGGGCTTCCAAATATCACTTTGCCAATTCCACAAGAACTGTCTTAGCGAAAGGCTTCTTGAGGGAAAAGCTGTAACTCTGTGAGATGATTTCACAGAACACAAAGAAGTTTCTCAGAAAGCTTCATTCTCTTTGTTATCGCAGGATATTTCCTTTGGCCCTATAGTCATCAATGGGATCCGAAATATCTGTTCTCAGATTCCACAGAAATAAGGCTAGCAAAGAGATGCACCAAATACACAAGGAACTCTGTGAGATGAATTAACAGAACACTAAGCAGTTTCTCAGAAAGCTTCTTTCCAGATTTCATCTGAGGATATTTCCTTTTTCACCATAGCCCTCTATGGGCTTCCAAATATCACTTTGCCAATTCCACAAGAACTGTCTTAGCGAAAGGCTTCTTGAGGGGAAAGCTGCAACTCTGTGAGATGATTTCACAGAAAACAAAGAAGTTTCTCAGAAAGCTTCTTTCTCTTTGTTATCGGAGGATATTTCCTTTGGCCCTATAGTCATCAATGGGATACGAAATATCTGTTCTCAGATTCCACAGAAATAAGGCTAGCAAAGAGATGCACCAAATACACATGTAACTCTGTGAGATGAATTAACAGAACACTAAGCAGTTTCTCAGAAAGCTTCTTTCCAGATTTCATCTGAGGATATTTCCTTTTTCACCATAGCCCTCTGTGGGCTTCCAAATATCACTTTGCCAATTCCACAAGAACTGTCTTAGCGAAAGGCTTCTTGAGGGGAAAGCTGTAACTCTGTGAGATGATTTCACAGAACACAAAGAAGTTTCTCAGAAATCTTCTTTCTCTTTGTTATCGGAGGATATTTCCTTTGGCCCTATAGTCATCAATGGGATCCGAAATATCTGTTCTCAGATTCCACAGAAATAAGGCTAGCAAAGATATCCACGAAATACAGATGTAACTCTGTGAGATGAATTAACAGAACACTAAGCAGTTTCTCAGAAAGCTTCTTTCCAGATTTCATCTGAGGATATTTCCTTTTTCACCATAGCCCTCTGTGGGCTTCCAAATATCACTTTGCCAATTCCACAAGAACTGTCTTAGCGAAAGGCTTCTGGAGGGGAAAGCTGTAACACTGTGAGATGATTTCACAGAACCCAAAGAAGTCTCTCAGAAAGCTTCTTTCTCTTTGTTATCGCAGGATATTTCCTTTGGCCCTATAGTCATCAATGGGATAGGAAATATCTGTTCTCAGATTCCACAGAAATAAGGCTAGCAAAGAGATGCACCAAATACACATGTAACTCTGTGAGATGAATTAACAGAACACTAAGCAGTTTCTCAGAAAGCTTCTTTCCATATTTCATCTGAGGATATTTCCTTTTTCACCATAGCCCTCTATGGGCTTCCAAATATCACTTTGCCAATTCCACAAGAACTGTCTTAGCGAAAGGCTTCTTGAGGGGAAAGTTGTAACTCTGTGAGATGATTTCACAGAATACAAAGAAGTTTCTCAGAAAGCTTCTTTCTCTTTGTTATCGGAGGATATTTCCTTTGGCCCTATAGTCATCAATGGGATCCGAAATATCTGTTCTCAGATTCCACAGAAATAAGGCTAGCAAAGAGATCCACGAAATACAGATGTAACTCTGTGAGATGAACTAACAGAACACTAAGCAGTTTCTCAGAAAGCTTCTTTCCAGGTTTCATCTGAGGATATTTCCTTTTTCACCATAGCCCTCTATGGGCTTCCAAATATCACTTTGCCAATTCCACAAGAACTGTCTTAGCGAAAGGCTTCTTGAGGGGAAAGCTGTAACTCTGTGAGATGATTTCACAGAACACAAAGAAGTTTCTCAGAAAGCTTCTTTCTCTTTGTTATCGGAGGATATTTCCTTTGGCCCTATAGTCATCAATGGGATCCGAAATATCTGTTCTCAGATTCCACAGAAATAAGGCTAGCAAAGAGATCCACGAAATACAGATGTAACTCTGTGAGATGAATTAACAGAACACTAAGCAGTTTCTCAGAAAGCTTCTTTCCAGATTTCATCTGAGGATATTTCCTTTTTCACCATAGCCCTCTGTGGGCTTCCAAATATCACTTTGCCAATTCCACAAGAACTGTCTTAGCGAAAGGCTTCTTGAGGGGAAAGCTGTAACTCTGTGAGATGATTTCACAGAACACAAAGAAGATTCTCAGAAAGCTTCTTTCTCTTTGATATCGGAGGATATTTCCTTTGGCCTTATAGTCATCAATGGGATCCGAAATATCTGTTCTCAGATTCCACAGAAATAAGGCTAGCAAAGAGATGCACCAAATACACATGTAACTCTGTGAGATGAATTAACAGAACACTAAGCAGTTTCTCAGAAAGCTTCCTTCCAGATTTCATCTGAGGATATTTCCTTTTTCACCATAGCCCTCTATGGGCTTCCAAATATCACTTTGCCAATTCCACAAGAACTGTCTTAGCGAAAGGCTTCTTGAGGGGAAAGCTGTAACTCTGTGAGATGATTTCACAGAACACAAAGAAGTTTCTCAGAAAGCTTCTTTCTCTTTGTTATCGGAGGATATTTCCTTTGGCCCTATAGTCATCAATGGGATCCGAAATATCTGTTCTCAGATTCCACAGAAATAAGGCTAGCAAAGAGATGCACCAAATACACATGTAACTCTGTGAGATGAATTAAGAGAACACTAAGTAGTTTCCCAGAAAGCTTCTTTCCAGATTTCCTGTGAGGATATTTCCTTTTTCACCATAGCCCTCTATGGGCTTCCAAATATCACTTTGCCAATTCCACAAGAACTGTCTTAGCGAAAGGCTTCTTGAGGGGAAAGCTGTAACTCTGTGAGATGATATCACAGAACACAAAGAAGTTTCTCAGAAAGCTTCTTTCTCTTTGTTATCGGAGGATATTTCCTTTGGCCCTATAGTGTTCAATGGGATCCGAAATATCTGTTCTCAGATTCCACAGAAATAAGGCTAGCAAAGAGATGCACCAAATACACATGTAACTCTGTGAGATGAATTAACAGAACACTAAGCAGTTTCTCAGAAAGCTTCTTTCCAGATTTCATCTGAGGATATTTCCTTTTTCACCATAGCCCTCTAAGGGCTTCCAAATATCAATTTGCCAATTCCACAAGAACTGTCTTAGAGAAAGGCTTCTTGAGGGGAAAGCTGTAACTCTGTGAGATGATTTCACAGAACACAAAGAAGTTTCTCAGAAAGCTTCTTTCTCTTTGTTATCGGAGGATATTTCCTTTGGCCCTATAGTCATCAATGGGATCCGAAATATCTGTTTTCAGATTCCACAGAAATAAGGCTAGCAAAGAGATCTAGGAAATACACATGTAACTCTGTGAGATGAATTAACAGAACACTAAGCAGTTTCTCAGAAAGCTTCTTTCCAGATTTCATCTGAGGATATTTCCTTTTTCACCATAGCCCTCTGTGGGCTTCCAAATATCACTTTGCCAATTCCACAAGAACTATCTTAGCGAAAGGCTTCTTGAGGGGAAAGCTGTAACTCTGTGAGATGATTTCACAGAACACAAAGAAGTTTCTCAAAAAGCTTCTTTCTCTTTGTTATCGGAGGATATTTCCTTTGGCCCTATAGTCTTCAATGGGATCGGAATATCTGTTCTCAGATTCCACAGAAAAAAGGCTAGCAAAGAGATGCACCAAATACACATGTAACTCTGTGAGATGAATTAACAGAACACTAAGCAGTTTCTCAGAAATCTTCTTTCCAGATTTCCTGTGAGGATATTTCCTTTTTCACCATAGCCCTCTATGGGCTTCCAAATATCACTTTGCCAATTCCACAAGAACTGTCTTAGCGAAAGGCTTCTTGAGGGGAAAGTTGTAACTCTGTGAGATGATTTCACAGAACACAAAGAAGTTTCTCAGAAAGCTTCTTTCTCTTTGTTATCGGAGGATATTTCCTTTGGCCCTATAGTCATCAATGGGATCCGAAATATCTGTTCTCAGATTCCACAGAAATAAGGCTAGCAAAGAGATCCACGAAATACAGATGTAACTCTGTGAGATGAATTAACAGAACACTAAGCAGTTTCTCAGAAAGCTTCTTTCCAGGTTTCCTCTGAGGATATTTCCTTTTTCACCATAGCCCTCTATGGGCTTCCAAATATCACTTTGCCAATTCCACAAGAACTGTCTTAGCGAAAGGCTTCTTGAGGGGAAAGCTGTAACTCTGTGAGATGATTTCACAGAACACAAAGAAGTTTCTCAGAAAGCTTCTTTCTCTTTGTTATCGGAGGATATTTCCTTTGGCCCTATAGTCATCAATGGGATCCGAAATATCTGTTCTCAGATTCCACAGAAATAAGGCTAGCAAAGAGATCCACGAAATACAGATGTAACTCTGTGAGATGAATTAACAGAACACTAAGCAGTTTCTCAGAAAGCTTCTTTCCAGATTTCATCTGAGGATATTTCCTTTTTCACCATAGCCCTCTGTGGGCTTCCAAATATCACTTTGCCAATTCCACAAGAACTGTCTTAGCGAAAGGCTTCTTGAGGGGAAAGCTGTAACTCTGTGAGATGATTTCACAGAACACAAAGAAGATTCTCAGAAAGCTTCTTTCTCTTTGATATCGGAGGATATTTCCTTTGGCCTTATAGTCATCAATGGGATCCGAAATATCTGTTCTCAGATTCCACAGAAATAAGGCTAGCAAAGAGATGCACCAAATACACATGTAACTCTGTGAGATGAATTAACAGAACACTAAGCAGTTTCTCAGAAAGCTTCCTTCCAGATTTCATCTGAGGATATTTCCTTTTTCACCATAGCCCTCTATGGGCTTCCAAATATCAATTTGCCAATTCCACAAGAACTGTCTTAGCGAAAGGCTTCTTGAGGGGAAAGCTGTAACTCTGTGAGATGATTTCACAGAACACAAAGAAGTTTCTCAGAAAGCTTCTTTCTCTTTGTTATCGGAGGATATTTCCTTTGGCCCTATAGTCGTCAATGGGATCCGAAATATCTGTTCTCAGATTCCACAGAAATAAGGCTAGCAAAGAGATGCACCAAATACACATGTAACTCTGTGAGATGAATTAAGAGAACACTAAGTAGTTTCCCAGAAAGCTTCTTTCCAGATTTCCTGTGAGGATATTTCCTTTTTCACCATAGCCCTCTATGGGCTTCCAAATATCACTTTGCCTATTCCACAAGAACTGTCTTAGCGAAAGGCTTCTTGAGGGGAAAGCTGTAACTCTGTGAGATGATATCACAGAACACAAAGAAGTTTCTCAGAAAGCTTCTTTCTCTTTGTTATCGGAGGATATTTCCTTTGGCCCTATAGTCTTCAATGGGATCCGAAATATCTGTTCTCAGATTCCACAGAAATAAGGCTAGCAAAGAGATGCACCAAATACACATGTAACTCTGTGAGATGAATTAACAGAACACTAAGCAGTTTCTCAGAAAGCTTCTTTCCAGATTTCATCTGAGGATATTTCCTTTTTCACCATAGCCCTCTAAGGGCTTCCAAATATCAATTTGCCAATTCCACAAGAACTGTCTTAGAGAAAGGCTTCTTGAGGGGAAAGCTGTAACTCTGTGAGATGATTTCACAGAACACAAAGAAGTTTCTCAGAAAGCTTCTTTCTCTTTGTTATCGGAGGATATTTCCTTTGGCCCTATAGTCATCAATGGGATCCGAAATATCTGTTTTCAGATTCCACAGAAATAAGGCTAGCAAAGAGATCCAGGAAATACACATGTAACTCTGTGAGATGAATTAACAGAACACTAAGCAGTTTCTCAGAAAGCTTCTTTCCAGATTTCATCTGAGGATATTTCCTTTTTCACCATAGCCCTCTGTGGGCTTCCAAATATCACTTTGCCAATTCCACAAGAACTATCTTAGCGAAAGGCTTCTTGAGGGGAAAGCTGTAACTCTGTGAGATGATTTCACAGAACACAAAGAAGTTTCTCAAAAAGCTTCTTTCTCTTTGTTATCGGAGGATATTTCCTTTGGCCCTATAGTCTTCAATGGGATCGGAATATCTGTTCTCAGATTCCACAGAAAAAAGGCTAGCAAAGAGATGCACCAAATACACATGTAACTCTGTGAGATGAATTAACAGAACACTAAGCAGTTTCTCAGAAAGCTTCTTTCCAGGTTTCATCTGAGGATATTTCCTTTTTCACCATAGCCCTCTATGGGCTTCCAAATATCACTTTGCCAATTCCACAAGAACTGTCTTAGCGAAAGGCTTCTTGAGGGGAAAGCTGTAACTCTGTGAGATGATTTCACAGAACACAAAGAAGTTTCTCAGAAAGCTTCTTTCTCTTTGTTATCGGAGGATATTTCCTTTGGCCCTATAGTCATCAATGGGATCCGAAATATCTGTTCTCAGATTCCACAGAAATAAGGCTAGCAAAGAGATCCACGAAATACAGATGTAACTCTGTGAGATGAATTAACAGAACACTAAGCAGTTTCTCAGAAAGCTTCTTTCCAGATTTCATCTGAGGATATTTCCTTTTTCACCATAGCCCTCTGTGGGCTTCCAAATATCACTTTGCCAATTCCACAAGAACTGTCTTAGCGAAAGGCTTCTTGAGGGGAAAGCTGTAACTCTGTGAGATGATTTCACAGAACACAAAGAAGATTCTCAGAAAGCTTCTTTCTCTTTGATATCGGAGGATATTTCCTTTGGCCTTATAGTCATCAATGGGATCCGAAATATATGTTCTCAGATTCCACAGAAATAAGGCTAGCAAAGAGATGCACCAAATACACATGTAACTCTGTGAGATGAATTAACAGAACACTAAGCAGTTTCTCAGAAAGCTTCCTTCCAGATTTCATCTGAGGATATTTCCTTTTTCACCATAGCCCTCTATGGGCTTCCAAATATCAATTTGCCAATTCCACAAGAACTGTCTTAGCGAAAGGCTTCTTGAGGGGAAGCTGTAACTCTGTGAGACGATTTCACAGAACACAAAGAAGTTTCTCAGAAAGCTTCTTTCTCTTTGTTATCGGAGGATATTTCCTTTGGCCCTATAGTCATCAATGGGATCCGAAATATCTGTTCTCAGATTCCACAGAAATAAGGCTAGCAAAGAGATCCACGAAATACAGATGTAACTCTGTGAGATGAATTAACAGAACACAAAGCAGTTTCTCAGAAAGCTTCTTTCCAGGTTTCATCTGAGGATATTTCCTTTTTCACCGTAGCCCTCTGTGGGCTTCCAAATATCACTTTGCCAATTCCACAAGAACTGTCTTAGCGAAAGGCTTCTTGAGGGGAAAGCTGTAACTCTGTGAGATGATTTCACAGAACACAAAGAAGTTTCTCAGAAAGCTTCTTTCTCTTTGTTATCGGAGGATATTTCCTTTGGCCCTATAGTCATCAATGGGATCCGAAATATCTGTTCTCAGATTCCACAGAAATAAGGCTAGCAAAGAGATGCACCAAATACACATGTAACTCTGTGAGATGAATTAACAGAACACTAAGCAGTTTCTCAGAAAGCATCTTTCCAGATTTCATCTGAGGATATTTCCTTTTTCACCATAGCCCTCTATGGGCTTCCAAATATCACTTTGCCAATTCCACAAGAACTGTCTTAGCGAAAGGCTTCTTGAGGGGAAAACTGTAACTCTGTGAGATGATTTCACAGAACACAAAGAAGTTTCTCAGAAAGCTTCTTTCTCTTTGTTATCGCAGGATATTTGCTTTGGCCCTATAGTCATCAATGGGATCCGAAACATCTGTTCTCAGATTCCACAGAAATAAGGCTAGCAAAGAGATGCATCAAATACACATGTAACTCTGTGAGATGAATTAACAGAACACTAAGCAGTTTCTCAGAAAGCTTCTTTCCAGATTTCATCTGAGGATATTTCCTTTTTCACCATAGCCCTCTATGGGCTTCCAAATATCAATTTTCCAATTCCACAAGAACTGTCTTAGCGAAAGGCTTCTTGAGGGGAAAGCTGTAACTCTGTGAGATGATTTCACAGAACACAAAGAAGTTTCTCAGAAAGCTTCTTTCTCTTTGTTATCGGAGGATATTTCCTTTGGCCCTATAGTCGTCAATGGGATCCGAAATATCTGTTCTCAGATTCCACAGAAATAAGGCTAGCAAAGAGATCCACGAAATACAGATGTAACTCTGTGAGATGAATTAACAGAACACTAAGCAGTTTCTCAGAAAGCTTCTTTCCAGGTTTCATCTGAGGATATTTCCTTTTTCACCGTAGCCCTCTGTGGGCTTCCAAATATCACTTTGCCAATTCCACAAGAACTGTCTTAGCGAAAGGCTTCTTGAGGGGAAAGCTGTAACTCTGTGAGATGATTTCACAGAACACAAAGAAGTTTCTCAGAAAGCTTCTTTCTCTTTGTTATCGGAGGATATTTCCTTTGGCCCTATAGTCATCAATGGGATCCGAAATATCTGTTCTCAGATTCCACAGAAATAAGGCTAGCAAAGAGATCCACGAAATACAGATGTAACTCTCTGAGATGAATTAACAGAACACTAAGCAGTTTCTCAGAAAGCTTCTTTCCAGATATCATCTGGGGATATTTCCTTTTTCACCATAGCCCTCTGTGGGCTTCCAAATATCACTTTGCCAATTCCACAAGAACTGTCTTAGCGAAAGGCTTCTTGAGGGGAAAGCTGTAACTCTGTGACATGATTTCACAGAACCCAAAGAAGTTTCTCAGAAAGCTTCTTTCTCTTTGTTATCGCAGGATATTTCCTTTGGCCCTATAGTCATCAATGGGATCCGAAATATCTGTTCTCAGATTCCATAGCAATAAGGCTAGCAAAGAGATGCACCTAATACACATGTAACTCTGTGAGATGAATTAACAGAACACTAAGCAGTTTCTCAGAAAGCTTCTTTCCAGATTTCATCTGAGGATATTTCCTTTTTCACCATAGCCCTCTGTGGGCTTCCAAATATCACTTTGCCAATTCCACAAGAACTGTCTTAGCGAAAGGCTTCTTGAGGGGAAAGCTGTAACTCTGTGAGATGATTTCACAGAACACAAAGAAGATTCTCAGAAAGCTTCTTTCTCTTTGATATCGGAGGATATTTCCTTTGGCCTTATAGTCATCAATGGGATCCGAAATATCTGTTCTCAGATTCCACAGAAATAAGGCTAGCAAAGAGATGCACCAAATACACATGTAACTCTGTGAGATGAATTAAGAGAACACTAAGTAGTTTCCCAGAAAGCTTCTTTCCAGATTTCCTGTGAGGATATTTCCTTTTTCACCATAGCCCTCTATGGGCTTCCAAATATCACTTTGCCAATTCCACAAGAACTGTCTTAGCGAAAGGCTTCTTGAGGGGAAAGCTGTAACTCTGTGAGATGATATCACAGAACACAAAGAAGTTTCTCAGAAAGCTTCTTTCTCTTTGTTATCGGAGGATATTTCCTTTGGCCCTATAGTGTTCAATGGGATCCGAAATATCTGTTCTCAGATTCCACAGAAATAAGGCTAGCAAAGAGATGCACCAAATACACATGTAACTCTGTGAGATGAATTAACAGAACACTAAGCAGTTTCTCAGAAAGCTTCTTTCCAGATTTCATCTGAGGATATTTCCTTTTTCACCATAGCCCTCTAAGGGCTTCCAAATATCAATTTGCCAATTCCACAAGAACTGTCTTAGAGAAAGGCTTCTTGAGGGGAAAGCTGTAACTCTGTGAGATGATTTCACAGAACACAAAGAAGTTTCTCAGAAAGCTTCTTTCTCTTTGTTATCGGAGGATATTTCCTTTGGCCCTATAGTCATCAATGGGATCCGAAATATCTGTTTTCAGATTCCACAGAAATAAGGCTAGCAAAGAGATCCAGGAAATACACATGTAACTCTGTGAGATGAATTAACAGAACACTAAGCAGTTTCTCAGAAAGCTTCTTTCCAGATTTCATCTGAGGATATTTCCTTTTTCACCATAGCCCTCTGTGGGCTTCCAAATATCACTTTGCCAATTCCACAAGAACTATCTTAGCGAAAGGCTTCTTGAGGGGAAAGCTGTAACTCTGTGAGATGATTTCACAGAACACAAAGAAGTTTCTCAAAAAGCTTCTTTCTCTTTGTTATCGGAGGATATTTCCTTTGGCCCTATAGTCTTCAATGGGATCGGAATATCTGTTCTCAGATTCCACAGAAAAAAGGCTAGCAAAGAGATGCACCAAATACACATGTAACTCTGTGAGATGAATTAACAGAACACTAAGCAGTTTCTCAGAAAGCTTCTTTCCAGATTTCATCTGAGGATATTTCCTTTTTCACCATAGCCCTCTGTGGGCTTTCAAATATCACTTTGCCAATTTCACAAGAACTGTCTTAGCGAAAGGCTTCTTGAGGGGAAAGCTGTAACACTGTGAGATGATTTCACAGAACCCAAAGAAGTTTCTCAGAAAGCTTCTTTCTCTTTGTTATCGCAGGATATTTCCTTTGGCCCTATAGTCATCAATGGGATACGAAATATCTGTTCTCAGATTCCACAGAAATAAGGCTAGCAAAGAGATGCACCAAATACACATGTAACTCTGTGAGATGAATTAACAGAACACTAAGCAGTTTCTCAGAAAGCTTCTTTCCAGATTTCATCTGAGGATATTTCCTTTTTCACCATAGCCCTCTATGGGCTTCCAAATATCATTTTGCCAATTCCACAAGAACTGTCTTAGCGAAAGGCTTCTTGAGGGCAAAGCTGTAACTCTGTGAGATGATTTCACAGAACACAAAGAAGTTTCTCAGAAAGCTTCTTTCTCTTTGTTATCGGAGGATATTTCCGTTGGCCCTATAGTCATCAATGGGATCCGAAATATCTGTTCTCAGATTCCACAGAAATAAGGCTAGCAAAGAGATCCACGAAATACAGATGTAACTCTGTGAGATGAATTAACAGAACACTAAGCAGTTTCTCAGAAAGCTTCTTTCCAGGTTTCATCTGAGGATATTTCCTTTTTCACCATAGCCCTCTGTGGGCTTCCAAATATCACTTTGCCAATTCCACAAGAACTGTCTTAGCGAAAGGCTTCTTGAGGGGAAAGCTGTAACTCTGTGAGATGATTTCACAGAACACAAAGAAGTTTCTCAAAAAGCTTCTTTCTCTTTGTTATCGGAGGATATTTCCTTTGGCCCTATAGTCTTCAATGGGATCCGAAATATCTGTTCTCAGATTCCACAGAAATAAGGCTAGCAAAGAGATGCATCAAATACACATGTAACTCTGTGAGATGAATTAACAGAACACTAAGCAGTTTCTCAGAAAGCTTCTTTCCAGATTTCATCTGAGGATATTTCCTTTTTCACCATAGCCCTCTGTGGGCTTCCAAATATCACTTTGCCAATTCCACAAGAACTGTCTTAGCGAAAGGCTTCTTGAGGGGAAAGCTGTAACACTGTGAGATGATTTCACAGAACCCAAAGAAGTTTCTCAGAAAGCTTCTTTCTCTTTGTTATCGCAGGATATTTCCTTTGGCCCTATAGTCATCAATGGGATACGAAATATCTGTTCTCAGATTCCACAGAAATAAGGCTAGCAAAGAGATGCACCAAATACACATGTACTCTGTGAGATGAATTAACAGAACACTAAGCAGTTTCTCAGAAAGCTTCTTTCCAGATTTCATCTGAGGATATTTCCTTTTTCACCATAGCCCTCTATGGGCTCCCAAATATTACTGTGCCAATTCCACAAGAACTGTCTTAGCGAAAGGCTTCTTGAGGGGAAAGCTGTAACTCTGTGAGATGATTTCACAGAACACAAAGAAGTTTCTCAGAAAGCTACTTTCTCTTTGTTATCGGAGGATATTTCCTTTGGCCCTATAGTCATCAATGGGATCCGAAATATCTGTTCTCAGATTCCACAGAAATAAGGCTAGCAAAGAGATCCACGAAATACAGATGTAACTCTGTGAGATGAATTAACAGAACACTAAGCAGTTTCTCAGAAAGCTTCTTTCCAGATTTCATCTGAGGATATTTCCTTTTTCACCATAGCCCTCTGGGGGCTTCCAAATATCACTTTGCCAATTCCACAAGAACTGTCTTAGCGAAAGGCTTCTTGAGGGGAAAGCTGTAACACTGTGAGATGATTTCACAGAACCCAAAGAAGTCTCTCAGAAAGCTTCTTTCTCTTTGTTATCGCAGGATATTTCCTTTGGCCCTATAGTCATCAATGGGATAGGAAATATCTGTTCTCAGATTCCACAGAAATAAGGCTAGCAAAGAGATGCACCAAATACACATGTAACTCTGTGAGATGAATTAACAGAACACTAAGCAGTTTCTCAGAAAGCTTCTTTCCAGATTTCATCTGAGGATATTTCTTTTTTCACCATAGCCCTCTATGGGCTTCCAAATATCACTTTGCCAATTCCACAAGAACTGTCTTAGCGAAAGGCTTCTTGAGGGGAAAGCTGTAACTCTGTGAGATGATTTCACAGAACACAAAGAAGTTTCTCAGAAAGCTTCTTTCTCTTTGTTATCGGAGGATATTTCCTTTGGCCCTATAGTCATCAATGGGATCCGAAATATCTGTTCTCAGATTCCACAGAAATAAGGCTAGCAAAGAGATCCACGAAATACAGATGTAACTCTGTGAGATGAAATAACAGAACACTAAGCAGTTTCTCAGAAAGCTTCTTTCCAGGTTTCATCTGAGGATATTTCCTTTTTCACCATAGCCCTCTGTGGGCTTCCAAATATCACTTTGCCAATTCCACAAGAACTGTCTTAGCGAAAGGCTTCTTGAGGGGAAAGCTGTAACTCTGTGAGATGATTTCACAGAACACAAAGAAGTTTCTCAGAAAGCTTCTTTCTCTTTGTTATCGGAGGATATTTCCTTTGGCCCTATAGTCATCAATGGGATCCGAAATATCTGTTCTCAGATTCCACAGAAATAAGGCTAGCAAAGAGATCCACGAAATACAGATGTAACTCTGTGAGATGAATTAACAGAACACTAAGCAGTTTCTCAGAAAGCTTCTTTCCAGATTTCATCTGAGGATATTTCCTTTTTCACCATAGCCCTCTGTGGGCTTCCAAATATCACTTTGCCAATTCCACAAGAACTGTCTTAGCGAAAGGCTTCTTGAGGGGAAAGCTGTAACTCTGTGAGATGATTTCACAGAACACAAAGAAGATTCTCAGAAAGCTTCTTTCTCTTTGATATCGGAGGATATTTCCTTTGGCCTTATAGTCATCAATGGGATCCGAAACATCTGTTCTCAGATTCCACAGAAATAAGGCTAGCAAAGAGGTGCACCAAATACACATGTAACTCTGTGAGATGAATTAACAGAACACTAAGTAGTTTCCCAGAAAGCTTCTTTCCAGATTTCCTGTGAGGATATTTCCTTTTTCACCATAGCCCTCTATGGGCTTCCAAATATCACTTTGCCAATTCCACAAAAACTGTTTTAGCGAAAGGCTTCTTGAGGGGAAAGCTGTAACTCTGTGAGATGATATCACAGAACACAAAGAAGTTTCTCAGAAAGCTTCTTTCTCTTTGTTATCGGAGGATATTTCCTTTGGCCCTATAGTCTTCGATGGGATCCGAAATATCTGTTCTCAGATTCCACAGAAATAAGGCTAGCAAAAAGATGCAACAAATACACATGTAACTCTGTGAGATGAATTAACAGAACACTAAGCAGTTTCTCAGAAAGCTTCTTTCCAGATTTCATCTGAGGATATTTCCTTTTTCACCATAGCCCTCTATGGGCTTCCAAATATCACTTTGCCAATTCCACAAGAACTGTCTTAGCGAAAGGCTTCTTGAGGGGAAAGCTGTAACTCTGTGAGATGATTTCACAGAACACAAAGAAGTTTCTCAGAAAGCTTCTTTCTCTTTGTTATCGGAGGATATTTCCTTTGGCCCTATAGTCATCAATGGGATCCGAAATATCTGTTCTCAGATTCCACAGAAATAAGGCTAGCAAAGAGATCAACGATATACAGATGTAACTCTGTGAGATGAATTAACAGAACACTAAGCAGTGTCTCAGAAAGCTTCTTTCCAGATTTCATCTGGGGATATTTCCTTTTTCACCATAGCCCTCTGTGGGCTTCCAAATATCACTTTGCCAATTCCACAAGAACTGTCTTAGCGAAAGGCTTCTTGAGGGGAAAGCTGTAACTCTGTGAGATGATTTCACAGAACACAAAGAAGTTTCTCAGAAAGCTTCTTTCTCTTTGTTATCGCAGGATATTTCCTTTGGCCCTATAGTCATCAATGGGATCCGAAATATCTGTTCTCAGATTCCACAGAAATAAGGCTAGCAAAGAGATGCACCAAATACACATGTAACTCTGTGAGATGAATTAACAGAACACTAAGCAGTTTCTCAGAAAGCATCTTTCCAGATTTCATCTGAGGATATTTCCTATTTCACCATAGCCATCTATGGGCTTCCAAATATCACTTTGCCAATTCCACAAGAACTGTCTTAGCGAAAGGCTTCTTGAGGGGAAAACTGTAACTCTGTGAGATGATTTCACAGAACACAAAGAAGTTTCTCAGAAAGCTTCTTTCTCTTTGTTATCGCAGGATATTTGCTTTGGCCCTATAGTCATCAATGGGATCCGAAACATCTGTTCTCAGATTCCACAGAAATAAGGCTAGCAAAGAGATGCACCAAATACACATGTAACTCTGTGAGATGAATTTAGAGAACACTAAGCAGTTTCTCAGAAAGCTTCTTTCCAGATTTCATCTGAGGATATTTCCTTTTTCACCATAGCCCTCTATGGGCTTCCAAATATCAATTTGCCAATTCCACAAGAACTGTCTTAGCGAAAGGCTTCTTGAGGGGAAAGCTGTAACTCTGTGAGATGATTTCACAGAACACAAAGAAGTTTCTCAGAAAGCTTCTTTCTCTTTGTTATCGGAGGATATTTCCTTTGGCCCTATAGTCATCAATGGGATCCGAAATATCTGTTCTCAGATTCCACAGAAATAAGGTTAGCAAAGAGATCCACGAAATACAGATGTAACTCTGTGAGATGAATTAACAGAACACTAAGCAGTTTCTCAGAAAGCTTCTTTCCAGGTTTCATCTGAGGATATTTCCTTTTTCACCGTAGCCCTCTGTGGGCTTCCAAATATCACTTTGCCAATTCCACAAGAACTGTCTTAGCGAAAGGCTTCTTGAGGGGAAAGCTGTAACTCTGTGAGATGATTTCACAGAACACAAAGAAGATTCTCAGAAAGCTTCTTTCTCTTTGTTATCGGAGGATATTTCCTTTGGCCCTATAGTCATCAATGGGATCCGAAATATCTGTTCTCAGATTCCACAGAAATAAGGCTAGCAAAGAGATCCACGAAATACAGATGTAACTCTGTGAGATGAATTAACAGAACACTAAGCAGTTTCTCAGAAAGCTTCTTTCCAGGTTTCATCTGAGGATATTTCCTTTTTCACCATAGCCCTCTATGGGCTTCCAAATATCACTTTGCCAATTCCACAAGAACTGTCTTAGCGAAAGGCTTCTTGAGGGGAAAGCTGTAACTCTGTGAGATGATTTCACAGAACACAAAGAAGTTTCTCAGAAAGCTTCTTTCTCTTTGTTATCGGAGGATATTTCCTTTGGCCCTATAGTCATCAATGGGATCCGAAATATCTGTTCTCAGATTCCACAGAAATAAGGCTAGCAAAGAGATCCACGAAATACAGATGTAACTCTGTGAGATGAATTAACAGAACACTAAGCAGTTTCTCAGAAAGCTTCTTTCCAGATTTCATCTGAGGATATTTCCTTTTTCACCATAGCCCTCTGTGGGCTTCCAAATATCACTTTGCCAATTCCACAAGAACTGTCTTAGCGAAAGGCTTCTTGAGGGGAAAGCTGTAACTCTGTGAGATGATTTCACAGAACACAAAGAAGATTCTCAGAAAGCTTCTTTCTCTTTGATATCGGAGGATATTTCCTTTGGCCTTATAGTCATCAATGGGATCCGAAACATCTGTTCTCAGATTCCACAGAAATAAGGCTAGCAAAGAGGTGCACCAAATACACATGTAACTCTGTGAGATGAATTAACAGAACACTAAGTAGTTTCCCAGAAAGCTTCTTTCCAGATTTCCTGTGAGGATATTTCCTTTTTCACCATAGCCCTCTATGGGCTTCCAAATATCACTTTGCCAATTCCACAAGAACTGTCTTAGCGAAAGGCTTCTTGAGGGGAAAGCTGTAACACTGTGAGATGATTTCACAGAACCCAAAGAAGTTTCTCAGAAAGCTTCTTTCTCTTTGTTATCGCAGGATATTTCCTTTGGCCCTATAGTCATCAATGGGATAGGAAATATCTGTTCTCAGATTCCACAGAAATAAGGCTAGCAAAGAGATGCACCAAATACACATGTAACTCTGTGAGATGAATTAACAGAACACTAAGCAGTTTCTCAGAAAGCTTCTTTCCAGATTTCATCTGAGTATATTTCCTTTTTCACCATAGCCCTCTATGGGCTTCCAAATATCACTTTGCCAATTCCACAAGAACTGTCTTAGCGAAAGGCTTCTTGAGGGGAAAGCTGTAACTCTGTGAGATGATTTCACAGAACACAAAGAAGTTTCTCAGAAAGCTTCTTTCTCTTTGTTATCGGAGGATATTTCCTTTGGCCCTATTGTCATCAATGGGATCCGAAATATCTGTTCGCAGATTCCACAGAAATAAGGCTAGCAAAGAGATGCACCAAATACACATTTAACTCTGTGAGATGAATTAACAGAACACTAAGCAGTTTCTCAGAAAGCTTCTTTCCAGATTTCATCTGAGGATATTTCCTTTTTCACCATAGCCCTCTATGGGCTTCCAAATATCATTTTGCCAATTCCACAAGAACTGTCTTAGCGAAAGGCTTCTTGAGGGCAAAGCTGTAACTCTGTGAGATGATTTCACAGAACACAAAGAAGTTTCTCAGAAAGCTTCTTTCTCTTTGTTATCGGAGGATATTTCCTTTGGCCCTATAGTCATCAATGGGATCCGAAATATCTGTTCTCAGATTCCACAGAAATAAGGCTAGCAAAGAGATCCACGAAATACAGATGTAACTCTGTGAGATGAATTAACAGAACACTAAGCAGTTTCTCAGAAAGCTTCTTTCCAGGTTTCATCTGAGGATATTTCCTTTTTCACCATAGCCCTCTGTGGGCTTCCAAATATCACTTTGCCAATTCCACAAGAACTGTCTTAGCGAAAGGCTTCTTGAGGGGAAAGCTGTAACTCTGTGAGATGATTTCACAGAACACAAAGAAGTTTCTCAAAAAGCTTCTTTCTCTTTGTTATCGGAGGATATTTCCTTTGGCCCTATAGTCTTCAATGGGATCCGAAATATCTGTTCTCAGATTCCACAGAAATAAGGCTAGCAAAGAGATGCATCAAATACACATGTAACTCTGTGAGATGAATTAACAGAACACTAAGCAGTTTCTCAGAAAGCTTCTTTCCAGATTTCATCTGAGGATACTTCCTTTTTCACCATAGCCCTCTGTGGGCTTCCAAATATCACTTTGCCAATTCCACAAGAACTGTCTTAGCGAAAGGCTTCTTGAGGGGAAAGCTGTAACACTGTGAGATGATTTCACAGAACCCAAAGAAGTTTCTCAGAAAGCTTCTTTCTCTTTGTTATCGCAGGATATTTCCTTTGGCCCTATAGTCATCAATGGGATACGAAATATCTGTTCTCAGATTCCACAGAAATAAGGCTAGCAAAGAGATGCACCAAATACACATGTAACTCTGTGAGATGAATTAACAGAACACTAAGCAGTTTCTCAGAAAGCTTCTTTCCAGATTTCATCTGAGGATATTTCCTTTTTCACCATAGCCCTCTATGGGCTTCCAAATATCACTTTGCCAATTCCACAAGAACTGTCTTAGCGAAAGGCTTCTTGAGGGGAAAGCTGTAACTCTGTGAGATGATTTCACAGAACACAAAGAAGTTTCTCAGAAAGCTACTTTCTCTTTGTTATCGGAGGATATTTCCTTTGGCCCTATAGTCATCAATGGGATCCGAAATATCTGTTCTCAGATTCCACAGAAATAAGGCTAGCAAAGAGATCCACGAAATACAGATGTAACTCTGTGAGATGAATTAACAGAACACTAAGCCGTTTCTCAGAAAGCTTCTTTCCAGATTTCATCTGAGGAGATTTCCTTTTTCACCATAGCCCTCTGGGGGCTTCCAAATATCACTTTGCCAATTCCACAAGAACTGTCTTAGCGAAAGGCTTCTTGAGGGGAAAGCTGTAACACTGTGAGATGATTTCACAGAACCCAAAGAAGTCTCTCAGAAAGCTTCTTTCTCTTTGTTATCGCAGGATATTTCCTTTGGCCCTATAGTCATCAATGGGATAGGAAATATCTGTTCTCAGATTCCACAGAAATAAGGCTAGGAAAGAGATGCACCAAATACACATGTAACTCTGTGAGATGAATTAACAGAACACTAAGCAGTTTCTCAGAAAGCTTCTTTCCAGATTTCATCTGAGGATATTTCCTTTTTCACCATAGCCCTCTATGGGCTTCCAAATATCACTTTGCCAATTCCACAAGAACTGTCTTAGCGAAAGGCTTCTTGAGGGGAAAGCTGTAACTCTGTGAGATGATTTCACAGAACACAAAGAAGTTTCTCAGAAAGCTTCTTTCTCTTTGTTATCGGAGGATATTTCCTTTGGCCCTATAGTCATCAATGGGATCCGAAATATCTGTTCTCAGATTCCACAGAAATAAGGCTAGCAAAGAGATGCACCAAATACACATGTAACTCTGTGAGATGAATTAACAGAACACAAAGCAGTTTCCCAGAAAGCTTCTTTCCAGATTTCCTGTGAGGATATTTCCTTTTTCACCATAGCCCTCTATGGGCTTCCAAATATCACTTTGCCAATTCCACAAGAACTGTCTTAGCGAAAGGCTTCTTGAGGGGAAAGCTGTAACTCTGTGAGATGATATCACAGAACACAAAGAAGTTTCTCAGAAAGCTTCTTTCTCTTTGTTATCGGAGGATATTTCCTTTGGCCCTATAGTCATCAATGGGATGCGAAATATCTGTTCTCAGATTCCACAGAAATAAGGCTAGCAAAGAGATCCACGAAATACAGATGTAACTCTCTGAGATGAATTAACAGAACACTAAGCAGTTTCTCAGAAAGCTTCTTTCCAGATTTCATCTGGGGATATTTCCTTTTTCACCATAGCCCTCTGTGGGCTTCCAAATATCACTTTGCCAATTCCCCAAGAACTGTCTTAGCGAAAGGCTTCTTGAGGGGAAAGCTGTAACTCTGTGAGATGATTTCACAGAACCCAAAGAAGTTTCGCAGAAAGCTTCTTTCTCTTTGTTATCGCAGGATGTTTCCTTTGGCCCTATAGTCATCAATGGGATCTGAAATATCTATTCTCAGATTCCACAGCAATAAGGCTAGCAAAGAGATGCACCAAATACACATGTAACTCTGTGAGATGAATTAACAGAACACTAAGCAGTTTCTCAGAAAGCTTCTTTCCAGATTTCATCTGAGGATATTTCCTTTTTCACCATAGCCCTCTGTGGGCTTCCAAATATCACTTTGCCAATTCCACAAGAACTGTCTTAGCGAAAGGCTTCTTGAGGGGAAAGCTGTAACTCTGTGAGATGATTTCACAGTACACAAAGAAGATTCTCAGAAAGCTTCTTTCTCTTTGATATCGGAGGATATTTCCTTCGGCCTTATAGTCATCAATGGGATCCGAAATATCTGTTCTCAGATTCCACAGAAATAAGGCTAGCAAAGAGATGCACCAAATACACATGTAACTCTGTGAGATGAATTAACAGAACACTAAGTAGTTTCCCAGAAAGCTTCTTTCCAGATTTCCTGTGAGGATATTTCCTTTTTCACCATAGCCCTCTATGGGCTTCCAAATATCACTTTGAAAATTCCACAAGAACTGTCTTAGCGAAAGGCTTCTTGAGGGGAAAGCTGTAACTCTGTGAGATGATATCACAGAACACAAAGAAGTTTCTCAGAAAGCTTCTTTCTCTTTGTTATCGGAGGATATTTCCTTTGGCCCTATAGTCATCAATGGGATCCGAAATATCTGTTCTCAGATTCCACAGAAATAAGGCTAGCAAAGAGATGCACCAAATACACATGTAACTCTGTGAGATGAATTAACAGAACACTAAGCAGTTTCTCAGAAAGCTTCTTTCCAGATTTCATCTGAGGATATTTCCTTTTTCACCATAGCCCTCTATGGGCTTCCAAATATCAATTTGCCAATTCCACAAGAACTGTCTTAGAGAAAGGCTTCTTGAGGGGAAAGCTGTAACTCTGTGAGATGATTTCACAGAACACAAAGAAGTTTCTCAGAAAGCTTCTTTCTCTTTGTTATCGGAGGATATTTCCTTTGGCCCTATAGTCATCAATGGGATACGAAATATCTGTTTTCAGATTCCACAGAAATAAGGCTAGCAAAGAGATCCACGAAATACAGATGTAACTCTGTGAGATGAATTAACAGAACACTAAGCAGTTTCTCAGAAAGCTTCT
Organism: Macaca nemestrina; assembly: GCF_043159975.1. Classification (NCBI taxonomy): domain Eukaryota; kingdom Metazoa; phylum Chordata; class Mammalia; order Primates; family Cercopithecidae; genus Macaca; species Macaca nemestrina. The sequence continues at coordinate 103,542,954 of NC_092133.1, read as the reverse complement.
TTCCAGATTTCCTGTGAGGATATTTCCTTTTTCACCATAGCCCTCTATGGGCTTCCAAATATCACTTTGCCAATTCCACAAGAACTGCCTTAGCGAAAGGCTTCTTGAGGGGAAAGCTGTAACTCTGTGAGATGATATCACAGAACACAAAGAAGTTTCTCAGAAAGCTTCTTTCTCTTTGTTATCGGAGGATATTTCCTTTGGCCCTATAGTCTTCCATGGGATCCGAAATATCTGTTCTCAGATTCCCCAGAAATAAGGCTAGCAAAGAGATGCACCAAATACACATGTAACTCTGTGAGATGAATTAACAGAACACTAAGCAGTTTCTCAGAAAGCTTCTTTCCAGATTTCATCTGAGGATATTTCCTTTTTCACCATAGCCCTCTATGGGCTTCCAAATATCACTTTGCCAATTCCACAAGAACTGTCTTAGCGAAAGGCTTCTTGAAGGGAAAGCTGTAACTCTGTGAGATGATTTCACAGAACACAAAGAAGTTTCTCAGAAAGCTTCTTTCTCTTTGTTATCGGAGGATATTTCCTTTGGCCCTATAGTCATCAATGGGATCCGAAATATCTGTTCTCAGATTCCACAGAAATAAGGCTAGCAAAGAGATCCACGAAATACAGATGTAACTCTGTGAGATGAATTAACAGAACACTAAGCAGTTTCTCAGAAAGCTTCTTTCCAGATATCATCTGAGGATATTTCCTTTTTCACCATAGCCCTCTGTGGGCTTCCAAATATCACTTTGCCAATTCCACAAGAACTGTCTTAGCGAAAGGCTTCTTGAGGGGAAAGCTGTAACTCTGTGAGATGATTTCACAGAACACAAAGAAGTTTCTCAGAAAGCTTCTTTCTCTTTGTTATCGGAGGATATTTCCTTTGGCCCTATAGTCATCAATGGGATCCGAAATATCTGTTCTCAGATTCCACAGAAATAAGGCTAGCAAAGAGATCCACGAAATACAGATGTAACTCTGTGAGATGAATTAACAGAACACTAAGCAGTTTCTCAGAAAGCTTCTTTCCAGATTTCATCTGAGGATATTTCCTTTTTCACCATAGCCCTCTGTGGGCTTCCAAATATCACTTTGCCAATTCCACAAGAACTGTCTTAGCGAAAGGCTTCTTGAGGGGAAAGCTGTAACTCTGTGAGATGATTTCACAGAACACAAAGAAGATTCTCAGAAAGCTTCTTTCTCTTTGATATCGGAGGATATTTCCTTTGGCCTTATAGTCATCAATGGGATCCGAAACATCTGTTCTCAGATTCCACAGAAATAAGGCTAGCAAAGAGGTGCACCAAATACACATGTAACTCTGTGAGATGAATTAACAGAAGAGTAAGTAGTTTCCCAGAAAGCTTCTTTCCAGATTTCCTGTGAGGATATTTCCTTTTTCACCATAGCCCTCTATGGGCTTCCAAATATCACTTTGCCAATTCCACAAGAACTGTCTTAGCGAAAGGCTTCTTGAGGGGAAAGCTGTAACTCTGTGAGATGATATCACAGAACACAAAGAAGTTTCTCAGAAAGCTTCTTTCTCTTTGTTATCGGAGGATATTTCCTTTGGCCCTATAGTCTTCAATGGGATCCGAAATATCTGTTCTCAGATTCCACAGAAATAAGGCTAGCAAAGAGATGCACCAAATACACATGTAACTCTGTGAGATGAATTAACAGAACACTAAGCAGTTTCTCAGAAAGCTTCTTTCCAGATTTCATCTGAGGATATTTCCTTTTTCACAATAGCCCTCTATGGTCTTCCAAATATCACTTTGCCAATTCCACAAGAACTGTCTTAGCGAAAGGCTTCTTGAGGGGAAAGATGTAACTCTGTGAGATGATTTCACAGAACACAAAGAAGTTTCTCAGAAAGCTTCTTTCTCTTTGTTATCGGAGGATATTTCCTTTGGCCCTATAGTCATCAATGGGATCCGAAATATCTGTTCTCAGATTCCACAGAAATAAGGCTAGCAAAGAGATCCACGAAATACAGATGTAACTCTGTGAGATGAATTAACAGAACACTAAGCAGTGTCTCAGAAAGCTTCTTTCCAGATTTCATCTGGGGATATTTCCTTTTTCACCATAGCCCTCTGTGGGCTTCCAAATATCACTTTGCCAATTCCACAAGAACTGTCTTAGCGAAAGGCTTCTTGAGGGGAAAGCTGTAACTCTGTGAGATGATTTCACAGAACACAAAGAAGTTTCTCAGAAAGCTTCTTTCTCATTGTTATCGCAGGATATTTCCTTTGGCCCTATAGTCATCAATGGGATCCGAAATATCTGTTCTCAGATTCCACAGAAATAAGGCTAGCAAAGAGATGCACCAAATACACATGTAACTCTGTGAGATGAATTAACAGAACACTAAGCAGTTTCTCAGAAAGCATCTTTCCAGATTTCATCTGAGGATATTTCCTTTTTCACCATAGCCCTCTATGGGCTTCCAAATATCACTTTGCCAATTCCACAAGAACTGTCTTAGCGAAAGGCTTCTTGAGGGGAAAACTGTAACTCTGTGAGATGATTTCACAGAACACAAAGAAGTTTCTCAGAAAGCTTCTTTCTCTTTGTTATCGCAGGATATTTGCTTTGGCCGTATAGTCATCAATGGGATCCGAAACATCTGTTCTCAGATTCCACAGAAATAAGGCTAGCAAAGAGATGCACCAAATACACATGTAACTCTGTGAGATGAATTAAGAGAACACTAAGCAGTTTCTCAGAAAGCTTCTTTCCAGATTTCATCTGAGGATATTTCCTTTTTCACCATAGCCCTCTATGGGCTTCCAAATATCAATTTGCCAATTCCACAAGAACTGTCTTAGCGAAAGGCTTCTTGAGGGGAAAGCTGTAACTCTGTGAGATGATTTCACAGAACACAAAGAAGTTTCTCAGAAAGCTTCTTTCTCTTTGTTATCGGAGGATATTTCCTTTGGCCCTATAGTCATCAATGGGATCCGAAATATCTGTTCTCAGATTCCACAGAAATAAGGCTAGCAAAGAGATCCACGAAATACAGATGTAACTCTGTGAGATGAATTAACAGAACACTAAGCAGTTTCTCAGAAAGCTTCTTTCCAGGTTTCATCTGAGGATATTTCCTTTTTCACCGTAGCCCTCTGTGGGCTTCCAAATATCACTTTGCCAATTCCACAAGAACTGTCTTAGCGAAAGGCTTCTTGAGGGGAAAGCTGTAACTCTGTGAGATGATTTCACAGAACACAAAGAAGTTTCTCAGAAAGCTTCTTTCTCTTTGTTATCGGAGGATATTTCCTTTGGCCCTATAGTCATCAATGGGATCCGAAATATCTGTTCTCAGATTCCACAGAAATAAGGCTAGCAAAGAGATCCACGAAATACAGATGTAACTGTGTGAGATGAATTCACAGAACACTAAGCAGTTTCTCAGAAAGCTTCTTTCCAGGTTTCATCTGAGGATATTTCCTTTTTCACCATAGCCCTCTGTGGGCTTCCATATATCACTTTGCCAATTCCACAAGAACTGTCTTAGCGAAAGGCTTCTTGAGGGGAAAGCTGTAACTCTGTGAGATGATTTCACAGAACACAAAGAAGTTTCTCAAAAAGCTTCCCTCTCTTTGTTATCGGAGGATATTTCCTTTGGCCCTATAGTCTTCAAAGGGATCCGAAATATCTGTTCTCAGATTCCACAGAAATAAGGCTAGCAAAGAGATACATCAAATACACATGTAACTCTGTGAGATGAATTAACAGAACACTAAGCAGTTTCTCAGAAAGCTTCTTTCCAGATTTCATCTGAGGATATTTCCTTTTTCACCATAGCCCTCTGTGGGCTTCCAAATATCACTTTGCCAATTCCACAAGAACTGTCTTAGCGAAAGGCTTCTTGAGGGGAAAGCTGTAACACTGTGAGATGATTTCACAGAACCCAAAGAAGTTTCTCAGAAAGCTTCTTTCTCTTTGTTATCGCAGGATATTTCCTTTGGCCCTATAGTCATCAATGGGATACGAAATATCTGTTCTCAGATTCCACAGAAATAAGGCTAGCAAAGAGATGTACCAAATACACATGTAACTCTGTGAGATGAATTAACAGAACACTAAGCAGTTTCTCAGAAATCTTCTTTCCAGATTTCATCTGAGGATATTTCCTTTTTCACCATAGCCCTCTATGGGCTTCCAAATATCACTTTGCCAATTCCACAAGAACTGTCTTAGCGAAAGGCTTCTTGAGGGGAAAGCTGTAACTCTGTGAGATGATTTCACAGAACACAAAGAAGTTTCTCAGAAAGCTACTTTCTCTTTGTTATCGGAGGATATTTCCTTTGGCCCTATAGTCATCAATGAGATCCGAAATATCTGTTCTCAGATTCCACAGAAATAAGGCTAGCAAAGAGATCCACGAAATACAGATGTAACTCAGGAGATGAATTAACAGAACACTAAGCAGTTTCTCAGAAAGCTTCTTTCCAGATTTCATCTGAGGATATTTCCTTTTTCACCATAGCCCTCTGGGGGCTTCCAAATATCACTTTGCCAATTCCACAAGAACTGTCTTAGCGAAAGGCTTCTTGAGGGGAAAGCTGTAACTCTGCGAGATGATTTCACAGAACACAAAGAAGTTTCTCAGAAAGCTTCTTTCTCTTTGTTATCGGAGGATATTTCCTTTGGCCCTATAGTCATCAATGGGATCCGAAATATCTGTTCTCAGATTCCACAGAAATAAGGCTAGCAAAGAGATGCACCAAATACACATTTAACTCTGTGAGATGAATTAACAGAACACTAAGCAGTTTCTCAGAAAGCTTCTTTCCAGATTTCATCTGAGGATATTTCCTTTTTCACCATAGCCCTCTATGGGCTTCCAAATATCATTTTGCCAATTCCACAAGAACTGTCTTAGCGAAATGCTTCTTGAGGGCAAAGCTGTAACTCTGTGAGATGATTTCACAGAACACAAAGAAGTTTCTCAGAAAGCTTCTATCTCTTTGTTATCGGAGGATATTTCCTTTGGCTCTATAGTCATAAATGGGATCCGAAATATCTGTTCTCAGATTCCACAGAAATAAGGCTAGCAAAGAGATCCACGATATACAGATGTAACTCTGTGAGATGAATTAACAGAACACTAAGCAGTTTCTCAGAAAGCTTTTTTCCAGGTTTCATCTGAGGATATTTCCTTTTTCACCATAGCCCTCTGTGGGCTTCCAAATATCACTTTGCCAATTCCACAAGAACTGTCTTAGCGAAAGGCTTCTTGAGGGGAAAGCTGTAACTCTGTGAGATGATTTCACAGAACACAAAGAAGTTTCTCAAAAAGCTTCTTTCTCTTTGTTATCGGAGGATATTTCCTTTGGCCCTATAGTCTTCAATGGGATCCGAAATATCTGTTCTCAGATTCCACAGAAATAAAGCTAGCAAAGAGATGCACCAAATACACATGTAACTCTGTGAGATGAATTAACAGAACACTAAGCAGTTTCTCAGAAAGCTTCTTTCCAGATTTCATCTGAGGATATTTCCTTTTTCACCATAGCCCTCTGAGGGCTTCCAAATATCACTTTGCCAATTCCACAAGAACTGTCTTAGCGAAAGGCTTCTTGAGGGGAAAGCTGTAACACTGTGAGATGATTTCACAGAACCCAAAGAAGTTTCTCAGAAAGCTTCTTTCTCTTTGTTATCGCAGGATATTTCCTTTGGCCCTATAGTCATCAATGGGATACGAAATATCTGTTCTCAGATTCCACAGAAATAAGGCTAGCAAAGAGATGCACCAAATACACATGTAACTCTGTGAGATGAATTAACAGAACACTAAGCAGTTTCTCAGAAAGCTTCTTTCCAGATTTCATCTGAGTATATTTCCTTTTTCACCATAGCCCTCTATGGGCTTCCAAATATCACTTTGCCAATTCCACAAGAACTGTCTTAGCGAAAGGCTTCTTGAGGGGAAAGCTGTAACTCTGTGAGATGATTTCACAGAACACAAAGAAGTTTCTCAGAAAGCTTCTTTCTCTTTGTTATCGGAGGATATTTCCTTTGGCCCTATAGTCATCAATGGGATCCGAAATATCTGTTCTCAGATTCCACAGAAATAAGGCTAGCAAAGAGATGCACCAAATACACATGTAACTCTGTGAGATGAATTAACAGAACACTAAGCAGTTTCTCAGAAAGCTTCTTTCCAGATTTCATCTGAGGATATTTCCTTTTTCACCATAGCCCTCTATGGGCTTCCAAATATCATTTTGCCAATTCCACAAGAACTGTCTTAGCGAAAGGCTTCTTGAGGGCAAAGCTGTAACTCTGTGAGATGATTTCACAGAACACAAAGAAGTTTCTCAGAAAGCTTCTTTCTCTTTGTTATCGGAGGATATTTCCTTTGGCCCTATAGTCATCAATGGGATCCGAAATATCTGTTCTCAGATTCCACAGAAATAAGGCTAGCAAAGAGATCCACGAAATACAGATGTAACTCTGTGAGATGAATTAACAGAACACTAAGCAGTTTCTCAGAAAGCTTCTTTCCAGGTTTCATCTGAGGATATTTCCTTTTTCACCATAGCCCTCTGTGGGCTTCCAAATATCACTTTGCCAATTCCACAAGAACTGTCTTAGCGAAAGGCTTCTTGAGGGGAAAGCTGTAACTCTGTGAGATGATTTCACAGAACACAAAGAAGTTTCTCAGAAAGCTTCTTTCTCTTTGTTATCGGAGGATATTTCCTTTGGCCCTATAGTCATCAATGGGATCCGAAATATCTGTTCTCAGATTCCACAGAAATAAGGCTAGCAAAGAGATCCACGAAATACAGATGTAACTCTGTGAGATGAATTAACAGAACACTAAGCAGTTTCTCAGAAAGCTTCTTTCCAGATTTCATCTGAGGATATTTCCTTTTTCACCATAGCCCTCTGTGGGCTTCCAAATATCACTTTGCCAATTCCACAAGAACTGTCTTAGCGAAAGGCTTCTTGAGGGGAAAGCTGTAACTCTGTGAGATGATTTCACAGAACACAAAGAAGATTCTCAGAAAGCTTCTTTCTCTTTGATATCGGAGGATATTTCCTTTGGCCTTATAGTCATCAATGGGATCCGAAATATCTGTTCTCAGATTCCACAGAAATAAGGCTAGCAAAGAGGTGCACCAAATACACATGTAACTCTGTGAGATGAATTAACAGAACACTAAGTAGTTTCCCAGAAAGCTTCTTTCCAGATTTCCTGTGAGGATATTTCCTTTTTCACGATAGCCCTCTATGGGCTTCCAAATATCACTTTGCCAATTCCACAAGAACTGTCTTAGCGAAAGGCTTCTTGAGGGGAAAGCTGTAACTCTGTGAGATGATATTACAGAACACAAAGAAGTTTCTCAGAAAGCTTCTTTCTCTTTGTTATCGGAGGATATTTCCTTTGGCCCTATAGTCTTCGATGGGATCCGAAATATCTGTTCTCAAATTCCACAGAAATAAGGCTAGCAAAGAGATGCACCAAATACACATGTAACTCTGTGAGATGAATTAACAGAACACTAAGCAGTTTCTCAGAAAGCTTCTTTCCAGATTTCATCTGAGGATATTTCCTTTTTCACCATAGCCCTCTATGGGCTTCCAAATATCACTTTGCCAATTCCACAAGAACTGTCTTAGCGAAAGGCTTCTTGAGGGGAAAGCTGTAACTCTGTGAGATGATTTCACAGAACACAAAGAAGTTTCTCAGAAAGCTTCTTTCTCTTTGTTATCGGAGGATATTTCCTTTGGCTCTATAGTCATCAATGGGATCCGAAATATCTGTTCTCAGATTCCACAGAAATAAGGCTAGCAAAGAGATCCACGAAATACAGATGTAACTCTGTGAGATGAATTAACAGAACACTAAGCAGTTTCTCAGAAAGCTTCTTTCCAGGTTTCATCTGAGGATATTTCCTTTTTCACCATAGTCCTCTGTGGGCTTCCAAATATCACTTTGCCAATTCCACAAGAACTGTCTTAGCGAAAGGCTTCTTGAGGGGAATGCTGTAACTCTGTGAGATGATTTCACAGAACACAAAGAAGTTTCTCAAAAAGCTTCTTTCTCTTTGTTATCGGAGGATATTTCCTTTGGCCCTATAGTCTTCAATGAGATCCGAAATATCTGTTCTCAGATTCCACAGAAATAAGGCTAGCAAAGAGATGCACCAAATACACATGTAACTCTGTGAGATGAATTAACAGAACACTAAGCAGTTTCTCAGAAAGCTTCTTTCCAGATTTCATCTGAGGATATTTCCTTTTTCACCATAGCCCTCTGTGGGCTTCCAAATATCACTTTGCCAATTCCACAAGAACTGTCTTAGCGAAAGGCTTCTTGAGGGGAAGGCTGTAACACTGTGAGATGATTTCACAGAACCCAAAGAAGTTTCTCAGAAAGCTTCCTTCTCTTTGTTATCGCAGGATTTTTCCTTTGGCCCTATAGTCATCAATGGGATCCGAAATATCTGTTCTCAGATACCACAGAAATAAGGCTAGCAAAGAGATGCACCAAATACACATGTAACTCTGTGAGATGAATTAACAGAACACTAAGCAGTTTCTCAGAAAGCTTCTTTCCAGATTTCATCTGAGGATATTTCCTTTTTCACCATAGCCCTCTATGGGCTTCCAAATATCATTTTGCCAATTCCACAAGAACTGTCTTAGCGAAAGGCTTCTTGAGGGCAAAGCTGTAACTCTGTGAGATGAGTTCACAGAACACAAAGAAGTTTCTCAGAAAGCTTCTTTCTCTTTGTTATCGGAGGATATTTCCTTTGGCCCTATAGTCATCAATGGCATCCGAAATATCTGTTCTCAGATTCCACAGAAATAAGGCTAGCAAAAAGATGCACCAAATAGACATCTAACTCTGTGAGATGAATTAACAGAACTCTAAGCAGTTTCTCAGAAAGCTTCTTTCCAGATTTCATCTGAGGATATTTCCTTTTTCACCATAGCCCTCTGTGGGCTTCCAAATATCACTTTGCCAATTCCACAAGAACTGTCTTAGCGAAAGGCTTCTTGAGGGAAAAGCTGTAACTCTGTGAGATGATTTCACAGAACACAAAGAAGTTTCTCAGAAAGCTTCTTTCTCTTTGTTATCGGAGGATATTTCCTTTGGCCCTATAGTAATCAATGGGATCCGAAATATCTGTTCTCAGATTCCACAGAAATAAGGCTAGCAAAGAGATGCACCAAATACACATGTAACTCTGTGAGATGAATTAACAGAACACTAAGCAGTTTCTCAGAAAGCTTCTTTCCAGATTTCATCTGAGGATATTTCCTTTTTCACCATAGCCCTCTATGGGCTTCCAAATATCACTTTGCCAATTCCACAAGAACTGTCTTAGCGAAAGGCTTCTTGAGGGGAAAGCTGTAACTCTGTGAGATGATTTCACAGAACACAAAGAAGTTTCTCAGAAAGCTTCTTTCTCTTTGTTATCGGAGGATATTTCCTTTGGCCCTATAGTCATCAATGGGATCCGAAATATCTGTTCTCAGATTCCACAGAAATAAGGCTAGCAAAGAGATGCACCAAATAGACATCTAACTCTGTATGATGAATTAACAGAACACTAAGCAGTTTCTCAGAAAGCTTCTTTCCAGATTTCATCTGAGGATATTTCCTTTTTCACCATAGCCCTCTGTGGGCTTCCAAATATCACTTTGCCAATTCCACAAGAACTGTCTTAACGAAAGGCTTCTTGAGGGGAAAGCTGTAACACTGTGAGATGATTTCACAGAACCCAAAGAAGTTTCTCAGAAAGCTTCTTTCTCTTTGTTATCGCAGGATATTTCCTTTGGCCCTATAGTCATCAATGGGATACGAAATATCTGTTCTCAGATTCCACAGAAATAAGGCTAGCAAAGAGATGCACCAAATACACATGTAACTCTGTGAGATGAATTAACAGAACTCTAAGCAGTTTCTCAGAAAGCTTCTTTCCAGATTTCATCTGAGGATATTTCCTTTTTCACCATAGCCCTCTATGGGCTTCCAAATATCACTTTGCCAATTCCACAAGAACTGTCTTAGCAAAGGCTTCTTGAGGGGAAAGCTGTAACTCTGTGAGATGATTTCACAGAACACAAAGAAGTTTCTCAGAAAGCTTCTTTCTCTTTGTTATCGGAGGATATTTCCTTTGGCCCTATAGTCTTCAATGGCATCCGAAATATCTGTTCTCAGATTCCACAGAAATAAGGCTAGCAAAGAGATCCACGAAATACAGATGTAACTCTGTGAGATGAATTAACAGAACACTAAGCAGTTTCTCAGAAAGCTTCTTTCCAGGTTTCTTCTGAGTATATTTCCTTTTTCACCATAGCCCTCTGTGGGCTTCCAAATATCACTTTGCCAATTCCACAAGAACTGTCTTAGCGAAAGGCTTCTTGAGGGGAAAGCTGTAACTCTGTGAGATGATTTCACAGAACACAAAGAAGTTTCTCAGAAAGCTTCTTTCTCTTTGTTATCGGAGGATATTTCCTTTGGACCTATATTCATCAATGGGATCCGAAATATCTGTTCTCAGATTCCACAGAAATAAGGCTAGCAAAGAGATCCACGAAATACAGATGTAACTCTGTGAGATGAATTAACAGAACACTAAGCAGTTTCTCAGAAAGCTTCTTTCCAGATTTCATCTGAGGATATTTCCTTTTTCACCATAGCCCTCTGTGGGCTTCCAAATATCACTTTGCCAATTCCACAAGAACTGTCTTAGCGAAAGGCTTCTTGAGGGGAAAGCTGTAACTCTGTGAGATGATTTCACAGAACACAAAGAAGTTTCTCAGAAAGCTTCTTTCTCTTTGTTATCGCAGGATATTTCCTTTGGCCCTATAGTCATCAATGGAATCCGAAATACCCGTTCTCAGATTCCACAGAAATAAGGCTAGCAAAGAGATGCACCAAATACACATGTAACTCTGTGAGATGAATTAACAGAACACTAAGCAGTTTCTCAGAAAGCTTCTTTCCAGATTTCATCTGAGGATATTTCCTTTTTCACCATAGCCCTCTGTGGGCTTCCAAATATCACTTTGCCAATTCCACAAGAACTGTCTTAGCGAAAGGCTTCTTGAGGTGAAAGCTGTAACTCTGTGAGATGATTTCACAGAACACAAAGAAGTTTCGCAAAAAGCTTCTTTCTCTTTGTTATCGGAGGATATTTCCTTTGGCCCTATAGTCTTCAATGGGATCCGAAATATCTGTTCTCAGATTCCACAGAAATAAGGCTAGCAAAGAGATGCACCAAATAGACATGTAACTCTATGAGATGAATTAACAGAACACTAAGCAGTTTCTCAGAAAGCTTCTTTCCAGATTTCATCTGAGGATATTTCCTTTTTCACCATAGCCCTCTATGGGCTTCCAAATATCATTTTGCCAATTCCACAAGAACTGTCTTAGCGAAAGGCTTCTTGAGGGCAAAGCTGTAACTCTGTGAGATGATTTCACAGAACACAAAGAAGTTTCTCAGAAAGCTTCTTTCTCTTTGTTATCGGAGGATATTTCCTTTGGCCCTATAGTCATCAATGGGATCCGAAATATCTGTTCTCAGATTCCACAGAAATAAGGCTAGCAAAGAGATCCACGAAATACAGATGTAACTGTGTGAGATGAATTCACAGAACACTAAGCAGTTTCTCAGAAAGCTTCTTTCCAGGTTTCATCTGAGGATATTTCCTTTTTCACCATAGCCCTCTGTGGGCTTCCAAATATCACTTTGCCAATTCCACAAGAACTGTCTTAGCGAAAGGCTTCTTGAGGGGAAAGCTGTAACTCTGTGAGATGATTTCACAGAACACAAAGAAGTTTCTCAGAAAGCTTCTTTCTCTTTGTTATCGGAGGATATTTCCTTTGGCCCTATAGTCTTCAAAGGGATCCGAAATATCTGTTCTCAGATTCCACAGAAATAAGGCTAGCAAAGAGATACATCAAATACACATGTAACTCTGTGAGATGAATTAACAGAACACTAAGCAGTTTCTCAGAAAGCTTCTTTCCAGATTTCATCTGAGGATATTTCCTTTTTCACCATAGCCCTCTGTGGGCTTCCAAATATCACTTTGCCAATTCCACAAGAACTGTCTTAGCGAAAGGCTTCTTGAGGGGAAAGCTGTAACACTGTGAGATGATTTCACAGAACCCAAAGAAGTTTCTCAGAAAGCTTCTTTCTCTTTGTTATCGCAGGATATTTCCTTTGGCCTTATAGTCATCAATGGGATACGAAATATCTGTTCTCAGATTCCACAGAAATAAGGCTAGCAAAGAGATGTACCAAATACACATGTAACTCTGTGAGATGAATTAACAGAACACTAAGCAGTTTCTCAGAAAGCTTCTTTCCAGATTTCATCTGAGGATATTTCCTTTTTCACCATAGCCCTCTATGGGCTTCCAAATATCACTTTGCCAATTCCACAAGAACTGTCTTAGCGAAAGGCTTCTTGAGGGGAAAGCTGTAACTCTGTGAGATGATTTCACAGAACACAAAGAAGTTTCTCAGAAAGCTACTTTCTCTTTGTTATCGGAGGATATTTCCTTTGGCCCTATAGTCATCAATGGGATCCGAAATATCTGTTCTCAGATTCCACAGAAATAAGGCTAGCAAAGAGATCCACGAAATACAGATGTAACTCTGTGAGATGAATTAACAGAACACTAAGCAGTTTCTCAGAAAGCTTCTTTCCAGATTTCATCTGAGGATATTTCCTTTTTCACCATAGCCCTCTGGGGGCTTCCAAATATCACTTTGCCAATTACACAAGAACTGTCTTAGCGAAAGGCTTCTTGAGGGGAAAGCTGTAACTCTGTGAGATGATTTCACAGAACACAAAGAAGTTTCTCAGAAAGCTTCTTTCTCTTTGTTATCGGAGGATATTTCCTTTGGCCCTATAGTCATCAATGGGATCCGAAATATCTGTTCTCAGATTCCACAGAAATAAGGCTAGCAAAGAGATCCACGAAATACAGATGTAACTCTGTGAGATGAATTAACAGAACACTAAGCAGTTTCTCAGAAAGCTTCTTTCCATGTTTCATCTGAGGATATTTCCTTTTTCACCATAGCCCTCTGTGGGCTTCCAAATATCACTTTGCCAATTCCACAAGAACTGTCTTAGCGAAAGGCTTCTTGAGGGGAAAGCTGTAACTCTGTGAGATGATTTCACAGAACACAAAGAAGTTTCTCAGAAAGCTTCTTTCTCTTTGTTATCGGAGGATATTTCCTTTGGCCCTATAGTCATCAATGGGATCCGAAATATCTGTTCTCAGATTCCACAGAAATAAGGCTAGCAAAGAGATCCACGAAATACAGATGTAACTCTGTGAGATGAATTAACAGAACACTAAGCAGTTTCTCAGAAAGCTTCTTTCCAGATTTCATCTGAGGATATTTCCTTTTTCACCATAGCCCTCTGTGGGCTTCCAAGTATCACTTTGCCAATTCCACAAGAACTGTCTTAGCGAAAGGCTTCTTGAGGGGAAAGCTGTAACTCTGTGAGATGATTTCACAGAACACAAAGAAGATTCTCAGAAAGCTTCTTTCTCTTTGATATCGGAGGATATTTCCTTTGGCCTTATAGTCATCAATGGGATCCGAAATATCTGTTCTCAGATTCCACAGAAATAAGGCTAGCAAAGAGGTGCACCAAATACACATGTAACTCTGTGAGATGAATTAACAGAACACTAAGTAGTTTCCCAGAAAGCTTCTTTCCAGATTTCCTGTGAGGATATTTCCTTTTTCACGATAGCCCTCTATGGGCTTCCAAATATCACTTTGCCAATTCCACAAGAACTGTCTTAGCGAAAGGCTTCTTGAGGGGAAAGCTGTAACTCTGTGAGATGAGTTCACAGAACACAAAGAAGTTTCTCAGAAAGCTTCTTTCTCTTTGTTATCGGAGGATATTTCCTTTGGCCCTATAGTCATCAATGGCATCCGAAATATCTGTTCTCAGATTCCACAGAAATAAGGCTAGCAAAAAGATGCACCAAATAGACATCTAACTCTGTGAGATGAATTAACAGAACTCTAAGCAGTTTCTCAGAAAGCTTCTTTCCGGATTTCATCTGAGGATATTTCCTTTTTCACCATAGCCCTCTGTGGGCTTCCAAATATCACTTTGCCAATTCCACAAGAACTGTCTTAGCGAAAGGCTTCTTGAGGGAAATGCTGTAACTCTGTGAGATGATTTCACAGAACACAAAGAAGTTTCTCAGAAAGCTTCTTTCTCTTTGTTATCGGAGGATATTTCCTTTGGCCCTATAGTCATCAATGGGATCCGAAATATCTGTTCTCAGATTCCACAGAAATAAGGCTAGCAAAGAGATGCACCAAATACACATGTAACTCTGTGAGATGAATTAACAGAACACTAAGCAGTTTCTCAGAAAGCTTCTTTCCAGATTTCATCTGAGGATATTTCCTTTTTCACCATAGCCCTCTATGGGCTTCCAAATATCACTTTGCCAATTCCACAAGAACTGTCTTAGCGAAAGGCTTCTTGAGGGGAAAGCTGTAACTCTGTGAGATGATTTCACAGAACACAAAGAAGTTTCTCAGAAAGCTTCTTTCTCTTTGTTATCGGAGGATATTTCCTTTGGCCCTATAGTAATCAATGGGATCCGAAATATCTGTTCTCAGATTCCACAGAAATAAGGCTAGCAAAGAGGTGCACCAAATAGACATCTAACTCTGTATGATGAATTAACAGAACACTAAGCAGTTTCTCAGAAAGCTTCTTTCCAGATTTCATCTGAGGATATTTCCTTTTTCACCATAGCCCTCTGTGGGCTTCCAAATATCACTTTGCCAATTCCACAAGAACTGTCTTAACGAAAGGCTTCTTGAGGGGAAAGCTGTAACACTGTGAGATGATTTCACAGAACCCAAAGAAGTTTCTCAGAAAGCTTCTTTCTCTTTGTTATCGCAGGATATTTCCTTTGGCCCTATAGTCATCAATGGGATACGAAATATCTGTTCTCAGATTCCACAGAAATAAGGCTAGCAAAGAGATGCACCAAATACACATGTAACTCTGTGAGATGAATTAACAGAACTCTAAGCAGTTTCTCAGAAAGCTTCTTTCCAGATTTCATCTGAGGATATTTCCTTTTTCACCATAGCCCTCTATGGGCTTCCAAATATCACTTTGCCAATTCCACAAGAACTGTCTTAGCAAAGGCTTCTTGAGGGGAAAGCTGTAACTCTGTGAGATGATTTCACAGAACACAAAGAAGTTTCTCAGAAAGCTTCTTTCTCTTTGTTATCGGAGGATATTTCCTTTGGCCCTATAGTCTTCAATGGCATCCGAAATATCTGTTCTCAGATTCCACAGAAATAAGGCTAGCAAAGAGATCCACGAAATACAGATGTAACTCTGTGAGATGAATTAACAGAACACTAAGCAGTTTCTCAGAAAGCTTCTTTCCAGGTTTCTTCTGAGTATATTTCCTTTTTCACCATAGCCCTCTGTGGGCTTCCAAATATCACTTTGCCAATTCCACAAGAACTGTCTTAGCGAAAGGCTTCTTGAGGGGAAAGCTGTAACTCTGTGAGATGATTTCACAGAACACAAAGAAGTTTCTCAGAAAGCTTCTTTCTCTTTGTTATCACAGGATATTTCCTTTGGCCCTATAGTCATCAATGGAATCCGAAATACCCGTTCTCAGATTCCACAGAAATAAGGCTAGCAAAGAGATGCACCAAATAGACATGTAACTCTGTGAGATGAATTAACAGAACACTAAGCAGTTTCTCAGAAAGCTTCTTTCCAGATTTCATCTGAGGATATTTCCTTTTTCACCATAGCCCTCTGTGGGCTTCCAAATATCACTTTGCCAATTCCACAAGAACTGTCTTAGCGAAAGGCTTCTTGAGGTGAAAGCTGTAACTCTGTGAGATGATTTCACAGAACACAAAGAAGTTTCGCAAAAAGCTTCTTTCTCTTTGTTATCGGAGGATATTTCCTTTGGCCCTATAGTCTTCAATGGGATCCGAAATATCTGTTCTCAGATTCCACAGAAATAAGGCTAGCAAAGAGATGCACCAAATAGACATGTAACTCTATGAGATGAATTAACAGAACACTAAGCAGTTTCTCAGAAAGCTTCTTTCCAGATTTCATCTGAGGATATTTCCTTTTTCACCATAGCCCTCTATGGGGTTCCAAATATCACTTTGCCAATTCCACAAGAACTGTCTTAGCGAAAGGCTTCTTGAGGGGAAAGCTGTAACTCTGTGAGATGATTTCACAGAACACAAAGAAGTTTCTCAGAAAGCTTCTTTCTCTTTTTTATCGCAGGATATTTCCTTTGGCCCTATAGTCATCAATGGGATCCGAAATATCTGTTCTCAGATTCCACAGAAATAAGGCTAGCAAAGAGATCCACGAAATACAGATGTAACTCTGTGAGATGAATTAACAGAACACTAAGCAGTTTCTCAGAAAGCTTCTTTCCAGGTTGCATCTGAGGATATTTCCTTTTTCACCATAGCCCTCTGTGGGCTTCCAAATATCACTTTGCCAATTCCACAAGAACTGTCTTAGCGAAAGGCTTCTTGAGGGGAAAGCTGTAACTCTGTGAGATGATTTTACGGAACACAAAGAAGTTTCTCAAAAAGCTTCTTTCTCTTTGTTATCGGAAGATTTTTCCTTTGGCCCTATAGTCTTCAATGGGATCCGAAATATCTGTTCTCAGATTCCACAGAAATAAGGCTAGCAAAGAGATGCACCAAATACACATGTAACTCTGTGAGATGAATTAATAGAACACTAAGCAGTTTCCCAGAAAGCTTCTTTCTCTTTGTTATCGGAGGATATTTCCTTTGGCCCTATAGTCTTGAATGGGATGAGGAATATCTGTTCTCAGATTCCACAGAAATAAGGCTAGCAAAGAGATCCACGAAATTCAGATGTAACTCTGTGAGATGAATTAACAGAACACTAAGCAGTTTCTCAGAAAGCTTCTTTCCAGATTTCATCTGAGGATATTTCCTTTTTCACCATAGCCCTCTGGGGCTTCCAAATATCACTTTGCCAGTTCCACAAGAACTGTCTTAGCGAAAGGCTTCTTGAGGGGAAAGCTGTAACTCTGTGAGATGATTTCACAGAACACAAAGAAGTTTCTCAAAAAGCTTCTTTCTCTTTGTTATCGGAGGATATTTCCTTTGGCCCTATAGTCTTCAAAGGGATCCGAAATATCTGTTCTCAGATTCCACAGAAATAAGGCTAGCAAAGAGATGCACCAAATACACATGTAACTCTGTGAGATGAATTAACAGAACACTAAGCAGTTTCCCAGAAAGCTTCTTTCCAGATTTCCTGTGAGGATATTTCCTTTTTCACCATAGCCCTCTATGGGCTTCCAAATATCAGTTTGCCAATTCCACAAGAACTGTCTTAGCGAAAGGCTTCTTGAGGGGAAAGCTGTAACTCTGTGAGATGATATCACAGAACACAAAGAAGTTTCTCAGAAAGCTTCTTTCTCTTTGTTATCGGAGGATATTTCCTTTGGCCCTATAGTCATCAATGGGATCCGAAATACCTGTTCTCAGATTCCACAGAAATAAGGCTAGCAAAGAGATCCACGAAATACAGATGTAACTCTGTGAGATGAATTAACAGAACACTAAGCAGTTTCTCAGAAAGCTTCTTTCCAGGTTTCATCTGAGGATATTTCCTTTTTCACCATAGCCCTCTGAGGGCTTCCAAATATCACTTTGCCAATTCCACAAGAACTGTCTTAGCGAAAGGCTTCTTGAGGGGAAAGCTGTAACTCTGTGAGATGATTTCACAGAACACAAAGAAGTTTCTCAGAAAGCTTCTTTCTCTTTGTTATCGGAGGATATTTCCTTTGGCCCTATAGTAATCAATGGGATCCGAAATATCTGTTCTCAGATTCCACAGAAATAAGGCTAGCAAAGAGATGCACCAAATAGACATCTAACTCTGTATGATGAATTAACAGAACACTAAGCAGTTTCTCAGAAAGCTTCTTTCCAGATTTCATCTGAGGATATTTCCTTTTTCACCATAGCCCTCTGTGGGCTTCCAAATATCACTTTGCCAATTCCACAAGAACTGTCTTAACGAAAGGCTTCTTGAGGGGAAAGCTGTAACACTGTGAGATGATTTCACAGAACCCAAAGAAGTTTCTCAGAAAGCTTCTTTCTCTTTGTTATCGCAGGATATTTCCTTTGGCCCTATAGTCATCAATGGGATACGAAATATCTGTTCTCAGATTCCACAGAAATAAGGCTAGCAAAGAGATGCACCAAATACACATGTAACTCTGTGAGATGAATTAACAGAACTCTAAGCAGTTTCTCAGAAAGCTTCTTTCCAGATTTCATCTGAGGATATTTCCTTTTTCACCATAGCCCTCTATGGGCTTCCAAATATCACTTTGCCAATTCCACAAGAACTGTCTTAGCAAAGGCTTCTTGAGGGGAAAGCTGTAACTCTGTGAGATGATTTCACAGAACACAAAGAAGTTTCTCAGAAAGCTTCTTTCTCTTTGTTATCGGAGGATATTTCCTTTGGCCCTATAGTCATCAATGGGATCCGAAATATCTGTTCTCAGATTCCACAGAAATAAGGCTAGCAAAGAGATCCACGAAATACAGATGTAACTCTGTGAGATGAATAAACAGAACACTAAGCAGTTTCTCAGAAAGCTTCTTTCCAGGTTTCTTCTGAGTATATTTCCTTTTTCACCATAGCCCTCTGTGGGCTTCCAAATATCACTTTGCCAATTCCACAAGAACTGTCTTAGCGAAAGGCTTCTTGAGGGGAAAGCTGTAACTCTGTGAGATGATTTCACAGAACACAAAGAAGTTTCTCAGAAAGCTTCTTTCTCTTTGTTATCGCAGGATATTTCCTTTGGCCCTATAGTCATCAATGGAATCCGAAATACCCGTTCTCAGATTCCACAGAAATAAGGCTAGCAAAGAGATGCACCAAATAGACATGTAACTCTGTGAGATGAATTAACAGAACACTAAGCAGTTTCTCAGAAAGCTTCTTTCCAGATTTCATCTGAGGATATTTCCTTTTTCACCATAGCCCTCTGTGGGCTTCCAAATATCACTTTGCCAATTCCACAAGAACTGTCTTAGCGAAAGGCTTCTTGAGGTGAAAGCTGTAACTCTGTGAGATGATTTCACAGAACACAAAGAAGTTTCGCAAAAAGCTTCTTTCTCTTTGTTATCGGAGGATATTTCCTTTGGCCCTATAGTCTTCAATGGGATCCGAAATATCTGTTCTCAGATTCCACAGAAATAAGGCTAGCAAAGAGATGCACCAAATAGACATGTAACTCTATGAGATGAATTAACAGAACACTAAGCAGTTTCTCAGAAAGCTTCTTTCCAGATTTCATCTGAGGATATTTCCTTTTTCACCATAGCCCTCTATGGGGTTCCAAATATCACTTTGCCAATTCCACAAGAACTGTCTTAGCGAAAGGCTTCTTGAGGGGAAAGCTGTAACTCTGTGAGATGATTTCACAGAACACAAAGAAGTTTCTCAGAAAGCTTCTTTCTCTTTTTTATCGCAGGATATTTCCTTTGGCCCTATAGTCATCAATGGGATCCGAAATATCTGTTCTCAGATTCCACAGAAATAAGGCTAGCAAAGAGATCCACGAAATACAGATGTAACTCTGTGAGATGAATTAACAGAACACTAAGCAGTTTCTCAGAAAGCTTCTTTCCAGGTTGCATCTGAGGATATTTCCTTTTTCACCATAGCCCTCTGTGGGCTTCCAAATATCACTTTGCCAATTCCACAAGAACTGTCTTAGCGAAAGGCTTCTTGAGGGGAAAGCTGTAACTCTGTGAGATGATTTCACGGAACACAAAGAAGTTTCTCAAAAAGCTTCTTTCTCTTTGTTATCGGAAGATTTTTCCTTTGGCCCTATAGTCTTCAATGGGATCCGAAATATCTGTTCTCAGATTCCACAGAAATAAGGCTAGCAAAGAGATGCACCAAATACACATGTAACTCTGTGAGATGAATTAATAGAACACTAAGCAGTTTCCCAGAAAGCTTCTTTCTCTTTGTTATCGGAGGATATTTCCTTTGGCCCTATAGTCTTGAATGGGATGAGGAATATCTGTTCTCAGATTCCACAGAAATAAGGCTAGCAAAGAGATCCACGAAATTCAGATGTAACTCTGTGAGATGAATTAACAGAACACTAAGCAGTTTCTCAGAAAGCTTCTTTCCAGATTTCATCTGAGGATATTTCCTTTTTCACCATAGCCCTCTGGGGCTTCCAAATATCACTTTGCCAGTTCCACAAGAACTGTCTTAGCGAAAGGCTTCTTGAGGGGAAAGCTGTAACTCTGTGAGATGATTTCACAGAACACAAAGAAGTTTCTCAAAAAGCTTCTTTCTCTTTGTTATCGGAGGATATTTCCTTTGGCCCTATAGTCTTCAAAGGGATCCGAAATATCTGTTCTCAGATTCCACAGAAATAAGGCTAGCAAAGAGATGCACCAAATACACATGTAACTCTGTGAGATGAATTAACAGAACACTAAGCAGTTTCCCAGAAAGCTTCTTTCCAGATTTCCTGTGAGGATATTTCCTTTTTCACCATAGCCCTCTATGGGCTTCCAAATATCAGTTTGCCAATTCCACAAGAACTGTCTTAGCGAAAGGCTTCTTGAGGGGAAAGCTGTAACTCTGTGAGATGATATCACAGAACACAAAGAAGTTTCTCAGAAAGCTTCTTTCTCTTTGTTATCGGAGGATATTTCCTTTGGCCCTATAGTCATCAATGGGATCCGAAATACCTGTTCTCAGATTCCACAGAAATAAGGCTAGCAAAGAGATCCACGAAATACAGATGTAACTCTGTGAGATGAATTAACAGAACACTAAGCAGTTTCTCAGAAAGCTTCTTTCCAGGTTTCATCTGAGGATATTTCCTTTTTCACCATAGCCCTCTGAGGGCTTCCAAATATCACTTTGCCAATTCCACAAGAACTGTCTTAGCGAAAGGCTTCTTGAGGGGAAAGCTGTAACTCTGTGAGATGATTTCACAGAACACAAAGAAGTTTCCCAAAAGCTTCTTTCTCTTTGTTATCGGAGGATATTTCCTTTGGCCCTATAGTCTTCAATGGGATCCGAAATATCTGTTCTCAGATTCCACAGAAATAAGGCTAGCAAAGAGATGCACCAAATAGACATGTTACTCTGTGAGATGAATTAACAGAACACTAAGCAGTTTCTCAGAAATCTCCTTTCCAGATTTCCTGTGAGGATATTTCCTTTTTCACCATAGCCCTCTATGGGCTTCCAAATATCACTTTGCCAATTCCACAAGAACTGTCTTAGCGAAAGGCTTCTTGAGGGGAAAGCTGTAACTCTGTGAGATGATTTCACAGAACACAAAGAAGTTTCTCAGAAAGCTTCTTTCTCTTTGTTATCGGAGGATATTTCCTTTTGCCCTATAGTCATCAATGGGATCCGAAATATCTGTTCTCAGATTCCACAGAAATAAGGCTAGCAAAGAGATCCACGAAATACAGATGTAACTCTGTGAGATGAATTAACAGAACACTAAGCAGTTTCTCAGAAAGCTTCTTTCCATGTTTCATCTGAGGATATTTCCTTTTTCACCATAGCCCTCTGTGGGCTTCCAAATATCACTTTGCCAATTCCACAAGAACTGTCTTAGCGAAAGGCTTCTTGAGGGGAAAGCTGTAACTCTGTGAGATGATTTCACGGAACACAAAGAAGTTTCTCAAAAAGCTTCTTTCTCTTTGTTATCGGAGGATTTTTCCTTTGGCCCTATAGTCTTCAATGGGATCCGAAATATCTTTTCTCAGATTCCACAGAAATAAGGCTAGCAAAGAGATGAACCAAATACACATGTAACTCTGTGAGATGAATTAACAGAACACTAAGCAGTTTCCCAGAAAGCTTCTTTCTCTTTGTTATCGAAGGATATTTCCTTTGGCCCTATAGTCTTCAATGGGATGAGGAATATCTGTTCTCAGATTCCACAGAAATAAGGCTAGCAAAGAGATCCACGAAATTCAGATGTAACTCTGTGAGATGAATTAACAGAACACTAAGCAGTTTCTCAGAAAGCTTCTTTCCAGATTTCATCTGAGGATATTTGCTTTTTCACCATAGCCCTCTGTGGCTTCCAAATATCACTTTGCCAGTTCCACAAGAACTGTCTTAGCGAAAGGCTTCTTGAGGGGAAAGCTGTAACTCTGTGAGATGATTTCACAGAACACAAAGAAGTTTCTCAAAAAGCTTCTTTCTCTTTGTTATCGGAGGATATTTCCTTTGGCCCTATAGTCTTCAAAGGGATCCGAAATATCTGTTCTCAGATTCCACAGAAATAAGGCTAGCAAAGGGATGCACCAAATACACATGTAACTCTGTGAGATGAATTAACAGAACACTAAGCAGTTTCCCAGAAAGCTTCTTTCCAGATTTCCTGTGAGGATATTTCCTTTTTCACCATAGCCCTCTATGGGCTTCCAAATATCACTTTGCCAATTCCACAAGAACTGTCTTAGCGAAAGGCTTCTTGAGGGGAAAGCTGTAACTCTGTGAGATGATATCACAGAACACAAAGAAGTTTCTCAGAAAGCTTCTTTCTCTTTGTTATCGGAGGATATTTCCTTTGGCCCTATAGTCTTCAATGGGATCCGAAATATCTGTTCTCAGATTCCACAGAAATAAGGCTAGCAAAGAGATGCACCAAATACACATGTAACTCTGTGAGATGAATTAACAGAACACTAAGCAGTTTCTCAGAAAGCTTCTTTCCAGATTTCATCTGAGGATATTTCCTTTTTCACGATCGCCCTCTATGGGCTTCCAAATATCACTTTGCCAATTCCACAAGAACTGTCTTAGCGAAAGGCTTCTTGAGGGGAAAGCTGTAACTCTGTGAGATAATTTCACAGAACACAAAGAAGTTTCTCAGAAAGCTTTTTTCTCTTTGTTATCGGAGGATATTTCCTTTGGCCCTATAGTCATCAATGGGATCCGAAATATCTGTTCTCAGATTCCACAGAAATAAGGCTAGCAAAGAGATCCACGAAATACACATGTAACTCTGTGAGATGAATTAACAGAACACTAAGCAGTTTCTCAGAAAGCTTCTTTCCAGGTTTCATCTGAGGATATTTCCTTTTTCACCATAGCCCTCTGGGGGTTCCAAATATCACTTTGCCAATTCCACAAGAACTGTCTTAGCGAAAGGCTTCTTGAGGGGAAAGCTGTAACTCTGTGAGATGATTTCACAGAACACAAAGAAGTTTCTCAAAAAGCTTCTTTCTCTTTGTTATCGGAGGATATTTCCTTTGGCCCTATAGTCTTCAATGGGATCCGAAATATCTGTTCTCAGATTCCACAGAAATAAGGCTAGCAAAGAGATGCACCAAATAGACATGTAACTCTGTGAGATGAATTAACAGAACACTAAGCAGTTTCTCAGAAAGCTTCTTTCCAGATTTCATCTGAGGATATTTCCTTTTTCACCATAGCCCTCTATGGGGTTCCAAATATCACTTTGCCAATTCCACAAGAACTGTCTTAGCGAAAGGCTTCTTGAGGTGAAAGCTGTAACTCTGTGAGATGATTTCACAGAACACAAAGAAGTTTCTCAGAAAGCTTCTTTCTCTTTGTTATCGGAGGATATTTCCTTTGACCCTATATTCGTCAAAGGGATCAGAAATATCTGTTCTCAGATTCCACAGAAATAAGGCTACCAAAGATATCCAGGAAATACACATGTAACTCTGTGAGATGAATTAACAGAACACTAAGCAGTTTCTCAGAAAGCTTCTTTCCAGATTTCATCTGAGGATATTTCCTTTTTCACCATAGCCCTCTATGGGCTTCAAATATCACATTGCCAATTCCACAAGAACTGTCTTAGCGAAAGGGTTCTGGAGGGGAAAGCTGTAACTCTGTGAGATGATTTCACAGAACCCAAGGAAGTTTCTCAGAAAGCTTCTTTCTCTTTGTTATCGCAGGATATTTCCTTTAGCCCTATAGTCATCAATGGGATACGAAATATCTGTTCTCAGATTCCACAGAAATAAGGCTAGCAAAGAGATGCACCAAATACACATGTAACTCTGTGAGATGAATTAACAGAACACTAAGCAGTTTCTCAGAAAGCTTCTTTCCAGATTTCATCTGAGGATATTTCCTTTTTCACCATAGCCCTCTATGGGCTTCCAAATATCACTTTGCCAATTCCACAAGAACTGTCTTAGCGAAAGGCTTCTTGAGGGGAAAGCTGTAACTCTGTGAGATGATTTCACAGAACACAAAGAAGTTTCTCAGAAAGCTTCTTTCTCTTTGTTATCCAAGGATATTTCCTTTGGCCCTATAGTCATCAATGGCATCCGAAATATCTGTTCTCAGATTCCACAGAAATAAGGCTAGCAAAGAGATCCACGAAATACAGATGTAACTCTGTGAGATGAATTAACAGAACACTAAGCAGTTTCTCAGAAAGCTTCTTTCCAGGTTTCATCTGAGGATATTTCCTTTTTCACCATAGCCCTCTGTGGGCTTCCAAATATCACTTTGCCAATTCCACAAGAACTGTCTTAGCGATAGGCTTCTTGAGGGGAAAGCTGTAACTCTGTGAGATGATTTCACAGAACACAAAGAAGTTTCTCAGAAAGCTTCTTTCTCTTTGTTATCGGAGGATATTTCCTTTGGCCCTATAGTCATCAATGGGATCCGAAATATCTGTTCTCAGATTCCACAGAAATAAGGCTAGCAAAGAGATCCACGAAATACAGATGTAACTCTGTGAGATGAATTAACAGAACACTAAGCAGTTTCTCAGAAAGCTTCTTTCCAGGTTTCATCTGAGGATATTTCCTTTTTCACCATAGCCCTCTGTGGGCTTCCAAATATCACTTTGCCAATTCCACAAGAACTGTCTTAGCGAAAGGCTTCTTGAGGGGAAAGCTGTAACTCTGTGAGATGATTTCACAGAACACAAAGAAGTTTCTCAAAAAGCTTCTTTCTCTTTGTTATCGGAGGATATTTCCTTTGGCCCTATAGTCTTCAATGGGATCCGAAATATCTGTTCTCAGATTCCACAGAAATAAGGCTAGCAAAGAGATGCATCAAATACACATGTAACTCTGTGAGATGAATTAACAGAACACTAAGCAGTTTCTCAGAAAGCTTCTTTCCAGATTTCATCTGAGGATATTTCCTTTTTCACCATAGCCCTCTGTGGGCTTCCAAATATCACTTTGCCAATTCCACAAGAACTGTCTTAGCGAAAGGCTTCTTGAGGGGAAAGCTGTAACACTGTGAGATGATTTCACAGAACCCAAAGAAGTTTCTCAGAAAGCTTCTTTCTCTTTGTTATCGCAGGATATTTCCTTTGGCCCTATAGTCATCAATGGGATACGAAATATCTGTTCTCATATTCCACAGAAATAAGGCTAGCAAAGAGATGCACCAAATACACATGTAACTCTGTGAGATGAATTAACAGAACACTAAGCAGTTTCTCAGAAAGCTTCTTTCCAGATTTCATCTGAGGATATTTCCTTTTTCACTATAGCCCTCTATGGGCTTCCAAATATCACTTTGCCAATTCCACAAGAACTGTCTTAGCGAAAGGCTTCTTGAGGGGAAAGCTGTAACTCTGTGAGATGATTTCACAGAACACAAAGAAGTTTCTCAGAAAGCTACTTTCTCTTTGTTATCGGAGGATATTTCCTTTGGCCCTATAGTCATCAATGGGATCCGAAATATCTGTTCTCAGATTCCACAGAAATAAGGCTAGCAAAGAGATCCACGAAATACAGATGTAACTCTGTGAGATGAATTAACAGAACACTAAGCAGTTTCTCAGAAAGCTTCTTTCCAGATTTCATCTGAGGATATTTCCTTTTTCACCATAGCCCTCTGGGGGCTTCCAAATATCACTTTGCCAATTCCACAAGAACTGTATTAGCGAAAGGCTTCTTGAGGGGAAAGCTGTAACACTGTGAGATGATTTCACAGAACCCAAAGAAGTCTCTCAGAAAGCTTCTTTCTCTTTGTTATCGCAGGATATTTCCTTTGGCCCTATAGTCATCAATGGGATAGGAAATATCTGTTCTCAGATTCCACAGAAATAAGGCTAGCAAAGAGATGCACCAAATACACATGTAACTCTGTGAGATGAATTAACAGAACACTAAGCAGTTTCTCAGAAAGCTTCTTTCCAGATTTCAACTGAGGATATTTCCTTTTTCACCATAGCCCTCTATGGGCTTCCAAATATCACTTTGCCAATTCCACAAGAACTGTCTTAGCGAAAGGCTTCTTGAGGGGAAAGCTGTAACTCTGTGAGATGATTTCACAGAACACAAAGAAGTTTCTCAGAAAGCTTCTTTCTCTTTGTTATCGGAGGATATTTCCTTTGGCCCTATAGTCATCAATGGGATCCGAAATATCTGTTCTCAGATTCCACAGAAATAAGGCTAGCAAAGAGATCCACGAAATACAGATGTAACTCTGTGAGTTGAATTAACAGAACACTAAGCAGTTTCTCAGAAAGCTTCTTTCCAGATTTCATCTGAGGATATTTCCTTTTTCACCATAGCCCTCTGTGGGCTTCCAAATATCACTTTGCCAATTCCACAAGAACTGTCTTAGCGAAAGTCTTCTTTAGGGGAAAGCTGTAACTCTGTGAGATGATTTCACAGAACACAAAGAAGATTCTCAGAAAGCTTCTTTCTCTTTGATATCGGAGGATATTTCCTTTGGCCCTATAGTCATCAATGGGATCCGAAATATCTGTTCTCAGATTCCACAGAAATAAGGCTAGCAAAGAGATGCACCAAATACACATGTAACTCTGTGAGATGAATTAACAGAACACAAAGCAGTTTCCCAGAAAGCTTCTTTCCAGTTTTCCTGTGAGGATATTTCCTTTTTCACCATAGCCCTCTATGGGCTTCCAAATATCACTTTGCCAATTCCACAAGAACTGTCTTAGCGAAAGGCTTCTTGAGGGGAAAGCTGTAACTCTGTGAGATGATATCACAGAACACAAAGAAGTTTCTCAGAAAGCTTCTTTCTCTTTGTTATCGGAGGATATTTCCTTTGGCCCTATAGTCTTCAATGGGATCCGAAATATCTGTTCTCAGATTCCACAGAAATAAGGCTAGCAAAGAGATGCACCAAATACACATGTAACTCTGTGAGATGAATTAACAGAACACTAAGCAGTTTCTCAGAAAGCTTCTTTCCAGATTTCATCTGAGGATATTTCCTTTTTCACCATAGCCCTCTATGGGGTTCCAAATATCACTTTGCCAATTCCACAAAACTGTCTTAGCGAAAGGCTTCTTGAGGTGAAAGCTGTAACTCTGTGAGATGATTTCACAGAACACAAAGAAGTTTCTCAGAAAGCTTCTTTCTCTTTGTTATCGGAGGATATTTCCTTTGACCCTATATTCGTCAAAGGGATCAGAAATATCTGTTCTCAGATTCCACAGAAATAAGGCTACCAAAGAGATCCAGGAAATACACATGTAACTCTGTGAGATGAATTAACAGAACACTAAGCAGTTTCTCAGAAAGCTTCTTTCCAGATTTCATCTGAGGATATTTCCTTTTTCACCATAGCCCTCTATGGGCTTCAAATATCACATTGCCAATTCCACAAGAACTGTCTTAGCGAAAGGGTTCTGGAGGGGAAAGCTGTAACTCTGTGAGATGATTTCACAGAACCCAAGGAAGTTTCTCAGAAAGCTTCTTTCTCTTTGTTATCGCAGGATATTTCCTTTGGCCCTATAGTCATCAATGGGATACGAAATATCTGTTCTCAGATTCCACAGAAATAAGGCTAGCAAAGAGATGCACCAAATACACATGTAACTCTGTGAGATGAATTAACAGAACACTAAGCAGTTTCTCAGAAAGCTTCTTTCCAGATTTCATCTGAGGATATTTCCTTTTTCACCATAGCCCTCTATGGGCTTCCAAATATCACTTTGCCAATTCCACAAGAACTGTCTTAGCGAAAGGCTTCTTGAGGGGAAAGCTGTAACTCTGTGAGATGATTTCACAGAACACAAAGAAGTTTCTCAGAAAGCTTATTTCTCTTTGTTATCGGAGGATATTTCCTTTGGCCCTATAGTCATCAATGGCATCCGAAATATCTGTTCTCAGATTCCACAGAAATAAGGCTAGCAAACAGATCCACGAAATACAGATGTAACTCTGTGAGATGAATTAACAGAACACTAAGCAGTTTCTCAGAAAGCTTCTTTCCAGGTTTCATCTGAGGATATTTCCTTTTTCACCATAGCCCTCTGTGGGCTTCCAAATATCACTTTGCCAATTCCACAAGAACTGTCTTAGCGATAGGCTTCTTGAGGGGAAAGCTGTAACTCTGTGAGATGATTTCACAGAACCCAAAGAAGTTTCTCAGAAAGCTTCTTTCTCTTTGTTATCGGAGGATATTTCCTTTGGCCCTACAGTCATCAATGGGATCCGAAATATCTGTTCTCAGATTCCACAGAAATAAGGCTAGCAAAGAGATCCACGAAATACAGATGTAACTCTGTGAGATGAATTAACAGAACACTAAGCAGTTTCTCAGAAAGCTTCTTTCCAGGTTTCATCTGGGGATATTTCCTTTTTCACCATAGCCCTCTGTGGGCTTCCAAATATCACTTTGCCAATTCCACAAGAACTGTCTTAGCGAAAGGCTTCTTGAGGGGAAAGCTGTAACTCTGTGAGATGATTTCACAGAACACAAAGAAGTTTCTCAAAAAGCTTCTTTCTCTTTGTTATCGGAGGGTATTTCCTTTGGCCCTATAGTCTTCAATGGGATCCGAAATATCTGTTCTCAGATTCCACAGAAATAAGGCTAGCAAAGAGATGCATCAAATACACATGTAACTCTGTGAGATGAATTAACAGAACACTAAGCAGTTTCTCAGAAAGCTTCTTTCCAGATTTCATCTGAGGATATTTCCTTTTTCACCATAGCCCTCTGTGGGCTTCCAAATATCACTTTGCCAATTCCACAAGAACTGTCTTAGCGAAAGGCTTCTTGAGGGGAAAGCTGTAACACTGTGAGATGATTTCACAGAACCCAAAGAAGTTTCTCAGAAAGCTTCTTTCTCTTTGTTATCGCAGGATATTTCCTTTGGCCCTGTAGTCATCAATGGGATACGAAATATCTGTTCTCAGATTCCACAGAAATAAGGCTAGCAAAGAGATGCACCAAATACACATGTAACTCTGTGAGATGAATTAACAGAACACTAAGCAGTTTCTCAGAAAGCTTCTTTCCAGATTTCATCTGAGGATATTTCCTTTTTCACCATAGCCCTCTATGGGCTTCCAAATATCACTTTGCCAATTCCACAAGAACTGTCTTAGCGAAAGGCTTCTTGAGGGGAAAGCTGTAACTCTGTTAGATGATTTCACAGAACACAAAGAAGTTTCTCAGAAAGCTACTTTCTCTTTGTTATCGGAGGATATTTCCTTTGGCCCTATAGTCATCAATGGGATCCGAAATATCTGTTCTCAGATTCCACAGAAATAAGGCTAGCAAAGAGATCCACGAAATACAGATGTAACTCTGTGAGATGAATTAACAGAACACTAAGCAGTTTCTCAGAAAGCTTCTTTCCAGATTTCATCTGAGGATATTTCCTTTTTCACCATAGCCCTCTGGGGGCTTCCAAATATCACTTTGCCAATTCCACAAGAACTGTCTTAGCGAAAGGCTTCTTGAGGGGAAAGCTGTAACACTGTGAGATGATTTCACAGAACCCAAAGAAGTCTCTCAGAAAGCTTCTTTCTCTTTGTTATCGCAGGATATTTCCTTTGGCCCTATAGTCATCAATGGGATAGGAAATATCTGTTCTCAGATTCCACAGAAATAAGGCTAGCAAAGAGATGCACCAAATACACATGTAACTCTGTGAGATGAATTAACAGAACACTAAGCAGTTTCTCAGAAAGCTTCTTTCCAGATTTCATCTGAGGATATTTCCTTTTTCACCATAGCCCTCTATGGGCTTCCAAATATCACTTTGCCAATTCCACAAGAACTGTCTTAGCGAAAGGCTTCTTGAGGGGAAAGCTGTAACTCTGTGAGATGATTTCACAGAACACAAAGAAGTTTCTCAGAAAGCTTCTTTCTCTTTGTTATCGGAGGATATTTCCTTTGGCCCTATAGTCATCAATGGGATCCGAAATATCTGTTCTCAGATTCCACAGAAATAAGGCTAGCAAAGAGATCCACGAAATACAGATGTAACTCTGTGAGTTGAATTAACAGAACACTAAGCAGTTTCTCAGAAAGCTTCTTTCCAGATTTCATCTGAGGATATTTCCTTTTTCACCATAGCCCTCTGTGGGCTTCCAAATATCACTTTGCCAATTCCACAAGAACTGTCTTAGCGAAAGGCTTCTTTAGGGGAAAGCTGTAACTCTGTGAGATGATTTCACAGAACACAAAGAAGATTCTCAGAAAGCTTCTTTCTCTTTGATATCGGAGGATATTTCCTTTGGCCCTATAGTCATCAATGGGATCCGAAATATCTGTTCTCAGATTCCACAGAAATAAGGCTAGCAAAGAGATGCACCAAATACACATGTAACTCTTTGAGATGAATTAACACAACACAAAGCAGTTTCCCAGAAAGCTTCTTTCCAGATTTCCTGTGAGGATATTTCCTTTTTCACCATAGCCCTCTATGGGCTTCCAAATATCACCTTGCCAATTCCACAAGAACTGTGTTAGCGATAGGCTTCTTGAGGGGAAAGCTGTAACTCTGTGAGATGATTTCACAGAACACAAAGAAGTTTCTCAGAAAGCTTCTTTCTCTTTGTTATCGCAGGATATTTCCTTTGGCCCTATAGTCATCAATGGGATCCGAAATATCTGTTCTCAGATTCCACAGAAATAAGGCTAGCAAAGAGATCCACGAAATACAGATGTAACTCTGTGAGATGAATTAACAGAACACTAAGCAGTTTCTCAGAAAGCTTCTTTCCAGGTTGCATCTGAGGATATTTCCTTTTTCACCATAGCCCTCTGGGGGCTTCCAAATATCACTTTGCCAATTCCACAAGAACTGTCTTAGCGAAAGGCTTCTTGAGGGGAAAGCTGTAACTCTGTGAGATGATTTCACGGAACACAAAGAAGTTTCTCAAAAAGCTTCTTTCTCTTTGTTATCGGAAGATTTTTCCTTTGGCCCTATAGTCTTCAATGGGATCCGAAATATCTGTTCTCAGATTCCACAGAAATAAGGCTAGCAAAGAGATGCACCAAATACACATGTAACTCTGTGAGATGAATTAATAGAACACTAAGCAGTTTCCCAGAAAGCTTCTTTCTCTTTGTTATCGGAGGATATTTCCTTTGGCCCTATAGTCTTGAATGGGATGAGGAATATCTGTTCTCAGATTCCACAGAAATAAGGCTAGCAAAGAGATCCACGAAATTCAGATGTAACTCTGTGAGATGAATTAACAGAACACTAAGCAGTTTCTCAGAAAGCTTCTTTCCAGATTTCATCTGAGGATATTTCCTTTTTCACCATAGCCCTCTGGGGCTTCCAAATATCACTTTGCCAGTTCCACAAGAACTGTCTTAGCGAAAGGCTTCTTGAGGGGAAAGCTGTAACTCTGTGAGATGATTTCACAGAACACAAAGAAGTTCCTCAGAAAGCTTCTTTCTCTTTGTTATCGGAGGATATTTCCTTTGGCCCTATAGTCTTCAAAGGGATCCGAAATATCTGTTCTCAGATTCCACAGAAATAAGGCTAGCAAAGAGATGCACCAAATACACATGTAACTCTGTGAGATGAATTAACAGAACACTAAGCAGTTTCCCAGAAAGCTTCTTTCCAGATTTCCTGTGAGGATATTTCCTTTTTCACCATAGCCCTCTATGGGCTTCCAAATATCAGTTTGCCAATTCCACAAGAACTGTCTTAGCGAAAGGCTTCTTGAGGGGAAAGCTGTAACTCTGTGAGATGATATCACAGAACACAAAGAAGTTTCTCAGAAAGCTTCTTTCTCTTTGTTATCGGAGGATATTTCCTTTGGCCCTATAGTCATCAATGGGATCCGAAATACCTGTTCTCAGATTCCACAGAAATAAGGCTAGCAAAGAGATCCACGAAATACAGATGTAACTCTGTGAGATGAATTAACAGAACACTAAGCAGTTTCTCAGAAAGCTTCTTTCCAGGTTTCATCTGAGGATATTTCCTTTTTCACCATAGCCCTCTGAGGGCTTCCAAATATCACTTTGCCAATTCCACAAGAACTGTCTTAGCGAAAGGCTTCTTGAGGGGAAAGCTGTAACTCTGTGAGATGATTTCACAGAACACAAAGAAGTTTCCCAAAAGCTTCTTTCTCTTTGTTATCGGAGGATATTTCCTTTGGCCCTATAGTCTTCAATGGGATCCGAAATATCTGTTCTCAGATTCCACAGAAATAAGGCTAGCAAAGAGATGCACCAAATAGACATGTAACTCTGTGAGATGAATTAACAGAACACTAAGCAGTTTCTCAGAAATCTTCTTTCCAGATTTCCTGTGAGGATATTTCCTTTTTCACCATAGCCCTCTATGGGCTTCCAAATATCACTTTGCCAATTCCACAAGAACTGTCTTAGCGAAAGGCTTCTTGAGGGGAAAGCTGTAACACTGTTAGATGATTTCACAGAACCCAAAGAAGTTTCTCAGAAAGCTTCTTTCTCTTTGTTATCGGAGGATATTTCCTTTGGCCCTATAGTCATCAATGGGATCCGAAATATCTGTTCTCAGATTCCACAGAAATAAGGCTAGCAAAGAGATCCACGAAATACAGATGTAACTCTGTGAGATGAATTAACAGAACACTAAGCAGTTTCTCAGAAAGCTTCTTTCCATGTTTCATCTGAGGATATTTCCTTTTTCACCATAGCCCTCTGTGGGCTTCCAAATATCACTTTGCCAATTCCACAAGAACTGTCTTAGCGAAAGGCTTCTTGAGGGGAAAGCTGTAACTCTGTGAGATGATTTCACGGAACACAAAGAAGTTTCTCAAAAAGCTTCTTTCTCTTTGTTATCGGAGGATTTTCCTTTGACCCTATAGTCTTCAATGGGATCCGAAATATCTTTTCTCAGATTCCACAGA
This sequence comes from Macaca nemestrina, assembly GCF_043159975.1. Lineage (NCBI taxonomy): Eukaryota > Metazoa > Chordata > Mammalia > Primates > Cercopithecidae > Macaca > Macaca nemestrina. The sequence goes on along the minus strand of NC_092133.1, from coordinate 103,509,789 downwards.
AATAAGGCTAGCAAAGAGATGAACCAAATACACATGTAACTCTGTGAGACGAATTAACAGAACACTAAGCAGTTTCCCAGAAAGCTTCTTTCTCTTTGTTATCGAAGGATATTTCCTTTGGCCCTATAGTCTTGAATGGGATGAGGAATATCTGTTCTCAGATTCCACAGAAATAAGGCTAGCAAAGAGATCCACGAAATTCAGATGTAACTCTGTGAGATGAATTAACAGAACACTAAGCAGTTTCTCAGAAAGCTTCTTTCCAGATTTCATCTGAGGATATTTGCTTTTTCACCATAGCCCTCTGTGGCTTCCAAATATCACTTTGCCAGTTCCACAAGAACTGTCTTAGCGAAAGGCTTCTTGAGGGGAAAGCTGTAACTCTGTGAGATGATTTCACAGAACACAAAGAAGTTTCTCAAAAAGCTTCTTTCTCTTTGTTATCGGAGGATATTTCCTTTGGCCCTATAGTCTTCAAAGGGATCCGAAATATCTGTTCTCAGATTCCACAGAAATAAGGCTAGCAAAGGGATGCACCAAATACACATGTAACTCTGTGAGATGAATTAACAGAACACTAAGCAGTTTCCCAGAAAGCTTCTTTCCAGATATCCTGTGAGGATATTTCCTTTTTCACCATAGCCCTCTATGGGCTTCCAAATATCACTTTGCCAATTCCACAAGAACTGTCTTAGCGAAAGGCTTCTTGAGGGGAAAGCTGTAACTCTGTGAGATGATATCACAGAACACAAAGAAGTTTCTCAGAAAGCTTCTTTCTCTTTGTTATCGGAGGATATTTCCTTTGGCCCTATAGTCTTCAATGGGATCCGAAATATCTGTTCTCAGATTCCACAGAAATAAGGCTAGCAAAGAGATGCACCAAATACACATGTAACTCTGTGAGATGAATTAACAGAACACTAAGCAGTTTCTCAGAAAGCTTCTTTCCAGATTTCATCTGAGGATATTTCCTTTTTCACGATCGCCCTCTATGGGCTTCCAAATATCACTTTGCCAATTCCACAAGAACTGTCTTAGCGAAAGGCTTCTTGAGGGGAAAGCTGTAACTCTGTGAGATGATTTCACAGAACACAAAGAAGTTTCTCAGAAAGCTTCTTTCTCTTTTTTATCGGAGGATATTTCCTTTGGCCCTATAGTCATCAATGGGATCCGAAATATCTGTTCTCAGATTCCACAGAAATAAGGCTCGCAAAGAGATCCACGAAATACAGATGTAACTCTGTGAGATGAATTAACAGAACACTAAGCAGTTTCTCAGAAAGCTTCTTTCCAGGTTTCATCTGAGGATATTTCCTTTTTCACCATAGCCCTCTGTGGGCTTCCAAATATCACTTTGCCAATTCCACAAGAACTGTCTTAGTGAAAGGCTTCTTGAGGGGAAAGCTGTAACTCTGTGAGATGATTTCACAGAACACAAAGAAGTTTCTCAAAAAGCTTCTTTCTCTTTGTTATCGGAGGATATTTCCTTTGGCCCTATAGTCTTCAATGGGATCCGAAATATCTGTTCCCAGATTCCACAGAAATAAGGCTAGCAAAGAGATGCACCAAATAGACATGTAACTCTGTGAGATGAATTAACAGAACACTAAGCAGTTTCTCAGAAAGCTTCTTCCCAGATTTCATCTGAGGATATTTCCTTTTTCACCATAGCCCTCTATGGGCTTCCAAATATCACTTTGCCAATTCCACAAGAACTGTCTTAGCGAAAGGCTTCTTGAGGTGAAAGCTGTAACTCTGTGAGATGATTTCACAGAACACAAAGAAGTTTCTCAGAAAGCTTCTTTCTCTTTGTTATCGGAGGATATTTCCTTTGACCCTATATTCGTCAAAGGGATCAGAAATATCTGTTCTCAGATTCCACAGAAATAAGGCTACCAAAGAGATCCAGGAAATACACATGTAACTCTGTGAGATGAATTAACAGAACACTAAGCAGTTTCTCAGAAAGCTGCTTTCCAGATTTCATCTGAGGATATTTCCTTTTTCACCATAGCCCTCTATGGGCTTCAAATATCACATTGCCAATTCCACAAGAACTGTCTTAGCGAAAGGCTTCTTGACGGGAAAGCTGTAACTCTGTGAGATGATTTCACAGAACCCAAGGAAGTTTCTCAGAAAGCATCTTTCTCTTTGTTATCGCAGGATATTTCCTTTGGCCCTATAGTCATCAATGGGATACGAAATATCTGTTCTCAGATTCCACAGAAATAAGGCTAGCAAAGAGATGCACCAAATACACATGTAACTCTGTGAGATGAATTAACAGAACACTAAGCAGTTTCTCAGAAAGCTTCTTTCCAGATTTCATCTGAGGATATTTCCTTTTTCACCATAGCCCTCTATGGGCTTCCAAATATCACTTTGCCAATTCCACAAGAACTGTCTTAGCGAAAGGCTTCTTGAGGGGAAAGCTGTAACTCTGTGAGATGATTTCACAGAACACAAAGAAGTTTCTCAGAAAGCTTCTTTCTCTTTGATATCGGAGGATATTTCCTTTGGCCCTATAGTCATCAATGGCATCCGAAATATCTGTTCTCAGATTCCACAGAAATAAGGCTAGCAAAGAGATCCACGAAATACAGATGTAACTCTGTGAGATGAATTAACAGAACACTAAGCAGTTTCTCAGAAAGCTTCTTTCCAGGTTTCATCTGAGGATATTTCCTTTTTCACCATAGCCCTCTGTGGGCTTCCAAATATCACTTTGCCAATTCCACAAGAACTGTCTTAGCGAAAGGCTTCTTGAGGGGAAAGCTGTAACTCTGTGAGATGATTTCACAGAACACAAAGAAGTTTCTCAAAAAGCTTCTTTCTCTTTGTTATCGGAGGATATTTCCTTTGGCCCTATAGTCTTCAATGGGATCCGAAATATCTGTTCTCAGATTCCACAGAAATAAGGCTAGCAAAGAGATGCATCAAATACACATGTAACTCTGTGAGATGAATTAACAGAACACTAAGCAGTTTCTCAGAAAGCTTCTTTCCAGATTTCATCTGAGGATATTTCCTTTTTCACCATAGCCCTCCGTGGGCTTCCAAATATCACTTTGCCAATTCCACAAGAACTGTCTTAGCGAAAGGCTTCTTGAGGGGAAAGCTGTAACACTGTGAGATGATTTCACAGAACCCAAAGAAGTTTCTCAGAAAGCTTCTTTCTCTTTGTTATCGCAGGATATTTCCTTTGGCCCTATAGTCATCAATGGGATACGAAATATCTGTTCTCAGATTCCACAGAAATAAGGCTAGCAAAGAGATGCACGAAATACACATGTAACTCTGTGAGATGAATTAACAGAACACTAAGCAGTTTCTCAGAAAGCTTCTTTCCAGATTTCATCTGAGGATATTTCCTTTTTCACCATAGCCCTCTATGGGCTTCCAAATATCACTTTGCCAATTCCACAAGAACTGTCTTAGCGAAAGGCTTCTTGAGGGGAAAGCTGTAACCCTGTGAGATGATTTCACAGAACACAAAGAAGTTTCTCAGAAAGCTACTTTCTCTTTGTTATCGGAGGATATTTCCTTTGGCCCTATAGTCATCAATGGGATCCGAAATATCTGTTCTCAGATTCCACAGAAATAAGGCTAGCAAAGAGATCCACGAAATACAGATGTAACTCTGTGAGATGAATTAACAGAACACTAAGCAGTTTCTCAGAAAGCTTCTTTCCAGATTTCATCTGAGGATATTTCCTTTTTCACCATAGCCCTCTGGGGGCTTCCAAATATCACTTTGCCAATTCCACAAGAACTGTCTTAGCGAAAGGCTTCTTGAGGGGAAAGCTGTAACACTGTGAGATGATTTCACAGAACCCAAAGAAGTCTCTCAGAAAGCTTCTTTCTCTTTGTTATCGCAGGATATTTCCTTTGGCCCTATAGTCATCAATGGGATAGGAAATATCTGTTCTCAGATTCCACAGAAATAAGGCTAGCAAAGAGATGCACCAAATACACATGTAACTCTGTGAGATGAATTAACAGAACACTAAGCAGTTTCTCAGAAAGCTTCTTTCCAGATTTCATCTGAGGATATTTCCTTTTTCACCATAGCCCTCTATGGGCTTCCAAATATCACTTTGCCAATTCCACAAGAACTGTCTTAGCGAAAGGCTTCTTGAGGGGAAAGCTGTAACTCTGTGAGATGATTTCACAGAACACAAAGAAGTTTCTCAGAAAGCTTCTTTCTCTTTGATATCGGAGGATATTTCCTTTGGCCCTATAGTCATCAATGGGATCCGAAATATCTGTTCTCAGATTCCACAGAAATAAGGCTAGCAAAGAGATCCACGAAATACAGATGTAACTCTGTGAGATGAATTAACAGAACACTAAGCAGTTTCTCAGAAAGCTTCTTTCCAGATTTCATCTGAGGATATTTCCTTTTTCACCATAGCCCTCTGTGGGCTTCCAAATATCACTTTGCCAATTCCACAAGAACTGTCTTAGCGAAAGGCTTCTTTAGGGGAAAGCTGTAACTCTGTGAGATGATTTCACAGAACACAAAGAAGATTCTCAGAAAGCTTCTTTCTCTTTGATATCGGAGGATATTTCCTTTGGCCCTATAGTCATCAATGGGATCCGAAATATCTGTTCTCAGATTCCACAGAAATAAGGCTAGCAAAGAGATGCACCAAATACACATGCAACTCTGTGAGATGAATTAACAGAACACAAAGCAGTTTCCCAGAAAGCTTCTTTCCAGATTTCCTGTGAGGATATTTCCTTTTTCACCATAGCCCTCTATGGGCTTCCAAATATCACTTTGCCAATTCCACAAGAACTGTCTTAGCGAAAGGCTTCTTGAGGGGAAAGCTGTAACTCTGTGAGATGATATCACAGAACACAAAGAAGTTTCTCAGAAAGCTTCTTTCTCTTTGTTATCGGAGGATATTTCCTTTGGCCCTATAGTCTTCAATGGGATCCGAAATATCTGTTCTCAGATTCCACAGAAATAAGGCTAGCAAAGAGATGCACCAAATACAGATGTAACTCTGTGAGATGAATTAACAGAACACTAAGCAGTTTCTCAGAAAGCTTCTTTCCAGATTTCATCTGAGGATATTTCCTTTTTCACCATAGCCCTCTATGGGCTTCCAAATATCAATTTGCCAATTCCACAAGAACTGTCTTAGCGAAAGGCTTCTTGAAGGGAAAGCTGTAACTCTGTGAGATGATTTCACAGAACACAAAGAAGTTTCTCAGAAAGCTTCTTTCTCTTTGTTATCGGAGGATATTTCCTTTGGCTCTATAGTCATCAATGGGATCCGAAATATCTGTTCTCAGATTCCACAGAAATAAGGCTAGCAAAGAGATGCACCAAATACACATGTAACTTTGTGAGATGAATTAACAGAACACTAAGCAGTTTCTCAGAAAGCTTCTCTCCAGATTTCATCTGAGGATATTTCCTTTTTCACCATAGCCCTCTGTGGGCTTCCAAATATCACTTTGCCAATTCCACAGGAACTGTCTTAGCGAAAGGCTTCTTGAGGGGAAAGCTGTAACACTGTGAGATGATTTCACAGAACCCAAAGAAGTTTCTCAGAAAGCTTCTTTCTCTTTGTTATCGCAGGATTTTTCCTTTGGCCCTATAGTCATCAATGGGATACGAAATATCTGTTCTCAGATTCCACAGAAATAAGGCTAGCAAAGAGATGCACCAAATACACATGTAACTCTGTGAGATGAATTAACAGAACACTAAGCAGTTTCTCAGAAAGCTTCTTTCCAGATTTCATCTGAGGATATTTCCTTTTTCACCATAGCCCTCTATGGGGTTCCAAATATCACTTTGCCAATTCCACAAGAACTGTCTTAGCGAAAGGCTTCTTGAGGTGAAAGCTGTAACTCTGTGAGATGATTTCACAGAACACAAAGAAGTTTCTCAGAAAGCTTCTTTCTCTTTGTTATCGGAGGATATTTCCTTTGACCCTATATTCGTCAAAGGGATCAGAAATATCTGTTCTCAGATTCCACAGAAATAAGGCTACCAAAGAGATCCAGGAAATACACATGTAACTCTGTGAGATGAATTAACAGAACACTAAGCAGTTTCTCAGAAAGCTTCTTTCCAGATTTCATCTGAGGATATTTCCTTTTTCACCATAGCCCTCTATGGGCTTCAAATATCACATTGCCAATTCCACAAGAACTGTCTTAGCGAAAGGGTTCTGGAGGGGAAAGCTGTAACTCTGTGAGATGATTTCACAGAACCCAAGGAAGTTTCTCAGAAAGCTTCTTTCTCTTTGTTATCGCAGGATATTTCCTTTGGCCCTATAGTCATCAATGGGATACGAAATATCTGTTCTCAGATTCCACAGAAATAAGGCTAGCAAAGAGATGCACCAAATACACATGTAACTCTGTGAGATGAATTAACAGAACACTAAGCAGTTTCTCAGAAAGCTTCTTTCCAGATTTCATCTGAGGATATTTCCTTTTTCACCATAGCCCTCTATGGGCTTCCAAATATCACTTTGCCAATTCCACAAGAACTGTCTTAGCGAAAGGCTTCTTGAGGGGAAAGCTGTAACTCTGTGAGATGATTTCACAGAACACAAAGAAGTTTCTCAGAAAGCTTCTTTCTCTTTGTTATCGGAGGATATTTCCTTTGGCCCTATAGTCATCAATGGCATCCGAAATATCTGTTCTCAGATTCCACAGAAATAAGGCTAGCAAACAGATCCACGAAACACAGATGTAACTCTGTGAGATGAATTAACAGAACACTAAGCAGTTTCTCAGAAAGCTTCTTTCCAGGTTTCATCTGAGGATATTTCCTTTTTCACCATAGCCCTCTGAGGGCTTCCAAATATCACTTTGCCAATTCCACAAGAACTGTCTTAGCGATAGGCTTCTTGAGGGGAAAGCTGTAACTCTGTGAGATGATTTCACAGAACACAAAGAAGTTTCTCAGAAAGCTTCTTTCTCTTTGTTATCGGAGGATATTTCCTTTGGCCCTACAGTCATCAATGGGATCCGAAATATCTGTTCTCAGATTCCACAGAAATAAGGCTAGCAAAGAGATCCACGAAATACAGATGTAACTCTCTGAGATGAATTAACAGAACACTAAGCAGTTTCTCAGAAAGCTTCTTTCCAGATATCATCTGGGGATATTTCCTTTTTCACCATAGCCCTCTGTGGGCTTCCAAATATCACTTTGCCAATTCCCCAAGAACTGTCTTAGCGAAAGGCTTCTTGAGGGGAAAGCTGTAACTCTGTGAGATGATTTCACAGAACCCAAAGAAGTTTCGCAGAAAGCTTCTTTCTCTTTGTTATCGCAGGATGTTTCCTTTGGCCCTATAGTCATCAATGGGATCTGAAATATCTATTCTCAGATTCCACAGCAATAAGGCTAGCAAAGAGATGCACCAAATACACATGTAACTCTGTGAGATGAATTAACAGAACACTAAGCAGTTTCTCAGAAAGCTTCTTTCCAGATTTCATCTGAGGATATTTCCTTTTTCACCATAGCCCTCTGTGGGCTTCCAAATATCACTTTGCCAATTCCACAAGAACTGTCTTAGCGAAAGGCTTCTTGAGGGGAAAGCTGTAACTCTGTGAGATGATTTCACAGTACACAAAGAAGATTCTCAGAAAGCTTCTTTCTCTTTGATATCGGAGGATATTTCCTTCGGCCTTATAGTCATCAATGGGATCCGAAATATCTGTTCTCAGATTCCACAGAAATAAGGCTAGCAAAGAGATGCACCAAATACACATGTAACTCTGTGAGATGAATTAACAGAACACTAAGTAGTTTCCCAGAAAGCTTCTTTCCAGATTTCCTGTGAGGATATTTCCTTTTTCACCATAGCCCTCTATGGGCTTCCAAATATCACTTTGAAAATTCCACAAGAACTGTCTTAGCGAAAGGCTTCTTGAGGGGAAAGCTGTAACTCTGTGAGATGATATCACAGAACACAAAGAAGTTTCTCAGAAAGCTTCTTTCTCTTTGTTATCGGAGGATATTTCCTTTGGCCCTATAGTCATCAATGGGATCCGAAATATCTGTTCTCAGATTCCACAGAAATAAGGCTAGCAAAGAGATGCACCAAATACACATGTAACTCTGTGAGATGAATTAACAGAACACTAAGCAGTTTCTCAGAAAGCTTCTTTCCAGATTTCATCTGAGGATATTTCCTTTTTCACCATAGCCCTCTATGGGCTTCCAAATATCAATTTGCCAATTCCACAAGAACTGTCTTAGAGAAAGGCTTCTTGAGGGGAAAGCTGTAACTCTGTGAGATGATTTCACAGAACACAAAGAAGTTTCTCAGAAAGCTTCTTTCTCTTTGTTATCGGAGGATATTTCCTTTGGCCCTATAGTCATCAATGGGATACGAAATATCTGTTTTCAGATTCCACAGAAATAAGGCTAGCAAAGAGATCCACGAAATACAGATGTAACTCTGTGAGATGAATTAACAGAACACTAAGCAGTTTCTCAGAAAGCTTCTTTCCAGATTTCCTGTGAGGATATTTCCTTTTTCACCATAGCCCTCTATGGGCTTCCAAATATCACTTTGCCAATTCCACAAGAACTGCCTTAGCGAAAGGCTTCTTGAGGGGAAAGCTGTAACTCTGTGAGATGATATCACAGAACACAAAGAAGTTTCTCAGAAAGCTTCTTTCTCTTTGTTATCGGAGGATATTTCCTTTGGCCCTATAGTCTTCCATGGGATCCGAAATATCTGTTCTCAGATTCCCCAGAAATAAGGCTAGCAAAGAGATGCACCAAATACACATGTAACTCTGTGAGATGAATTAACAGAACACTAAGCAGTTTCTCAGAAAGCTTCTATCCAGATTTCATCTGAGGATATTTCCTTTTTCACCATAGCCCTCTATGGGCTTCCAAATATCACTTTGCCAATTCCACAAGAACTGTCTTAGCGAAAGGCTTCTTGAAGGGAAAGCTGTAACTCTGTGAGATGATTTCACAGAACACAAAGAAGTTTCTCAGAAAGCTTCTTTCTCTTTGTTATCGGAGGATATTTCCTTTGGCCCTATAGTCATCAATGGGATCCGAAATATCTGTTCTCAGATTCCACAGAAATAAGGCTAGCAAAGAGATCCACGAAATACAGATGTAACTCTGTGAGATGAATTAACAGAACACTAAGCCGTTTCTCAGAAAGCTTCTTTCCAGATATCATCTGAGGATATTTCCTTTTTCACCATAGCCCTCTGTGGGCTTCCAAATATCACTTTGCCAATTCCACAAGAACTGTCTTAGCGAAAGGCTTCTTGAGGGGAAAGCTGTAACTCTGTGAGATGATTTCACAGAACACAAAGAAGTTTCTCAGAAAGCTTCTTTCTCTTTGTTATCGGAGGATATTTCCTTTGGCCCTATAGTCATCAATGGGATCCGAAATATCTGTTCTCAGATTCCACAGAAATAAGGCTAGCAAAGAGATCCACGAAATACAGATGTAACTCTGTGAGATGAATTAACAGAACACTAAGCAGTTTCTCAGAAAGCTTCTTTCCAGATTTCATCTGAGGATATTTCCTTTTTCACCATAGCCCTCTGTGGGCTTCCAAATATCACTTTGCCAATTCCACAAGAACTGTCTTAGCGAAAGGCTTCTTGAGGGGAAAGCTGTAACTCTGTGAGATGATTTCACAGAACACAAAGAAGATTCTCAGAAAGCTTCTTTCTCTTTGATATCGGAGGATATTTCCTTTGGCCTTATAGTCATCAATGGGATCCGAAACATCTGTTCTCAGATTCCACAGAAATAAGGCTAGCAAAGAGGTGCACCAAATACACATGTAACTCTGTGAGATGAATTAACAGAACACTAAGTAGTTTCCCAGAAAGCTTCTTTCCAGATTTCCTGTGAGGATATTTCCTTTTTCACCATAGCCCTCTATGGGCTTCCAAATATCACTTTGCCAATTCCACAAGAACTGTCTTAGCGAAAGGCTTCTTGAGGGGAAAGCTGTAACTCTGTGAGATGATATCACAGAACACAAAGAAGTTTCTCAGAAAGCTTCTTTCTCTTTGTTATCGGAGGATATTTCCTTTGGCCCTATAGTCTTCAATGGGATCCGAAATATCTGTTCTCAGATTCCACAGAAATAAGGCTAGCAAAGAGATGCACCAAATACACATGTAACTCTGTGAGATGAATTAACAGAACACTAAGCAGTTTCTCAGAAAGCTTCTTTCCAGATTTCATCTGAGGATATTTCCTTTTTCACAATAGCCCTCTATGGTCTTCCAAATATCACTTTGCCAATTCCACAAGAACTGTCTTAGCGAAAGGCTTCTTGAGGGGAAAGATGTAACTCTGTGAGATGATTTCACAGAACACAAAGAAGTTTCTCAGAAAGCTTCTTTCTCTTTGTTATCGGAGGATATTTCCTTTGGCCCTATAGTCATCAATGGGATCCGAAATATCTGTTCTCAGATTCCACAGAAATAAGGCTAGCAAAGAGATCCACGAAATACAGATGTAACTCTGTGAGATGAATTAACAGAACACTAAGCAGTGTCTCAGAAAGCTTCTTTCCAGATTTCATCTGGGGATATTTCCTTTTTCACCATAGCCCTCTGTGGGCTTCCAAATATCACTTTGCCAATTCCACAAGAACTGTCTTAGCGAAAGGCTTCTTGAGGGGAAAGCTGTAACTCTGTGAGATGATTTCACAGAACACAAAGAAGTTTCTCAGAAAGCTTCTTTCTCTTTGTTATCGCAGGATATTTCCTTTGGCCCTATAGTCATCAATGGGATCCGAAATATCTGTTCTCAGATTCCACAGAAATAAGGCTAGCAAAGAGATGCACCAAATACACATGTAACTCTGTGAGATGAATTAACAGAACACTAAGCAGTTTCTCAGAAAGCATCTTTCCAGATTTCATCTGAGGATATTTCCTTTTTCACCATAGCCCTCTATGGGCTTCCAAATATCACTTTGCCAATTCCACAAGAACTGTCTTAGCGAAAGGCTTCTTGAGGGGAAAACTGTAACTCTGTGAGATGATTTCACAGAACACAAAGAAGTTTCTCAGAAAGCTTCTTTCTCTTTGTTATCGCAGGATATTTGCTTTGGCCGTATAGTCATCAATGGGATCCGAAACATCTGTTCTCAGATTCCACAGAAATAAGGCTAGCAAAGAGATGCACCAAATACACATGTAACTCTGTGAGATGAATTAAGAGAACACTAAGCAGTTTCTCAGAAAGCTTCTTTCCAGATTTCATCTGAGGATATTTCCTTTTTCACCATAGCCCTCTATGGGCTTCCAAATATCAATTTGCCAATTCCGCAAGAACTGTCTTAGCGAAAGGCTTCTTGAGGGGAAAGCTGTAACTCTGTGAGATGATTTCACAGAACACAAAGAAGTTTCTCAGAAAGCTTCTTTCTCTTTGTTATCGGAGGATATTTCCTTTGGCCCTATAGTCATCAATGGGATCCGAAATATCTGTTCTCAGATTCCACAGAAATAAGGCTAGCAAAGAGATCCACGAAATACAGATGTAACTCTGTGAGATGAATTAACAGAACACTAAGCAGATTCTCAGAAAGCTTCTTTCCAGGTTTCATCTGAGGATATTTCCTTTTTCACCGTAGCCCTCTGTGGGCTTCCAAATATCACTTTGCCAATTCCACAAGAACTGTCTTAGCGAAAGGCTTCTTGAGGGGAAAGCTGTAACTCTGTGAGATGATTTCACAGAACACAAAGAAGTTTCTCAGAAAGCTTCTTTCTCTTTGTTATCGGAGGATATTTCCTTTGGCCCTATAGTCATCAATGGGATCCGAAATATCTGTTCTCAGATTCCACAGAAATAAGGCTAGCAAAGAGATCCACGAAATACAGATGTAACTCTCTGAGATGAATTAACAGAACACTAAGCAGTTTCTCAGAAAGCTTCTTTCCAGATATCATCTGTGGATATTTCCTTTTTCACCATAGCCCTCTGTGGGCTTCCAAATATCACTTTGCCAATTCCCCAAGAACTGTCTTAGCGAAAGGCTTCTTGAGGGGAAAGCTGTAACTCTGTGAGATGATTTCACAGAACCCAAAGAAGTTTCTCAGAAAGCTTCTTTCTCTTTGTTATCGCAGGATATTTCCTTTGGCCCTATAGTCATCAATGGGATCCGAAATATCTATTCTCAGATTCCACAGCAATAAGGCTAGCAAAGAGATGCACCAAATACACATGTAACTCTGTGAGATGAATTAACAGAACACTAAGCAGTTTCTCAGAAAGCTTCTTTCCAGATTTCATCTGAGGATATTTCCTTTTTCACCATAGCCCTCTGTGGGCTTCCAAATATCACTTTGCCAATTCCACAAGAACTGTCTTAGCGAAAGGCTTCTTGAGGGGAAAGCTGTAACTCTGTGAGATGATTTCACAGAACACAAAGAAGATTCTCAGAAAGCTTCTTTCTCTTTGATATCGGAGGATATTTCCTTCGGCCTTATAGTCATCAATGGGATCCGAAATATCTGTTCTCAGATTCCACAGAAATAAGGCTAGCAAAGAGATGCACCAAATACACATGTAACTCTGTGAGATGAATTAACAGAACACTAAGTAGTTTCCCAGAAAGCTTCTTTCCAGATTTCCTGTGAGGATATTTCCTTTTTCACCATAGCCCTCTATGGGCTTCCAAATATCACTTTGCCAATTCCACAAGAACTGTCTTAGCGAAAGGCTTCTTGAGGGGAAAGCTGTAACTCTGTGAGATGATATCACAGAACACAAAGAAGTTTCTCAGAAAGCTTCTTTCTCTTTGTTATCGGAGGATATTTCCTTTGGCCCTATAGTCATCAATGGGATCCGAAATATCTGTTCTCAGATTCCACAGAAATAAGGCTAGCAAAGAGATCCACGAAATACAGATGTAACTCTCTGAGATGAATTAACAGAACACTAAGCAGTTTCTCAGAAAGCTTCTTTCCAGATATCATCTGGGGATATTTCCTTTTTCACCATAGCCCTCTGTGGGCTTCCAAATATCACTTTGCCAATTCCACAAGAACTGTCTTAGCGAAAGGCTTCTTGAGGGGAAAGCTGTAACTCTGTGAGATGATTTCACAGAACACAAAGAAGTTTCTCAGAAAGCTTCTTTCTCTTTGTTATCGCAGGATATTTCCTTTGGCCCTATAGTCATCAATGGGATCCGAAATATCTATTCTCAGATTCCACAGCAATAAGGCTACCAAAGAGATGCACCAAATACACATGTAACTCTGTGAGATGAATTAACAGAACACTAAGCAGTTTCTCAGAAAGCTTCTTTCCAGATTTCATCTGAGGATATTTCCTTTTTCACCATAGCCCTCTGTGGGCTTCCAAATATCACTTTGCCAATTCCACAAGAACTGTCTTAGCGAAAGGCTTCTTGAGGGGAAAGCTGTAACTCTGTGAGATGATTTCACAGAACACAAAGAAGATTCTCAGAAAGCTTCTTTCTCTTTGATATCGGAGGATATTTCCTTCGGCCTTATAGTCATCAATGGGATCCGAAATATCTGTTCTCAGATTCCACAGAAATAAGGCTAGCAAAGAGATGCACCAAATACACATGTAACTCTGTGAGATGAATTAACAGAACACTAAGTAGTTTCCCAGAAAGCTTCTTTCCAGATTTCCTGTGAGGATATTTCCTTTTTCACCATAGCCCTCTATGGGCTTCCAAATATCACTTTGCCAATTCCACAAGAACTGTCTTAGCGAAAGGCTTCTTGAGGGGAAAGCTGTAAATCTGTGAGATGATATCACAGAACACAAAGAAGTTTCTCAGAAAGCTTCTTTCTCTTTGTTATCGGAGGATATTTCCTTTGGCCCTATAGTCTTCAATGGGATCCGAAATATCTGTTTTCAGATTCCACAGAAATAAGGCTAGCAAAGAGATGCACCAAATACACATGTAACTCTGTGAGATGAATTAACAGAACACTAAGCAGTTTCTCAGAAAGCTTCTTTCCAGATTTCATCTGAGGATATTTCCTTTTTCACCATAGCCCTCTATGGGCTTCCAAATATCACTTTGCCAATTCCACAAGAACTGTCTTAGAGAAAGGCTTCTTGAGGGGAAAGCTGTAACTCTGTGAGATGATTTCACAGAACACAAAGAAGTTTCTCAGAAAGCTTCTTTCTCTTTGTTATCGGAGGATATTTCCTTTGGCCCTATAGTCATCAATGGGATACGAAATATCTGTTTTCAGATTCCACAGAAATAAGGCTAGCAAAGAGATCCACGAAATACAGATGTAACTCTGTGAGATGAATTAACAGAACACTAAGCAGTTTCTCAGAAAGCTTCTTTCCAGATTTCCTGTGAGGATATTTCCTTTTTCACCATAGCCCTCTATGGGCTTCCAAATATCACTTTGCCAATTCCACAAGAACTGTCTTAGCGAAAGGCTTCTTGAGGGGAAAGCTGTAACTCTGTGAGATGATATCACAGAACACAAAGAAGTTTCTCAGAAAGCTTCTTTCTCTTTGTTATCGGAGGATATTTCCTTTGGCCCTATAGTCTTCAATGGGATCCGAAATATCTGTTCTCAGATTCCACAGAAATAAGGCTAGCAAAGAGATGCACCAAATACACATGTAACTCTGTGAGATGAATTAACAGAACACTAAGCAGTTTCTCAGAAAGCTTCTTTCCAGATTTCATCTGAGGATATTTCCTTTTTCACCATAGCCCTCTATGGGCTTCCAAATATCAATTTGCCAATTCCACAAGAACTGTCTTAGCGAAAGGCTTCTTGAAGGGAAAGCTGTAACTCTGTGAGATGATTTCACAGAACACAAAGAAGTTTCTCAGAAAGCTTCTTTCTCTTTGTTATCGGAGGATATTTCCTTTGGCTCTATAGTCATCAATGGGATCCGAAATATCTGTTCTCAGATTCCACAGAAATAAGGCTAGCAAAGAGATCCACGATATACAGATGTAACTCTGTGAGATGAATTAACAGAACACTAAGCAGTTTCTCAGAAAGCTTTTTTCCAGGTTTCATCTGAGGATATTTCCTTTTTCACCATAGCCCTCTGTGGGCTTCCAAATATCACTTTGCCAATTCCACAAGAACTGTCTTAGCGAAAGGCTTCTTGAGGGGAAAGCTGTAACTCTGTGAGATGATTTCACAGAACACAAAGAAGTTTCTCAAAAAGCTTCTTTCTCTTTGTTATCGGAGGATATTTCCTTTGGCCCTATAGTCTTCAATGGGATCCGAAATATCTGTTCTCAGATTCCACAGAAATAAGGCTAGCAAAGGGATGCACCAAATACACATGTAACTCTGTGAGATGAATTAACAGAACACTAAGCAGTTTCTCAGAAAGCTTCTTTCCAGATTTCATCTGAGGATATTTCCTTTTTCACCATAGCCCTCTGTGGGCTTCCAAATATCACTTTGCCAATTCCACAAGAACTGTCTTAGCGAAAGGCTTCTTGAGGGGAAAGCTGTAACTCTGTGAGATGATTTCACAGAACACAAAGAAGTTTCTCAGAAAGCTTCTTTCTCTTTGTTATCGGAGGATATTTCCTTTGGCCCTATAGTCATCAATGGGATCCGAAATATCTGTTCTCAGATTCCACAGAAATAAGGCTAGCAAAGAGATGCACCAAATACACATGTAACTCTGTGAGATGAATTAGCAGAACACAAAGCAGTTTCCCAGAAAGCTTCTTTCCAGATTTCCTGTGAGGATATTTCCTTTTTCACCATAGCCCTCTATGGGCTTCCAAATATCACTTTGCCAATTCCACAAGAACTGTCTTAGCGAAAGGCTTCTTGAGGGGAAAGCTGTAACTCTGTGAGATGATATCACAGAACACAAAGAAGTTTCTCAGAAAGCTTCTTTCTCTTTGTTATCGGAGGATATTTCCTTTGGCCCTATAGTCATCAATGGGATGCGAAATATCTGTTCTCAGATTCCACAGAAATAAGGCTAGCAAAGAGATCCACGAAATACAGATGTAACTCTCTGAGATGAATTAACAGAACACTAAGCAGTTTCTCAGAAAGCTTCTTTCCAGATATCATCTGGGGATATTTCCTTTTTCACCATAGCCCTCTGTGGGCTTCCAAATATCACTTTGCCAATTCCCCAAGAACTGTCTTAGCGAAAGGCTTCTTGAGGGGAAAGCTGTAACTCTGTGAGATGATTTCACAGAACCCAAAGAAGTTTCTCAGAAAGCTTCTTTCTCTTTGTTATCGCAGGATGTTTCCTTTGGCCCTATAGTCATCAATGGGATCTGAAATATCTATTCTCAGATTCCACAGCAATAAGGCTAGCAAAGAGATGCACCAAATACACATGTAACTCTGTGAGATGAATTAACAGAACACTAAGCAGTTTCTCAGAAAGCTTCTTTCCAGATTTCATCTGAGGATATTTCCTTTTTCACCATAGCCCTCTGTGGGCTTCCAAATATCACTTTGCCAATTCCACAAGAACTGTCTTAGCGAAAGGCTTCTTGAGGGGAAAGCTGTAACTCTGTGAGATGATTTCACAGTACACAAAGAAGATTCTCAGAAAGCTTCTTTCTCTTTGATATCGGAGGATATTTCCTTCGGCCTTATAGTCATCAATGGGATCCGAAATATCTGTTCTCAGATTCCACAGAAATAAGGCTAGCAAAGAGATGCACCAAATACACATGTAACTCTGTGAGATGAATTAACAGAACACTAAGTAGTTTCCCAGAAAGCTTCTTTCCAGATTTCCTGTGAGGATATTTCCTTTTTCACCATAGCCCTCTATGGGCTTCCAAATATCACTTTGCCAATTCCACAAGAACTGTCTTAGCGAAAGGCTTCTTGAGGGGAAAGCTGTAACTCTGTGAGATGATATCACAGAACACAAAGAAGTTTCTCAGAAAGCTTCTTTCTCTTTGTTATCGGAGGATATTTCCTTTGGCCCTATAGTCATCAATGGGATCCGAAATATCTGTTCTCAGATTCCACAGAAATAAGGCTAGCAAAGAGATGCACCAAATACACATGTAACTCTGTGAGATGAATTAACAGAACACTAAGCAGTTTCTCAGAAAGCTTCTTTCCAGATTTCATCTGAGGATATTTCCTTTTTCACCATAGCCCTCTATGGGCTTCCAAATATCAATTTGCCAATTCCCCAAGAACTGTCTTAGCGAAAGGCTTCTTGAAGGGAAAGCTGTAACTCTGTGAGATGATTTCACAGAACACAAAGAAGTTTCTCAGAAAGCTTCTTTCTCTTTGTTATCGGAGGATATTTCCTTTGGCCCTATAGTCATCAATGGGATCCGAAATATCTGTTCTCAGATTCCACAGAAATAAGGCTAGCAAAGAGATCCACGAAATACAGATGTAACTCTGTGAGATGAATTAACAGAACACTAAGCAGTTTCTCAGAAAGCTTCTTTCCAGATATCATCTGAGGATATTTCCTTTTTCACCATAGCCCTCTGTGGGCTTCCAAATATCACTTTGCCAATTCCACAAGAACTGTCTTAGCGAAAGGCTTCTTGAGGGGAAAGCTGTAACTCTGTGAGATGATTTCACAGAACACAAAGAAGTTTCTCAGAAAGCTTCTTTCTCTTTGTTATCGGAGGATATTTCCTTTGGCCCTATAGTCTTCAATGGGATCCGAAATATCTGTTCTCAGATTCCACAGAAATAAGGCTAGCAAAGAGATGCACCAAATACACATGTAACTCTGTGAGATGAATTAACAGAACACTAAGCAGTTTCTCAGAAAGCTTCTTTCCAGATTTCATCTGAGGATATTTCCTTTTTCACCATTGCCCTCTATGGGCTTCCAAATATCACTTTGCCAATTCCACAAGAACTGTCTTAGCGAAAGGCTTCTTGAGGGGAAAGATGTAACTCTGTGAGATGATTTCACAGAACACAAAGAAGTTTCTCAGAAAGCTTCTTTCTCTTTGTTATCGGAGGATATTTCCTTTGGCCCTATAGTCATCAATGGGATCCGAAATATCTGTTCTCAGATTCCACAGAAATAAGGCTAGCAAAGAGATCCACGAAATACAGATGTAACTCTGTGAGATGAATTAACAGAACACTAAGCAGTGTCTCAGAAAGCTTCTTTCCAGATTTCATCTGGGGATATTTCCTTTTTCACCATAGCCCTCTGTGGGCTTCCAAATATCACTTTGCCAATTCCACAAGAACTGTCTTAGCGAAAGGCTTCTTGAGGGGAAAGCTGTAACTCTGTGAGATGATTTCACAGAACACAAAGAAGTTTCTCAGAAAGCTTCTATCTCATTGTTATCGCAGGATATTTCCTTTGGCCCTATAGTCATCAATGGGATCCGAAATATCTGTTCTCAGATTCCACAGAAATAAGGCTAGCAAAGAGATGCACCAAATACACATGTAACTCTGTGAGATGAATTAACAGAACACTAAGCAGTTTCTCAGAAAGCATCTTTCCAGATTTCATCTGAGGATATTTCCTTTTTCACCATAGCCCTCTATGGGCTTCCAAATATCACTTTGCCAATTCCACAAGAACTGTCTTAGCGAAAGGCTTCTTGAGGGGAAAACTGTAACTCTGTGAGATGATTTCACAGAACACAAAGAAGTTTCTCAGAAAGCTTCTTTCTCTTTGTTATCGCAGGATATTTGCTTTGGCCGTATAGTCATCAATGGGATCCGAAACATCTGTTCTCAGATTCCACAGAAATAAGGCTAGCAAAGAGATGCACCAAATACACATGTAACTCTGTGAGATGAATTAAGAGAACACTAAGCAGTTTCTCAGAAAGCTTCTTTCCAGATTTCATCTGAGGATATTTCCTTTTTCACCATAGCCCTCTATGGGCTTCCAAATATCAATTTGCCAATTCCACAAGAACTGTCTTAGCGAAAGGCTTCTTGAGGGGAAAGCTGTAACTCTGTGAGATGATTTCACAGAACACAAAGAAGTTTCTCAGAAAGCTTCTTTCTCTTTGTTATCGGAGGATATTTCCTTTGGCCCTATAGTCATCAATGGGATCCGAAATATCTGTTCTCAGATTCCACAGAAATAAGGCTAGCAAAGAGATCCACGAAATACAGATGTAACTCTGTGAGATGAATTAACAGAACACTAAGCAGTTTCTCAGAAAGCTTCTTTCCAGGTTTCATCTGAGGATATTTCCTTTTTCACCGTAGCCCTCTGTGGGCTTCCAAATATCACTTTGCCAATTCCACAAGAACTGTCTTAGCGAAAGGCTTCTTGAGGGGAAAGCTGTAACTCTGTGAGATGATTTCACAGAACACAAAGAAGTTTCTCAGAAAGCTTCTTTCTCTTTGTTATCGGAGGATATTTCCTTTGGCCCTATAGTCATCAATGGGATCCGAAATATCTGTTCTCAGATTCCACAGAAATAAGGCTAGCAAAGAGATCCACGAAATACAGATGTAACTGTGTGAGATGAATTCACAGAACACTAAGCAGTTTCTCAGAAAGCTTCTTTCCAGGTTTCATCTGAGGATATTTCCTTTTTCACCATAGCCCTCTGTGGGCTTCCATATATCACTTTGCCAATTCCACAAGAACTGTCTTAGCGAAAGGCTTCTTGAGGGGAAAGCTGTAACTCTGTGAGATGATTTCACAGAACACAAAGAAGTTTCTCAAAAAGCTTCCCTCTCTTTGTTATCGGAGGATATTTCCTTTGGCCCTATAGTCTTCAAAGGGATCCGAAATATCTGTTCTCAGATTCCACAGAAATAAGGCTAGCAAAGAGATACATCAAATACACATGTAACTCTGTGAGATGAATTAACAGAACACTAAGCAGTTTCTCAGAAAGCTTCTTTCCAGATTTCATCTGAGGATATTTCCTTTTTCACCATAGCCCTCTGTGGGCTTCCAAATATCACTTTGCCAATTCCACAAGAACTGTCTTAGCGAAAGGCTTCTTGAGGGGAAAGCTGTAACACTGTGAGATGATTTCACAGAACCCAAAGAAGTTTCTCAGAAAGCTTCTTTCTCTTTGTTATCGCAGGATATTTCCTTTGGCCCTATAGTCATCAATGGGATACGAAATATCTGTTCTCAGATTCCACAGAAATAAGGCTAGCAAAGAGATGTACCAAATACACATGTAACTCTGTGAGATGAATTAACAGAACACTAAGCAGTTTCTCAGAAAGCTTCTTTCCAGATTTCATCTGAGGATATTTCCTTTTTCACCATAGCCCTCTATGGGCTTCCAAATATCACTTTGCCAATTCCACAAGAACTGTCTTAGCGAAAGGCTTCTTGAGGGGAAAGCTGTAACTCTGTGAGATGATTTCACAGAACACAAAGAAGTTTCTCAGAAAGCTACTTTCTCTTTGTTATCGGAGGATATTTCCTTTGGCCCTATAGTCATCAATGAGATCCGAAATATCTGTTCTCAGATTCCACAGAAATAAGGCTAGCAAAGAGATCCACGAAATACAGATGTAACTCAGGAGATGAATTAACAGAACACTAAGCAGTTTCTCAGAAAGCTTCTTTCCAGATTTCATCTGAGGATATTTCCTTTTTCACCATAGCCCTCTGGGGGCTTCCAAATATCACTTTGCCAATTCCACAAGAACTGTCTTAGCGAAAGGCTTCTTGAGGGGAAAGCTGTAACTCTGCGAGATGATTTCACAGAACACAAAGAAGTTTCTCAGAAAGCTTCTTTCTCTTTGTTATCGGAGGATATTTCCTTTGGCCCTATAGTCATCAATGGGATCCGAAATATCTGTTCTCAGATTCCACAGAAATAAGGCTAGCAAAGAGATGCACCAAATACACATTTAACTCTGTGAGATGAATTAACAGAACACTAAGCAGTTTCTCAGAAAGCTTCTTTCCAGATTTCATCTGAGGATATTTCCTTTTTCACCATAGCCCTCTATGGGCTTCCAAATATCATTTTGCCAATTCCACAAGAACTGTCTTAGCGAAATGCTTCTTGAGGGCAAAGCTGTAACTCTGTGAGATGATTTCACAGAACACAAAGAAGTTTCTCAGAAAGCTTCTATCTCTTTGTTATCGGAGGATATTTCCTTTGGCTCTATAGTCATAAATGGGATCCGAAATATCTGTTCTCAGATTCCACAGAAATAAGGCTAGCAAAGAGATCCACGATATACAGATGTAACTCTGTGAGATGAATTAACAGAACACTAAGCAGTTTCTCAGAAAGCTTTTTTCCAGGTTTCATCTGAGGATATTTCCTTTTTCACCATAGCCCTCTGTGGGCTTCCAAATATCACTTTGCCAATTCCACAAGAACTGTCTTAGCGAAAGGCTTCTTGAGGGGAAAGCTGTAACTCTGTGAGATGATTTCACAGAACACAAAGAAGTTTCTCAAAAAGCTTCTTTCTCTTTGTTATCGGAGGATATTTCCTTTGGCCCTATAGTCTTCAATGGGATCCGAAATATCTGTTCTCAGATTCCACAGAAATAAAGGTAGCAAAGAGATGCACCAAATACACATGTAACTCTGTGAGATGAATTAACAGAACACTAAGCAGTTTCTCAGAAAGCTTCTTTCCAGATTTCATCTGAGGATATTTCCTTTTTCACCATAGCCCTCTGTGGGCTTCCAAATATCACTTTGCCTATTCCACAAGAACTGTCTTAGCGAAAGGCTTCTTGAGGGGAAAGCTGTAACACTGTGAGATGATTTCACAGAACCCAAAGAAGTTTCTCAGAAAGCTTCTTTCTCTTTGTTATCGCAGGATATTTCCTTTGGCCCTATAGTCATCAATGGGATACGAAATATCTGTTCTCAGATTCCACAGAAATAAGGCTAGCAAAGAGATGCACCAAATACACATGTAACTCTGTGAGATGAATTAACAGAACACTAAGCAGTTTCTCAGAAAGCTTCTTTCCAGATTTCATCTGAGTATATTTCCTTTTTCACCATAGGCCTCTATGGGCTTCCAAATATCACTTTGCCAATTCCACAAGAACTGTCTTAGCGAAAGGCTTCTTGAGGGGAAAGCTGTAACTCTGTGAGATGATTTCACAGAACACAAAGAAGTTTCTCAGAAAGCTTCTTTCTCTTTGTTATCGGAGGATATTTCCTTTGGCCCTATAGTCATCAATGGGATCCGAAATATCTGTTCTCAGATTCCACAGAAATAAGGCTAGCAAAGAGATGCACCAAATACACATGTAACTCTGTGAGATGAATTAACAGAACACTAAGCAGTTTCTCAGAAAGCTTCTTTCCAGATTTCATCTGAGGATATTTCCTTTTTCACCATAGCCCTCTATGGGCTTCCAAATATCATTTTGCCAATTCCACAAGAACTGTCTTAGCGAAAGGCTTCTTGAGGGCAAAGCTGTAACTCTGTGAGATGATTTCACAGAACACAAAGAAGTTTCTCAGAAAGCTTCTTTCTCTTTGTTATCGGAGGATATTTCCTTTGGCCCTATAGTCATCAATGGGATCCGAAATATCTGTTCTCAGATTCCACAGAAATAAGGCTAGCAAAGAGATCCACGAAATACAGATGTAACTGTGTGAGATGAATTCACAGAACACTAAGCAGTTTCTCAGAAAGCTTCTTTCCAGGTTTCATCTGAGGATATTTCCTTTTTCACCATAGCCCTCTGTGGGCTTCCAAATATCACTTTGCCAATTCCACAAGAACTGTCTTAGCGAAAGGCTTCTTGAGGGGAAAGCTGTAACTCTGTGAGATGATTTCACAGAACACAAAGAAGTTTCTCAAAAAGCTTCTTTCTCTTTGTTATCGGAGGATATTTCCTTTGGCCCTATAGTCTTCAAAGGGATCCGAAATATCTGTTCTCAGATTCCACAGAAATAAGGCTAGCAAAGAGATACATCAAATACACATGTAACTCTGTGAGATGAATTAACAGAACACTAAGCAGTTTCTCAGAAAGCTTCTTTCCAGATTTCATCTGAGGATATTTCCTTTTTCACCATAGCCGTCTGGGGGCTTCCAAATATCACTTTGCCAATTCCACAAGAACTGTCTTAGCGAAAGGCTTCTTGAGGGGAAAGCTGTAACTCTGTGAGATGATTTCACAGAACACAAAGAAGTTTCTCAGAAAGCTTCTTTCTCTTTGTTATCGGAGGATATTTCCTTTGGCCCTATAGTCATCAATGGGATCCGAAATATCTGTTCTCAGATTCCACAGAAATAAGGCTAGCAAAGAGATGCACCAAATACACATGTAACTCTGTGAGATGAATTAACAGAACACAAAGCAGTTTCTCAGAAAGCTTCTTTCCAGATTTCATCTGAGGATATTTCCTTTTTCACCATAGCCCTCTGTGGGCTTCCAAATATCACTTTGCCAATTCCACAAGAACTGTCTTAGCGAAAGGCTTCTTGAGGGGAAAGCTGTAACACTGTGAGATGATTTCACAGAACCCAAAGAAGTTTCTCAGAAAGCTTCTTTCTCTTTGTTATCGCAGGATATTTCCTTTGGCCCTATAGTCATCAATGGGATACGAAATATCTGTTCTCAGATTCCACAGAAATAAGGCTAGCAAAGAGATGTACCAAATACACATGTAACTCTGTGAGATGAATTAACAGAACACTAAGCAGTTTCTCAGAAAGCTTCTTTCCAGATTTCATCTGAGGATATTTCCTTTTTCACCATAGCCCTCTATGGGCTTCCAAATATCACTTTGCCAATTCCACAAGAACTGTCTTAGCGAAAGGCTTCTTGAGGGGAAAGCTGTAACTCTGTGAGACGATTTCACAGAACACAAAGAAGTTTCTCAGAAAGCTACTTTCTCTTTGTTATCGGAGGATATTTCCTTTGGCCCTATAGTCATCAATGGGATCCGAAATATCTGTTCTCAGATTCCACAGAAATAAGGCTAGCAAAGAGATCCACGAAATACAGATGTAACTCTGTGAGATGAATTAACAGAACACTAAGCAGTTTCTCAGAAAGCTTCTTTCCAGATTTCATCTGAGGATATTTCCTTTTTCACCATAGCCCTCTGGGGGCTTCCAAATATCACTTTGCCAATTACACAAGAACTGTCTTAGCGAAAGGCTTCTTGAGGGGAAAGCTGTAACTCTGTGAGATGATTTCACAGAACACAAAGAAGTTTCTCAGAAAGCTTCTTTCTCTTTGTTATCGGAGGATATTTCCTTTGGCCCTATAGTCATCAATGGGATCCGAAATATCTGTTCTCAGATTCCACAGAAATAAGGCTAGCAAAGAGATCCACGAAATACAGATGTAACTCTGTGAGATGAATTAACAGAACACTAAGCAGTTTCTCAGAAAGCTTCTTTCCAGGTTTCATCTGAGGATATTTCCTTTTTCACCATAGCCCTCTGTGGGCTTCCAAATATCACTTTGCCAATTCCACAAGAACTGTCTTAGCGAAAGGCTTCTTGAGGGGAAAGCTGTAACTCTGTGAGATGATTTCACAGAACACAAAGAAGTTTCTCAGAAAGCTTCTTTCTCTTTGTTATCGGAGGATATTTCCTTTGGCCCTATAGTCATCAATGGGATCCGAAATATCTGTTCTCAGATTCCACAGAAATAAGGCTAGCAAAGAGATCCACGAAATACAGATGTAACTCTGTGAGATGAATTAACAGAACACTAAGCAGTTTCTCAGAAAGCTTCTTTCCAGATTTCATCTGAGGATATTTCCTTTTTCACCATAGCCCTCTGTGGGCTTCCAAATATCACTTTGCCAATTCCACAAGAACTGTCTTAGCGAAAGGCTTCTTGAGGGGAAAGCTGTAACTCTGTGAGATGATTTCACAGAACACAAAGAAGATTCTCAGAAAGCTTCTTTCTCTTTGATATCGGAGGATATTTCCTTTGGCCTTATAGTCATCAATGGGATCCGAAATATCTGTTCTCAGATTCCACAGAAATAAGGCTAGCAAAGAGGTGCACCAAATACACATGTAACTCTGTGAGATGAATTAACAGAACACTAAGTAGTTTCCCAGAAAGCTTCTTTCCAGATTTCCTGTGAGGATATTTCCTTTTTCACGATAGCCCTCTATGGGCTTCCAAATATCACTTTGCCAATTCCACAAGAACTGTCTTAGCGAAAGGCTTCTTGAGGGGAAAGCTGTAACTCTGTGAGATGATATTACAGAACACAAAGAAGTTTCTCAGAAAGCTTCTTTCTCTTTGTTATCGGAGGATATTTCCTTTGGCCCTATAGTCTTCGATGGGATCCGAAATATCTGTTCTCAAATTCCACAGAAATAAGGCTAGCAAAGAGATGCACCAAATACACATGTAACTCTGTGAGATGAATTAACAGAACACTAAGCAGTTTCTCAGAAAGCTTCTTTCCAGATTTCATCTGAGGATATTTCCTTTTTCACCATAGCCCTCTATGGGCTTCCAAATATCACTTTGCCAATTCCACAAGAACTGTCTTAGCGAAAGGCTTCTTGAGGGGAAAGCTGTAACTCTGTGAGATGATTTCACAGAACACAAAGAAGTTTCTCAGAAAGCTTCTTTCTCTTTGTTATCGGAGGATATTTCCTTTGGCTCTATAGTCATCAATGGGATCCGAAATATCTGTTCTCAGATTCCACAGAAATAAGGCTAGCAAAGAGATCCACGAAATACAGATGTAACTCTGTGAGATGAATTAACAGAACACTAAGCAGTTTCTCAGAAAGCTTCTTTCCAGGTTTCATCTGAGGATATTTCCTTTTTCACCATAGTCCTCTGTGGGCTTCCAAATATCACTTTGCCAATTCCACAAGAACTGTCTTAGCGAAAGGCTTCTTGAGGGGAATGCTGTAACTCTGTGAGATGATTTCACAGAACACAAAGAAGTTTCTCAAAAAGCTTCTTTCTCTTTGTTATCGGAGGATATTTCCTTTGGCCCTATAGTCTTCAATGAGATCCGAAATATCTGTTCTCAGATTCCACAGAAATAAGGCTAGCAAAGAGATGCACCAAATACACATGTAACTCTGTGAGATGAATTAACAGAAAACTAAGCAGTTTCTCAGAAAGCTTCTTTCCAGATTTCATCTGAGGATATTTCCTTTTTCACCATAGCCCTCTGTGGGCTTCCAAATATCACTTTGCCAATTCCACAAGAACTGTCTTAGCGAAAGGCTTCTTGAGGGGAAGGCTGTAACACTGTGAGATGATTTCACAGAACCCAAAGAAGTTTCTCAGAAAGCTTCCTTCTCTTTGTTATCGCAGGATTTTTCCTTTGGCCCTATAGTCATCAATGGGATCCGAAATATCTGTTCTCAGATACCACAGAAATAAGGCTAGCAAAGAGATGCACCAAATACACATGTAACTCTGTGAGATGAATTAACAGAACACTAAGCAGTTTCTCAGAAAGCTTCTTTCCAGATTTCATCTGAGGATATTTCCTTTTTCACCATAGCCCTCTATGGGCTTCCAAATATCATTTTGCCAATTCCACAAGAACTGTCTTAGCGAAAGGCTTCTTGAGGGCAAAGCTGTAACTCTGTGAGATGAGTTCACAGAACACAAAGAAGTTTCTCAGAAAGCTTCTTTCTCTTTGTTATCGGAGGATATTTCCTTTGGCCCTATAGTCATCAATGGCATCCGAAATATCTGTTCTCAGATTCCACAGAAATAAGGCTAGCAAAAAGATGCACCAAATAGACATCTAACTCTGTGAGATGAATTAACAGAACACTAAGCAGTTTCTCAGAAAGCTTCTTTCCAGATTTCATCTGAGGATATTTCCTTTTTCACCATAGCCCTCTGTGGGCTTCCAAATATCACTTTGCCAATTCCACAAGAACTGTCTTAGCGAAAGGCTTCTTGAGGGAAAAGCTGTAACTCTGTGAGATGATTTCACAGAACACAAAGAAGTTTCTCAGAAAGCTTCTTTCTCTTTGTTATCGGAGGATATTTCCTTTGGCCCTATAGTCATCAATGGGATCCGAAATATCTGTTCTCAGATTCCACAGAAATAAGGCTAGCAAAGAGATGCACCAAATACACATGTAACTCTGTGAGATGAATTAACAGAACACTAAGCAGTTTCTCAGAAAGCTTCTTTCCAGATTTCATCTGAGGATATTTCCTTTTTCACCATAGCCCTCTATGGGCTTCCAAATATCACTTTGCCAATTCCACAAGAACTGTCTTAGCGAAAGGCTTCTTGAGGGGAAAGCTGTAACTCTGTGAGATGATTTCACAGAACACAAAGAAGTTTCTCAGAAAGCTTCTTTCTCTTTGTTATCGGAGGATATTTCCTTTGGCCCTATAGTCATCAATGGGATCCGAAATATCTGTTCTCAGATTCCACAGAAATAAGGCTAGCAAAGAGATGCACCAAATAGACATCTAACTCTGTATGATGAATTAACAGAACACTAAGCAGTTTCTCAGAAAGCTTCTTTCCAGATTTCATCTGAGGATATTTCCTTTTTCACCATAGCCCTCTGTGGGCTTCCAAATATCACTTTGCCAATTCCACAAGAACTGTCTTAACGAAAGGCTTCTTGAGGGGAAAGCTGTAACACTGTGAGATGATTTCACAGAACCCAAAGAAGTTTCTCAGAAAGCTTCTTTCTCTTTGTTATCGCAGGATATTTCCTTTGGCCCTATAGTCATCAATGGGATACGAAATATCTGTTCTCAGATTCCACAGAAATAAGGCTAGCAAAGAGATGCACCAAATACACATGTAACTCTGTGAGATGAATTAACAGAACTCTAAGCAGTTTCTCAGAAAGCTTCTTTCCAGATTTCATCTGAGGATATTTCCTTTTTCACCATAGCCCTCTATGGGCTTCCAAATATCACTTTGCCAATTCCACAAGAACTGTCTTAGCAAAGGCTTCTTGAGGGGAAAGCTGTAACTCTGTGAGATGATTTCACAGAACACAAAGAAGTTTCTCAGAAAGCTTCTTTCTCTTTGTTATCGGAGGATATTTCCTTTGGCCCTATAGTCTTCAATGGCATCCGAAATATCTGTTCTCAGATTCCACAGAAATAAGGCTAGCAAAGAGATCCACGAAATACAGATGTAACTCTGTGAGATGAATTAACAGAACACTAAGCAGTTTCTCAGAAAGCTTCTTTCCAGGTTTCTTCTGAGTATATTTCCTTTTTCACCATAGCCCTCTGTGGGCTTCCAAATATCACTTTGCCAATTCCACAAGAACTGTCTTAGCGAAAGGCTTCTTGAGGGGAAAGCTGTAACTCTGTGAGATGATTTCACAGAACACAAAGAAGTTTCTCAGAAAGCTTCTTTCTCTTTGTTATCGGAGGATATTTCCTTTGGCCCTATATTCATCAATGGGATCCGAAATATCTGTTCTCAGATTCCACAGAAATAAGGCTAGCAAAGAGATCCACGAAATACAGATGTAACTCTGTGAGATGAATTAACAGAACACTAAGCAGTTTCTCAGAAAGCTTCTTTCCAGATTTCATCTGAGGATATTTCCTTTTTCACCATAGCCCTCTGTGGGCTTCCAAATATCACTTTGCCAATTCCACAAGAACTGTCTTAGCGAAAGGCTTCTTGAGGGGAAAGCTGTAACTCTGTGAGATGATTTCACAGAACACAAAGAAGTTTCTCAGAAAGCTTCATTCTCTTTGTTATCGCAGGATATTTCCTTTGGCCCTATAGTCATCAATGGAATCCGAAATACCCGTTCTCAGATTCCACAGAAATAAGGCTAGCAAAGAGATGCACCAAATACACATGTAACTCTGTGAGATGAATTAACAGAACACTAAGCAGTTTCTCAGAAAGCTTCTTTCCAGATTTCATCTGAGGATATTTCCTTTTTCACCATAGCCCTCTGTGGGCTTCCAAATATCACTTTGCCAATTCCACAAGAACTGTCTTAGCGAAAGGCTTCTTGAGGTGAAAGCTGTAACTCTGTGAGATGATTTCACAGAACACAAAGAAGTTTCGCAAAAAGCTTCTTTCTCTTTGTTATCGGAGGATATTTCCTTTGGCCCTATAGTCTTCAATGGGATCCGAAATATCTGTTCTCAGATTCCACAGAAATAAGGCTAGCAAAGAGATGCACCAAATAGACATGTAACTCTATGAGATGAATTAACAGAACACTAAGCAGTTTCTCAGAAAGCTTCTTTCCAGATTTCATCTGAGGATATTTCCTTTTTCACCATAGCCCTCTATGGGCTTCCAAATATCATTTTGCCAATTCCACAAGAACTGTCTTAGCGAAAGGCTTCTTGAGGGCAAAGCTGTAACTCTGTGAGATGATTTCACAGAACACAAAGAAGTTTCTCAGAAAGCTTCTTTCTCTTTGTTATCGGAGGATATTTCCTTTGGCCCTATAGTCATCAATGGGATCCGAAATATCTGTTCTCAGATTCCACAGAAATAAGGCTAGCAAAGAGATCCACGAAATACAGATGTAACTGTGTGAGATGAATTCACAGAACACTAAGCAGTTTCTCAGAAAGCTTCTTTCCAGGTTTCATCTGAGGATATTTCCTTTTTCACCATAGCCCTCTGTGGGCTTCCAAATATCACTTTGCCAATTCCACAAGAACTGTCTTAGCGAAAGGCTTCTTGAGGGGAAAGCTGTAACTCTGTGAGATGATTTCACAGAACACAAAGAAGTTTCTCAGAAAGCTTCTTTCTCTTTGTTATCGGAGGATATTTCCTTTGGCCCTATAGTCTTCAAAGGGATCCGAAATATCTGTTCTCAGATTCCACAGAAATAAGGCTAGCAAAGAGATACATCAAATACACATGTAACTCTGTGAGATGAATTAACAGAACACTAAGCAGTTTCTCAGAAAGCTTCTTTCCAGATTTCATCTGAGGATATTTCCTTTTTCACCATAGCCCTCTGTGGGCTTCCAAATATCACTTTGCCAATTCCACAAGAACTGTCTTAGCGAAAGGCTTCTTGAGGGGAAAGCTGTAACACTGTGAGATGATTTCACAGAACCCAAAGAAGTTTCTCAGAAAGCTTCTTTCTCTTTGTTATCGCAGGATATTTCCTTTGGCCTTATAGTCATCAATGGGATACGAAATATCTGTTCTCAGATTCCACAGAAATAAGGCTAGCAAAGAGATGTACCAAATACACATGTAACTCTGTGAGATGAATTAACAGAACACTAAGCAGTTTCTCAGAAAGCTTCTTTCCAGATTTCATCTGAGGATATTTCCTTTTTCACCATAGCCCTCTATGGGCTTCCAAATATCACTTTGCCAATTCCACAAGAACTGTCTTAGCGAAAGGCTTCTTGAGGGGAAAGCTGTAACTCTGTGAGATGATTTCACAGAACACAAAGAAGTTTCTCAGAAAGCTACTTTCTCTTTGTTATCGGAGGATATTTCCTTTGGCCCTATAGTCATCAATGGGATCCGAAATATCTGTTCTCAGATTCCACAGAAATAAGGCTAGCAAAGAGATCCACGAAATACAGATGTAACTCTGTGAGATGAATTAACAGAACACTAAGCAGTTTCTCAGAAAGCTTCTTTCCAGATTTCATCTGAGGATATTTCCTTTTTCACCATAGCCCTCTGGGGGCTTCCAAATATCACTTTGCCAATTACACAAGAACTGTCTTAGCGAAAGGCTTCTTGAGGGGAAAGCTGTAACTCTGTGAGATGATTTCACAGAACACAAAGAAGTTTCTCAGAAAGCTTCTTTCTCTTTGTTATCGGAGGATATTTCCTTTGGCCCTATAGTCATCAATGGGATCCGAAATATCTGTTCTCAGATTCCACAGAAATAAGGCTAGCAAAGAGATCCACGAAATACAGATGTAACTCTGTGAGATGAATTAACAGAACACTAAGCAGTTTCTCAGAAAGCTTCTTTCCAGGTTTCATCTGAGGATATTTCCTTTTTCACCATAGCCCTCTGTGGGCTTCCAAATATCACTTTGCCAATTCCACAAGAACTGTCTTAGCGAAAGGCTTCTTGAGGGGAAAGCTGTAACTCTGTGAGATGATTTCACAGAACACAAAGAAGTTTCTCAGAAAGCTTCTTTCTCTTTGTTATCGGAGGATATTTCCTTTGGCCCTATAGTCATCAATGGGATCCGAAATATCTGTTCTCAGATTCCACAGAAATAAGGCTAGCAAAGAGATCCACGAAATACAGATGTAACTCTGTGAGATGAATTAACAGAACACTAAGCAGTTTCTCAGAAAGCTTCTTTCCAGATTTCATCTGAGGATATTTCCTTTTTCACCATAGCCCTCTGTGGGCTTCCAAGTATCACTTTGCCAATTCCACAAGAACTGTCTTAGCGAAAGGCTTCTTGAGGGGAAAGCTGTAACTCTGTGAGATGATTTCACAGAACACAAAGAAGATTCTCAGAAAGCTTCTTTCTCTTTGATATCGGAGGATATTTCCTTTGGCCTTATAGTCATCAATGGGATCCGAAATATCTGTTCTCAGATTCCACAGAAATAAGGCTAGCAAAGAGGTGCACCAAATACACATGTAACTCTGTGAGATGAATTAACAGAACACTAAGTAGTTTCCCAGAAAGCTTCTTTCCAGATTTCCTGTGAGGATATTTCCTTTTTCACGATAGCCCTCTATGGGCTTCCAAATATCACTTTGCCAATTCCACAAGAACTGTCTTAGCGAAAGGCTTCTTGAGGGGAAAGCTGTAACTCTGTGAGATGAGTTCACAGAACACAAAGAAGTTTCTCAGAAAGCTTCTTTCTCTTTGTTATCGGAGGATATTTCCTTTGGCCCTATAGTCATCAATGGCATCCGAAATATCTGTTCTCAGATTCCACAGAAATAAGGCTAGCAAAAAGATGCACCAAATAGACATCTAACTCTGTGAGATGAATTAACAGAACTCTAAGCAGTTTCTCAGAAAGCTTCTTTCCAGATTTCATCTGAGGATATTTCCTTTTTCACCATAGCCCTCTGTGGGCTTCCAAATATCACTTTGCCAATTCCACAAGAACTGTCTTAGCGAAAGGCTTCTTGAGGGAAAAGCTGTAACTCTGTGAGATGATTTCACAGAACACAAAGAAGTTTCTCAGAAAGCTTCTTTCTCTTTGTTATCGGAGGATATTTCCTTTGGCCCTATAGTCATCAACGGGATCCGAAATATCTGTTCTCAGATTCCACAGAAATAAGGCTAGCAAAGAGATGCACCAAATACACATGTAACTCTGTGAGATGAATTAACAGAACACTAAGCAGTTTCTCAGAAAGCTTCTTTCCAGATTTCATCTGAGGATATTTCCTTTTTCACCATAGCCCTCTATGGGCTTCCAAATATCACTTTGCCAATTCCACAAGAACTGTCTTAGCGAAAGGCTTCTTGAGGGGAAAGCTGTAACTCTGTGAGATGATTTCACAGAACACAAAGAAGTTTCTCAGAAAGCTTCTTTCTCTTTGTTATCGGAGGATATTTCCTTTGGCCCTATAGTAATCAATGGGATCCGAAATATCTGTTCTCAGATTCCACAGAAATAAGGCTAGCAAAGAGATGCACCAAATAGACATCTAACTCTGTATGATGAATTAACAGAACACTAAGCAGTTTCTCAGAAAGCTTCTTTCCAGATTTCATCTGAGGATATTTCCTTTTTCACCATAGCCCTCTGTGGGCTTCCAAATATCACTTTGCCAATTCCACAAGAACTGTCTTAACGAAAGGCTTCTTGAGGGGAAAGCTGTAACACTGTGAGATGATTTCACAGAACCCAAAGAAGTTTCTCAGAAAGCTTCTTTCTCTTTGTTATCGCAGGATATTTCCTTTGGCCCTATAGTCATCAATGGGATACGAAATATCTGTTCTCAGATTCCACAGAAATAAGGCTAGCAAAGAGATGCACCAAATACACATGTAACTCTGTGAGATGAATTAACAGAACTCTAAGCAGTTTCTCAGAAAGCTTCTTTCCAGGTTGCATCTGAGGATATTTCCTTTTTCACCATAGCCCTCTATGGGCTTCCAAATATCACTTTGCCAATTCCACAAGAACTGTCTTAGCAAAGGCTTCTTGAGGGGAAAGCTGTAACTCTGTGAGATGATTTCACGGAACACAAAGAAGTTTCTCAAAAAGCTTCTTTCTCTTTGTTATCGGAAGATTTTTCCTTTGGCCCTATAGTCTTCAATGGGATCCGAAATATCTGTTCTCAGATTCCACAGAAATAAGGCTAGCAAAGAGATGCACCAAATACACATGTAACTCTGTGAGATGAATTAACAGAACACTAAGCAGTTTCCCAGAAAGCTTCTTTCCAGATTTCCTGTGAGGATATTTCCTTTTTCACCATAGCCCTCTATGGGCTTCCAAATATCAGTTTGCCAATTCCACAAGAACTGTCTTAGCGAAAGGCTTCTTGAGGGGAAAGCTGTAACTCTGTGAGATGATATCACAGAACACAAAGAAGTTTCTCAGAAAGCTTCTTTCTCTTTGTTATCGGAGGATATTTCCTTTGGCCCTATAGTCATCAATGGGATCCGAAATACCTGTTCTCAGATTCCACAGAAATAAGGCTAGCAAAGAGATCCACGAAATACAGATGTAACTCTGTGAGATGAATTAACAGAACACTAAGCAGTTTCTCAGAAAGCTTCTTTCCAGGTTTCATCTGAGGATATTTCCTTTTTCACCATAGCCCTCTGAGGGCTTCCAAATATCACTTTGCCAATTCCACAAGAACTGTCTTAGCGAAAGGCTTCTTGAGGGGAAAGCTGTAACTCTGTGAGATGATTTCACAGAACACAAAGAGGTTTCCCAAAAGCTTCTTTCTCTTTGTTATCGGAGGATATTTCCTTTGGCCCTATAGTCTTCAATGGGATCCGAAATATCTGTTCTCAGATTCCACAGAAATAAGGCTAGCAAAGAGATGCACCAAATAGACATGTTACTCTGTGAGATGAATTAACAGAACACTAAGCAGTTTCTCAGAAATCTTCTTTCCAGATTTCCTGTGAGGATATTTCCTTTTTCACCATAGCCCTCTATGGGCTTCCAAATATCACTTTGCCAATTCCACAAGAACTGTCTTAGCGAAAGGCTTCTTGAGGGGAAAGCTGTAACTCTGTGAGATGATTTCACAGAACACAAAGAAGTTTCTCAGAAAGCTTCTTTCTCTTTGTTATCGGAGGATATTTCCTTTTGCCCTATAGTCATCAATGGGATCCGAAATATCTGTTCTCAGATTCCACAGAAATAAGGCTAGCAAAGAGATCCACGAAATACAGATGTAACTCTGTGAGATGAATTAACAGAACACTAAGCAGTTTCTCAGAAAGCTTCTTTCCATGTTTCATCTGAGGATATTTCCTTTTTCACCATAGCCCTCTGTGGGCTTCCAAATATCACTTTGCCAATTCCACAAGAACTGTCTTAGCGAAAGGCTTCTTGAGGGGAAAGCTGTAACTCTGTGAGATGATTTCACGGAACACAAAGAAGTTTCTCAAAAAGCTTCTTTCTCTTTGTTATCGGAGGATTTTTCCTTTGGCCCTATAGTCTTCAATGGGATCCGAAATATCTTTTCTCAGATTCCACAGAAATAAGGCTAGCAAAGAGATGAACCAAATACACATGTAACTCTGTGAGATGAATTAACAGAACACTAAGCAGTTTCCCAGAAAGCTTCTTTCTCTTTGTTATCGAAGGATATTTCCTTTGGCCCTATAGTCTTCAATGGGATGAGGAATATCTGTTCTCAGATTCCACAGAAATAAGGCTAGCAAAGAGATCCACGAAATTCAGATGTAACTCTGTGAGATGAATTAACAGAACACTAAGCAGTTTCTCAGAAAGCTTCTTTCCAGATTTCATCTGAGGATATTTGCTTTTTCACCATAGCCCTCTGTGGCTTCCAAATATCACTTTGCCAGTTCCACAAGAACTGTCTTAGCGAAAGGCTTCTTGAGGGGAAAGCTGTAACTCTGTGAGATGATTTCACAGAACACAAAGAAGTTTCTCAAAAAGCTTCTTTCTCTTTGTTATCGGAGGATATTTCCTTTGGCCCTATAGTCTTCAAAGGGATCCGAAATATCTGTTCTCAGATTCCACAGAAATAAGGCTAGCAAAGGGATGCACCAAATACACATGTAACTCTGTGAGATGAATTAACAGAACACTAAGCAGTTTCCCAGAAAGCTTCTTTCCAGATTTCCTGTGAGGATATTTCCTTTTTCACCATAGCCCTCTATGGGCTTCCAAATATCACTTTGCCAATTCCACAAGAACTGTCTTAGCGAAAGGCTTCTTGAGGGGAAAGCTGTAACTCTGTGAGATGATATCACAGAACACAAAGAAGTTTCTCAGAAAGCTTCTTTCTCTTTGTTATCGGAGGATATTTCCTTTGGCCCTATAGTCTTCAATGTGATCCGAAATATCTGTTCTCAGATTCCACAGAAATAAGGCTAGCAAAGAGATGCACCAAATACACATGTAACTCTGTGAGATGAATTAACAGAACACTAAGCAGTTTCTCAGAAAGCTTCTTTCCAGATTTCATCTGAGGATATTTCCTTTTTCACGATCGCCCTCTATGGGCTTCCAAATATCACTTTGCCAATTCCACAAGAACTGTCTTAGCGAAAGGCTTCTTGAGGGGAAAGCTGTAACTCTGCGAGATAATTTCACAGAACACAAAGAAGTTTCTCAGAAAGCTTTTTTCTCTTTGTTATCGGAGGATATTTCCTTTGGCCCTATAGTCATCAATGGGATCCGAAATATCTGTTCTCAGATTCCACAGAAATAAGGCTAGCAAAGAGATCCACGAAATACAGATGTAACTCTGTGAGATGAATTAACAGAACACTAAGCAGTTTCTCAGAAAGCTTCTTTCCAGGTTTCTTCTGAGGATATTTCCTTTTTCACCATAGCCCTCTGTGGGCTTCCAAATATCACTTTGCCAATTCCACAAGAACTGTCTTAGCGAAAGGCTTCTTGAGGGGAAAGCTGTAACTCTGTGAGATGATTTCACAGAACACAAAGAAGTTTCTCAAAAAGCTTCTTTCTCTTTGTTATCGGAGGATATTTCCTTTGGCCCTATAGTCTTCAATGGGATCCGAAATATCTGTTCTCAGATTCCACAGAAATAAGGCTAGCAAAGAGATGCACCAAATAGACATGTAACTCTGTGAGATGAATTAACAGAACACTAAGCAGTTTCTCAGAAAGCTTCTTTCCAGATTTCATCTGAGGATATTTCCTTTTTCACCATAGCCCTCTATGGGGTTCCAAATATCACTTTGCCAATTCCACAAGAACTGTCTTAGCGAAAGGCTTCTTGAGGTGAAAGCTGTAACTCTGTGAGATGATTTCACAGAACACAAAGAAGTTTCTCAGAAAGCTTCTTTCTCTTTGTTATCGGAGGATATTTCCTTTGACCCTATATTCGTCAAAGGGATCAGAAATATCTGTTCTCAGATTCCACAGAAATAAGGCTACCAAAGATATCCAGGAAATACACATGTAACTCTGTGAGATGAATTAACAGAACACTAAGCAGTTTCTCAGAAAGCTTCTTTCCAGATTTCATCTGAGGATATTTCCTTTTTCACCATAGCCCTCTATGGGCTTCAAATATCACATTGCCAATTCCACAAGAACTGTCTTAGCGAAAGGGTTCTGGAGGGGAAAGCTGTAACTCTGTGAGATGATTTCACAGAACCCAAGGAAGTTTCTCAGAAAGCTTCTTTCTCTTTGTTATCGCAGGATATTTCCTTTGGCCCTATAGTCATCAATGGGATACGAGATATCTGTTCTCAGATTCCACAGAAATAAGGCTAGCAAAGAGATGCACCAAATACACATGTAACTCTGTGAGATGAATTAACAGAACACTAAGCAGTTTCTCAGAAAGCTTCTTTCCAGATTTCATCTGAGGATATTTCCTTTTTCACCATAGCCCTCTATGGGCTTCCAAATATCACTTTGCCAATTCCACAAGAACTGTCTTAGCGAAAGGCTTCTTGAGGGGAAAGCTGTAACTCTGTGAGATGATTTCACAGAACACAAAGAAGTTTCTCAGAAAGCTTCTTTCTCTTTGTTATCCAAGGATATTTCCTTTGGCCCTATAGTCATCAATGGCATCCGAAATATCTGTTCTCAGATTCCACAGAAATAAGGCTAGCAAACAGATCCACGAAATACAGATGTAACTCTGTGAGATGAATTAACAGAACACTAAGCAGTTTCTCAGAAAGCTTCTTTCCAGGATTCATCTGAGGATATTTCCTTTTTCACCATAGCCCTCTGTGGGCTTCCAAATATCACTTTGCCAATTCCACAAGAACTGTCTTAGCGATAGGCTTCTTGAGGGGAAAGCTGTAACTCTGTGAGATGATTTCACAGAACACAAAGAAGTTTCTCAGAAAGCTTCTTTCTCTTTGTTATCGGAGGATATTTCCTTTGGCCCTATAGTCATCAATGGGATCCGAAATATCTGTTCTCAGATTCCACAGAAATAAGGCTAGCAAAGAGATCCACGAAATACAGATGTAACTCTGTGAGATGAATTAACAGAACACTAAGCAGTTTCTCAGAAAGCTTCTTTCCAGGTTTCATCTGAGGATATTTCCTTTTTCACCATAGCCCTCTGTGGGCTTCCAAATATCACTTTGCCAATTCCACAAGAACTGTCTTAGCGAAAGGCTTCTTGAGGGGAAAGCTGTAACTCTGTGAGATGATTTCACAGAACACAAAGAAGTTTCTCAAAAAGCTTCTTTCTCTTTGTTATCGGAGGATATTTCCTTTGGCCCTATAGTCTTCAATGGGATCCGAAATATCTGTTCTCAGATTCCACAGAAATAAGGCTAGCAAAGAGATGCATCAAATACACATGTAACTCTGTGAGATGAATTAACAGAACACTAAGCAGTTTCTCAGAAAGCTTCTTTCCAGATTTCATCTGAGGATATTTCCTTTTTCACCATAGCCCTCTGTGGGCTTCCAAATATCACTTTGCCAATTCCACAAGAACTGTCTTAGCGAAAGGCTTCTTGAGGGGAAAGCTGTAACACTGTGAGATGATTTCACAGAACCCAAAGAAGTTTCTCAGAAAGCTTCTTTCTCTTTGTTATCGCAGGATATTTCCTTTGGCCCTATAGTCATCAATGGGATACGAAATATCTGTTCTCAGATTCCACAGAAATAAGGCTAGCAAAGAGATGCACCAAATACACATGTAACTCTGTGAGATGAATTAACAGAACACTAAGCAGTTTCTCAGAAAGCTTCTTTCCAGATTTCATCTGAGGATATTTCCTTTTTCACTATAGCCCTCTATGGGCTTCCAAATATCACTTTGCCAATTCCACAAGAACTGTCTTAGCGAAAGGCTTCTTGAGGGGAAAGCTGTAACTCTGTGAGATGATTTCACAGAACACAAAGAAGTTTCTCAGAAAGCTACTTTCTCTTTGTTATCGGAGGATATTTCCTTTGGCCCTATAGTCATCAATGGGATCCGAAATATCTGTTCTCAGATTCCACAGAAATAAGGCTAGCAAAGAGATCCACGAAATACAGATGTAACTCTGTGAGATGAATTAACAGAACACTAAGCAGTTTCTCAGAAAGCTTCTTTCCAGATTTCATCTGAGGATATTTCCTTTTTCACCATAGCCCTCTGGGGGCTTCCAAATATCACTTTGCCAATTCCACAAGAACTGTATTAGCGAAAGGCTTCTTGAGGGGAAAGCTGTAACACTGTGAGATGATTTCACAGAACCCAAAGAAGTCTCTCAGAAAGCTTCTTTCTCTTTGTTATCGCAGGATATTTCCTTTGGCCCTATAGTCATCAATGGGATAGGAAATATCTGTTCTCAGATTCCACAGAAATAAGGCTAGCAAAGAGATGCACCAAATACACATGTAACTCTGTGAGATGAATTAACAGAACACTAAGCAGTTTCTCAGAAAGCTTCTTTGCAG
This sequence comes from Macaca nemestrina, assembly GCF_043159975.1. NCBI lineage: Eukaryota > Metazoa > Chordata > Mammalia > Primates > Cercopithecidae > Macaca > Macaca nemestrina. The sequence goes on along the minus strand of NC_092133.1, from coordinate 103,470,945 downwards.
ATTTCAACTGAGGATATTTCCTTTTTCACCATAGCCCTCTATGGGCTTCCAAATATCACTTTGCCAATTCCACAAGAACTGTCTTAGCGAAAGGCTTCTTGAGGGGAAAGCTGTAACTCTGTGAGATGATTTCACAGAACACAAAGAAGTTTCTCAGAAAGCTTCTTTCTCTTTGTTATCGGAGGATATTTCCTTTGGCCCTATAGTCATCAATGGGATCCGAAATATCTGTTCTCAGATTCCACAGAAATAAGGCTAGCAAAGAGATCCACGAAATACAGATGTAACTCTGTGAGTTGAATTAACAGAACACTAAGCAGTTTCTCAGAAAGCTTCTTTCCAGATTTCATCTGAGGATATTTCCTTTTTCACCATAGCCCTCTGTGGGCTTCCAAATATCACTTTGCCAATTCCACAAGAACTGTCTTAGCGAAAGTCTTCTTTAGGGGAAAGCTGTAACTCTGTGAGATGATTTCACAGAACACAAAGAAGATTCTCAGAAAGCTTCTTTCTCTTTGATATCGGAGGATATTTCCTTTGGCCCTATAGTCATCAATGGGATCCGAAATATCTGTTCTCAGATTCCACAGAAATAAGGCTAGCAAAGAGATGCACCAAATACACATGTAACTCTGTGAGATGAATTAACAGAACACAAAGCAGTTTCCCAGAAAGCTTCTTTCCAGATTTCCTGTGAGGATATTTCCTTTTTCACCATAGCCCTCTATGGGCTTCCAAATATCACTTTGCCAATTCCACAAGAACTGTCTTAGCGAAAGGCTTCTTGAGGGGAAAGCTGTAACTCTGTGAGATGATATCACAGAACACAAAGAAGTTTCTCAGAAAGCTTCTTTCTCTTTGTTATCGGAGGATATTTCCTTTGGCCCTATAGTCTTCAATGGGATCCGAAATATCTGTTCTCAGATTCCACAGAAATAAGGCTAGCAAAGAGATGCACCAAATACACATGTAACTCTGTGAGATGAATTAACAGAACACTAAGCAGTTTCTCAGAAAGCTTCTTTCCAGATTTCATCTGAGGATATTTCCTTTTTCACCATAGCCCTCTATGGGGTTCCAAATATCACTTTGCCAATTCCACAAAACTGTCTTAGCGAAAGGCTTCTTGAGGTGAAAGCTGTAACTCTGTGAGATGATTTCACAGAACACAAAGAAGTTTCTCAGAAAGCTTCTTTCTCTTTGTTATCGGAGGATATTTCCTTTGACCCTATATTCGTCAAAGGGATCAGAAATATCTGTTCTCAGATTCCACAGAAATAAGGCTACCAAAGAGATCCAGGAAATACACATGTAACTCTGTGAGATGAATTAACAGAACACTAAGCAGTTTCTCAGAAAGCTTCTTTCCAGATTTCATCTGAGGATATTTCCTTTTTCACCATAGCCCTCTATGGGCTTCAAATATCACATTGCCAATTCCACAAGAACTGTCTTAGCGAAAGGGTTCTGGAGGGGAAAGCTGTAACTCTGTGAGATGATTTCACAGAACCCAAGGAAGTTTCTCAGAAAGCTTCTTTCTCTTTGTTATCGCAGGATATTTCCTTTGGCCCTATAGTCATCAATGGGATACGAAATATCTGTTCTCAGATTCCACAGAAATAAGGCTAGCAAAGAGATGCACCAAATACACATGTAACTCTGTGAGATGATTAACAGAACACTAAGCAGTTTCTCAGAAAGCTTCTTTCCAGATTTCATCTGAGGATATTTCCTTTTTCACCATAGCCCTCTATGGGCTTCCAAATATCACTTTGCCAATTCCACAAGAACTGTCTTAGCGAAAGGCTTCTTGAGGGGAAAGCTGTAACTCTGTGAGATGATTTCACAGAACACAAAGAAGTTTCTCAGAAAGCTTATTTCTCTTTGTTATCGGAGGATATTTCCTTTGGCCCTATAGTCATCAATGGCATCCGAAATATCTGTTCTCAGATTCCACAGAAATAAGGCTAGCAAACAGATCCACGAAATACAGATGTAACTCTGTGAGATGAATTAACAGAACACTAAGCAGTTTCTCAGAAAGCTTCTTTCCAGGTTTCATCTGAGGATATTTCCTTTTTCACCATAGCCCTCTGTGGGCTTCCAAATATCACTTTGCCAATTCCACAAGAACTGTCTTAGCGATAGGCTTCTTGAGGGGAAAGCTGTAACTCTGTGAGATGATTTCACAGAACCCAAAGAAGTTTCTCAGAAAGCTTCTTCCTCTTTGTTATCGGAGGATATTTCCTTTGGCCCTACAGTCATCAATGGGATCCGAAATATCTGTTCTCAGATTCCACAGAAATAAGGCTAGCAAAGAGATCCACGAAATACAGATGTAACTCTGTGAGATGAATTAACAGAACACTAAGCAGTTTCTCAGAAAGCTTCTTTCCAGGTTTCATCTGGGGATATTTCCTTTTTCACCATAGCCCTCTGTGGGCTTCCAAATATCACTTTGCCAATTCCACAAGAACTGTCTTAGCGAAAGGCTTCTTGAGGGGAAAGCTGTAACTCTGTGAGATGATTTCACAGAACACAAAGAAGTTTCTCAAAAAGCTTCTTTCTCTTTGTTATCGGAGGGTATTTCCTTTGGCCCTATAGTCTTCAATGGGATCCGAAATATCTGTTCTCAGATTCCACAGAAATAAGGCTAGCAAAGAGATGCATCAAATACACATGTAACTCTGTGAGATGAATTAACAGAACACTAAGCAGTTTCTCAGAAAGCTTCTTTCCAGATTTCATCTGAGGATATTTCCTTTTTCACCATAGCCCTCTGTGGGCTTCCAAATATCACTTTGCCAATTCCACAAGAACTGTCTTAGCGAAAGGCTTCTTGAGGGGAAAGCTGTAACACTGTGAGATGATTTCACAGAACCCAAAGAAGTTTCTCAGAAAGCTTCTTTCTCTTTGTTATCGCAGGATATTTCCTTTGGCCCTGTAGTCATCAATGGGATACGAAATATCTGTTCTCAGATTCCACAGAAATAAGGCTAGCAAAGAGATGCACCAAATACACATGTAACTCTGTGAGATGAATTAACAGAACACTAAGCAGTTTCTCAGAAAGCTTCTTTCCAGATTTCATCTGAGGATATTTCCTTTTTCACCATAGCCCTCTATGGGCTTCCAAATATCACTTTGCCAATTCCACAAGAACTGTCTTAGCGAAAGGCTTCTTGAGGGGAAAGCTGTAACTCTGTTAGATGATTTCACAGAACACAAAGAAGTTTCTCAGAAAGCTACTTTCTCTTTGTTATCGGAGGATATTTCCTTTGGCCCTATAGTCATCAATGGGATCCGAAATATCTGTTCTCAGATTCCACAGAAATAAGGCTAGCAAAGAGATCCACGAAATACAGATGTAACTCTGTGAGATGAATTAACAGAACACTAAGCAGTTTCTCAGAAAGCTTCTTTCCAGATTTCATCTGAGGATATTTCCTTTTTCACCATAGCCCTCTGGGGGCTTCCAAATATCACTTTGCCAATTCCACAAGAACTGTCTTAGCGAAAGGCTTCTTGAGGGGAAAGCTGTAACACTGTGAGATGATTTCACAGAACCCAAAGAAGTCTCTCAGAAAGCTTCTTTCTCTTTGTTATCGCAGGATATTTCCTTTGGCCCTATAGTCATCAATGGGATAGGAAATATCTGTTCTCAGATTCCACAGAAATAAGGCTAGCAAAGAGATGCACCAAATACACATGTAACTCTGTGAGATGAATTAACAGAACACTAAGCAGTTTCTCAGAAAGCTTCTTTCCAGATTTCATCTGAGGATATTTCCTTTTTCACCATAGCCCTCTATGGGCTTCCAAATATCACTTTGCCAATTCCACAAGAACTGTCTTAGCGAAAGGCTTCTTGAGGGGAAAGCTGTAACTCTGTGAGATGATTTCACAGAACACAAAGAAGTTTCTCAGAAAGCTTCTTTCTCTTTGTTATCGGAGGATATTTCCTTTGGCCCTATAGTCATCAATGGGATCCGAAATATCTGTTCTCAGATTCCACAGAAATAAGGCTAGCAAAGAGATCCACGAAATACAGATGTAACTCTGTGAGTTGAATTAACAGAACACTAAGCAGTTTCTCAGAAAGCTTCTTTCCAGATTTCATCTGAGGATATTTCCTTTTTCACCATAGCCCTCTGTGGGCTTCCAAATATCACTTTGCCAATTCCACAAGAACTGTCTTAGCGAAAGGCTTCTTTAGGGGAAAGCTGTAACTCTGTGAGATGATTTCACAGAACACAAAGAAGATTCTCAGAAAGCTTCTTTCTCTTTGATATCGGAGGATATTTCCTTTGGCCCTATAGTCATCAATGGGATCCGAAATATCTGTTCTCAGATTCCACAGAAATAAGGCTAGCAAAGAGATGCACCAAATACACATGTAACTCTGTGAGATGAATTAACACAACACAAAGCAGTTTCCCAGAAAGCTTCTTTCCAGATTTCCTGTGAGGATATTTCCTTTTTCACCATAGCCCTCTATGGGCTTCCAAATATCACCTTGCCAATTCCACAAGAACTGTGTTAGCGATAGGCTTCTTGAGGGGAAAGCTGTAACTCTGTGAGATGATTTCACAGAACACAAAGAAGTTTCTCAGAAAGCTTCTTTCTCTTTGTTATCGCAGGATATTTCCTTTGGCCCTATAGTCATCAATGGGATCCGAAATATCTGTTCTCAGATTCCACAGAAATAAGGCTAGCAAAGAGATCCACGAAATACAGATGTAACTCTGTGAGATGAATTAACAGAACACTAAGCAGTTTCTCAGAAAGCTTCTTTCCAGGTTGCATCTGAGGATATTTCCTTTTTCACCATAGCCCTCTGGGGGCTTCCAAATATCACTTTGCCAATTCCACAAGAACTGTCTTAGCGAAAGGCTTCTTGAGGGGAAAGCTGTAACTCTGTGAGATGATTTCACGGAACACAAAGAAGTTTCTCAAAAAGCTTCTTTCTCTTTGTTATCGGAAGATTTTTCCTTTGGCCCTATAGTCTTCAATGGGATCCGAAATATCTGTTCTCAGATTCCACAGAAATAAGGCTAGCAAAGAGATGCACCAAATACACATGTAACTCTGTGAGATGAATTAATAGAACACTAAGCAGTTTCCCAGAAAGCTTCTTTCTCTTTGTTATCGGAGGATATTTCCTTTGGCCCTATAGTCTTGAATGGGATGAGGAATATCTGTTCTCAGATTCCACAGAAATAAGGCTAGCAAAGAGATCCACGAAATTCAGATGTAACTCTGTGAGATGAATTAACAGAACACTAAGCAGTTTCTCAGAAAGCTTTTTTCCAGATTTCATCTGAGGATATTTCCTTTTTCACCATAGCCCTCTGGGGCTTCCAAATATCACTTTGCCAGTTCCACAAGAACTGTCTTAGGGAAAGGCTTCTTGAGGGGAAAGCTGTAACTCTGTGAGATGATTTCACAGAACACAAAGAAATTCCTCAGAAAGCTTCTTTCTCTTTGTTATCGGAGGATATTTCCTTTGGCCCTATAGTCTTCAAAGGGATCCGAAATATCTGTTCTCAGATTCCACAGAAATAAGGCTAGCAAAGAGATGCACCAAATACACATGTAACTCTGTGAGATGAATTAACAGAACACTAAGCAGTTTCCCAGAAAGCTTCTTTCCAGATTTCCTGTGAGGATATTTCCTTTTTCACCATAGCCCTCTATGGGCTTCCAAATATCAGTTTGCCAATTCCACAAGAACTGTCTTAGCGAAAGGCTTCTTGAGGGGAAAGCTGTAACTCTGTGAGATGATATCACAGAACACAAAGAAGTTTCTCAGAAAGCTTCTTTCTCTTTGTTATCGGAGGATATTTCCTTTGGCCCTATAGTCATCAATGGGATCCGAAATACCTGTTCTCAGATTCCACAGAAATAAGGCTAGCAAAGAGATCCACGAAATACAGATGTAACTCTGTGAGATGAATTAACAGAACACTAAGCAGTTTCTCAGAAAGCTTCTTTCCAGGTTTCATCTGAGGATATTTCCTTTTTCACCATAGCCCTCTGAGGGCTTCCAAATATCACTTTGCCAATTCCACAAGAACTGTCTTAGCGAAAGGCTTCTTGAGGGGAAAGCTGTAACTCTGTGAGATGATTTCAGAGAACACAAAGAAGTTTCCCAAAAGCTTCTTTCTCTTTGTTATCGGAGGATATTTCCTTTGGCCCTATAGTCTTCAATGGGATCCGAAATATCTGTTCTCAGATTCCACAGAAATAAGGCTAGCAAAGAGATGCACCAAATAGACATGTAACTCTGTGAGATGAATTAACAGAACACTAAGCAGTTTCTCAGAAATCTTCTTTCCAGATTTCCTGTGAGGATATTTCCTTTTTCACCATAGCCCTCTATGGGCTTCCAAATATCACTTTGCCAATTCCACAAGAACTGTCTTAGCGAAAGGCTTCTTGAGGGGAAAGCTGTAACACTGTGAGATGATTTCACAGAACCCAAAGAAGTTTCTCAGAAAGCTTCTTTCTCTTTGTTATCGGAGGATATTTCCTTTGGCCCTATAGTCATCAATGGGATCCGAAATATCTGTTCTCAGATTCCACAGAAATAAGGCTAGCAAAGAGATCCACGAAATACAGATGTAACTCTGTGAGATGAATTAACAGAACACTAAGCAGTTTCTCAGAAAGCTTCTTTCCATGTTTCATCTGAGGATATTTCCTTTTTCACCATAGCCCTCTGTGGGCTTCCAAATATCACTTTGCCAATTCCACAAGAACTGTCTTAGCGAAAGGCTTCTTGAGGGGAAAGCTGTAACTCTGTGAGATGATTTCACGGAACACAAAGAAGTTTCTCAAAAAGCTTCTTTCTCTTTGTTATCGGAGGATTTTCCTTTGACCCTATAGTCTTCAATGGGATCCGAAATATCTTTTCTCAGATTCCACAGAAATAAGGCTAGCAAAGAGATGAACCAAATACACATGTAACTCTGTGAGACGAATTAACAGAACACTAAGCAGTTTCCCAGAAAGCTTCTTTCTCTTTGTTATCGAAGGATATTTCCTTTGGCCCTATAGTCTTGAATGGGATGAGGAATATCTGTTCTCAGATTCCACAGAAATAAGGCTAGCAAAGAGATCCACGAAATTCAGATGTAACTCTGTGAGATGAATTAACAGAACACTAAGCAGTTTCTCAGAAAGCTTCTTTCCAGATTTCATCTGAGGATATTTGCTTTTTCACCATAGCCCTCTGTGGCTTCCAAATATCACTTTGCCAGTTCCACAAGAACTGTCTTAGCGAAAGGCTTCTTGAGGGGAAAGCTGTAACTCTGTGAGATGATTTCACAGAACACAAAGAAGTTTCTCAAAAAGCTTCTTTCTCTTTGTTATCGGAGGATATTTCCTTTGGCCCTATAGTCTTCAAAGGGATCCGAAATATCTGTTCTCAGATTCCACAGAAATAAGGCTAGCAAAGGGATGCACCAAATACACATGTAACTCTGTGAGATGAATTAACAGAACACTAAGCAGTTTCCCAGAAAGCTTCTTTCCAGATATCCTGTGAGGATATTTCCTTTTTCACCATAGCCCTCTATGGGCTTCCAAATATCACTTTGCCAATTCCACAAGAACTGTCTTAGCGAAAGGCTTCTTGAGGGGAAAGCTGTAACTCTGTGAGATGATATCACAGAACACAAAGAAGTTTCTCAGAAAGCTTCTTTCTCTTTGTTATCGGAGGATATTTCCTTTGGCCCTATAGTCTTCAATGGGATCCGAAATATCTGTTCTCAGATTCCACAGAAATAAGGCTAGCAAAGAGATGCACCAAATACACATGTAACTCTGTGAGATGAATTAACAGAACACTAAGCAGTTTCTCAGAAAGCTTCTTTCCAGATTTCATCTGAGGATATTTCCTTTTTCACGATCGCCCTCTATGGGCTTCCAAATATCACTTTGCCAATTCCACAAGAACTGTCTTAGCGAAAGGCTTCTTGAGGGGAAAGCTGTAACTCTGTGAGATGATTTCACAGAACACAAAGAAGTTTCTCAGAAAGCTTCTTTCTCTTTGTTATCGGAGGATATTTCCTTTGGCCCTATAGTCATCAATGGGATCCGAAATATCTGTTCTCAGATTCCACAGAAATAAGGCTCGCAAAGAGATCCACGAAATACAGATGTAACTCTGTGAGATGAATTAACAGAACACTAAGCAGTTTCTCAGAAAGCTTCTTTCCAGGTTTCATCTGAGGATATTTCCTTTTTCACCATAGCCCTCTGTGGGCTTCCAAATATCACTTTGCCAATTCCACAAGAACTGTCTTAGTGAAAGGCTTCTTGAGGGGAAAGCTGTAACTCTGTGAGATGATTTCACAGAACACAAAGAAGTTTCTCAAAAAGCTTCTTTCTCTTTGTTATCGGAGGATATTTCCTTTGGCCCTATAGTCTTCAATGGGATCCGAAATATCTGTTCCCAGATTCCACAGAAATAAGGCTAGCAAAGAGATGCACCAAATAGACATGTAACTCTGTGAGATGAATTAACAGAACACTAAGCAGTTTCTCAGAAAGCTTCTTCCCAGATTTCATCTGAGGATATTTCCTTTTTCACCATAGCCCTCTATGGGCTTCCAAATATCACTTTGCCAATTCCACAAGAACTGTCTTAGCGAAAGGCTTCTTGAGGTGAAAGCTGTAACTCTGTGAGATGATTTCACAGAACACAAAGAAGTTTCTCAGAAAGCTTCTTTCTCTTTGTTATCGGAGGATATTTCCTTTGACCCTATATTCGTCAAAGGGATCAGAAATATCTGTTCTCAGATTCCACAGAAATAAGGCTACCAAAGAGATCCAGGAAATACACATGTAACTCTGTGAGATGAATTAACAGAACACTAAGCAGTTTCTCAGAAAGCTGCTTTCCAGATTTCATCTGAGGATATTTCCTTTTTCACCATAGCCCTCTATGGGCTTCAAATATCACATTGCCAATTCCACAAGAACTGTCTTAGCGAAAGGCTTCTTGACGGGAAAGCTGTAACTCTGTGAGATGATTTCACAGAACCCAAGGAAGTTTCTCAGAAAGCTTCTTTCTCTTTGTTATCGCAGGATATTTCCTTTGGCCCTATAGTCATCAATGGGATACGAAATATCTGTTCTCAGATTCCACAGAAATAAGGCTAGCAAAGAGATGCACCAAATACACATGTAACTCTGTGAGATGAATTAACAGAACACTAAGCAGTTTCTCAGAAAGCTTCTTTCCAGATTTCATCTGAGGATATTTCCTTTTTCACCATAGCCCTCTATGGGCTTCCAAATATCACTTTGCCAATTCCACAAGAACTGTCTTAGCGAAAGGCTTCTTGAGGGGAAAGCTGTAACTCTGTGAGATGATTTCACAGAACACAAAGAAGTTTCTCAGAAAGCTTCTTTCTCTTTGATATCGGAGGATATTTCCTTTGGCCCTATAGTCATCAATGGCATCCGAAATATCTGTTCTCAGATTCCACAGAAATAAGGCTAGCAAAGAGATCCACGAAATACAGATGTAACTCTGTGAGATGAATTAACAGAACACTAAGCAGTTTCTCAGAAAGCTTCTTTCCAGGTTTCATCTGAGGATATTTCCTTTTTCACCATAGCCCTCTGTGGGCTTCCAAATATCACTTTGCCAATTCCACAAGAACTGTCTTAGCGAAAGGCTTCTTGAGGGGAAAGCTGTAACTCTGTGAGATGATTTCACAGAACACAAAGAAGTTTCTCAAAAAGCTTCTTTCTCTTTGTTATCGGAGGATATTTCCTTTGGCCCTATAGTCTTCAATGGGATCCGAAATATCTGTTCTCAGATTCCACAGAAATAAGGCTAGCAAAGAGATGCATCAAATACACATGTAACTCTGTGAGATGAATTAACAGAACACTAAGCAGTTTCTCAGAAAGCTTCTTTCCAGATTTCATCTGAGGATATTTCCTTTTTCACCATAGCCCTCTGTGGGCTTCCAAATATCACTTTGCCAATTCCACAAGAACTGTCTTAGCGAAAGGCTTCTTGAGGGGAAAGCTGTAACACTGTGAGATGATTTCACAGAACCCAAAGAAGTTTCTCAGAAAGCTTCTTTGTCTTTGTTATCGGAGGATATTTCCTTTGGCCCTATAGTCTTCAATGGGATCCGAAATATCTGTTCTCAGATTCCACAGAAATAAGGCTAGCAAAGAGATGCACCAAATACACATGTAACTTTGTGAGATGAATTAACAGAACACTAAGCAGTTTCTCAGAAAGCTTCTCTCCAGATTTCATCTGAGGATATTTCCTTTTTCACCATAGCCCTCTGTGGGCTTCCAAATATCACTTTGCCAATTCCACAGGAACTGTCTTAGCGAAAGGCTTCTTGAGGGGAAAGCTGTAACACTGTGAGATGATTTCACAGAACCCAAAGAAGTTTCTCAGAAAGCTTCTTTCTCTTTGTTATCGCAGGATTTTTCCTTTGGCCCTATAGTCATCAATGGGATACGAAATATCTGTTCTCAGATTCCACAGAAATAAGGCTAGCAAAGAGATGCACCAAATACACATGTAACTCTGTGAGATGAATTAACAGAACACTAAGCAGTTTCTCAGAAAGCTTCTTTCCAGATTTCATCTGAGGATATTTCCTTTTTCACCATAGCCCTCTATGGGGTTCCAAATATCACTTTGCCAATTCCACAAGAACTGTCTTAGCGAAAGGCTTCTTGAGGTGAAAGCTGTAACTCTGTGAGATGATTTCACAGAACACAAAGAAGTTTCTCAGAAAGCTTCTTTCTCTTTGTTATCGGAGGATATTTCCTTTGACCCTATATTCGTCAAAGGGATCAGAAATATCTGTTCTCAGATTCCACAGAAATAAGGCTACCAAAGAGATCCAGGAAATACACATGTAACTCTGTGAGATGAATTAACAGAACACTAAGCAGTTTCTCAGAAAGCTTCTTTCCAGATTTCATCTGAGGATATTTCCTTTTTCACCATAGCCCTCTATGGGCTTCAAATATCACATTGCCAATTCCACAAGAACTGTCTTGGCGAAAGGGTTCTGGAGGGGAAAGCTGTAACTCTGTGAGATGATTTCACAGAACCCAAGGAAGTTTCTCAGAAAGCTTCTTTCTCTTTGTTATCGCAGGATATTTCCTTTGGCCCTATAGTCATCAATGGGATACGAAATATCTGTTCTCAGATTCCACAGAAATAAGGCTAGCAAAGAGATGCACCAAATACACATGTAACTCTGTGAGATGAATTAACAGAACACTAAGCAGTTTCTCAGAAAGCTTCTTTCCAGATTTCATCTGAGGATATTTCCTTTTTCACCATAGCCCTCTATGGGCTTCCAAATATCACTTTGCCAATTCCACAAGAACTGTCTTAGCGAAAGGCTTCTTGAGGGGAAAGCTGTAACTCTGTGAGATGATTTCACAGAACACAAAGAAGTTTCTCAGAAAGCTTCTTTCTCTTTGTTATCGGAGGATATTTCCTTTGGCCCTATAGTCATCAATGGCATCCGAAATATCTGTTCTCAGATTCCACAGAAATAAGGCTAGCAAACAGATCCACGAAACACAGATGTAACTCTGTGAGATGAATTAACAGAACACTAAGCAGTTTCTCAGAAAGCTTCTTTCCAGGTTTCATCTGAGGATATTTCCTTTTTCACCATAGCCCTCTGAGGGCTTCCAAATATCACTTTGCCAATTCCACAAGAACTGTCTTAGCGATAGGCTTCTTGAGGGGAAAGCTGTAACTCTGTGAGATGATTTCACAGAACACAAAGAAGTTTCTCAGAAAGCTTCTTTCTCTTTGTTATCGGAGGATATTTCCTTTGGCCCTACAGTCATCAATGGGATCCGAAATATCTGTTCTCAGATTCCACAGAAATAAGGCTAGCAAAGAGATCCACGAAATACAGATGTAACTCTGTGAGATGAATTAACAGAACACTAAGCAGTTTCTCAGAAAGCTTCTTTCCAGGTTTCATCTGGGGATATTTCCTTTTTCACCATAGCCCTCTGTGGGCTTCCAAATATCACTTTGCCAATTCCACAAGAACTGTCTTAGCGAAAGGCTTCTTGAGGGGAAAGCTGTAACTCTGTGAGATGATTTCACAGAACACAAAGAAGTTTCTCAAAAAGCTTCTTTCTCTTTGTTATCGGAGGATATTTCCTTTGGCCCTATAGTCTTCAATGGGATCCGAAATATCTGTTCTCAGATTCCACAGAAATAAGGCTAGCAAAGAGATGCATCAAATACACATGTAACTCTGTGAGATGAATTAACAGAACACTAAGCAGTTTCTCAGAAAGCTTCTTTCCAGATTTCATCTGAGGATATTTCCTTTTTCACCATAGCCCTCTGTGGGCTTCCAAATATCACTTTGCCAATTCCACAAGAACTGTCTTAGCGAAAGGCTTCTTGAGGGGAAAGCTGTAACACTGTGAGATGATTTCACAGAACCCAAAGAAGTTTCTCAGAAAGCTTCTTTCTCTTTGTTATCGCAGGATATTTCCTTTGGCCCTATAGTCATCAATGGGATACGAAATATCTGTTCTCAGATTCCACAGAAATAAGGCTAGCAAAGAGATGCACGAAATACACATGTAACTCTGTGAGATGAATTAACAGAACACTAAGCAGTTTCTCAGAAAGCTTCTTTCCAGATTTCATCTGAGGATATTTCCTTTTTCACCATAGCCCTCTATGGGCTTCCAAATATCACTTTGCCAATTCCACAAGAACTGTCTTAGCGAAAGGCTTCTTGAGGGGAAAGCTGTAACCCTGTGAGATGATTTCACAGAACACAAAGAAGTTTCTCAGAAAGCTACTTTCTCTTTGTTATCGGAGGATATTTCCTTTGGCCCTATAGTCATCAATGGGATCCGAAATATCTGTTCTCAGATTCCACAGAAATAAGGCTAGCAAAGAGATCCACGAAATACAGATGTAACTCTGTGAGATGAATTAACAGAACACTAAGCAGTTTCTCAGAAAGCTTCTTTCCAGATTTCATCTGAGGATATTTCCTTTTTCACCATAGCCCTCTGGGGGCTTCCAAATATCACTTTGCCAATTCCACAAGAACTGTCTTAGCGAAAGGCTTCTTGAGGGGAAAGCTGTAACACTGTGAGATGATTTCACAGAACCCAAAGAAGTCTCTCAGAAAGCTTCTTTCTCTTTGTTATCGCAGGATATTTCCTTTGGCCCTATAGTCATCAATGGGATAGGAAATATCTGTTCTCAGATTCCACAGAAATAAGGCTAGCAAAGAGATGCACCAAATACACATGTAACTCTGTGAGATGAATTAACAGAACACTAAGCAGTTTCTCAGAAAGCTTCTTTCCAGATTTCATCTGAGGATATTTCCTTTTTCACCATAGCCCTCTATGGGCTTCCAAATATCACTTTGCCAATTCCACAAGAACTGTCTTAGCGAAAGGCTTCTTGAGGGGAAAGCTGTAACTCTGTGAGATGATTTCACAGAACACAAAGAAGTTTCTCAGAAAGCTTCTTTCTCTTTGTTATCGGAGGATATTTCCTTTGGCCCTATAGTCATCAATGGGATCCGAAATATCTGTTCTCAGATTCCACAGAAATAAGGCTAGCAAAGAGATCCACGAAATACAGATGTAACTCTGTGAGATGAATTAACAGAACACTAAGCAGTTTCTCAGAAAGCTTCTTTCCAGATTTCATCTGAGGATATTTCCTTTTTCACCATAGCCCTCTGTGGGCTTCCAAATATCACTTTGCCAATTCCACAAGAACTGTCTTAGCGAAAGGCTTCTTTAGGGGAAAGCTGTAACTCTGTGAGATGATTTCACAGAACACAAAGAAGATTCTCAGAAAGCTTCTTTCTCTTTGATATCGGAGGATATTTCCTTTGGCCCTATAGTCATCAATGGGATCCGAAATATCTGTTCTCAGATTCCACAGAAATAAGGCTAGCAAAGAGATGCACCAAATACACATGCAACTCTGTGAGATGAATTAACAGAACACAAAGCAGTTTCCCAGAAAGCTTCTTTCCAGATTTCCTGTGAGGATATTTCCTTTTTCACCATAGCCCTCTATGGGCTTCCAAATATCACTTTGCCATTTCCACAAGAACTGTCTTAGCGAAAGGCTTCTTGAGGGGAAAGCTGTAACTCTGTGAGATGATATCACAGAACACAAAGAAGTTTCTCAGAAAGCTTCTTTCTCTTTGTTATCGGAGGATATTTCCTTTGGCCCTATAGTCTTCAATGGGATCCGAAATATCTGTTCTCAGATTCCACAGAAATAAGGCTAGCAAAGAGATGCACCAAATACAGATGTAACTCTGTGAGATGAATTAACAGAACACTAAGCAGTTTCTCAGAAAGCTTCTTTCCAGATTTCATCTGAGGATATTTCCTTTTTCACCATAGCCCTCTATGGGCTTCCAAATATCAATTTGCCAATTCCACAAGAACTGTCTTAGCGAAAGGCTTCTTGAGGGGAAAGCTGTAACTCTGTGAGATGATTTCACGGAACACAAAGAAGTTTCTCAAAAAGCTTCTTTCTCTTTGTTATCGGAAGATTTTTCCTTTGGCCCTATAGTCTTCAATGGGATCCGAAATATCTGTTCTCAGATTCCACAGAAATAAGGCTAGCAAAGAGATGCACCAAATACACATGTAACTCTGTGAGATGAATTAATAGAACACTAAGCAGTTTCCCAGAAAGCTTCTTTCTCTTTGTTATCGGAGGATATTTCCTTTGGCCCTATAGTCTTGAATGGGATGAGGAATATCTGTTCTCAGATTCCACAGAAATAAGGCTAGCAAAGAGATCCACGAAATTCAGATGTAACTCTGTGAGATGAATTAACAGAACACTAAGCAGTTTCTCAGAAAGCTTCTTTCCAGATTTCATCTGAGGATATTTCCTTTTTCACCATAGCCCTCTGGGGCTTCCAAATATCACTTTGCCAGTTCCACAAGAACTGTCTTAGCGAAAGGCTTCTTGAGGGGAAAGCTGTAACTCTGTGAGATGATTTCACAGAACACAAAGAAGTTTCTCAAAAAGCTTCTTTCTCTTTGTTATCGGAGGATATTTCCTTTGGCCCTATAGTCTTCAAAGGGATCCGAAATATCTGTTCTCAGATTCCACAGAAATAAGGCTAGCAAAGAGATGCACCAAATACACATGTAACTCTGTGAGATGAATTAACAGAACACTAAGCAGTTTCCCAGAAAGCTTCTTTCCAGATTTCCTGTGAGGATATTTCCTTTTTCACCATAGCCCTCTATGGGCTTCCAAATATCAGTTTGCCAATTCCACAAGAACTGTCTTAGCGAAAGGCTTCTTGAGGGGAAAGCTGTAACTCTGTGAGATGATATCACAGAACACAAAGAAGTTTCTCAGAAAGCTTCTTTCTCTTTGTTATCGGAGGATATTTCCTTTGGCCCTATAGTCATCAATGGGATCCGAAATACCTGTTCTCAGATTCCACAGAAATAAGGCTAGCAAAGAGATCCACGAAATACAGATGTAACTCTGTGAGATGAATTAACAGAACACTAAGCAGTTTCTCAGAAAGCTTCTTTCCAGGTTTCATCTGAGGATATTTCCTTTTTCACCATAGCCCTCTGAGGGCTTCCAAATATCACTTTGCCAATTCCACAAGAACTGTCTTAGCGAAAGGCTTCTTGAGGGGAAAGCTGTAACTCTGTGAGATGATTTCACAGAACACAAAGAAGTTTCCCAAAAGCTTCTTTCTCTTTGTTATCGGAGGATATTTCCTTTGGCCCTATAGTCTTCAATGGGATCCGAAATATCTGTTCTCAGATTCCACAGAAATAAGGCTAGCAAAGAGATGCACCAAATAGACATGTAACTCTGTGAGATGAATTAACAGAACACTAAGCAGTTTCTCAGAAATCTTCTTTCCAGATTTCCTGTGAGGATATTTCCTTTTTCACCATAGCCCTCTATGGGCTTCCAAATATCACTTTGCCAATTCCACAAGAACTGTCTTAGCGAAAGGCTTCTTGAGGGGAAAGCTGTAACACTGTGAGATGATTTCACAGAACCCAAAGAAGTTTCTCAGAAAGCTTCTTTCTCTTTGTTATCGGAGGATATTTCCTTTGGCCCTATAGTCATCAATGGGATCCGAAATATCTGTTCTCAGATTCCACAGAAATAAGGCTAGCAAAGAGATCCACGAAATACAGATGTAACTCTGTGAGATGAATTAACAGAACACTAAGCAGTTTCTCAGAAAGCTTCTTTCCATGTTTCATCTGAGGATATTTCCTTTTTCACCATAGCCCTCTGTGGGCTTCCAAATATCACTTTGCCAATTCCACAAGAACTGTCTTAGCGAAAGGCTTCTTGAGGGGAAAGCTGTAACTCTGTGAGATGATTTCACGGAACACAAAGAAGTTTCTCAAAAAGCTTCTTTCTCTTTGTTATCGGAGGATTTTCCTTTGACCCTATAGTCTTCAATGGGATCCGAAATATCTTTTCTCAGATTCCACAGAAATAAGGCTAGCAAATAGATGAACCAAATACACATGTAACTCTGTGAGACGAATTAACAGAACACTAAGCAGTTTCCCAGAAAGCTTCTTTCTCTTTGTTATCGAAGGATATTTCCTTTGGCCCTATAGTCTTGAATGGGATGAGGAATATCTGTTCTCAGATTCCACAGAAATAAGGCTAGCAAAGAGATCCACGAAATTCAGATGTAACTCTGTGAGATGAATTAACAGAACACTAAGCAGTTTCTCAGAAAGCTTCTTTCCAGATTTCATCTGAGGATATTTGCTTTTTCACCATAGCCCTCTGTGGCTTCCAAATATCACTTTGCCAGTTCCACAAGAACTGTCTTAGCGAAAGGCTTCTTGAGGGGAAAGCTGTAACTCTGTGAGATGATTTCACAGAACACAAAGAAGTTTCTCAAAAAGCTTCTTTCTCTTTGTTATCGGAGGATATTTCCTTTGGCCCTATAGTCTTCAAAGGGATCCGAAATATCTGTTCTCAGATTCCACAGAAATAAGGCTAGCAAAGGGATGCACCAAATACACATGTAACTCTGTGAGATGAATTAACAGAACACTAAGCAGTTTCCCAGAAAGCTTCTTTCCAGATATCCTGTGAGGATATTTCCTTTTTCACCATAGCCCTCTATGGGCTTCCAAATATCACTTTGCCAATTCCACAAGAACTGTCTTAGCGAAAGGCTTCTTGAGGGGAAAGCTGTAACTCTGTGAGATGATATCACAGAACACAAAGAAGTTTCTCAGAAAGCTTCTTTCTCTTTGTTATCGGAGGATATTTCCTTTGGCCCTATAGTCTTCAATGGGATCCGAAATATCTGTTCTCAGATTCCACAGAAATAAGGCTAGCAAAGAGATGCACCAAATACACATGTAACTCTGTGAGATGAATTAACAGAACACTAAGCAGTTTCTCAGAAAGCTTCTTTCCAGATTTCATCTGAGGATATTTCCTTTTTCACGATCGCCCTCTATGGGCTTCCAAATATCACTTTGCCAATTCCACAAGAACTGTCTTAGCGAAAGGCTTCTTGAGGGGAAAGCTGTAACTCTGTGAGATGATTTCACAGAACACAAAGAAGTTTCTCAGAAAGCTTCTTTCTCTTTGTTATCGGAGGATATTTCCTTTGGCCCTATAGTCATCAATGGGATCCGAAATATCTGTTCTCAGATTCCACAGAAATAAGGCTCGCAAAGAGATCCACGAAATACAGATGTAACTCTGTGAGATGAATTAACAGAACACTAAGCAGTTTCTCAGAAAGCTTCTTTCCAGGTTTCATCTGAGGATATTTCCTTTTTCACCATAGCCCTCTGTGGGCTTCCAAATATCACTTTGCCAATTCCACAAGAACTGTCTTAGTGAAAGGCTTCTTGAGGGGAAAGCTGTAACTCTGTGAGATGATTTCACAGAACACAAAGAAGTTTCTCAAAAAGCTTCTTTCTCTTTGTTATCGGAGGATATTTCCTTTGGCCCTATAGTCTTCAATGGGATCCGAAATATCTGTTCCCAGATTCCACAGAAATAAGGCTAGCAAAGAGATGCACCAAATAGACATGTAACTCTGTGAGATGAATTAACAGAACACTAAGCAGTTTCTCAGAAAGCTTCTTCCCAGATTTCATCTGAGGATATTTCCTTTTTCACCATAGCCCTCTATGGGGTTCCAAATATCACTTTGCCAATTCCACAAGAACTGTCTTAGCGAAAGGCTTCTTGAGGTGAAAGCTGTAACTCTGTGAGATGATTTCACAGAACACAAAGAAGTTTCTCAGAAAGCTTCTTTCTCTTTGTTATCGGAGGATATTTCCTTTGACCCTATATTCGTCAAAGGGATCAGAAATATCTGTTCTCAGATTCCACAGAAATAAGGCTACCAAAGAGATCCAGGAAATACACATGTAACTCTGTGAGATGAATTAACAGAACACTAAGCAGTTTCTCAGAAAGCTGCTTTCCAGATTTCATCTGAGGATATTTCCTTTTTCACCATAGCCCTCTATGGGCTTCAAATATCACATTGCCAATTCCACAAGAACTGTCTTAGCGAAAGGCTTCTTGACGGGAAAGCTGTAACTCTGTGAGATGATTTCACAGAACCCAAGGAAGTTTCTCAGAAAGCTTCTTTCTCTTTGTTATCGCAGGATATTTCCTTTGGCCCTATAGTCATCAATGGGATACGAAATATCTGTTCTCAGATTCCACAGAAATAAGGCTAGCAAAGAGATGCACCAAATACACATGTAACTCTGTGAGATGAATTAACAGAACACTAAGCAGTTTCTCAGAAAGCTTCTTTCCAGATTTCATCTGAGGATATTTCCTTTTTCACCATAGCCCTCTGGGGCTTCCAAATATCACTTTGCCAGTTCCACAAGAACTGTCTTAGCGAAAGGCTTCTTGAGGGGAAAGCTGTAACTCTGTGAGATGATTTCACAGAACACAAAGAAGTTTCTCAAAAAGCTTCTTTCTCTTTGTTATCGGAGGATATTTCCTTTGGCCCTATAGTCTTCAAAGGGATCCGAAATATCTGTTCTCAGATTCCACAGAAATAAGGCTAGCAAAGAGATGCACCAAATACACATGTAACTCTGTGAGATGAATTAACAGAACACTAAGCAGTTTCCCAGAAAGCTTCTTTCCAGATTTCCTGTGAGGATATTTCCTTTTTCACCATAGCCCTCTATGGGCTTCCAAATATCAGTTTGCCAATTCCACAAGAACTGTCTTAGCGAAAGGCTTCTTGAGGGGAAAGCTGTAACTCTGTGAGATGATATCACAGAACACAAAGAAGTTTCTCAGAAAGCTTCTTTCTCTTTGTTATCGGAGGATATTTCCTTTGGCCCTATAGTCATCAATGGGATCCGAAATACCTGTTCTCAGATTCCACAGAAATAAGGCTAGCAAAGAGATCCACGAAATACAGATGTAACTCTGTGAGATGAATTAACAGAACACTAAGCAGTTTCTCAGAAAGCTTCTTTCCAGGTTTCATCTGAGGATATTTCCTTTTTCACCATAGCCCTCTGAGGGCTTCCAAATATCACTTTGCCAATTCCACAAGAACTGTCTTAGCGAAAGGCTTCTTGAGGGGAAAGCTGTAACTCTGTGAGATGATTTCACAGAACACAAAGAAGTTTCCCAAAAGCTTCTTTCTCTTTGTTATCGGAGGATATTTCCTTTGGCCCTATAGTCTTCAATGGGATCCGAAATATCTGTTCTCAGATTCCACAGAAATAAGGCTAGCAAAGAGATGCACCAAATAGACATGTAACTCTGTGAGATGAATTAACAGAACACTAAGCAGTTTCTCAGAAATCTTCTTTCCAGATTTCCTGTGAGGATATTTCCTTTTTCACCATAGCCCTCTATGGGCTTCCAAATATCACTTTGCCAATTCCACAAGAACTGTCTTAGCGAAAGGCTTCTTGAGGGGAAAGCTGTAACACTGTGAGATGATTTCACAGAACCCAAAGAAGTTTCTCAGAAAGCTTCTTTCTCTTTGTTATCGGAGGATATTTCCTTTGGCCCTATAGTCATCAATGGGATCCGAAATATCTGTTCTCAGATTCCACAGAAATAAGGCTAGCAAAGAGATCCACGAAATACAGATGTAACTCTGTGAGATGAATTAACAGAACACTAAGCAGTTTCTCAGAAAGCTTCTTTCCATGTTTCATCTGAGGATATTTCCTTTTTCACCATAGCCCTCTGTGGGCTTCCAAATATCACTTTGCCAATTCCACAAGAACTGTCTTAGCGAAAGGCTTCTTGAGGGGAAAGCTGTAACTCTGTGAGATGATTTCACGGAACACAAAGAAGTTTCTCAAAAAGCTTCTTTCTCTTTGTTATCGGAGGATTTTCCTTTGACCCTATAGTCTTCAATGGGATCCGAAATATCTTTTCTCAGATTCCACAGAAATAAGGCTAGCAAATAGATGAACCAAATACACATGTAACTCTGTGAGACGAATTAACAGAACACTAAGCAGTTTCCCAGAAAGCTTCTTTCTCTTTGTTATCGAAGGATATTTCCTTTGGCCCTATAGTCTTGAATGGGATGAGGAATATCTGTTCTCAGATTCCACAGAAATAAGGCTAGCAAAGAGATCCACGAAATTCAGATGTAACTCTGTGAGATGAATTAACAGAACACTAAGCAGTTTCTCAGAAAGCTTCTTTCCAGATTTCATCTGAGGATATTTGCTTTTTCACCATAGCCCTCTGTGGCTTCCAAATATCACTTTGCCAGTTCCACAAGAACTGTCTTAGCGAAAGGCTTCTTGAGGGGAAAGCTGTAACTCTGTGAGATGATTTCACAGAACACAAAGAAGTTTCTCAAAAAGCTTCTTTCTCTTTGTTATCGGAGGATATTTCCTTTGGCCCTATAGTCTTCAAAGGGATCCGAAATATCTGTTCTCAGATTCCACAGAAATAAGGCTAGCAAAGGGATGCACCAAATACACATGTAACTCTGTGAGATGAATTAACAGAACACTAAGCAGTTTCCCAGAAAGCTTCTTTCCAGATATCCTGTGAGGATATTTCCTTTTTCACCATAGCCCTCTATGGGCTTCCAAATATCACTTTGCCAATTCCACAAGAACTGTCTTAGCGAAAGGCTTCTTGAGGGGAAAGCTGTAACTCTGTGAGATGATATCACAGAACACAAAGAAGTTTCTCAGAAAGCTTCTTTCTCTTTGTTATCGGAGGATATTTCCTTTGGCCCTATAGTCTTCAATGGGATCCGAAATATCTGTTCTCAGATTCCACAGAAATAAGGCTAGCAAAGAGATGCACCAAATACACATGTAACTCTGTGAGATGAATTAACAGAACACTAAGCAGTTTCTCAGAAAGCTTCTTTCCAGATTTCATCTGAGGATATTTCCTTTTTCACGATCGCCCTCTATGGGCTTCCAAATATCACTTTGCCAATTCCACAAGAACTGTCTTAGCGAAAGGCTTCTTGAGGGGAAAGCTGTAACTCTGTGAGATGATTTCACAGAACACAAAGAAGTTTCTCAGAAAGCTTCTTTCTCTTTGTTATCGGAGGATATTTCCTTTGGCCCTATAGTCATCAATGGGATCCGAAATATCTGTTCTCAGATTCCACAGAAATAAGGCTCGCAAAGAGATCCACGAAATACAGATGTAACTCTGTGAGATGAATTAACAGAACACTAAGCAGTTTCTCAGAAAGCTTCTTTCCAGGTTTCATCTGAGGATATTTCCTTTTTCACCATAGCCCTCTGTGGGCTTCCAAATATCACTTTGCCAATTCCACAAGAACTGTCTTAGTGAAAGGCTTCTTGAGGGGAAAGCTGTAACTCTGTGAGATGATTTCACAGAACACAAAGAAGTTTCTCAAAAAGCTTCTTTCTCTTTGTTATCGGAGGATATTTCCTTTGGCCCTATAGTCTTCAATGGGATCCGAAATATCTGTTCCCAGATTCCACAGAAATAAGGCTAGCAAAGAGATGCACCAAATAGACATGTAACTCTGTGAGATGAATTAACAGAACACTAAGCAGTTTCTCAGAAAGCTTCTTCCCAGATTTCATCTGAGGATATTTCCTTTTTCACCATAGCCCTCTATGGGGTTCCAAATATCACTTTGCCAATTCCACAAGAACTGTCTTAGCGAAAGGCTTCTTGAGGTGAAAGCTGTAACTCTGTGAGATGATTTCACAGAACACAAAGAAGTTTCTCAGAAAGCTTCTTTCTCTTTGTTATCGGAGGATATTTCCTTTGACCCTATATTCGTCAAAGGGATCAGAAATATCTGTTCTCAGATTCCACAGAAATAAGGCTACCAAAGAGATCCAGGAAATACACATGTAACTCTGTGAGATGAATTAACAGAACACTAAGCAGTTTCTCAGAAAGCTGCTTTCCAGATTTCATCTGAGGATATTTCCTTTTTCACCATAGCCCTCTATGGGCTTCAAATATCACATTGCCAATTCCACAAGAACTGTCTTAGCGAAAGGCTTCTTGACGGGAAAGCTGTAACTCTGTGAGATGATTTCACAGAACCCAAGGAAGTTTCTCAGAAAGCTTCTTTCTCTTTGTTATCGCAGGATATTTCCTTTGGCCCTATAGTCATCAATGGGATACGAAATATCTGTTCTCAGATTCCACAGAAATAAGGCTAGCAAAGAGATGCACCAAATACACATGTAACTCTGTGAGATGAATTAACAGAACACTAAGCAGTTTCTCAGAAAGCTTCTTTCCAGATTTCATCTGAGGATATTTCCTTTTTCACCATAGCCCTCTATGGGCTTCCAAATATCACTTTGCCAATTCCACAAGAACTGTCTTAGCGAAAGGCTTCTTGAGGGGAAAGCTGTAACTCTGTGAGATGATTTCACAGAACACAAAGAAGTTTCTCAGAAAGCTTCTTTCTCTTTGTTATCGGAGGATATTTCCTTTGGCCCTATAGTCATCAATGGCATCCGAAATATCTGTTCTCAGATTCCACAGAAATAAGGCTAGCAAAGAGATCCACGAAATACAGATGTAACTCTGTGAGATGAATTAACAGAACACTAAGCAGTTTCTCAGAAAGCTTCTTTCCAGGTTTCATCTGAGGATATTTCCTTTTTCACCATAGCCCTCTGTGGGCTTCCAAATATCACTTTGCCAATTCCACAAGAACTGTCTTAGCGAAAGGCTTCTTGAGGGGAAAGCTGTAACTCTGTGAGATGATTTCACAGAACACAAAGAAGTTTCTCAAAAAGCTTCTTTCTCTTTGTTATCGGAGGATATTTCCTTTGGCCCTATAGTCTTCAATGGGATCCGAAATATCTGTTCTCAGATTCCACAGAAATAAGGCTAGCAAAGAGATGCATCAAATACACATGTAACTCTGTGAGATGAATTAACAGAACACTAAGCAGTTTCTCAGAAAGCTTCTTTCCAGATTTCATCTGAGGATATTTCCTTTTTCACCATAGCCCTCTGTGGGCTTCCAAATATCACTTTGCCAATTCCACAAGAACTGTCTTAGCGAAAGGCTTCTTGAGGGGAAAGCTGTAACACTGTGAGATGATTTCCCAGAACCCAAAGAAGTTTCTCAGAAAGCTTCTTTCTCTTTGTTATCGCAGGATATTTCCTTTGGCCCTATAGTCATCAATGGGATACGAAATATCTGTTCTCAGATTCCACAGAAATAAGGCTAGCAAAGAGATGCACGAAATACACATGTAACTCTGTGAGATGAATTAACAGAACACTAAGCAGTTTCTCAGAAAGCTTCTTTCCAGATTTCATCTGAGGATATTTCCTTTTTCACCATAGCCCTCTATGGGCTTCCAAATATCACTTTGCCAATTCCACAAGAACTGTCTTAGCGAAAGGCTTCTTGAGGGGAAAGCTGTAACTCTGTGAGATGATTTCACAGAACACAAAGAAGTTTCTCAGAAAGCTACTTTCTCTTTGTTATCGGAGGATATTTCCTTTGGCCCTATAGTCATCAATGGGATCCGAAATATCTGTTCTCAGATTCCACAGAAATAAGGCTAGCAAAGAGATCCACGAAATACAGATGTAACTCTGTGAGATGAATTAACAGAACACTAAGCAGTTTCTCAGAAAGCTTCTTTCCAGATTTCATCTGAGGATATTTCCTTTTTCACCATAGCCCTCTGGGGGCTTCCAAATATCACTTTGCCAATTCTACAAGAACTGTCTTAGCGAAAGGCTTCTTGAGGGGAAAGCTGTAACACTGTGAGATGATTTCACAGAACCCAAAGAAGTCTCTCAGAAAGCTTCTTTCTCTTTGTTATCGCAGGATATTTCCTTTGGCCCTATAGTCATCAATGGGATAGGAAATATCTGTTCTCAGATTCCACAGAAATAAGGCTAGCAAAGAGATGCACCAAATACACATGTAACTCTGTGAGATGAATTAACAGAACACTAAGCAGTTTCTCAGAAAGCTTCTTTCCAGATTTCATCTGAGGATATTTCCTTTTTCACCATAGCCCTCTATGGGCTTCCAAATATCACTTTGCCAATTCCACAAGAACTGTCTTAGCGAAAGGCTTCTTGAGGGGAAAGCTGTAACTCTGTGAGATGATTTCACAAAACACAAAGAAGTTTCTCAGAAAGCTTCTTTCTCTTTGTTATCGGAGGATATTTCCTTTGGCCCTATAGTCATCAATGGGATCCGAAATATCTGTTCTCAGATTCCACAGAAATAAGGCTAGCAAAGAGATCCACGAAATACAGATGTAACTCTGTGAGATGAATTAACAGAACACTAAGCAGTTTCTCAGAAAGCTTCTTTCCAGATTTCATCTGAGGATATTTCCTTTTTCACCATAGCCCTCTGTGGGCTTCCAAATATCACTTTGCCAATTCCACAAGAACTGTCTTAGCGAAAGGCTTCTTTAGGGGAAAGCTGTAACTCTGTGAGATGATTTCACAGAACACAAAGAAGATTCTCAGAAAGCTTCTTTCTCTTTGATATCGGAGGATATTTCCTTTGGCCCTATAGTCATCAATGGGATCCGAAATATCTGTTCTCAGATTCCACAGAAATAAGGCTAGCAAAGAGATGCACCAAATACAGATGTAACTCTGTGAGATGAATTAACAGAACACTAAGCAGTTTCTCAGAAAGCTTCTTTCCAGATTTCATCTGAGGATATTTCCTTTTTCACCATAGCCCTCTATGGGCTTCCAAATATCAATTTGCCAATTCCACAAGAACTGTCTTAGCGAAAGGCTTCTTGAAGGGAAAGCTGTAACTCTGTGAGATGATTTCACAGAACACAAAGAAGTTTCTCAGAAAGCTTCTTTCTCTTTGTTATCGGAGGATATTTCCTTTGGCTCTATAGTCATCAATGGGATCCGAAATATCTGTTCTCAGATTCCACAGAAATAAGGCTAGCAAAGAGATCCACGATATACAGATGTAACTCTGTGAGATGAATTAACAGAACACTAAGCAGTTTCTCAGAAAGCTTTTTTCCAGGTTTCATCTGAGGATATTTCCTTTTTCACCATAGCCCTCTGTGGGCTTCCAAATATCACTTTGCCAATTCCACAAGAACTGTCTTAGCGAAAGGCTTCTTGAGGGGAAAGCTGTAACTCTGTGAGATGATTTCACAGAACACAAAGAAGTTTCTCAAAAAGCTTCTTTCTCTTTGTTATCGGAGGATATTTCCTTTGGCCCTATAGTCTTCAATGGGATCCGAAATATCTGTTCTCAGATTCCACAGAAATAAGGCTAGCAAAGAGATGCACCAAATACACATGTAACTCTGTGAGATGAATTAACAGAACACTAAGCAGTTTCTCAGAAATCTTCTTTCCAGATTTCATCTGAGGATATTTCCTTTTTCACCATAGCCCTCTGTGGGCTTCCAAATATCACTTTGCCAATTCCACAGGAACTGTCTTAGCGAAAGGCTTCTTGAGGGGAAAGCTGTAACACTGTGAGATGATTTCACAGAACCCAAAGAAGTTTCTCAGAAAGCTTCTTTCTCTTTGTTATCGCAGGATATTTCCTTTGGCCCTATAGTCATCAATGGGATACGAAATATCTGTTCTCAGATTCCACAGAAATAAGGCTAGCAAAGAGATGCACCAAATACACATGTAACTCTGTGAGATGAATTAACAGAACACTAAGCAGTTTCTCAGAAAGCTTCTTTCCAGATTTCATCTGAGGATATTTCCTTTTTCACCATAGCCCTCTGTGGGCTTCCAAATATCACTTTGCCAATTCCACAAGAACTGTCTTAGCGAAAGGCTTCTTGAGGGGAAAGCTGTAACACTGTGAGATGATTTCACAGAACCCAAAGAAGTTTCTCAGAAAGCTTCTTTCTCTTTGTTATCGCAGGATATTTCCTTTGGCCCTATAGTCATCAATGGGATAGGAAATATCTGTTCTCAGATTCCACAGAAATAAGGCTAGCAAAGAGATGCACCAAATACACATGTAACTCTGTGAGATGAATTAACAGAACACTAAGCAGTTTCTCAGAAAGCTTCTTTCCAGATTTCATCTGAGTATATTTCCTTTTTCACCATAGCCCTCTATGGGCTTCCAAATATCACTTTGCCAATTCCACAAGAACTGTCTTAGCGAAAGGCTTCTTGAGGGGAAAGCTGTAACTCTGTGAGATGATTTCACAGAACACAAAGAAGTTTCTCAGAAAGCTTCTTTCTCTTTGTTATCGGAGGATATTTCCTTTGGCCCTATAGTCATCAATGGGATCCGAAATATCTGTTCTCAGATTCCACAGAAATAAGGCAAGCAAAGAGATCCACGAAATACAGATGTAACTCTGTGAGATGAATTAACAGAACACTAAGCAGTTTCTCAGAAAGCTTCTTTCCAGATTTCATCTGAGGATATTTCCTTTTTCACCATAGCCCTCTGTGGGCTTCCAAATATCACTTTGCCAATTCCACAAGAACTGTCTTAGCGAAAGGCTTCTTTAGGGGAAAGCTGTAACTCTGTGAGATGATTTCACAGAACACAAAGAAGATTCTCAGAAAGCTTCTTTCTCTTTGATATCGGAGGATATTTCCTTTGGCCCTATAGTCATCAATGGGATCCGAAATATCTGTTCTCAGATTCCACAGAAATAAGGCTAGCAAAGAGATGCACCAAATACACATGCAACTCTGTGAGATGAATTAACAGAACACAAAGCAGTTTCCCAGAAAGCTTCTTTCCAGATTTCCTGTGAGGATATTTCCTTTTTCACCATAGCCCTCTATGGGCTTCCAAATATCACTTTGCCAATTCCACAAGAACTGTCTTAGCGAAAGGCTTCTTGAGGGGAAAGCTGTAACTCTGTGAGATGATATCACAGAACACAAAGAAGTTTCTCAGAAAGCTTCTTTCTCTTTGTTATCGGAGGATATTTCCTTTGGCCCTATAGTCTTCAATGGGATCCGAAATATCTGTTCTCAGATTCCACAGAAATAAGGCTAGCAAAGAGATGCACCAAATACAGATGTAACTCTGTGAGATGAATTAACAGAACACTAAGCAGTTTCTCAGAAAGCTTCTTTCCAGATTTCATCTGAGGATATTTCCTTTTTCACCATAGCCCTCTATGGGCTTCCAAATATCAATTTGCCAATTCCACAAGAACTGTCTTAGCGAAAGGCTTCTTGAAGGGAAAGCTGTAACTCTGTGAGATGATTTCACAGAACACAAAGAAGTTTCTCAGAAAGCTTCTTTCTCTTTGTTATCGGAGGATATTTCCTTTGGCTCTATAGTCATCAATGGGATCCGAAATATCTGTTCTCAGATTCCACAGAAATAAGGCTAGCAAAGAGATCCACGATATACAGATGTAACTCTGTGAGATGAATTAACAGAACACTAAGCAGTTTCTCAGAAAGCTTTTTTACAGGTTTCATCTGAGGATATTTCCTTTTTCACCATAGCCCTCTGTGGGCTTCCAAATATCACTTTGCCAATTCCACAAGAACTGTCTTAGCGAAAGGCTTCTTGAGGGGAAAGCTGTAACTCTGTGAGATGATTTCACAGAACACAAAGAAGTTTCTCAAAAAGCTTCTTTGTCTTTGTTATCGGAGGATATTTCCTTTGGCCCTATAGTCTTCAATGGGATCCGAAATATCTGTTCTCAGATTCCACAGAAATAAGGCTAGCAAAGAGATGCACCAAATACACATGTAACTCTGTGAGATGAATTAACAGAACACTAAGCAGTTTCTCAGAAAGCTTCTTTCCAGATTTCATCTGAGGATATTTCCTTTTTCACCATAGCCCTCTGTGGGCTTCCAAATATCACTTTGCCAATTCCACAGGAACTGTCTTAGCGAAAGGCTTCTTGAGGGGAAAGCTGTAACACTGTGAGATGATTTCACAGAACCCAAAGAAGTTTCTCAGAAAGCTTCTTTCTCTTTGTTATCGCAGGATATTTCCTTTGGCCCTATAGTCATCAATGGGATACGAAATATCTGTTCTCAGATTCCACAGAAATAAGGCTAGCAAAGAGATGCACCAAATACACATGTAACTCTGTGAGATGAATTAACAGAACACTAAGCAGTTTCTCAGAAAGCTTCTTTCCAGATTTCATCAGAGGATATTTCCTTTTTCACCATAGCCCTCTGTGGGCTTCCAAATATCACTTTGCCAATTCCACAAGAACTGTCTTAGCGAAAGGCTTCTTGAGGGGAAAGCTGTAACACTGTGAGATGATTTCACAGAACCCAAAGAAGTTTCTCAGAAAGCTTCTTTCTCTTTGTTATCGCAGGATATTTCCTTTGGCCCTATAGTCATCAATGGGATAGGAAATATCTGTTCTCAGATTCCACAGAAATAAGGCTAGCAAAGAGATGCACCAAATACACATGTAACTCTGTGAGATGAATTAACAGAACACTAAGCAGTTTCTCAGAAAGCTTCTTTCCAGATTTCATCTGAGTATATTTCCTTTTTCACCATAGCCCTCTATGGGCTTCCAAATATCACTTTGCCAATTCCACAAGAACTGTCTTAGCGAAAGGCTTCTTGAGGGGAAAGCTGTAACTCTGTGAGATGATTTCACAGAACACAAAGAAGTTTCTCAGAAAGCTTCTTTCTCTTTGTTATCGGAGGATATTTCCTTTGGCCCTATAGTCATCAATGGGATCCGAAATATCTGTTCTCAGATTCCACAGAAATAAGGCTAGCAAAGAGATGCACCAAATACACATGTAACTCTGTGAGATGAATTAACAGAACACTAAGCAGTTTCTCAGAAAGCTTCTTTCCAGATTTCATCTGAGTATATTTCCTTTTTCACCATAGCCCTCTATGGGCTTCCAAATATCACTTTGCCAATTCCACAAGAACTGTCTTAGCGAAAGGCTTCTTGAGGGGAAAGCTGTAACTCTGTGAGATGATTTCACAGAACACAAAGAAGTTTCTCAGAAAGCTTCTTTCTCTTTGTTATCGGAGGATATTTCCTTTGACCCTATATTCGTCAAAGGGATCAGAAATATCTGTTCTCAGATTCCACAGAAATAAGGCTACCAAAGAGATCCAGGAAATACACATGTAACTCTGTGAGATGAATTAACAGAACACTAAGCAGTTTCTCAGAAAGCTGCTTTCCAGATTTCATCTGAGGATATTTCCTTTTTCACCATAGCCCTCTATGGGCTTCAAATATCACATTGCCAATTCCACAAGAACTGTCTTAGCGAAAGGCTTCTTGACGGGAAAGCTGTAACTCTGTGAGATGATTTCACAGAACCCAAGGAAGTTTCTCAGAAAGCTTCTTTCTCTTTGTTATCGCAGGATATTTCCTTTGGCCCTATAGTCATCAATGGGATACGAAATATCTGTTCTCAGATTCCACAGAAATAAGGCTAGCAAAGAGATGCACCAAATACACATGTAACTCTGTGAGATGAATTAACAGAACACTAAGCAGTTTCTCAGAAAGCTTCTTTCCAGATTTCATCTGAGGATATTTCCTTTTTCACCATAGCCCTCTATGGGCTTCCAAATATCACTTTGCCAATTCCACAAGAACTGTCTTAGCGAAAGGCTTCTTGAGGGGAAAGCTGTAATTCTGTGAGATGATTTCACAGAACACAAAGAAGTTTCTCAGAAAGCTTCTTTCTCTTTGTTATCGGAGGATATTTCCTTTGGCCCTATAGTCTTCAATGGGATCCGAAATATCTGTTCTCAGATTCCACAGAAATAAGGCTAGCAAAGAGATGCACCAAATACAGATGTAACTCTGTGAGATGAATTAACAGAACACTAAGCAGTTTCTCAGAAAGCTTCTTTCCAGATTTCATCTGAGGATATTTCCTTTTTCACCATAGCCCTCTATGGGCTTCCAAATATCAATTTGCCAATTCCACAAAAACTGTCTTAGCGAAAGGCTTCTTGAAGGGAAAGCTGTAACTCTGTGAGATGATTTCACAGAACACAAAGAAGTTTCTCAGAAAGCTTCTTTCTCTTTGTTATCGGAGGATATTTCCTTTGGCTCTATAGTCATCAATGGGATCCGAAATATCTGTTCTCAGATTCCACAGAAATAAGGCTAGCAAAGAGATCCACGATATACAGATGTAACTCTGTGAGATGAATTAACAGAACACTAAGCAGTTTCTCAGAAAGCTTTTTTCCAGGTTTCATCTGAGGATATTTCCTTTTTCACCATAGCCCTCTGTGGGCTTCCAAATATCACTTTGCCAATTCCACAAGAACTGTCTTAGCGAAAGGCTTCTTGAGGGGAAAGCTGTAACTCTGTGAGATGATTTCACGGAACACAAAGAAGTTTCTCAAAAAGCTTCTTTGTCTTTGTTATCGGAGGATATTTCCTTTGGCCCTATAGTCTTCAATGGGATCCGAAATATCTGTTCTCAGATTCCACAGAAATAAGGCTAGCAAAGAGATGCACCAAATACACATGTAACTCTGTGAGATGAATTAACAGAACACTAAGCAGTTTCTCAGAAAGCTTCTTTCCAGATTTCATCTGAGGATATTTCCTTTTTCACCATAGCCCTCTGTGGGCTTCCAAATATCACTTTGCCAATTCCACAGGAACTGTCTTAGCGAAAGGCTTCTTGAGGGGAAAGCTGTAACACTGTGAGATGATTTCACAGAACCCAAAGAAGTTTCTCAGAAAGCTTCTTTCTCTTTGTTATCGCAGGATATTTCCTTTGGCCCTATAGTCATCAATGGGATACGAAATATCTGTTCTCAGATTCCACAGAAATAAGGCTAGCAAAGAGATGCACCAAATACACATGTAACTCTGTGAGATGAATTAACAGAACACTAAGCAGTTTCTCAGAAAGCTTCTTTCCAGATTTCATCTGAGGATATTTCCTTTTTCACCATAGCCCTCTGTGGGTTTCCAAATATCACTTTGCCAATTCCACAAGAACTGTCTTAGCGAAAGGCTTCTTGAGGGGAAAGCTGTAACACTGTGAGATGATTTCACAGAACCCAAAGAAGTTTCTCAGAAAGCTTCTTTCTCTTTGTTATCGCAGGATATTTCCTTTGGCCCTATAGTCATCAATGGGATAGGAAATATCTGTTCTCAGATTCCACAGAAATAAGGCTAGCAAAGAGATGCACCAAATACACATGTAACTCTGTGAGATGAATTAACAGAACACTAAGCAGTTTCTCAGAAAGCTTCTTTCCAGATTTCATCTGAGTATATTTCCTTTTTCACCATAGCCCTCTATGGGCTTCCAAATATCACTTTGCCAATTCCACAAGAACTGTCTTAGCGAAAGGCTTCTTGAGGGGAAAGCTGTAACTCTGTGAGATGATTTCACAGAACACAAAGAAGTTTCTCAGAAAGCTTCTTTCTCTTTGTTATCGGAGGATATTTCCTTTGGCCCTATAGTCATCAATGGGATCCGAAATATCTGTTCTCAGATTCCACAGAAATAAGGCTAGCAAAGAGATCCACGAAATACAGATGTAACTCTGTGAGATGAATTAACAGAACACTAAGCAGTTTCTCAGAAAGCTTCTTTCCAGATTTCATCTGAGGATATTTCCTTTTTCACCATAGCCCTCTGTGGGCTTCCAAATATCACTTTGCCAATTCCACAAGAACTGTCTTAGCGAAAGGCTTCTTTAGGGGAAAGCTGTAACTCTGTGAGATGATTTCACAGAACACAAAGAAGATTCTCAGAAAGCTTCTTTCTCTTTGATATCGGAGGATATTTCCTTTGGCCCTATAGTCATCAATGGGATCCGAAATATCTGTTCTCAGATTCCACAGAAATAAGGCTAGCAAAGAGATGCACCAAATACACATGCAACTCTGTGAGATGAATTAACAGAACACAAAGCAGTTTCCCAGAAAGCTTCTTTCCAGATTTCCTGTGAGGATATTTCCTTTTTCACCATAGCCCTCTATGGGCTTCCAAATATCACTTTGCCAATTCCACAAGAACTGTCTTAGCGAAAGGCTTCTTGAGGGGAAAGCTGTAACTCTGTGAGATGATATCACAGAACACAAAGAAGTTTCTCAGAAAGCTTCTTTCTCTTTGTTATCGGAGGATATTTCCTTTGGCCCTATAGTCTTCAATGGGATCCGAAATATCTGTTCTCAGATTCCACAGAAATAAGGCTAGCAAAGAGATGCACCAAATACACATGTAACTCTGTGAGATAAATTAACAGAACACTAAGCAGTTTCTCAGAAAGCTTCTTTCCAGATTTCATCTGAGGATATTTCCTTTTTCACCATAGCCCTCTATGGGCTTCCAAATATCAATTTGCCAATTCCACAAGAACTGTCTTAGCGAAAGGCTTCTTGAAGGGAAAGCTGTAACTCTGTGAGATGATTTCACAGAACACAAAGAAGTTTCTCAGAAAGCTTCTTTCTCTTTGTTATCGGAGGATATTTCCTTTGGCTCTATAGTCATCAATGGGATCCGAAATATCTGTTCTCAGATTCCACAGAAATAAGGCTAGCAAAGAGATCCACGATATACAGATGTAACTCTGTGAGATGAATTAACAGAACACTAAGCAGTTTCTCAGAAAGCTTTTTTACAGGTTTCATCTGAGGATATTTCCTTTTTCACCATAGCCCTCTGTGGGCTTCCAAATATCACTTTGCCAATTCCACAAGAACTGTCTTAGCGAAAGGCTTCTTGAGGGGAAAGCTGTAACTCTGTGAGATGATTTCACAGAACACAAAGAAGTTTCTCAAAAAGCTTCTTTGTCTTTGTTATCGGAGGATATTTCCTTTGGCCCTATAGTCTTCAATGGGATCCGAAATATCTGTTCTCAGATTCCACAGAAATAAGGCTAGCAAAGAGATGCACCAAATACACATGTAACTCTGTGAGATGAATTAACAGAACACTAAGCAGTTTCTCAGAAAGCTTCTTTCCAGATTTCATCTGAGGATATTTCCTTTTTCACCATAGCCCTCTGTGGGCTTCCAAATATCACTTTGCCAATTCCACAGGAACTGTCTTAGCGAAAGGCTTCTTGAGGGGAAAGCTGTAACACTGTGAGATGATTTCACAGAACCCAAAGAAGTTTCTCAGAAAGCTTCTTTCTCTTTGTTATCGCAGGATATTTCCTTTGGCCCTATAGTCATCAATGGGATACGAAATATCTGTTCTCAGATTCCACAGAAATAAGGCTAGCAAAGAGATGCACCAAATACACATGTAACTCTGTGAGATGAATTAACAGAACACTAAGCAGTTTCTCAGAAAGCTTCTTTCCAGATTTCATCAGAGGATATTTCCTTTTTCACCATAGCCCTCTGTGGGCTTCCAAATATCACTTTGCCAATTCCACAAGAACTGTCTTAGCGAAAGGCTTCTTGAGGGGAAAGCTGTAACACTGTGAGATGATTTCACAGAACCCAAAGAAGTTTCTCAGAAAGCTTCTTTCTCTTTGTTATCGCAGGATATTTCCTTTGGCCCTATAGTCATCAATGGGATAGGAAATATCTGTTCTCAGATTCCACAGAAATAAGGCTAGCAAAGAGATGCACCAAATACACATGTAACTCTGTGAGATGAATTAACAGAACACTAAGCAGTTTCTCAGAAAGCTTCTTTCCAGATTTCATCTGAGTATATTTCCTTTTTCACCATAGCCCTCTATGGGCTTCCAAATATCACTTTGCCAATTCCACAAGAACTGTCTTAGCGAAAGGCTTCTTGAGGGGAAAGCTGTAACTCTGTGAGATGATTTCACAGAACACAAAGAAGTTTCTCAGAAAGCTTCTTTCTCTTTGTTATCGGAGGATATTTCCTTTGGCCCTATAGTCATCAATGGGATCCGAAATATCTGTTCTCAGATTCCACAGAAATAAGGCTAGCAAAGAGATGCACCAAATACACATGTAACTCTGTGAGATGAATTAACAGAACACTAAGCAGTTTCTCAGAAAGCTTCTTTCCAGATTTCATCTGAGGATATTTCCTTTTTCACCATAGCCCTCTATGGGCTTCCAAATATCACTTTGCCAATTCCACAAGAACTGTCTTAGCGAAAGGCTTCTTGAGGGGAAAGCTGTAACTCTGTGAGATGATTTCACAGAACACAAAGAAGTTTCTCAGAAAGCTTCTTTCTCTTTGTTATCGGCGGATATTTCCTTTGGCCCTATAGTCATCAATGGGATCCGAAATATCTGTTCTCAGATTCCACAGAAATAAGGCTAGCAAAGAGATCCACGAAATACAGATGTAACTCTGTGAGATGAATTAACAGAACACTAAGCAGTTTCTCAGAAAGCTTCTTTCCAGATTTCATCTGAGGATATTTCCTTTTTCACCATAGCCCTCTGTGGGCTTCCAAATATCACTTTGCCAATTCCACAAGAACTGTCTTAGCGAAAGGCTTCTTTAGGGGAAAGCTGTAACTCTGTGAGATGATTTCACAGAACACAAAGAAGATTCTCAGAAAGCTTCTTTCTCTTTGATATCGGAGGATATTTCCTTTGGCCCTATAGTCATCAATGGGATCCGAAATATCTGTTCTCAGATTCCACAGAAATAAGGCTAGCAAAGAGATGCACCAAATACACATGCAACACTGTGAGATGAATTAACAGAACACAAAGCAGTTTCCCAGAAAGCTTCTTTCCAGATTTCCTGTGAGGATATTTCCTTTTTCACCATAGCCCTCTATGGGCTTCCAAATATCACTTTGCCAATTCCACAAGAACTGCCTTAGCGAAAGGCTTCTTGAGGGGAAAGCTGTAACTCTGTGAGATGATTTCACAGAACACAAAGAAGTTTCTCAGAAAGCTTCTTTCTCTTTGTTATCGGAGGATATTTCCTTTGGCCCCATAGTCATCAATGGGATCCGAAATATCTGTTCTCAGATTCCACAGAAATAAGGCTCGCAAAGAGATCCACGAAATACAGATGTAACTCTGTGAGATGAATTAACAGAACACTAAGCAGTTTCTCAGAAAGCTTCTTTCCAGGTTTCATCTGAGGATATTTCCTTTTTCACCATAGCCCTCTGTGGGCTTCCAAATATCACTTTGCCAATTCCACAAGAACTGTCTTAGTGAAAGGCTTCTTGAGGGGAAAGCTGTAACTCTGTGAGATGATTTCACAGAACACAAAGAAGTTTCTCAAAAAGCTTCTTTCTCTTTGTTATCGGAGGATATTTCCTTTGGCCCTATAGTCTTCAATGGAATCCGAAATATCTGTTCCCAGATTCCACAGAAATAAGGCTAGCAAAGAGATGCACCAAATAGACATGTAACTCTGTGAGATGAATTAACAGAACACTAAGCAGTTTCTCAGAAAGCTTCTTCCCAGATTTCATCTGAGGATATTTCCTTTTTCACCATAGCCCTCTATGGGGTTCCAAATATCACTTTGCCAATTCCACAAGAACTGTCTTAGCGAAAGGCTTCTTGAGGTGAAAGCTGTAACTCTGTGAGATGATTTCACAGAACACAAAGAAGTTTCTCAGAAAGCTTCTTTCTCTTTGTTATCGGAGGATATTTCCTTTGACCCTATATTCGTCAAAGGGATCAGAAATATCTGTTCTCAGATTCCACAGAAATAAGGCTACCAAAGAGATCCAGGAAATACACATGTAACTCTGTGAGATGAATTAACAGAACACTAAGCAGTTTCTCAGAAAGCTGCTTTCCAGATTTCATCTGAGGATATTTCCTTTTTCACCATAGCCCTCTATGGGCTTCAAATATCACATTGCCAATTCCACAAGAACTGTCTTAGCGAAAGGCTTCTTGACGGGAAAGCTGTAACTCTGTGAGATGATTTCACAGAACCCAAGGAAGTTTCTCAGAAAGCTTCTTTCTCTTTGTTATCGCAGGATATTTCCTTTGGCCCTATAGTCATCAATAGGATACGAAATATCTGTTCTCAGATTCCACAGAAATAAGGCTAGCAAAGAGATGCACCAAATACACATGTAACTCTGTGAGATGAATTAACAGAACACTAAGCAGTTTCTCAGAAAGCTTCTTTCCAGATTTCATCTGAGGATATTTCCTTTTTCACCATAGCCCTCTATGGGCTTCCAAATATCACTTTGCCAATTCCACAAGAACTGTCTTAGCGAAAGGCTTCTTGAGGGGAATGCTGTAACTCTGTGAGATGATTTCACAGAACACAAAGAAGTTTCTCAGAAAGCTTCTTTCTCTTTGTTATCGGAGGATATTTCCTTTGGCCCTATAGTCATCAATGGCATCCGAAATATCTGTTGTCAGATTCCACAGAAATAAGGCTAGCAAAGAGATCCACGAAATACAGATGTAACTCTGTGAGATGAATTAACAGAACACTAAGCAGTTTCTCAGAAAGCTTCTTTCCAGGTTTCATCTGAGGATATTTCCTTTTTCACCATAGCCCTCTGTGGGCTTCCAAATATCACTTTGCCAATTCCACAAGAACTGTCTTAGCGAAAGGCTTCTTGAGGGGAAAGCTGTAACTCTGTGAGATGATTTCACAGAACACAAAGAAGTTTCTCAAAAAGCTTCTTTCTCTTTGTTATCGGAGGATATTTCCTTTGGCCCTATAGTCTTCAATGGGATCCGAAATATCTGTTCTCAGATTCCACAGAAATAAGGCTAGCAAAGAGATGCATCAAATACACATGTAACTCTGTGAGATGAATTAACAGAACACTAAGCAGTTTCTCAGAAAGCTTCTTTCCAGATTTCATCTGAGGATATTTCCTTTTTCACCATAGCCCTCTGTGGGCTTCCAAATATCACTTTGCCAATTCCACAAGAACTGTCTTAGCGAAAGGCTTCTTGAGGGGAAAGCTGTAACACTGTGAGATGATTTCACAGAACCCAAAGAAGTTTCTCAGAAAGCTTCTTTCTCTTTGTTATCGCAGGATATTTCCTTTGGCCCTATAGTCATCAATGGGATACGAAATATCTGTTCTCAGATTCCACAGAAATAAGGCTAGCAAAGAGATGCACGAAATACACATGTAACTCTGTGAGATGAATTAACAGAACACTAAGCAGTTTCTCAGAAAGCTTCTTTCCAGATTTCATCTGAGGATATTTCCTTTTTCACCATAGCCCTCTATGGGCTTCCAAATATCACTTTGCCAATTACACAAGAACTGTCTTAGCGAAAGGCTTCTTGAGGGGAAAGCTGTAACTCTGTGAGATGATTTCACAGAACACAAAGAAGTTTCTCAGAAAGCTACTTTCTCTTTGTTATCGGAGGATATTTCCTTTGGCCCTATAGTCATCAAAGGGATCCGAAATATCTGTTCTCAGATTCCACAGAAATAAGTCTAGCAAAGAGATCCACGAAATACAGATGTAACTCTGTGAGATGAATTAACAGAACACTAAGCAGTTTCTCAGAAAGCTTCTTTCCAGATTTCATCTGAGGATATTTCCTTTTTCACCATAGCCCTCTGGGGGCTTCCAAATATCACTTTGCCAATTCCACAAGAACTGTCTTAGCGAAAGGCTTCTTGAGGGGAAAGCTGTAACACTGTGAGATGATTTCACAGAACCCAAAGAAGTCTCTCAGAAAGCTTCTTTCTCTTTGTTATCGCAGGATATTTCCTTTGGCCCTATAGTCATCAATGGGATAGGAAATATCTGTTCTCAGATTCCACAGAAATAAGGCTAGCAAAGAGATGCACCAAATACACATGTAACTCTGTGAGATGAATTAACAGAACACTAAGCAGTTTCTCAGAAAGCTTCTTTCCAGATTTCATCTGAGGATATTTCCTTTTTCACCATAGCCCTCTATGGGCTTCCAAATATCACTTTGCCAATTCCACAAGAACTGTCTTAGCGAAAGGCTTCTTGAGGGGAAAGCTGTAACTCTGTGAGATGATTTCACAGAACACAAAGAAGTTTCTCAGAAAGCTTCTTTCTCTTTGTTATCGGAGGATATTTCCTTTGGCCCTATAGTCATCAATGGGATCCGAAATATCTGTTCTCAGATTCCACAGAAATAAGGCTAGCAAAGAGATCCACGAAATACAGATGTAACTCTGTGAGATGAATTAACAGAACACTAAGCAGTTTCTCAGAAAGCTTCTTTCCAGATTTCATCTGAGGATATTTCCTTTTTCAACATAGCCCTCTGTGGGCTTCCAAATATCACTTTGCGAATTCCACAAGAACTGTCTTAGCGAAAGGCTTCTTTAGGGGAAAGCTGAAACTCTGTGAGATGATTTCACAGAACACAAAGAAGATTCTCAGAAAGCTTCTTTCTCTTTGATATCGGAGGATATTTCCTTTGGCCCTATAGTCATCAATGGGATCCGAAATATCTGTTCTCAGTTTCCACAGAAATAAGGCTAGCAAAGAGATGCACCAAATACACATGCAACTCTGTGAGATGAATTAACAGAACACAAAGCAGTTTCCCAGAAAGCTTCTTTCCAGATTTCCTGTGAGGATATTTCCTTTTTCACCATAGCCCTCTATAGGCTTCCAAATATCACTTTGCCAATTCCACAAGAACTGTCTTAGCGAAAGGCTTCTTGAGGGGAAAGCTGTAACTCTGTGAGATGATATCACAGAACACAAAGAAGTTTCTCAGAAAGGTTCTTTCTCTTTGTTATCGGAGGATATTTCCTTTGGCCCTATAGTCTTCAATGGGATCCGAAATATCTGTTCTCAGATTCCACAGAAATAAGGCTAGCAAAGAGATGCACCAAATACAGATGTAACTCTGTGAGATGAATTAACAGAACACTAAGCAGTTTCTCAGAAAGCTTCTTTCCAGATTTCATCTGAGGATATTTCCTTTTTCACCATAGCCCTCTATGGGCTTCCAAATATCAATTTGCCAATTCCACAAGAACTGTCTTAGCGAAAGGCTTCTTGAAGGGAAAGCTGTAACTCTGTGAGATGATTTCACAGAACACAAAGAAGTTTCTCAGAAAGCTTCTTTCTCTTTGTTATCGGAGGATATTTCCTTTGGCTCTATAGTCATCAATGGGATCCGAAATATCTGTTCTCAGATTCCACAGAAATAAGGCTAGCAAAGAGATCCACGATATACAGATGTAACTCTGTGAGATGAATTAACAGAACACTAAGCAGTTTCTCAGAAAGCTTTTTTCCAGGTTTCATCTGAGGATATTTCCTTTTTCACCATAGCCCTCTGTGGGCTTCCAAATATCACTTTGCCAATTCCACAAGAACTGTCTTAGCGAAAGGCTTCTTGAGGGGAAAGCTGTAACTCTGTGAGATGATTTCACAGAACACAAAGAAGTTTCTCAAAAAGCTTCTTTGTCTTTGTTATCGGAGGATATTTCCTTTGGCCCTATAGTCTTCAATGGGATCCGAAATATCTGTTCTCAGATTCCACAGAAATAAGGCTAGCAAAGAGATGCACCAAATACACATGTAACTCTGTGATATGAATTAACAGAACACTAAGCAGTTTCTCAGAAAGCTTCTTTCCAGATTTCATCTGAGGATATTTCCTTTTTCACCATAGCCCTCTGTGGGCTTCCAAATATCACTTTGCCAATTCCACAGGAACTGTCTTAGCGAAAGGCTTCTTGAGGGGAAAGCTGTAACACTGTGAGATGATTTCACAGAACCCAAAGAAGTTTCTCAGAAAGCTTCTTTCTCTTTGTTATCGCAGGATATTTCCTTTGGCCCTATAGTCATCAATGGGATACGAAATATCTGT
Organism: Macaca nemestrina; assembly: GCF_043159975.1. Lineage (NCBI taxonomy): Eukaryota > Metazoa > Chordata > Mammalia > Primates > Cercopithecidae > Macaca > Macaca nemestrina. Next base: position 103,430,777 of record NC_092133.1, on the reverse strand, counting down.
TCTCAGATTCCACAGAAATAAGGCTAGCAAAGAGATGCATCAAATACACATGTAACTCTGTGAGATGAATGAACAGAACACTAAGCAGTTTCTCAGAAAGCTTCTTTCCAGATTTCAACTGAGGATATTTCCTTTTTCACCATAGCCCTCTGTGGGCTTCCAAATATCACTTTGCCAATTCCACAAGAACTGTCTTAGCGAAAGGCTTCTTGAGGGGAAAGCTGTAACACTGTGAGATGATTTCACAGAACCCAAAGAAGTTTCTCAGAAAGCTTCTTTCTCTTTGTTATCGCAGGATATTTCCTTTGGCCCTATAGTCATCAATGGGATAGGAAATATCTGTTCTCAGATTCCACAGAAATAAGGCTAGCAAAGAGATGCACCAAATACACATGTAACTCTGTGAGATGAATTAACAGAACACTAAGCAGTTTCTCAGAAAGCTTCTTTCCAGATTTCATCTGAGTATATTTCCTTTTTCACCATAGCCCTCTATGGGCTTCCAAATATCACTTTGCCAATTCCACAAGAACTGTCTTAGCGAAAGGCTTCTTGAGGGGAAAGCTGTAACTCTGTGAGATGATTTCACAGAACACAAAGAAGTTTCTCAGAAAGCTTCTTTCTCTTTGTTATCGGAGGATATTTCCTTTGGCCCTATAGTCATCAATGGGATCCGAAATATCTGTTCTCAGATTCCACAGAAATAAGGCTAGCAAAGAGATCCACGAAATACAGATGTAACTCTGTGAGATGAATTAACAGAACACTAAGCAGTTTCTCAGAAAGCTTCTTTCCAGATTTCATCTGAGGATATTTCCTTTTTCACCATAGCCCTCTATGGGCTTCCAAATATCACTTTGCCAATTCCACAAGAACTGTCTTAGCGAAAGGCTTCTTTAGGGGAAAGCTGTAACTCTGTGAGATGATTTCACAGAACACAAAGAAGATTCTCAGAAAGCTTCTTTCTCTTTGATATCGGAGGATATTTCCTTTGGCCCTATAGTCATCAATGGGATCCGAAATATCTGTTCTCAGATTCCACAGAAATAAGGCTAGCAAAGAGATGCACCAAATACACATGCAACTCTGTGAGATGAATTAACAGAACACAAAGCAGTTTCCCAGAAAGCTTCTTTCCAGATTTCCTGTGAGGATATTTCCTTTTTCACCATAGCCCTCTATGGGCTTCCAAATATCACTTTGCCAATTCCACAAGAACTGTCTTAGCGAAAGGCTTCTTGAGGGGAAAGCTGTAACTCTGTGAGATGATATCACAGAACACAAAGAAGTTTCTCAGAAAGCTTCTTTCTCTTTGTTATCGGAGGATATTTCCTTTGGCCCTATAGTCTTCAATGGGATCCGAAATATCTGTTCTCAGATTCCACAGAAATAAGGCTAGCAAAGAGATGCACCAAATACAGATGTAACTCTGTGAGATGAATTAACAGAACACTAAGCAGTTTCTCAGAAAGCTTCTTTCCAGATTTCATCTGAGGATATTTCCTTTTTCACCATAGCCCTCTATGGGCTTCCAAATATCAATTTGCCAATTCCACAAGAACTGTCTTAGCGAAAGGCTTCTTGAAGGGAAAGCTGTAACTCTGTGAGATGATTTCACAGAACACAAAGAAGTTTCTCAGAAAGCTTCTTTCTCTTTGTTATCGGAGGATATTTCCTTTGGCTCTATAGTCATCAATGGGATCCGAAATATCTGTTCTCAGATTCCACAGAAATAAGGCTAGCAAAGAGATCCACGATATACAGATGTAACTCTGTGAGATGAATTAACAGAACACTAAGCAGTTTCTCAGAAAGCTTTTTTCCAGGTTTCATCTGAGGATATTTCCTTTTTCACCATAGCCCTCTGTGGGCTTCCAAATATCACTTTGCCAATTCCACAAGAACTGTCTTAGCGAAAGGCTTCTTGAGGGGAAAGCTGTAACTCTGTGAGATGATTTCACAGAACACAAAGAAGTTTCTCAAAAAGCTTCTTTGTCTTTGTTATCGGAGGATATTTCCTTTGGCCCTATAGTCTTCAATGGGATCCGAAATATCTGTTCTCAGATTCCACAGAAATAAGGCTAGCAAAGAGATGCACCAAATACACATGTAACTCTGTGAGATGAATTAACAGAACACTAAGCAGTTTCTCAGAAAGCTTCTTTCCAGATTTCATCTGAGGATATTTCCTTTTTCACCATAGCCCTCTGTGGGCTTCCAAATATCACTTTGCCAATTCCACAGGAACTGTCTTAGCGAAAGGCTTCTTGAGGGGAAAGCTGTAACACTGTGAGATGATTTCACAGAACCCAAAGAAGTTTCTCAGAAAGCTTCTTTCTCTTTGTTATCGCAGGATATTTCCTTTGGCCCTATAGTCATCAATGGGATACGAAATATCTGTTCTCAGATTCCACAGAAATAAGGCTAGCAAAGAGATGCACCAAATACACATGTAACTCTGTGAGATGAATTAACAGAACACTAAGCAGTTTCTCAGAAAGCTTCTTTCCAGATTTCATCAGAGGATATTTCCTTTTTCACCATAGCCCTCTGTGGGCTTCCAAATATCACTTTGCCAATTCCACAAGAACTGTCTTAGCGAAAGGCTTCTTGAGGGGAAAGCTGTAACACTGTGAGATGATTTCACAGAACCCAAAGAAGTTTCTCAGAAAGCTTCTTTCTCTTTGTTATCGCAGGATATTTCCTTTGGCCCTATAGTCATCAATGGGATAGGAAATATCTGTTCTCAGATTCCACAGAAATAAGGCTAGCAAAGAGATGCACCAAATACACATGTAACTCTGTGAGATGAATTAACAGAACACTAAGCAGTTTCTCAGAAAGCTTCTTTCCAGATTTCATCTGAGTATATTTCCTTTTTCACCATAGCCCTCTATGGGCTTCCAAATATCACTTTGCCAATTCCACAAGAACTGTCTTAGCGAAAGGCTTCTTGAGGGGAAAGCTGTAACTCTGTGAGATGATTTCACAGAACACAAAGAAGTTTCTCAGAAAGCTTCTTTCTCTTTGTTATCGGAGGATATTTACTTTGGCCCTATAGTCATCAATGGGATCCGAAATATCTGTTCTCAGATTCCACAGAAATAAGGCTAGCAAAGAGATGCACCAAATACACATGTACCTCTGTGAGATGAATTAACAGAGCACTAAGCAGTTTCTCAGAAAGCTTCTTTCCAGATTTCATCTGAGGATATTTCCTTTTTCACCATAGCCCTCTATGGGCTTCCAAATATCACTTTGCCAATTCCAAAAGAACTGTCTTAGCGAAAGGCTTCTTGAGGGGAAAGCTGTAACTCTGTGAGATGATTTCACAGAACACAAAGAAGTTTCTCAGAAAGCTTCTTTCTCTTTGTTATCGGAGGATATTTCCTTTGGCCCTATAGTCATCAATGGGATCCGAAATATCTGTTCTCAGATTCCACAGAAATAAGGCTAGCAAAGAGATCCACGAAATACAGATGTAACTCTGTGAGATGAATTAACAGAACACTAAGCAGTTTCTCAGAAAGCTTCTTTCCAGATTTCATCTGAGGATATTTCCTTTTTCACCATAGCCCTCTGTGGGCTTCCAAATATCACTTTGCCAATTCCACAAGAACTGTCTTAGCGAAAGGCTTCTTTAGGGGAAAGCTGTAACTCTGTGAGATGATTTCACAGAACACAAAGAAGATTCTCAGAAAGCTTCTTTCTCTTTGATATCGGAGGATATTTCCTTTGGCCCTATAGTCATCAATGGGATCCGAAATATCTGTTCTCAGATTCCACAGAAATAAGGCTAGCAAAGAGATGCACCAAATACACATGCAACTCTGTGAGATGAATTAACAGAACACAAAGCAGTTTCCCAGAAAGCTTCTTTCCAGATTTCCTGTGAGGATATTTCCTTTTTCACCATAGCCCTCTATGGGCTTCCAAATATCACTTTGCCAATTCCACAAGAACTGTCTTAGCGAAAGGCTTCTTGACGGGAAAGCTGTAACTCTGTGAGATGATATCACAGAACACAAAGAAGTTTCTCAGAAAGCTTCTTTCTCTTTGTTATCCGAGGATATTTCCTTTGGCCCTATAGTCTTCAATGGGATCCGAAATATCTGTTCTCAGATTCCACAGAAATAAGGCTAGCAAAGAGATGCACCAAATACAGATGTAACTCTGTGAGATGAATTAACAGAACACTAAGCAGTTTCTCAGAAAGCTTCTTTCCAGATTTCATCTGAGGATATTTCCTTTTTCACCATAGCCCTCTATGGGCTTCCAAATATCAATTTGCCAATTCCACAAGAACTGTCTTAGCGAAAGGCTTCTTGAAGGGAAAGCTGTAACTCTGTGAGATGATTTCACAGAACACAAAGAAGTTTCTCAGAAAGCTTCTTTCTCTTTGTTATCGGAGGATATTTCCTTTGGCTCTATAGTCATCAATGGGATCCGAAATATCTGTTCTCAGATTCCACAGAAATAAGGCTAGCAAAGAGATCCACGATATACAGATGTAACTCTGTGAGATGAATTAACAGAACACTAAGCAGTTTCTCAGAAAGCTTTTTTCCAGGTTTCATCTGAGGATATTTCCTTTTTCACCATAGCCCTCTGTGGGCTTCCAAATATCACTTTGCCAATTCCACAAGAACTGTCTTAGCGAAAGGCTTCTTGAGGGGAAAGCTGTAACTCTGTGAGATGATTTCACAGAACACAAAGAAGTTTCTCAAAAAGCTTCTTTGTCTTTGTTATCGGAGGATATTTCCTTTGGCCCTATAGTCTTCAATGGGATCCGAAATATCTGTTCTCAGATTCCACAGAAATAAGGCTAGCAAAGAGATGCACCAAATACACATGTAACTCTGTGAGATGAATTAACAGAACACTAAGCAGTTTCTCAGAAAGCTTCTTTCCAGATTTCATCTGAGGATATTTCCTTTTTCACCATAGCCCTCTGTGGGCTTCCAAATATCACTTTGCCAATTCCACAGGAACTGTCTTAGCGAAAGGCTTCTTGAGGGGAAAGCTGTAACACTGTGAGATGATTTCACAGAACCCAAAGAAGTTTCTCAGAAAGCTTCTTTCTCTTTGTTATCGCAGGATATTTCCTTTGGCCCTATAGTCATCAATGGGATACGAAATATCTGTTCTCAGATTCCACAGAAATAAGGCTAGCAAAGAGATGCACCAAATACACATGTAACTCTGTGAGATGAATTAACAGAACACTAAGCAGTTTCTCAGAAAGCTTCTTTCCAGATTTCATCTGAGGATATTTCCTTTTTCACCATAGCCCTCTGTGGGCTTCCAAATATCACTTTGCCAATTCCACAAGAACTGTCTTAGCGAAAGGCTTCTTGAGGGGAAAGCTGTAACACTGTGAGATGATTTCACAGAACCCAAAGAAGTTTCTCAGAAAGCTTCTTTCTCTTTGTTATCGCAGGATATTTCCTTTGGCCCTATAGTCATCAATGGGATAGGAAATATCTGTTCTCAGATTCCACAGAAATAAGGCTAGCAAAGAGATGCACCAAATACACATGTAACTCTGTGAGATGAATTAACAGAACACTAAGCAGTTTCTCAGAAAGCTTCTTTCCAGATTTCATCTGAGTATATTTCCTTTTTCACCATAGCCCTCTATGGGCTTCCAAATATCACTTTGCCAATTCCACAAGAACTGTCTTAGCGAAAGGCTTCTTGAGGGGAAAGCTGTAACTCTGTGAGATGATTTCACAGAACACAAAGAAGTTTCTCAGAAAGCTACTTTCTCTTTGTTATCGGAGGATATTTCCTTTGGCCCTATAGTCATCAATGGGATCCGAAATATCTGTTCTCAGATTCCACAGAAATAAGGCTAGCAAAGAGATCCACGAAATACAGATGTAACTCTGTGAGATGAATTAACAGAACACTAAGCAGTTTCTCAGAAAGCTTCTTTCCAGGTTTCATCTGAGGATATTTCCTTTTTCACCATAGCCCTCTGTGGGCTTCCAAATATCACTTTGCCAATTCCACAAGAACTGTCTTAGCGAAAGGCTTCTTGAGGGGAAAGCTGTAACTCTGTGAGATGATTTCACAGAACACAAAGAAGTTTCTCAGAAAGCTTCTTTCTCTTGGTTATCGAAGGATATTTCCTTTGGCCCTATAGTCATCAATGGGATCCGAAATATCTGTTCTCAGATTCCACAGAAATAAGGCTAGCAAAGAGATCCACGAAATACAGATGTAACTCTGTGAGATGAATTAACAGAACACTAAGCAGTTTCTCAGAAAGCTTCTTTCCAGATTTCATCTGAGGATATTTCCTTTTTCACCATAGCCCTCTGTGGGCTTCCAAATATCACTTTGCCAATTCCACAAGAACTGTCTTAGCAAAAGGCTTCTTGAGGGGAAAGCTGTAACTCTGTGAGATGATTTCACAGAACACAAAGAAGATTCTCAGAAAGCTTCTTTCTCTTTGATATCGGAGGATATTTCCTTTGGCCTTATAGTCATCAATGGGATCCGAAATATCTGTTCTCAGATTCCACAGAAATAAGGCTAGCAAAGAGGTGCACCAAATACACATGTAACTCTGTGAGATGAATTAACAGAACACTAAGTAGTTTCCCAGAAAGCTTCTTTCCAGATTTCCTGTGAGGATATTTCCTTTTTCACCATAGCCCTCTATGGGCTTCCAAATATCACTTTGCCAATTCCACAAGAACTGTCTTAGCGAAAGGCTTCTTGAGGGGAAAGCTGTAACTCTGTGAGATGATATTACAGAACACAAAGAAGTTTCTCAGAAAGTTTCTTTCTCTTTGTTATCGGAGGATATTTCCTTCGGCCCTATAGTCTTCGATGGGATCCGAAATATCTGTTCTCAGATTCCACAGAAATAAGGCTAGCAAAGAGATGCACCAAATACACATGTAACTCTGTGAGATGAATTAACAGAACACTAAGCAGTTTCTCAGAAAGCTTCTTTCCAGATTTCATCTGAGGATATTTCCTTTTTCACCATAGCCCTCTATGGGCTTCCAAATATCAATTTGCCAATTCCACAAGAACTGTCTTAGCGAAAGGCTTCTTGAGGGGAAAGCTGTAACTCTGTGAGATGATTTCACAGAACACAAAGAAGTTTCTCAGAAAGCTTCTTTCTCTTTGTTATCGGAGGATATTTCCTTTGGCCCTATAGTCATCAATGGGATCCGAAATATCTGTTCTCAGATTCCACAGAAATAAGGCTAGCAAAGAGATGCACCAAATAGACATCTAACTCTGTATGATGAATTAACAGAACACTAAGCAGTTTCTCAGAAAGCTTCTTTCCAGATTTCATCTGAGGATATTTCCTTTTTCACCATAGCCCTCTGTGGGCTTCCAAATATCACTTTGCCAATTCCACAAGAACTGTCTTAACGAAAGGCTTCTTGAGGGGAAAGCTGTAACACTGTGAGATGATTTCACAGAACCCAAAGAAGTTTCTCAGAAAGCTTCTTTCTCTTTGTTATCGCAGGATATTTCCTTTGGCCCTATAGTCATCAATGGGATACGAAATATCTGTTCTCAGATTCCACAGAAATAAGGCTAGCAAAGAGATGCACCAAATACACATGTAACTCTGTGAGATGAATTAACAGAACTCTAAGCAGTTTCTCAGAAAGCTTCTTTCCAGATTTCATCTGAGGATATTTCCTTTTTCACCATAGCCCTCTATGGGCTTCCAAATATCACTTTGCCAATTCCACAAGAACTGTCTTAGCGAAAGGCTTCTTGAGGGGAAAGCTGTAACTCTGTGAGATGATTTCACAGAACACTAAGAAGTTTCTCAGAAAGCTTCTTTCTCTTTGTTATCGGAGGATATTTCCTTTGGCCCTATAGTCATCAATGGCATCCGAAATATCTGTTCTCAGATTCCACAGAAATAAGGCTAGCAAAGAGATCCACGAAATACAGATGTAACTCTGTGAGATGAATTAACAGAACACTAAGCAGTTTCTCAGAAAGCTTCTTTCCAGGTTTCATCTGAGGATATTTCCTTTTTCACCATAGCCCTCTGTGGGCTTCCAAATATCACTTTGCCAATTCCACAAGAACTGTCTTAGCGAAAGGCTTCTTGAGGGGAAAGCTGTAACTCTGTGAGATGATTTCACAGAACACAAAGAAGTTTCTCAGAAAGCTTCTTTCTCTTTGTTATCGGAGGATATTTCCTTTGGCCCTATATTCATCAATGGGATCCGAAATATCTGTTCTCAGATTCCACAGAAATAAGGCTAGCAAAGAGATCCACGAAATACAGATGTAACTCTGTGAGATGAATTAACAGAACACTAAGCAGTTTCTCAGAAAGCTTCTTTCCAGATTTCATCTGAGGATATTTCCTTTTTCACCATAGCCCTCTGTGGGCTTCCAAATATCACTTTGCCAATTCCACAAGAACTGTCTTAGCGAAAGGCTTCTTGAGGGGAAAGCTGTAACTCTGTGAGATGATTTCACAGAACACAAAGAAGTTTCTCAGAAAGCTTCTTTCTCTTTGTTATCGCAGGATATTTCCTTTGGCCCTAAAGTCATCAATGGAATCCGAAATACCCGTTCTCAGATTCCACAGAAATAAGGCTAGCAAAGAGATGCACCAAATACACATGTAACTCTGTGAGATGAATTAACAGAACACTAAGCAGTTTCTCAGAAAGCTTCTTTCCAGATTTCATCTGAGGATATTTCCTTTTTCACCATAGCCCTCTGTGGGCTTCCAAATATCACTTTGCCAATTCCACAAGAACTGTCTTAGCGAAAGGCTTCTTGAGGTGAAAGCTGTAACTCTGTGAGATGATTTCACAGAACACAAAGAAGTTTCGCAAAAAGCTTCTTTTTCTTTGTTATCGGAGGATATTTCCTTTGGCCCTATAGTCTTCAATGGGATCCGAAATATCTGTTCTCAGATTCCACAGAAATAAGGCTAGCAAAGAGATGCACCAAATAGACATGTAACTCTATGAGATGAATTAACAGAACACTAAGCAGTTTCTCAGAAAGCTTCTTTCCAGATTTCATCTGAGGATATTTCCTTTTTCACCATAGCCCTCTATGGGCTTCCAAATATCACTTTGCCAATTCCACAAGAACTGTCTTAGCGAAAGGCTTCTTGAGGGGAAAGCTGTAACTCTGTGAGATGATTTCACAGAACCCAAAGAAGTTTCTCAGAAAGCTTCTTTCTCTTTGTTATCGCAGGATATTTCCTTTGGCCCTATAGTCATCAATGGGATCCGAAATATCTGTTCTCAGATTCCACAGAAATAAGGCTAGCAAAGAGATCCACGAAATACAGATGTAACTCTGTGAGATGAATTAATAGAACACTAAGCAGTTTCCCAGAAAGCTTCTTTCTCTTTGTTATCGGAGGATATTTCCTTTGGCCCTATAGTCTTGAATGGGATGAGGAATATCTGTTCTCAGATTCCACAGAAATAAGGCTAGCAAAGAGATCCACGAAATTCAGATGTAACTCTGTGAGATGAATTAACAGAACACTAAGCAGTTTCTCAGAAAGCTTCATTCCAGATTTCATCTGAGGATATTTCCTTTTTCACCATAGCCCTCTATGGGCTTCAAATATCACATTGCCAATTCCACAAGAACTGTCTTAGCGAAAGGCTTCTTGACGGGAAAGCTGTAACTCTGTGAGATGATTTCACAGAACCCAAGGAAGTTTCTCAGAAAGCTTCTTTCTCTTTGTTACCGCAGGATATTTCCTTTGGCCCTATAGTCATCAATGGGATACGAAATATCTCTTCACAGATTCCACAGAAATAAGGCTAGCAAAGAGATGCACCAAATACACATGTAACTCTGTGAGATGAATTAACAGAACACTAAGCAGTTTCTCAGAAAGCTTCTTTCCAGATTTCATCTGAGGATATTTCCTTTTTCACCATAGCCCTCTATGGGCTTCCAAATATCAATTTGCCAATTCCACAAGAACTGTCTTAGCGAAAGGCTTCTTGAAGGGAAAGCTGTAACTCTGTGAGATGATTTCACAGAACACAAAGAAGTTTCTCAGAAAGCTTCTTTCTCTTTGTTATCGGAGGATATTTCCTTTGGCTCTATAGTCATCAATGGGATCCGAAATATCTGTTCTCAGATTCCACAGAAATAAGGCTAGCAAAGAGATCCACGATATACAGATGTAACTCTGTGAGATGAATTAACAGAACACTAAGCAGTTTCTCAGAAAGCTTTTTTCCAGGTTTCATCTGAGGATATTTCCTTTTTCACCATAGCCCTCTGTGGGCTTCCAAATATCACTTTGCCAATTCCACAAGAACTGTCTTAGCGAAAGGCTTCTTGAGGGGAAAGCTGTAACTCTGTGAGATGATTTCACAGAACACAAAGAAGTTTCTCAAAAAGCTTCTTTGTCTTTGTTATCGGAGGATATTTCCTTTGGCCCTATAGTCTTCAATGGGATCCGAAATATCTGTTCTCAGATTCCACAGAAATAAGGCTAGCAAAGAGATGCACCAAATACACATGTAACTCTGTGATATGAATTAACAGAACACTAAGCAGTTTCTCAGAAAGCTTCTTTCCAGATTTCATCTGAGGATATTTCCTTTTTCACCATAGCCCTCTGTGGGCTTCCAAATATCACTTTGCCAATTCCACAGGAACTGTCTTAGCGAAAGGCTTCTTGAGGGGAAAGCTGTAACACTGTGAGATGATTTCACAGAACCCAAAGAAGTTTCTCAGAAAGCTTCTTTCTCTTTGTTATCGCAGGATATTTCCTTTGGCCCTATAGTCATCAATGGGATACGAAATATCTGTTCTCAGATTCCACAGAAATAAGGCTAGCAAAGAGATGCATCAAATACACATGTAACTCTGTGAGATGAATTAACAGAACACTAAGCAGTTTCTCAGAAAGCTTCTTTCCAGATTTCAACTGAGGATATTTCCTTTTTCACCATAGCCCTCTGTGGGCTTCCAAATATCACTTTGCCAATTCCACAAGAACTGTCTTAGCGAAAGGCTTCTTGAGGGGAAAGCTGTAACACTGTGAGATGATTTCACAGAACCCAAAGAAGTTTCTCAGAAAGCTTCTTTCTCTTTGTTATCGCAGGATATTTCCTTTGGCCCTATAGTCATCAATGGGATAGGAAATATCTGTTCTCAGATTCCACAGAAATAAGGCTAGCAAAGAGATGCACCAAATACACATGTAACTCTGTGAGATGAATTAACAGAACACTAAGCAGTTTCTCAGAAAGCTTCTTTCCAGATTTCATCTGAGTATATTTCCTTTTTCACCATAGCCCTCTATGGGCTTCCAAATATCACTTTGCCAATTCCACAAGAACTGTCTTAGCGAAAGGCTTCTTGAGGGGAAAGCTGTAACTCTGTGAGATGATTTCACAGAACACAAAGAAGTTTCTCAGAAAGCTTCTTTCTCTTTGTTATCGGAGGATATTTCCTTTGGCCCTATAGTCATCAATGGGATCCGAAATATCTGTTCTCAGATTCCACAGAAATAAGGCTAGCAAAGAGATCCACGAAATACAGATGTAACTCTGTGAGATGAATTAACAGAACACTAAGCAGTTTCTCAGAAAGCTTCTTTCCAGATTTCATCTGAGGATATTTCCTTTTTCACCATAGCCCTCTATGGGCTTCCAAATATCACTTTGCCAATTCCACAAGAACTGTCTTAGCGAAAGGCTTCTTTAGGGGAAAGCTGTAACTCTGTGAGATGATTTCACAGAACACAAAGAAGATTCTCAGAAAGCTTCTTTCTCTTTGATATCGGAGGATATTTCCTTTGGCCCTATAGTCATCAATGGGATCCGAAATATCTGTTCTCAGATTCCACAGAAATAAGGCTAGCAAAGAGATGCACCAAATACACATGCAACTCTGTGAGATGAATTAACAGAACACAAAGCAGTTTCCCAGAAAGCTTCTTTCCAGATTTCCTGTGAGGATATTTCCTTTTTCACCATAGCCCTCTATGGGCTTCCAAATATCACTTTGCCAATTCCACAAGAACTGTCTTAGCGAAAGGCTTCTTGAGGGGAAAGCTGTAACTCTGTGAGATGATATCACAGAACACAAAGAAGTTTCTCAGAAAGCTTCTTTCTCTTTGTTATCGGAGGATATTTCCTTTGGCCCTATAGTCTTCAATGGGATCCGAAATATCTGTTCTCAGATTCCACAGAAATAAGGCTAGCAAAGAGATGCACCAAATACAGATGTAACTCTGTGAGATGAATTAACAGAACACTAAGCAGTTTCTCAGAAAGCTTCTTTCCAGATTTCATCTGAGGATATTTCCTTTTTCACCATAGCCCTCTATGGGCTTCCAAATATCAATTTGCCAATTCCACAAGAACTGTCTTAGCGAAAGGCTTCTTGAAGGGAAAGCTGTAACTCTGTGAGATGATTTCACAGAACACAAAGAAGTTTCTCAGAAAGCTTCTTTCTCTTTGTTATCGGAGGATATTTCCTTTGGCTCTATAGTCATCAATGGGATCCGAAATATCTGTTCTCAGATTCCACAGAAATAAGGCTAGCAAAGAGATCCACGATATACAGATGTAAGTCTGTGAGATGAATTAACAGAACACTAAGCAGTTTCTCAGAAAGCTTTTTTCCAGGTTTCATCTGAGGATATTTCCTTTTTCACCATAGCCCTCTGTGGGCTTCCAAATATCACTTTGCCAATTCCACAAGAACTGTCTTAGCGAAAGGCTTCTTGAGGGGAAAGCTGTAACTCTGTGAGATGATTTCACAGAACACAAAGAAGTTTCTCAAAAAGCTTCTTTGTCTTTGTTATCGGAGGATATTTCCTTTGGCCCTATAGTCTTCAATGGGATCCGAAATATCTGTTCTCAGATTCCACAGAAATAAGGCTAGCAAAGAGATGCACCAAATACACATGTAACTCTGTGAGATGAATTAACAGAACACTAAGCAGTTTCTCAGAAAGCTTCTTTCCAGATTTCATCTGAGGATATTTCCTTTTTCACCATAGCCCTCTGTGGGCTTCCAAATATCACTTTGCCAATTCCACAAGAACTGTCTTAGCGAAAGGCTTCTTGAGGGGAAAGCTGTAACACTGTGAGATGATTTCACAGAACCCAAAGAAGTTTCTCAGAAAGCTTCTTTCTCTTTGTTATCGCAGGATATTTCCTTTGGCCCTATAGTCATCAATGGGATACGAAATATCTGTTCTCAGATTCCACAGAAATAAGGCTAGCAAAGAGATGCACCAAATACACATGTAACTCTGTGAGATGAATTAACAGAACACTAAGCAGTTTCTCAGAAAGCTTCTTTCCAGATTTCATCAGAGGATATTTCCTTTTTCACCATAGCCCTCTGTGGGCTTCCAAATATCACTTTGCCAATTCCACAAGAACTGTCTTAGCGAAAGGCTTCTTGAGGGGAAAGCTGTAACACTGTGAGATGATTTCACAGAACCCAAAGAAGTTTCTCAGAAAGCTTCTTTCTCTTTGTTATCGCAGGATATTTCCTTTGGCCCTATAGTCATCAATGGGATAGGAAATATCTGTTCTCAGATTCCACAGAAATAAGGCTAGCAAAGAGATGCACCAAATACACATGTAACTCTGTGAGATGAATTAACAGAACACTAAGCAGTTTCTCAGAAAGCTTCTTTCCAGATTTCATCTGAGTATATTTCCTTTTTCACCATAGCCCTCTATGGGCTTCCAAATATCACTTTGCCAATTCCACAAGAACTGTCTTAGCGAAAGGCTTCTTGAGGGGAAAGCTGTAACTCTGTGAGATGATTTCACAGAACACAAAGAAGTTTCTCAGAAAGCTTCTTTCTCTTTGTTATCGGAGGATATTTACTTTGGCCCTATAGTCATCAATGGGATCCGAAATATCTGTTCTCAGATTCCACAGAAATAAGGCTAGCAAAGAGATGCACCAAATACACATGTACCTCTGTGAGATGAATTAACAGAGCACTAAGCAGTTTCTCAGAAAGCTTCTTTCCAGATTTCATCTGAGGATATTTCCTTTTTCACCATAGCCCTCTATGGGCTTCCAAATATCACTTTGCCAATTCCAAAAGAACTGTCTTAGCGAAAGGCTTCTTGAGGGGAAAGCTGTAACTCTGTGAGATGATTTCACAGAACACAAAGAAGTTTCTCAGAAAGCTTCTTTCTCTTTGTTATCGGAGGATATTTCCTTTGGCCCTATAGTCATCAATGGGATCCGAAATATCTGTTCTCAGATTCCACAGAAATAAGGCTAGCAAAGAGATCCACGAAATACAGATGTAACTCTGTGAGATGAATTAACAGAACACTAAGCAGTTTCTCAGAAAGCTTCTTTCCAGATTTCATCTGAGGATATTTCCTTTTTCACCATAGCCCTCTATGGGCTTCCAAATATCACTTTGCCAATTCCACAAGAACTGTCTTAGCGAAAGGCGTCTTTAGGGGAAAGCTGTAACTCTGTGAGATGATTTCACAGAGCACAAAGAAGATTCTCAGAAAGCTTCTTTCTCTTTGATATCGGAGGATATTTCCTTTGGCCCTATAGTCATCAATGGGATCCGAAATATCTGTTCTCAGATTCCACAGAAATAAGGCTAGCAAAGAGATGCACCAAATACACATGCAACTCTGTGAGATGAATTAACAGAACACAAAGCAGTTTCCCAGAAAGCTTCTTTCCAGATTTCCTGTGAGGATATTTCCTTTTTCACCATAGCCCTCTATGGGCTTCCAAATATCACTTTGCCAATTCCACAAGAACTGTCTTAGCGAAAGGCTTCTTGACGGGAAAGCTGTAACTCTGTGAGATGATATCACAGAACACAAAGAAGTTTCTCAGAAAGCTTCTTTCTCTTTGTTATCCGAGGATATTTCCTTTGGCCCTATAGTCTTCAATGGGATCCGAAATATCTGTTCTCAGATTCCACAGAAATAAGGCTAGCAAAGAGATGCACCAAATACAGATGTAACTCTGTGAGATGAATTAACAGAACACTAAGCAGTTTCTCAGAAAGCTTCTTTCCAGATTTCATCTGAGGATATTTCCTTTTTCACCATAGCCCTCTATGGGCTTCCAAATATCAATTTGCCAATTCCACAAGAACTGTCTTAGCGAAAGGCTTCTTGAAGGGAAAGCTGTAACTCTGTGAGATGATTTCACAGAACACAAAGAAGTTTCTCAGAAAGCTTCTTTCTCTTTGTTATCGGAGGATATTTCCTTTGGCTCTATAGTCATCAATGGGATCCGAAATATCTGTTCTCAGATTCCACAGAAATAAGGCTAGCAAAGAGATCCACGATATACAGATGTAACTCTGTGAGATGAATTAACAGAACACTAAGCAGTTTCTCAGAAAGCTTTTTTCCAGGTTTCATCTGAGGATATTTCCTTTTTCACCATAGCCCTCTGTGGGCTTCCAAATATCACTTTGCCAATTCCACAAGAACTGTCTTAGCGAAAGGCTTCTTGAGGGGAAAGCTGTAACTCTGTGAGATGATTTCACAGAACACAAAGAAGTTTCTCAAAAAGCTTCTTTGTCTTTGTTATCGGAGGATATTTCCTTTGGCCCTATAGTCTTCAATGGGATCCGAAATATCTGTTCTCAGATTCCACAGAAATAAGGCTAGCAAAGAGATGCACCAAATACACATGTAACTCTGTGAGATGAATTAACAGAACACTAAGCAGTTTCTCAGAAAGCTTCTTTCCAGATTTCATCTGAGGATATTTCCTTTTTCACCATAGCCCTCTGTGGGCTTCCAAATATCACTTTGCCAATTCCACAGGAACTGTCTTAGCGAAAGGCTTCTTGAGGGGAAAGCTGTAACACTGTGAGATGATTTCACAGAACCCAAAGAAGTTTCTCAGAAAGCTTCTTTCTCTTTGTTATCGCAGGATATTTCCTTTGGCCCTATAGTCATCAATGGGATACGAAATATCTGTTCTCAGATTCCACAGAAATAAGGCTAGCAAAGAGATGCACCAAATACACATGTAACTCTGTGAGATGAATTAACAGAACACTAAGCAGTTTCTCAGAAAGCTTCTTTCCAGATTTCATCTGAGTATATTTCCTTTTTCACCATAGCCCTCTATGGGCTTCCAAATATCACTTTGCCAATTCCACAAGAACTGTCTTAGCGAAAGGCTTCTTGAGGGGAAAGCTGTAACTCTGTGAGATGATTTCACAGAACACAAAGAAGTTTCTCAGAAAGCTACTTTCTCTTTGTTATCGGAGGATATTTCCTTTGGCCCTATAGTCATCAATGGGATCCGAAATATCTGTTCTCAGATTCCACAGAAATAAGGCTAGCAAAGAGATCCACGAAATACAGATGTAACTCTGTGAGATGAATTAACAGAACACTAAGCAGTTTCTCAGAAAGCTTCTTTCCAGGTTTCATCTGAGGATATTTCCTTTTTCACCATAGCCCTCTGTGGGCTTCCAAATATCACTTTGCCAATTCCACAAGAACTGTCTTAGCGAAAGGCTTCTTGAGGGGAAAGCTGTAACTCTGTGAGATGATTTCACAGAACACAAAGAAGTTTCTCAGAAAGCTTCTTTCTCTTGGTTATCGAAGGATATTTCCTTTGGCCCTATAGTCATCAATGGGATCCGAAATATCTGTTCTCAGATTCCACAGAAATAAGGCTAGCAAAGAGATCCACGAAATACAGATGTAACTCTGTGAGATGAATTAACAGAACACTAAGCAGTTTCTCAGAAAGCTTCTTTCCAGATTTCATCTGAGGATATTTCCTTTTTCACCATAGCCCTCTGTGGGCTTCCAAATATCACTTTGCCAATTCCACAAGAACTGTCTTAGCAAAAGGCTTCTTGAGGGGAAAGCTGTAACTCTGTGAGATGATTTCACAGAACACAAAGAAGATTCTCAGAAAGCTTCTTTCTCTTTGATATCGGAGGATATTTCCTTTGGCCTTATAGTCATCAATGGGATCCGAAATATCTGTTCTCAGATTCCACAGAAATAAGGCTAGCAAAGAGGTGCACCAAATACACATGTAACTCTGTGAGATGAATTAACAGAACACTAAGTAGTTTCCCAGAAAGCTTCTTTCCAGATTTCCTGTGAGGATATTTCCTTTTTCACCATAGCCCTCTATGGGCTTCCAAATATCACTTTGCCAATTCCACAAGAAGTGTCTTAGCGAAAGGCTTCTTGAGGGGAAAGCTGTAACTCTGTGAGATGATATTACAGAACACAAAGAAGTTTCTCAGAAAGTTTCTTTCTCTTTGTTATCGGAGGATATTTCCTTCGGCCCTATAGTCTTCGATGGGATCCGAAATATCTGTTCTCAGATTCCACAGAAATAAGGCTAGCAAAGAGATGCACCAAATACACATGTAACTCTGTGAGATGAATTAACAGAACACTAAGCAGTTTCTCAGAAAGCTTCTTTCCAGATTTCATCTGAGGATATTTCCTTTTTCACCATAGCCCTCTATGGGCTTCCAAATATCAATTTGCCAATTCCACAAGAACTGTCTTAGCGAAAGGCTTCTTGAGGGGAAAGCTGTAACTCTGTGAGATGATTTCACAGAACACAAAGAAGTTTCTCAGAAAGCTTCTTTCTCTTTGTTATCGGAGGATATTTCCTTTGGCCCTATAGTCATCAATGGGATCCGAAATATCTGTTCTCAGATTCCACAGAAATAAGGCTAGCAAAGAGATGCACCAAATAGACATCTAACTCTGTATGATGAATTAACAGAACACTAAGCAGTTTCTCAGAAAGCTTCTTTCCAGATTTCATCTGAGGATATTTCCTTTTTCACCATAGCCCTCTGTGGGCTTCCAAATATCACTTTGCCAATTCCACAAGAACTGTCTTAACGAAAGGCTTCTTGAGGGGAAAGCTGTAACACTGTGAGATGATTTCACAGAACCCAAAGAAGTTTCTCAGAAAGCTTCTTTCTCTTTGTTATCGCAGGATATTTCCTTTGGCCCTATAGTCATCAATGGGATACGAAATATCTGTTCTCAGATTCCACAGAAATAAGGCTAGCAAAGAGATGCACCAAATACACATGTAACTCTGTGAGATGAATTAACAGAACTCTAAGCAGTTTCTCAGAAAGCTTCTTTCCAGATTTCATCTGAGGATATTTCCTTTTTCACCATAGCCCTCTATGGGCTTCCAAATATCACTTTGCCAATTCCACAAGAACTGTCTTAGCGAAAGGCTTCTTGAGGGGAAAGCTGTAACTCTGTGAGATGATTTCACAGAACACTAAGAAGTTTCTCAGAAAGCTTCTTTCTCTTTGTTATCGGAGGATATTTCCTTTGGCCCTATAGTCATCAATGGCATCCGAAATATCTGTTCTCAGATTCCACAGAAATAAGGCTAGCAAAGAGATCCACGAAATACAGATGTAACTCTGTGAGATGAATTAACAGAACACTAAGCAGTTTCTCAGAAAGCTTCTTTCCAGGTTTCATCTGAGGATATTTCCTTTTTCACCATAGCCCTCTGTGGGCTTCCAAATATCACTTTGCCAATTCCACAAGAACTGTCTTAGCGAAAGGCTTCTTGAGGGGAAAGCTGTAACTCTGTGAGATGATTTCACAGAACACAAAGAAGTTTCTCAGAAAGCTTCTTTCTCTTTGTTATCGGAGGATATTTCCTTTGGCCCTATATTCATCAATGGGATCCGAAATATCTGTTCTCAGATTCCACAGAAATAAGGCTAGCAAAGAGATCCACGAAATACAGATGTAACTCTGTGAGATGAATTAAAAGAACACTAAGCAGTTTCTCAGAAAGCTTCTTTCCAGATTTCATCTGAGGATATTTCCTTTTTCACCATAGCCCTCTGTGGGCTTCCAAATATCACTTTGCCAATTCCACAAGAACTGTCTTAGCGAAAGGCTTCTTGAGGGGAAAGCTGTAACTCTGTGAGATGATTTCACAGAACACAAAGAAGTTTCTCAGAAAGCTTCTTTCTCTTTGTTATCGCAGGATATTTCCTTTGGCCCTAAAGTCATCAATGGAATCCGAAATACCCGTTCTCAGATTCCACAGAAATAAGGCTAGCAAAGAGATGCACCAAATACACATGTAACTCTGTGAGATGAATTAACAGAACACTAAGCAGTTTCTCAGAAAGCTTCTTTCCAGATTTCATCTGAGGATATTTCCTTTTTCACCATAGCCCTCTGTGGGCTTCCAAATATCACTTTGCCAATTCCACAAGAACTGTCTTAGCGAAAGGCTTCTTGAGGTGAAAGCTGTAACTCTGTGAGATGATTTCACAGAACACAAAGAAGTTTCGCAAAAAGCTTCTTTTTCTTTGTTATCGGAGGATATTTCCTTTGGCCCTATAGTCTTCAATGGGATCCGAAATATCTGTTCTCAGATTCCACAGAAATAAGGCTAGCAAAGAGATGCACCAAATAGACATGTAACTCTATGAGATGAATTAACAGAACACTAAGCAGTTTCTCAGAAAGCTTCTTTCCAGATTTCATCTGAGGATATTTCCTTTTTCACCATAGCCCTCTATGGGCTTCCAAATATCACTTTGCCAATTCCACAAGAACTGTCTTAGCGAAAGGCTTCTTGAGGGGAAAGCTGTAACTCTGTGAGATGATTTCACAGAACCCAAAGAAGTTTCTCAGAAAGCTTCTTTCTCTTTGTTATCGCAGGATATTTCCTTTGGCCCTATAGTCATCAATGGGATCCGAAATATCTGTTCTCAGATTCCACAGAAATAAGGCTAGCAAAGAGATCCACGAAATACAGATGTAACTCTGTGAGATGAATTAATAGAACACTAAGCAGTTTCCCAGAAAGCTTCTTTCTCTTTGTTATCGGAGGATATTTCCTTTGGCCCTATAGTCTTGAATGGGATGAGGAATATCTGTTCTCAGATTCCACAGAAATAAGGCTAGCAAAGAGATCCACGAAATTCAGATGTAACTCTGTGAGATGAATTAACAGAACACTAAGCAGTTTCTCAGAAAGCTTCATTCCAGATTTCATCTGAGGATATTTCCTTTTTCACCATAGCCCTCTATGGGCTTCAAATATCACATTGCCAATTCCACAAGAACTGTCTTAGCGAAAGGCTTCTTGACGGGAAAGCTGTAACTCTGTGAGATGATTTCACAGAACCCAAGGAAGTTTCTCAGAAAGCTTCTTTCTCTTTGTTACCGCAGGATATTTCCTTTGGCCCTATAGTCATCAATGGGATACGAAATATCTCTTCACAGATTCCACAGAAATAAGGCTAGCAAAGAGATGCACCAAATACACATGTAACTCTGTGAGATGAATTAACAGAACACTAAGCAGTTTCTCAGAAAGCTTCTTTCCAGATTTCATCTGAGGATATTTCCTTTTTCACCATAGCCCTCTATGGGCTTCCAAATATCACTTTGCCAATTCCACAAGAACTGTCTTAGCGAAAGGCTTCTTGAGGGCAAAGCTGTAACTCTGTGAGATGATTTCACAGAACACAAAGAAGTTTCTCAGAAAGCTTCTTTCTCTTTGTTATCGGAGGATATTTCCTTTGGCCCTATAGTCATCAATGGCATCCGAAATATCTGTTCTCAGATTCCACAGAAATAAGGCTAGCAAACAGATCCACGAAATACAGATGTAACTCTGTGAGATGAATTAACAGAACACTAAGCAGTTTCTCAGAAAGCTTCTTTCCAGGTTTCATCTGAGGATATTTCCTTTTTCACCATAGCCCTCTGTGGGCTTCCAAATATCACTTTGCCAATTCCACAAGAACTGTCTGAGCGATAGGCTTATTGAGGGGAAAGCTGTAACTCTGTGAGATGATTTCACAGAACACAAAGAAGTTTCTCAGAAAGCTTCTTTCTCTTTGTTATCGGAGGATATTTCCTTTGGCCCTATAGTCATCAATGGGATCCGAAATATCTGTTCTCAGATTCCACAGAAATAAGGCTAGCAAAGAGATCCACGAAATACAGATGTAACTCTGTGAGATGAATTAACAGAACACTAAGCAGTTTCTCAGAAAGCTTCTTTCCAGATTTCATCTGAGGATATTTCCTTTTTCACCATAGCCCTCTGTGGGCTTCCAAATATCACTTTGCCATTTCCACAAGAACTGTCTTAGCGAAAGGCTTCTTGAGGGGAAAGCTGTAACTCTGTGAGATGATTTCACAGAACCCAAAGAAGTTTCTCAGAAAGCTTCTTTCTCTTTGTTATCGCAGGATATTTCCTTTGGCCCTATAGTCATCAATGGGATCCAAAAAATCTGTTCTCAGATTCCACAGAAATAAGGCTAGCAAAGAGATGCACCAAATACACATGTAACTCTGTGAGATGAATTAACAGAACACTAAGCAGTTACCCAGAAAGCTTCTTTCCAGATTTCCTGTGAGGATATTTCCTTTTTCACCATAGCCCTCTATGGGCTTCCAAATATCACTTTGCCAATTCCACAAGAACTGTCTTAGCGAAAGGCTTCTTGAGGGGAAAGCTGTAACTCTGTGAGATGATTTCACAGAACACAAAGAAGTTTCTCAGAAAGCTTCTTTCTCTTTGTTATCGGAGGATATTTCCTTTGGCCCTATAGTCATCAATGGGATCCGAAATATCTGTTCTCAGATTCCACAGAAATAAGGCTCGCAAAGAGATCCACGAAATACAGATGTAACTCTGTGAGATGAATTAACAGAACACTAAGCAGTTTCTCAGAAAGCTTCTTTCCAGGTTTCATCTGAGGATATTTCCTTTTTCACCATAGCCCTCTGTGGGCTTCCAAATATCACTTTGCCAATTCCACAAGAACTGTCTTAGCGAAAGGCTTCTTGAGGGGAAAGCTGTAACTCTGTGAGATGATTTCACAGATCACAAAGAAGTTTCTCAAAAAGCTTCTTTCTCTTTGTTATCGGAGGATATTTCCTTTGGCCCTATAGTCTTCAATGGGATCCGAAATATCTGTTCTCAGATTCCACAGAAATAAGGCTAGCAAAGAGATGCACCAAATAGACATGTAACTCTGTGAGATGAATTAACAGAACACTAAGCAGTTTCTCAGAAAGCTTCTTTCCAGATTTCATCTGAGGATATTTCCTTTTTCACCATAGCCCTCTATGGGGTTCCAAATATCACTTTGCCAATTCCACAAGAACTGTCTTAGCGAAAGGCTTCTTGAGGTGAAAGCTGTAACTCTGTGAGATGATTTCACAGAACACAAAGAAGTTTCTCAGAAAGCTTCTTTCTCTTTGTTATCGGAGGATATTTCCTTTGGCCCTATAGTCATCAATGGGATCCGAAATATCTGTTCTCAGATTCCACAGAAATAAGGCTAGCAAAGAGATCCACGAAATACAGATGTAACTCTGTGAGATGAATTAACAGAACACTAAGCAGTTTCTCAGAAAGCTTCTTTCCAGATTTCATCTGAGGATATTTCCTTTTTCAGCATAGCCCTCTGTGGGCTTCCAAATATCACTTTGCCAATTCTACAAGAACTGTCTTAGCGAAAGGCTTCTTGAGGGGAAAGCTGTAACTCTGTGAGATGATTTCACAGAACCCAAAGAAGTTTCTCAGAAAGCTTCTTTCTCTTTGTTATCGCAGGATATTTCCTTTGGCCCTATAGTCATCAATGGGATCCGAAAAATCTGTTCTCAGATTCCACAGAAATAAGGCTAGCAAAGAGATGCACCAAATACACATGTAACTCTGTGAGATGAATTAACAGAACACTAAGCAGTTTCCCAGAAAGCTTCTTTCCAGATTTCCTGTGAGGATATTTCCTTTTTCACCATAGCCCTCTATGGGCTTCCAAATATCACTTTGCCAATTCCACAAGAACTGTCTTAGCGAAAGGCTTCTTGAGGGGAAAGCTGTAACTCTGTGAGATGATATCACAGAACACAAAGAAGTTTCTCAGAAAGCTTCTTTCTCTTTGTTATCGGAGGATATTTCCTTTGGCCCTATAGTCTTCCATGGGATCCGAAATATCTGTTCTCAGATTCCACAGAAATAAGGCTAGCAAAGAGATGCACCAAATACACAAGTAACTCTGTGAGATGAATTAACAGAACACTAAGCAGTTTCTCAGAAATCTTCTTTCCAGATTTCCTGTGAGGATATTTCCTTTTTCACCATAGCCCTCTATGGGCTTCCAAATATCACTTTGCCAATTCCACAAGAACTGTCTTAGCGAAAGGCTTCTTGAGGGGAAAGCTGTAACTCTGTGAGATGATTTCACAGAACACAAAGAAGTTTCTCAGAAAGCTTCTTTCTCTTTGTTATCGGAGGATATTTCCTTTGGCCCTATAGTCATCAATGGGATCCGAAATATCTGTTCTCAGATTCCACAGAAATAAGGCTAGCAAAGAGATCCACGAAATACAGATGTAACTCTGTGAGATGAATTAACAGAACACTAAGCAGTTTCTCAGAAAGCTTCTTTCCAGGTTTCATCTGAGGATATTTCCTTTTTCACCATAGCCCTCTGTGGGCTTCCAAATATCACTTTGCCAATTCCACAAGAACTGTCTTAGCGAAAGGCTTCTTGAGGGGAAAGCTGTAACTCTCTGAGATGATTTCACAGAACACAAAGAAGTTTCTCAGAAAGCTTCTTTCTCTTTGTTATCGGAGGATATTTCCTTTGACCCTATATTCGTCAAAGTGATCAGAAATATCTGTTCTCAGATTCCACAGAAATAAGGCTACCAAAGAGATCCAGGAAATACACATGTAACTCTGTGAGATGAATTAACAGAACACTAAGCAGTTTCTCAGAAAGCTTCTTTCCAGATTTCATCTGAGGATATTTCCTTTTTCACCATAGCCCTCTATGGGCTTCAAATATCACATTGCCAATTCCACAAGAACTGTCTTAGCGAAAGGCTTCTTGACGGGAAAGCTGTAACTCTGTGAGATGATTTCACAGAACCCAAAGAAGTTTCTCAGAAAGCTGCTTTCTCTTTGTTATCGCAGGATATTTCCTTTGGCCCTATAGTCATCAATGGGATACGAAATATCTGTTCTCAGATTCCACAGAAATAAGGCTAGCAAAGAGATGCACCAAATACACATTTAACTCTGTGAGATGAATTAACAGAACACTAAGCAGTTTCTCAGAAAGCTTCTTTCCAGATTTCATCTGAGGATATTTCCTTTTTCACCATAGCCCTCTATGGGCTTCCAAATATCACTTTGCCAATTCCACAAGAACTGTCTTAGCGAAAGGCTTCTTGAGGGGAAAGCTGTAACTCTGTGAGATGATTTCACAGAACACAAAGAAGTTTCTCAGAAAGCTTCTTTCTCTTTGTTATCGGAGGATATTTCCTTTGACCCTATATTCGTCAAAGGGATCAGAAATATCTGTTCTCAGATTCCACAGAAATAAGGCTACCAAAGAGATCCAGGAAATACACATGTAACTCTGTGAGATGAATTAACAGAACACTAAGCAGTTTCTCAGAAAGCTTCTTTCCAGATTTCATCTGAGGATATTTCCTTTTTCACCATAGCCCTCTATGGGCTTCAAATATCACATTGCCAATTCCACAAGAACTGTCTTAGCGAAAGGCTTCTTGACGGGAAAGCTGTAACTCTGTGAGATGATTTCACAGAACCCAAAGAAGTTTCTCAGAAAGCTGCTTTCTCTTTGTTATCGCAGGATATTTCCTTTGGCCCTATAGTCATCAATGGGATACGAAATATCTGTTCTCAGATTCCACAGAAATAAGGCTAGCAAAGAGATGCACCAAATACACATTTAACTCTGTGAGATGAATTAACAGAACACTAAGCAGTTTCTCAGAAAGCTTCTTTCCAGATTTCATCTGAGGATATTTCCTTTTTCACCATAGCCCTCTATGGGCTTCCAAATATCACTTTGCCAATTCCACAAGAACTGTCTTAGCGAAAGGCTTCTTGAGGGGAAAGCTGTAACTCTGTGAGATGATTTCACAGAACACAAAGAAGTTTCTCAGAAAGCTTCTTTCTCTTTGTTATCGGAGGATATTTCCTTTGGCCCTATAGTCATCAATGGGATCCGAAATATCTGTTCTCAGATTCCACAGAAATAAGGCTAGCAAACAGTTCCACGAAATACAGATGTAACTCTGTGAGATGAATTAACAGAACACTAAGCAGTTTCTCAGAAAGCTTCTTTCCAGGTTTCATCTGAGGATATTTCCTTTTTCACCATAGCCCTCTATGGGCTTCCAAATATCACTTTGCCAATTCCACAAGAACTGTCTTAGCGATAGGCTTCTTGAGGGGAAAGCTGTAACTCTGTGAGATGATTTCACAGAACACAAAGAAGTTTCTCAGAAAGCTTCTTTCTCTTTGTTATCGGAGGATATTTCCTTTGACCCTATATTCGTCAAAGGGATCAGAAATATCTGTTCTCAGATTCCACAGAAATAAGGCTACCAAAGAGATCCAGGAAATACACATGTAACTCTGTGAGATGAATTAACAGAACACTAAGCAGTTTCTCAGAAAGCTTCTTTCAAGATTTCATCTGAGGATATTTCCTTTTTCACCATAGCCCTCTATGGGCTTCAAATATCACATTGCCAATTCCACAAGAACTGTCTTAGCGAAAGGCTTCTTGACGGGAAAGCTGTAACTCTGTGAGATGATTTCACAGAACCCAAGGAAGTTTCTCAGAAAGCTTCTTTCTCTTTGTTATCGCAGGATATTTCCTTTGGCCCTATAGTCATCAATGGGATACGAAATATCTCTTCTCAGATTCCACAGAAATAAGGCTAGCAAAGAGATGCACCAAATACACATGTAACTCTGTGAGATGAATTAACAGAACACTAAGCAGTTTCTCAGAAAGCTTCTTTCCAGATTTCATCTGAGGATATTTCCTTTTTCACCATAGCCCTCTATGGGCTTCCAAATATCACTTTGCCAATTCCACAAGAACTGTCTTAGCGAAAGGCTTCTTGAGGGGAAAGCTGTAACTCTGTGAGATGATTTCACAGAACACAAAGAAGTTTCTCAGAAAGCTTCTTTCTCTTTGTTATCGGAGGATATTTCCTTTGGCCCTATAGTCATCAATGGGATAGGAAATATCTGTTCTCAGATTCCACAGAAATAAGGCTAGCAAAGAGATGCACCAAATACACATGTAACTCTGTGAGATGAATTAACAGAACACTAAGCAGTTTCTCAGAAAGCTTCTTTCCAGATTTCATCTGAGTATATTTCCTTTTTCACCATAGCCCTCTATGGGCTTCCAAATATCACTTTGCCAATTCCACAAGAACTGTCTTAGCGATAGGCTTCTTGAGGGGAAAGCTGTAACTCTGTGAGATGATTTCACAGAACACAAAGAAGTTTCTCAGAAAGCTTCTTTCTCTTTGTTATCGGAGGATATTTCCTTTGGCCCTATAGTCATCAATGGGATCCGAAATATCTGTTCTCAGATTCCACAGAAATAAGGCTAGCAAAGAGATCCACGAAATACAGATGTAACTCTGTGAGATGAATTAACAGAACACTAAGCAGTTTCTCAGAAAGCTTCTTTCCAGATTTCATCTGAGGATATTTCCTTTTTCACCATAGCTCTCTGTGGGCTTCCAAATATCACTTTGCCAATTCCACAAGAACTGTCTTAGCGAAAGGCTTCTTGAGGGGAAAGCTGTAACTCTGTGAGATGATTTCACAGAACCCAAAGAAGTTTCTCAGAAAGCTTCTTTCTCTTTGTTATCGCAGGATATTTCCTTTGGCCCTATAGTCATCAATGGGATCCGAAACATCTGTTCTCAGATTCCACAGAAATAAGGCTAGCAAAGAGATGCACCAAATACACATGTAACTCTGTGAGATGAATTAACAGAACACTAAGCAGTTACCCAGAAAGCTTCTTTCCAGATTTCCTGTGAGGATATTTCCTTTTTCACCATAGCCCTCTATGGGCTTCCAAATATCACTTTGCCAATTCCACAAGAACTGTCTTAGCGAAAGGCTTCTTGAGGGGAAAGCTGTAACTCTGTGAGATGATTTCACAGAACACAAAGAAGTTTCTCAGAAAGCTTCTTTCTCTTTGTTATCGGAGGATATTTCCTTTGACCCTGTATTCGTCAAAGGGATAAGAAATATCTGTTCTCAGATTCCACAGAAATAAGGCTACCAAAGAGATCCAGGAAATACACATGTAACTCTGTGAGATGAATTAACAGAACACTAAGCAGTTTCTCAGAAAGCTTCTTTCCAGATTTCATCTGAGGATATTTCCTTTTTCACCATAGCCCTCTATGGGCTTCAAATATCACATTGCCAATTCCACAAGAACTGTCTTAGCGAAAGGCTTCTTGACGGGAAAGCTGTAACTCTGTGAGATGATTTCACAGAACCCAAAGAAGTTTCTCAGAAAGCTTCTTTCTCTTTGTTATCGCAGGATATTTCCTTTGGCCCTATAGTCATCAATGGGATACGAAATATCTGTTCTCAGATTCCACAGAAATAAGGCTAGCAAAGAGATGCACCAAATAAACATGTAACTCTGTGAGATGAATTAACAGAACACTAAGCAGTTTCTCAGAAAGCTTCTTTCCAGATTTCATCTGAGGATATTTCCTTTTTCACCATAGCCCTCTATGGGCTTCCAAATGTCACTTTGCCAATTCCACAAGAACTGTCTTAGCGATAGGCTTCTTGAGGGGAAAGCTGTAACTCTGTGAGATGATTTCACAGAACACAAAGAAGTTTCTCAGAAAGCTTCTTTCTCTTTGTTATCGGAGGATATTTCCTTTGGCCCTATAGTCATCAATGGGATCCGAAATATCTGTTCTCAGATTCCACAGAAATAAGGCTAGCAAAGAGATCCACGAAATACAGATGTAACTCTGTGAGATGAATTAACAGAACACTAAGCAGTTTCTCAGAAAGCTTCTTTCCAGATTTCCTGTGAGGATATTTCCTTTTTCGCCATAGCCCTCTGTGGGCTTCCAAATATCACTTTGCCAATTCCACAAGAACTGTCTTAGCGAAAGGCTTCTTGAGGGGAAAGCTGTAACTCTGTGAGATGATTTCACAGAATCCAAAGAAGTTTCTCAGAAAGCTTCTTTCTCTTTGTTATCGGAGGATATTTCCTTTGGCCCTATAGTCATCAATGGGATCCGAAAAATCTGTTCTCAGATTCCACAGAAATAAGGCTAGCAAAGAGATGCACCAAATACACATGTAACTCTGTGAGATGAATTAACAGAACACTAAGCAGTTTCCCAGAAAGCTTCTTTCCAGATTTCCTGTGAGGATATTTCCTTTTTCACCATAGCCCTCTATGGGCTTCCAAATATCACTTTGCCAATTCCACAAGAACTGTCTTAGCGAAAGGCTTCTTGAGGGGAAAGCTGTAACTCTGTGAGATGATATCACAGAACACAAAGAAGTTTCTCAGAAAGCTTCTTTCTCTTTGTTATCGGAGGATATTTCCTTTGGCCCTATAGTCTTCAATGGGATCCGAAATATCTGTTCTCAGATTCCACAGAAATAAGGCTAGCAAAGAGATGCACCAAATACACATGTAACTCTGTGAGATGAATTAACAGAACACTAAGCAGTTTCTCAGAAATCTTCTTTCCAGATTTCCTGTGAGGATATTTCCTTTTTCACCATAGCCCTCTATGGGCTTCCAAATATCACTTTGCCAATTCCACAAGAACTGTCTTAGCGAAAGGCTTCTTGAGGGGAAAGCTGTAACTCTGTGAGATGATTTCACAGAACACAAAGAAGTTTCTCAGAAAGCTTCTTTCTCTTTGTTATCGGAGGATATTTCCTTTGGCCCTATAGTCATCAATGGGATCCGAAATATCTGTTCTCAGATTCCACAGAAATAAGGCTAGCAAAGAGATCCACGAAATACAGATGTAACTCTGTGAGATGAATTAACAGAACACTAAGCAGTTTCTCAGAAAGCTTCTTTCCAGGTTTCATCTGAGGATATTTCCTTTTTCACCATAGCCCTCTGTGGGCTTCCAAATATCACTTTGCCAATTCCACAAGAACTGTCTTAGCGAAAGGCTTCTTGAGGGGAAAGCTGTAACTCTGTGAGATGATTTCACAGAACACAAAGAAGTTTCTCAGAAAGCTTCTTTCTCTTTGTTATCGGAGGATATTTCCTTTGACCCTATATTCGTCAAAGGGATCAGAAATATCTGTTCTCAGATTCCACAGAAATAAGGCTACCAAAGAGATCCAGGAAATACACATGTAACTCTGTGAGATGAATTAACAGAACACTAAGCAGTTTCTCAGAAACCTTCTTTCCAGATTTCATCTGAGGATATTTCCTTTTTCACCATAGCCCTCTATGGGCTTCAAATTTCACATTGCCAATTCCACAAGAACTGTCTTAGCGAAAGGCTTCTTGACGGGAAAGCTGTAACTCTGTGAGATGATTTCACAGAACCCAAAGAAGTTTCTCAGAAAGCTTCTTTCTCTTTGTTATCGCAGGATATTTCCTTTGGCCCTATAGTCATCAATGGGATACGAAATATCTGTTCTCAGATTCCACAGAAATAAGGCTAGCAAAGAGATGCACCAAATACACATGTAACTCTGTGAGATGAATTAACAGAACACTAAGCAGTTTCTCAGAAAGCTTCTTTCCAGATTTCATCTGAGGATATTTCCTTTTTCACCATAGCCC
Organism: Macaca nemestrina; assembly: GCF_043159975.1. Taxonomy (NCBI): domain Eukaryota; kingdom Metazoa; phylum Chordata; class Mammalia; order Primates; family Cercopithecidae; genus Macaca; species Macaca nemestrina. The sequence continues at coordinate 103,401,139 of NC_092133.1, read as the reverse complement.
TCTATGGGCTTCCAAATATCACTTTGCCAATTCCACAAGAACTGTCTTAGCGAAAGGCTTCTTGAGGGGAAAGCTGTAACTCTGTGAGATGATTTCACAGAACACAAAGAAGTTTCTCAGAAAGCTTCTTTCTCTTTGTTATCGGAGGATATTTCCTTTGGCCCTATAGTCATCAATGGGATCCGAAATATCTGTTCTCAGATTCCACAGAAATAAGGCTAGCAAACAGATCCACGAAATACAGATGTAACTCTGTGAGATGAATTAACAGAACACTAAGCAGTTTCTCAGAAAGCTTCTTTCCAGGTTTCATCTGAGGATATTTCCTTTTTCACCATAGCCCTCTGTGGGCTTCCAAATATCACTTTGCCAATTCCACAAGAACTGTCTTAGCGATAGGCTTCTTGAGGGGAAAGCTGTAACTCTGTGAGATGATTTCACAGAACACAAAGAAGTTTCTCAGAAAGCTTCTTTCTCTTTGTTATCGGAGGATATTTCCTTTGGCCCTATAGTCATCAATGGGATCCGAAATATCTGTTCTCAGATTCCACAGAAATAAGGCTAGCAAAGAGATCCACGAAATACAGATGTAACTCTGTGAGATGAATTAACAGAACACTAAGCAGTTTCTCAGAAAGCTTCTTTCCAGATTTCATCTGAGGATATTTCCTTTTTCACCATAGCCCTCTGTGGGCTTCCAAATATCACTTTGCCAATTCCACAAGAACTGTCTTAGCGAAAGGCTTCTTGAGGGGAAAGCTGTAACTCTGTGAGATGATTTCACAGAACACAAAGAAGTTTCTCAGAAAGCTTCTTTCTCTTTGTTATCGCAGGATATTTCCTTTGGCCCTATAGTCATCAATGGGATCCGAAAAATCTGTTCTCAGATTCCACAGAAATAAGGCTAGCAAAGAGATGCACCAAATACAAATGTAACTCTGTGAGATGAATTAACAGAACACTAAGCAGTTTCCCAGAAAGCTTCTTTCCAGATTTCCTGTGAGGATATTTCCTTTTTCACCATAGCCCTCTATGGGCTTCCAAATATCACTTTGCCAATTCCACAAGAACTGTCTTAGCGAAAGGCTTCTTGAGGGGAAAGCTGTAACTCTGTGAGATGATATCACAGAACACAAAGAAGTTTCTCAGAAAGCTTCTTTCTCTTTGTTATCGGAGGATATTTCCTTTGGCCCTATAGTCTTCAATGGGATCCGAAATATCTGTTCTCAGATTCCACAGAAATAAGGCTAGCAAAGAGATGCACCAAATACACATGTAACTCTGTGAGATGAATTAACAGAACACTAAGCAGTTTCTCAGAAAGCTTCTTTCCAGATTTCATCTGAGGATATTTCCTTTTTCACCATAGCCCTCAAAGGGCTTCCAAATATCAGTTTGCCAATTCCACAAGAACTGTCTTAGCGAAAGGCTTCTAGAGGGGAAAGCTGTAACTCTGTGAGATGATTTCACAGAACACAAAGAAGTTTCTCAGAAAGCTTCTTTCTCTTTGTTATCGGAGGATATTTCCTTTGGCCCTATAGTCATCAATGGGATCCGAAATATCTGATCTCAGATTCCACAGAAATAAGGCTAGCAAAGAGATCCACGAAACACAGATGTAACTCTGTGAGATGAATTAACAGAACACTAAGCAGTTTCTCAGAAAGCTTCTTTCCAGGTTTCATCTGAGGATATTTCCTTTTTCACCATAGCCCTCTGTGGGCTTCCAAATATCACTTTGCCAATTCCACAAGAACTGTCTTAGCGAAAGGCTTCTTGAGGGGAAAGCTGTAACTCTGTGAGATGATTTCACAGAACACAAAGAAGTTTCTCAAAAAGCTTCTTTCTCTTTGTTATCGGAGGATATTTCCTTTGGCCCTATAGTCTTCAATGGGATCCGAAATATCTGTTCTCAGATTCCACAGAAATAAGGCTAGCAAAGGGATGCACCAAATAGACATGTAACTCTGTGAGATGAATTAACAGAACACTAAGCAGTTTCTCAGAAATCTTCTTTCCAGATTTCCTGTGAGGATATTTCCTTTTTCACCATAGCCCTCTATGGGCTTCCAAATATCACTTTGCCAATTCCACAAGAACTGTCTTAGCGAAAGGCTTCTTGAGGGGAAAGCTGTAACTCTGTGAGATGATTTCACAGAACACAAAGAAGTTTCTCAGAAAGCTTCTTTCTCTTTGTTATCGGAGGATATTTCCTTTGGCCCTATAGTCATCAATGGGATCCGAAATATCTGTTCTCAGATTCCACAGAAATAAGGCTAGCAAAGAGATCCACGAAATACAGATGTAACTCTGTGAGATGAATTAACAGAACACTAAGCAGTTTCTCAGAAAGCTTCTTTCCAGGTTTCATCTGAGGATATTTCCTTTTTCACCATAGCCCTCTGTGGGCTTCCAAATATCACTTTGCCAATTCCACAAGAACTGTCTTAGCGAAAGGCTTCTTGAGGGGAAAGCTGTAACTCTGTGAGATGATTTCACGGAACACAAAGAAGTTTCTCAAAAAGCTTCTTTCTCTTTGTTATCGGAGGATTTTTCCTTTGCCCCTATAGTCTTCAATGGGATCCGAAATATCTTTTCTCAGATTCCACAGAAATAAGGCTAGCAAAGAGATGCACCAAATACACATGTAACTCTGTGAGATGAATTAACAGAACACTAAGCAGTTTCCCAGAAAGCTTCTTTCTCTTTGTTATCGAAGGATATTTTCTTTGGCCCTATAGTCTTGAATGGGATGAGGAATATCTGTTCTCAGATTCCACAGAAATAAGGCTAGCAAAGAGATCCAAGAAATTCAGATGTAACTCTGTGAGATGAATTAACAGAACACTAAGCAGTTTCTCAGAAAGCTTCTTTCCAGATTTCATCTGAGGATATTTCCTTTTTCACCATAGCCCTCTGTGGCTTCCAAATATCACCTTGCCAGTTCCACAAGAACTGTCTTAGCGAAAGGCTTCTTGAGGGGAAAGCTGTAACTCTGTGAGATGATTTCACAGAACACAAAGAAGTTTCTCAAAAAGCTTCTTTCTCTTTGTTATCGGAGGATATTTCCTTTGGCCCTATAGTCTTCAAAGGGATCCGAAATATCTGTTCTCAGATTCCACAGAAATAAGGCTAGAAAAGGGATGCACCAAATACACATGTAACTCTGTGAGATGAATTAACAGAACACTAAGCAGTTTCCCAGAAAGCTTCTTTCCAGATTTCCTGTGAGGATATTTCCTTTTTCACCATAGCCCTCTATGGGCTTCCAAATATCACTTTGCCAATTCCACAAGAACTGTCTTAGCGAAAGGCTTCTTGAGGGGAAAGCTGTAACTCTGTGAGATGATATCACAGAACACAAAGAAGTTTCTCAGAAAGCTTCTTTCTCTTTGTTATCGGAGGATATTTCCTTTGGCCCTATAGTCTTCAATGGGATCCGAAATATCTGTTCTCAGATTCCACAGAAATAAGGCTAGCAAAGAGATGCACCAAATACACATGTAACTCTGTGAGATGAATTAACAGAACACTAAGCAGTTTCTCAGAAAGCTTCTTTCCAGATTTCATCTGAGGATATTTCCTTTTTCACCATCGCCCTCTATGGGATTCCAAATATCACTTTGCCAATTCCACAAGAACTGTCTTAGCGAAAGGCTTCTTGAGGGGAAAGCTGTAACTCTGTGAGATGATTTCACAGAACACAAAGAAGTTTCTCAGAAAGCTTTTTTCTCTTTGTTATCGGAGGATATTTCCTTTGGCCCTATAGTCATCAATGGGATCCGAAATATGTGTTCTCAGATTCCACAGAAATAAGGCTCGCAAAGAGATCCACGAAATACAGATGTAACTCTGTGAGATGAATTAACAGAACACTAAGCAGTTTCTCAGAAAGCTTCTTTCCAGGTTTCATCTGAGGATATTTCCTTTTTCACCATAGCCCTCTGTGGGCTTCCAAATATCACTTTGCCAATTCCACAAGAACTGTCTTAGCGAAAGGCTTCTTGAGGGGAAAGCTGTAAATCTGTGAGATGATTTCACAGAACACAAAGAAGTTTCTCAAAAAGCTTCTTTCTCTTTGTTATCGGAGGATATTTCCTTTGGCCCTATAGTCTTCAATGGGATCCGAAATATCTGTTCTCAGATTCCACAGAAAAAGGCTAGAAAAGAGATGCACCAAACACACATGTAACTCTGTGAGATGAATTAACAGAACACTAAGCAGTTTCTCAGAAAGCTTCTTTCCAGATTTCATCTGAGGATATTTCCTTTTTGACCATAGCCCTCTATGGGGTACCAAATATCACTTTGCCAATTCCACAAGAACTGTCTTAGCGAAAGGCTTCTTGAGGTGAAAGCTGTAACTCTGTGAGATGATTTCTCAGTACACAAAGAAGTTTCTACGAAAGCTTCTTTCTCTTTGTTATCGGAGGATATTTCCTTTGACCCTATAGTCGTCAAAGGGATCAGAAATATCTGTTCTCAGATTCCACAGAAATAAGGCTAGCAAAGAGATCCAGGAAATACACATGTAACTGTGTGAGATGAATTAACAGAACACTAAGCAGTTTCTCAGAAAGCTTCTTTCCAGATTTCATCTGAGGATATTTCCTTTTTCACCATAGCCCTCTATGGGCTTCAAATATCACATTGCCAATTCCACAAGAACTGTCTTAGCGAAAGGCTCCTTGACGGGAAAGCTGTAACTCTGTGAGATGATTTCACAGAACCCAAAGAAGTTTCTCAGTAAGCTTCTTTCTCTTTGTTATCGCAGGATATTTCCTTTGGCCCTATAGTCATCAATGGGATACGAAATATCTGTTCTTAGATTCCACAGAAATAAGGCTAGCAAAGAGATGCACCAAATACACATGTAACTCTGTGAGATGAATTAACAGAACTCTAAGCAGTTTCTCAGAAAGCTTCTTTCCAGATTTCATCTGAGGATATTTCCTTTTTCACCATAGCCCTCTATGGGCTTCCAAATATCACTTTGCCAATTCCACAAGAACTGTCTTAGCGAAAGGCTTCTTGAGGGGAAAGCTGTAACTCTGTGAGATGATTTCACAGAACACAAAGAAGTTTCTCAGAAAGCTTCTTTCTCTTTGTTATCGGAGGATATTTCCCTTGGCCCTATAGTTATCAATGGCATCCGAAATATCTGTTCTCAGATTCCACAGAAATAAGGCTAGCAAAGAGATCCACGAAATAAAGATGTAACTCTGTGAGATGAATTAACAGAACACTAAGCAGTTTCTCAGAAAGCTTCTTTCCAGATTTCATCTGAGGATATTTCCTTTTTCACCATAGCCCTCTATGGGCTTCCAAATATCACTTTTCCAATTCCACAAGAACTGTGTTAGCGAAAGGCTTCTTTAGGGGAAAGCTGTAACTCTTTGAGATGATTTCACAGAACACAAAGAAGTTTCTCAGAAAGCTTCTTTCTCTTTGTTATCGGAGGATATTTCCTTTGGCCCTATAGTCATCAATGGGATCCGAAATATCTGTTCTCAGATTCCACAGAAATAAGGCTAGCAAAGAGATCCACGAAATACAGATGTAACTCTGTGAGACGAATTAACAGAACACTAAGCAGTTTCTCAGAAAGCTTCTTTCCAGGTTTCATCTGAGGATATTTCCTTTTTCACCATAGCCCTCTGTGGGCTTCCAAATATCACTTTGCCAATTCCACAAGAACTGTCTTAGCGAAAGGCTTCTTGACGGGAAAGCTGTAACTCTGTGAGATGATTTCACGGAACACAAAGAAGTTTCTCAAAAAGCTTCTTTCTCTTTGTTATCGGAGGATTTTTCCTTTGGCCCTATAGTCTTCAATTGGATCCGAAATATCTGTTCTCAGATTCCACAGAAATAAGGCTAGCAAAGAGATGCACCAAATACACATGTAACTCTGTGAGATGAATTAATAGAACACTAAGCAGTTTCCCAGAAAGCTTCTTTCTCTTTGTTATCGGAGGATATTTCCTTTGGCCCTATAGTCTTGAATGGGATGAGGAATATCTGTTCTCAGATTCCACAGAAATAAGGCTAGCAAAGAGATCCACGAAATTCAGATGTAACTCTGTGAGATGAATTAACAGAACACTAAGCAGTTTCTCAGAAATCTTCTTTCCAGATATCATCTGAGGATATTTCCTTTTTCACCATAGCCCTCTGTGGGCTTCCAAATATCACTTTGCCAATTCCACAAGAACTGTCTTAGTGAAAGGCTTCTTGAGGGGAAAGCTGTAACTCTGTGAGATGTTTTCACAGAACACGAAGAAGTTTCTCAGAAAGCTTCTTTCTCTTTGTTATCGGAGGATATTTCCTTTGGCCCTATAGTCTTCAATGGGATCCGAAATATCTGTTCTCAGATTCCACAGAAATAAGGCTAGCAAAGAGATGCACCAAATACACATGTAACTCTGTGAGATGAATTAACAGAACACTAAGCAGTTTCTCAGAAAGCTTCTTTCCAGATTTCATCTGAGGATATTTCCTTTTTCACCATCGCCCTCTATGGGATTCCAAATATCACTTTGCCAATTCCACAAGAACTGTCTTAGCGAAAGGCTTCTTGAGGGGAAAGCTGTAACTCTGTGAGATGATTTCACAGAACACAAAGAAGTTTCTCAGAAAGCTTTTTTCTCTTTGTTATCGGAGGATATTTCCTTTGGCCCTATAGTCATCAATGGGATCCGAAATATCTGTTCTCAGATTCCACAGAAATAAGGCTCGCAAAGAGATCCACGAAATACAGATGTAACTCTGTGAGATGAATTAACAGAACACTAAGCAGTTTCTCAGAAAGCTTCTTTCCAGGTTTCATCTGAGGATATTTCCTTTTTCACCATAGCCCTCTGTGGGCTTCCAAATATCACTTTGCCAATTCCACAAGAACTGTCTTAGCGAAAGGCTTCTTGAGGGGAAAGCTGTAAATCTGTGAGATGATTTCACAGAACACAAAGAAGTTTCTCAAAAAGCTTCTTTCTCTTTGTTATCGGAGGATATTTCCTTTGGCCCTATAGTCTTCAATGGGATCCGAAATATCTGTTCTCAGATTCCACAGAAAAAGGCTAGAAAAGAGATGCACCAAACACACATGTAACTCTGTGAGATGAATTAACAGAACACTAAGCAGTTTCTCAGAAAGCTTCTTTCCAGATTTCATCTGAGGATATTTCCTTTTTGACCATAGCCCTCTATGGGGTACCAAATATCACTTTGCCAATTCCACAAGAACTGTCTTAGCGAAAGGCTTCTTGAGGTGAAAGCTGTAACTCTGTGAGATGATTTCTCAGTACACAAAGAAGTTTCTACGAAAGCTTCTTTCTCTTTGTTATCGGAGGATATTTCCTTTGACCCTATAGTCGTCAAAGGGATCAGAAATATCTGTTCTCAGATTCCACAGAAATAAGGCTAGCAAAGAGATCCAGGAAATACACATGTAACTGTGTGAGATGAATTAACAGAACACTAAGCAGTTTCTCAGAAAGCTTCTTTCCAGATTTCATCTGAGGATATTTCCTTTTTCACCATAGCCCTCTATGGGCTTCAAATATCACATTGCCAATTCCACAAGAACTGTCTTAGCGAAAGGCTCCTTGACGGGAAAGCTGTAACTCTGTGAGATGATTTCACAGAACCCAAAGAAGTTTCTCAGTAAGCTTCTTTCTCTTTGTTATCGCAGGATATTTCCTTTGGCCCTATAGTCATCAATGGGATACGAAATATCTGTTCTTAGATTCCACAGAAATAAGGCTAGCAAAGAGATGCACCAAATACACATGTAACTCTGTGAGATGAATTAACAGAACTCTAAGCAGTTTCTCAGAAAGCTTCTTTCCAGATTTCATCTGAGGATATTTCCTTTTTCACCATAGCCCTCTATGGGCTTCCAAATATCACTTTGCCAATTCCACAAGAACTGTCTTAGCGAAAGGCTTCTTGAGGGGAAAGCTGTAACTCTGTGAGATGATTTCACAGAACACAAAGAAGTTTCTCAGAAAGCTTCTTTCTCTTTGTTATCGGAGGATATTTCCCTTGGCCCTATAGTTATCAATGGCATCCGAAATATCTGTTCTCAGATTCCACAGAAATAAGGCTAGCAAAGAGATCCACGAAATAAAGATGTAACTCTGTGAGATGAATTAACAGAACACTAAGCAGTTTCTCAGAAAGCTTCTTTCCAGATTTCATCTGAGGATATTTCCTTTTTCACCATAGCCCTCTATGGGCTTCCAAATATCACTTTTCCAATTCCACAAGAACTGTGTTAGCGAAAGGCTTCTTTAGGGGAAAGCTGTAACTCTTTGAGATGATTTCACAGAACACAAAGAAGTTTCTCAGAAAGCTTCTTTCTCTTTGTTATCGGAGGATATTTCCTTTGGCCCTATAGTCATCAATGGGATCCGAAATATCTGTTCTCAGATTCCACAGAAATAAGGCTAGCAAAGAGATCCACGAAATACAGATGTAACTCTGTGAGACGAATTAACAGAACACTAAGCAGTTTCTCAGAAAGCTTCTTTCCAGGTTTCATCTGAGGATATTTCCTTTTTCACCATAGCCCTCTGTGGGCTTCCAAATATCACTTTGCCAATTCCACAAGAACTGTCTTAGCGAAAGGCTTCTTGACGGGAAAGCTGTAACTCTGTGAGATGATTTCACGGAACACAAAGAAGTTTCTCAAAAAGCTTCTTTCTCTTTGTTATCGGAGGATTTTTCCTTTGGCCCTATAGTCTTCAATTGGATCCGAAATATCTGTTCTCAGATTCCACAGAAATAAGGCTAGCAAAGAGATGCACCAAATACACATGTAACTCTGTGAGATGAATTAATAGAACACTAAGCAGTTTCCCAGAAAGCTTCTTTCTCTTTGTTATCGGAGGATATTTCCTTTGGCCCTATAGTCTTGAATGGGATGAGGAATATCTGTTCTCAGATTCCACAGAAATAAGGCTAGCAAAGAGATCCACGAAATTCAGATGTAACTCTGTGAGATGAATTAACAGAACACTAAGCAGTTTCTCAGAAATCTTCTTTCCAGATATCATCTGAGGATATTTCCTTTTTCACCATAGCCCTCTGTGGGCTTCCAAATATCACTTTGCCAATTCCACAAGAACTGTCTTAGTGAAAGGCTTCTTGAGGGGAAAGCTGTAACTCTGTGAGATGTTTTCACAGAACACGAAGAAGTTTCTCAGAAAGCTTCTTTCTCTTTGTTATCGGAGGATATTTCCTTTGGCCCTATAGTCTTCAATGGGATCCGAAATATCTGTTCTCAGATTCCACAGAAATAAGGCTAGCAAAGAGATGCACCAAATACACATGTAACTCTGTGAGATGAATTAACAGAACACTAAGCAGTTTCTCAGAAAGCTTCTTTCCAGATTTCATCTGAGGATATTTCCTTTTTCACCATAGCCCTCTATGGGCTTCCAAATATCACTTTGCCAATTCCACAAGAACTGTCTTAGCGAAAGGCTTCTTGAGGGGAAAGCTGTAACTCTGTGAGATGATTTCACAGAACACAAAGAAGTTTCTCAGAAAGCTTCTTTCTCTTTGTTATCGGAGGATATTTCCTTTGGCCCTATAGTCTTCAATGGGATCCGAAATATGTGTTCTCAGATTCCACAGAAATAAGGCTAGCAAAGAGATGCAACAAATACACATGTAACTCTGTGAGATGAATTAACAGAACACTAAGCAGTTTCTCAGAAAGCTTCTTTCCAGATTTCATCTGAGGATATTTCCTTTTTCACCATAGCCCTCTATGGGCTTCCAAATATCACTTTGCCAATTCCACAAGAACTGTCTTAGCGAAAGGCTTCTTGAGGGGAAAGCTGTAACTCTGTGAGATGATTTCACAGAACACAAAGAAGTTTCTCAGAAAGCTTCTTTCTCTTTGTTATCGGAGGATATTTCCTTTGGCTCTATAATCATCAATGGGATCCGAAATATCTGTTCTCAGATTCCACAGAAATAAGGCTAGCAAAGAGATCCACGAAATACAGATGTAACTCTGTGAGATGAATTAACAGAACACTAAGCAGTTTCTCAGAAAGCTTCTTTCCAGGTTTCATCTGAGGATATTTCCTTTTTCACCATAGCCCTCTGTGGGCTTCCAAATATCACTTTGCCAATTCCACAAGAACTGTCTTAGCGAAAGGCTTCTTGAGGGGAAAGCTGTAACTCTGTGAGATGATTTCACAGAACACAAAGAAGTTTCTCAAAAAGCTTCTTTCTCTTTGTTATCGGAGGATATTTCCTTTGGCCCTATAGTCTTCAATGGGATCCGAAATATCTGTTCTCAGAATCCACAGAAATAAGGCTAGCAAAGAGATGCACCAAATAGACATGTAACTCTGTGAGATGAATTAACAGAACACTAAGCAGTTTCTCAGAAAGCTTCTTTCCAGATTTCCTGTGAGGATATTTCCTTTTTCACCATAGCCCTCTATGGGCTTCCAAATATCACTTTGCCAATTCCACAAGAACTGTCTTAGCGAAAGGCTTCTTGAGGGGAAAGCTGTAACTCTGTGAGATGATTTCACAGAACACAAAGAAGTTTCTCAGAAAGCTTCTTTCTCTTTGTTATCGGAGGATATTTCCTTTGGCCCTATAGTCATCAACGGGATCCCAAATATCTGTTCTCAGATTCCACAGAAATAAGGCTAGCAAAGAGATCCATGAAATACAGATGTAACTCTGTGAGATGAATTAACAGAACACTAAGCAGTTTCTCAGAAAGCTTCTTTCCAGGTTTCATCTGAGGATATTTCCTTTTTCACCATAGCCCTCTGTGGGCTTCCAAATATCACTTTGCCAATTCCACAAGAACTGTCTTAGCGAAAGGCTTCTTGAGGGGAAAGCTGTAACTCTGTGAGATGATTTCACGGAACACGAAGAAGTTTCTCAGAAAGCTTCTTTCTCTTTGTTATCGGAGGATTTTTCCTTTGGCCCTATAGTCTTCAATGGGATCCGAAATATCTTTTCTCAGATTCCACAGAAATAAGGCTAGCAAAGAGATGCACCAAATACACATGTAACTCTGTGAGATGAATTAACAGAACACTAAGCAGTTTCCCAGAAAGCTTCTTTCTCTTTGTTATCGAAGGATATTTCCTCTGGCCCTATAGTCTTCAATGGGATGAGGAATATCTGTTCTCAGATTCCACAGAAATAAGGCTAGCAAAGAGATCCACGAAATTCAGATGTAACTCTGTGAGATGAATTAACAGAACACTAAGCAGTTTCTCAGAAAGCTTCTTTCCAGATTTCATCTGAGGATATTTCCTTTTTCACCATAGCCCTCTGTGGCTTCCAAATATCCTTTGCCAGTTCCACAAGAACTGTCTTAGCGAAAGGCTTCTTGAGGGGAAAGCTGTAACTCTGTGAGATGATTTCACAGAACACAAAGAAGTTTCTCAAAAAGCTTCTTTCTCTTTGTTATCGGAGGATATTTCCTTTGGCCCTATAGTCTTCAAAGGGATCCGAAATATCTGTTCTCAGATTCCACAGAAATAAGGCTAGCAAAGGGATGCACCAAATACACATGTAACTCTGTGAGATGAATTAACAGAACACTAAGCAGTTTCCCAGAAAGCTTCTTTCCAGATTTCCTGTGAGGATATTTCCTTTTTCATCATAGCCCTCTATGGGCTTCCAAATATCACTTTGCCAATTCCACAAGAACTGTCTTAGCGAAAGGCTTCTTGAGGGGAAAGCTGTAACTCTGTGAGATGATATCACAGAACACAAAGAAGTTTCTCAGAAAGCTTCTTTCTCTTTGTTATCGGAGGATATTTCCTTTGGCCCTATAGTCTTCAATGGGATCCGAAATATCTGTTCTCAGATTCCACAGAAATAAGGCTAGCAAAGAGATTCACCAAATACACATGTAACTCTGTGAGATGAATTAACAGAACACTAAGCAGTTTCTCAGAGCTTCTTTCCAGATTTCATCTGAGGATATTTCCTTTTTCACCATCGCCCTCTATGGGCTTCCAAATATCACTTTTCCAATTCCACAAGAACTGTGTTAGGGAAAGGCTTCTTTAGGGGAAAGCTGTAACTCTGTGAGATGATTTCACAGAACACAAAGAAGTATCTCAGAAAGCTTCTTTCTCTTTGTTATCGGAGGATATTTCCTTTGGCCCTATAGTCATCAATGGGATCCGAAATATCTGTTCTTAGATTCCACAGAAATAAGGCTAGCAAAGAGATCCACGAAATACAGATGTAACTCTGTGAGACGAATTAACAGAACACTAAGCAGTTTCTCAGAAAGCTTCTTTCCAGGTTTCATCTGAGGATATTTCCTTTTTCACCATAGCCCTCTGTGGGCTTCCAAATATCACTTTGCCAATTCCACAAGAACTGTCTTAGCGAAAGGCTTCTTGAGGGGAAAGCTGTAACTCTGTGAGATGATTTCACGGAACACAAAGAAGTTTCTCAAAAAGCTTCTTTCTCTTTGTTATCGGAGGATTTTTCCTTTGGCCCTATAGTCTTCAATGGGATCCGAAATATCTGTTCTCAGATTCCACAGAAATAAGGCTAGCAAAGAGATGCACCAAATACACATGTAACTCTGTGAGATGAATTAATAGAACACTAAGCAGATTCCCAGAAAGCTTCTTTCTCTTTGTTATCGGAGGATATTTCCTTTGGCCCTATAGTCTTGAATGGGATGAGGAATATCTGTTCTCAGATTCCACAGAAATAAGGCTAGCAAAGAGATCCACGAAATTCAGATGTAACTCTGTGAGATGAATTAACAGAACACTAAGCAGTTTCTCAGAAATCTTCTTTCCAGATATCATCTGAGGATATTTCCTTTTTCACCATAGCCCTCTGTGGGCTTCCAAATATCACTTTGCCAATTCCACAAGAACTGTCTTAGCGAAAGGCTTCTTGAGGGGAAAGCTGTAACTCTGTGAGATGTTTTCACAGAACACGAAGAAGTTTCTCAGAAAGCTTCTTTCTCTTTGTTATCGGAGGATATTTCCTTTGGCCCTATAGTCTTCAATGGGATACGAAATATCTGTTCTCAGATTCCACAGAAATAAGGCTAGCAAAGAGATGCACCAAATACACATGTAACTCTGTGAGATGAATTAACAGAACACTAAGCAGTTTCTCAGAAAGCTTCTTTCCAGATTTCATCTGAGGATATTTCCTTTTTCACCATAGCCCTCTATGGGCTTCCAAATATCACTTTGCCAATTCCCCAAGAACTGTCTTAGCGAAAGGCTTCTTGAGGGGAAAGCTGTAACTCTGTGAGATGATTTCACAGAACACAAAGAAGTTTCTCAGAAAGCTTCTTTCTCTTTGTTATCGGAGGATATTTCCTTTGGCCCTATAGTCATCAATGGGATCCGAAATATCTGTTCTCAGATTCCACAGAAATAAGGCTAGCAAAGAGATGCACCAAATACACATGTAACTCTGTGAGATGAATTAACAGAACACTAAGCAGTTTCTCAGAAAGCTTCTTTCCAGATTTCATCTGAGGATATTTCCTTTTTCACCATAGCCCTCTATGGGCTTCCAAATATCAGTTTGCCAATTCCACAAGAACTGTCTTAGCGAAAGGCTTCTTGAGGGGAAAGCTGTAACTCTGTGAGATGATTTCACAGAACACAAAGAAGTTTCTCAGAAAGCTTCTTTCTCTTTGTTATCGGAGGATATTTCCTTTGGCCCTATAGTCATCAATGGGATCCGAAATATCTGTTCTCAGATTCCACAGAAATAAGGCTAGCAAAGAGATCCACGAAATACAGATGTAACTCTGTGAGATGAATTAACAGAACACTAAGCAGTTTCTTAGAAAGCTTCTTTCCAGGTTTCATCTGAGGATATTTCCTTTTTCACCATAGCCCTCTGTGGGCTTCCAAATATCACTTTGCCAATTCCACAAGAACTGTCTTAGCGAAAGGCTTCTTGAGGGGAAAGCTGTAACTCTGTGAGATGATTTCACAGAACACAAAGAAGTTTCTCAAAAAGCTTCTTTCTCTTTGTTATTGGAGGATATTTCCTTTGGCCCTATAGTCTTCAATGGGATCCGAAATATCTGTTCTCAGATTCCACAGAAATAAGGCTAGCAAAGAGATGCACCAAATAGACATGTAACTCTGTGAGATGAATTAACAGAACACTAAGCAGTTTCTCAGAAAGCTTCTTTCCAGATTTCCTGTGAGGATATTTCCTTTTTCACCATAGCCCTCTATGGGCTTCCAAATATCACTTTGCCAATTCCACAAGAACTGTCTTAGCGAAAGGCTTCTTGAGGGGAAAGCTGTAACTCTGTGAGATGATTTCACAGAACACAAAGAATTTTCTCAGAAAGCTTCTTTCTCTTTGTTATCGGAGGATATTTCCTTTGGCCCTATAGTCATCAACGGGATCCGAAATATCTGTTCTCAGATTCCACAGAAATAAGGCTAGCAAAGAGATCCACGAAATACAGATGTAACTCTGTGAGATGAATTAACAGAACACTAAGCAGTTTCTCAGAAAGCTTCTTTCCAGGTTTCATCTGAGGATATTTCCTTTTTCACCATAGCCCTCTGTGGGCTTCCAAATATCACTTTGCCAATTCCACAAGAACTGTCTTAGCGAAAGGCTTCTTGAGGGGAAAGCTGTAACTCTGTGAGATGATTTCACGGAACACAAAGAAGTTTCTCAAAAAGCTTCTTTCTCTTTGTTATCGGAGGATTTTTCCTTTGGCCCTATAGTCTTCAATGGGATCCGAAATATCTTTTCTCAGATTCCACAGAAATAAGGCTAGCAAAGAGATGCACCAAATACACATGTAACTCTGTGAGATGAATTAACAGAACACTAAGCAGTTTCCCAGAAAGCTTCTTTCTCTTTGTTATCGAAGGATATTTCCTTTGGCCCTATAGTCTTCAATGGGATGAGGAATATCTGTTCTCAGATTCCACAGAAATAAGGCTAGCAAAGAGATCCACGAAATTCAGATGTAACTCTGTGAGATGAATTAACAGAACACTAAGCAGTTTCTCAGAAAGCTTCTTTCCAGATTTCATCTGAGGATATTTCCTTTTTCACCATAGCCCTCTGTGGCTTCCAAATATCCTTTGCCAGTTCCACAAGAACTGTCTTAGCGAAAGGCTTCTTGAGGGGAAAGCTGTAACTCTGTGAGATGATTTCACAGAACACAAAGAAGTTTCTCAGCAAGCTTCTTTCTCTTTGTTATCGGAGGATATTTCCTTTGGCCCTATAGTCTTCAAAGGGATCCGAAATATCTGTTCTCAGATTCCACAGAAATAAGGCTAGCAAAGGGATGCACCAAATACACATGTAACTCTGTGAGATGAATTAACAGAACACTAAGCAGTTTCCCAGAAAGCTTCTTTCCAGATTTCCTGTGAGGATATTTCCTTTTTCATCATAGCCCTCTATGGGCTTCCAAATATCACTTTGCCAATTCCACAAGAACTGTCTTAGCGAAAGGCTTCTTGAGGGGAAAGCTGTAACTCTGTGAGATGATATCACAGAACACAAAGAAGTTTCTCAGAAAGCTTCTTTCTCTTTGTTATCGGAGGATATTTCCTTTGGCCCTATAGTCTTCAATGGGATCCGAAATATCTGTTCTCAGATTCCACAGAAATAAGGCTCGCAAAGAGATCCACGAAATACAGATGTAACTCTGTGAGATGAATTAACAGAACACTAAGCAGTTTCTCAGAAAGCTTCTTTCCAGGTTTCATCTGAGGATATTTCCTTTTTCACCATAGCCCTCTGTGGGCTTCCAAATATCACTTTGCCAATTCCACAAGAACTGTCTTAGCGAAAGGCTTCTTGAGGTGAAAGCTGTAACTCTGTGAGATGATTTCACAGAACACAAAGAAGTTTCTCAAAAAGCTTCTTTCTCTTTGTTATCGGAGGATATTTCCTTTGGCCCTATAGTCTTCAATGGGATCCGAAATATCTGTTCTCAGATTCCACAGAAATAAGGCTAGCAAAGAGATGCACCAAATAGACATGTAACTCTGTGAGATGAATTAACAGAACACTAAGCAGTTTCTCAGAAAGCTTCTTTCCAGATTTCATCTGAGGATATTTCCTTTTTCACCATAGCCCTCTATGGGCTTCCAAATATCACTTTTCCAATTCCACAAGAACTGTGTTAGCGAAAGGCTTCTTTAGGGGAAAGCTGTAACTCTGTGAGATGATTTCACAGAACACAAAGAAGTTTCTCAGAAAGCTTCTTTCTCTTTGTTATCGGAGGATATTTCCTTTGGCCCTATATTCATCAATGGGATCCGAAATATCTGTTCTCAGATTCCACAGAAATAAGGCTAGCAAAGAGATCCACGAAATACAGATGTAACTCTGTGAGATGAATTAACAGAACACTAAGCAGTTTCTCAGAAAGCTTCTTTCCAGGTTTCATCTGAGGATATTTCCTTTTTCACCATAGCCCTCTGGGGGCTTCCAAATATCACTATGCCAATTCCACAAGAACTGTCTTAGCGAAAGGCTTCTTGAGGGGAAAGCTGTAACTCTGTGAGATGATTTCACGGAACACAAAGAAGTTTCTCAAAAAGCTTCTTTCTCTTTGTTATCGGAGGATTGTTCCTTTGGCCCTATAGTCTTCAATGGGATCCGAAATATCTGTTCTCAGATTCCACAGAAATAAGGCTAGCAAAGAGATGCACCAAATACACATGTAACTCTGTGAGATGAATTAATAGAACACTAAGCAGTTTCCCAGAAAGCTTCTTTCTCTTTGTTATCGGAGGATATTTCCTTTGGCCCTATAGTCTTGAACGGGATGAGGAATATCTGTTCTCAGATTCCACAGAAATAAGGCTAGCAAAGAGATCCACGAAATTCAGATGTTACTCTGTGAGATGAATTAACAGAACACTAAGCAGTTTCTCAGAAATCTTCTTTCCAGATATCATCTGAGGATATTTCCTTTTTCACCATAGCCATCTGTGGGCTTCCAAATATCACTTTGCCAATTCCACAAGAACTGTCTTAGCGAAAGGCTTCTTGAGGGGAAAGCTGTAACTCTGTGAGATGATTTCACAGAACACGAAGAAGTTTCTCAGAAAGCTTCTTTCTCTTTGTTATCGGAGGATATTTCCTTTGGCCCTATAGTCTTCAATGGGATCCGAAATATCTGTTCTCAGATTCCACAGAAATAAGGCTAGTAAAGAGATGCACCAAATACACATGTAACTCTGTGAGATGAATTAACAGAACACTAAGCAGTTTCCCAGAAAGCTTCTTTCTCTTTGTTATCGGAGGATATTTCCTTTGGCCCTATAGTCTTGAATGGGATGAGGAATATCTGTTCTCAGATTCCACAGAAATAAGGCTAGCAAAGAGATCCACGAAATTCAGATGTAACTCTCTGAGATGAATTAACAGAACACTAAGCAGTTTCTCAGAAAGCTTCTTTCCAGATTTCATCTGAGGATATTTCCTTTTTCACCATAGCCCTCTGTGGCTTCCAAATATCACTTTGCCAGTTCCACAAGAACTGTCTTAGCGAAAGGCTTCTTGAGGGGAAAGCTGTAACTCTGTGAGATGATTTCACAGAACCCAAAGAAGTTTCTCAGAAAGCTTCTTTCTCTTTGTTATCGCAGGATATTTCCTTTGGCCCTGTAGTCATCAATGGCATACGAAATATCTGTTCTGAGATTCCACAGAAATAAGGCTAGAAAAGAGATGCACCAAATAGACATGTAACTCTGTGAGATGAATTAACAGAACACTAAGCAGTTTCTCACAAAGCTTCTTTCCAAATTTCATCTGAGGATATTTTCTTTTTCACCATAGCCCTCTATGGGCTTCCAAATATCACTTTGCCAATTCCACAAGAACTGTCTTAACGAAAGGCTTCTTGAGGGGAAAGCTGTAACTCTGTGAGATGATTTCACATAACACAAAGAAGTTTCTCAGAAAGCTTCTTTCTCTTTGTTATCGGAGGATATTTCCTTTGGCCCTATAGTTATCAATGGCATCCGAAATATCTGTTCTCAGATTCCACAGAAACAAGGCTAGCAAAGAGATCCACGAAATACAGATGTAACTCTGTGAGATGAATTAACAGAACACTAAGCAGTTTCTCAGAAAGCTTCTTTCCAGGTTTCATCTGAGGATATTTCCTTTTTCACCATAGCCCTCTATGGGCTTCCAAATATCACTTTTCCAATTCCACAAGAACTGTGTTAGCGAAAGGCTTCTTTAGGGGAAAGCTGTAACTCTGTGAGATGATTTCACAGAACACAAAGAAGTTTCTCAGAGAGCTTCTTTCTCTTTGTTATCGGAGGATATTTCCTTTGGCCCTATAGTCATCAATGGGATCCGAAATATCTGTTCTCAGATTCCACAGAAATAAGTCTAGCAAAGAGATCCACGAAATACAGATGTAACTCTGTGAGATGAATTAACAGAACACTAAGCAGTTTCTCAGAAAGCTTCTTTCCAGGTTTCATCTGAGGATATTTCCTTTTTCACCATAGCCCTCTGGGGGCTTCCAAATATCACTTTGCCAATTCCACAAGAACTGTCTTAGCGAAAGGCTTCTTGAGGGGAAAGCTGTAACTCTGTGAGATGATTTCACAGAACACAAAGAAGTTTCTCAGAAAGCTTCTTTCTCTTTGTTATCGGAGGATATTTCCTTTGGCCCTATAGTCTTCAATGGGATCCGAAATATCTGTTCTCAGATTCCACAGAAATAAGGCTAGCAAAGAGATGCACCAAATACACATGTAACTCTGTGAGATGAATTAACAGAACACTAAGCAGTTTCTCAGAAAGCTCTTTCCAGATTTCATCTGAGGATATTTCCTTTTTCACCATAGCCCTCTATGGGCTTCCAAATATCACTTTGCCAATTCCACAAGAACTGTGTTAGCGAAAGGCTTCTTGAGGGGAAAGCTGTAACTCTGTGAGATGATTTCACAGAACACAAAGAAGTTTCTCAGAAAGCTTCTTTCTCTTTGTTATCGGAGGATATTTCCTTTGGCCCTATAGTCATCAATGGGATCAGAAATATCTGTTCTCAGATTCCACAGAAATAAGTCTAGCAAAGATATGCACCAAATACACATGTAACTCTGTGAGATGAATTAACAGAACACTAAGCAGTTTCCCAGAAAGCTTCTTTCTCTTTGTTATCGGAGGATATTTCCTTTGGCCCTATAGTCTTGAAAGGGATGTGGAATATCTGTTCTCAGATTCCACAGAAATAAGGCTAGCAAAGAGATCCACGAAATTCAGATGTAACTCTGTGAGATGAATTAACAGAACACTAAGCAGTTTGTCAGAAAGCTTCTTTCCAGATTTCATCTGAGGATATTTGCTTTTTCACCATAGCCCTCTGTGGCTTCCAAATATCACTTTGCCAATTCCACAAGAACTGTCTTAGCGAAAGGCTTCTTGAGGGCAAAGCTGTAACTCTGTGAGATGATTTCACAGAACACAAAGAAGTTTCTCAGAAAGCTTCTTTCTCTTTGTTATCGGAGGATATTTCCTTTGGCCCTATAGTCTTCAAAGGGATCCGAAATATCTGTTCTCAGATTCCACAGAAATAAGGCTAGCAAAGAGATGCACCAAATACACATGTAACTGTGTGAGATGAATTAACAGAACACTAAGCAGTTTCCCAGAAAGCTTCTTTCCAGATTTCCTGTGAGGATATTTCCTTTTTCACCATAGCCCTCTATGGGCTTCCAAATATCACTTTGCCAATTCCACAAGAACTGTCTTAGCGAAAGGCTTCTTGAGGGGAAAGCTGTAACTCTGTGAGATGATATCACAGGACACAAAGAAGTTTCTCAGAAAGCTTCTTTCTCTTTGTTATCGGAGGATATTTCCTTTGGCCCTATAGTCTTCAATGGGATCCGAAATATCTGTTCTCAGATTCCACAGACATAAGGCTAGCAAAGAGATGCACCAAATACACATGTAACTCTGTGAGATGAATTAACAGAACACTAAGCAGTTTCTCAGAAAGCTTCTTTCCAGATTTCATCTGCGGATATTTCCTTTTTCACCATAGCCCTCTATGGGCTTCCAAATATCAGTTTGCCAATTCCACAAGAACTGTCTTAGCGAAAGGCTTCTTGAGGGGAAAGCTGTAACTCTGTGAGATGATATCACAGAACACAAAGAAGTTTCTCAGAAAGCTTCTTTCTCTTTGTTATCGGAGGATATTTCCTTTGGCCCTATAGTCATCAATGGGATCCGAAATACCTGTTCTCAGATTCCACAGAAATAAGGCTAGCAAAGAGATCCACGAAATACAGATGTAACTCTGTGAGATGAATTAACAGAACACTAAGCAGTTTCTCAGAAAGCTTCTTTCCAGGTTTCATCTGAGGATATTTCCTTTTTCACCATAGCCCTCTGAGGGCTTCCAAATATCACTTTGCCAATTCCACAAGAACTGTCTTAGCGAAAGGCTTCTTGAGGGGAAAGCTGTAACTCTGTGAGATGATTTCACAGAACACAAAGAAGTTTCTCAAAAAGCTTCTTTCTCTTTGTTATCGGAGGATATTTCCTTTGGCCCTATAGTCTTCAATGGGATCCGAAATATCTGTTCTCAGATTCCACAGAAATAAGGCTAGCAAAGAGATGCACCAAACAGACATGTAACTCTGTGAGATGAATTAACAGAACACTAAGCAGTTTCTCAGAAATCTTCTTTCCAGATTTCCTGTGAGGATATTTCCTTTTTCACCATAGCCCTCTATGGGCTTCCAAATATCACTTTGCCAATTCCACAAGAACTGTCTTAGCGAAAGGCTTCTTGAGGGGAAAGCTGTAACTCTGTGAGATGATTTCACAGAACACAAAGAAGTTTCTCAGAAAGCTTCTTTCTCTTTGTTATCGGAGGATATTTCCTTTGGCCCTATAGTCATCAATGGGATCCGAAATATCTGTTCTCAGATTCCACAGAAATAAGGCTAGCAAAGAGATCCACGAAATACAGATGTAACTCTGTGAGATGAATTAACAGAACACTAAGCAGTTTCTCAGAAAGCTTCTTTCCAGGTTTCGACTGAGGATAATTCCTTTTTCACCGTAGCCCTCTGTGGGCTTCCAAATATCACTTTGCCAATTCCACAAGAACTGTCTTAGCGAAAGGCTTCTTGAGGGGAAAGCTGTAACTCTGTGAGATGATTTCACGGAACACAAAGAAGTTTCTCAAAAAGCTTCTTTCTCTTTGTTATCGGAGGATTTTTCCTTTGGCCCTATAGTCGTCAAAGGGATCAGAAATATCTGTTCTCAGATTCCACAGAAATAAGGCTAGCAAAGAGATCCAGGAAATACACATGTAACTCTGTGAGATGAATTAACAGAACACTAAGCAGTTTCTCAGAAAGCTTCTTTCCAGATTTCATCTGAGGATATTTCCTTTTTCACCATAGCCCTCTATGGGCTTCAAATATCACATTGCCAATTCCACAAGAACTGTCTTAGCGAAAGGCTTCTTCAGGGGAAAGCTGTAACTCTGTGAGATGATTTCACAGAACCCAAAGAAGTTTCTCAGAAAGCTTCTTTCTCTTTGTTATAGGAGGATATTTCCTTTGGCCCTATAGTCTTCAATGGGATCCGAAATATCTGTTCTCAGATTCCACAGAAATAAGGCTAGCAAAGAGATGCAACAAATACACATGTAACTCTGTGAGATGAATTAACAGAACACTAAGCAGTTTCTCAGAAAGCTTCTTTCCAGATTTCATCTGAGGATATTTCCTTTTTCACCATAGCCCTCTATGGGCTTCCAAATATCACTTTTCCAATTCCACAAGAACTGTGTTAGCGAAAGGCTTCTTGAGGGGAAAGCTGTAACTCTGTGAGATGATTTCACAGAACACAAAGAAGTTTCTCAGAAAGCTTCTTTCTCTTTGTTATCGGAGGATATTTCCTTTGGCCCTATAGTCATCAATGGGATCCGAAATATCTGTTCTCAGATTCCACAGAAATAAGTCTAGCAAAGAGATGCACCAAATACACATGTAACTCTGTGAGATGAATTAACAGAACACTAAGCAGTTTCCCAGAAAGCTTCTTTCTCTTTGTTATCGGAGGATATTTCCTTTGGCCCTATAGTCTTGAATGGGATGAGGAATATCTGTTCTCAGATTCCACAGAAATAAGGCTAGCAAAGAGATCCACGAAATTCAGATGTAACTCTGTGAGATGAATTAACAGAACACTAAGCAGTTTCTCAGAAAGCTTCTTTCCAGATTTCATCTGAGGATATTTCCTTTTTCACCATAGCCCTCTGTGGCTTCCAAATATCACTTTGCCAGTTCCACAAGAACTGTCTTAGCGAAAGGCTTCTTGAGGGGAGAGCTGTAACTCTGTGAGATGATTTCACAGAACACAAAGAAGTTTCTCAAAAAGCTTCTTTCTGTTTGTTATCGGAGGATATTTCCTTTGGCCCTATAGTCTTCAAAGGGATCCGAAATATCTGTTCTCAAATTCCACAGAAATAAGGCTATCAAAAAGATGCAACAAATACACATGTAACTCTGTGAGATGAATTAACAGAACACTAAGCAGTTTCCCAGAAAGCTTCTTTCCAGATTTCCTGTGAGGATATTTCCTTTTTCACCATAGCCCTCTATGGGCTTCCAAATATCACTTTGCCAATTCCACAAGAACTGTCTTAGCGAAAGGCTTCTTGAGGGGAAAGCTGTAACTCTGTGAGATGATTTCACAGAACACAAAGAAGTTTCTCAGAAAGCTTCTTTCTCTTTGTTATCGGAGGATATTTCCTTTGGCCCTATAGTCATCAATGGCATCCGAAATATCTGTTCTCAGATTCCACAGAAATAAGGCTAGCAAAGAGATCCACGAAATACAGATGTAACTCTGTGAGATGAATTAACAGAACACTAAGCAGTTTCTCAGAAAGCTTCTTTCCAGGTTTCATCTGAGGATATTTCCTTTTTCACCATAGCCCTCTGTGGCTTCCAAATATCACCTTGCCAGTTCCACAAGAACTGTCTTAGCGAAAGGCTTCTTGAGGGGAAAGCTGTAACTCTGTGAGATGATTTCACAGAACACAAAGAAGTTTCTCAAAAAGCTTCTTTCTCTTTGTTATCGGAGGATATTTCCTTTGGCCCTATAGTCTTCAAAGGGATCCGAAATATCTGTTCTCAGATTCCACAGAAATAAGGCTAGAAAAGGGATGCACCAAATACACATGTAACTCTGTGAGATGAATTAACAGAACACTAAGCAGTTTCCCAGAAAGCTTCTTTCCAGATTTCCTGTGAGGATATTTCCTTTTTCACCATAGCCCTCTATGGGCTTCCAAATATCACTTTGCCAATTCCACAAGAACTGTCTTAGCGAAAGGCTTCTTGAGGGGAAAGCTGTAACTCTGTGAGATGATATCACAGAACACAAAGAAGTTTCTCAGAAAGCTTCTTTCTCTTTGTTATCGGAGGATATTTCCTTTGGCCCTATAGTCTTCAATGGGATCCGAAATATCTGTTCTCAGATTCCACAGAAATAAGGCTAGCAAAGAGATGCACCAAATACACATGTAACTCTGTGAGATGAATTAACAGAACACTAAGCAGTTTCTCAGAAAGCTTCTTTCCAGATTTCATCTGAGGATATTTCCTTTTTCACCATCGCCCTCTATGGGATTCCAAATATCACTTTGCCAATTCCACAAGAACTGTCTTAGCGAAAGGCTTCTTGAGGGGAAAGCTGTAACTCTGTGAGATGATTTCACAGAACACAAAGAAGTTTCTCAGAAAGCTTTTTTCTCTTTGTTATCGGAGGATATTTCCTTTGGCCCTATAGTCATCAATGGGATCCGAAATATCTGTTCTCAGATTCCACAGAAATAAGGCTCGCAAAGAGATCCACGAAATACAGATGTAACTCTGTGAGATGAATTAACAGAACACTAAGCAGTTTCTCAGAAAGCTTCTTTCCAGGTTTCATCTGAGGATATTTCCTTTTTCACCATAGCCCTCTGTGGGCTTCCAAATATCACTTTGCCAATTCCACAAGAACTGTCTTAGCGAAAGGCTTCTTGAGGGGAAAGCTGTAAATCTGTGAGATGATTTCACAGAACACAAAGAAGTTTCTCAAAAAGCTTCTTTCTCTTTGTTATCGGAGGATATTTCCTTTGGCCCTATAGTCTTCAATGGGATCCGAAATATCTGTTCTCAGATTCCACAGAAAAAGGCTAGAAAAGAGATGCACCAAACACACATGTAACTCTGTGAGATGAATTAACAGAACACTAAGCAGTTTCTCAGAAAGCTTCTTTCCAGATTTCATCTGAGGATATTTCCTTTTTGACCATAGCCCTCTATGGGGTACCAAATATCACTTTGCCAATTCCACAAGAACTGTCTTAGCGAAAGGCTTCTTGAGGTGAAAGCTGTAACTCTGTGAGATGATTTCTCAGTACACAAAGAAGTTTCTACGAAAGCTTCTTTCTCTTTGTTATCGGAGGATATTTCCTTTGACCCTATAGTCGTCAAAGGGATCAGAAATATCTGTTCTCAGATTCCACAGAAATAAGGCTAGCAAAGAGATCCAGGAAATACACATGTAACTGTGTGAGATGAATTAACAGAACACTAAGCAGTTTCTCAGAAAGCTTCTTTCCAGATTTCATCTGAGGATATTTCCTTTTTCACCATAGCCCTCTATGGGCTTCAAATATCACATTGCCAATTCCACAAGAACTGTCTTAGCGAAAGGCTCCTTGACGGGAAAGCTGTAACTCTGTGAGATGATTTCACAGAACCCAAAGAAGTTTCTCAGTAAGCTTCTTTCTCTTTGTTATCGCAGGATATTTCCTTTGGCCCTATAGTCATCAATGGGATACGAAATATCTGTTCTTAGATTCCACAGAAATAAGGCTAGCAAAGAGATGCACCCAATACACATGTAACTCTGTGAGATGAATTAACAGAACTCTAAGCAGTTTCTCAGAAAGCTTCTTTCCAGATTTCATCTGAGGATATTTCCTTTTTCACCATAGCCCTCTATGGGCTTCCAAATATCACTTTGCCAATTCCACAAGAACTGTCTTAGCGAAAGGCTTCTTGAGGGGAAAGCTGTAACTCTGTGAGATGATTTCACAGAACACAAAGAAGTTTCTCAGAAAGCTTCTTTCTCTTTGTTATCGGAGGATATTTCCCTTGGCCCTATAGTTATCAATGGCATCCGAAATATCTGTTCTCAGATTCCACAGAAATAAGGCTAGCAAAGAGATCCACGAAATAAAGATGTAACTCTGTGAGATGAATTAACAGAACACTAAGCAGTTTCTCAGAAAGCTTCTTTCCAGATTTCATCTGAGGATATTTCCTTTTTCACCATAGCCCTCTATGGGCTTCCAAATATCACTTTTCCAATTCCACAAGAACTGTGTTAGCGAAAGGCTTCTTTAGGGGAAAGCTGTAACTCTTTGAGATGATTTCACAGAACACAAAGAAGTTTCTCAGAAAGCTTCTTTCTCTTTGTTATCGGAGGATATTTCCTTTGGCCCTATAGTCATCAATGGGATCCGAAATATCTGTTCTCAGATTCCACAGAAATAAGGCTAGCAAAGAGATCCACGAAATACAGATGTAACTCTGTGAGACGAATTAACAGAACACTAAGCAGTTTCTCAGAAAGCTTCTTTCCAGGTTTCATCTGAGGATATTTCCTTTTTCACCATAGCCCTCTGTGGGCTTCCAAATATCACTTTGCCAATTCCACAAGAACTGTCTTAGCGAAAGGCTTCTTGACGGGAAAGCTGTAACTCTGTGAGATGATTTCACGGAACACAAAGAAGTTTCTCAAAAAGCTTCTTTCTCTTTGTTATCGGAGGATTTTTCCTTTGGCCCTATAGTCTTCAATTGGATCCGAAATATCTGTTCTCAGATTCCACAGAAATAAGGCTAGCAAAGAGATGCACCAAATACACATGTAACTCTGTGAGATGAATTAATAGAACACTAAGCAGTTTCCCAGAAAGCTTCTTTCTCTTTGTTATCGGAGGATATTTCCTTTGGCCCTATAGTCTTGAATGGGATGAGGAATATCTGTTCTCAGATTCCACAGAAATAAGGCTAGCAAAGAGATCCACGAAATTCAGATGTAACTCTGTGAGATGAATTAACAGAACACTAAGCAGTTTCTCAGAAATCTTCTTTCCAGATATCATCTGAGGATATTTCCTTTTTCACCATAGCCCTCTGTGGGCTTCCAAATATCACTTTGCCAATTCCACAAGAACTGTCTTAGTGAAAGGCTTCTTGAGGGGAAAGCTGTAACTCTGTGAGATGTTTTCACAGAACACGAAGAAGTTTCTCAGAAAGCTTCTTTCTCTTTGTTATCGGAGGATATTTCCTTTGGCCCTATAGTCTTCAATGGGATCCGAAATATCTGTTCTCAGATTCCACAGAAATAAGGCTAGCAAAGAGATGCACCAAATACACATGTAACTCTGTGAGATGAATTAACAGAACACTAAGCAGTTTCTCAGAAAGCTTCTTTCCAGATTTCATCTGAGGATATTTCCTTTTTCACCATAGCCCTCTATGGGCTTCCAAATATCACTTTGCCAATTCCACAAGAACTGTCTTAGCGAAAGGCTTCTTGAGGGGAAAGCTGTAACTCTGTGAGATGATTTCACAGAACACAAAGAAGTTTCTCAGAAAGCTTCTTTCTCTTTGTTATCGGAGGATATTTCCTTTGGCCCTATAGTCTTCAATGGGATCCGAAATATGTGTTCTCAGATTCCACAGAAATAAGGCTAGGAAAGAGATGCAACAAATACACATGTAACTCTGTGAGATGAATTAACAGAACACTAAGCAGTTTCTCAGAAAGCTTCTTTCCAGATTTCATCTGAGGATATTTCCTTTTTCACCATAGCCCTCTATGGGCTTCCAAATATCACTTTGCCAATTCCACAAGAACTGTCTTAGCGAAAGGCTTCTTGAGGGGAAAGCTGTAACTCTGTGAGATGATTTCACAGAACACAAAGAAGTTTCTCAGAAAGCTTCTTTCTCTTTGTTATCGGAGGATATTTCCTTTGGCTCTATAGTCATCAAAGGGATCCGAAATATCTGTTCTCAGATTCCACAGAAATAAGGCTAGCAAAGAGATCCACGAAATACAGATGTAACTCTGTGAGATGAATTAACAGAACACTAAGCAGTTTCTCAGAAAGCTTCTTTCCAGGTTTCATCTGAGGATATTTCCTTTTTCACCATAGCCCTCTGTGGGCTTCCAAATATCACTTTGCCAATTCCACAAGAACTGTCTTAGCGAAAGGCTTCTTGAGGGGAAAGCTGTAACTCTGTGAGATGATTTCACAGAACACAAAGAAGTTTCTCAAAAAGCTTCTTTCTCTTTGTTATCGGAGGATATTTCCTTTGGCCCTATAGTCTTCAATGGGATCCGAAATATCTGTTCTCAGAATCCACAGAAATAAGGCTAGCAAAGAGATGCACCAAATAGACATGTAACTCTGTGAGATGAATTAACAGAACACTAAGCAGTTTCTCAGAAAGCTTCTTTCCAGATTTCCTGTGAGGATATTTCCTTTTTCACCATAGCCCTCTATGGGCTTCCAAATATCACTTTGCCAATTCCACAAGAACTGTCTTAGCGAAAGGCTTCTTGAGGGGAAAGCTGTAACTCTGTGAGATGATTTCACAGAACACAAAGAAGTTTCTCAGAAAGCTTCTTTCTCTTTGTTATCGGAGGATATTTCCTTTGGCCCTATAGTCATCAACGGGATCCCAAATATCTGTTCTCAGATTCCACAGAAATAAGGCTAGCAAAGAGATCCACGAAATACAGATGTAACTCTGTGAGATGAATTAACAGAACACTAAGCAGTTTCTCAGAAAGCTTCTTTCCAGGTTTCATCTGAGGATATTTCCTTTTTCACCATAGCCCTCTGTGGGCTTCCAAATATCACTTTGCCAATTCCACAAGAACTGTCTTAGCGAAAGGCTTCTTGAGGGGAAAGCTGTAACTCTGTGAGATGATATCACAGAACACAAAGAAGTTTCTCAGAAAGCTTCTTTCTCTTTGTTATCGGAGGATATTTCCTTTGGCCCTATAGTCTTCAATGGGATCCGAAATATCTGTTCTCAGATTCCACAGAAATAAGGCTAGCAAAGAGATGCACCAAATACACATGTAACTCTGTGAGATGAATTAACAGAACACTAAGCAGTTTCTCAGAAAGCTTCTTTCCAGATTTCATCTGAGGATATTTCCTTTTTCACCATCGCCCTCTATGGGATTCCAAATATCACTTTGCCAATTCCACAAGAACTGTCTTAGCGAAAGGCTTCTTGAGGGGAAAGCTGTAACTCTGTGAGATGATTTCACAGAACACAAAGAAGTTTCTCAGAAAGCTTTTTTCTCTTTGTTATCGGAGGATATTTCCTTTGGCCCTATAGTCATCAATGGGATCCGAAATATCTGTTCTCAGATTCCACAGAAATAAGGCTCGCAAAGAGATCCACGAAATACAGATGTAACTCTGTGAGATGAATTAACAGAACACTAAGCAGTTTCTCAGAAAGCTTCTTTCCAGGTTTCATCTGAGGATATTTCCTTTTTCACCATAGCCCTCTGTGGGCTTCCAAATATCACTTTGCCAATTCCACAAGAACTGTCTTAGCGAAAGGCTTCTTGAGGGGAAAGCTGTAAATCTGTGAGATGATTTCACAGAACACAAAGAAGTTTCTCAAAAAGCTTCTTTCTCTTTGTTATCGGAGGATATTTCCTTTGGCCCTATAGTCTTCAATGGGATCCGAAATATCTGTTCTCAGATTCCACAGAAAAAGGCTAGAAAAGAGATGCACCAAACACACATGTAACTCTGTGAGATGAATTAACAGAACACTAAGCAGTTTCTCAGAAAGCTTCTTTCCAGATTTCATCTGAGGATATTTCCTTTTTGACCATAGCCCTCTATGGGGTACCAAATATCACTTTGCCAATTCCACAAGAACTGTCTTAGCGAAAGGCTTCTTGAGGTGAAAGCTGTAACTCTGTGAGATGATTTCTCAGTACACAAAGAAGTTTCTACGAAAGCTTCTTTCTCTTTGTTATCGGAGGATATTTCCTTTGACCCTATAGTCGTCAAAGGGATCAGAAATATCTGTTCTCAGATTCCACAGAAATAAGGCTAGCAAAGAGATCCAGGAAATACACATGTAACTGTGTGAGATGAATTAACAGAACACTAAGCAGTTTCTCAGAAAGCTTCTTTCCAGATTTCATCTGAGGATATTTCCTTTTTCACCATAGCCCTCTATGGGCTTCAAATATCACATTGCCAATTCCACAAGAACTGTCTTAGCGAAAGGCTCCTTGACGGGAAAGCTGTAACTCTGTGAGATGATTTCACAGAACCCAAAGAAGTTTCTCAGTAAGCTTCTTTCTCTTTGTTATCGCAGGATATTTCCTTTGGCCCTATAGTCATCAATGGGATACGAAATATCTGTTCTTAGATTCCACAGAAATAAGGCTAGCAAAGAGATGCACCAAATACACATGTAACTCTATGAGATGAATTAACAGAACTCTAAGCAGTTTCTCAGAAAGCTTCTTTCCAGATTTCATCTGAGGATATTTCCTTTTTCACCATAGCCCTCTATGGGCTTCCAAATATCACTTTGCCAATTCCACAAGAACTGTCTTAGCGAAAGGCTTCTTGAGGGGAAAGCTGTAACTCTGTGAGATGATTTCACAGAACACAAAGAAGTTTCTCAGAAAGCTTCTTTCTCTTTGTTATCGGAGGATATTTCCCTTGGCCCTATAGTTATCAATGGCATCCGAAATATCTGTTCTCAGATTCCACAGAAATAAGGCTAGCAAAGAGATCCACGAAATAAAGATGTAACTCTGTGAGATGAATTAACAGAACACTAAGCAGTTTCTCAGAAAGCTTCTTTCCAGATTTCATCTGAGGATATTTCCTTTTTCACCATAGCCCTCTATGGGCTTCCAAATATCACTTTTCCAATTCCACAAGAACTGTGTTAGCGAAAGGCTTCTTTAGGGGAAAGCTGTAACTCTTTGAGATGATTTCACAGAACACAAAGAAGTTTCTCAGAAAGCTTCTTTCTCTTTGTTATCGGAGGATATTTCCTTTGGCCCTATAGTCATCAATGGGATCCGAAATATCTGTTCTCAGATTCCACAGAAATAAGGCTAGCAAAGAGATCCACGAAATACAGATGTAACTCTGTGAGACGAATTAACAGAACACTAAGCAGTTTCTCAGAAAGCTTCTTTCCAGGTTTCATCTGAGGATATTTCCTTTTTCACCATAGCCCTCTGTGGGCTTCCAAATATCACTTTGCCAATTCCACAAGAACTGTCTTAGCGAAAGGCTTCTTGACGGGAAAGCTGTAACTCTGTGAGATGATTTCACGGAACACAAAGAAGTTTCTCAAAAAGCTTCTTTCTCTTTGTTATCGGAGGATTTTTCCTTTGGCCCTATAGTCTTCAATTGGATCCGAAATATCTGTTCTCAGATTCCACAGAAATAAGGCTAGCAAAGAGATGCACCAAATACACATGTAACTCTGTGAGATGAATTAATAGAACACTAAGCAGTTTCCCAGAAAGCTTCTTTCTCTTTGTTATCGGAGGATATTTCCTTTGGCCCTATAGTCTTGAATGGGATGAGGAATATCTGTTCTCAGA
Source organism: Macaca nemestrina (assembly GCF_043159975.1). Taxonomy (NCBI): domain Eukaryota; kingdom Metazoa; phylum Chordata; class Mammalia; order Primates; family Cercopithecidae; genus Macaca; species Macaca nemestrina. The sequence continues at coordinate 103,370,437 of NC_092133.1, read as the reverse complement.
TTCCACAGAAATAAGGCTAGCAAAGAGATCCACGAAATTCAGATGTAACTCTGTGAGATGAATTAACAGAACACTAAGCAGTTTCTCAGAAATCTTCTTTCCAGATATCATCTGAGGATATTTCCTTTTTCACCATAGCCCTCTGTGGGCTTCCAAATATCACTTTGCCAATTCCACAAGAACTGTCTTAGTGAAAGGCTTCTTGAGGGGAAAGCTGTAACTCTGTGAGATGTTTTCACAGAACACGAAGAAGTTTCTCAGAAAGCTTCTTTCTCTTTGTTATCGGAGGATATTTCCTTTGGCCCTATAGTCTTCAATGGGATCCGAAATATCTGTTCTCAGATTCCACAGAAATAAGGCTAGCAAAGAGATGCACCAAATACACATGTAACTCTGTGAGATGAATTAACAGAACACTAAGCAGTTTCTCAGAAAGCTTCTTTCCAGATTTCATCTGAGGATATTTCCTTTTTCACCATAGCCCTCTATGGGCTTCCAAATATCACTTTGCCAATTCCACAAGAACTGTCTTAGCGAAAGGCTTCTTGAGGGGAAAGCTGTAACTCTGTGAGATGATTTCACAGAACACAAAGAAGTTTCTCAGAAAGCTTCTTTCTCTTTGTTATCGGAGGATATTTCCTTTGGCCCTATAGTCTTCAATGGGATCCGAAATATGTGTTCTCAGATTCCACAGAAATAAGGCTAGCAAAGAGATGCAACAAATACACATGTAACTCTGTGAGATGAATTAACAGAACACTAAGCAGTTTCTCAGAAAGCTTCTTTCCAGATTTCATCTGAGGATATTTCCTTTTTCACCATAGCCCTCTATGGGCTTCCAAATATCACTTTGCCAATTCCACAAGAACTGTCTTAGCGAAAGGCTTCTTGAGGGGAAAGCTGTAACTCTGTGAGATGATTTCACAGAACACAAAGAAGTTTCTCAGAAAGCTTCTTTCTCTTTGTTATCGGAGGATATTTCCTTTGGCTCTATAGTCATCAATGGGATCCGAAATATCTGTTCTCAGATTCCACAGAAATAAGGCTAGCAAAGAGATCCACGAAATACAGATGTAACTCTGTGAGATGAATTAACAGAACACTAAGCAGTTTCTCAGAAAGCTTCTTTCCAGGTTTCATCTGAGGATATTTCCTTTTTCACCATAGCCCTCTGTGGGCTTCCAAATATCACTTTGCCAATTCCACAAGAACTGTCTTAGCGAAAGGCTTCTTGAGGGGAAAGCTGTAACTCTGTGAGATGATTTCACAGAACACAAAGAAGTTTCTCAAAAAGCTTCTTTCTCTTTGTTATCGGAGGATATTTCCTTTGGCCCTATAGTCTTCAATGGGATCCGAAATATCTGTTCTCAGAATCCACAGAAATAAGGCTAGCAAAGAGATGCACCAAATAGACATGTAACTCTGTGAGATGAATTAACAGAACACTAAGCAGTTTCTCAGAAAGCTTCTTTCCAGATTTCCTGTGAGGATATTTCCTTTTTCACCATAGCCCTCTATGGGCTTCCAAATATCACTTTGCCAATTCCACAAGAACTGTCTTAGCGAAAGGCTTCTTGAGGGGAAAGCTGTAACTCTGTGAGATGATTTCACAGAACACAAAGAAGTTTCTCAGAAAGCTTCTTTCTCTTTGTTATCGGAGGATATTTCCTTTGGCCCTATAGTCATCAACGGGATCCCAAATATCTGTTCTCAGATTCCACAGAAATAAGGCTAGCAAAGAGATCCATGAAATACAGATGTAACTCTGTGAGATGAATTAACAGAACACTAAGCAGTTTCTCAGAAAGCTTCTTTCCAGGTTTCATCTGAGGATATTTCCTTTTTCACCATAGCCCTCTGTGGGCTTCCAAATATCACTTTGCCAATTCCACAAGAACTGTCTTAGCGAAAGGCTTCTTGAGGGGAAAGCTGTAACTCTGTGAGATGATTTCACGGAACACGAAGAAGTTTCTCAGAAAGCTTCTTTCTCTTTGTTATCGGAGGATTTTTCCTTTTGCCCTATAGTCTTCAATGGGATCCGAAATATCTTTTCTCAGATTCCACAGAAATAAGGCTAGCAAAGAGATGCACCAAATACACATGTAACTCTGTGAGATGAATTAACAGAACACTAAGCAGTTTCCCAGAAAGCTTCTTTCTCTTTGTTATCGAAGGATATTTCCTCTGGCCCTATAGTCTTCAATGGGATGAGGAATATCTGTTCTCAGATTCCACAGAAATAAGGCTAGCAAAGAGATCCACGAAATTCAGATGTAACTCTGTGAGATGAATTAACAGAACACTAAGCAGTTTCTCAGAAAGCTTCTTTCCAGATTTCATCTGAGGATATTTCCTTTTTCACCATAGCCCTCTGTGGCTTCCAAATATCCTTTGCCAGTTCCACAAGAACTGTCTTAGCGAAAGGCTTCTTGAGGGGAAAGCTGTAACTCTGTGAGATGATTTCACAGAACACAAAGAAGTTTCTCAAAAAGCTTCTTTCTCTTTGTTATCGGAGGATATTTCCTTTGGCCCTATAGTCTTCAAAGGGATCCGAAATATCTGTTCTCAGATTCCACAGAAATAAGGCTAGCAAAGGGATGCACCAAATACACATGTAACTCTGTGAGATGAATTAACAGAACACTAAGCAGTTTCCCAGAAAGCTTCTTTCCAGATTTCCTGTGAGGATATTTCCTTTTTCATCATAGCCCTCTATGGGCTTCCAAATATCACTTTGCCAATTCCACAAGAACTGTCTTAGCGAAAGGCTTCTTGAGGGGAAAGCTGTAACTCTGTGAGATGATATCACAGAACACAAAGAAGTTTCTCAGAAAGCTTCTTTCTCTTTGTTATCGGAGGATATTTCCTTTGGCCCTATAGTCTTCAATGGGATCCGAAATATCTGTTCTCAGATTCCACAGAAATAAGGCTAGCAAAGAGATTCACCAAATACACATGTAACTCTGTGAGATGAATTAACAGAACACTAAGCAGTTTCTCAGAGCTTCTTTCCAGATTTCATCTGAGGATATTTCCTTTTTCACCATCGCCCTCTATGGGCTTCCAAATATCACTTTTCCAATTCCACAAGAACTGTGTTAGGGAAAGGCTTCTTTAGGGGAAAGCTGTAACTCTGTGAGATGATTTCACAGAACACAAAGAAGTATCTCAGAAAGCTTCTTTCTCTTTGTTATCGGAGGATATTTCCTTTGGCCCTATAGTCATCAATGGGATCCGAAATATCTGTTCTTAGATTCCACAGAAATAAGGCTAGCAAAGAGATCCACGAAATACAGATGTAACTCTGTGAGACGAATTAACAGAACACTAAGCAGTTTCTCAGAAAGCTTCTTTCCAGGTTTCATCTGAGGATATTTCCTTTTTCACCATAGCCCTCTGTGGGCTTCCAAATATCACTTTGCCAATTCCACAAGAACTGTCTTAGCGAAAGGCTTCTTGAGGGGAAAGCTGTAACTCTGTGAGATGATTTCACGGAACACAAAGAAGTTTCTCAAAAAGCTTCTTTCTCTTTGTTATCGGAGGATTTTTCCTTTGGCCCTATAGTCTTCAATGGGATCCGAAATATCTGTTCTCAGATTCCACAGAAATAAGGCTAGCAAAGAGATGCACCAAATACACATGTAACTCTGTGAGATGAATTAATAGAACACTAAGCAGATTCCCAGAAAGCTTCTTTCTCTTTGTTATCGGAGGATATTTCCTTTGGCCCTATAGTCTTGAATGGGATGAGGAATATCTGTTCTCAGATTCCACAGAAATAAGGCTAGCAAAGAGATCCACGAAATTCAGATGTAACTCTGTGAGATGAATTAACAGAACACTAAGCAGTTTCTCAGAAATCTTCTTTCCAGATATCATCTGAGGATATTTCCTTTTTCACCATAGCCCTCTGTGGGCTTCCAAATATCACTTTGCCAATTCCACAAGAACTGTCTTAGCGAAAGGCTTCTTGAGGGGAAAGCTGTAACTCTGTGAGATGTTTTCACAGAACACGAAGAAGTTTCTCAGAAAGCTTCTTTCTCTTTGTTATCGGAGGATATTTCCTTTGGCCCTATAGTCTTCAATGGGATACGAAATATCTGTTCTCAGATTCCACAGAAATAAGGCTAGCAAAGAGATGCACCAAATACACATGTAACTCTGTGAGATGAATTAACAGAACACTAAGCAGTTTCTCAGAAAGCTTCTTTCCAGATTTCATCTGAGGATATTTCCTTTTTCACCATAGCCCTCTATGGGCTTCCAAATATCACTTTGCCAATTCCCCAAGAACTGTCTTAGCGAAAGGCTTCTTGAGGGGAAAGCTGTAACTCTGTGAGATGATTTCACAGAACACAAAGAAGTTTCTCAGAAAGCTTCTTTCTCTTTGTTATCGGAGGATATTTCCTTTGGCCCTATAGTCATCAATGGGATCCGAAATATCTGTTCTCAGATTCCACAGAAATAAGGCTAGCAAAGAGATGCACCAAATACACATGTAACTCTGTGAGATGAATTAACAGAACACTAAGCAGTTTCTCAGAAAGCTTCTTTCCAGATTTCATCTGAGGATATTTCCTTTTTCACCATAGCCCTCTATGGGCTTCCAAATATCAGTTTGCCAATTCCACAAGAACTGTCTTAGCGAAAGGCTTCTTGAGGGGAAAGCTGTAACTCTGTGAGATGATTTCACAGAACACAAAGAAGTTTCTCAGAAAGCTTCTTTCTCTTTGTTATCGGAGGATATTTCCTTTGGCCCTATAGTCATCAATGGGATCCGAAATATCTGTTCTCAGATTCCACAGAAATAAGGCTAGCAAAGAGATCCACGAAATACAGATGTAACTCTGTGAGATGAATTAACAGAACACTAAGCAGTTTCTTAGAAAGCTTCTTTCCAGGTTTCATCTGAGGATATTTCCTTTTTCACCATAGCCCTCTGTGGGCTTCCAAATATCACTTTGCCAATTCCACAAGAACTGTCTTAGCGAAAGGCTTCTTGAGGGGAAAGCTGTAACTCTGTGAGATGATTTCACAGAACACAAAGAAGTTTCTCAAAAAGCTTCTTTCTCTTTGTTATTGGAGGATATTTCCTTTGGCCCTATAGTCTTCAATGGGATCCGAAATATCTGTTCTCAGATTCCACAGAAATAAGGCTAGCAAAGAGATGCACCAAATAGACATGTAACTCTGTGAGATGAATTAACAGAACACTAAGCAGTTTCTCAGAAAGCTTCTTTCCAGATTTCCTGTGAGGATATTTCCTTTTTCACCATAGCCCTCTATGGGCTTCCAAATATCACTTTGCCAATTCCACAAGAACTGTCTTAGCGAAAGGCTTCTTGAGGGGAAAGCTGTAACTCTGTGAGATGATTTCACAGAACACAAAGAATTTTCTCAGAAAGCTTCTTTCTCTTTGTTATCGGAGGATATTTCCTTTGGCCCTATAGTCATCAACGGGATCCGAAATATCTGTTCTCAGATTCCACAGAAATAAGGCTAGCAAAGAGATCCACGAAATACAGATGTAACTCTGTGAGATGAATTAACAGAACACTAAGCAGTTTCTCAGAAAGCTTCTTTCCAGGTTTCATCTGAGGATATTTCCTTTTTCACCATAGCCCTCTGTGGGCTTCCAAATATCACTTTGCCAATTCCACAAGAACTGTCTTAGCGAAAGGCTTCTTGAGGGGAAAGCTGTAACTCTGTGAGATGATTTCACGGAACACAAAGAAGTTTCTCAAAAAGCTTCTTTCTCTTTGTTATCGGAGGATTTTTCCTTTGGCCCTATAGTCTTCAATGGGATCCGAAATATCTTTTCTCAGATTCCACAGAAATAAGGCTAGCAAAGAGATGCACCAAATACACATGTAACTCTGTGAGATGAATTAACAGAACACTAAGCAGTTTCCCAGAAAGCTTCTTTCTCTTTGTTATCGAAGGATATTTCCTTTGGCCCTATAGTCTTCAATGGGATGAGGAATATCTGTTCTCAGATTCCACAGAAATAAGGCTAGCAAAGAGATCCACGAAATTCAGATGTAACTCTGTGAGATGAATTAACAGAACACTAAGCAGTTTCTCAGAAAGCTTCTTTCCAGATTTCATCTGAGGATATTTCCTTTTTCACCATAGCCCTCTGTGGCTTCCAAATATCCTTTGCCAGTTCCACAAGAACTGTCTTAGCGAAAGGCTTCTTGAGGGGAAAGCTGTAACTCTGTGAGATGATTTCACAGAACACAAAGAAGTTTCTCAGCAAGCTTCTTTCTCTTTGTTATCGGAGGATATTTCCTTTGGCCCTATAGTCTTCAAAGGGATCCGAAATATCTGTTCTCAGATTCCACAGAAATAAGGCTAGCAAAGGGATGCACCAAATACACATGTAACTCTGTGAGATGAATTAACAGAACACTAAGCAGTTTCCCAGAAAGCTTCTTTCCAGATTTCCTGTGAGGATATTTCCTTTTTCATCATAGCCCTCTATGGGCTTCCAAATATCACTTTGCCAATTCCACAAGAACTGTCTTAGCGAAAGGCTTCTTGAGGGGAAAGCTGTAACTCTGTGAGATGATATCACAGAACACAAAGAAGTTTCTCAGAAAGCTTCTTTCTCTTTGTTATCGGAGGATATTTCCTTTGGCCCTATAGTCTTCAATGGGATCCGAAATATCTGTTCTCAGATTCCACAGAAATAAGGCTCGCAAAGAGATCCACGAAATACAGATGTAACTCTGTGAGATGAATTAACAGAACACTAAGCAGTTTCTCAGAAAGCTTCTTTCCAGGTTTCATCTGAGGATATTTCCTTTTTCACCATAGCCCTCTGTGGGCTTCCAAATATCACTTTGCCAATTCCACAAGAACTGTCTTAGCGAAAGGCTTCTTGAGGTGAAAGCTGTAACTCTGTGAGATGATTTCACAGAACACAAAGAAGTTTCTCAAAAAGCTTCTTTCTCTTTGTTATCGGAGGATATTTCCTTTGGCCCTATAGTCTTCAATGGGATCCGAAATATCTGTTCTCAGATTCCACAGAAATAAGGCTAGCAAAGAGATGCACCAAATAGACATGTAACTCTGTGAGATGAATTAACAGAACACTAAGCAGTTTCTCAGAAAGCTTCTTTCCAGATTTCATCTGAGGATATTTCCTTTTTCACCATAGCCCTCTATGGGCTTCCAAATATCACTTTTCCAATTCCACAAGAACTGTGTTAGCGAAAGGCTTCTTTAGGGGAAAGCTGTAACTCTGTGAGATGATTTCACAGAACACAAAGAAGTTTCTCAGAAAGCTTCTTTCTCTTTGTTATCGGAGGATATTTCCTTTGGCCCTATATTCATCAATGGGATCCGAAATATCTGTTCTCAGATTCCACAGAAATAAGGCTAGCAAAGAGATCCACGAAATACAGATGTAACTCTGTGAGATGAATTAACAGAACACTAAGCAGTTTCTCAGAAAGCTTCTTTCCAGGTTTCATCTGAGGATATTTCCTTTTTCACCATAGCCCTCTGGGGGCTTCCAAATATCACTATGCCAATTCCACAAGAACTGTCCTAGCGAAAGGCTTCTTGAGGGGAAAGCTGTAACTCTGTGAGATGATTTCACGGAACACAAAGAAGTTTCTCAAAAAGCTTCTTTCTCTTTGTTATCGGAGGATTGTTCCTTTGGCCCTATAGTCTTCAATGGGATCCGAAATATCTGTTCTCAGATTCCACAGAAATAAGGCTAGCAAAGAGATGCACCAAATACACATGTAACTCTGTGAGATGAATTAATAGAACACTAAGCAGTTTCCCAGAAAGCTTCTTTCTCTTTGTTATCGGAGGATATTTCCTTTGGCCCTATAATCTTGAACGGGATGAGGAATATCTGTTCTCAGATTCCACAGAAATAAGGCTAGCAAAGAGATCCACGAAATTCAGATGTTACTCTGTGAGATGAATTAACAGAACACTAAGCAGTTTCTCAGAAATCTTCTTTCCAGATATCATCTGAGGATATTTCCTTTTTCACCATAGCCATCTGTGGGCTTCCAAATATCACTTTGCCAATTCCACAAGAACTGTCTTAGCGAAAGGCTTCTTGAGGGGAAAGCTGTAACTCTGTGAGATGATTTCACAGAACACGAAGAAGTTTCTCAGAAAGCTTCTTTCTCTTTGTTATCGGAGGATATTTCCTTTGGCCCTATAGTCTTCAATGGGATCCGAAATATCTGTTCTCAGATTCCACAGAAATAAGGCTAGTAAAGAGATGCACCAAATACACATGTAACTCTGTGAGATGAATTAACAGAACACTAAGCAGTTTCTCAGAAAGCTTCTTTCCAGATTTCATCTGAGGATATTTCCTTTTTCACCATAGCCCTCTATGGACTTCCAAATATCAATTTGCCAATTCCACAAGAACTGTCTTAGCGAAAGGCTTCTTGAGGGGAAAGCTGTAACTCTGTGAGATGATTTCACAGAACACAAAGAAGTTTCTCAGAAAGCTTCTTTCTCTTTGTTATCGGAGGATATTTCCTTTGGCCCTATAGTCATCAATGGGATCCGAAATATCTGTTCTCAGATTCCACAGAAATAAGTCTAGCAAAGAGATGCACCAAATACACATGTAACTCTGTGAGATGAATTAACAGAACACTAAGCAGTTTCCCAGAAAGCTTCTTTCTCTTTGTTATCGGAGGATATTTCCTTTGGCCCTATAGTCTTGAATGGGATGAGGAATATCTGTTCTCAGATTCCACAGAAATAAGGCTAGCAAAGAGATCCACGAAATTCAGATGTAACTCTCTGAGATGAATTAACAGAACACTAAGCAGTTTCTCAGAAATCTTCTTTCCAGATTTCATCTGAGGATATTTCCTTTTTCACCATAGCCCTCTGTGGCTTCCAAATATCACTTTGCCAGTTCCACAAGAACTGTCTTAGCGAAAGGCTTCTTGAGGGGAAAGCTGTAACTCTGTGAGATGATTTCACAGAACACAAAGAAGTTTCTCAAAAAGCTTCTTTCTCTTTGTTATCGGAGGATATTTCCTTTGGCCCTATAGTCTTCAAAGGGATCCGAAATATCTGTTCTCAGATTCCACAGAAATAAGGCTAGCAAAGAGATGCACCAAATACACATGTAACTCTGTGAGATGAATTAACAGAACACTAAGCAGTTTCCCAGAAAGCTTCTTTCCAGATTTCCTGTGAGGATATTTCCTTTTTCACCATAGCCCTCTATGGGCTTCCAAATATCACTTTGCCAATTCCACAAGAACTGTCTTAGCGAAAGGCTTCTTGAGGGGAAAGCTGTAACTCTGTGAGATGATATCACAGAACACAAAGAAGTTTCTCAGAAAGCTTCTTTCTCTTTGTTATCGGAGGATATTTCCTTTGGCCCTATAGTCTTCAATGGGATCCGAAATATCTGTTCTCAGATTCCACAGAAATAAGGCTAGCAAAGAGATGCACCAAATACACATGTAACTCTGTGAGATGAATTAACAGAACACTAAGCAGTTTCTCAGAAAGCTTCTTTCCAGATTTCATCTGAGGATATTTCCTTTTTCACCATAGCCCTCTATGGGGTTCCAAATATCACTTTGCCAATTCCACAAGAACTGTCTTAGCGAAAGGCTTCTTGAGGGGAAAGCTGTAACTCTGTGAGATGATTTCACAGAACCCAAAGAAGTTTCTCAGAAAGCTTCTTTCTCTTTGTTATCGCAGGATATTTCCTTTGGCCCTGTAGTCATCAATGGCATACGAAATATCTGTTCTCAGATTCCACAGAAATAAGGCTAGAAAAGAGATGCACCAAATAGACATGTAACTCTGTGAGATGAATTAACAGAACACTAAGCAGTTTCTCACAAAGCTTCTTTCCAAATTTCATCTGAGGATATTTCCTTTTTCACCATAGCCCTCTGAGGGCTTCCAAATATCACTTTGCCAATTCCACAAGAACTGTCTTAGCGAAAGGCTTCTTGAGGGGAAAGCTGTAACTCTGTGAGATGATTTCACAGAACACAAAGAAGTTTCTCAAAAAGCTTCTTTCTCTTTGTTATCGGAGGATATTTCCTTTGGCCCCATAGTCTTCAATGGGATCCGAAATATCTGTTCTCAGATTCCACAGAAATAAGGCTAGCAAAGAGATGCACCAAACAGACATGTAACTCTGTGAGATGAATTAACAGAACACTAAGCAGTTTCTCAGAAATCTTCTTTCCAGATTTCCTGTGAGGATATTTCCTTTTTCACCATAGCCCTCTATGGGCTTCCAAATATCACTTTGCCAATTCCACAAGAACTGTCTTAGCGAAAGGCTTCTTGAGGGGAAAGTTGTAACTCTGTGAGATGATTTCACAGAACACAAAGAAGTTTCTCAGAAAGCTTCTTTCTCTTTGTTATCGGAGGATATTTCCTTTGGCCCTATAGTCATCAATGGGATCCGAAATATCTGTTCTCAGATTCCACAGAAATAAGGCTAGCAAAGAGATCCACGAAATACAGATGTAACTCTGTGAGATGAATTAACAGAACACTAAGCAGTTTCTCAGAAAGCTTCTTTCCAGGTTTCGACTGAGGATAATTCCTTTTTCACCGTAGCCCTCTGTGGGCTTCCAAATATCACTTTGCCAATTCCACAAGAACTGTCTTAGCGAAAGGCTTCTTGAGGGGAAAGCTGTAACTCTGTGAGATGATTTCACGGAACACAAAGAAGTTTCTCAAAAAGCTTCTTTCTCTTTGTTATCGGAGGATTTTTCCTTTGGCCCTATAGTCGTCAAAGGGATCAGAAATATCTGTTCTCAGATTCCACAGAAATAAGGCTAGCAAAGAGATCCAGGAAATACACATGTAACTCTGTGAGATGAATTAACAGAACACTAAGCAGTTTCTCAGAAAGCTTCTTTCCAGATTTCATCTGAGGATATTTCCTTTTTCACCATAGCCCTCTATGGGCTTCAAATATCACATTGCCAATTCCACAAGAACTGTCTTAGCGAAAGGCTTCTTCAGGGGAAAGCTGTAACTCTGTGAGATGATTTCACAGAACCCAAAGAAGTTTCTCAGAAAGCTTCTTTCTCTTTGTTATAGGAGGATATTTCCTTTGGCCCTATAGTCTTCAATGGGATCCGAAATATCTGTTCTCAGATTCCACAGAAATAAGGCTAGCAAAGAGATGCAACAAATACACATGTAACTCTGTGAGATGAATTAACAGAACACTAAGCAGTTTCTCAGAAAGCTTCTTTCCAGATTTCATCTGAGGATATTTCCTTTTTCACCATAGCCCTCTATGGGCTTCCAAATATCACTTTTCCAATTCCACAAGAACTGTGTTAGCGAAAGGCTTCTTGAGGGGAAAGCTGTAACTCTGTGAGATGATTTCACAGAACACAAAGAAGTTTCTCAGAAAGCTTCTTTCTCTTTGTTATCGGAGGATATTTCCTTTGGCCCTATAGTCATCAATGGGATCCGAAATATCTGTTCTCAGATTCCACAGAAATAAGTCTAGCAAAGAGATGCACCAAATACACATGTAACTCTGTGAGATGAATTAACAGAACACTAAGCAGTTTCCCAGAAAGCTTCTTTCTCTTTGTTATCGGAGGATATTTCCTTTGGCCCTATAGTCTTGAATGGGATGAGGAATATCTGTTCTCAGATTCCACAGAAATAAGGCTAGCAAAGAGATCCACGAAATTCAGATGTAACTCTGTGAGATGAATTAACAGAACACTAAGCAGTTTCTCAGAAAGCTTCTTTCCAGATTTCATCTGAGGATATTTCCTTTTTCACCATAGCCCTCTGTGGCTTCCAAATATCACTTTGCCAGTTCCACAAGAACTGTCTTAGCGAAAGGCTTCTTGAGGGGAGAGCTGTAACTCTGTGAGATGATTTCACAGAACACAAAGAAGTTTCTCAAAAAGCTTCTTTCTGTTGGTTATCGGAGGATATTTCCTTTGGCCCTATAGTCTTCAAAGGGATCCGAAATATCTGTTCTCAAATTCCACAGAAATAAGGCTATCAAAAAGATGCAACAAATACACATGTAACTCTGTTAGATGAATTAACAGAACACTAAGCAGTTTCCCAGAAAGCTTCTTTCCAGATTTCCTGTGAGGATATTTCCTTTTTCACCATAGCCCTCTATGGGCTTCCAAATATCACTTTGCCAATTCCACAAGAACTGTCTTAGCGAAAGGCTTCTTGAGGGGAAAGCTGTAACTCTGTGAGATGATTTCACAGAACACAAAGAAGTTTCTCAGAAAGCTTCTTTCTCTTTGTTATCGGAGGATATTTCCTTTGGCCCTATAGTCATCAATGGCATCCGAAATATCTGTTCTCAGATTCCACAGAAATAAGGCTAGCAAACAGATCCACGAAATACAGATGTAACTCTGTGAGATGAATTAACAGAACACTAAGCAGTTTCTCAGAAAGCTTCTTTCCAGGTTTCATCTGAGGATATTTCCTTTTTCACCATAGCCCTCTGTGGGCTTCCAAATATCACTTTGCCAATTCCACAAGAACTGTCTTAGCGATAGGCTTCTTGAGGTGAAAGCTGTAACTCTGTGAGATGATTTCAAAGAACACAAAGAAGTTTCTCAGAAAGCTTCTTTCTCTTTGTTATCGGAGGATATTTCCTTTGGACCTATAGTCATCAATGGGATCCGAAATATCTGTTCTCAGATTCCACAGAAATAAGGCTAGCAAAGAGATCCACGAAATACAGATGTAACTCTGTGAGATGAACTAACAGAACACTAAGCAGTTTCTCAGAAAGCTTCTTTCCAGATTTCATCTGAGGATATTTTCTTTTTCACCATAGCCCTCTGTGGGCTTCCAAATATCACTTTGCCAATTCCACAAGAACTGTCTTAGCGAAAGGCTTCTTGAGGGGACAGCTGTAACTCTGTGAGATGATTTCACAGAACCCAAAGAAGTTTCTCAGAAAGCTTCTTTCTCTTTGTTATCGCAGGATATTTCCTTTTGGCCCTATAGTCATCAATGGGATCCGAAAAATCTGTTCTCAGATTCCACAGAAATAAGGCTAGCAAAGAGATGCACCAAATACACATGTAACTCTGTGAGATGAATTAACAGAACACTAAGCAGTTTCCCAGAAAGCTTCTTTCCAGATTTCATCTGAGGATATTTCCTTTTTCACCATAGCCCTCTGTGGGCTTCCAAATATCACTTTGCCAATTCCACAAGAACTGTCTTAGCGAAAGGCTTCTTGAGGGGAAAGCTGTAACTCTGTGAGATGATTTCACAGAACACAAAGAAGTTTCTCAGAAAGCTTCTTTCTCTTTGTTATCGGAGGATATTTCCTTTGGCCCTATAGTCATCAATGGGATCCGAAATATGTGTTCTCAGATTCCATAGAAATAAGGCTAGCAAAGAGATCCACGAAATACAGATGTAACTCTGTGAGATGAATTAACAGAACACTAAGCAGTTTCTCAGAAAGCTTCTTTCCAGGTTTCATCTGAGGATATTTCCTTTTTCACCATAGCCCTCTATGGGCTTCCAAATATCACTTTGCCAATTCCACAAGAACTGTCTTAGCGAAAGGCTTCTTGAGGGGAAAGCTGTAACTCTGTGAGATGATTTCACAGAACACAAAGAAGTTTCTCAAAAAGCTTCTTTCTCTTTGTTATCGGAGGATATTTCCTATGGCCCTATAGTCTTCAATGGGATCCGAAATATCTGTTCTCAGATTCCACAGAAATAAGGCTAGCAAAGAGATGCACCAAATAGACATGTAACTCTGTGAGATGAATTAACAGAACACTAAGCAGTTTCTCAGAAATCTTCTTTCCAGATTTCCTGTGAGGATATTTCCTTTTTCACCATAGCCCTCTCTGGGCTTCCAAATATCACTTTGCCAATTCCACAAGAACTGTCTTAGCGAAAGGCTTCTTGAGGGGAAAGCTGTAACTCTGTGAGATGATTTCACAGAACACAAAGAAGTTTCTCAGAAAGCTTCTTTCTCTTTGTTATCGGAGGATATTTCCTTTGGCCCTATAGTCATCAATGGCATCCGAAATATCTGTTCTCAGATTCCACAGAAATAAGGCTAGCAAAGAGATGCACCAAATACACATGTAACTCTGTGAGATGAATTAACAGAACACTAAGCAGTTTCCCAGAAAGCTTCTTTCCAGATTTCCTGTGAGGATATTTCCTTTTTCACCATAGCCCTCTATGGGCTTCCAAATATCAGTTTGCCAATTCCACAAGAACTGTCTTAGCGAAAGGCTTCTTGAGGGGAAAGCTGTAACTCTGTGAGATGATTTCACAGAACACAAAGAAGTTTCTCAAAAAGCTTCTTTCTCTTTGTTATCGGAGGATATTTCCTTTGGCCCTATAGTCTTCAATGGGATCCGAAATATCTGTTCTCAGATTCCACAGAAATAAGGCTAGCAAAGAGATGCACCAAATAGACATGTAACTCTGTGAGATGAATTAACAGAACACTAAGCAGTTTCTCAGAAATCTTCTTTCCAGATTTCCTGTGAGGATATTTCCTTTTTCACCATAGCCCTCTATGGGCTTCCAAATATCACTTTGCCAATTCCACAAGAACTGTCTTAGCGAAAGGCTTCTTGAGGGGAAAGCTGTAACTCTGTGAGATGATTTCACAGAACACAAAGAAGTTTCTCAGAAAGCTTCTTTCTCTTTGTTATCGGAGGATATTTCCTTTGGCCCTATAGTCATCAATGGGATCCGAAATATCTGTTCTCAGATTCCACAGAAATAAGGCTAGCAAAGAGATCCACGAAATACAGATGTAACTCTGTGAGATGAATTAACAGAACACTAAGCAGTTTCTCAGAAAGCTTCTTTCCAGGTTTCATCTGAGGATATTTCCTTTTTCACCATAGCCCTCTGTGGGCTTCCAAATATCACTTTGCCAATTCCACAAGAACTGTCTTAGCGAAAGGCTTCTTGAGGGGAAAGCTGTAACTCTGTGAGATGATTTCACAGAACACAAAGAAGTTTCTCAAAAAGCTTCTTTCTCTTTGTTATCGGAGGATATTTCCTTTGGCCCTATAGTCTTCAATGGGATCCGAAATATCTGTTCTCAGATTCCACAGAAATAAGGCTAGCAAAGAGATGCACCAAATAGACATGTAAATCTGTGAGATGAATTAACAGAACACTAAGCAGTTTCTCAGAAAGCTTCTTTCCAGATTTCATCTGAGGATATTTCCTTTTTCACCACAGCCCTCTATGGGGTTCCAAATATCACTTTGCCAATTCCACAAGAACTGTCTTAGCGAAAGGCTTCTTGAGGTGAAAGCTGTAACTCTGTGAGATGATTTCACAGTACACAAAGAAGTTTCTCAGAAAGCTTCTTTCTCTTTGTTATCGGAGGATATTTCCTTTGACCCTATAGTCGTCAAAGGGATCAGAAATATCTGTTCTCAGATTCCACAGAAATAAGGCTAGCAAAGAGATCCAGGAAATACACATGTAACTCTGTGAGATGAATTAACAGAACACTAAGCAGTTTCTCAGAAAGCTTCTTTCCAGATTTCATCTGAGGATATTTCCTTTTTCACCATAGCCCTCTATGGGCTTCAAATATCACATTGCCAATTCCACAAGAACTGTCTTAGCGAAAGGCTTCTTGACGGGAAAGCTGTAACTCTGTGAGATGATTTCACAGAACCCAAAGAAGTTTCTCAGAAAGCTTCTTTCTCTTTGTTATCGCAGGATATTTCCTTTGGCCCTATAGTCATCAATGGGATACGAAATATCTGTTCTCAGATTCCACAGAAATAAGGCTAGCAAAGAGATGCACCAAATACACATGTAACTCTGTGAGATGAATTAACAGAACACTAAGCAGTTTCTCAGAAAGCTTCTTTCCAGATTTCATCTGAGGATATTTCCTTTTTCAACATAGCCCTCTATGGGCTTCCAAATATCACTTTGCCAATTCCACAAGAACTGTCTTAGCGAAAGGCTCCTTGAGGGGAAAGCTGTAACTCTGTGAGATGATTTCACAGAACACAAAGAAGTTTCTCAGAAAGCTTCTTTCTCTTTGTTATCGCAGGATATTTCCTTTGGCCCTATAGTTATCAATGGCATCCGAAATATCTGTTCTCAGATTCCACAGAAATAAGGCTAGCAAAGAGATCCACGAAATACAGATGTAACTCTGTGAGATGAATTAACAGAACACTAAGCAGTTTCTCAGAAAGCTTCTTTCCAGGTTTCATCTGAGGATATTTCCTTTTTCACCATAGCCCTCTATGGGCTTCCAAATATCACTTTTCCAATTCCACAAGAACTGTGTTAGCGAAAGGCTTCTTTAGGGGAAAGCTGTAACTCTGTGAGATGATTTCACAGAACACAAAGAAGTTTCTCAGAAAGCTTCTTTCTCTTTGTTATCGGAGGATATTTCCTTTGGCCCTATAGTCATCAATGGGATCCGAAATATCTGTTCTCAGATTCCACAGAAATAAGGCTAGCAAAGAGATCCACGAAATACAGATGTAACTCTGTGAGATGAATTAACAGAACACTAAGCAGTTTCTCAGAAAGCTTCTTTCCAGGTTTCATCTGAGGATATTTACTTTTTCACCATAGCCCTCTGGGGGCTTCCAAATATCACTTTGCCAAGTCCACAAGAACTGTCTTAGCGAAAGGCTTCTTGAGGGGAAAGCTGTAACTCTGTGAGATGATTTCACGGAACACAAAGAAGTTTCTCAAAAAGCTTCTTTCTCTTTGTTATCGGAGGATTTTTCCTTTGGTCCTATAGTCTTCAATGGGATCCGAAATATCTGTTCTCAGATTCCACAGAAATAAGGCTAGCAAAGAGATGCACCAAATACACATGTAACTCTGTGAGATGAATTAATAGAACACTAAGCAGTTTCCCAGAAAGCTTCTTTCTCTTTGTTATCGGAGGATATTTCCTTTGGCCCTATAGTCTTGAATGGGATGAGGAATATCTGTTCTCAGATTCCACAGAAATAAGGCTAGCAAAGAGATCCACGAAATTCAGATGTAACTCTGTGAGATGAATTAACAGAACACTAAGCAGTTTCTCAGAAAGCTTCTTTCCAGATTTCATCTGAGGATATTTCCTTTTTCACCATAGCCCTCTTTGGCCTCAAATATCACTTTGCCAATTCCACAAGAACTGTCTTAGCGAAAGGCTTCTTGAGGGGAAAGCTGTAACTCTGTGAGATGTTTTCACAGAACACGAAGAAGTTTCTCAGAAAGCTTCTTTCTCTTTGTTATCGGAGGATATTTCCTTTGGCCCTATAGTCTTCAATGGGATCCGAAATATCTGTTCTCAGATTCCACAGAAATAAGGCTAGCAAAGAGATGCACCAAATACACATGTAACTCTGTGAGATGAATTAACAGAACACTAAGCAGTTTCTCAGAAAGCTTCTTTCCAGATTTCATCTGAGGATATTTCCTTTTTCACCATAGCCCTCTATGGGCTTCCAAATATCACTTTGCCAATTCCACAAGAACTGTCTTAGCGAAAGGCTTCTTGAGGGGAAAGCTGTAACTCTGTGAGATGATTTCACAGAACACAAAGAAGTTTCTCAGAAAGCTTCTTTCTCTTTGTTATCGGAGGATATTTCCTTTGGCCCTATAGTCATCAATGGGATCCGAAATATCTGTTCTCAGATTCCACAGAAATAAGGCTAGCAAAGAGATGCACCAAATACACATGTAACTCTGTGAGATGAATTAACAGAACACTAAGCAGTTTCTCAGAAAGCTTCTTTCCAGATTTCATCTGAGGATATTTCCTTTTTCACCATAGCCCTCTATGGGCTTCCAAATATCAGTTTGCCAATTCCACAAGAACTGTCTTAGCGAAAGGCTTCTTGAGGGGAAAGCTGTAACTCTGTGAGATGATTTCACAGAACACAAAGAAGTTTCTCAGAAAGCTTCTTTCTCTTTGTTATCGGAGGATATTTCCTTTGGCCCTATAGTCATCAATGGGATCCGAAATATCTGGTCTCAGATTCCACAGAAATAAGGCTAGCAAAGAGATCCACGAAATACAGATGTAACTCTGTGAGATGAATTAACAGAACACTAAGCAGTTTCTCAGAAAGCTTCTTTCCAGGTTTCATCTGAGGATATTTCCTTTTTCACCATAGCCCTCTGTGGGCTTCCAAATATCACTTTGCCAATTCCACAAGAACTGTCTTAGCGAAAGGCTTCTTGAGGGGAAAGCTGTAACTCTGTGAGATGATTTCACGGAACACAAAGAAGTTTCTCAAAAAGCTTCTTTCTCTTTGTTATCGGAGGATTTTTCCTTTGGCCCTATAGTCTTCAATGGGATCCGAAATATCTTTTCTCAGATTCCACAGAAATAAGGCTAGCAAAGAGATGCACCAAATACACATGTAACTCTGTGAGATGAATTAACAGAACACTAAGCAGTTTCCCAGAAAGCTTCTTTCTCTTTGTTATCGAAGGATATTTCCTTTGGCCCTATACTCTTGAATGGGATGAGGAATATCTGTTCTCAGATTCCACAGAAATAAGGCTAGCAAAGAGATCCACGAAATTCAGATGTAACTCTGTGAGATGAATTAACAGAACACTAAGCAGTTTCTCAGAAAGCTTCTTTCCAGATTTCATCTGAGGATATTTCCTTTTTCACCATAGCCCTCTGTGGCTTCCAAATATCATTTTGCCAGTTCCACAAGAACTGTCTTAGCGAAAGGCTTCTTGAGGGGAAAGCTGTAACTCTGTGAGATGATTTCACAGAACACAAAGAAGTTTCTCAAAAAGCTTCTTTCTCTTTGTTATCGGAGGATATTTCCTTTGGCCCTATAGTCTTCAAAGGGATCCGAAATATCTGTTCTCAGATTCCACAGAAATAAGGCTAGCAAAGGGATGCACCAAATACACATGTAACTCTGTGAGATGAATTAACAGAACACTAAGCAGTTTCTCAGAAAGCTTCTTTCCAGATTTCCTGTGAGGATATTTCGTTTTTCACCATAGCCCTCTATGGGCTTCCAAATATCACTTTACCAATTCCACAAGAACTGTCTTAGCGAAAGGCTTCTTGAGGGGAAAGCTGTAACTCTGTGAGATGATATCACAGAACACAAAGAAGTTTCTCAGAAAGCTTCTTTCTCTTTGTTATCGGAGGATATTTCCTTTGGCCCTATAGTCTTCAATGGGATCCGAAATATCTGTTCTCAGATTCCACAGAAATAAGGCTAGCAAAGAGATGCACCAAATAGACATGTAACTCTGTGAGATGAATTAACAGAACACTAAGCAGTTTCTCAGAAAGCTTCTTTCCAGATTTCATCTGAGGATATTTCCTTTTTCACCATCGCCCTCTATGGGCTTCCAAATATCACTTTGCCAATTCCACAAGAACTGTCTTAGCGAAAGGCTTCTTGAGGGGAAAGCTGCAACTCTGTGAGATGATTTCACAGAACACAAAGAAGTTTCTCAAAAAGCTTCTTTCTCTTTGTTATCGGAGGATATTTCCTTTGGCCCTATAGTCTTCAATGGGATCCGAAATATCTGTTCTCAGATTCCACAGAAATAAGGCTAGCAAAGAGATGCACCAAATAGACATGTAACTCTGTGAGATGAATTAACAGAACACTAAGCAGTTTCTCAGAAAGCTTCTTTCCAGATTTCATCTGAGGATATTTCCTTTTTCTCCATAGCCCTCTATGGGGTTCCAAATATCACTTTGCCAATTCCACAAGAACTGTCTTAGCGAAAGGCTTCTTGAGGTGAAAGCTGTAACTCTGTGAGATGATTTCACAGAACACAAAGAAGTTTCTCAGAAAGCTTCTTTCTCTTTGTTATCGGAGGATATTTCCTTTGACCCTATAGTCGTCAAAGGGATCAGAAATATCTGTTCTCAGATTCCACAGAAATAAGGCTAGCAAAGAGATCCACGAAATACAGATGTAACTCTGTGAGATGAATTAACAGAACACTAAGCAGTTTCTCAGAAAGCTTCTTTCCAGATTTCATCTGAGGATATTTCCTTTTTCACCATAGCCCTCTATGGGCTTCAAATATCACATTGCCAATTCCACAAGAACTGTCTTAGCGAAAGGCTTCTTGAGGGGAAAGCTGTAACTCTGTGAGATGATTTCACAGAACCCAAAGAAGTTTCTCAGAAAGCTTCTTTCTCTTTGTTATCGCAGGATATTTCCTTTGGCCCTATAGTCATCAATGGGATACGAAATATCTGTTCTCAGATTCCACAGAAATAAGGCTAGCAAAGAGATGCACCAAATACACATGTAACTCTGTGAGATGAATTAACAGAACACTAAGCAGTTTCTCAGAAAGCTTCTTTCCAGATTTCATCTGAGGATATTTCCTTTTTCACCATAGCCCTCTGTGGGCATCCAAATATCACTTTGCCAATTCCACAAGAACTGTCTTAGCGAAAGGCTTCTTGAGGGGAAAGCTGTAACTCTGTGAGATGATTTCACAGAACACAAAGAAGTTTCTCAGAAAGCTTCTTTCTCTTTGTTATCGGAGGATTTTTCCTTTGGCCCTATAGTCTTCAATGGGATCCGAAATATCTGTTCTCAGATCCAACAGAAATAAGGCTAGCAAAGAGATTCACCAAATACACATGTAACTCTGTGAGATGAATTAATAGAACACTAAGCAGTTTCCCAGAAAGCTTCTTTCTCTTTGTTATCGGAGGATATTTCCTTTGGCCCTATAGTCTTGAATGGGATGAGGAATATCTGTTCTCAGATTCCACAGAAATAAGGCTAGCAAAGAGATCCACGAAATTCAGATGTAACTCTGTGAGTTGAATTAACAGAACACTAAGCAGTTTCTCAGAAATCTTCTTTCCAGATATCATCTGAGGATATTTCCTTTTTCACCATAGCCCTCTGTGGGCTTCCAAATATCACTTTGCCAATTCCACAAGAACTGTCTTAGCGAAAGGCTTCTTGAGGGGAAAGCTGTAAATCTGTGAGATGATTTCACAGAACACGAAGAAGTTTCTCAGAAAGCTTCTTTCTCTTTGTTATCGGAGGATATTTCCTTTGGCCCTATAGTCATCAATGGGATCCGAAATATCTGTTCTCAGATTCCACAGAAATAAGGCTAGCAAAGAGATGCACCAAATACACATGTAACTCTGTGAGATGAATTAACAGAACACTAAGCAGTTTCTCAGAAAGCTTCTTTCCAGATTTCATCTGAGGATATTTCCTTTTTCACCATAGCCCTCTATGGGCTTCCAAATATCAATTTGCCAATTCTACAAGAACTGTCTTAGCGAAAGGCTTCTTGAGGGGAAAGCTGTAACTCTGTGAGATGATTTCACAGAACACAAAGAAGTTTCTCAGAAAGCTTCTTTCTCTTTGTTATCGGAGGATATTTCCTTTGGCCCTATAGTCATCAATGGGATCCGAAATATCTGTTCTCAGATTCCACAGAAATAAGTCTAGCAAAGAGATGCACCAAATACACATGTAACTCTGTGAGATGAATTAACAGAACACTAAGCAGTTTCCCAGAAAGCTTCTTTCTCTTTGTTATCGGAGGATATTTCCTTTGGCCCTATAGTCTTCAATGGGATCCGGAATATCTCTTCTCAGATTCCACAGAAATAAGGCTAGCAAAGAGATGCACCAAATACACATGTAACTCTGTGAGATGAATTAACAGAACACTAAGCAGTTTCTCAGAAAGCTTCTTTCCAGATTTCATCTGAGGATATTTCCTTTTTCACCATAGCCCTTTATGGGCTTCCAAATATCAGTTTGCCAATTCCAAAAGAACTGTCTTTGCGAAAGGCTTCTTGAGGGGAAAGCTGTAACTCTGTGAGATGATATCACAGAACACAAAGAAGTTTCTCAGAAAGCTTCTTTCTCTTTGTTATCGGAGGATATTTCCTTTGGCCCTATAGTCATCAATGGGATCCGAAATACCTGTTCTCAGATTCCACAGAAATAAGGCTAGCAAAGAGATCCACGAAATACAGATGTAACTCTGTGAGATGAATTAACAGAACACTAAGCAGTTTCTCAGAAAGCTTCTTTCCAGATTTCATCTGAGGATATTTCCTTTTTCACCATAGCCCTCTGAGGGCTTCCAAATATCACTTTGCCAATTCCACAAGAACTGTCTTAGCGAAAGGCTTCTTGAGGGGAAAGCTGTAACTCTGTGATATGATTTCACAGAACACAAAGAAGTTTCTCAAAAAGCTTCTTTCTCTTTGTTATCGGAGGATATTTCCTTTGGCCCTAGAGTCTTCAATGGGATCCGAAATATCTGTTCTCAGATTCCACAGAAATAAGGCTAGCAAAGAGATGCACCAAATAGACATGTAACTCTGTGAGATGAATTAACAGAACACTAAGCAGTTTCTCAGAAAGCTTCTTTCCAGATTTCATCTGAGGATATTTCCTTTTTCACCATAGCCCTCTATGGGGTTCCAAATATCACTTTCCCAATTCCACAAGAACTGTCTTAGCGAAAGGCTTCTTGAGGTGAAAGCTGTAACTCTGTGAGATGGTTTCACAGAACACAAAGAAGTTTCTCAGAAAGCTTCTTTCTCTTTGTTATCGGAGGATATTTCCTTTGACCCTATAGTCGTCAAAGGGATCAGAAATATCTGTTCTCAGATTCCACAGAAATAAGCCTAGCAAAGAGATCCACGAAATACAGATGTAACTCTTTGAGATGAAATAACAGAACACTAAGCCGTTTCTCAGAAAGCTTCTTTCCAGGTTTCATCTGAGGATATTTCCTTTTTCACCGTAGCCCTCTGGGGGCTTCCAAATATCACTTTGCCAATTCCACAAGAACTGTCTTAGCGAAAGGCTTCTTGAGGGGAAAGCTGTAACTCTGTGAGATGATTTCACGGAACACAAAGAAGTTTCTCAAAAAGCTTCTTTCTCTTTGTTATCGGAGGATTTTTCCTTTGGCCCTATAGTCTTCAATGGGATCCGAAATATCTGTTCTCAGATTCCACAGAAATAAGGCTAGCAAAGAGATGCACCAAATACACATGTAACTCTGTGAGATGAATTAACAGGACACTAAGCAGTTTCCCAGAAAGCTTCTTTCTCTTTGTTATCGAAGGATATTTCCTTTGGACCTATAGTCTTGAATGGTATGAGGAATATCTGTTCTCAGATTCCACAGAAATAAGGTTAGCAAAGAGATCCACGAAATTCAGATGTAACTCTGTGAGATGAATTAACAGAACACTAAGCAGTTTCTCAGAAAGCTTCTTTCCAGATTTCCTGTGAGGATATTTCCTTTTTCACCATAGCCCTCTATGGGCTTCCAAATATCACTTTGCCAATTCCACAAGAACTGTCTTAGCGAAAGGCTTCTTGAGGGGAAAGCTGTAACTCTGTGAGATGATATCACAGAACACAAAGAAATTTCTCAGAAAGCTTCTTTCTCTTTGTTATCGGAGGATATTTCCTTTGGCCCTATAGTCTTCAATGGGATCCGAAATATCTGTTCTCAGATTCCACAGAAATAAGGCTAGCAAAGAGATGCACCGAATACACATGTAACTCTGTGAGATGAATTAACAGAACACTAAGCAGTTTCTCAGAAAGCTTCTTTCCAGATTTCATCTGAGGATATTTCCTTTTTCACCATAGCCCTCTATGGGCTTCCAAATATCACTTTGCCAATTCCACAAGAACTGTCTTAGCGAAAGGCTTCTTGAGGGGAAAGCTGTAACTCTGAGAGATGATTTCACAGAACACAAAGAAGTTTCTCAGAAAGCTTCTTTCTCTTTGTTATCGGAGGATATTTCCTTTGGCCCTATAGTCATCAATGGCATCCGAAATATCTGTTCTCAGATTCCACAGAAATAAGGCTAGCAAAGAGATCCACGAAATACAGATGTAACTCTGTGAGATGAATTAACAGAACACTAAGCAGTTTCTCAGAAAGCTTCTTTCCAGGTTTCATCTGAGGATATTTCCTTTTTCACCATAGCCCTCTGTGGGCTTCCAAATATCACTTTGCCAATTCCACAAGAACTGTCTTAGCGATAGGCTTCTTGAGGGGAAAGCTGTAACTCTGTGAGATGATTTCACAGAACACAAAGAAGTTTCTCAGAAAGCTTCTTTCTCTTTGTTATCGGAGGATATTTCCTTTGGCCCTATAGTCATCAATGGGATCCGAAATATCTGTTCTCAGATTCCACAGAAATAAGGCTAGCAAAGAGATCCACGAAATACAGATGTAACTCTGTGAGATGAATTAACAGAACACTAAGCAGTTTCTCAGAAAGCTTCTTTCCAGATTTCATCTGAGGATATTTCCTTTTTCACCATAGCCTTCTGTGGGCTTCCAAATATCACTTTGCCAATTCCACAAGAACTGTCTTAGCGAAAGGCTTCTTGAGGGGAAAGCTGTAACTCTGTGAGATGATTTCACAGAACCCAAAGAAGTTTCTCAGAAAGCTTCTTTCTCTTTGTTATCGCAGGATATTTCCTTTGGCCCTATAGTCATCAATGGGATCCGAAACATCTGTTCTCAGATTCCACAGAAATAAGGCTAGCAAAGAGATGCACCAAATACACATGTAACTCTGTGAGATGAATTAACAGAACACTAAGCAGTTTCTCAGAAAGCTTCTTTCCAGATTTCATCTGAGGATATTTCCTTTTTCACCATAGCCCTCTATGGGCTTCCAAATATCACTTTGCCAATTCCACAAGAACTGTCTTAGCGAAAGGCTTCTTGAGGGGAAAGCTGTAACTCTGTGAGATGATATCAGAGAACACAAAGAAGTTTCTAAGAAAGCTTCTTTCTCTTTGTTATCGGAGGATATTTCCTTTGGCCCTATAGTCTTCAATGGGATCCGAAATATCTGTTCTCAGATTCCACAGAAATAAGGCTAGCAAAGAGATGCACCAAATAAACATGTAACTCTGTGAGATGAATTAACAGAACACTAAGCAGTTTCTCAGAAAGCTTCTTTCCAGATTTCATCTGAGGATATTTCCTTTTTCACCATAGCCCTCTATGGGCTTCCAAATATCAGTTTGCCAATTCCACAAGAACTGTCTTAGCGAAAGGCTTCTTGAGGGGAAAGCTGTAACTCTGTGAGATGATTTCACAGAACACAAAGAAGTTTCTCAGAAAGCTTCTTTCTCTTTGTTATCGGAGCATATTTCCTTTGGCCCTATAGTCTTGAATGGGATGAGGAATATCAGATCTCAGATTCCACAGAAATAAGACTAGCAAAGAGATCCACGAAATTCAGATGTAACTCTGTGAGATGAATTAACAGAACACTAAGCAGTTTCTCAGAAAGCTTCTTTCCAGATTTCATCTGAGGATATTTCCTTTTTCACCATAACCCTCTGTGGCTTCCAAATATCACTTTGCCAGTTCCACAAGAACTGTCTTAGCGAAAGGCTTCTTGAGGGGAAAGCTGTAACTCTGTGAGATGATTTCACAGAACACAAAGAAGTTTCTCAAAAAGCTTCTTTCTCTTTGTTATCGGAGGATATTTCCTTTGGCCCTATAGTCTTCAAAGGGATCCGAAATATCTGTTCTCAGATTCCACAGAAATAAGGCTCGCAAAGAGATCCACGAAATACAGATGTAACTCTGTGAGATGAATTAACAGAACACTAAGCAGTTTCTCAGAAAGCTTCTTTCCAGATTTCATCTGAGGATATTTCCTTTTTCACCATAGCCTTCTGTGGGCTTCCAAATATCACTTTGCCAATTCCACAAGAGCTGTGTTAGCGAAAGGCTTCTTGAGGGGAAAGCTGTAACTCTGTGAGATGATTTCACAGAACCCAAAGAAGTTTCTCAGAAAGATTCTTTCTCTTTGTTATCGCAGGATATTTCCTATGGCCCTATAGTCATCAATGGGATCCGATAAATCTGTTCTCAGATTCCACAGAAATAAGGCTATCAAAGAAATGCACCAAATACACATGTAACTCTGTGAGATGAATTAACAGAACACTAAGCAGTTTCCCAGAAAGCTTCTTTCCAGATTTCATCTGAGGATATTTCCTTTTTCACCATAGCCCTCTGTGGGCATCCAAATATCACTTTGCCAATTCCACAAGAACTGTCTTAGCGAAAGGCTTCTTGAGGGGAAAGCTGTAACTCTGTGAGATGATTTCACAGAACACAAAGAAGTTTCTCAGAAAGCTTCTTTCTCTTTGTTATCGGAGGATTTTTCCTTTGGCCCTATAGTCTTCAATGGGATCCGAAATATCTGTTCTCAGATCCAACAGAAATAAGGCTAGCAAAGAGATTCACCAAATACACATGTAACTCTGTGAGATGAATTAATAGAACACTAAGCAGTTTCCCAGAAAGCTTCTTTCTCTTTGTTATCGGAGGATATTTCCTTTGGCCCTATAGTCTTGAATGGGATGAGGAATATCTGTTCTCAGATTCCACAGAAATAAGGCTAGCAAAGAGATCCACGAAATTCAGATGTAACTCTGTGAGTTGAATTAACAGAACACTAAGCAGTTTCTCAGAAATCTTCTTTCCAGGTTTCATCTGAGGATATTTCCTTTTTCACCATAGCCCTCTGTGGGCTTCCAAATATCACTTTGCCAATTCCACAAGAACTGTCTTAGCGAAAGGCTTCTTGAGGGGAAAGCTGTAAATCTGTGAGATGATTTCACAGAACACGAAGAAGTTTCTCAGAAAGCTTCTTTCTCTTTGTTATCGGAGGATATTTCCTTTGGCCCTATAGTCATCAATGGGATCCGAAATATCTGTTCTCAGATTCCACAGAAATAAGGCTAGCAAAGAGATGCACCAAATACACATGTAACTCTGTGAGATGAATTAACAGAACACTAAGCAGTTTCTCAGAAAGCTTCTTTCCAGATTTCATCTGAGGATATTTCCTTTTTCACCATAGCCCTCTATGGGCTTCCAAATATCAATTTGCCAATTCCACAAGAACTGTCTTAGCGAAAGGCTTCTTGAGGGGAAAGCTGTAACTCTGTGAGATGATTTCACAGAACACAAAGAAGTTTCTCAGAAAGCTTCTTTCTCTTTGTTATCGGAGGATATTTCCTTTGGCCCTATAGTCATCAATGGGATCCGAAATATCTGTTCTCAGATTCCACAGAAATAAGTCTAGCAAAGAGATGCACCAAATACACATGTAACTCTGTGAGATGAATTAACAGAACACTAAGCAGTTTCCCAGAAAGCTTCTTTCTCTTTGTTATCGGAGGATATTTCCTTTGGCCCTATAGTCTTGAATGGGATGAGGAATATCTCTTCTCAGATTCCACAGAAATAAGGCTAGCAAAGAGATCCACGAAATTCAGATGTAACTCTGTGAGATGAATTAACAGAACACTAAGCAGTTTCTCAGAAAGCTTCTTTCCAGATTTCATCTGAGGATATTTCCTTTTTCACCATAGCCCTCTCTGGCTTCCAAATATCACTTTGCCAGTTCCACAAGAACTGTCTTAGCGAAAGGCTTCTTGAGAGGAAAGCTGTAACTCTGTGAGATGATTTCACAGAACACAAAGAAGTTTCTCAAAAAGCTTCTTTCTCTTTGTTATCGGAGGATATTTCCTTTGGCCCTATAGTCTTCAAAGGGATCCGAAATATCTGTTCTCAGATTCCACAGAAATAAGGCTAGCAAAGAGATGCACCAAATACACATGTAACTCTGTGAGATGAATTAACAGAACACTAAGCAGTTTCCCAGAAAGCTTCTTTCCATATTTCCTGTGAGGATATTTCCTTTTTCACCATAGCCCTCTATGGGCTTCCAAATATCACTTTGCCAATTCCACAAGAACTGTCTTAGCGAAAGGCTTCTTGAGGGGAAAGCTGTAACTCTGTGAGATGATATCACAGAACACAAAGAAGTTTCTCAGAAAGCTTCTTTCTCTTTGTTATCGGAGGATATTTCCTTTGGCCCTATAGTCATCAATGGGATCCGAAATACCTGTTCTCAGATTCCACAGAAATAAGGCTAGCAAAGAGATCCACGAAATACAGATGTAACTCTGTGAGATGAATTAACAGAACACTAAGCAGTTTCTCATAAAGCTTCTTTCCAGGTTTCATCTGAGGATATTTCCTTTTTCACCATAGCCCTCTGAGGGCTTCCAAATATCACTTTGCCAATTCCACAAGAACTGTCTTAGCGAAAGGCTTCTTGAGGGGAAAGCTGTAACTCTGTGAGATGATTTCACAGAACACAAAGAAGTTTCTCAGAAAGCTTCTTTCTCTTTGTTATCGGAGCATATTTCCTTTGGCCCTATAGTCTTGAATGGGATGAGGAATATCTGATCTCAGATTCCACAGAAATAAGACTAGCAAAGAGATCCACGAAATTCAGATGTCACTCTGTGAGATGAATTAACAGAACACTAAGCAGTTTCTCAGAAAGCTTCTTTCCAGATTTCATCTGAGGATATTTCCTTTTTCACCATAGCCCTCTGTGGCTTCCAAATATCACTTTGCCAGTTCCACAAGAACTGTCTTAGCGAAAGGCTTCTTGAGGGGAAAGCTGTAACTCTGTGAGATGATTTCACAGAACACAAAGAAGTTTCTCAAAAAGCTTCTTTCTCTTTGTTATCGGAGGATATTTCCTTTGGCCCTATAGTCTTCAAAGGGATCCGAAATATCTGTTCTCAGATTCCACAGAAATAAGGCTCGCAAAGAGATCCACGAAATACAGATGTAACTCTGTGAGATGAATTAACAGAACACTAAGCAGTTTCTCAGAAAGCTTCTTTCCAGATTTCATCTGAGGATATTTCCTTTTTCACCATAGCCTTCTGTGGGCTTCCAAATATCACTTTGCCAATTCCACAAGAACTGTGTTAGCGAAAGGCTTCTTGAGGGGAAAGCTGTAACTCTGTGAGATGATTTCACAGAACCCAAAGAAGTTTCTCAGAAAGATTCTTTCTCTTTGTTATCGCAGGATATTTCCTATGGCCCTATAGTCATCAATGGGATCCGATAAATCTGTTCTCAGATTCCACAGAAATAAGGCTATCAAAGAAATGCACCAAATACACCTGTAACTCTGTGAGATGAATTAACAGAACACTAAGCAGTTTCCCAGAAAGCTTCTTTCCAGATTTCATCTGAGGATATTTCCTTTTTCACCATAGCCCTCTATGGGCTTCCAAATATCACTTTGCCAATTCCACAAGAACTGTCTTAGCAAAAGGCTTCTTGAGGGGAAAGCTGTAACTCTGTGAGATGATATCACAGAACACAAAGAAGTTTCTAAGAAAGCTTCTTTCTCTTTGTTATCGGAGGATATTTCCTTTGGCCCTATAGTCATCAATGGGATCCGAAATACCTGTTCTCAGATTCCACAGAAATAAGGCTAGCAAAGAGATCCACGAAATACAGATGTAACTCTGTGAGATGAATTAACAGAACACTAAGCAGTTTCTCATAAAGCTTCTTTCCAGGTTTCATCTGAGGATATTTCCTTTTTCACCATAGCCCTCTGAGGGCTTACAAATATGACTTTGCCAATTCCACAAGAACTGTCTTAGCGAAAGGCTCCTTGAGGGGAAAGCTGTAACTCTGTGAGATGATTTCACAGAACACAAAGAAGTTTCTCAGAAAGCTTCTTTCTCTTTGTTATCGGAGGATATTTCCTTTGGCCCTATAGTCTTCAATGGGATCCGAAATATCTGTTCTCAGATTCCACAGAAATAAGGATAGCAAAGAGATGCACCAAATAGACATGTAACTCTGTGAGATGAATTAACAGAACACTAAGCAGTTTCTCAGAAATCTTCTTTCCAGATTTCCTGTGAGGATATTTCCTTTTTCACCATAGCCCTCTATGGGCTTCCAAATATCACTTTGCCAATTCCACAAGAACTGTCTTAGCGAAAGGCTTCTTGAGGGGAAAGCTGTAACTCTGTGAGATGATTTCACAGAACACAAAGAAGTTTCTCAGAAAGCTTCTTTCTCTTTGTTATCGGAGGATATTTCCTTTGGCCCTATAGTCATCAATGGGATCCGAAATATCTTTTCTCAGATTCCACAGAAATAAGGCTAGCAAAGAGATGCACGAAATACACATGTAACTCTGTGAGATGAATTAACAGAACACTAAGCAGTTTCCCAGAAAGCTTCTTTCTCTTTGTTATCGAAGGATATTTCCTTTGGCCCTATAGTCTTGAATGGGATGAGGAATATCTGTTCTCAGATTCCACAGAAATAAGGCTAGCAAAGAGATCCACGAAATTCAGATGTAACTCTGTGAGATGAATTAACAGAACACTAAGCAGTTTCTCAGAAAGCTTCTTTCCAGATTTCATCTGAGGATATTTCCTTTTTCACCATAGCCCTCTGTGGCTTCCAAATATCACTTTGCCAGTTCCACAAGAACTGTCTTAGCGAAAGGCTTCTTGAGGGGAAAGCTGTAACTCTGTGAGATGATTTCACAGAACACAAAGAAGTTTCTCAAAAAGCTTCTTTCTCTTTGTTATCGGAGGATATTTCCTTTGGCCCTATAGTCTTCAAAGGGATCCGAAATATCTGTTCTCAGATTCCACAGAAATAAGGCTAGCAAAGGGATGCACCAAATACACATGTAACTCTGTGAGATGAATTAACAGAACACTAAGCAGTTTCCCAGAAAGCTTCTTTCCAGATTTCCTGTGAGGATATTTCCTTTTTCACCATAGCCCTCTATGGGCTTCCAAATATCACTTTGCCAATTCCACAAGAACTGTCTTAGCGAAAGGCTTCTTGAGGGGAAAGCTGTAACTCTGTGAGATGATATCACAGAACACAAAGAAGTTTCTCAGAAAGCTTCTTTCTCTTTGTTATCGCAGGATATTTCCTTTGGCCCTATAGTCTTCAATGGGATCCGAAATATCTGTTCTCAGATTCCACAGAAATAAGGCTAGCAAAGAGATGCACCAAATACACATGTAACTCTGTGAGATGAATTAACAGAACACTAAGCAGTTTCTCAGAAAGCTTCTTTCCAGATTTCATCTGAGGATATTTCCTTTTTCACCATCGCCCTCTATGGGCTTCCAAATATCACTTTGCCAATTCCACAAGAACTGTCTTAGCGAAAGGCTTCTTGAGGGGAAAGCTGTAACTCTGTGAGATGATTTCACAGAACACAAAGAAGTTTCTCAGAAAGCTTCTTTCTCTTTGTTATCGGAGGATATTTCCTTTGGCCCAATAGTCATCAATGGGATCCGAAATATCTGTTCTCAGATTCCACAGAAATAAGGCTCGCAAAGAGATCCACGAAATACAGATGTAACTCTGTGAGATGAATTAACAGAACACTAAGCAGTTTCTCAGAAAGCTTCTTTCCAGGTTTCATCTGAGGATATTTCCTTTTTCACCATAGCCCTCTGTGGGCTTCCAAATATCACTTTGCCAATTCCACAAGAACTGTCTTAGCGAAAGGCTTCTTGAGGGGAAAGCTGTAACTCTGTGAGATGATTTCACAGAACACAAAGAAGTTTCTCAAAAAGCTTCTTTCTCTTTGTTATCGGAGGATATTTCCTTTGGCCCTATAGTCTTCAATGGGATCCGAAAAATCTGTTCTCAGATTCCACAGAAATAAGGCTAGCAAAGAGATGCACCAAATAGACATGTAACTCTGTGAGATGAATTAACAGAACACTAAGCAGTTTCTCAGAAAGCTTCTTTCCAGATTTCATCTGAGGATATTTCCTTTTTCACCATAGCGCTCTATGGGGTTCCAAATATCACTTTGCCAATTCCACAAGAACTGTCTTAGCGAAAGGCTTCTTGAGGGGAAAGCTGTAACTCTGTGAGATGATTTCACAGAACACAAAGAAGTTTCTCAGAAAGCTTCTTTCTCTTTGTTATCAGAGGATTTTTCCTTTGGCCCTATAGTCATCAATGGCATCCGAAATATCTGTTCTCAGATTCCACAGAAATCAGGCTAGCAAAGAGATCCACGAAATACAGATGTAACTCTGTGAGATGAATTAACAGAACACTAAGCAGTTTCTCAGAAAGCTTCTTTCCAGGTTTCATCTGAGGACATTTCCTTTTTCACCATAGCCCTCTGTGGGCTTCCAAATATCACTTTGCCAATTCCACAAGAACTGTCTTAGCGATAGGCTTCTTGAGGGGAAAGCTGTAACTCGGTGAGATGATTTCACAGAACACAAAGAAGTTTCTCAGAAAGCTTCTTTCTCTTTGTTATCGGAGGATATTTCCTTTGGCCCTATAGTCATCAAAGGGATCCGAAATATCTGTTCTCAGATTCCACAGAAATAAGGCTAGCAAAGAGATCCACGAAATACAGATGTAACTCTGTGAGATGAATTAACAGAACACTAAGCAGTTTCTCAGAAAGCTTCTTTCCAGGTTTCATCTGAGGATATTTCCTTTTTCACCATAGCCCTCTGTGGGCTTCCAAATATCACTTTGCCAATTCCACAAGAACTGTCTTAGCGAAAGGCTTCTTGAGGGGAAAGCTGTAACTCTGTGAGATGATTTCACAGAACACAAAGAAGTTTCTCAAAAAGCTTCTTTCTCTTTGTTATCGGAGGATATTTCCTTTGGCCCTATAGTCTTCAATGGGATCCGAAATATCTGTTCTCAGATTGCACAGAAATAAGGCTAGCAAAGAGATGCACCAAATAGACATGTAACTCTGTGAGATGAATTAACAGAACACTAAGCAGTTTCTCAGAAAGCTTCTTTCCAGATTTCATCTGAGGATATTTCCTTTTTCACCATAGCCCTCTATGGGGTTCCAAATATCACTTTGCCAATTCCACAAGAACTGTCTTAGCGAAAGGCTTCTTGAGGTGAAAGCTGTAACTCTGTGAGATGATTTCATAGAACACAAAGAAGTTTCTCAGAAAGCTTCTTTCTCTTTGTTATCGGAGGATATTTCCTTTGACCCTATAGTCGTCAAAGGGATCAGAAATATCTGTTCTCAGATTCCACAGAAATAAGGCTAGCAAAGAGATCCAGGAAATACACATGTAACTCTGTGAGATGAATTAACAGAACACTAAGCAGTTTCTCAGAAAGCTTCTTTCCAGATTTCATCTGAGGATATTTCCTTTTTCACCATAGCCCTCTATGGGCTTCAAATATCACATTGCCAATTCCACAAGAACTGTCTTAGCGAAAGGCTTCTTGACGGGAAAGCTGTAACTCTGTGAGATGATTTCACAGAACACAAAGAAGTTTCTCAGAAAGCTTCTTTCTCTTTGTTATCGCAGGATATTTCCTTTGGCCCTATAGTCATCAATGGGATACGAAATATCTGTTCTCAGATTCCACAGAAATAAGGCTAGCAAAGAGATGCACCAAATACACATGTAACTCTGTGAGATGAATTAACAGAACACTAAGCAGTTTCTCAGAAAGCTTCTTTCCAGATTTCATCTGAGGATATTTCCTTTTTCACCATAGCCCTCAATGGGCTTCCAAATATCAGTTTGCCAATTCCACAAGAACTGTCTTAGCGAAAGGCTTCTTGAGGGGAAAGCTGTAACTCTGTGAGATGATTTCACAGAACACAAAGAAGTTTCTCAGAAAGCTTCTTTCTCTTTGTTATCGGAGGATATTTCCTTTGGCCCTATAGTCATCAATGGCATCCGAAATATCTGTTCTCAGATTCCACAGAAATAAGGCTAGCAAAGAGATCCACGAAATACAGATGTAACTCTGTGAGATGAATTAACAGAACACTAAGCAGTTTCTCAGAAAGCTTCTTTCCAGGTTTCATCTGAGGATATTTCCTTTTTCACCATAGCCCTCTGTGGGCTTCCAAATATCACTTTGCCAATTCCACAAGAACTGTCTTAGCGAAAGGCTTCTTGAGGGGAAAGCTGTAACTCTGTGAGATGATTTCACAGAACACAAAGAAGTTTCTCAGAAAGCTTCTTTCTCTTTGTTATCGCAGGATATTTCCTTTGGCCCTATAGTCATCAATGGGATCCGAAAAATCTGTTCTCAGATTCCACAGAAATAAGGCTAGCAAAGAGATGCACCAAATACACATGTAACTCTGTGAGATGAATTAACAGAACACTAAGCAGTTTCCCAGAAAGCTTCTTTCCAGATTTCCTGTGAGGATATTTCCTTTTTCGCCATAGCCCTCTATGGGCTTCCAAATATCACTTTTCCAATTCCACAAGAACTGTGTTAGCGAAAGGCTTCTTGAGGGGAAAGCTGTAACTCTGTGAGATGATATCACAGAACACAAAGAAGTTTCTCAGAAAGCTTCTTTCTCTTTGTTATCGGAGGATATTTCCTTTGGCCCTATAGTCATCAATGGGATCCGAAATATCTGTTCTCAGATTCCACAGAAATAAGGCTAGCAAAGAGATGCACCAAATACACATGTAACTCTGTGAGATGAATTAACAGAACACTAAGCAGTTTCTCAGAAAGCTTCTTTCCAGATTTCATCTGAGGATATTTCCTTTTTCACCATAGCCCTCTATGGGCTTCCAAATATCAGTTTGCCAATTCCACAAGAACTGTCTTAGCGAAAGGCTTCTTGAGGGGAAAGCTGTAACTCTGTGAGATGATTTCACAGAACACAAAGAAGTTTCTCAGAAAGCATCTTTCTCTTTGTTATCGGAGGATATTTCCTTTGGCCCTATAGTCATCAATGGGATCCGAAATACCTGTTCTCAGATTCCACAGAAATAAGGCTAGCAAAGAGATCCACGAAATACAGATGTAACTCTGTGAGATGAATTAACAGAACACTAAGCAGTTTCTCAGAAAGCTTCTTTCCAGGTTTCATCTGAGGATATTTCCTTTTTCACCGTAGCCCTCTGTGGGCTTCCAAATATCACTTTGCCAATTCCACAAGAACTGTCTTAGCGAAAGGCTTCTTGAGGGGAAAGCTGTAACTCTGTGAGATGATTTCACAGAACACAAAGAAGTTTCTCAAAAAGCTTCTTACTCTTTGTTATCGGAGGATATTTCCTTTGGCCCTATAGTCTTCAATGGGATCCGAAATATCTGTTCTCAGATTCCACAGAAATAAGGCTAGCAAAGAGATGCACCAAATAGACATGTAACTCTGTGAGATGAATTAACAGAACACTAAGCAGTTTCTCAGAAAGCTTCTTTCCAGATTTCATCTGAGGATATTTCCTTTTTCACCATAGCCCTCTATGGGGTTCCAAATATCACTTTGCCAATTCCACAAGAACTGTCTTAGCGAAAGGCTTCTTGAGGGGAAAGCTGTAACTCTGTGAGATGATTTCACAGAACACAAAGAAGTTTCTCAGAAAGCTTCTTTCTCTTTGTTATCGGAGGATATTTCCTTTGACTCTATGGTCGTCAAAGGGATCAGAAATATCTGTTCTCAGATTCCACAGAAATAAGGCTAGCAAAGAGATCCAGGAAACACACATGTAACTCTGTGAGATGAATTAACAGAACACTAAGCAGTTTCTCAGAAAGCTTCTTTCCAGATTTCATCCGAGGATATTTCCTTTTTCACCATAGCCCTCTATGGGCTTCCAAATATCACATTGCCAATTCCACAAGAACTGTCTTAGCGAAAGGCTTCTTGACGGGAAAGCTGTAACTCTGTGCGATGATTTCACAGAACCCAAAGAAGTTTCTCAGAAAGCTTCTTTCTCTTTGTTATCGCAGGATATTTCCTTTGGCCCTATAGTCATCAATGGGATCCGAAACATCTGTTCTCAGATTCCACAGAAATAAGGCTAGCAAAGAGATGCACCAAATACACATGTAACTCTGTGAGATGAATTAACAGAACACTAAGCAGTTTCTCAGAAAGCTTCTTTCCAGATTTCATCTGAGGATATTTCCTTTTTCACCATAGCCCTCTATGGGCTTCCAAATATCACATTGCCAATTCCACAAGAACTGTCTTAGCGAAAGGCTTCTTGACGGGAAAGCTGTAACTCTGTGAGATGATTTCACAGAACCCAAAGAAGTTTCTCAGAAAGCTTCTTTCTCTTTGTTATCGCAGGATATTTCCTTTGGCCCTATAGTCATCAATGGGATCCGAAACATCTGTTCTCAGATTCCACAGAAATAAGGCTAGCAAAGAGATGCACCAAATACACATGTAACTCTGTGAGATGAATTAACAGAACACTAAGCAGTTTCTCAGAAAGCTTCTTTCCAGATTTCATCTGAGGGTATTTCCTTTTTCACCATAGCCCTCTATGGGCTTCCAAATATCACATTGCCAATTCCACAAGAACTGTCTTAGCGAAAGGCTTCTTGAGGGGAAAGCTGTAACTCTGTGAGATGATTTCACAGAACACAAAGAAGTTTCTCAGAAAGCTTCTTTCTCTTTGTTATCGGAGGATATTTCCTTTGGCCCTATAGTCATCAATGGGATCCGAAATATCTGTTCTCAGATTCCACAGAAATAAGGCTAGCAAAGAGATCCACGAAATACAGATGTAACTCTGTGAGATGAATTAACAGAACACTAAGCAGTTTCTCAGAAAGCTTCTTTCCAGGTTTCATCTGAGGATATTTCCTTTTTCACCGTAGCCCTCTGTGGGCTTCCAAATATCACTTTGCCAATTCCACAAGAACTGTCTTAGCGAAAGGCTTCTTGAGGGGAAAGCTCTAACTCTGTGAGATGATTTCACAGAACACAAAGAAGTTTCTCAAAAAGCTTCTTTCTCTTTGTTATCGGAGGATATTTCCTTTTGCCCTATAGTCTTCAATGGGATCCGAAATATCTGTTCTCAGATTCCACAGAAATAAGGCTAGCAAAGAGATGCACCAAATAGACATGTAACTCTGTGAGATGAATTAACAGAACACTAAGCAGTTTCTCAGAAAGCTTCTTTCCAGATTTCATCTGAGGATATTTCCTTTTTCACCATAGCCCTCTATGGGGTTCCAAATATCACTTTGCCAATTCCACAAGAACTGTCTTAGCGAAAGGCTTCTTGAGGGGAAAGCTGTAACTCTGTGAGATGATTTCACAGAACACAAAGAAGTTTCTCAGAAAGCTTCTTTCTCTTTGTTATCGGAGGATATTTCCTTTGACCCTATAGTCGTCAAAGGGATCAGAAATATCTGTTCTCAGATTCCACAGAAATAAGGCTAGCAAAGAGATCCAGGAGATACACATGTAACTCTGTGAGATGAATTAACAGAACACTAAGCAGTTTCTCAGAAAGCTTCTTTACAGATTTCATCTGAGGATATTTCCTTTTTCACCATAGCCCTCTATGGGCTTCCAAATATCACTTTGCCAATTCCACAAGAACTGTGTTAGCGAAAGGCTTCTTGAGGGGAAAGCTGTAACACTGTGAGATGATTTCACAGAACACAAAGAAGTTTCTCAGAAAGCTTCTTTCTCTTTGTTATCGGAGGATATTTCCTTTGGCCCTATAGTCATCAATGGGATCCGAAATATCTGTTCTCAGATTCCACAGAAATAAGGCTAGCAAAGAGATCCACGAAATACAGATGTAACTCTGTGAGATGAATTAACAGAACACTAAGCAGTTTCTCAAAAAGCTTTTTTCCAGATTTCATCTGAGGATATTTCCTTTTTCACCATAGCCCTCTATGGGCTTCCAAATATCACTTTGCCAATTCCACAAGAACTGTCTTAGCGAAAGGCTTCTTGAAGGGAAAGCTGTAACTCTGTGAGATGATTTCACAGAACACAAAGAAGTTTCTCAGAAAGCTTCTTTCTCTTTGTTATCGGAGGATATTTCCTTTGACTCTATGGTCGTCAAAGGGATCAGAAATATCTGTTCTCAGATTCCACAGAAATAAGGCTAGCAAAGAGAACCAGGAAATACACATGTAACTCTGTGAGATGAATTAACAGAACACTAAGCAGTTTCTAAGAAAGCTTCTTTCCAGATTTCATCCGAGGATATTTCCTTTTTCACCATAGCCCTCTATGGGCTTCCAAATATCACATTGCCAATTCCACAAGAACTGTCTTAGCGAAAGGCTTCTTGACGGGAAAGCTGTAACTCTGTGAGATGATTTCACAGAACCCAAAGAAGTTTCTCAGAAAGCTTCTTTCTCTTTGTTATCGCAGGATATTTCCTTTGGCCCTATAGTCATCAATGGGATCCGAAACATCTGTTCTCAGATTCCACAGAAATAAGGCTAGCAAAGAGATGCACCAAATACACATGTAACTCTGTGAGATGAATTAACAGAACACTAAGCAGTTTCTCAGAAAGCTTCTTTCCAGATTTCATCTGTGGATATTTCCTTTTTCACCATAGCCCTCTATGGGCTTCCAAATATCACATTGCCAATTCCACAAGAACTGTCTTAGCGAAAGGCTTCTTGAGGGGAAAGCTGTAACTCTGTGAGATGATTTCACAGAACACAAAGAAGTTTCTCAGAAAGCTTCTTTCTCTTTGTTATCGGAGGATATTTCCTTTGGCCCTATAGTCATCAATGGGATCCGAAATATCTGTTCTCAGATTCCACAGAAATAAGGCTAGCAAAGAGATCCACGAAATACAGATGTAACTCTGTGAGATGAATTAACAGAACACTAAGCAGTTTCTCAGAAAGCTTCTTTCCAGGTTTCATCTGAGGCTATTTCCTTTTTCACCGTAGCCCTCTGTGGGCTTCCAAATATCACTTTGCCTATTCCACAAGAACTGTCTTAGCGAAAGGCTTCTTGAGGGGAAAGCTGTAACTCTGTGAGATGATTTCACAGAACACAAAGAAGTTTCTCAAAAAGCTTCTTTCTCTTTGTTATCGGAGGATATTTCCTTTGGCCCTATAGTCTTCAATGGGATCCGAAATATCTGTTCTCAGATTCCACAGAAATAAGGCTAGCAAAGAGATGCACCAAATAGACATGTAACTCTGTGAGATGAATTAACAGAACACTAAGCAGTTTCTCAGAAAGCTTCTTTCCAGATTTCATCTGAGGATATTTCCTTTTTCACCATAGCCCTCTATGGGGTTCCAAATATCACATTGCCAATTCCACAAGAACTGTCTTAGCGAAAGGCTTCTTGAGGGGAAAGCTGTAACTCTGTGAGATGATTTCACAGAACACAAAGAAGTTTCTCAGAAAGCTTCTTTCTCTTTGTTATCGGAGGATATTTCCTTTGACTCTATGGTCGTCAAAGGGATCCGAAATATCTGTTCTCAGATTCCACAGAAATAAGGCTAGCAAAGAGATCCAGGAAATACACATGTAACTCTGTGAGATGAATTAACAGAACACTAAGCAGTTTCTCAGAAAGCTTCTTTCCAGGTTTCATCTGAGGATATTTCCTTTTTCACCATAGCCCTCTATGGGCTTCCAAATATCACATTGCCAATTCCACAAGAACTGTCTTAGCGAAAGGCTTCTTGACGGGAAAGCTGTAACTCTGTGAGAGGATTTCACAGAACCCAAAGAAGTTTCTCAGAAAGCTTCTTTCTCTTTGTTATCGCAGGATATTTCCTTTGGCCCTATAGTCATCAATGGGATCCGAAACATCTGTTCTCAGATTCCACAGAAATAAGGCTAGCAAAGAGATGCACCAAATACACATGTAACTCTGTGAGATGAATTAACAGAACACTAAGCAGTTTCTCAGAAAGCTTCTTTCCAGATTTCATCTGAGGATATTTCCTTTTTCACCATAGCCCTCTATGGGCTTCCAAATATCACATTGCCAATTCCACAAGAACTGTCTTAGCGAAAGGCTTCTTGAGGGGAAAGCTGTAACTCTGTGAGATGATTTCACAGAACACAAAGAAGTTTCTCAGAAAGCTTCTTTCTCTTTGTTATCGGAGGATATTTCCTTTGGCCCTATAGTCATCAATGGGATCCGAAATATCTGTTCTCAGATTCCACAGAAATAAGGCTAGCAAAGAGATCCACGAAATACAGATGTAACTCTGTGAGATGAATTAACAGAACACTAAGCAGTTTCTCAGAAAGCTTCTTTCCAGGTTTCATCTGAGGATATTTCCTTTTTCACCGTAGCCCTCTGTGGGCTTCCAAATATCACTTTGCCAATTCCACAAGAACTGTCTTAGCGAAAGGCTTCTTGAGGGGAAAGCTGTAACTCTGTGAGATGATTTCACAGAACACAAAGAAGTTTCTCAAAAAGCTTCTTTCTCTTTGTTATCGGAGGATATTTCCTTTTGCCCTATAGTCTTCAATGGGATCCGAAATATCTGTTCTCAGATTCCACAGAAATAAGGCTAGCAAAGAGATGCACCAAATAGACATGTAACTCTGTGAGATGAATTAACAGAACACTAAGCAGTTTCTCAGAAAGCTTCTTTCCAGATTTCCTGTGAGGATATTTCCTTTTTCACCATAGCCCTCTATGGGGTTCCAAATATCACTTTGCCAATTCCACAAGAACTGTCTTAGCGAAAGGCTTCTTGAGGGGAAAGCTGTAACTCTGTGAGATGATTTCACAGAACACAAAGAAGTTTCTCAGAAAGCTTCTTTCTCTTTGTTATCGGAGGATTTTCCTTTGACCCTATAGTCGTCAAAGGGATCAGAAATATCTGTTCTCAGATTCCACAGAAATAAGGCTAGCAAAGAGATCCAGGAAATACACATGTAACTCTGTGAGATGAATTAACAGAACACTAAGCAGTTTCTCAGAAAGCTTCTTTCCAGATTTCATCTGAGGATATTTCCTTTTTCACCATAGCCCTCTATGGGCTTCCAAATATCACTTTGCCAATTCCACAAGAACTGTCTTAGCGAAAGGCTTCTTGAGGGGAAAGCTGTAACTCTGTGAGATGATTTCACAGAACACAAAGAAGTTTCTCAGAAAGCTTCTTTCTCTTTGTTATCGGAGGATATTTCCTTTGGCCCTATAGTCATCAATGGGATCCGAAATATCTGTTCTCAGATTCCACAGAAATAAGGCTAGCAAAGAGATCCACGAAATACAGATGTAACTCTGTGAGATGAATTAACAGAACACTAAGCAGTTTCTCAGAAAGCTTCTTTCCAGATTTCATCTGAGGATATTTCCTTTTTCACCATAGCCCTCTATGGGCTTCCAAATATCACTTTGCCAATTCCACAAGAACTGTCTTAGCGAAAGGCTTCTTGAAGGGAAAGCTGTAACTCTGTGAGATGATTTCACAGAACACAAAGAAGTTTCTCAGAAAGCTTCTTTCTCTTTGTTATCGGAGGATATTTCCTTTGGCCCTGTAGTCTTCAATGGGATCCAAAATATCTGTTCTCAGATTCCACAGAAATAAGGCTAGCAAAGAGATCCACGAAATACAGATGTAACTCTGTGAGATGAATTAACAGAACACTAAGCAGTTTCTCAGAAAGCTTCTTTCCAGGTTTCATCTGAGGATATTTCCTTTTTCACCATAGCCCTCTGTGGGCTTCCAAATATCACTTTGCCAATTCCACAAGAACTGTCTTAGCGAAAGGCTTCTTGAGGGGAAAGCTGTAACTCTGTGAGATGATTTCACGGAACACAAAGAAGTTTCTCAAAAAGCTTCTTTCTCTTTGTTATCGGAGGATTTTTCCTTTGGCCCTATAGTCTTCAATGGGATCCGAAATATCTGTTCTCAGATTCCACAGAAATAAGGCTAGCAAAGAGATGCACCAAATACACATGTAACTCTGTGAGATGAATTAACAGAACACTAAGCGGTTTCCCAGAAAGCTTCTTTCTCTTTGTTATCGCAGGATATTTCCTTTGGCCCTATAGTCATCAATGGGATCCGAAATATCTGTTCTCAGATTCCACAGAAATAAGGCTAGCAAAGAGATGCACCAAATACACATGTAACTCTGTGAGATGAATTAACAGAACACTAAGCAGTTTCTCAGAAAGCTTCTTTCCAGGTTTCATCTGAGGATATTTCCTTTTTCACCATAGCCCTCTATGGGCTTCCAAACATCACTTTGCTAATTCCACAAGAACTGTCTTAGCGAAAGGCTTCTTGAGGGGAAAGCTGTAACTCTGTGAGATGATTTCACAGAACACAAAGAAGTTTCTCAAAAAGCTTCTTTCTCTTTGTTATCGGAGGATATTTCCTTTGGCCCTATAGTCTTCAATGGGATCCGAAATATCTGTTCTCAGATTCCACAGAAATAAGGCTAGCAAAGAGATGCACCAAATACACATGTAACTCTGTGAGATGAATTAACAGAACACTAAGCAGTTTCTCAGAAAGCTTCTTTCCAGATTTCATCTGAGGATAATTCCTTTTTCACCGTAGCCCCCTATGGGCTTCCAAATATCACTTTGCCAATTCCACAAGAACTGTCTTAGCGAAAGGCTTCTTGAGGGGAAAGCTGTAACTCTGTGAGATGATTTCACAGAACACAAAGAAGTTTCTCAGAAAGCTTCTTTCTCTTTGTTATCAGAGGATATTTCCTTTGGCCCTATAGTCTTCAAAGGGATCCGAAATATCTGTTCTCAGATTCCACAGAAATAAGGCTAGCAAAGAGATGCACCAAATACACATGTAACTCTGTGAGATGAATTAACAGAACACTAAGCAGTTTCTCAGAAAGCTTCTCTCCAGATTTCATCTGAGGATATTTCCTTTTTCACCTTAGCCCTCTATAGGCTTCCAAATATCACTTTGCCAATTCCACAAGAACTGTCTTAGCGAAAGGCTTCTTTAGGGGAAAGCTGTAACTCTGTGAGATGATTTCACAGAACACAAAGAAGTTTCTCAGAAAGCTTCTTTCTCTTTGTTATCGGAGGATATTTCCTTTGGCCCTATAGTCATCAATGGGATCCGAAATATCTGTTCTCAGATTCCACAGAAATAAGGCTAGCAAAGAGATCCACGATATACAGATGTAACTCTGTGAGATGAATTAACAGAACACTAAGCAGTTTCTCAGAAAGCTTCTTTCCAGGTTTCATCTGAGGATATTTCCTTTTTCACCATAGCCCTCTGTGGGCTTCCAAATATCACTTTGCCAATTCCACAAGAACTGTCTTAGCGAAGGGCTTCTTGAGGGGAAAGCTGTAACTCTGTGAGATGATTTCACAGAACACAAAGAAGTTTCTCAGAAAGCTTCTTTCTCTTTGTTATCGCAGGATATTTCCTTTGGCCCTATAGTCTTCAATGGGATCCGAAATATCTGTTCTCAGATTCCACAGAAATAAGGCTTGCAAAGAGATCCACGAAATACAGATGTAACTCTGTGAGATGAATTAACAGAACACTAAGCAGTTTCTCAGAAAGCTTCTTTCCAGATTTCATCTGAGGATATTTCCTTTTTCACCATAGCCCTCTGTGGGCTTCCAAATATCACTTTGCCAGTTCCACAAGAACTGTCTTAGCGAAAGGCTTCTTGAGGGCAAAGCTGTAACTCTGTGAGATGATTTCACAGAACACAAAGAAGTTTCTCGGAAAGCTTCTTTCTCTTTGTTATCGCAGGATATTTCCTTTGGCCCTATAGTCATCAATGGGATCCGAAATATCTGTTCTCAGATTCCACAGAAATAAGGCTAGCAAAGAGATGCACCAAATACACATGTAACTCTGTGAGATGAATTAACAGAACACTAAGCAGTTTCCCAGAAAGCTTCTTTCCTGATTTCCTGTGAGGATATTTCCTTTTTCACCATAGCCCTCTATGGGCTTCCAAATATCACTTTGCCAATTCCACAAGAACTGTCTTAGCGAAAGGCTTCATGAGGGGAAAGCTGTAACTCTGTGAGATGATATCACAGAACACAAAGAAGTTTCTGAGAAAGCTTCTTTCTCTTTGTTATCGGAGGATATTTCCTTTGGCCCTATAGTCTTCAATGGGATCCGAAATATCTGTTCTCAGATTCCACAGAAATAAGGCTAGCAAAGAGATGCACCAAATACACATGTAACTCTGTGAGATGAATTAACAGAACACTAAGCAGTTTCTCAGAAAGCTTCTTTCCAGATTTCATCTGAGGATATTTCCTTTTTCACCATAGCCCTCTATGGGCTTCCAAATATCACTTTTCCAATTCCACAAGAACTGTGTTAGCGAAAGGCTTCTTTAGGGGAAAGCTGTAACTCTGTGAGATGATTTCAGAGAACACAAAGAAGTTTCTCAGAAAGCTTCTTTCTCTTTGTTATCGGAGGATATTTCCTTTGGCCCTATAGTCATCAATGGGATCCGAAATATCGGTTCTCAGATTCCACAGAAATAAGGCTAGCAAAGAGATTCACGAAATACAGATGTAACTCTGTGAGATGAATTAACAGAACACTAAGCAGTTTCTCAGAAAGCTTCTTTCCAGGTTTCATCTGAGGATATTTCCTTTTTCACCATAGCCCTCTGGGGGCTTCCAAATATCACTTTGCCAATTCCACAAGAACTGTCTTAGCGAAAGGCTTCTTGAGAGGAAAGCTGTAACTCTGTGAGATGATTTCACGGAACACAAAGAAGTTTCTCAAAAAGCTTCTTTCTCTTTGTTATCGGAGGATTTTTCCTTTGGCCCTATAGTCTTCAATGGGATCCGAAATATCTGTTCTCAGATTCCACAGAAATAAGGCTAGCAAAGAGATGCACCAAATACACATGTAACTCTGTGAGATGAATTAACAGAACACTAAGCAGTTTCCCAGAAAGCTTCTTTCCAGATTTCCTGTGAGGATATTTCCTTTTTCACCATAGCCCTCTATGGGCTTCCAAATATCACTTTGCCAATTCCACAAGAACTGTCTTAGCGAAAGGCTTCTTGAGGGGAAAGCTGTAACTCTGTGAGATGATATCACAGAACAC
The DNA here is from genome assembly GCF_043159975.1 of Macaca nemestrina. Classification (NCBI taxonomy): domain Eukaryota; kingdom Metazoa; phylum Chordata; class Mammalia; order Primates; family Cercopithecidae; genus Macaca; species Macaca nemestrina. The sequence continues at coordinate 103,325,799 of NC_092133.1, read as the reverse complement.
AAAGAAGTTTCTCAGAAAGCTTCTTTCTCTTTGTTATCGGAGGATATTTCCTTTGGCCCTATAGTCTTCAATGGGATCCGAAATATCTGTTCTCAGATTCCACAGAAATAAGGCTAGCAAAGAGATGCACCAAATAGACATGTAACTCTGTGAGATGAATTAACAGAACACTAAGCAGTTTCTGAGAAGGCTTCTTTCCAGATTTCATCTGAGGATATTTCCTTTTTCACCATAGCCCTCTATGGGCTTCCAAATATCACATTGCCAATTCCAAAAGAACTGTCTTAGCGAAAGGCTTCTTGACGGGAAAGCTGTAACTCTGTGAGATGATTTCACAGAACCCAAAGTAGTTTCTCAGAAAGCTTCTTTCTCTTTGTTATCGCAGGATATTTCCTTTGGCCCTATAGTCATCAATGGGATCCGAAATATCTGTTCTCAGATTCCACAGAAATAAGGCTAGCAAAGAGAAGCACCAAATACACATGTAACTCTGTGAGATGAATTAACAGAACACTAAGCAGTTTCTCAGAAAGCTTCTTTCCAGATTTCATCTGAGGATATTTCCTTTTTCACCAGAGCCCTCTATGGGCTTCCAAATATCACTTTGCCAATTCCACAAGAACTGTCTTAGCGAAAGGCTTCTTGAGGGGAAAGCTGTAACTCTGTGAGATGATTTCACAGAACACAAAGAAGTTTCTCAGAAAGCTTCTTTCTCTTTGTTATCGGAGGATATTTCCTTTGGCCCTATAGTCTTCAATGGGATCAGGAATATCCGTTCTCAGATTCCACAGAAATAAGGCTAGCAAAGAGATGCACCAAATACACATGTAACTCTGTGAGATGAATTAAAAGAACACTAAGCAGTTTCCCAGAAAGCTTCTTTCCAGATTTCCTGTGAGGATATTTCCTTTTTCAACATAGCCCTCTATGGGCTTCCAAATATCACTTTTCCAATTCCACAAGAACTGTCTTAGCGAAAGGCTTCTTGAGGGGAAAGCTGTAACTCTGTGAGATGATTTCACAGAACACAAAGAAGTTTCTCAGAAAGCTTCTTTCTCTTTGTTATCGGAGGATATTTCCTTTGGCCCTATAGTCATCAAAGGGATCAGAAATATCTGTTCTCAGATTCCACAGAAATAAGGCTAGCAAAGAGATCCACGAAATACACATGTAACTCTGTGAGATGAATTAACAGAACACTAAGCAGTTTCTCAAAAAGCTTCTTTCCAGATTTCATCTGAGGATATTTCCTTTTTCACCATACCCCTCTATGGGCTTCCAAATATCACTTTGCCAATTCCACAAGAACTGTCTTAGGGAAAGGCTTCTTGAGGGGAAAGCTGTAATTCAGTGAGATGATTTCATAGAACACAAAGAAGTTTCTCAGCAAGCTTCTTTCTCTTTGTTATCGGAGGATATTTCCTTTGGCCCTATAGTCTTCAAAGGGATCCGAAATATCTGTTCTCAGATTCCACAGAAATAAGGCTAGCAAAGAGATGCACCAAATAGACATGTAATTCTGTGAGATGAATTAACAGAACACTAAGCAGTTTCTCAGAAAGCTTCTTTCCAGGTTTCATCTGAGGATATTTCCTTTTTCACCATAGCCCTCTGTGGGCTTCCAAATATCACTTTGCCAATTCCACAAGAACTGTCTTAGCGAAAGGCTTCTTGAGGGGAAAGCTGTAACTCTGTGAGATGATTTCACAGAACACAAAGAAGTTTCTCAGAAAGCTTCTTTCTCTTTGTTATCGGAGGATATTTCCTTTGGCCCTATAGTCATCAATGGGATCCGAAATATCTGTTCTCAGATTCCACAGAAATAAGGCTAGCAAAGAGATCCACGAAATACAGATGTAACTCTGTGAGATGAATTAACAGAACACTAAGCAGTTTCTCAGAAAGCTTCTTTCCAGATTTCATCTGAGGATATTTCCTTTTTCACCATAGCCCTCTGTGGGCTTCCAAATATCACTTTGCCAATTCCACAAGAACTGTCTTAGCGAAAGGCTTCTTGAGGGGAATGCTGTAACTCTGTGAGATGATTTCACAGAACACAAAGAAGTTTCTCAGAAACCTTCTTTCTCTTTGTTATCGCAGGATATTTCCTTTGGCCCTATAGTCATCAAAGGGATCCGAAATATCTGTTCTCAGATTCCACAGAAATAAGGCTAGCAAAGAGATGCACCAAATACACATGTAACTCTGTGAAATGAATTAACAGAACACTAAGCAGGTTCCCAGAAAGCTTCTTTCCAGATTTCCTGTGAGGATATTTCCTTTTTCACCATAGCCCTCTAGGGACTTCCAAATATCGCTTTGCCAATTCCACAAGAACTGTCTTAGCGAAAGGCTTCTTGAGGGGAAAGCTGTAACTCTGTGAGATGATATCACAGAACACAAAGAAGTTTCTCAGAAAGCTTCTTTCTCTTTGTTATCGGAGGATATTTCCTTTGGCCCTATAGTCTTCAATGGGATCCGAAATATCTGTTCTCAGATTCCACAGAAATAAGGCTAGCAAAGAGATGCACCAAATACACATGTAACTCTGTGAGATGAATTATCAGAACACTAAGCAGTTTCTCAGAAAGCTTCTTTCCAGATTTCATCTGAGGATATTTCCTTTTTCACCATAGCCCTCTGTGGGCTTCCAAATATCACTTTGCCAATTCCACAAGTAGTGTCTTAGCGAAAGGCTTCTTGAGGGGAAAGCTGTAACTCTGTGAGATGATTTCACGGAACACAAAGAAGTTTCTCAAAAAGCTTCTTTCTCTTTGTTACCGGAGGATTTTTCCTTTGGCCCTATAGTCTTCAATGGGATCCGAAATATCTGTTCTCAGATTCCACAGAAATAAGGCTAGCAAAGAGATGCACCAAATACACATGTAACTCTGTGAGATGAATTAACAGAACACTAAGCAGTTTCCCAGAAAGCTTCTTTCTCTTTGTTATCGAAGGATATTTCCTTTGGCCCTATAGTCTTGAATGGGATGAGGAATATCTGTTCTCAGATTCCACAAAAATAAGGCTAGCAAAGAGATCCACGAAATACAGATGTAACTCTGTGAGATGAATTAACAGAACACTAAGCAGTTTCTCAGAAAGCTTCTTTCCAGATTTCATCTGAGGATATTTCCTTTTTCACCATAGCCGCTGTGGGCTTCCAAATATCACTTTGCCAATTCCACAAGAACTGTCTTAGCGACAGGCTTCTTGAGGAGAAAGCTGTAACTCTGTGAGATGATTTCACAGAACACAAAGAAGTTTCTCAGAAAGCTTCTTTCTCTTTGTTATCGGAGGATATTTCCTTTGGCCCTATAGTCATCAAAAGGATCAGAAATATCTGTTCTCAGATTCCACAGAAATAAGGCTAGCAAAGAGATCCACGAAATACAGATGTAACTCTGTGAGATGAATTAACAGAACACTAAGCAGTTTCTCAAAAAGCTTCTTTCTAGATTTCATCTGAGGATATTTCCTTTTTAACCATACCCCTCTATGGGCTTCCAAATATCACTTTGCCAATTCCACAAGAACTGTCTTAGCGAAAGGCTTCTTGAGGGGAAAGCTGTATCTCAGTGAGATGATTTCACAGAACACAAACAAGTTTCTCAGAAAGCTTCTTTCTCTTTGTTATCGGAGGATATTTCCTTTGGCCCTATAGTCTTCAATGGGATCCGAAATATCTGTTCTCAGATTCCACAGAAATAAGGCTAGCAAAGAGATACACCAAATACACATGTAACTCTGTGAGATGAATTAACAGAACACTAAGCAGTTTCCCAGAAAGCTTCTTTCTCTTTGTTATCGGAGGATATTTCCTTTGGCCCTATAGTCTTGAATGGGATGAGGAATATCTGTTCTCAGATTTCACAGAAATAAGGCTAGCAAAGAGATCCACGAAATACAGATGTAACTCTGTGAGATGAATTAACAGAACACTAAGCAGTTTCTCAGAAAGCTTCTTTCCAGATTTCATCTGAGGATATTTCCTTTTTCACCATAGCCCTCTGTGGGCTTCCAAATATCACTTTGCCAATTCCACAAGAACTGTCTTAGCGAAAGGCTTCTTGAGGGGAAAGCTGTAACTCTGTGAGATGATTTCACAGAACACAAAGAAGTTTCTCAGCAAGCTTCTTTCTCTTTGTTATCGGAGGATATTTCCTTTGGCCCTATAGTCATCAAGGGGATCCGAAATATCTGTTCTCAGATTCCACAGAAATAACGCTAGCAAAGAGATCCACGAAATAGAGATGTAACTCTGTGAGATGAATTAACAGAACACTAAGCAGTTTCTCAGAAAGCTTCTTTCCAGGTTTCATCTGAGGATATTTCCTTTTTCACCATAGCCCTCTGTGGGCTTCCAAATATCACTTTGCCAATTCCACAAGAACTGTCTTAGCGAAAGGCTTCTTGAGGGGAAAGCTTTAACACTGTGAGATGATTTCACAGAACCCAAAGAAGTTTCTCAGAAAGCTTCTTTCTCTTTGTTATCGCAGGATATTTCCTTTGGCCCTATAGTCATCAATGGGATCCGAAATATCTGTTCTCAGATTCCACAGAAATAAGGCTAGCAAAGAGATGCACCAAATACACATGTAACTCTGTGAGATGAATTAACAGAACACTAAGCAGTTTCTCAGAAAGCTTCTTTCCAGATTTCATCTGAGGATATTTCCTTTTTCACCATAGCCCTCTATGGGCTTCCAAATATCACTTTGCCAATTCCACAAGAACTGTCTTAGCGAAAGGCTTCTTGAGGGGAAAGCTGTAACTATGTGAGATGATTTCACAGAACACAAAGAAGTTTCTCAGAAAGCTTCTTTCTCTTTGTTATCGGAGGATATTTCCTTTGGCCCTATAGTCATCAATGGCATCCGAAATATCTGTTCTCAGATTCCACAAAAATAAGGCTAGCAAAGAGATCCACGAAATACAGATGTAACTCTGTGAGATGAATTAACAGAACACTAAGCAGTTTCTCAGAAAGCTTCTTTCCAGGTTTCATCTGAGGATATTTCCTTTTTCACCATAGCCCTCTGTGGGCTTCCAAATATCACTTTGCCAATTCCACAAGAACTGTCTTAGCGAAAGGCTTCTTGAGGGGAAAGCTGTAACTCTGTGAGATGATTTCACAGAACACAAAGAAGTTTCTCAGAAAGCTTCTTTCTCCTTGTTATCGGAGGATATTTCCTTTGGCCCTATAGTCATCAATGGGATCCGAAATATCTGTTCTCAGATTCCACAGAAATAAGGCTAGCAAAGAGATCCACGAAATACAGATGTAACTCTGTGAGATGAATTAACAGAACACTAAGCAGTTTCTCAGAAAGCTTCTTTCCAGATTTCATCTGAGGATATTTCCTTTTTCACCATAGCCCTCTGTGGGCTTCCAAATATCACTTTGCCAATTCCACAAGAACTGTCTTAGCGAAAGGCTTCTTGAGGGGAAAGCTGTAACTCTGTGAGATGATTTCACAGAACACAAAGAAGTTTCTCAAAAAGCTTCTTTCTCTTTGTTATCGCAGGATATTTCCTTTGGCCCTATAGTCATCAAAGGGATCCGAAATATCTGTTCTCAGATTCCACAGAAATAAGGCTAGCAAAGAGATGCACCAAATACACATGTAACTCTGTGAAATGAATTAACAGAACACTAAGCAGTTTCCCAGAAAGCTTCTTTCCAGATTTCCTGTGAGGATATTTCCTTTTTCACCATAGCCCTCTATGGGCTTCCAAATATCACTTTGCCAATTCCACAAGAACTGTCTTAGCGAAAGGCTTCTTGAGGGGAAAGCTGTAACTCTGTGAGATGATATCAGAGAACACAAAGAAGTTTCTCAGAAAGCTTCTTTCTCTTTGTTATCGGAGGATATTTCCTTTGGCCCTATAGTCTTCAATGGGATCCGAAATATCTGTTCTCAGATTCCACAGAAATAAGGCTAGCAAAGAGATGCACCAAATACACATGTAACTCTGTGAGATGAATTAACAGAACACTAAGCAGTTTCTCAGAAAGCTTCTTTCCAGATTTCATCTGAGGATATTTCCTTTTTCACCATAGCCCTCTATGGGCTTCCAAATATCACTTTTCCAATTCCACAAGAACTGTGTTAGCGAAAGGCTTCTTTAGGGGAAAGCTGTAACTCTGTGAGATGATTTCACAGAACACAAAGAAGTTTCTTAGAAAGCTTCTTTCTCTTTGTTATCGGAGGATATTTCCTTTGGCCCTATAGTCATCAATGGGATCCGAAATATCTGTTATCAGATTCCACAGAAATAAGGCTAGCAAAGAGATCCACGAAATACAGATGTAACTCTGTGAGATGAATTAACAGAACACTAAGCAGTTTCTCAGAAAGCTTCTATCCAGGTTTCATCTGAGGATATTTCCTTTTTCACCATAGCCCTCTGTGGGCTTCCAAATATCACTTTGCCAATTCCACAAGAAGTGTCTTAGCGAAAGGCTTCTTGAGGGGAAAGCTGTAACTCTGTGAGATGATTTCACGGAACACAAAGAAGTTTCTCAAAAAGCTTCTTTCTCTTTGTTATCGGAGGATTTTTCCTTTGGCCCTATAGTCTTCAATGGGATCCGAAATATCTGTTCTCAGATTCCACAGAAATAAGGCTAGCAAAGAGATGCACCAAATACACATGTAACTCTGTGAGATGAATTAACAGAACACTAAGCAGTTTCCCAGAAAGCTTCTTTCTCTTTGTTATCCAAGGATATTTCCTTTGGCCCTATAGTCTTGAATGGATGAGGAATATCTGTTCTCAGATTCCACAGAAATAAGGCTAGCAAAGAGATCCACGAAATTCAGATGTAACTCTGTGAGATGAATTAACAGAACACTAAGCAGTTTCTCAGAAATCTTCTTTCCAGATTTCATCTGAGGATATTTCCTTTTTCACCATAGCCCTCTGTGGGCTTCCAAATATCACTTTGCCAATTCCACAAGAACTGTCTTAGCGAAAGGCTTCTTGAGGGGAAAGCTGTAACTCTGTGAGATGATTTCACAGAACACAAAGAAGTTTCTCAAAAAGCTTCTTTCTCTTTGTTATCGGAGGATATTTTCTTTGGCCCTATAGTCTTCAATGGGATCCGAAATATCTGTTCTCAGATTCCACAGAAATAAGGCTAGCAAAGAGATGCACCAAATAGACATGTAACTCTGTGAGATGAATTAACAGAACACTAAGCAGTTTCTCAGAAAGCTTCTTTCCAGATTTCATCTGAGGATATTTCCTTTTTCACCATAGCCCTCTATGGGCTTCCAAATATCACTTTGCCAATTCCACAAGAACTGTCTTAGCGAAAGGCTTCTTGAGGGGAAAGTTGTAACTCTGTGAGATGATTTCACAGAACACAAAGAAGTTTCTCAGAAAGCTTCTTTCTCTTTGTTATCGCAGGATATTTCCTTTGGCCCTATAGTCATCAATGGGATCCGAAATATCTGTTCTCAGATTCCACAGAAATAAGGCTAGCAAAGAGATGCACCAAATACACATGTAACTCTGTGAGATGAATTAACAGAACACTAAGCAGTTTCTCAGAAAGCTTCTTTCCAGATTTCATCTGAGGATATTTCCTTTTTCACCATAGCCCTCTGTGGGCTTCCAAATATCACTTTGCCAATTCCACAAGAACTGTCTTAGCGAAAGGCTTCTTGAGGGGAAAGCTGTAACTCTGTGAGATGATTTCACAGAACACAGAGAAGTTTCTCAAAAAGCTTCTTTCTCTTTGTTATCGGAGGATATTTCCTTTGGCCCTATAGTCTTCAATGGGATCCGAAATATCTGTTCTCAGATTCCACAGAAATAAGGCTAGCAAAGAGATGCACCAAATAGACATGTAACTCTGTGAGATGAATTAACAGAACACTAAGCAGTTTCTCAGAAAGCTTCTTTCCAGATTTCATCTGAGGATATTTCCTTTTTCACCATAGCCCTCTAGGGGTTTCCAAATATCACTTTGCCAATTCCACAAGAACTGTCTTAGCGAAAGGCTTCTTGAGGGGAAAGCTGTAACTTTGTGAGATGATTTCACAGAACACAAAGAAGTTTCTCAGAAAGCTTCTTTCTCTTTGTTATCGGAGGATATTTCCTTTGGCCCTATAGTCATCAATGGCATCCGAAATATCTGTTCTCAGATTCCACAGAAATAAGGCTAGCAAAGAGATCCACGAAATACAGATGTAACTCTGTGAGATGAATTAACAGAACACTAAGCAGTTTCTCAGAAAGCTTCTTTCCAGGTTTCATCTGAGGATATTTCCTTTTTCACCATAGCCCTCTGTGGGCTTCCAAATATCACTTTGCCAATTCCACAAGAACTGTCTTAGCGAAAGGCTTCTTGAGGGGAAAGCTGTAACTCTGTGAGATGATTTCACAGAACACAAAGAAGTTTCTCAGAAAGCTTCTTTCTCTTTGTTATCGGAGGATATTTCCTTTGGCCCTATAGTCATCAATGGGATCCGAAATATCTGTTCTCAGATTCCACAGAAATAAGGCTAGCAAAGAGATCCACGAAATACAGATGTAACTCTGTGAGATGAATTAACAGAACACTAAGCAGTTTCTCAGAAAGCTTCTTTCCAGATTTCATCTGAGGATATTTCCTTTTTCACCATAGCCCTCTGTGGGCTTCCAAATATCACTTTGCCAATTCCACAAGAACTGTCTTAGCGAAAGGCTTCTTGAGGGGAAAGCTGTAACTCTGTGAGATGATTTCACAGAACACAAAGAAGTTTCTCAGAAAGCTTCTTTCTCTTTGTTATCGGAGGATATTTCCTTTGGCCCTATAGTCATCAATGGGATCCGAAATATCTGTTCTCAGATTCCACAGAAATAAGGCTAGCAAAGAGATCCACGAAATACAGATGTAACTCTGTGAGATGAATTAACAGAACACTAAGCAGTTTCTCAGAAAGCTTCTTTCCAGATTTCATCTGAGGATATTTCCTTTTTCACCATAGCCCTCTGTGGGCTTCCAAATATCACTTTGCCAATTCCACAAGAACTGTCTTAGCGAAAGGCTTCTTGAGGGGAATGCTGTAACTCTGTGAGATGATTTCACAGAACACAAAGAAGTTTCTCAGAAACCTTCTTTCTCTTTGTTATCGCAGGATATTTCCTTTGGCCCTATAGTCATCAAAGGGATCCGAAATATCTGTTCTCAGATTCCACAGAAATAAGGCTAGCAAAGAGATGCACCAAATACACATGTAACTCTGTGAAATGAATTAACAGAACACTAAGCAGGTTCCCAGAAAGCTTCTTTCCAGATTTCCTGTGAGGATATTTCCTTTTTCACCATAGCCCTCTAGGGACTTCCAAATATCGCTTTGCCAATTCCACAAGAACTGTCTTAGCGAAAGGCTTCTTGAGGGGAAAGCTGTAACTCTGTGAGATGATATCACAGAACACAAAGAAGTTTCTCAGAAAGCTTCTTTCTCTTTGTTATCGGAGGATATTTCCTTTGGCCCTATAGTCTTCAATGGGATCCGAAATATCTGTTCTCAGATTCCACAGAAATAAGGCTAGCAAAGAGATGCACCAAATACACATGTAACTCTGTGAGATGAATTATCAGAACACTAAGCAGTTTCTCAGAAAGCTTCTTTCCAGATTTCATCTGAGGATATTTCCTTTTTCACCATAGCCCTCTGTGGGCTTCCAAATATCACTTTGCCAATTCCACAAGTAGTGTCTTAGCGAAAGGCTTCTTGAGGGGAAAGCTGTAACTCTGTGAGATGATTTCACGGAACACAAAGAAGTTTCTCAAAAAGCTTCTTTCTCTTTGTTACCGGAGGATTTTTCCTTTGGCCCTATAGTCTTCAATGGGATCCGAAATATCTGTTCTCAGATTCCACAGAAATAAGGCTAGCAAAGAGATGCACCAAATACACATGTAACTCTGTGAGATGAATTAACAGAACACTAAGCAGTTTCCCAGAAAGCTTCTTTCTCTTTGTTATCGAAGGATATTTCCTTTGGCCCTATAGTCTTGAATGGGATGAGGAATATCTGTTCTCAGATTCCACAAAAATAAGGCTAGCAAAGAGATCCACGAAATACAGATGTAACTCTGTGAGATGAATTAACAGAACACTAAGCAGTTTCTCAGAAAGCTTCTTTCCAGATTTCATCTGAGGATATTTCCTTTTTCACCATAGCCGCTGTGGGCTTCCAAATATCACTTTGCCAATTCCACAAGAACTGTCTTAGCGACAGGCTTCTTGAGGAGAAAGCTGTAACTCTGTGAGATGATTTCACAGAACACAAAGAAGTTTCTCAGAAAGCTTCTTTCTCTTTGTTATCGGAGGATATTTCCTTTGGCCCTATAGTCATCAAAAGGATCAGAAATATCTGTTCTCAGATTCCACAGAAATAAGGCTAGCAAAGAGATCCACGAAATACAGATGTAACTCTGTGAGATGAATTAACAGAACACTAAGCAGTTTCTCAAAAAGCTTCTTTCTAGATTTCATCTGAGGATATTTCCTTTTTAACCATACCCCTCTATGGGCTTCCAAATATCACTTTGCCAATTCCACAAGAACTGTCTTAGCGAAAGGCTTCTTGAGGGGAAAGCTGTATCTCAGTGAGATGATTTCACAGAACACAAACAAGTTTCTCAGAAAGCTTCTTTCTCTTTGTTATCGGAGGATATTTCCTTTGGCCCTATAGTCTTCAATGGGATCCGAAATATCTGTTCTCAGATTCCACAGAAATAAGGCTAGCAAAGAGATACACCAAATACACATGTAACTCTGTGAGATGAATTAACAGAACACTAAGCAGTTTCCCAGAAAGCTTCTTTCTCTTTGTTATCGGAGGATATTTCCTTTGGCCCTATAGTCTTGAATGGGATGAGGAATATCTGTTCTCAGATTTCACAGAAATAAGGCTAGCAAAGAGATCCACGAAATACAGATGTAACTCTGTGAGATGAATTAACAGAACACTAAGCAGTTTCTCAGAAAGCTTCTTTCCAGATTTCATCTGAGGATATTTCCTTTTTCACCATAGCCCTCTGTGGGCTTCCAAATATCACTTTGCCAATTCCACAAGAACTGTCTTAGCGAAAGGCTTCTTGAGGGGAAAGCTGTAACTCTGTGAGATGATTTCACAGAACACAAAGAAGTTTCTCAGCAAGCTTCTTTCTCTTTGTTATCGGAGGATATTTCCTTTGGCCCTATAGTCATCAAGGGGATCCGAAATATCTGTTCTCAGATTCCACAGAAATAACGCTAGCAAAGAGATCCACGAAATAGAGATGTAACTCTGTGAGATGAATTAACAGAACACTAAGCAGTTTCTCAGAAAGCTTCTTTCCAGGTTTCATCTGAGGATATTTCCTTTTTCACCATAGCCCTCTGTGGGCTTCCAAATATCACTTTGCCAATTCCACAAGAACTGTCTTAGCGAAAGGCTTCTTGAGGGGAAAGCTTTAACACTGTGAGATGATTTCACAGAACCCAAAGAAGTTTCTCAGAAAGCTTCTTTCTCTTTGTTATCGCAGGATATTTCCTTTGGCCCTATAGTCATCAATGGGATCCGAAATATCTGTTCTCAGATTCCACAGAAATAAGGCTAGCAAAGAGATGCACCAAATACACATGTAACTCTGTGAGATGAATTAACAGAACACTAAGCAGTTTCTCAGAAAGCTTCTTTCCAGATTTCATCTGAGGATATTTCCTTTTTCACCATAGCCCTCTATGGGCTTCCAAATATCACTTTGCCAATTCCACAAGAACTGTCTTAGCGAAAGGCTTCTTGAGGGGAAAGCTGTAACTATGTGAGATGATTTCACAGAACACAAAGAAGTTTCTCAGAAAGCTTCTTTCTCTTTGTTATCGGAGGATATTTCCTTTGGCCCTATAGTCATCAATGGCATCCGAAATATCTGTTCTCAGATTCCACAAAAATAAGGCTAGCAAAGAGATCCACGAAATACAGATGTAACTCTGTGAGATGAATTAACAGAACACTAAGCAGTTTCTCAGAAAGCTTCTTTCCAGGTTTCATCTGAGGATATTTCCTTTTTCACCATAGCCCTCTGTGGGCTTCCAAATATCACTTTGCCAATTCCACAAGAACTGTCTTAGCGAAAGGCTTCTTGAGGGGAAAGCTGTAACTCTGTGAGATGATTTCACAGAACACAAAGAAGTTTCTCAGAAAGCTTCTTTCTCCTTGTTATCGGAGGATATTTCCTTTGGCCCTATAGTCATCAATGGGATCCGAAATATCTGTTCTCAGATTCCACAGAAATAAGGCTAGCAAAGAGATCCACGAAATACAGATGTAACTCTGTGAGATGAATTAACAGAACACTAAGCAGTTTCTCAGAAAGCTTCTTTCCAGATTTCATCTGAGGATATTTCCTTTTTCACCATAGCCCTCTGTGGGCTTCCAAATATCACTTTGCCAATTCCACAAGAACTGTCTTAGCGAAAGGCTTCTTGAGGGGAAAGCTGTAACTCTGTGAGATGATTTCACAGAACACAAAGAAGTTTCTCAAAAAGCTTCTTTCTCTTTGTTATCGCAGGATATTTCCTTTGGCCCTATAGTCATCAAAGGGATCCGAAATATCTGTTCTCAGATTCCACAGAAATAAGGCTAGCAAAGAGATGCACCAAATACACATGTAACTCTGTGAAATGAATTAACAGAACACTAAGCAGTTTCCCAGAAAGCTTCTTTCCAGATTTCCTGTGAGGATATTTCCTTTTTCACCATAGCCCTCTATGGGCTTCCAAATATCACTTTGCCAATTCCACAAGAACTGTCTTAGCGAAAGGCTTCTTGAGGGGAAAGCTGTAACTCTGTGAGATGATATCAGAGAACACAAAGAAGTTTCTCAGAAAGCTTCTTTCTCTTTGTTATCGGAGGATATTTCCTTTGGCCCTATAGTCTTCAATGGGATCCGAAATATCTGTTCTCAGATTCCACAGAAATAAGGCTAGCAAAGAGATGCACCAAATACACATGTAACTCTGTGAGATGAATTAACAGAACACTAAGCAGTTTCTCAGAAAGCTTCTTTCCAGATTTCATCTGAGGATATTTCCTTTTTCACCATAGCCCTCTATGGGCTTCCAAATATCACTTTTCCAATTCCACAAGAACTGTGTTAGCGAAAGGCTTCTTTAGGGGAAAGCTGTAACTCTGTGAGATGATTTCACAGAACACAAAGAAGTTTCTTAGAAAGCTTCTTTCTCTTTGTTATCGGAGGATATTTCCTTTGGCCCTATAGTCATCAATGGGATCCGAAATATCTGTTATCAGATTCCACAGAAATAAGGCTAGCAAAGAGATCCACGAAATACAGATGTAACTCTGTGAGATGAATTAACAGAACACTAAGCAGTTTCTCAGAAAGCTTCTATCCAGGTTTCATCTGAGGATATTTCCTTTTTCACCATAGCCCTCTGTGGGCTTCCAAATATCACTTTGCCAATTCCACAAGAAGTGTCTTAGCGAAAGGCTTCTTGAGGGGAAAGCTGTAACTCTGTGAGATGATTTCACGGAACACAAAGAAGTTTCTCAAAAAGCTTCTTTCTCTTTGTTATCGGAGGATTTTTCCTTTGGCCCTATAGTCTTCAATGGGATCCGAAATATCTGTTCTCAGATTCCACAGAAATAAGGCTAGCAAAGAGATGCACCAAATACACATGTAACTCTGTGAGATGAATTAACAGAACACTAAGCAGTTTCCCAGAAAGCTTCTTTCTCTTTGTTATCCAAGGATATTTCCTTTGGCCCTATAGTCTTGAATGGATGAGGAATATCTGTTCTCAGATTCCACAGAAATAAGGCTAGCAAAGAGATCCACGAAATTCAGATGTAACTCTGTGAGATGAATTAACAGAACACTAAGCAGTTTCTCAGAAATCTTCTTTCCAGATTTCATCTGAGGATATTTCCTTTTTCACCATAGCCCTCTGTGGGCTTCCAAATATCACTTTGCCAATTCCACAAGAACTGTCTTAGCGAAAGGCTTCTTGAGGGGAAAGCTGTAACTCTGTGAGATGATTTCACAGAACACAAAGAAGTTTCTCAAAAAGCTTCTTTCTCTTTGTTATCGGAGGATATTTTCTTTGGCCCTATAGTCTTCAATGGGATCCGAAATATCTGTTCTCAGATTCCACAGAAATAAGGCTAGCAAAGAGATGCACCAAATAGACATGTAACTCTGTGAGATGAATTAACAGAACACTAAGCAGTTTCTCAGAAAGCTTCTTTCCAGATTTCATCTGAGGATATTTCCTTTTTCACCATAGCCCTCTATGGGCTTCCAAATATCACTTTGCCAATTCCACAAGAACTGTCTTAGCGAAAGGCTTCTTGAGGGGAAAGTTGTAACTCTGTGAGATGATTTCACAGAACACAAAGAAGTTTCTCAGAAAGCTTCTTTCTCTTTGTTATCGCAGGATATTTCCTTTGGCCCTATAGTCATCAATGGGATCCGAAATATCTGTTCTCAGATTCCACAGAAATAAGGCTAGCAAAGAGATGCACCAAATACACATGTAACTCTGTGAGATGAATTAACAGAACACTAAGCAGTTTCTCAGAAAGCTTCTTTCCAGATTTCATCTGAGGATATTTCCTTTTTCACCATAGCCCTCTGTGGGCTTCCAAATATCACTTTGCCAATTCCACAAGAACTGCCTTAGCGAAAGGCTTCTTGAGGGGAAAGCTGTAACTCTGTGAGATGATTTCACAGAACACAGAGAAGTTTCTCAAAAAGCTTCTTTCTCTTTGTTATCGGAGGATATTTCCTTTGGCCCTATAGTCTTCAATGGGATCCGAAATATCTGTTCTCAGATTCCACAGAAATAAGGCTAGCAAAGAGATGCACCAAATAGACATGTAACTCTGTGAGATGAATTAACAGAACACTAAGCAGTTTCTCAGAAAGCTTCTTTCCAGATTTCATCTGAGGATATTTCCTTTTTCACCATAGCCCTCTAGGGGTTTCCAAATATCACTTTGCCAATTCCACAAGAACTGTCTTAGCGAAAGGCTTCTTGAGGGGAAAGCTGTAACTCTGTGAGATGATTTCACAGAACACAAAGAAGTTTCTCAGAAAGCTTCTTTCTCTTTGTTATCGGAGGATATTTCCTTTGGCCCTATAGTCATCAATGGCATCCGAAATATCTGTTCTCAGATTCCACAGAAATAAGGCTAGCAAAGAGATCCACGAAATACAGATGTAACTCTGTGAGATGAATTAACAGAACACTAAGCAGTTTCTCAGAAAGCTTCTTTCCAGGATTCATCTGAGGATATTTCCTTTTTCACCATAGCCCTCTGTGGGCTTCCAAATATCACTTTGCCAATTCCACAAGAACTGTCTTAGCGAAAGGCTTCTTGAGGGGAAAGCTGTAACTCTGTGAGATGATTTCACAGAACACAAAGAAGTTTCTCAGAAAGCTTCTTTCTCTTTGTTATCGGAGGATATTTCCTTTGGCCCTATAGTCATCAATGGGATCCGAAATATCTGTTCTCAGATTCCACAGAAATAAGGCTAGCAAAGAGATCCACGAAATACAGATGTAACTCTGTGAGATGAATTAACAGAACACTAAGCAGTTTCTCAGAAAGCTTCTTTCCAGATTTCATCTGAGGATATTTCCTTTTTCACCATAGCCCTCTGTGGGCTTCCAAATATCACTTTGCCAATTCCACAAGAACTGTCTTAGCGAAAGGCTTCTTGAGGGGAAAGCTGTAACTCTGTGAGATGATTTCACAGAACACAAAGAAGTTTCTCAGAAAGCTTCTTTCTCTTTGTTATCGCAGGATATTTCCTTTGGTCCTATAGTCATCAATGGGATCCGAAATATCTGTTCTCAGATTCCACAGAAATAAGGCTAGCAAAGAGATGCACAAAATACACATGTAACTCTGTGAGATGAATTAACAGAACACTAAGCAGTTTCTCAGAAAGCTTCTTTCCAGATTTCATCTGAGGATATTTCCTTTTTCACCATAGCCCTCTATGGGCTTCCAAATATCACTTTGCCAATTCCACAAGAACTGTCTTAGCGAAAGGCTTCTTGAGGGGAAAGCTGTAACTCTGTGAGATGATTTCACAGAACACAAAGAAGTTTCTCAGAAAGCTTCTTTCTCTTTGTTATCGGAGGATATTTCCTTTGGCCCTATAGTCATCAATGGGATCCGAAATATCTGTTCTCAGATTCCACAGAAATAAGGCTAGCAAAGAGATCCACGAAATACAGATGTAACTCTGTGAGATGAATTAACAGAACACTAAGCAGTTTCTCAGAAAGCTTCTTTCCAGGTTTCATCTGAGGATATTTCCTTTTTCACCATAGCCCTCTTTGGGCTTCCAAATATCACTTTGCCAATTCCACAAGAACTGTCTTAGCGAAAGGCTTCTTGAGGGGAAAGCTGTAACTCTGTGAGATGATTTCACAGAACACAAAGAAGTTTCTCAAAAAGCCTCTTTCTCCTTGTTATCGGAGGATATTTCCTTTGGCCCTATAGTCTTCAATGGGATCCGAAATATCTGTTCTCAGATTCCACAGAAATAAGGCTAGCAAAGAGATGCACCAAATACACATGTAACTCTGTGAGATGAATTAACAGAACACTAAGCAGTTTCTCAGAAAGCTTCTTTCCAGATTTCATCTGAGGATATTTCCTTTTTCACCATAGCCCTCTATGGGGTTCCAAATATCACTTTGCCAATTCCACAAGAACTGTGTTAGCGAAAGGCTTCTTGAGGGGAAAGCTGTAACTCTGTGAGATGATTTCACAGAACACAAAGAAGTTTCTCAGAAAGCTTCTTTCTCTTTGTTATCGGAGGATATTTCCTTTGACCCTATAGTCGTCAAAGGGATCAGAAATATCTGTTCTCAGATTCCACAGAAATAAGGCTAGCAAAGAGATCCAGGAAATACACATGTAACTCTGTGAGATGAATTAACAGAACACTAAGCAGTTTCTCAGAAAGCTTCTTTCCAGATTTCATCTGAGGATATTTCCTTTTTCACCATAGCCCTCTATGGGCTTCCAAATATCACTTTGCCAATTCCACAAGAACTGTCTTAGCGAAAGGCTTCTTGAGGGGAAATCTGTAACTCTGTGAGATGATTTCACAGAACACAAAGAAGTTTCTCAGAAAGCTTCTTTCTCTTTGTTATCGGAGGATATTTCCTTTGGCCCTATAGTCATCAAAGGGATCCGAAATATCTGTTCTCAGATTCCACAGAAATAAGGCTAGCAAAGAGATCCACGAAATACAGATGTAACTCTGTGAGATGAATTAACAGAACACTAGGCAGTTTCTCAGAAAGCTTCTTTCCAGATTTCATCTGAGGATATTTCCTTTTTCACCATAGCCCTCTGTGGTGTTCCAAATATCACTTTTCCAATTCCACAAGAACTGTCTTAGCGAAAGGCTTCTTGAGGGGAAAGCTGTAACTCTGTGAGATGATTTCACAGAACACAAAGAAGTTTCTCAGAAAGCTTCTTTCTCTTTGTTATCGCAGGATATTTCCTTTGGCCCTATAGTCATCAATGGGATCCGAAATATCTGTTCTCAGATTCCACAGAAATAAGGCTAGCAAAGAGATGCACCAAATACACATGTAACTCTGTGAGATGAATTAACAGAACACTAAGCAGTTTCTCAGAAAGCTTCTTTCCAGATTTCATCTGAGGATATTTCCTTTTTCACCATAGCCCTCTGTGGGCTTCCAAATATCACTTTGCCAATTCCACAAGAACTGTCTTAGCGAAAGGCTTCTTGAGGGGAAAGCTGTAACTCTGTGAGATGATTTCACAGAACACAAAGAAGTTTCTCAAAAAGCTTCTTTCTCTTTGTTATCGGAGGATATTTCCTTTGGCCCTATAGTCTTCAATGGGATCCGAAATATCTGTTCTCAGATTCCACAGAAATAAGGCTAGCAAAGAGATGCACCAAATAGACATGTAACTCTGTGAGATGAATTAACAGAACACTAAGCAGTTTCTCAGAAAGCTTCTTTCCAGATTTCATCTGAGGATATTTCCTTTTTCACCATAGCCCTCTAGGGGCTTCCAAATATCACATTGCCAATTCCACAAGAACTGTCTTAGCGAAAGGCTTCTTGACGGGAAAGCTGTAACTCTGTGAGATGATTTCACAGAACCCAAAGAAGTTTCTGAGAAAGCTTCTTTCTCTTTGTTATCGCAGGATATTTCCTTTGGCCCTATAGTCCTCAATGGGATCCGAAATATCTGTTCTCAGATTCCACAGAAATAAAGCTAGCAAAGAGATGCACCAAATACACATGTAACTCTTTGAGATGAATTAACAGAACACTAAGCAGTTTCTCAGAAAGCTTCTTTCCAGATTTCATCTGAGGATATTTCCTTTTTCACCATAGCCCTCTATGGGCTTCCAAATATCACTTTGCCAATTCCACAAGAACTGTCTTAGCGAAAGGCTTCTTGAGGGGAAAGCTGTAACTCTGTGAGATGATTTCACAGAACACAAAGAAGTTTCTCAGAAAGCTTCTTTCTCTTTGTTATCGGAGGATATTTCCTTGGCCCTATAGTCATCAATGGCATCCGAAATATCTGTTCTCAGATTCCACAGAAATAAGGCTAGCAAAGAGATCCACGAAATACAGATGTAACTCTGTGAGATGAATTAACAGAACACTAAGCAGTTTCTCAGAAAGCTTCTTTCCAGGTTTCATCTGAGGATATTTCCTTTTTCAGCATAGCCCTCTGTGGGCTTCCAAATATCACTTTGCCAATTCCACAAGAACTGTCTTAGCGAAAGGCTTCTTGAGGGGAAAGCTGTAACTCTGTGAGATGATTTCACAGAACACAAAGAAGTTTCTCAGAAAGCTTCTTTCTCTTTGTTATCGGAGGATATTTCCTTTGGCCCTATAGTCATCAATGGGATCCGAAATATCTGTTCTCAGATTCCACAGAAATAAGGCTAGCAAAGAGATCCACGAAATACAGATGTAACTCTGTGAGATGAATTAACAGAACACTAAGCAGTTTCTCAGAAAGCTTCTTTCCAGATTTCATCTGAGGATATTTCCTTTTTCACCATAGCCCTCTGTGGGCGTCCACATATCACTTTGCCAATTCCACAAGAACTGTCTTAGCGAAAGGCTTCTTGAGGGGAAAGCTGTAACTCTGTGAGATGATTTCACAGAACACAAAGAAGTTTCTCAGAAAGCTTCTTTCTCTTTGTTATCGCAGGATATTTCCTTTGGTCCTATAGTCATCAATGGGATCCGAAATATCTGTTCTCAGATTCCACAGAAATAAGGCTAGCAAAGAGATGCACCAAATACACATGTAACTCTGTGAGATGAATTAACAGAACACTAAGCAGTTTCCCAGAAAGCTTCTTTCCAGATTTCCTGTGAGGATATTTCCTTTTTCACCATAGCCCTCTATGGGCTTCCAAATATCACTTTGCCAATTCCACAAGAACTGTCTTAGCGAAAGGCTTCTTGAGGGGAAAGCTGTAACTCTGTGAGATGATATCACAGAACACAAAGAAGTTTCTCAGAAAGCTTCTTTCTCTTTGTTATCGGAGGATATTTCCTTTGGCCTATAGTCTTCAATGGGATCCGAAATATCTGTTCTCAGATTCCACAGAAATAAGGCTAGCAAAGAGATGCACCAAATACACATGTAACTCTGTGAGATGAATTAACAGAACACTAAGCAGTTTCTCAGAAAGCTTCTTTCCAGATTTCATCTGAGGATATTTCCTTTTTCACCATAGCCCTCTATGGGCTTCCAAATATCACTTTGCCAATTCCACAAAAACTGTCTTAGCGAAAGGCTTCTTGAGGGGAAAGCTGTAACTCTGTGAGATGATTTCACAGAACACAAAGAAGTTTCTCAGAAAGCTTCTTTCTCTTTGTTATCGGAGGATATTTCCTTTGGCCCTATAGTCATCAATGGCATCCGAAATATCTGTTCTCAGATTCCACAGAAATAAGGCTAGCAAAGAGATCAACGAAATACAGATGTAACTCTGTGAGATGAATTAACAGAACACTAAGCAGTTTCTCAGAAAGCTTCTTTCCAGGTTTCATCTGAGGATATTTCCTTTTTCACCATAGCCCTCTGTGGGCTTCCAAATATCACTTTGCCAATTCCACAAGAACTGTCTTAGCGAAAGGCTTCTTGAGGGGAAAGCTGTAACTCTGTGAGATGATTTCACAGAACACAAAGAAGTTTCTCAGAAAGCTTCTTTCTCTTTGTTATCGGAGGATATTTCCTTTGGCCCTATAGTCATCAATGGGATCCGAAATATCTGTTCTCAGATTCCACAGAAATAAGGCTAGCAAAGAGATCCACGAAATACAGATGTAACTCTGTGAGATGAATTAACAGAACACTAAGCAGTTTCTCAGAAAGCTTCTTTCCAGATTTCATCTGAGGATATTTCCTTTTTCACCATAGCCCTCTGTGGGCTTCCAAATATCACTTTGCCAATTCCACAAGAACTGTCTTAGCGAAAGGCTTCTTGAGGGGAAAGCTGTAACTCTGTGAGATGATTTCACAGAACACAAAGAAGTTTCTCAGAAAGCTTCTTTCTCCTTGTTATCGCAGGATATTTCCTTTGGCCCTATAGTCATCAATGGGATCCGAAATATCTGTTCTCAGATTCCACAGAAATAAGGCTAGCAAAGAGATGCACCAAATACACATGTAACTCTGTGAGATGAATTAACAGAACACTAAGCAGTTTCCCAGAAAGCTTCTTTCCAGATTTCCTGTGAGGATATTTCCTTTTTCACCATAGCCCTCTATGGGCTTCCAAATATCACTTTGCCAATTCCACAAGAACTGTCTTAGCGAAAGGCTTCTTGAGGGGAAAGCTGTAACTCTGTGAGATGATTTCACAGAACACAAAGAAGTTTCTCAGAAAGCTTCTTTCTCTTTGTTATCGGAGGATATTTCCTTTGACCCTATAGTCGTCAAAGGGATCAGAAATATCTGTTCTCAGATTCCACAGAAATAAGGCTAGCAAAGAGATCCAGGAAATACACATGTAACTCTGTGAGATGAATTAACAGAACACTAAGCCGTTTCTCAGAAAGCTTCTTTCCAGATTTCATCTGAGGATATTTCCTTTTTCACCATAGCCCTCTATGGGCTTCCAAATATCACATTGCCAATTCCACAAGAACTGTCTTAGCGAAAGGCTTCTTGACGGGAAAGCTGTAACTCTGTGAGATGATTTCACAGAACCCAAAGAAGTTTCTCAGAAAGCTTCTTTCTCTTTGTTATCGCAGGATATTTCCTTTGGCCCTATAGTCATCAATGGGATCCGAAACATCTGTTCTCAGATTCCACAGAAATAAGGCTAGCAAAGAGATGCACCAAATACACATGTAACTCTGTGAGATGAATTAACAGAACACTAAGCAGTTTCTCAGAAAGCTTCTTTCCAGATTTCATCTGTGGATATTTCCTTTTTCACCATAGCCCTCTATGGGCTTCCAAATATCACTTTGCCAATTCCACAAGAACTGTCTTAGCGAAAGGCTTCTTGACGGGAAAGCTGTAACTCTGTGAGATGATTTCACAGAACACAAAGAAGTTTCTCAGAAAGCTTCTTTCTCTTTGTTATCGGAGGATATTTCCTTTGGCCCTATAGTCATCAATGGCATCCGAAATATCTGTTCTCAGATTCCACAGAAATAAGGCTAGCAAAGAGATCCACGAAATACAGATGTAACTCTGTGAGATGAATTAACAGAACACTAAGCAGTTTCTCAGAAAGCTTCTTTCCAGGTTTCATCTGAGGATATTTCCTTTTTCACCATAGCCCTCTGTGGGCTTCCAAATATCACTTTGCCAATTCCACAAGAACTGTCTTAGCGAAAGGCTTCTTGAGGGGAAAGCTGTAACTCTGTGAGATGATTTCACAGAACACAAAGAAGTTTCTCAGAAAGCTTCTTTCTCTTTGTTATCGGAGGATATTTCCTTTGGCCCTATAGTCATCAATGGGATCCGAAATATCTGTTCTCAGATTCCACAGAAATAAGGCTAGCAAAGAGATCCACGAAATACACATGTAACTCTGTGAGATGAATTAACAGAACACTAAGCAGTTTCTCAGAAAGCTTCTTTCCAGATTTCATCTGAGGATATTTCCTTTTTCACCATAGCCCTCTATGGGCTTCCAAATATCACATTGCCAATTCCACAAGAACTGTCTTAGCGAAAGGCTTCTTGACGGGAAAGCTGTAACTCTGTGAGATGATTTCACAGAACCCAAAGAAGTTTCTCAGAAAGCTTCTTTCTCTTTGTTATCGCAGGATATTTCCTTTGGCCCTATAGTCATCAAAGGGATCCGAAACATCTGTTCTCAGATTCCACAGAAATAAGGCTAGCAAAGAGATGCACCAAATACACATGTAACTCTGTGAGATGAATTAACAGAACACTAAGCAGTTTCTCAGAAAGCTTCTTTCCAGATTTCATCTGTGGATATTTCCTTTTTCACCATAGCCCTCTATGGGCTTCCAAATATCACTTTGCCAATTCCACAAGAACTGTCTTAGCGAAAGTCTTCTTGAGGGGAAAGCTGTAACTCTGTGAGATGATTTCACAGAACACAAAGAAGATTCTCAGAAAGCTTCTTTCTCTTTGTTATTCGAGGATATTTCCTTTGGCCCTATAGTCATCAATGGCATCCGAAATATCTGTTCTCAGATTCCACAGAAATAAGGCTAGCAAAGAGATCCACGAAATACAGATGTAACTCTGTGAGATGAATTAACAGAACACTAAGCAGTTTCTCAGAAAGCTTCTTTCCAGATTTCATCTGAGGATATTTCCTTTTTCACCATAGCCCTCTGTGGGCTTCCAAATATCACTTTGCCAATTCCACAAGAACTGTCTTAGCGAAAGGCTTCTTGAGGGGAAAGCTGTAACTCTGTGAGATGATTTCAGAGAACACAAAGAAGTTTCTCAGAAAGCTTCTTTCTCTTTGTTATCGCAGGATATTTCCTTTGGCCCTATAGTCATCAATGGGATCCGAAATATCTGTTCTCAGATTCCACAGAAATAAGGCGAGCAAAGAGATGCACCAAATACACATGTAACTCTCTGAGATGAATTAACAGAACACTAAGCAGTTTCTCAGAAAGCTTCTTTCCAGATTTCATCTGAGGATATTTCCTTTTTCACCATAGCCCTCTATGGGCTTCCAAATATCACTTTGCCAATTCCACAAGAACTGTCTTAGCGAAAGGCTTCTTGAGGGGAAAGCTGTAACTCTGTGAGATGATTTCACAGAACACAAAGAAGTTTCTCAGAAAGCTTCTTTCTCTTTGTTATCGCAGGATATTTCTTTTGGCCCTATAGTCATCAATGGGATCCGAAATATCTGTTCTCAGATTCCACAGAAATAAGGCTAGCAAAGAGATCCACGAAATACAGATGTAACTCTGTGAGATGAATTAACAGAACACTAAGCAGTTTCTCAGAAAGCTTCTTTCCAGATTTCATCTGAGGATATTTCCTTTTTCACCATAGCCCTCTGTGGGCTTCCAAATATCACTTTGCCAATTCCACAAGAACTGTCTTAGCGAAAGGCTTCTTGAGGGGAAAGCTGTAACTCTGTGAGATGATTTCACAGAACACAAAGAAGTTTCTCAGAAAGCTTCTTTCTCTTTGTTATCGGAGGATATTTCCTTTGGCCCTATAGTCATCAATGGGATCCGAAATATCTGTTCTCAGATTCCACAGAAATAAGGCTAGCAAAGAGATCCACGAAATACAGATGTAACTCTGTGAGATGAATTAACAGAACACTAAGCAGTTTCTCAGAAATCTTCTTTCCAGATTTCATCTGAGGATATTTCCTTTTTCACCATAGCCCTCTATGGGCCTCCAAATATCACTTTGCCAATTCCACAAGAACTGTCTTAGCGAAAGGCTTCTTGAGGGGAAAGCTGTAACTCTGTGAGATGATTTCACAGAACACAAAGAAGTTTCTCAGAAAGCTTCTTTCTCTTTGTTATCGGAGGATATTTCCTTTGGCCCTATAGTCATCAATGGGATCCGAAATATCTGTTCTCAGATTCCACAGAAATAAGGCTAGCAAAGAGGTCCACGAAATACAGATGTAACTCTGTGAGATGAATTAACAGAACACTAAGCAGTTTCTCAGAAAGCTTCTTTCCAGGTTTCATCTGAGGATATTTCCTTTTTCACCATAGCCCTCTGTGGGCTTCCAAATATCACTTTGCCAATTCCACAAGAACTGTCTTAGCGAAAGGCTTCTTGAGGGGAAAGCTGTAACTCTGTGAGATGATTTCACAGAACACAAAGAAGTTTGTCAAAAAGCCTCTTTCTCTTTGTTATCGGAGGATATTTCCTTTGGCCCTATAGTCTTCAATGGGATCCGAAATATCTGTTCTCAGATTCCACAGAAATAAGGCTAGCAAAGAGATGCACCAAATACACATGTAACTCTGTGAGATGAATTAACAGAACACTAAGCAGTTTCTCAGAAAGCTTCTTTCCAGATTTCATCTGAGGATATTTCCTTTTTCACCATAGCCCTCTATGGGGTTCCAAATATCACTTTGCCAATTCCACAAGAACTGTCTTAGCGAAAGGCTTCTTGAGGGGAAAGCTGTAACTCTGTGAGATGATTTCACAGAACACAAAGAAGTTTCTCAGAAAGCTTCTTTCTCTTTGTTATCGGAGGATATTTCCTTTGTCCCTATAGTCTTCAAAGGGATCAGAAATATCTGTTCTCAGAAACCACAGAAATAAGGCTAGCAAAGAGATCCAGGAAATACACATGTAACTCTGTGAGATGAATTAACAGAACACTAAGCAGTTTCTCAGAAAGCTTCTTTCCAGATTTCATCTGAGGATATTTCCTTTTTCACCATAGCCCTCTATGGGCTTCCAAATATCACTTTGCCAATTCCACAAGAACTGTCTTAGCGAAAGGCTTCTTGAGGGGAAAGCTGTAACTCTGTGAGATGATTTCACAGAACACAAAGAAGTTTCTCAGAAAGCTTCTTTCTCTTTGTTATCGGAGGATATTTCCTTTGGCCCTATAGTCATCAATGGGATCCGAAATATCTGTTCTCAGATTCCACAGAAATAAGGCTAGCAAAGAGATCCACGAAATACAGATGTAACTCTGTGAGATGAATTAACAGAACACTAAGCAGTTTCTCAGAAAGCTTCTTTCCAGATTTCATCTGAGGATATTTCCTTTTTCACCATAGCCCTCTATGGGCTTCCAAATATCACTTTGCCATTTCCACAAGAACTGTCTTAGCGAAAGGCTTCTTGAGGGGAAAGCTGTAACTCTGTGAGATGATTTCACAGAACACAAAGAAGTTTCTCAGAAAGATTCTTTCTCTTTGTTATCGGAGGATATTTCCTTTGACCCTATAGTCGTCAAAGGGATCAGAATTATCTGTTCTCAGATTCCACAGAAATAAGGCTAGCAAAGAGATCCAGGAAATACACATGTAACTCTGTGAGATGAATTAACAGAACACTAAGCAGTTTCTCAGAAAGCTTCTTTCCAGATTTCATCTGAGGATATTTCCTTTTTCACCATAGCCCTCTATGGGCTTCCAAATATCACATTGCCAATTCCACAAGAAATGTCTTAGCGAAAGGCTTCTTGACGGGAAAGCTGTAACTCTGTGAGATGATTTCACAGAACACAAAGAAGTTTCTCAGAAAGCTTCTTTCTCTTTGTTATCGGAGGATATTTCCTTTGGCCCTATAGTCATCAATGGGATCCGAAATATCTGTTCTCAGATTCCACAGAAATAAGGCTAGCAAAGAGATGCACCAAATACACATGTAACTCTTTGAGATGAATTAACAGAACACTAAGCAGTTTCTCAGAAAGCTTCTTTCCAGATTTCATCTGAGGATATTTCCTTTTTCACCATAGCCCTCTATGGGCTTCCAAATATCACTTTGCCAATTCCACAAGAACTGTCTTAGCGAAAGGCTTCTTGAGGGGAAAGCTGTAACTCTGTGAGATGATTTCACAGAACACAAAGAAGTTTCTCAGAAAGCTTCTTTCTCTTTGTTATCGGAGGATATTTCCTTTGGCCCTATAGTCATCAATGGCACCCGAAATATCTGTTCTCAGATTCCACAGAAATAAGGCTAGCAAAGAGATCCACGAAATACAGATGTAAC
Source organism: Macaca nemestrina (assembly GCF_043159975.1). NCBI lineage: Eukaryota > Metazoa > Chordata > Mammalia > Primates > Cercopithecidae > Macaca > Macaca nemestrina. The sequence goes on along the minus strand of NC_092133.1, from coordinate 103,299,594 downwards.
TCTGTGAGATGAATTAACAGAACACTAAGCAGTTTCTCAGAAAGCTTCTTTCCAGGTTTCATCTGAGGATATTTCCTTTTTCACCATAGCCCTCTGTGGGCTTCCAAATATCACTTTGCCAATTCCACAAGAACTGTCTTAGCGAAAGGCTTCTTGAGGGGAAAGCTGTAACTCTGTTAGATGATTTCACAGAACACAAAGAAGTTTCTCAGAAAGCTTCTTTCTCTTTGTTATCGGAGGATATTTCCTATGGCCCTATAGTCATCAATGGGATCCGAAATATCTGTTCTCACATTCCACAGAAATAAGGCTAGCAAAGAGATCCACGAAATACAGATGTAAGTCTGTGAGATGAATTAACAGAACACTAAGCAGTTTCTCAGAAAGCTTCTTTCCAGATTTCATCTGAGGATATTTCCTTTTTCACCATAGCCCTCTGTGGGCTTCCAAATATCACTTTGCCAATTCCACAAGAACTGTCTTAGCGAAAGGCTTCTTGAGGGGAAAGCTGTAACTCTGTGAGATGATTTCACAGAACACAAAGAAGTTTCTCAGAAAGCTTCTTTCTCTTTATTATCGCAGGATATTTCCTTTGGTCCTATAGTCATCAATGGGATCCGAAATATCTGTTCTCAGATTCCACAGAAATAAGGCTAGCAAAGAGATGCACCAAATACACATGTAACTCTGTGAGATGAATTAACAGAACACTAAGCAGTTTCCCAGAAAGCTTCTTTCCAGATTTCCTGTGAGGATATTTCCTTTTTCACCATAGCCCTCTATGGGCTTCCAAATATCACTTTGCCAATTCCACAAGAACTGTCTTAGCGAAAGGCTTCTTGAGGGGAAAGCTGTAACTCTGTGAGATGATATCACAGAACACAAAGAAGTTTCTCAGAAAGCTTCTTTCTCTTTGTTATCGGAGGATATTTCCTTTGGCCCTATAGTCTTCAATGGGATCCGAAATATCTGTTCTCAGATTCCACAGAAATAAGGCTAGCAAAGAGATGCACCAAATACACATGTAACTCTGTGAGATGAATTAACAGAACACTAAGCAGTTTCTCAGAAAGCTTCTTTCCAGATTTCATCTGAGGATATTTCCTTTTTCACCATAGCCCTCTATGGGCCTCCAAATATCACTTTGCCAATTCCACAAGAACTGTCTTAGCGAAAGGCTTCTTGAGGGGAAAGCTGTATCTCTGTGAGATGATTTCACAGAACACAAAGAAGTTTCTCAGAAAGCTTCTTTCTCTTTGTTATCGGAGGATATTTCCTTTGGCCCTATAGTCATCAATGGGATCCGAAATATCTGTTCTCAGATTCCACAGAAATAAGGCTAGCAAAGAGATCCACGAAATACAGATGTAACTCTGTGAGATGAATTAACAGAACACTAAGCAGTTTCTCAGAAAGCTTCTTTCCAGATTTCATCTGAGGATATTTCCTTTTTCACCATAGCCCTCTATGGGCTTCCAAATATCACTTTGACATTTCCACAAGAACTGTCTTAGCGAAAGGCTTCTTGAGGGGAAAGCTGTAACTCTGTGAGATGATTTCACAGAACACAAAGAAGTTTCTCAGAAAGATTCTTTCTCTTTGTTATCGGAGGATATTTCCTTTGACCCTATAGTCGTCAAAGGGATCCGAAATATCTGTTCTCAGATTCCACAGAAATAAGGCTAGCAAAGAGATCCAGGAAATACACATGTAACTCTGTGAGATGAATTAACAGAACACTAAGCAGTTTCTCAGAAAGCTTCTTTCCAGATTTCATCTGAGGATATTTCCTTTTTCACCATAGCCCTCTATGGGCTTCCAAATATCACATTGCCAATTCCACAAGAACTGTCTTAGCGAAAGGCTTCTTGACGGGAAAGCTGTAACTCTGTGAGATGATTTCACAGAACCCAAAGAAGTTTCTCAGAAAGCTTCTTTCTCTTTGTTATCGCAGGATATTTCCTTTGGCCCTATAGTCCTCAATGGGATCCGAAATATCTGTTCTCAGATTCCACAGAAATAAGGCTAGCAAAGAGATGCACCAAATACACATGTAACTCTTTGAGATGAATTAACAGAACACTAAGCAGTTTCTCAGAAAGCTTCTTTCCAGATTTCATCTGAGGATATTTCCTTTTTCACCATAGCCCTCTATGGGCTTCCAAATATCACTTTGCCAATTCCACAAGAACTGTCTTAGCGAAAGGCTTCTTGAGGGGAAAGCTGTATCTCTGTGAGATGATTTCACAGAACACAAAGAAGTTTCTCAGAAAGCTTCTTTCTCTTTGTTATCGGAGGATATTTCCTTTGGCCCTATAGTCATCAATGGCATCCGAAATATCTGTTCTCAGATTCCACAGAAATAAGGCTAGCAAAGAGATCCACGAAATACAGATGTAACTCTGTGAGATGAATTAACAGAACACTAAGCAGTTTCTCAGAAAGCTTCTTTCCAGGTTTCATCTGAGGATATTTCCTTTTTCACCATAGCCCTCTGTGGGCTTCCAAATATCACTTTGCCAATTCCACAAGAACTGTCTTAGCGAAAGGCTTCTTGAGGGGAAAGCTGTAACTCTGTGAGATGATTTCACAGAACACAAAGAAGTTTCTCAGAAAGCTTCTTTCTCTTTGTTATCGTAGGATATTTCCTTTGGCCCTATAGTCATCAATGGGATCCGAAATATCTGTTCTCAGATTCCACAGAAATAAGGCTAGCAAAGAGATCCACGAAATACAGATGTAACTCTGTGAGATGAATTAACAGAACACTAAGCAGTTTCCCAGAAAGCTTCTTTCCAGATTTCCTGTGAGGATATTTCCTTTTTCACCATAGCCTTCTAGGGGCTTCCAAATATCACTTTGCCAATTCCACAAGAACTGTCTTAGCGAAAGGCTTCTTGAGGGGAAAGCTGTAACTCTGTGAGATGATATCACAGAACACAAAGAAGTTTCTCAGAAAGCTTCTTTCTCTTTGTTATCGGAGGATATTTCCTTTGGCCCTATAGTCTTCAATGGGATCCGAAATATCTGTTCTCAGATTCCACAGAAATAAGGCTAGCAAAGAGATGCACCAAATACACATGTAACTCTGTGAGATGAATTAACAGAACACTAAGCAGTTTCTCAGAAAGCTTCTTTCCAGATTTCATCTGAGGATATTTCCTTTTTCACCATAGACCTCTATGGGCCTCCAAATATCACTTTGCCAATTCCACAAGAACTGTCTTAGCGAAAGGCTTCTTGAGGGGAAAGCTGTAACTCTGTGAGATGATTTCACAGAACACAAAGAAGTTTCTCAGAAAGCTTCTTTCTCTTTGTTATCGGAGGATATTTCCTTTGGCCCTATAGTCATCAATGGGATCCGAAATATCTGTTCTCAGATTCCACAGAAATAAGGCTAGCAAAGAGATCCACGAAATACAGATGTAACTCTGTGAGATGAATTAACAGAACACTAAGCAGTTTCTCAGAAAGCTTCTTTCCAGGTTTCATCTGAGGATATTTCCTTTTTCACCATAGCCCTCTATGGGCTTCCAAATATCACTTTGCCAATTCCACAAGAACTGTCTTAGCGAAAGGCTTCTTGACGGGAAAGCTGTAACTCTGTGAGATGATTTCACAGAACACAAAGAAGTTTCTCAAAAAGCCTCTTTCTCTTTGTTATCGGAGGATATTTCCTTTGGCCCTATAGTCATCAATGGGATACTAAATATCTGTTCTCAGATTCCACAGAAATAAGGCTAGCAAAGAGATGCACCAAATAGACATGTAACTCTGTGAGATGAATTAACAGAACACTAAGCAGTTTCTCAGAAAGCTTCTTTCCAGATTTCATCTGAGGATATTTCCTTTTTCACCATAGCCCTCTATGGGCTTCCAAATATCACTTTGCCAATTCCACAAGAACTGTCTTAGCGAAAGGCTTCTTGAGGGGAAAGCTGTAACTCTGTGAGATGATTTCACAGAACACAAAGAAGTTTCTCAGAAAGCTTCTTTCTCTTTGTTATCGCAGGATATTTCCTTTGGCCCTATAGTCATCAATGGGATCCGAAATATCTGTTCTCAGATTCCACAGAAATAAGGCTAGCAAAGAGATCCACGAAATACAGATGTAACTCTGTGAGATGAATTAACAGAACACTAAGCAGTTTCTCAGAAAGCTTCTTTCCAGATTTCATCTGAGGATATTTCCTTTTTCACCATAGCCCTCTATGGGCTTCCAAATATCACTTTGCCATTTCCACAAGAACTGTCTTAGCGAAAGGCTTCTTGAGGGGAAAGCTGTAACTCTGTGAGATGATTTCACAGAACACAAAGAAGTTTCTCAGAAAGCTTCTTTCTCTTTGTTATCGGAGGATATTTCCTTTGACCCTATAGTCGTCAAAGGGATCAGAAATATCTGTTCTCAGATTCCACAGAAATAAGGCTAGCAAAGAGATCCAGGAAATACACATGTAACTCTGTGAGATGAATTAACAGAACACTAAGCAGTTTCTCAGAAAGCTTCTTTCCAGATTTCATCTGAGGATATTTCCTTTTTCACCATAGCCCTCTATGGGCTTCCAAATATCACATTGCCAATTCCACAAGAACTGTCTTAGCGAAAGGCTTCTTGACGGGAAAGCTGTAACTCTGTGAGATGATTTCACAGAACCCAAAGAAGTTTCTCAGAAAGCTTCTTTCTCTTTGTTATCGCAGGATATTTCCTTTGGCCCTATAGTCCTCAATGGGATCCGAAATATCTGTTCTCAGATTCCACAGAAATAAGGCTAGCAAAGAGATGCACCAAATACACATGTAACTCTTTGAGATGAATTAACAGAACACTAAGCAGTTTCTCAGAAAGCTTCTTTCCAGATTTCATCTGAGGATATTTCCTTTTTCACCATAGCCCTCTATGGGCTTCCAAATATCACTTTGCCAATTCCACAAGAACTGTCTTAGCGAAAGGCTTCTTGAGGGGAAAGCTGTAACTCTGTGAGATGATTTCACAGAACACAAAGAAGTTTCTCAGAAAGCTTCTTTCTCTTTGTTATCGGAGGATATTTCCTTTGGCCCTATAGTCATCAATGGCATCCGAAATATCTGTTCTCAGATTCCACAGAAATAAGGATAGCAAAGAGATCCACGAAATACAGATGTAACTCTGTGAGATGAATTAACAGAACACTAAGCAGTTTCTCAGAAAGCTTCTTTCCAGGTTTCATCTGAGGATATTTCCTTTTTCACCATAGCCCTCTGTGGGCTTCCAAATATCACTTTGCCAATTCCACAAGAACTGTCTTAGCGAAAGGCTTCTTGAGGGGAAAGCTGTAACTCTGTGAGATGATTTCACAGAACACAAAGAAGTTTCTCAGAAAGCTTCTTTCTCTTTGTTATCGGAGGATATTTCCTTTGGCCCTATAGTCATCAATGGGATCCGAAATATCTGTTCTCAGATTCCACAGAAATAAGGCTAGCAAAGAGATCCACGAAATACAGATGTAACTCTGTGAGATGAATTAACAGAACACTAAGCAGTTTCCCAGAAAGCTTCTTTCCAGATTTCCTGTGAGGATATTTCCTTTTTCACCATAGCCCTCTAGGGGCTTCCAAATATCACTTTGCCAATTCCACAAGAACTGTCTTAGCGAAAGGCTTCTTGAGGGGAAAGCTGTAACTCTGTGAGATGATATCACAGAACACAAAGAAGTTTCTCAGAAAGCTTCTTTCTCTTTGTTATCGGAGGATATTTCCTTTGGCCCTATAGTCTTCAATGGGATCCGAAATATCTGTTCTCAGATTCCACAGAAATAAGGCTAGCAAAGAGATGCACCAAATACACATGTAACTCTGTGAGATGAATTAACAGAACACTAAGCAGTTTCTCAGAAAGCTTCTTTCCAGATTTCATCTGAGGATATTTCCTTTTTCACCATAGCCCTCTATGGGCCTCCAAATATCACTTTGCCAATTCCACAAGAACTGTCTGAGCGAAAGGCTTCTTGAGGGGAAAGCTGTAACTCTGTGAGATGATTTCACAGAACACAAAGAAGTTTCTCAGAAAGCTTCTTTCTCTTTGTTATCGGAGGATATTTCCTTTGGCCCTATAGTCATCAATGGGATCCGAAATATCTGTTCTCAGATTCCACAGAAATAAGGCTAGCAAAGAGATCCACGAAATACAGATGTAACTCTGTGAGATGAATTAACAGAACACTAAGCAGTTTCTCAGAAAGCTTCTTTCCAGGTTTCATCTGAGGATATTTCCTTTTTCACCATAGCCCTCTGTGGGCTTCCAAATATCACTTTGCCAATTCCACAAGAACTGTCTTAGCGAAAGGCTTCTTGAGGGGAAAGCTGTAACTCTGTGAGATGATTTCACAGAACACAAAGAAGTTTCTCAAAAAGCCTCTTTCTCTTTGTTATCGGAGGATATTTCCTTTGGCCCTATAGTCATCAATGGGATACTAAATATCTGTTCTCAGATTCCACAGAAATAAGGCTAGCAAAGAGATGCACCAAATAGACATGTAACTCTGTGAGATGAATTAACAGAACACTAAGCAGTTTCTCAGAAAGCTTCTTTCCAGATTTCATCTGAGGATATTTCCTTTTTCACCATAGCCCTCTATGGGGTTCCAAATATCACTTTGCCAATTCCACAAGAACTGTCTTAGCGAAAGGCTTCTTGAGGGGAAAGCTGTAACTCTGTGAGATGATTTCACAGAACACAAAGAAGTTTCTCAGAAAGCTTCTTTCTCTTTGTTATCGGAGTATATTTCCTTTGACCCTATAGTCGTCAAAGGGATCAGAAATATCTGTTCTCAGAAACCACAGAAATAAGGCTAGCAAAGAGATCCACGAAATACACATGTAACTCTGTGAGATGAATTAACAGAACACTAAGCAGTTTCTCAGAAAGCTTCTTTCCAGATTTCCTGTGAGGATATTTCCTTTTTCACCATAGCCCTCTATGGGCTTCCAAATATCACTTTGCCAATTCCACAAGAACTGTCTTAGCGAAAGGCTTCTTGAGGGGAAATCTGTAACTCTGTGAGATGATTTCACAGAACACAAAGAAGTTTCTCAGAAAGCTTCTTTCTCTTTGTTATCGGAGGATATTTCCTTTGGCCCTATAGTCATCAATGGGATCCGAAATATCTGTTCTCAGATTCCACAGAAATAAGGCTAGCAAAGAGATCCACGAAATACAGATGTAACTCTGTGAGATGAATTAACAGAACACTAAGCAGTTTCTCAGAAAGCTTCTTTCCAGATTTCATCTGAGGATATTTCCTTTTTCACCATAGCCCTCTATGGGCTTCCAAATATCACTTTGCCATTTCCACAAGAACTGTCTTAGCGAAAGGCTTCTTGAGGGGAAAGCTGTAACTCTGTGAGATGATTTCACAGAACACAAAGAAGTTTCTCAGAAAGCTTCTTTCTCTTTGTTATCGGAGGATATTTCCTTTGACCCTATAGTCGTCAAAGGGATCAGAAATATCTGTTCTCAGACTCCACAGAAATAAGGCTAGCAAAGAGATCCAGGAAATACACATGTAACTCTGTGAGATGAATTAACAGAACACTAAGCAGTTTCTCAGAAAGCTTCTTTCCAGATTTCATCTGAGGATATTTCCTTTTTCACCATAGCCCTCTATGGGCTTCCAAATATCACATTGCCAATTCCACAAGAACTGTCTTAGCGAAAGGCTTCTTGACGGGAAAGCTGTAACTCTGTGAGATGATTTCACAGAACCCAAAGAAGTTTCTCAGAAAGCTTCTTTCTCTTTGTTATCGCAGGATATTTCCTTTGGCCCTATAGTCATCAATGGGATCCGAAAAATCTGTTCTCAGATTCCACAGAAACAAGGCTAGCAAAGAGATCCACGAAATACAGATGTAACTCTGTGAGATGAATTAACAGAACACTAAGCAGTTTCTCAGAAAGCTTCTTTCCAGATTTCATCTGAGGATATTTCCTTTTTCACCATAGCCCTCTGTGGGCTTCCAAATATCACTTTGCCAATTCCACAAGAACTGTCTTAGCGAAAGGCTTCTGGAGGGGAAAGCTGTAACTCTGTGAGATGATTTCACAGAACACAAAGAAGTTTCTCAGAAAGCTTCTTTCTCTTTGTTATCGCAGGATATTTCCTTTGGTCCTATAGTCATCAATGGGATCCGAAATATCTGTTCTCAGATTCCACAGAAATAAGGCTAGCAAAGAGATGCACCAAATACACATGTAACTCTGTGAGATGAATTAACAGAACACTAAGCAGTTTCCCAGAAAGCTTCTTTCCAGATTTCCTGTGAGGATATTTCCTTTTTCACCATAGCCCTCTATGGGCTTCCAAATATCACTTTGCCAATTCCACAAGAACTGTCTTAGCGAAAGGCTTCTTGAGGGGAAAGCTGTAACTCTGTGAGATGATATCACAGAACACAAAGAAGTTTCTCAGAAAGCTTCTTTCTCTTTGTTATCGGAGGATATTTCCTTTGGCCCTATAGTCTTCAATGGGATCCGAAATATCTGTTCTCAGATTCCACAGAAATAAGGCTAGCAAAGAGATGCACCAAATACACATGTAACTCTGTGAGATGAATTAACAGAACACTAAGCAGTTTCTCAGAAAGCTTCTTTCCAGATTTCATCTGAGGATATTTCCTTTTTCACCATAGCCCTCTAGGGGCCTCCAAATATCACTTTGCCAATTCCACAAGAACTGTCTTAGCGAAAGGCTTCTTGAGGGGAAAGCTGTAACTCTGTGAGATGATTTCACAGAACACAAAGAAGTTTCTCAGAAAGCTTCTTTCTCTTTGTTATCGGAGGATATTTCCTTTGGCCCTATAGTCATCAATGGGATCCGAAATATCTGTTCTCAGATTCCACAGAAATAAGGCTAGCAAAGAGATCCACGAAATACAGATGTAACTGTGTGAGATGAATTAACAGAACACTAAGCAGTTTCTCAGAAAGCTTCTTTCCAGGTTTCATCTGAGGATATTTCCTTTTTCACCATAGCCCTCTGTGGGCTTCCAAATATCACTTTGCCAATTCCACAAGAACTGTCTTAGCGAAAGGCTTCTTGAGGGGAAAGCTGTAACTCTGTGAGATGATTTCACAGAACACAAAGAAGTTTCTCAAAAAGCCTCTTTCTCTTTGTTATCGGAGGATATTTCCTTTGGCCCTATAGTCTTCAATGGGATCCGAAATATCTGTTCTCAGATTCCACAGAAATAAGGCTAGCAAAGAGATGCACCAAATAGACATGTAACTCTGTGAGATGAATTAACAGAACACTAAGCAGTTTCTCAGAAAGCTTCTTTCCAGATTTCATCTGAGGATATTTCCTTTTTCACCATAGCCCTCTATGGGCTTCCAAATATCACTTTGCCAATTCCACAAGAACTGTCTTAGCGAAAGGCTTCTTGAGGGGAAAGCTGTAACTCTGTGAGATGATTTCACAGAACCCAAAGAAGTTTCTCAGAAAGCTTCTTTCTCTTTGTTATCGGAGGATATTTCCTTTGACCCTATAGTCGTCAAAGGGATCAGAAATATCTGTTCTCAGAAACCACAGAAATAAGGCTAGCAAAGAGATCCAGGAAATACACATGTAACACTGTGAGATGAATTAACAGAACACTAAGCAGTTTCTCAGAAAGCTTCTTTCCAGATTTCATCTGAGGATATTTCCTTTTTCACCATAGCCCTCTATGGGCTTCCAAATATCACTTTGCCAATTCCACAAGAACTGTCTTAGCGAAAGGCTTCTTGAGGGGAAATCTGTAACTCTGTGAGATGATTTCACAGAACACAAAGAAGTTTCTCAGAAAGCTTCTTTCTCTTTGTTATCGGAGGATATTTCCTTTGGCCCTATAGTCATCAATGGGATCCGAAATATCTGTTCTCAGATTCCACAGAAATAAGGCTAGCAAAGAGATCCACGAAATACAGATGTAACTCTGTGAGATGAATTAACAGAACACTAAGCAGTTTCTCAGAAAGCTTCTTTCCAGATTTCATCTGAGGATATTTCCTTTTTCACCATAGCCCTCTGTGGGCTTCCAAATATCACTTTGCCAATTCCACAAGAACTGTCTTAGCGAAAGGCTTCTTGACGGTAAAGCTGTAACACTGTGAGATGATTTCACAGAACCCAAAGAAGTTTCTCAGAAAGCTTCTTTCTCTTTGTTATCGCAGGATATTTCCTTTGGCCCTATAGTCATCAAAGGGATCCGAAACATCTGTTCTCAGATTCCACAGAAATAAGGCTAGCAAAGAGATCCAGGAAATACACATGTAACTCTGTGAGATGAATTAACAGAACACTAAGCAGTTTCTCAGAAAGCTTCTTTCCAGATTTCCTGTGAGGATATTTCCTTTTTCACCATAGCCCTCTATGGGCTTCCAAATATCACTTTGCCAATTCCACAAGAACTGTCTTAGCGAAAGGCTTCTTGAGGGGAAAGCTGTAACTCTGTGAGATGATTTCACAGAACACAAAGAAGTTTCTCAGAAAGCTTCTTTCTCTTTGTTATCGGAGGATATTTCCTTTGACCCTATAGTCGTCAAAGGGATCAGAAATATCTGTTCTCAGATTCCACAGAAATAAGGCTAGCAAAGAGATCCAGGAAATACACATGTAACTCTGTGAGATGAATTAACAGAACACTAAGCAGTTTCTCAGAAAGCTTCTTTCCAGATTTCATCTGAGGATATTTCCTTTTTCACCATAGCCCTCTAAGGGCTTCCAAATATCACATTGCCAAATCCACAAGAACTGTCTTAGCGAAAGGCTTCTTGACGGGAAAGCTGTAACTCTGTGAGATGATTTCACAGAACCCAAAGAAGTTTCTCAGAAAGCTTCTTTCTCTTTGTTATCGCAGGATATTTCCTTTGGCCCTATAGTCATCAAAGGGATCCGAAACATCTGTTCTCAGGTTCCACAGAAATAAGGCTAGCAAAGAGATGCACCAAATACACATGTAACTCTGTGAGATGAATTAACAGAACACTAAGCAGTTTCTCAGAAAGCTTCTTTCCAGATTTCATCTGTGGATATTTCCTTTTTCACCATAGCCCTCTATGGGCTTCCAAATATCACTTTGCCAATTCCACAAGAACTGTCTTAGCGAAAGGCTTCTTGAGGGGAAAGCTGTAACTCTGTGAGATGATTTCACAGAACACAAAGAAGTTTCTCAGAAAGCTTCTTTCTCTTTGTTATCGCAGGATATTTCCTTTGGCCCTATAGTCATCAATGGGATACGAAATATCTGTTCTCAGATTCCACAGAAATAAGGCTAGCAAAGAGATGCACCAAATACACATGTAACTCTGTGAGATGAATTAACAGAACACTAAGCAGTTTCTCAGAAAGCTTCTTTCCAGATTTCATCTGAGGATATTTCCTTTTTCACCATAGCCCTCTATGGGCTTCCAAATATCACTTTTCCAATTCCACAAGAACTGTCTTAGCGAAAGGCTTCTTGAGGGGAAAGCTGTAACTCTGTGAGATGATTTCACAGAACACAAAGAAGTTTCTCAGAAAGCTTCTTTCTCTTTGTTATCGGAGGATATTTCCTTTGGCCCTATAGTCATCAATGGCATCCGAAATATCTGTTCTCAGATTCCACAGAAATAAGGCTAGCAAAGAGATCCACGAAATACAGATGTAACTCTGTGAGATGAATTAACAGAACACTAAGCAGTTTCTCAGAAAGCTTTTTTCCAGGTTTCATCTGAGGATATTTCCTTTTTCACCATAGCCCTCTGTGGGCTTCCAAATATCACTTTGCCAATTCCACAAGAACTGTCTTAGCGAAAGGCTTCTTGAGGGGAAAGCTGTAACTCTGTGAGATGATTTCACAGAACACAAAGAAGTTCCTCAGAAAGCTTCTTTCTCTTTGTTATCCCAGGATATTTCCTTTGGCCCTATAGTCATCAATGGGATCCGAATATCTGTTCTCAGATTCCACAGAAATAAGGCTAGCAAAGAGATCCACGAAATACAGATGTAACTCTGTGAGATGAATTAACAGAACACTAAGCAGTTTCTCAGAAAGCTTCTTTCCAGATTTCATCTGAGGATATTTCCTTTTTCACCATAGCCCTCTGTGGGCTTCCAAATATCACTTTGCCAATTCCACAAGAACTGTCTTAGCGAAAGGCTTCTTGAAGGGAAAGCTGTAATTCTGTGAGATGATTTCACAGAACACAAAGAAGTTTCTCAGAAAGCTTCTTTCTCTTTGTTATCGCAGGATATTTCCTTTGGCCCTATAGTCATCAATGGGATCCGAAATATGTGTTCTCAGATTCCACAGAAATAAGGCTAGCAAAGAAATGCACCAAATACACATGTAACTCTGTGAGATGAATTAACAGAACACTAAGCAGTTTCCCAGACAGCTTCTTTCCAGATTTCCTGTGAGGATATTTCCTTTTTCACCATAGCCCTCTATGGGCTTCCAAATATCACTTTGCCAATTCCACAAGAACTGTCTTAGCGAAAGGCTTCTTGAGGGGAAAGCTGTAACTCTGTGAGATGATATCACAGGACACAAAGAAGTTTCTCAGAAAGCTTCTTTCTCTTTGTTATCGGAGGATATTTCCTTTGGCCCTATAGTCTTCAATGGGACCCGAAATATCTGTTCTCAGATTCCACAGAAATAAGGCTAGCAAAGAGATGCACCAAATACACATGTAACTCTGTGAGATGAATTAACAGAACACTAAGCAGTTTCTCAGAAAGCTTCTTTCCAGATTTCATCTGAGGATATTTCCTTTTTCACCATAGCCCTCTATGGGCTTCCAAATATCACTTTTCCAATTCCACAAGAACTGTGTTAGCGAAAGGCTTCTTTAGGGGAAAGCTGTAACTCTGTGAGATGATTTCACAGAACACAAAGAAGTTTCTCAGAAAGCTTCTTTCTCTTTGTTATCGGAGGATATTTCCTTTGACCCTATAGTCGTCAAAGGGATCAGAAATATCTGTTCTCAGATTCCACAGAAATAAGGCTAGCAAAGAGATCCAGGAAATACACATGTAACTCTGTGAGATGAATTAACAGAACACTAAGCAGTTTCTCAGAAAGCTTCTTTCCAGATTTCATCTGAGGATATTTCCTTTTTCACCATAGCCCTCTGTGGGCTTCCAAATATCACTTTGCCAATTCCACAAGAACTGTCTTAGCGAAAGGCTTCTTGAGGGGAAAGCTTTAACACTGTGAGATGATTTCACAGACCCCAAAGAAGTTTCTCAGAAAGCTTCTTTCTCTTTGTTATCGCAGGATATTTCCTTTGGCCCTATAGTCATCAATGGGATACTAAATATCTGTTCTCAGATTCCACAGAAATAAGGCTAGCAAAGAGATGCACCAAATACTCATGTAACTCTGTGAGATGAATTAACAGAACACTAAGGAGTTTCTCAGAAAGCTTCTTTCCAGATTTCATCTGAGGATATTTCCTTTTTCACCATAGCCCTCTATCGGCTTCCAAATATCACTTTTCCAATTCCACAAGAACTGTCTTAGCGAAAGGCTTCTTGAGGGGAAAGCTGTAACTCTGTGAGATGATTTCACAGAACACAAAGAAGTTTCTCAGAAAGCTTCTTTCTCTTTGTTATCGGAGGATATTTCCTTTGGCCCTATAGTCATCAATGGGATACGAAATATCTGTTCTCAGATTCCACAGAAATAAGGCTAGCAAAGAGATCCACGAAATACAGATGTAACTCTGTGAGATGAATTAACAGAACACTAAGCAGTTTCCCAGAAAGCTTCTTTCCAGATTTCCTGTGAGGATATTTCCTTTTTCACCATAGCCCTCTATGGGCTTCCAAATATCAGTTTGCCAATTCCACAAGAACTGTCTTAGCGAAAGGCTTCTTGAGGGGAAAGCTGTAACTCTGTGAGATGATATCACAGAACACAAAGAAGTTTCTCAGAAAGCTTCTTTCTCTTTGTTATCGGAGGATATTTCCTTTGGCCCTATAGTCTTCAATGGGATCCGAAATATCTGTTCTCAGATTCCACAGAAATAAGGCTAGCAAAGAGATGCACCAAATACACATGTAACTCTGTGAGATGAATTAACAGAACACTAAGCAGTTTCTCAGAAAGCTTCTTTCCAGATTTCATCTGAGGATATTTCCTTTTTCACCATAGCCCTCTATGGGCCTCCAAATATCACTTTGCCAATTCCACAAGAACTGTCTTAGCGAAAGGCTTCTTGAGGGGAAAGCTGTAACTCTGTGAGATGATTTCACAGAACACAAAGAAGTTTCTCAGAAAGCTTCTTTCTCTTTGTTATCGGAGGATATTTCCTTTGGCCCTATAGTCATCAATGGGATCCGAAATATCTGTTCTCAGATTCCACAGAAATAAGGCTAGCAAAGAGATCCACGAAATACAGATGTAACTCTGTGAGATGAATTAACAGAACACTAAGCAGTTTCTCAGGAAGCTTCTGTCCAGGTTTCATCTGAGGATATTTAATTTTTCACCATAGCCCTCTGTGGGCTTCCAAATATCACTTTGCCAATTCCACAAGAACTGTCTTAGCGAAAGGCTTCTTGAGGGGAAAGCTGTAATTCTGTGAGATGATTTCACAGAACACAAAGAAGTTTCTCAAAAAGCCTCTTTCTCTTTTTTATCGGAGGATATTTCCTTTGGCCCTATAGTCTTCAATGGGATCCGAAATATCTGTTCTCAGATTCCACAGAAATAAGGCTAGCAAAGAGATGCACCAAATAGACATGTAACTCTGTGAGATGAATTAACAGAACACTAAGGAGTTTCTCAGAAAGCTTCTTTCCAGATTTCATCTGAGGATATTTCCTTTTTCACCATAGCCCTCTATCGGCTTCCAAATATCACTTTGCCAATTCCACAAGAACTGTCTTAGCGAAAGGCTTCTTGAGGGGAAAGCTGTAACTCTGTGAGATGATTTCACGGAACACAAAGAAGTTTCTCAGAAAGCTTCTTTCTCTTTGTTATCGGAGGATATTTCCTTTGGCCCTATAGTCATCAATGGCATCCGAAATATCTGTTCTCAGATTCCACAGAAATAAGGCTAGCAAAGAGATCCACGAAATACAGATGTAACTCTGTGAGATGAATTAACAGAACACTAAGCAGTTTCTCAGAAAGCTTCTTTCCAGGTTTCATCTGAGGATATTTCCTTTTTCACCATAGCCCTCTGTGGGCTTCCAAATATCACTTTGCCAATTCCACAAGAACTGTCTTAGCGAAAGGCTTCTTGAGGGGAAAGCTGTAACTCTGTGAGATGATTTCACAGAACACAAAGAAGTTTCTCAGAAAGCTTCTTTCTCTTTGTTATCGGAGGATATTTCCTTTGGCCCTATAGTCATCAATGGGATCAGAAATATCTGTTCTCAGATTCCACAGAAATAAGGCTAGCAAAGAGATCCAGGAAATACACATGTAACTCTGTGAGATGAATTAACAGAACACTAAGCAGTTTCCCAGAAAGCTTCTTTCCAGATTTCCTGTGAGGATATTTCCTTTTTCACCATAGCCCTCTATGGGCTTCCAAATATCAGTTTGCCAATTCCACAAGAACTGTCTTAGCGAAAGGCTTCTTGAGGGGAAAGCTGTAACTCTGTGAGATGATATCACAGAACACAAAGAAGTTTCTCAGAAAGCTTCTTTCTCTTTGTTATCGGAGGATATTTCCTTTGGCCCTATAGTCTTCAATGGGATCCGAAATATCTGTTCTCAGATTCCACAGAAATAAGGCTAGCAAAGAGATGCACCAAATACACATGTAACTCTGTGAGATGAATTAACAGAACACTAAGCAGTTTCTCAGAAAGCTTCTTTCCAGATTTCATCTGAGGATATTTCCTTTTTCACCATAGCCCTCTATGGGCCTCCAAATATCACTTTGCCAATTCCACAAGAACTGTCTTAGCGAAAGGCTTCTTGAGGGGAAAGCTGTAACTCTGTGAGATGATTTCACAGAACACAAAGAAGTTTCTCAGAAAGCTTCTTTCTCTTTGTTATCGGAGGATATTTCCTTTGGCCCTATAGTCATCAATGGGATCCGAAATATCTGTTCTCAGATTCCACAGAAATAAGGCTAGCAAAGAGATCCAGGAAATACACATGTAACTCTGTGAGATGAATTAACAGAACACTAAGCAGTTTCTCAGAAAGCTTCTTTCCAGATTTCATCTGAGGATATTTTCTTTTTCACCATAGCCCTCTATGGGCTTCCAAATATCACATTGCCAATTCCACAAGAACTGTCTTAGCGAAAGGCTTCTTGACGGGAAAGCTGTAACTCTGTGAGATGATTTCACAGAACCCAAAGAAGTTTCTCAGAAAGCTTCTTTCTCTTTGTTATCGCAGGATATTTCCTTTGGCCCTATAGTCATCAATGGGATCCGAATATCTGTTCTCAGATTCCACAGAAATAAGGCTAGCAAAGAGATGCACCAAATACAGATGTAACTCTGTGAGATGAATTAACAGAACACTAAGCAGTTTCTCAGAAAGCTTCTTTCCAGATTTCATCTGTGGATATTTCCTTTTTCACCATAGCCCTCTATGGGCTTCCAAATATCACTTTGCCAATTCCACATGAACTGTCTTAGCGAAAGGCTTCTTGAGGGGAAAGCTGTAACTCTGTGAGATGATTTCACAGAACACAAAGAAGTTTCTCAGAAAGCTTCTTTCTCTTTGTTATCGGAGGATATTTCCTTTGGCCCTATAGTCATCAATGGCATCCGAAATATCTGTTCTCAGATTCCACAGAAATAAGGCTAGCAAAGAGATCCACGAAATACAGATGTAACTCTGTGAGATGAATTAACAGAACACTAAGCAGTTTCCCAGAAAGCTTCTTTCCAGGTTTCATCTGAGGATATTTCCTTTTTCACCATAGCCCTCTGTGGGCTTCCAAATATCACTTTGCCAATTCCACAAGAACTGTCTTAGCGAAAGGCTTCTTGAGGGGAAAGCTGTAACTCTGTGAGATGATTTCACAGAACACAAAGAAGTTTCTCAGAAAGCTTCTTTCTCTTTGTTATCGCAGGATATTTCCTTTGGCCCTATAGTCATCAATGGGATCCGAAATATCTGTTCTCAGATTCCACAGAAATAAGGCTAGCAAAGAGATCCACGAAATACAGATGTAACTCTGTGAGATGAATTAACAGAACACTAAGCAGTTTCTCAGAAAGCTTCTTTCCAGATTTCATCTGAGGATATTTCCTTTTTCACCATAGCCCTCTATGGGCTTCCAAATATCACTTTTCCAATTCCACAAGAACTGTGTTAGCGAAAGGCTTCTTGAGGGGAAAGCTGTAACTCTGTGAGATGATTTCACAGAACACAAAGAAGTTTCTCAGAAAGCTTCTTTCTCTTTGTTATCGGAGGATATTTCCTTTGGCCCTATAGTCATCAATGGGATCCGAAATATCTGTTCTCAGATTCCACAGAAATAAGGCTAGCAAAGAGATCCACGAAATACAGATGTAACTCTGTGAGATGAATTAACAGAACACTAAGCAGTTTCTCAGAAAGCTTCTTTCCAGATTTCATCTGAGGATATTTCCTTTTTCACCATAGCCCTCTGTGGGCTTCCAAATATCACTTTGCCAATTCCACAAGAACTGTCTTAGCGAAAGGCTTCTTGACGGGAAAGCTGTAACACTGTGAGATGATTTCACAGAACCCAAAGAAGTTTCTCAGAAAGCTTCTTTCTCTTTGTTATCGCAGGATATTTCCTTTGGCCCTATAGTCATCAATGGGATACTAAATATCTGTTCTCAGATTCCACAGAAATAAGGCTAGCAAAGAGATGCACCAAATACACATGTAACTCTGTGAGATGAATTAACAGAACACTAAGCAGTTTCTCAGAAAGCTTCTTTCCAGATTTCATCTGAGGATATTTCCTTTTTCACCATAGCCCTCTATGGGCTTCCAAATATCACTTTTCCAATTCCACAAGAACTGTGTTAGCGAAAGGCTTCTTTAGGGGAAAGCTGTAACTCTGTGAGATGATTTCACAGAACACAAAGAAGTTTCTCAGAAAGCTTCTTTCTCTTTGTTATCGGAGGATATTTCCTTTGACCCTATAGTCGTCAAAGGGATCAGAAATATCTGTTCTCAGATTCCACAGAAATAAGGCTAGCAAAGAGATCCAGGAAATACACATGTAACTCTGTGAGATGAATTAACAGAACACTAAGCAGTTTCTCAGAAAGCTTCTTTCCAGATTTCATCTGAGGATATTTCCTTTTTCACCATAGCCCTCTGTGGGCTTCCAAATATCACTTTGCCAATTCCACAAGAACTGTCTTAGCGAAAGGCTTCTTGAGGGGAAAGCTTTAACACTGTGAGATGATTTCACAGACCCCAAAGAAGTTTCTCAGAAAGCTTCTTTCTCTTTGTTATCGCAGGATATTTCCTTTGGCCCTATAGTCATCAATGGGATACTAAATATCTGTTCTCAGATTCCACAGAAATAAGGCTAGCAAAGAGATGCACCAAATAGACATGTAACTCTGTGAGATGAATTAACAGAACACTAAGGAGTTTCTCAGAAAGCTTCTTTCCAGATTTCATCTGAGGATATTTCCTTTTTCACCATAGCCCTCTATCGGCTTCCAAATATCACTTTGCCAATTCCACAAGAACTGTCTTAGCGAAAGGCTTCTTGAGGGGAAAGCTGTAACTCTGTGAGATGATTTCACGGAACACAAAGAAGTTTCTCAGAAAGCTTCTTTCTCTTTGTTATCGGAGGATATTTCCTTTGGCCCTATAGTTATCAATGGCATCCGAAATATCTGTTCTCAGATTCCACAGAAATAAGGCTAGCAAAGAGATCCACGAAATACAGATGTAACTCTGTGAGATGAATTAACAGAACACTAAGCAGTTTCTCAGAAAGCTTCTTTCCAGGTTTCATCTGAGGATATTTCCTTTTTCACCATAGCCCTCTGTGGGCTTCCAAATATCACTTTGCCAATTCCACAAGAACTGTCTTAGCGAAAGGCTTCTTGAGGGGAAAGCTGTAACTCTGTGAGATGATTTCACAGAACACAAAGAAGTTTCTCAGAAAGCTTCTTTCTCTTTGTTATCGGAGGATATTTCCTTTGGCCCTATAGTCATCAATGGGATCCGAAATATCTGTTCTCAGATTCCACAGAAATAAGGCTAGCAAAGAGATCCACGAAATACAGATGTAACTCTGTGAGATGAATTAACAGAACACTAAGCAGTTTCCCAGAAAGCTTCTTTCCAGATTTCCTGTGAGGATATTTCCTTTTTCACCATAGCCCTCTATGGGCTTCCAAATATCACTTTGCCAATTCCACAAGAACTGTCTTAGCGAAAGGCTTCTTGAGGGGAAAGCTGTAACTCTGTGAGATGATATCACAGAACACAAAGAAGTTTCTCAGAAAGCTTCTTTCTCTTTGTTATCGGAGGATATTTCCTTTGGCCCTATAGTCTTCAATGGGATCCGAAATATCTGTTCTCAGATTCCACAGAAATAAGGCTAGCAAAGAGATGCACCAAATACACATGTAACTCTGTGAGATGAATTAACAGAACACTAAGCAGTTTCTCAGAAAGCTTCTTTCCAGATTTCATCTGAGGATATTTCCTTTTTCACCATAGCCCTCTATGGGCCTCCAAATATCACTTTGCCAATTCCACAAGAACTGTCTTAGCGAAAGGCTTCTTGAGGGGAAAGCTGTAACTCTGTGAGATGATTTCACAGAACACAAAGAAGTTTCTCAGAAAGCTTCTTTCTCTTTGTTATCGGAGGATATTTCCTTTGGCCCTATAGTCATCAATGGGATCCGAAATATCTGTTCTCAGATTCCACAGAAATAAGGCTAGCAAAGAGATCCACGAAATACAGATGTAACTCTGTGAGATGAATTAACAGAACACTAAGCAGTTTCTAAGGAAGCTTCTGTCCAGGTTTCATCTGAGGATATTTCCTTTTTCACCATAGCCCTCTATCGGCTTCCAAATATCACTTTGCCAATTCCACAAGAACTGTCTTAGCGAAAGGCTTCTTGAGGGGAAAGCTGTAACTCTGTGAGATGATTTCACGGAACACAAAGAAGTTTCTCAGAAAGCTTCTTTCTCTTTGTTATCGGAGGATATTTCCTTTGGCCCTATAGTCATCAATGGCATCCGAAATATCTGTTCTCAGATTCCACAGAAATAAGGCTAGCAAAGAGATCCACGAAATACAGATGTAACTCTGTGAGATGAATTAACAGAACACTAAGCAGTTTCTCAGAAAGCTTCTTTCCAGGTTTCATCTGAGGATATTTCCTTTTTCACCATAGCCCTCTGTGGGCTTCCAAATATCACTTTGCCAATTCCACAAGAACTGTCTTAGCGAAAGGCTTCTTGAGGGGAAAGCTGTAACTCTGTGAGATGATTTCACAGAACACAAAGAAGTTTCTCAGAAAGCTTCTTTCTCTTTGTTATCGGAGGATATTTCCTTTGGCCCTATAGTCATCAATGGGATCCGAAATATCTGTTCTCAGATTCCACAGAAATAAGGCTAGCAAAGAGATCCACGAAATACAGATGTAACTCTGTGAGATGAATTAACAGAACACTAAGCAGTTTCCCAGAAAGCTTCTTTCCAGATTTCCTGTGAGGATATTTCCTTTTTCACCATAGCCCTCTATGGGCTTCCAAATATCACTTTGCCAATTCCACAAGAACTGTCTTAGCGAAAGGCTTCTTGAGGGGAAAGCTGTAACTCTGTGAGATGATATCACAGAACACAAAGAAGTTTCTCAGAAAGCTTCTTTCTCTTTGTTATCGGAGGATATTTCCTTTGGCCCTATAGTCTTCAATGGGATCCGAAATATCTGTTCTCAGATTCCACAGAAATAAGGCTAGCAAAGAGATGCACCAAATACACATGTAACTCTGTGAGATGAATTAACAGAACACTAAGCAGTTTCTCAGAAAGCTTCTTTCCAGATTTCATCTGAGGATATTTCCTTTTTCACCATAGCCCTCTATGGGCCTCCAAATATCACTTTGCCAATTCCACAAGAACTGTCTTAGCGAAAGGCTTCTTGAGGGGAAAGCTGTAACTCTGTGAGATGATTTCACAGAACACAAAGAAGTTTCTCAGAAAGCTTCTTTCTCTTTGTTATCGGAGGATATTTCCTTTGGCCCTATAGTCATCAATGGGATCCGAAATATCTGTTCTCAGATTCCACAGAAATAAGGCTAGCAAAGAGATCCACGAAATACAGATGTAACTCTGTGAGATGAATTAACAGAACACTAAGCAGTTTCTAAGGAAGCTTCTGTCCAGGTTTCATCTGAGGATATTTCCTTTTTCACCATAGCCCTCTGTGGGCTTCCAAATATCACTTTGCCAATTCCACAAGAACTGTCTTAGCGAAAGGCTTCTTGAGGGGAAAGCTGTAACTCTGTGAGATGATTTCACAGAACACAAAGAAGTTTCTCAAAAAGCCTCTTTCTCTTTTTTATCGGAGGATATTTCCTTTGGCCCTATAGTCTTCAATGGGATCCGAAATATCTGTTCTCAGATTCCACAGAAATAAGGCTAGCAAAGAGATGCACCAAATAGACATGTAACTCTGTGAGATGAATTAACAGAACACTAAGGAGTTTCTCAGAAAGCTTCTTTCCAGATTTCATCTGAGGATATTTCCTTTTTCACCATAGCCCTCTATCGGCTTCCAAATATCACTTTGCCAATTCCACAAGAACTGTCTTAGCGAAAGGCTTCTTGAGGGGAAAGCTGTAACTCTGTGAGATGATTTCACGGAACACAAAGAAGTTTCTCAGAAAGCTTCTTTCTCTTTGTTATCGGAGGATATTTCCTTTGGCCCTATAGTCATCAATGGCATCCGAAATATCTGTTCTCAGATTCCACAGAAATAAGGCTAGCAAAGAGATCCACGAAATACAGATGTAACTCTGTGAGATGAATTAACAGAACACTAAGCAGTTTCTCAGAAAGCTTCTTTCCAGGTTTCATCTGAGGATATTTCCTTTTTCACCATAGCCCTCTGTGGGCTTCCAAATATCACTTTGCCAATTCCACAAGAACTGTCTTAGCGAAAGGCTTCTTGAGGGGAAAGCTGTAACTGTGTGAGATGATTTCACAGAACACAAAGAAGTTTCTCAGAAAGCTTCTTTCTCTTTGTTATCGCAGGATATTTCCTTTGGCCCTATAGTCATCAATGGGATCCGAAATATCTGTTCTCAGATTCCACAGAAATAAGGCTAGCAAAGAGATGCACCAAATACACATGTAACTCTGTGAGATGAATTAACAGAACACTAAGCAGTTTCCCAGAAAGCTTCTTTCCAGATTTCCTGTGAGGATATTTCCTTTTTCACCATAGCCCTCTATGGGCTTCCAAATATCACTTTGCCAATTCCACAAGAACTGTCTTAGCCAAAGGCTTCTTGAGGGGAAAGCTGTAACTCTGTGAGATGATTTCACAGAACACAAAGAAGTTTCTCAGAAAGCTTCTTTCTCTTTGTTATCGGAGGATATTTCCTTTGACCCTATAGTCGTCAAAGGGATCAGAAATATCTGTTCTCAGATTCCACAGAAATAAGGCTAGCAAAGAGATCCAGGAAATACACATGTAACTCTGTGAGATGAATTAACAGAACACTAAGCAGTTTCTCAGAAAGCTTCTTTCCAGATTTCATCTGAGGATATTTCCTTTTTCACCATAGCCCTCTATGGGCTTCCAAATATCACATTGCCAATTCCACAAGAACTGTCTTAGCGAAAGGCTTCTTGACGGGAAAGCTGTAACTCTGTGAGATGATTTCACAGAACCCAAAGAAGTTTCTCAGAAAGCTTCTTT
This sequence comes from Macaca nemestrina, assembly GCF_043159975.1. NCBI lineage: Eukaryota > Metazoa > Chordata > Mammalia > Primates > Cercopithecidae > Macaca > Macaca nemestrina. The sequence goes on along the minus strand of NC_092133.1, from coordinate 103,276,735 downwards.
CTCTTTGTTATCGCAGGATATTTCCTTTGGCCCTATAGTCATCAAAGGGATCCGAAACATCTGTTCTCAGATTCCACAGAAATAAGGCTAGCAAAGAGATGCACCAAATACACATGTAACTCTGTGAGATGAATTAACAGAACACTAAGCAGTTTCTCAGAAAGCTTCTTTCCAGATTTCATCTGTGGATATTTCCTTTTTCACCATAGCCCTCTATGGGCTTCCAAATATCACTTTGCCAATTCCACAAGAACTGTCTTAGCGAAAGGCTTCTTGAGGGGAAAGCTGTAACTCTGTGAGATGATTTCACAGAACACAAAGAAGTTTCTCAGAAAGCTTCTTTCTCTTTGTTATCGGAGGATATTTCCTTTGGCCCTATAGTCATCAATGGCATCCGAAATATCTGTTCTCAGATTCCACAGAAATAAGGCTAGCAAAGAGATCCACGAAATACAGATGTAACTCTGTGAGATGAATTAACAGAACACTAAGCAGTTTCTCAGAAAGCTTCTTTCCAGGTTTCATCTGAGGATATTTCCTTTTTCACCATAGCCCTCTGTGGGCTTCCAAATATCACTTTGCCAATTCCACAAGAACTGTCTTAGCGAAAGGCTTCTTGAGGGGAAAGCTGTAACTCTGTGAGATGATTTCACAGAACACAAAGAAGTTTCTCAGAAAGCTTCTTTCTCTTTGTTATCGGAGGATATTTCCTTTGGCCCTATAGTCATCAATGGGATCCGAAATATCTGTTCTCAGATTCCACAGAAATAAGGCTAGCAAAGAGATCCACGAAATACAGATGTAACTCTGTGAGATGAATTAACAGAACACTAAGCAGTTTCCCAGAAAGCTTCTTTCCAGATTTCCTGTGAGGATATTTCCTTTTTCACCATAGCCCTCTATGGGCTTCCAAATATCACTTTGCCAATTCCAAAAGAACTGTCTTAGCGAAAGGCTTCTTGAGGGGAAAGCTGTAACTCTGTGAGATGATATCACAGAACACAAAGAAGTTTCTCAGAAAGCTTCTTTCTCTTTGTTATCGGAGGATATTTCCTTTGGCCCTATAGTCTTCAATGGGATCCGAAATATCTGTTCTCAGATTCCACAGAAATAAGGCTAGCAAAGAGATGCACCAAATACACATGTAACTCTGTGAGATGAATTAACAGAACACTAAGCAGTTTCTCAGAAAGCTTCTTTCCAGATTTCATCTGAGGATATTTCCTTTTTCACCATAGCCCTCTATGGGCCTCCAAATATCACTTTGCCAATTCCACAAGAACTGTCTTAGCGAAAGGCTTCTTGAGGGGAAAGCTGTAACTCTGTGAGATGATTTCACAGAACACAAAGAAGTTTCTCAGAAAGCTTCTTTCTCTTTGTTATCGGAGGATATTTCCTTTGGCCCTATAGTCATCAATGGGATCCGAAATATCTGTTCTCAGATTCCACAGAAATAAGGCTAGCAAAGAGATCCACGAAATACAGATGTAACTCTGTGAGATGAATTAACAGAACACTAAGCAGTTTCTAAGGAAGCTTCTGTCCAGGTTTCATCTGAGGATATTTCCTTTTTCACCATAGCCCTCTGTGGGCTTCCAAATATCACTTTGCCAATTCCACAAGAACTGTCTTAGCGAAAGGCTTCTTGAGGGGAAAGCTGTAACTCTGTGAGATGATTTCACAGAACACAAAGAAGTTTCTCAAAAAGCCTCTTTCTCTTTTTTATCGGAGGATATTTCCTTTGGCCCTATAGTCTTCAATGGGATCCGAAATATCTGTTCTCAGATTCCACAGAAATAAGGCTAGCAAAGAGATGCACCAAATAGACATGTAACTCTGTGAGATGAATTAACAGAACACTAAGGAGTTTCTCAGAAAGCTTCTTTCCAGATTTCATCTGAGGATATTTCCTTTTTCACCATAGCCCTCTATCGGCTTCCAAATATCACTTTGCCAATTCCACAAGAACTGTCTTAGCGAAAGGCTTCTTGAGGGGAAAGCTGTAACTCTGTGAGATGATTTCACGGAACACAAAGAAGTTTCTCAGAAAGCTTCTTTCTCTTTGTTATCGGAGGATATTTCCTTTGGCCCTATAGTCATCAATGGCATCCGAAATATCTGTTCTCAGATTCCACAGAAATAAGGCTAGCAAAGAGATCCACGAAATACAGATGTAACTCTGTGAGATGAATTAACAGAACACTAAGCAGTTTCTCAGAAAGCTTCTTTCCAGGTTTCATCTGAGGATATTTCCTTTTTCACCATAGCCCTCTGTGGGCTTCCAAATATCACTTTGCCAATTCCACAAGAACTGTCTTAGCGAAAGGCTTCTTGAGGGGAAAGCTGTAACTCTGTGAGATGATTTCACAGAACACAAAGAAGTTTCTCAGAAAGCTTCTTTCTCTTTGTTATCGGAGGATATTTCCTTTGGCCCTATAGTCATCAATGGGATCCGAAATATCTGTTCTCAGATTCCACAGAAATAAGGCTAGCAAAGAGATCCACGAAATACAGATGTAACTCTGTGAGATGAATTAACAGAACACTAAGCAGTTTCCCAGAAAGCTTCTTTCCAGATTTCCTGTGAGGATATTTCCTTTTTCACCATAGCCCTCTATGGGCTTCCAAATATCACTTTGCCAATTCCACAAGAACTGTCTTAGCGAAAGGCTTCTTGAGGGGAAAGCTGTAACTCTGTGAGATGATATCACAGAACACAAAGAAGTTTCTCAGAAAGCTTCTTTCTCTTTGTTATCGGAGGATATTTCCTTTGGCCCTATAGTCTTCAATGGGATCCGAAATATCTGTTCTCAGATTCCACAGAAATAAGGCTAGCAAAGAGATGCACCAAATACACATGTAACTCTGTGAGATGAATTAACAGAACACTAAGCAGTTTCTCAGAAAGCTTCTTTCCAGATTTCATCTGAGGATATTTCCTTTTTCACCATAGCCCTCTATGGGCCTACAAATATCACTTTGCCAATTCCACAAGAACTGTCTTAGCGAAAGGCTTCTTGAGGGGAAAGCTGTAACTCTGTGAGATGATTTCACAGAACACAAAGAAGTTTCTCAGAAAGCTTCTTTCTCTTTGTTATCGGAGGATATTTCCTTTGGCCCTATAGTCATCAATGGGATCCGAAATATCTGTTCTCAGATTCCACAGAAATAAGGCTAGCAAAGAGATCCAGGAAATACACATGTAACTCTGTGAGATGAATTAACAGAACACTAAGCAGTTTCTCAGAAAGCTTCTTTCCAGATTTCATCTGAGGATATTTTCTTTTTCACCATAGCCCTCTATGGGCTTCCAAATATCACATTGCCAATTCCACAAGAACTGTCTTAGCGAAAGGCTTCTTGACGGGAAAGCTGTAACTCTGTGAGATGATTTCACAGAACCCAAAGAAGTTTCTCAGAAAGCTTCTTTCTCTTTGTTATCGCAGGATATTTCCTTTGGCCCTATAGTCATCAAAGGGATCCGAAACATCTGTTCTCAGATTCCACAGAAATAAGGCTAGCAAAGAGATGCACCAAATACACATGTAACTCTGTGAGATGAATTAACAGAACACTAAGCAGTTTCTCAGAAAGCTTCTTTCCAGATTTCATCTGTGGATATTTCCTTTTTCACCATAGCCCTCTATGGGCTTCCAAATATCACTTTGCCAATTCCACAAGAACTGTCTTAGCGAAAGGCTTCTTGAGGGGAAAGCTGTAACTCTGTGAGATGATTTCACAGAACACAAAGAAGTTTCTCAGAAAGCTTCTTTCTCTTTGTTATCGGAGGATATTTCCTTTGGCCCTATAGTCATCAATGGCATCCGAAATATCTGTTCTCAGATTCCACAGAAATAAGGCTAGCAAAGAGATCCACGAAATACAGATGTAACTCTGTGAGATGAATTAACAGAACACTAAGCAGTTTCTCAGAAAGCTTCTTTCCAGGTTTCATCTTAGGATATTTCCTTTTTCACCATAGCCCTCTGAGGGCTTCCAAATATCACTTTGCCAATTCCACAAGAACTGTCTTAGCGAAAGGCTTCTTGAGGGGAAAGCTGTAACTGTGTGAGATGATTTCACAGAACACAAAGAAGTTTCTCAGAAAGCTTCTTTCTCTTTGTTATCGCAGGATATTTCCTTTGGCCCTATAGTCATCAATGGGATCCGAAATATCTGTTCTCAGATTCCACAGAAATAAGGCTAGCAAAGAGATGCACCAAATACACATGTAACTCTGTGAGATGAATTAACAGAACACTAAGCAGTTTCCCAGAAAGCTTCTTTCCAGATTTCCTGTGAGGATATTTCCTTTTTCACCATAGCCCTCTATGGGCTTCCAAATATCACTTTGCCAATTCCACAAGAACTGTCTTAGCCAAAGGCTTCTTGAGGGGAAAGCTGTAACTCTGTGAGATGATTTCACAGAACACAAAGAAGTTTCTCAGAAAGCTTCTTTCTCTTTGTTATCGCAGGATATTTCCTTTGACCCTATAGTCGTCAAAGGGATCAGAAATATCTGTTCTCAGATTCCACAGAAATAAGGCTAGCAAAGAGATCCAGGAAATACACATGTAACTCTGTGAGATGAATTAACAGAACACTAAGCAGTTTCTCAGAAAGCTTCTTTCCAGATTTCATCTGAGGATATTTCCTTTTTCACCATAGCCCTCTATGGGCTTCCAAATATCACATTGCCAATTCCACAAGAACTGTCTTAGCGAAAGGCTTCTTGACGGGAAAGCTGTAACTCTGTGAGATGATTTCACAGAACCCAAAGAAGTTTCTCAGAAAGCTTCTTTCTCTTTGTTATCGCAGGATATTTCCTTTGGCCCTATAGTCATCAAAGGGATCCGAAACATCTGTTCTCAGATTCCACAGAAATAAGGCTAGGAAAGAGATGCACCAAATACACATGTAACTCTGTGAGATGAATTAACAGAACACTAAGCAGTTTCTCAGAAAGCTTCTTTCCAGATTTCATCTGTGGATATTTCCTTTTTCACCATAGCCCTCTATGGGCTTCCAAATATCACTTTGCCAATTCCACAAGAACTGTCTTAGCGAAAGGCTTCTTGAGGGGAAAGCTGTAACTCTGTGAGATGATTTCACAGAACACAAAGAAGTTTCTCAGAAAGCTTCTTTCTCTTTGTTATCGGAGGATATTTCCTTTGGCCCTATAGTCATCAATGGCATCCGAAATATCTGTTCTCAGATTCCACAGAAATAAGGCTAGCAAAGAGATCCACGAAATACAGATGTAACTCTGTGAGATGAATTAACAGAACACTAAGCAGTTTCTCAGAAAGCTTCTTTCCAGGTTTCATCTGAGGATATTTCCTTTTTCACCATAGCCCTCTGTGGGCTTCCAAATATCACTTTGCCAATTCCACAAGAACTGTCTTAGCGAAAGGCTTCTTGAGGGGAAAGCTGTAACTCTGTGAGATGATTTCACAGAACACAAAGAAGTTTCTCAGAAAGCTTCTTTCTCTTTGTTATCGGAGGATATTTCCTTTGGCCCTATAGTCATCAATGGGATCCGAAATATCTGTTCTCAGATTCCACAGAAATAAGGCTAGCAAAGAGATCCACGAAATACAGATGTAACTCTGTGAGATGAATTAACAGAACACTAAGCAGTTTCTCAGAAAGCTTCTTTCCAGATTTCATCTGAGGATATTTCCTTTTTCACCATAGCCCTCTGTGGGCTTCCAAATATCACTTTGCCAATTCCACAAGAACTGTCTTAGCGAAAGGCTTCTTGAGGGGAAAGCTGTAACTCTGTGAGATGATTTCACAGAACACAAAGAAGTTTCTCAGAAAGCTTCTTTCTCTTTGTTATCGCAGGATATTTCCTTTGGCCCTACAGTCATCAATGGGATTCGAAATATCTGTTCTCAGATTCCACAGAAATAAGGCTAGCAAAGAGATGCACCAAATACACATGTAACTCTGTGAGATGAATTAACAGAACACTAAGCAGTTTCTCAGAAAGCTTCTTTCCAGATTTCATCTGAGGATATTTCCTTTTTCACCATAGCCCTCTATGGGCTTCCAAATATCACTTTGCCAATTCCACAAGAACTGTCTTAGCGAAAGGCTTCTTGAGGGGAAAGCTGTAACTCTGTGAGATGATTTCACAGAACACAAAGAAGTTTCTCAGAAAGCTTCTTTCTCTTTGTTATCGGAGGATATTTCCTTTGGCCCTATAGTCATCAATGGCATCCGAAATATCTGTTCTCAGATTCCACAGAAATAAGGCTAGCAAAGAGATCCACGAAATACAGATGTAACTCTGTGAGATGAATTAACAGAACACTAAGCAGTTTCTCAGAAAGCTTCTTTCCAGGTTTCATCTGAGGATATTTCCTTTTTCAACATAGCCCTCTGTGGGCTTCCAAATATCACTTTGCCAATTCCACAAGAACTGTCTTAGCGAAAGGCTTCTTGAGGGGAAAGCTGTAACTCTGTGAGATGATTTCACAGAACACAAAGAAGTTCCTCAGAAAGCTTCTTTCTCTTTGTTATCGGAGGATATTTCCTTTGGCCCTATAGTCATCAATGGGATCCGAATATCTGTTCTCAGATTCCACAGAAATAAGGCTAGCAAAGAGATCCACGAAATACAGATGTAACTCTGTGAGATGAATTAACAGAACACTAAGCAGTTTCTCAGAAAGCTTCTTTCCAGATTTCATCTGAGGATATTTCCTTTTTCACCATAGCCCTCTGTGGGCTTCCAAATATCACTTTGCCAATTCCACAAGAACTGTCTTAGCGAAAGGCTTCTTGAGGGGAAAGCTGTAACTCTGTGAGATGATTTCACAGAACACAAAGAAGTTTCTCAGAAAGCTTCTTTCTCTTTGTTATCGGAGGATATTTCCTTTGGCCCTATAGTCATCAATAGGATCCGAAATATCTGTTCTCAGATTCCACAGAAATAAGGCTAGCAAAGAGATCCACGAAATACAGATGTAACTCTGTGAGATGAATTAACAGAACACTAAGCAGTTTCTCAGAAAGCTTCTTTCCAGATTTCATCTGAGGATATTTCCTTTTTGACCATAGCCCTCTGTGGGCTTCCAAATATCACTTTGCCAATTCCACAAGAACTGTCTTAGCGAAAGGCTTCTTGACGGGAAAGCTGTAACACTGTGAGATGATTTCACAGAACCCAAAGAAGTTTCTCAGAAAGCTTCTTTCTCTTTGTTATCGCAGGATATTTCCTTTGGCCCTATAGTCCTCAATGGGATCCGAAATATCTGTTCTCAGATTCCACAGAAATAAGGCTAGCAAAGAGATGCACCAAATACACATGTAACTCTGTGAGATGAATTAACAGAACACTAAGCAGTTTCTCAGAAAGCTTCTTTCCAGATTTCATCTGAGGATATTTCCTTTTTCACCATAGCCCTCTATGGGCTTCCAAATATCACTTTGCCAATTCCACAAGAACTGTCTTAGCGAAAGGCTTCTTGAGGGGAAAGCTGTAACTCTGTGAGATGATATCACAGAACACGAAGAAGTTTCTCAGAAAGCTTCTTTCTCTTTGTTATCGCAGGATATTTCCTTTGGCCCTGTAGTCATCAATGGGATCCGAAATATGTGTTCTCAGATTCCACAGAAAAAAGGCTAGCAAAGAGATGCACCAAATACACATGTAACTCTGTGAGATGAATTAACAGAACACTAAGCAGTTTCCCAGAAAGCTTCTTTCCAGATTTCCTGTGAGGATATTTCCTTTTTCACCATAGCCCTCTATGGGCTTCCAAATATCACTTTGCCAATTCCACAAGAACTGTCTTAGCGAAAGGCTTCTTGAGGGGAAAGCTGTAACTCTGTGAGATGATATCACAGAACACAAAGAAGTTTCTCAGAAAGCTTCTTTCTCTTTTTATCGGAGGATATTTCCTTTGGCCCTATAGTCTTCAATGTGATCCGAAATATCTGTTCTCAGATTCCACAGAAATAAGGCTAGCAAAGAGATGCACCAAATACACATGTAACTCTGTGAGATGAATTAACAGAACACTAAGCAGTTTCTCAGAAAGCTTCTTTCCAGATTTCATCTGAGGATATTTCCTTTTTCACCATAGCCCTCTATGGGCTTCCAAATATCACTTTTCCAATTCCACAAGAACTGTGTTAGCGAAAGGCTTCTTTAGGGGAAAGCTGTAACTCTGTGAGATGATTTCACAGAACACAAAGAAGTTTCTCAGAAAGCTTCTTTCTTTTTGTTATCGGAGGATATTTCCTTTGACCCTATAGTCGTCAAAGGGATCAGAAATATCTGTTCTCAGATTCCACAGAAATAAGGCTAGCAAAGAGATCCACGAAATACAGATGTAACTCTGTGAGATGAATTAACAGAACACTAAGCAGTTTCTCAGAAAGCTTCTTTCCAGGTTTCATCTGAGGATATTTCCTTTTTCACCATAGCCCTCTGTGGGCTTCCAAATATCACTTTGCCAATTCCACAAGAACTGTCTTAGCGAAAGGCTTCTTGAGGGGAAAGCTGTAACTCTGTGAGATGATTTCACAGAACACAAAGAAGTTTCTCAGAAAGCTTCTTTCTCTTTGTTATCGGAGGATATTTCCTTTGGCCCTATAGTCATCAATGGGATCCGAAATATCTGTTCTCAGATTCCACAGAAATAAGGCTAGCAAAGAGATCCACGAAATACAGATGTAACTCTGTGAGATGAATTAACAGAACACTAAGCAGTTTCTCAGAAAGCTTTTTTCCAGATTTCATCTGAGGATATTTCCTTTTTCACCATAGCCCTCTGTGGGCTTCCAAATATCACTTTGCCAATTCCACAAGAACTGTCTTAGCGAAAGGCTTCTTGACGGGAAAGCTGTAACACTGTGAGATGATTTCACAGAACCCAAAGAAGTTTCTCAGAAAGCTTCTTTCTCTTTGTTATCGCAGGATATTTCCTTTGGCCCTATAGTCATCAATGGGATACGAAATATCTGTTCTCAGATTCCACAGAAATAAGGCTAGCAAAGAGATGCACCAAATACACATGTAACTCTGTGAGATGAATTAACAGAACACTAAGCAGTTTCTCAGAAAGCTTCTTTCCAGATTTCATCTGAGGATATTTCCTTTTTCACCATAGCCCTCTATGGGCTTCCCAATATCACTTTGCCAATTCCACAAGAACTGTCTTAGCGAAAGGCTTCTTGAGGGGAAAGCTGTAACTCTGTGAGATGATTTCACAGAACACAAAGAAGTTTCTCAGAAAGCTTCTTTCTCTTTGTTATCGGAGGATATTTCCTTTGGCCCTATAGTCATCAATGGCATCCGAAATATCTGTTCTCAGATTCCACAGAAATAAGGCTAGCAAAGAGATCCACGAAATACAGATGTAACTCTGTGAGATGAATTAACATAACACTAAGCAGTTTCTCAGAAAGCTTCTTTCCAGGTTTCATCTGAGGATATTTCCTTTTTCACCATAGCCCTCTGTGGGCTTCCAAATATCACTTTGCCAATTCCACAAGAACTGTCTTAGCGAAAGGCTTCTTGAGGGGAAAGCTGTAACTCTGTGAGATGATTTCACAGAACACAAAGAAGTTCCTCAGAAAGCTTCTTTCTCTTTGTTATCGGAGGATATTTCCTTTGGCCCTATAGTCATCAATGGGATCCGAAATATCTGTTCTGAGATTCCACAGAAATAAGGCTAGCAAAGAGATCCACGAAATACAGATGTAACTCTGTGAGATGAATTAACAGAACACTAAGCAGTTTCTCAGAAAGCTTCTTTCCAGATTTCATCTGAGGATATTTCCTTTTTCACCATGGCCCTCTGTGGGCTTCCAAATATCACTTTGCCAATTCCACAAGAACTGTCTTAGCGAAAGGCTTCTTGAGGGGAAAGCTGTAACTCTGTGAGATGATTTCACAGAACACAAAGAAGTTTCTCAGAAAGCTTCTTTCTCTTTGTTATCGCAGGATATTTCCTTTGGCCCTATAGTCATCAATGGGATCCGAAATATCTGTTCTCAGATTCCACAGAAAGAAGGCTAGCAAAGAGATGCACCAAATACACATGTAACTCTGTGAGATGAATTAACAGAACACTAAGCAGTTTCCCAGAAAGCTTCTTTCCAGATTTCCTGTGAGGATATTTCCTTTTTCACCATAGCCCTCTATGGGCTTCCAAATATCACTTTGCCAATTCCACAAGAACTGTCTTAGCGAAAGGCTTCTTGAGGGGAAAGCTGTAACTCTGTGAGATGATATCACAGAACACAAAGAAGTTTCTCAGAAAGCTTCTTTCTCTTTGTTATCGGAGGATATTTCCTTTGGCCCTATAGTCTTCAATGGGATCCGAAATATCTGTTCTCAGATTCCACAGAAATAAGGCTAGCAAAGAGATGCACCAAATACACATGTAACTCTGTGAGATGAATTAACAGAACACTAAGCAGTTTCTCAGAAAGCTTCTTTCCAGATTTCATCTGAGGATATTTCCTTTTTCACCATAGCCCTCTATGGGCTTCCAAATATCACTTTTCCAATTCCACAAGAACTGTGTTAGCGAAAGGCTTCTTTAGGGGAAAGCTGTAACTCTGTGAGATGATTTCACAGAACACAAAGAAGTTTCTCAGAAAGCTTCTTTCTCTTTGTTATCGGAGGATATTTCCTTTGACCCTATAGTCGTCAAAGGGATCCGAAATATCTGTTCTCAGATTCCACAGAAATAAGGCTAGCAAAGAGATCCAGGAAATACACATGTAACTCTGTGAGATGAATTAACAGAACAGTAAGCAGTTTCCAGAAAGCTTCTTTCCAGATTTCATTTGAGGATATTTCCTTTTTCACCATAGCCCTCTGTGGGCTTCCAAATAACACTTTGCCAATTCCACAAGAACTGTCTTAGCGAAAGGCTTCTTGAGGGGAAAGCTTTAACACTGTGAGATGATTTCACAGACCCCAAAGAAGTTTCTCAGAAAGCTTCTTTCTCTTTGTTATCGCAGGATATTTCCTTTGGCCCTATAGTCATCAATGGGATACTAAATATCTGTTCTCAGATTTCACAGAAATAAGGCTAGCAAAGAGATGCACCAAATACACATGTAACTCTGTGAAATGAATTAACAGAACACTAAGCAGTTTCCCAGAAAGCTTCTTTCCAGATTTCCTGTGAGGATATTTCCTTTTTCACCATAGCCCTCTATGGGCTTCCAAATATCACTTTGCCAATTCCACAAGAACTGTCTTAGCGAAAGGCTTCTTGAGGGGAAAGCTGTAACTCTGTGAGATGATTTCAGAGAACACAAAGAAGTTTCTCAGAAAGCTTCTTTCTCTTTGTTATCGAAGGATATTTGCTTTGGCCCTATAGTCTTCAATGGGATCCGAAATATCTGTTCTCAGATTCCACAGAAATAAGGCTAGCAAAGAGATGCACCAAATACACATGTAACTCTGTGAGATGAATTAACAGAACACTAAGCAGTTTCTCAGAAAGCTTCTTTCCAGATTTCATCTGAGGATATTTCCTTTTTCACCATAGACTTCTATGGGCTTCCAAATATCACTTTTCCAATTCCACAAGAACTGTGTTAGCAAAAGGCTTCTTTAGGGGAAAGCTGTAACTCTGTGAGATGATTTCACAGAACACAAAGAAGTTTGTCAGAAAGCTTCTTTCTCTTTGTTATCGGAGGATATTTCCTTTGGCCCTATAGTCATAAATGGGATCCGAAATATCTGTTCTCAGATTCCACAGAAATAAGGCTAGCAAAGAGATGCACCAAATACACATGTAACTCTGTGAGATGAATTAACTGAACACTAAGCAGTTTCCCAGAAAGCTTCTTTCTCTTTGTTATCGGAGGATATTTCCTTTGGCCCTATAGTCTTGAATGGGATGAGGAATATCTGTTCTCAGATTCCACAGAAATAAGGCTAGCAAAGAGATCCACGAAATTCAGATGTAACTCTGTGAGATGAATTAACTGAACACTAAGCAGTTTCCCAGAAAGCTTCTTTCCAGATTTCCTGTGAGGATATTTCCTTTTTCACCATAGCCCTCTATGGGCTTCCAAATATCACTTTGCCAATTCCACAAGAACTGTCTTAGCGAAAGGCTTCTTGAGGGGAAAGCTGTAACTCTGCGAGATGATATCACAGAACACAAAGAAGTTTCTCCGAAAGCTTCTTTCTCTTTGTTATCGGAGGATATTTCCTTTGGCCCTATAGTCATCAAAGGGATCCGAAATATCTGTTCTCAGATTCCACAGAAATAAGGCTAGCAAAGAGATGCACCAAATACACATGTAACTCTGTGAGATGAATTAACAGAACACTAAGCAGTTTCCCAGAAAGCTTCTTTCCAGATTTCCTGTGAGGATATTTCCTTTTTCACCATAGCCCTCTATGGGCTTCCAAATATCACTTTGCCAATTCCACAAGAACTGTCTTAGCGAAAGGCTTCTTGAGGGGAAAGCTGTAACTCTGTGAGATGATATCACAGAACACAAAGAAGTTTCTCAGAAAGCTTCTTTCTCTTTGTTATCGGAGGATATTTCCTGTGGCCCTATAGTCTTCAACGGGATCTGAAATATCTTTTCTCAGATTCCACAGAAATAAGGCTAGCAAAGAGATACACCAAATACACATGTAACTCTGTGAGATGAATTAACAGAACACTAAGCAGTTTTTCAGAAAGCTTCTTTCCAGATTTCATCTGAGGATATTTCCTTTTTCACCATAGCCCTCTGTGGGCTTCCAAATATCACTTTTCCAATTCCACAAGAACTGTGTTAGCGAAAGGCTTCTTTAGGGGAAAGCTGTAACTCTGTGAGATGATTTCACAGAACACAAAGAAGTTTCTCAGAAAGCTTCTTTCTCTTTGTTATCGGAGGATATTTCCTTTGACCCTATAGTCGTCAAAGGGATCAGAAATATCTGTTCTCAGATTCCACAGAAATAAGGCTAGCAAAGAGATCCAGGAAATACACATGTAACTCTGTGAGATGAATTAACAGAACACTAAGCAGTTTCTCAGAAAGCTTCTTTCCAGATTTCATCTGAGGATATTTCCTTTTTCACCGTAGCCCTCTGTGGGCTTCCAAATATCACTTTGCCAATTCAACAAGAACTGTCTTAGCGAAAGGCTTCTGGAGGGGAAAGCTTTAACACTGTGAGATGATTTCCCAGACCCCAAAGAAGTTTCTCAGAAAGCTTCTTTCTCTTTGTAATCGCAGGATATTTCCTTTGGCCCTATAGTCATCAATGGGATACTAAATATCTGTTCTCAGATTCCACAGAAATAAGGCTAGCAAAGAGATGCACCAAATACACATGTAACTCTGTGAGATGAATTAACAGAACACTAAGCAGTTTCTCAGAAAGCTTCTTTCCAGATTTCATCTGAGGATATTTCCTTTTTCACCATAGCCCTCTATCGGCTTCCAAATATCACTTTGCCAATTCCACAAGAACTGTCTTAGCGAAAGGCTTCTTGAGGGGAAAGCTGTAACTCTGTGAGATGATTTCACAGAACACAAAGAAGTTTCTCAGAAAGCTTCTTTCTCTTTGTTATCGGAGGATATTTCCTTTGGCCCTATAGTCATCAATGGCATCCGAAATATCTGTTCTCAGATTCCACAGAAATAAGGCTAGCAAAGAGATCCACGAAATACAGATGTAACTCTGTGAGATGAATTAACAGAACACTAAGCAGTTTCTCAGAAAGCTTCTTTCCAGGTTTCATCTGAGGATATTTCCTTTTTCACCGTAGCCCTCTGTGGGCTTCCAAATATCACTTTGCCAATTCCACAAGAACTGTCTTAGCGAAAGGCTTCTTGAGGGGAAAGCTGTAACTCTGTGAGATGATATCACAGAACACAAAGAAGTTTCTCATAAAGCTTCTTTCTCTTTGTTATCGGAGGATATTTCCTTTGGCCCTATAGTCATCAATGGGATCCGAAATATCTGTTCTCAGATTCCACAGAAATAAGGCTAGCAAAGAGATCCACGAAATACAGATGTAACTCTGTGAGATGAATTAACAGAACACTAAGCAGTTTCTCAGAAAGCTTCTTTCCAGATTTCATCTGAGGATATTTCCTTTTTCACCATAGCCCTCTGTGGGCTTCCAAATATCACTTTGCCAATTCCACAAGAACTGTCTTAGCGAAAGGCTTCTTGAGGGGAAAGCTGTAACTCTGTGAGATGATTTCACAGAACACAAAGAAGTTTCTCAAAAAGCTTCTTTCTCTTTGTTATCGCAGGATATTTCCTTTGGCCCTATAGTCATCAAAGGGATCCGAAATATCTGTTCTCAGATTCCACAGAAATAAGGCTAGCAAAGAGATGCACCAAATACACATGTAACTCTGTGAAATGAATTAACAGAACACTAAGCAGTTTCCCAGAAAGCTTCTTTCCAGATTTCCTGTGAGGATATTTCCTTTTTCACCATAGCCCTCTATGGGCTTCCAAATATCACTTTGCCAATTCCACAAGAACTGTCTTAGCGAAAGGCTTCTTGAGGGGAAAGCTGTAACTCTGTGAGATGATATCAGAGAACACAAAGAAGTTTCTCAGAAAGCTTCTTTCTCTTTGTTATCGGAGGATATTTCCTTTGGCCCTATAGTCTTCAATGGGATCCGAAATATCTGTTCTCAGATTCCACAGAAATAAGGCTAGCAAAGAGATGCACCAAATACACATGTAACTCTGTGAGATGAATTAACAGAACACTAAGCAGTTTCTCAGAAAGCTTCTTTCCAGATTTCATCTGAGGATATTTCCTTTTTCACCATAGCCCTCTATGGGCTTCCAAATATCACTTTTCCAATTCCACAAGAACTGTGTTAGCGAAAGGCTTCTTTAGGGGAAAGCTGTAACTCTGTGAGATGATTTCACAGAACACAAAGAAGTTTCTCAGAAAGCTTCTTTCTCTTTGTTATCGGAGGATATTTCCTTTGGCCCTGTAGTCATCAATGGGATCCGAAATATCTGTTCTCAGATTCCACAGAAATAAGGCTAGCAAAGAGATCCACGAAATACAGATGTAACTCTGTGAGATGAATTAACAGAACACTAAGCAGTTTCTCAGAAAGCTTCTATCCAGGTTTCATCTGAGGATATTTCCTTTTTCACCATAGCCCTCTGTGGGCTTGCAAATATCACTTTGCCAATTCCACAAGAAGTGTCTTAGCGAAAGGCTTCTTGAGGGGAAAGCTGTAACTCTGTGAGATGATTTCACGGAACACAAAGAAGTTTCTCAAAAAGCTTCTTTCCCTTTGTTTTCGGAGGATTTTTCCTTTGGCCTTATAGTCTTCAATGGGATCCGAAATATCTGTTCTCAGATTCCACAGAAATAAGGCTAGTAAAGAGATGCACCAAATACACATGTAACTCTGTGAGATAAATTAACAGAACACTAAGCAGTTTCCCAGAAAGCTTCTTTCTCTTTGTTATCGAAGGATATTTCCTTTGGCCCTATAGTCTTGAATGGGATGAGGAATATCTGTTCTAAGATTCCACAGAAATAAGGCTAGCAAAGAGATCCACGAAATTCAGATGTAACACTGTGAGATGAATTAACAGAACACTAAGCAGTTTCTCAGAAAGCTTCTTTGCAGATTTCATCTGAGGATATTTCCTTTTTCACCATAGCCCTCTGTGGGCTTCCAAATATCACTTTGCCAATTCCACAAGAACTGTCTTAGCGAAAGGCTTCTTGAGGGGAAAGCTGTAACTCTGTGAGATGATTTCACAGAACACAAAGAAGTTTCTCAAAAAGCTTCTTTCACTTTGTTATCGGAGGATATTTCCTTTGGCCCTATAGTCTTCAAAGGGATCCGAAATATCTGTTCTCAGATTCCACAGAAATAAGGCTAGCAAAGAGATGCACCAAATAGACATGTAACTCTGTGAGATGAATTAACAGAACACTAAGCAGTTTCTCAGAAAGCTTCTTTCCAGATTTCATCTGAGGATATTTCCTTTTTCACCATAGCCCTCTATGGGGTTCCAAATATCACTTTGCCAATTCCACAAGAACTGTCTTAGCGAAAGGCTTCTTGAGGGGAAAGCTGTAACTCTGTGAGATGATTTCACAGAACACAAAGAAGTTTCTCAGAAAGCTTCTTTCTCTTTGTTATCGCAGGATATTTCCTTTGGCCCTATAGTCATCAATGGGATCCGAAATATCTGTTCTCAGATTCCACAGAAATAAGGCTAGCAAAGAGATGCACCAAATACACATGTAACTCTGTGAGATGAATTAACAGAACACTAAGCAGTTTCTCAGAAAGCTTCTTTCCAGATTTCATCTGAGGATATTTCCTTTTTCACCATAGCCTTCTATGGGCTTCCAAATATCACTTTTCCAATTCCACAAGAACTGTGTTAGCAAAAGGCTTCTTTAGGGGAAAGCTGTAACTCTGTGAGATGATTTCACAGAACACAAAGAAGTTTCTCAGAAAGCTTCTTTCTCTTTGTTATCGGAGGATATTTCCTTTGGCCCTATAGTCATCAAAGGGATCCGAAATATCTGTTCTCAGATTCCACAGAAATAAGGCTAGCAAAGAGATGCACCAAATACACATGTAACTCTGTGAGATGAATTAACAGAACACTAAGCAGTTTCCCAGAAAGCTTCTTTCTCTTTGATATCGGAGGATATTTCCTTTGGCCCTATAGTCTTGAATGGGATGAGGAATATCTGTTCTCAGATTCCACAGAAATAAGGCTAGCAAAGAGATCTACGAAATTCAGATATAACTCTGTGAGATGAATTAACTGAACACTAAGCAGTTTCCCAGAAAGCTTCTTTCCAGATTTCCTGTGAGGATATTTCCTTTTTCACCATAGCCCTCTATGGGCTTCCAAATATCACCTTGCCAATTCCACAAGAACTGTCTTAGCGAAAGGCTTCTTGAGGGGAAAGCTGTAACTCTGCGAGATGATATCACAGAACACAAAGAAGTTTCTCAGAAAGCTTCTTTCTCTTTGTTATCGGAGGATATTTCCTTTGGCCCTATAGTCATCAATGGGATCCGAAATATCTGTTCTCAGATTCCACAGAAATAAGGCTAGCAAAGAGATCCACGAAATACAGATGTAACTCTGTGAGATGAATTAACAGAACACTAAGCAGTTTCTCAGAAAGCTTCTATCCAGGTTTCATCTGAGGATATTTCCTTTTTCACCATAGCCCTCTGTGGGCTTGCAAATATCACTTTGCCAATTCCACAAGAAGTGTCTTAGCGAAAGGCTTCTTGAGGGGAAAGCTGTAACTCTGTGAGATGATTTCACGGAACACAAAGAAGTTTCTCAAAAAGCTTCTTTCTCTTTGTTATCAGAGGATTTTTCCTTTGGCCTTATAGTCTTCAATGGGATCCGAAATATCTGTTCTCAGATTCCACAGAAATAAGGCTAGCAAAGAGATGCACCAAATACACATGTAACTCTGTGAGATAAATTAACAGAACACTAAGCAGTTTCCCAGAAAGCTTCTTTCTCTTTGTTATCGAAGGATATTTCCTTTGGCCCTATAGTCTTGAATGGGATGAGGAATATCTGTTCTCAGATTCCACAGAAATAAGGCTAGCAAAGAGATCCACGAAATTCAGATGTAACACTGTGAGATGAATTAACAGAACACTAAACAGTTTCTCAGAAAGCTTCTTTCCAGATTTCATCTGAGGATATTTCCTTTTTCACCATAGCCCTCTGTGGGCTTCCAAATATCACTTTGCCAATTCCACAAGAACTGTCTTAGCGAAAGGCTTCTTGAGGGGAAAGCTGTAACTCTGTGAGATGATTTCACAGAACACAAAGAAGTTTCTCAAAAAGCTTCTTTCTCTTTGTTATCGGAGGATATTTCCTTTGGCCCTATAGTCTTCAATGGGATCCGAAATATCTGTTCTCAGATTCCACAGAAATAAGGCTAGCAAAGAGATGCACCAAATAGACATGTAACTCTGTGAGATGAATTAACAGAACACTAAGCAGTTTCTCAGAAAGCTTCTTTCCAGATTTCATCTGAGGATATTTCCTTTTTCACCATAGCCCTCTATGGGGTTCCAAATATCACTTTGCCAATTCCACAAGAACTGTCTTAGCGAAAGGCTTCTTGAGGGGAAAGCTGTAACTCTGTGAGATGATTTCACAGAACACAAAGAAGTTTCTCAGAAAGCTTCTTTCTCTTTGTTATCGCAGGATATTTCCTTTGGCCCTATAGTCATCAATGGGATCCGAAATATCTGTTCTCAGATTCCACAGAAATAAGGCTAGCAAAGAGATGCACCAAATACACATGTAACTCTGTGAGATGAATTAACAGAACACTAAGCAGTTTCTCAGAAAGCTTCTTTCCAGATTTCATCTGAGGATATTTCCTTTTTCACCATAGCCTTCTATGGGCTTCCAAATATCACTTTTCCAATTCCACAAGAACTGTGTTAGCAAAAGGCTTCTTTAGGGGAAAGCTGTAACTCTGTGAGATGATTTCACAGAACACAAAGAAGTTTCTCAGAAAGCTTCTTTCTCTTTGTTATCGGAGGATATTTCCTTTGGCCCCATAGTCATCAATGGGATCCGAAATATCTGTTCTCAGATTCCACAGAAATAAGGCTAGCAAAGAGATGCACCAAATACACATGTAACTCTGTGAGATGAATTAACAGAACACTAAGCAGTTTCCCAGAAAGCTTCTTTCTCTTTGATATCGGAGGATATTTCCTTTGGCCCTATAGTCTTGAATGGGATGAGGAATATCTGTTCTCAGATTCCACAGAAATAAGGCTAGCAAAGAGATCCACGAAATTCAGATGTAACTCTGTGAGATGAATTAACTGAACACTAAGCAGTTTCCCAGAAAGCTTCTTTCCAGATTTCCTGTGAGGATATTTCCTTTTTCACCATAGCCCTCTATGGGCTTCCAAATATCACCTTGCCAATTCCACAAGAACTGTCTTAGCGAAAGGCTTCTTGAGGGGAAAGCTGTAACTCTGCGAGATGATATCACAGAACACAAAGAAGTTTCTCAGAAAGCTTCTTTCTCTTTGTTATCGGAGGATATTTCCTTTGGCCCTATAGTCTTCAATGGGATCCGAAATATCTGTTCTCAGATTCCACAGAAATAAGGCTAGCAAAGAGATGCACCAAATACACATGTAACTCTGTGAGATGAATTAACAGAACACTAAGCAGTTTCTCAGAAAGCTTCTTTCCAGATTTCATCTGAGGATATTTCCTTTTTCACCGTAGCCCTCTATGGGCTTCCAAATATCACTTTGCCAATTCCACAAGAACTGTCTTAGCGAAAGGCTTCTTGAGGGGAAAGCTGTAACTCTGTGAGATGATTTCACAGAACACAAAGAAGTTTCTCAGAAAGCTTCTTTCTCTTTGTTATCGGAGGATATTTCCTTTGGCCCTATAGTCATCAATGGGATCCGAAATATCTGTTCTCAGATTCCACAGAAATAAGGCTAGCAAAGAGATCCACGAAATACAGATGTAACTCTGTGAGATGAATTAACAGAACACTATGCAGTTTCTCAGAAAGCTTCTTTCCAGGTTTCATCTGAGGATATTTCCTTTTTCACCATAGCCCTCTGTGGGCTTCCAAATATCACTTTGCCAATTCCACAAGAACTGTCTTAGCGAAAGGCTTCTTGAGGGGAAAGCTGTAACTCTGCGAGATGATATCACAGAACACAAAGAAGTTTCTCAGAAAGCTTCTTTCTCTTTGTTATCGGAGGATATTTCCTTTGGCCCTATAGTCTTCAATGGGATCCGAAATATCTGTTCTCAGATTCCACAGAAATAAGGCTAGCAAAGAGATGCACCAAATAGACATGTAACTCTGTGAGATGAATTAACAGAACACTAAGCAGTTTCTCAGAAAGCTTCTTTCCAGATTTCATCTGAGGATATTTCCTTTTTCACCATAGCCCTCTATGGGGTTCCAAATATCACTTTGCCAATTCTACAAGAACTGTCTTAGCGAAAGGCTTCTTGAGGGGAAAGCTGTAACTCTGTGAGATGATTTCACAGAACACAAAGAAGTTTCTCAGAAAGCTTCTTTCTCTTTGTTATCGGAGGATATTTCCTTTGATCCTATAGTCGTCAAAGGGATCAGAAATATCTGTTCTCAGATTCCACAGAAATAAGGCTAGCAAAGAGATCCAGGAAATACACATGTAACTCTGTGAGATGAATTAACAGAACACTAAGCAGTTTCTCAGAAAGCTTCTTTCCAGATTTCATCTGAGGATATTTCCTTTTTCACCATAGCCCTCTATGGGCTTCCAAATATCACATTGCCAATTCCACAAGAACTGTCTTAGCGAAAGGCTTCTTGACGGGAAAGCTGTAACTCTGTGAGATGATTTCACAGAACACAAAGAAGTTTCTCAGAAAGCTTCTTTCTCTTTGTTATCGCAGGATATTTCCTTTGGCCCTATAGTCCTCAATGGGATCCGAAACATCTGTTCTCAGATTCCACAGAAATAAGGCTAGCAAAGAGATGCACCAAACACACATGTAACTCTTTGAGATGAATTAACAGAACACTAAGCAGTTTCTCAGAAAGCTTCTTTCCAGATTTCATCTGAGGATATTTCCTTTTTCACCATAGCCCTCTATGGGCTTCCAAATATCACTTTGCCAATTCCACAAGAACTGTCTTAGCGAAAGGCTTCTTGAGGGGAAAGCTGTAACTCTGTGAGATGATTTCACAGAACACAAAGAAGTTTCTCAGAAAGCTTCTTTCTCTTTGTTATCGGAGGATATTTCCTTTGGCCCTATAGTCATCAATGGCATCCGAAATATCTGTTCTCAGATTCCACAGAAATAAGGCTAGCAAAGAGATCCACGAAATACAGATGTAACTCTGTGAGATGAATTAACAGAACACTAAGCAGTTTCTCAGAAAGCTTCTTTCCAGGCTTCATCTGAGGATATTTCCTTTTTCACCATAGCCCTCTGTGGGCTTCCAAATATCACTTTGCCAATTCCACAAGAACTCCTTAGCGAAAGGCTTCTTGAGGGGAAAGCTGTAACTCTGTGAGA
The DNA here is from genome assembly GCF_043159975.1 of Macaca nemestrina. Taxonomy (NCBI): domain Eukaryota; kingdom Metazoa; phylum Chordata; class Mammalia; order Primates; family Cercopithecidae; genus Macaca; species Macaca nemestrina. Next base: position 103,255,689 of record NC_092133.1, on the reverse strand, counting down.
TTATTTCACAGAACACAAAGAAGTTTCTCAGAAAGCTTCTTTCTCTTTGTTATCGGAGGATATTTCCTTTGGCCCTATAGTCATCAACGGGATCCGAAATATCTGTTCTCAGATTCCACAGAAATAAGGCTAGCAAAGAGATCCACGAAATACAGACGTAACTCTGTGAGATGAATTAACAGAACACTAAGCAGTTTCTCAGAAAGCTTCTTTCCAGATTTCATCTGAGGATATTTCCTTTTTCACCATAGCTCTCTGTGGGCTTCCAAATATCACTTTGCCAATTCCACAAGAACTGTCTTAGCGAAAGGCTTCTTGAGGGGAAAGCTGTAACTCTGTGAGATGATTTCACAGAACACAAAGAAGTTTCTCAGAAAGCTTCTTTCTCTTTGTTATCGCAGGATATTTCCTTTGGTCCTATAGTCATCAATGGGATCCGAAATATCTGTTCTCAGATTCCACAGAAATAAGGCTAGCAAAGAGATGCACCAAATACACATGTAACTCTGTGAGATGAATTAACAGAACACTAAGCAGTTTCCCAGAAAGCTTCTTTCTAGATTTCATCTGAGGATATTTCCTTTTTCACCATAGCCCTCTATGGGCTTCCAAATATCACTTTGCCAATTCCACAAGAACTGTCTTAGCGAAAGGCTTCTTGAGGGGAAAGCTGTAACTCTGTGAGATGATATCACAGAACACAAAGAAGTTTCTCAGAAAGCTTCTTTCTCTTTGTTATCGGAGGATATTTCCTTTGGCCCTATAGTCTTCAATGGGATCCGAAATATCTGTTCTCAGATTCCACAGAAATAAGGCTAGCAAAGAGATGCACCAAATACACATGTAACTCTGTGAGATGAATTAACAGAACACTAAGCAGTTTCCCAGAAAGCTTCTTTCTCTTTGATATCGGAGGATATTTCCTTTGGCCCTATAGTCTTGAATGGGATGAGGAATATCTGTTCTCAGATTCCACAGAAATAAGGCTAGCAAAGAGATCCACGAAATTCAGATGTAACTCTGTGAGATGAATTAACTGAACACTAAGCAGTTTCCCAGAAAGCTTCTTTCCAGATTTCCTGTGAGGATATTTCCTTTTTCACCATAGCCCTCTATGGGCTTCCAAATATCACCTTGCCAATTCCACAAGAACTGTCTTAGCGAAAGGCTTCTTGAGGGGAAAGCTGTAACTCTGCGAGATGATATCACAGAACACAAAGAAGTTTCTCAGAAAGCTTCTTTCTCTTTGTTATCGGAGGATATTTCCTTTGGCCCTATAGTCTTCAATGGGATCCGAAATATCTGTTCTCAGATTCCACAGAAATAAGGCTAGCAAAGAGATGCACCAAATACACATGTAACTCTGTGAGATGAATTAACAGAACACTAAGCAGTTTCTCAGAAAGCTTCTTTCCAGATTTCATCTGAGGATATTTCCTTTTTCACCGTAGCCCTCTATGGGCTTCCAAATATCACTTTGCCAATTCCACAAGAACTGTCTTAGCGAAAGGCTTCTTGAGGGGAAAGCTGTAACTCTGTGAGATGATTTCACAGAACACAAAGAAGTTTCTCAGAAAGCTTCTTTCTCTTTGTTATCGGAGGATATTTCCTTTGGCCCTATAGTCATCAATGGGATCCGAAATATCTGTTCTCAGATTCCACAGAAATAAGGCTAGCAAAGAGATCCACGAAATACAGATGTAACTCTGTGAGATGAATTAACAGAACACTATGCAGTTTCTCAGAAAGCTTCTTTCCAGGTTTCATCTGAGGATATTTCCTTTTTCACCATAGCCCTCTGTGGGCTTCCAAATATCACTTTGCCAATTCCACAAGAACTGTCTTAGTGAAAGGCTTCTTGAGGGGAAAGCTGTAACTCTGCGAGATGATATCACAGAACACAAAGAAGTTTCTCAGAAAGCTTCTTTCTCTTTGTTATCGGAGGATATTTCCTTTGGCCCTATAGTCTTCAATGGGATCCGAAATATCTGTTCTCAGATTCCACAGAAATAAGGCTAGCAAAGAGATGCACCAAATAGACATGTAACTCTGTGAGATGAATTAACAGAACACTAAGCAGTTTCTCAGAAAGCTTCTTTCCAGATTTCATCTGAGGATATTTCCTTTTTCACCATAGCCCTCTATGGGGTTCCAAATATCACTTTGCCAATTCTACAAGAACTGTCTTAGCGAAAGGCTTCTTGAGGGGAAAGCTGTAACTCTGTGAGATGATTTCACAGAACACAAAGAAGTTTCTCAGAAAGCTTCTTTCTCTTTGTTATCGGAGGATATTTCCTTTGATCCTATAGTCGTCAAAGGGATCAGAAATATCTGTTCTCAGATTCCACAGAAATAAGGCTAGCAAAGAGATCCAGGAAATACACATGTAACTCTGTGAGATGAATTAACAGAACACTAAGCAGTTTCTCAGAAAGCTTCTTTCCAGATTTCATCTGAGGATATTTCCTTTTTCACCATAGCCCTCTATGGGCTTCCAAATATCACATTGCCAATTCCACAAGAACTGTCTTAGCGAAAGGCTTCTTGACGGGAAAGCTGTAACTCTGTGAGATGATTTCACAGAACACAAAGAAGTTTCTCAGAAAGCTTCTTTCTCTTTGTTATCGCAGGATATTTCCTTTGGCCCTATAGTCCTCAATGGGATCCGAAAAATCTGTTCTCAGATTCCACAGAAATAAGGCTAGCAAAGAGATGCACCAAACACACATGTAACTCTTTGAGATGAATTAACAGAACACTAAGCAGTTTCTCAGAAAGCTTCTTTCCAGATTTCATCTGAGGATATTTCCTTTTTCACCATAGCCCTCTATGGGCTTCCAAATATCACTTTGCCAATTCCACAAGAACTGTCTTAGCGAAAGGCTTCTTGAGGGGAAAGCTGTAACTCTGTGAGATGATTTCACAGAACACAAAGAAGTTTCTCAGAAAGCTTCTTTCTCTTTGTTATCGGAGGATATTTCCTTTGGCCCTATAGTCATCAATGGCATCCGAAATATCTGTTCTCAGATTCCACAGAAATAAGGCTAGCAAAGAGATCCACGAAATACAGATGTAACTCTGTGAGATGAATTAACAGAACACTAAGCAGTTTCTCAGAAAGCTTCTTTCCAGGTTTCATCTGAGGATATTTCCTTTTTCACCATAGCCCTCTGTGGGCTTCCAAATATCACTTTGCCAATTCCACAAGAACTCCTTAGCGAAAGGCTTCTTGAGGGGAAAGCTGTAACTCTGTGAGATTATTTCACAGAACACAAAGAAGTTTCTCAGAAAGCTTCTTTCTCTTTGTTATCGGAGGATATTTCCTTTGGCCCTATAGTCATCAACGGGATCCGAAATATCTGTTCTCAGATTCCACAGAAATAAGGCTAGCAAAGAGATCCACGAAATACAGATGTAACTCTGTGAGATGAATTAACAGAACACTAAGCAGTTTCTCAGAAAGCTTCTTTCCAGATTTCATCTGAGGATATTTCCTTTTTCACCATAGCTCTCTGTGGGCTTCCAAATATCACTTTGCCAATTCCACAAGAACTGTCTTAGCGAAAGGCTTCTTGAGGGGAAAGCTGTAACTCTGTGAGATGATTTCACAGAACACAAAGAAGTTTCTCAGAAAGCTTCTTTCTCTTTGTTATCGCAGGATATTTCCTTTGGTCCTATAGTCATCAATGGGATCCGAAATATCTGTTCTCAGATTCCACAGAAATAAGGCTAGCAAAGAGATGCACCAAATACACATGTAACTCTGTGAGATGAATTAACAGAACACTAAGCAGTTTCCCAGAAAGCTTCTTTCTAGATTTCCTGTGAGGATATTTCCTTTTTCACCATAGCCCTCTATGGGCTTCCAAATATCACTTTGCCAATTCCACAAGAACTGTCTTAGCGAAAGGCTTCTTGAGGGGAAAGCTGTAACTCTGTGAGATGATATCACAGAACACAAAGAAGTTTCTCAGAAAGCTTCTTTCTCTTTGTTATCGGAGGATATTTACTTTGGCCCTATAGTCTTCAATGGGATCCGAAATATCTGTTCTCAGATTCCAAAGAAATAAGGCTAGCAAAGAGATGCACCAAATACACATGTAACTCTGTGAGATGAATTAACAGAACACTAAGCAGTTTCTCAGAAAGCTTCTTTCCAGATTTCATCTGAGGATATTTCCTTTTTCACCATAGCCCTCTATGGGCTTCCAAATATCACTTTGCCAATTCCACAAGAACTGTATTAGCGAAAGGCTTCAAGAGGGGAAATCGGTAACTCAGTGAGATGATTTCACAGAACACAAAGAAGTTTCTCAGAAAGCTTCTTTCTCTTTGTTATCGGAGGATATTTCCTTTGGCCCTATAGTCATCAATGGGATCCGAAATATATGTTCTCAGATTCCACAGAAATAAGGCTAGCAAAGAGATCCACGAAATACAGATGTAACTCTTTGAGATGAATTAACAGAACACTAAGCAGTTTCTCAGAAAGCTTCTTTCCAGATTTCATCTGAGGATATTTCCTTTTTCACCATAGCCCTCTGTGGGCTTCCAAATATCACTTTGCCAATTCCACAAGAACTGTCTTAGCGAAAGGCATCTTGACGGGAAAGCTGTAACACTGTGAGATGATTTCACAGAACCCAAAGAAGTTTCTTAGAAAGCTTCTTTCTCTTTGTTATCGCAGGATATTTCCTTTGGCCCTATAGTCATCAATGGGATACGAAATATCTGTTCTCAGATTCCACAGAAATAAGGCTAGCAAAGAGATGCACCAAATACACATGTAACTCTGTGAGATGAATTAACAGAACACTAAGCAGTTTCTCAGAAAGCTTCTTTCCAGATTTCATCTGAGGATATTTCCTTTTTCACCATAGCCCTCTATGGGCTTCCAAATATCACTTTGCCAATTCCACAAGAACTGTCTTAGCGAAAGACTTCTTGAGGGGAAAGCTGTAACTCTGTGAGATGATTTCACAGAACACAAAGAAGTTTCTCAGAAAGCTTCTTTCTCTTTGTTATCGGAGGATATTTCCTTTGGCCCTATAGTCATCAATGGCATCCGAAATATCTGTTCTCAGATTCCACAGAAATAAGGCTAGCAAAGAGATCTACGAAATACAGATGTAACTCTGTGAGATGAATTAACAGAACACTAAGCAGTTTCTCAGAAAGCTTCTTTCCAGGTTTCATCTAAGGATATTTCCTTTTTCACCATAGCCCTCTGTGGGCTTCCAAATATCACTTTGCCAATTCCACAAGAACTGTCTTAGCGAAAGGCTTCTTGAGGGGAAAGCTGTAACTCTGTGAGATGATTTCACAGAACAGAAAGAAGTTTCTCAGAAAGCTTCTTTCTCTTTGTTATCGGAGGATATTTCCTTTGGCCCTATAGTCATCAATGGGATCCGAAATATCTGTTCTCAGATTCCACAGAAATAAGGCTAGCAAAGAGATCCACGAAATACAGATGTAACTCTGTGAGATGAATTAACAGAACACTAAGCAGTTTCTCAGAAAGCTTCTTTCCAGATTTCATCTGAGGATATTTCCTTTTTCACCATAGCCCTCTGTGGGCTACCAAATATCACTTTGCCAATTCCACAAGAACTGTCTTAGCGAAAGGCTTCTTGAGGGGAAAGCTGTAACTCTGTGAGATGGTTTCACAGATCACAAAGAAGTTTCTCAGAAAGCTTCTTTCTCTTTGTTATCGCAGGATATTTCCTTTGGCCCTATAGTCATCAATGGGATCCGAAATATCTGTTCTCAGATTCCACAGAAATAAGGCTAGCAAAGAGATGCACCAAATACACATGTAACTCTGTGAGATGAATTAACAGAACACTAAGCAGTTTCCCAGAAAGCTTCTTTCCAGATTTCCTGTGAGGATATTTCCTTTTTCACCATAGCCCTCTATGGGCTTCCAAATATCACTTTGCCAATTCCACAAGAACTGTCTTAGCGAAAGGCTTCTTGAGGGGAAAGCTGTAACTCTCTGAGATGATATCACAGAACACAAAGAAGTTTCTCAGAAAGCTTCTTTCTCTTTGTTATCGGTGGATATTTCCTTTGGCCCTATAGTCTTCAATGGGATCCGAAATATCTGTTCTCAGATTCCACAGAAATAAGGCTAGCAAAGATATGCACCAAATACACATGTAACTCTGTGAGATGAATTAACAGAACACTAAGCAGTTTCTCAGAAAGCTTCTTTCCAGATTTCATCTGAGGATATTTCCTTTTTCACCATAGCCCTCTATGGGGTTCCAAATATCACTTTGCCAATTCCACAAGAACTGTCTTAGCGAAAGGCTTCTTGAGGGGAAAGCTGTAACTCTGTGAGATGATTTCACAGAACACAAAGAAGTTTCTCAGAAAGCTTCTTTCTCTTTGTTATCGGAGGATATTTCCTTTGACCCTATAGTCGTCAAAGGGATCAGAAATATCTGTTCTCAGATTCCACAGAAATAAGGCTAGCAAAGAGATCCAGGAAATACACATGTAACTCTGTGACATGAATTAACAGAACACTAAGCAGTTTCTCAGAAAGCTTCTTTCCAGATTTCATCTGAGGATATTTCCTTTTTCACCATAGCCCTCTATGGGCTTCCAAATATCACATTGCCAATTCCACAAGAACTGTCTTAGCGAAAGGCTTCTTGACGGGAAAGCTGTAACTCTGTGAGATGATTTCACAGAACCCAAAGAAGTTTCTCAGAAAGCTTCTTTCTCTTTGTTATCGCAGGATATTTCCTTTGGCCCTATAGTCATCAAAGGGATCCGAAACATCTGTTCTCAGATTCCACAGAAATAAGGCTAGCAAAGAGATGCACCAAATACACATGTAACTCTGTGAGATGAATTAACAGAACACTAAGCAGTTTCTCAGAAAGCTTCTTTCCAGATTTCATCTGTGAATATTTCCTTTTTCACCATAGCCCTCTATGGGGTTCCAAATATCACTTTGCCAATTCCACAAGAACTGTCTTAGCGAAAGGCTACTTGAGGGGAAAGCTGTAACTCTGTGAGATGATTTCACAGAACACAAACAAGTTTCTCAGAAAGCTTCTTTCTCTTTGTTATCGCAGGATATTTCCTTTGGCCCTATAGTCATCAAAGGCATCCGAAATATCTGTTCTCAGATTCCACAGAAATAAGGCTAGCAAAGAGATCCACGAAATACAGATGTAACTCTGTGAGATGAATTAACAGAACACTAAGCAGTTTCTCAGAAAGCTTCTTTCCAGGTTTCATCTGAGGATATTTCCTTTTTCACCATAGCCCTCTGTGGGCTTCCAAATATCACTTTGCCAATTCCACAAGAACTGTCTTAGCGAAAGTCTTCTTGAGGGGAAAGCTGTAACTCTGTGAGATGATTTCACAGAACACAAAGAAGTTTCTCAGAAAGCTTCTTTCTCTTTGTTATCGGAGGATATTTCCTTTGGCCCTATAGTCATCACTGGGATCCGAAATATCTGTTCTCAGATTCCACAGAAATAAGGCTAGCAAAGAGATCCACGAAATACAGATGTAACTCTGTGAGATGAATTAACAGAACACTAAGCAGTTTCTCAGAAAGCTTCTTTCCAGATTTCATCTGAGGATATTTCCTTTTTCACCATAGCCCTCTATGGGCTTCCAAATATCACTTTGCCAATTCCACAAGAACTGTCTTAGCGAAAGGCTTCTTGAGGGGAAAGCTGTAACTCTGTGAGATGATTTCACAGAACACAAAGAAGTTTCTCAGAAAGCTTCTTTCTCTTTGTTATCGCAGGATATTTCCTTTGGCCCTATAGTCATCAATGGGATCCGAAATATCTGTTCTCAGATTCCACAGAAAGAAGGCTAGCAAAGAGATGCACCAAATACACATGTAACTCTGTGAGATGAATTAACAGAACACTAAGCAGTTTCTCAGAAAGCTTCTTTCCAGATTTCATCTGAGGATATTTCCTTTTTCACCATAGCCCTCTATGGGGTTCCAAATATCACTTTGCCAATTCCACAAGAACTGTCTTAGCGAAAGGCTTCTTGAGGGGAAAGCTGTAACTCTGTGAGATGATTTCACAGAACACAAAGAAGTTTCTCAGAAAGCTTCTTTCTCTTTGTTATCGCAGGATATTTCCTTTGGCCCTATAGTCATCAATGGGATCCGAAACATCTGTTCTCAGATTCCACAGAAATAAGGCTAGCAAAGATATGCACCAAATACACATGTAACTCTGTGAGATGAATTAACAGAACACTAAGCAGTTTCTCAGAAAGCTTCTTTCCAGATTTCATCTGAGGATATTTCCTTTTTCACCATAGCCCTCTGTGGGCTTCCAAATATCACTTTGCCAATTCCACAAGAACTGTCTTAGCGAAAGGCTTCTTGACGGTAAAGCTGTAACACTGTGAGATGATTTCACAGAACCCAAAGAAGTTTCTCAGAAAGCTTCTTTCTCTTTGTTATCGCAGGATATTTCCTTTGGCCCTATAGTCATCAATGGGATCCGAAACCTCTGTTCTCAGATTCCACAGAAATAAGGCTAGCAAAGAGATGCACCAAATACACATGTAACTCTGTGAGATGAATTAACAGAACACTAAGCAGTTTCTCAGAAAGCTTCTTTCCAGATTTCATCTGAGGATATTTCCTTTTTCACCATAGCCCTCTAAGGGCTTCCAAATATCACTTTGCCAATTCCACAAGAACTGTCTTAGCGAAAGGCTTCTTGAGGGGAAAGCTGTAACTCTGTGAGATGATTTCACAGAACACAAAGAAGTTTCTCAGAAAGCTTCTTTCTCTTTGTTATCGGAGGATATTTCCTTTGGCCCTATAGTCATCAATGGGATCCGAAATATCTGTTCTCAGATTCCACAGAAATAAGGCTAGCAAAGAGATCCACGAAATACAGATGTAACTCTGTGAGATGAATTAACAGAACACTAAGCAGTTTCTCAGAAAGCTTCTTTCCAGATTTCATCTGAGGATATTTCCTTTTTCACCATAGCCCTCTGTGGGCTTCCAAATATCACTTTGCCAATTCCACAAGAACTGTCTTAGCGAAAGGCTTCTTGACGGGAAAGCTGTAACACTGTGAGATGATTTCACAGAACCCAAAGAAGTTTCTCAGAAAGCTTCTTTCTCTTTGTTATCGCAGGATATTTCCTTTGGCCCTATAGTCATCAATGGGATACGAAATATCTGTTCTCAGATTCCACAGAAATAAGGCTAGCAAAGAGATGCACCAAATACACATGTAACTCTGTGAGATGAATTAACAGAACACTAAGCAGTTTCTCAGAAAGCTTCTTTCCAGATTTCATCTGAGGATATTTCCTTTTTCACCATAGCCCTCTATGGGCTTCCAAATATCACTTTGCCAATTCCACAAGAACTGTCTTAGCGAAAGGCTTCTTGAGGGGAAAGCTGTAACTCTGTGAGATGATTTCACAGAACACAAAGAAGTTTCTCAGAAAGCTTCTTTCTCTTTGTTATCGGAGGATATTTCCTTTGGCCCTATAGTCATCAATGGCATCCGAAATATCTGTTCTCAGATTCCACAGAAATAAGGCTAGCAAAGAGATCCACGAAATACAGATGTAACTCTGTGAGATGAATTAACAGAACACTAAGCAGTTTCTCAGAAAGCTTCTTTCCAGGTTTCATCTGAGGATATTTCCTTTTTCACCATAGCCCTCTGTGGGCTTCCAAATATCACTTTGCCAATTCCACAAGAACTGTCTAAGCGAAAGGCTTCTTGAGGGGAAAGCTGTAACTCTGTGAGATGATTTCACAGAACACAAAGAAGTTTCTCAAAAAGCCTCTTTCTCTTTGTTATCGGAGGATATTTCCTTTGGCCCTATAGTCTTCAATGGGATCCGAAATATCTGTTCTCAGATTCCACAGAAATAAGGCTAGCAAAGAGATGCACCAAATAGACATGTAACTCTGTGAGATGAATTAACAGAACACTAAGCAGTTTCTCAGAAAGCTTCTTTCCAGATTTCATCTGAGGATATTTCCTTTTTCACCATAGCCCTCTATGGGGTTCCAAATATCACTTTGCCAATTCCACAAGAACTGTCTTAGCGAAAGGCTTCTTGAGGGGAAAGCTGTAACTCTGTGAGATGATTTCACAGAACCCAAAGAAGTTTCTCAGAAAGCTTCTTTCTCTTTGTTATCGCAGGATATTTCCTTTGGCCCTATAGTCATCAATGGGATCCGAAACATCTGTTCTCAGATTCCACAGAAATAAGGCTAGCAAAGATATGCACCAAATACACATGTAACTCTGTGAGATGAATTAACAGAACACTAAGCAGTTTCTCAGAAAGCTTCTTTCCAGATTTCATCTGAGGATATTTCCTTTTTCACCATAGCCCTCTGTGGGCTTCCAAATATCACTTTGCCAATTCCACAAGAACTGTCTTAGCGAAAGGCTTCTTGACGGTAAAGCTGTAACACTGTGAGATGATTTCACAGAACCCAAAGAAGTTTCTCAGAAAGCTTCTTTCTCTTTGTTATCGCAGGATATTTCCTTTGGCCCTATAGTCATCAATGGGATACGAAATATCTGTTCTCAGATTCCACAGAAATAAGGCTAGCAAAGAGATGCACCAAATACACATGTAACTCTGTGAGATGAATTAACAGAACACTAAGCAGTTTCTCAGAAAGCTTCTTTCCAGATTTCATCTGAGGATATTTCCTTTTTCACCATAGCCCTCTATGGGCTTCCAAATATCACTTTGCCAATTCCACAAGAACTGTCTTAGCGAAAGGCTTCTTGAGGGGAAAGCTGTAACTCTGTGAGATGATTTCACAGAACACAAAGAAGTTTCTCAGAAAGCTTCTTTCTCTTTGTTATCGCAGGATATTTCCTTTGGCCCTATAGTCATCAATGGGATCCGAAATATCTGTTCTCAGATTCCACAGAAAGAAGGCTAGCAAAGAGATGCACCAAATACACATGTAACTCTGTGAGATGAATTAACAGAACACTAAGCAGTTTCCCAGAAAGCTTCTTTCCAGATTTCCTGTGAGGATATTTCCTTTTTCACCATAGCCCTCTATGGGCTTCCAAATATCACTTTGCCAATTCCACAAGAACTGTCTTAGCGAAAGGCTTCTTGAGGGGAAAGCTGTAACTCTGTGAGATGATATCACAGAACACAAAGAAGTTTCTCAGAAAGCTTCTTTCTCTTTGTTATCGGAGGATATTTCCTTTGGCCCTATAGTCTTCAATGGGATCCGAAATATCTGTTCTCAGATTCCACAGAAAAAAGGCTAGCAAAGAGATGCACCAAATACACATGTAACTCTGTGAGATGAATTAACAGAACACTAAGCAGTTTCTCAGAAAGCTTCTTTCCAGATTTCATCTGAGGATATTTCCTTTTTCACCATAGCCCTCTATGGGCTTCCAAATATCACTTTGCCAATTCCACAAGAACTGTCTTAGCGAAAGGCTTCTTGAGGGGAAAGCTGTAACTCTGTGAGATGATTTCACAGAACACAAAGAAGTTTCTCAGAAAGCTTCTTTCTCTTTGTTATCGGAGGATATTTCCTTTGGCCCTATAGTCATCAATGGGATCCGAAATATCTGTTCTCAGATTCCACAGAAATAAGGCTAGCAAAGAGATCCACGAAATACAGATGTAACTCTGTGACATGAATTAACAGAACACTAAGCAGTTTCTCAGAAAGCTTCTTTCCAGGTTTCATCTGAGGATATTTCCTTTTTCACCATAGCCCTCTGTGGGCTTCCAAATATCACTTTGCCAATTCCACAAGAACTTTCTTAGCGAAAGGCTTCTTGAGGGGAAAGCTGTAACTCTGTGAGATGATTTCACGGAACCCAAAGAAGTTTCTCAAAAAGCTTCTTTCTCTTTGTTATCGGAGGATTTTTCCTTTGGCCCTATGGTCTTCAATGGGATCCGAAATATCTGTTCTCAGATTCCACAGAAATAAGGCTAGCAAAGAGATGCACCAAATACACATGTAACTCTGTGAGATGAATTAACAGAACACTAAGCAGTTTCCCAGAAAGCTTCTTTCTCTTTGTTATCGAAGGATATTTCCTTTGGCCCTATAGTCTTGAATGGGATGAGGAATATCTCTTCTCAGATTCCACAGAAATAAGGCTAGCAAAGAGATCCACGAAATTCAGATGTAACTCTGTGAGATGAATTAACAGAACACTAAGCAGTTTCTCAGAAAGCTTCTTTCCAGATTTCATCTGAGGATATTTCCTTTTTCACCATAGCCCTCTGTGGGCTTCCAAATATCACTTTGCCAATTCCGCAAGAACTGTATTAGTGAAAGGCTTCTTGAGGGGAAAGCTGTAACTCTGTGAGATGATTTCACAGAACACAAAGAAGTTTCTCAGAAAGCTTCTTTCTCTTTGTTATCGGAGGATATTTCCTTTGGCCCTATAGTCATCAATGGCATCCGAAATATCTGTTCTCAGATTCCACAGAAATAAGGCTAGCAAAGAGATCCACGAAATACAGATGTAACTCTGTGAGATGAATTAACAGAACACTAAGCAGTTTCTCAGAAAGCTTCTTTCCAGGTTTCATCTGAGGATATTTCCTTTTTCACCATAGCCCTCTGTGGGCTTCCAAATATCACTTTGCCAATTCCACAAGAACTGTCTAAGCGAAAGGCTTCTTGAGGGGAAAGCTGTAACTCTGTGAGATGATTTCACAGAACACAAAGAAGTTTCTCAAAAAGCCTCTTTCTCTTTGTTATCGGAGGATATTTCCTTTGGCCCTATAGTCTTCAATGGGATCCGAAATATCTGTTCTCAGATTCCACAGAAATAAGGCTAGCAAAGAGATGCACCAAATAGACATGTAACTCTGTGAGATGAATTAACAGAACACTAAGCAGTTTCTCAGAAAGCTTCTTTCCAGATTTCATCTGAGGATATTTCCTTTTTCACCATAGCCCTCTATGGGCTTCCAAATATCACATTGCCAATTCCACAAGAACTGTCTTAGCGAAAGGCTTCTTGACGGGAAAGCTGTAACTCTGTTAGATGATTTCACAGAACCCAAAGAAGTTTCTCAGAAAGCTTCTTTCTCTTTGTTATCGCAGGATATTTCCTTTGGCCCTATAGTCATCAATGGGATACGAAATATCTGTTCTCAGATTCCACAGAAATAAGGCTAGCAAAGAGATGCACCAAATACACATGTAACTCTGTGAGATGAATTAACAGAACACTAAGCAGTTTCTCAGAAAGCTTCTTTCCAGATTTCATCTGAGGATATTTCCTTTTTCACCATAGCCCTCTATGGGCTTCCAAATATCACTTTGCCAATTCCACAAGAACTGTCTTAGCGAAAGGCTTCTTGAGGGGAAAGCTGTAACTCTGTGAGATGATTTCACAGAACACAAAGAAGTTTCTCAGAAAGCTTCTTTCTCTTTGTTATCGCAGGATATTTCCTTTGGCCCTATAGTCATCAATGGGATCCGAAATATCTGTTCTCAGATTCCACAGAAAGAAGGCTAGCAAAGAGATGCACCAAATACACATGTAACTCTGTGAGATGAATTAACAGAACACTAAGCAGTTTCCCAGAAAGCTTCTTTCCAGATTTCCTGTGAGGATATTTCCTTTTTCACCATAGCCCTCTATGGGCTTCCAAATATCACTTTGCCAATTCCACAAGAACTGTCTTAGCGAAAGGCTTCTTGAGGGGAAAGCTGTAACTCTGTGAGATGATATCACAGAACACAAAGAAGTTTCTCAGAAAGCTTCTTTCTCTTTGTTATCGGAGGATATTTCCTTTGGCCCTATAGTCTTCAATGGGATCCGAAATATCTGTTCTCAGATTCCACAGAAATAAGGCTAGCAAAGAGATGCACCAAATACACATGTAACTCTGTGAGATGAATTAACAGAACACTAAGCAGTTTCTCAGAAAGCTTCTTTCCAGATTTCATCTGAGGATATTTCCTTTTTCACCATAGCCCTCTATGGGCTTCCAAATATCACTTTGCCAATTCCACAAGAACTGTCTTAGCGAAAGGCTTCTTGAGGGGAAAGCTGTAACTCTGTGAGATGATTTCACAGAACACAAAGAAGTTTCTCAGAAAGCTTCTTTCTCTTTGTTATCGGAGGATATTTCCTTTGGCCCTATAGTCATCAATGGGATCCGAAATATCTGTTCTCAGATTCCACAGAAATAAGGCTAGCAAAGAGATCCACGAAATACAGATGTAACTCTGTGAGATGAATTAACAGAACACTAAGCAGTTTCTCAGAAAGCTTCTTTCCAGGTTTCATCTGAGGATATTTCCTTTTTCACCATAGCCCTCTGTGGGCTTCCAAATATCACTTTGCCAATTCCACAAGAACTGTCTTAGCGAAAGGCTTCTTGAGGGGAAAGCTGTAACTCTGTGAGATGATTTCACGGAACCCAAAGAAGTTTCTCAAAAAGCTTCTTTCTCTTTGTTATCGGAGGATTTTTCCTTTGGCCCTATGGTCTTCAATGGGATCCGAAATATCTGTTCTCAGATTCCACAGAAATAAGGCTAGCAAAGAGATGCACCAAATACACATGTAACTCTGTGAGATGAATTAACAGAACACTAAGCAGTTTCCCAGAAAGCTTCTTTCTCTTTGTTATCGAAGGATATTTCCTTTGGCCCTATAGTCTTGAATGGGATGAGGAATATCTGTTCTCAGATTCCACAGAAATAAGGCTAGCAAAGAGATCCACGAAATTCAGATGTAACTCTGTGAGATGAATTAACAGAACACTAAGCAGTTTCTCAGAAAGCTTCTTTCCAGATTTCATCTGAGGATATTTCCTTTTTCACCATAGCCCTCTGTGGGCTTCCAAATATCACTTTGCCAATTCCACAAGAACTGTATTAGTGAAAGGCTTCTTGAGGGGAAAGCTGTAACTCTGTGAGATGATTTCACAGAACACAAAGAAGTTTCTCAAAAAGCTTCTTTCTCTTTGTTATCGGAGGATATTTCCTTTGGCCCTATAGTCTTCAATGGGATCCGAAATATCTGTTCTCAGATTCCACAGAAATAAGGCTAGCAAAGAGATGCACCAAATAGACATGTAACTCTGTGAGATGAATTAAGAGAACACTAAGCAGTTTCTGAGAAAGCTTCTTTCCAGATTTCATCTGAGGATATTTCCTTTTTCACCATAGCCCTCTATGGGCTTCCAAATATCACTTTGCCAATTCCACAAGAACTGTCTTAGCGAAAGGCTTCTTGAGGGCAAAGCTGTAACTCTGTGAGATGATTTCACAGAACACAAAGAAGTTTCTCAGAAATCTTCTTTCTCTTTGTTATCGGAGGATATTTCTTTTGGCCCTATAGTCCTCAATGGGATCCGAAATATCTGTTCTCAGTTTCCACAGAAATAAGGCTAGCAAAGAGTTCCAAGAAATACACATGTAACTCTGTGAGATGAATTAACAGAACACTAAGCAGTTTCTCAGAAAGCTTCTTTCCAGATTTCATCTGAGGATATTTCCTTTTTCACCGTAGCCCCCTATGGGCTTCCAAATATCACTTTGCCAATTCCACAAGAACTGTCTTAGCGAAAGGCTTCTTAAGGGGAAAGCTGTAACTCTGTGAGATGATTTCACAGAACACAAAGAAGTTTCTCAGAAAGCTTCTTTCTCTTTGTTATCGCAGGATATTTCCTTTGGCCCTTTAGTCATCAATGGGATCCGAAATATCTGTTCTCAGATTCCACAGAAATAAGGCTAGCAAAGAGATGCACCAAATACACATGTAACTCTGTGAGATGAATTAACAGAACACTAAGCAGTTTCCCAGAAATCTTCTTTCCAGATTTCCTGTGAGGATATTTCCTTTTTCACCATAGCCCTCTATGGGCTTCCAAATATCAGTTTGCCAATTCCACAAGAACTCTCTTAGCGGAAGGCTTCTTGAGGGGAAAGCTGTAACTCTGTGAGATGATTTCACAGAACACAAAGAAGTTTCTCAGAAAGCTTCTTTCTCTTTGTTATCGCAGGATATTTCCTTTGGCCCTATAGTCTTCAAAGGGATCAGAAATATCTGTTCTCAGATTCCACAGAAATAAGGCTAGCAAAGAGATCCAGGAAATACACATGTAACTCTGTGAGATGAATTAACAGAAGACTAAGCAGTTTCTGAGAAAGCTTCTTTCCAGATTTCATCTGAGGATATTTCCTTTTTCACCATAGCCCTCTATGGGCTTCCAAATATCACATTGCCAATTCCACAAGAACTGTCTTAGCGAAAGGCTTCTTGACGGGAAAGCTGTAACTCTGTGAGATGATTTCACAGAACACAAAGAAGTTTCTCAGAAAGCTTCTTTCTCTTTGTTATCGGAGGATATTTCCTTTGGCCCTATAGTCATCAATGGGATCCGAAATATCTGTTCTCAGATTCCACAGAAATAAGGCTAGCAAAGAGATCCACGAAATACAGATGTAACTCTGTGAGATGAATTAACAGAACACTAAGCAGTTTCTCAGAAAGCTTCTTTCCAGATTTCATCTGAGGATATTTCCTTTTTCACCATAGCCCACTGTGGGCTTCCAAATATCACTTTGCCAATTCCACAAGAACTGTCTTAGCGAAAGGCTTCTTGAGGGGAAAGCTGTAACTCTGTGAGATGATTTCACAGAACACAAAGAAGTTTCTCAGAAAGCTTCTTTCTCTTTGTTATCGCAGGATATTTCCTTTGGCCCTATAGTCATCAATGGGATCCGAAATATCTGTTCTCAGATTCCACAGAAATAAGGCTAGCAAAGAGATGCACCAAATAGACATGTAACTCTGTGAGATGAATTAACAGAACACTAAGCAGTTTCTCAGAAAGCTTCTTTCCAGATTTCATCTGAGGATATTTCCTTTTTCACCATAGCCCTCTATGGGGTTCCAAATATCACTTTGCCAATTCCACAAGAACTGTCTTAGCGAAAGGCTTCTTGAGGGGAAAGCTGTAACTCTGTGAGATGATTTCACAGAACACAAAGAAGTTTCTCAGAAAGCTTCTTTCTCTTTGTTATCGGAGGATATTTCCTTTGACCCTATAGTCGTCAAAGGGATCAGAAATATCTGTTCTCAGATTCCACAGAAATAAGGCTAGCAAAGAGATCCAGGAAATACACATGTAACTCTGTGACATGAATTAACAGAACACTAAGCAGTTTCTCAGAAAGCTTCTTTCCAGATTTCATCTGAGGATATTTCCTTTTTCACCATAGCCCTCTATGGGCTTCCAAATATCACATTGCCAATTCCACAAGAACTGTCTTAGCGAAAGGCTTCTTGACGGGAAAGCTGTAACTCTGTGAGATGATTTTACAGAACCCAAAGAAGTTTCTCAGAAAGCTTCTTTCTCTTTGTTATCGCAGGATATTTCCTTTGGCCCTATAGTCATCAATGGGATCCGAAACCTCTGTTCTCAGATTCCACAGAAATAAGGCTAGCAAAGAGATGCACCAAATACACATGTAACTCTGTGAGATGAATTAACAGAACACTAAGCAGTTTCTCAGAAAGCTTCTTTCCAGATTTCATCTGAGGATATTTCCTTTTTCACCATAGCCCTCTAAGGGCTTCCAAATATCACTTTGCCAATTCCACAAGAACTGTCTTAGCGAAAGGCTTCTTGAGGGGAAAGCTGTAACTCTGTGAGATGATTTCACAGAACACAAAGAAGTTTCTCAGAAAGCTTCTTTCTCTTTGTTATCGGAGGATATTTCCTTTGGCCCTATAGTCATCAATGGGATCCGAAATATCTGTTCTCAGATTCCACAGAAATAAGGCTAGCAAAGAGATCCACGAAATACAGATGTAACTCTGTGAGATGAATTAACAGAACACTAAGCAGTTTCTCAGAAAGCTTCTTTCCAGATTTCATCTGAGGATATTTCCTTTTTCACCATAGCCCTCTGTGGGCTTCCAAATATCACTTTGCCAATTCCACAAGAACTGTCTTAGCGAAAGGCTTCTTGACGGGAAAGCTGTAACACTGTGAGATGATTTCACAGAACCCAAAGAAGTTTCTCAGAAAGCTTCTTTCTCTTTGTTATCGCAGGATATTCCCTTTGGCCCTATAGTCATCAATGGGATACGAAATATCTGTTCTCACATTCCACAGAAATAAGGCTAGCAAAGAGATGCACCAAATACACATGTAACTCTGTGAGATGAATTAACAGAACACTAAGCAGTTTCTCAGAAAGCTTCTTTCCAGATTTCATCTGAGGATATTTCCTTTTTCACCATAGCCCTCTATGGGCTTCCAAATATCACTTTGCCAGTTCCACAAGAACTGTCTTAGCGAAAGGCTTCTTGAGGGGAAAGCTGTAACTCTGTGAGATGATTTCACAGAACACAAAGAAGTTTCTCAGAAAGCTTCTTTCTCTTTGTTATCGGAGGATATTTCCTTTGGCCCTATAGTCATCAATGGCATCCGAAATATCTGTTCTCAGATTCCACAGAAATAAGGCTAGCAAAGAGATCCACGAAATACAGATGTAACTCTGTGAGATGAATTAACAGAACACTAAGCAGTTTCTCAGAAAGCTTCTTTCCAGGTTTCATCTGAGGATATTTCCTTTTTCACCATAGCCCTCTGTGGGCTTCCAAATATCACTTTGCCAATTCCACAAGAACTGTCTAAGCGAAAGGCTTCTTGAGGGGAAAGCTGTAACTCTGTGAGATGATTTCACAGAACACAAAGAAGTTTCTCAGAAAGCTTCTTTCTCTTTGTTATCGCAGGATATTTCCTTTGTCCCTATAGTCATCAATGGGATCCGAAATATCTGTTCTCAGATTCCACAGAAAGAAGGCTAGCAAAGAGATGCACCAAATACACAGGTAACTCTGTGAGATGAATTAACAGAACACTAAGCAGTTTCCCAGAAAGCTTCTTTCCAGATTTCCTGTGAGGATATTTCCTTTTTCACCATAGCCCTCTATGGGCTTCCAAATATCACTTTGCCAATTCCACAAGAACTGTCTTAGCGAAAGGCTTCTTGAGGGGAAAGCTGTAACTCTGTGAGATGATTTCACAGAACACAAAGAAGTTTCTCAGAAAGCTTCTTTCTCTTTGTTATCGGAGGATATTTCCTTTGGCCCTATAGTCATCAATGGGATCCGAAATATATGTTCTCAGATTCCACAGAAATAAGGCTAGCAAAGAGATCCACGAAATACAGATGTAACTCTGTGAGATGAATTAACAGAACACTAAGCAGTTTCTCAGAAAGCTTCTTTCCAGATTTCATCTGAGGATATTTCCTTTTTCACCATAGCCCTCTGTGGGCTTCCAAATATCACTTTGCCAATTCCACAAGAACTGTCTTAGCGAAAGGCTTCTTGAGGGGAAAGCTGTAACTCTGTGAGATGATTTCACAGAACACAAAGAAGTTTCTCAGAAAGCTTCTTTCTCTTTGTTATCGCAGGATATTTCCTTTGGCCCTATAGTCATCAATGGGATCCGAAATATCTGTTCTCAGATTCCACAGAAATAAGGCTAGCAAAGATATGCACCAAATAGACATGTAACTCTGTGAGATGAATTAACAGAACACTAAGCAGTTTCTCAGAAAGCTTCTTTCCAGATTTCATCTGAGGATATTTCCTTTTTCACCATAGCCCTCTATGGGGTTCCAAATATCACTTTGCCAATACCACAAGAACTGTCTTAGCGAAAGGCTTCTTGAGGGGAAAGCTGTAACTCTGTGAGATGATTTCACAGAACACAAAGAAGTTTCTCAGAAAGCTTCTTTCTCTTTGTTATCGGAGGATATTTCCTTTGACCCTATAGTCGTCAAAGGGATCAGAAATATCTGTTCTCAGATTCCACAGAAATAAGGCTAGCAAAGAGATCCAGGAAATACACATGTAACTCTGTGACATGAATTAACAGAACACTAAGCAGTTTCTCAGAAAGCTTCTTTCCAGATTTCATCTGAGGATATTTCCTTTTTCACCATAGCCCTCTATGGGCTTCCAAATATCACATTGCCAATTCCACAAGAACTGTCTTAGCGAAAGGCTTCTTGACGGGAAAGCTGTAACTCTGTGAGATGATTTTACAGAACCCAAAGAAGTTTCTCAGAAAGCTTCTTTCTCTTTGTTATCGCAGGATATTTCCTTTGGCCCTATAGTCATCAATGGGATCCGAAACCTCTGTTCTCAGATTCCACAGAAATAAGGCTAGCAAAGAGATGCACCAAATACACATGTAACTCTGTGAGATGAATTAACAGAACACTAAGCAGTTTCTCAGAAAGCTTCTTTCCAGATTTCATCTGAGGATATTTCCTTTTTCACCATAGCCCTCTAAGGGCTTCCAAATATCACTTTGCCAATTCCACAAGAACTGTCTTAGCGAAAGGCTTCTTGAGGGGAAAGCTGTAACTCTGTGAGATGATTTCACAGAACACAAAGAAGTTTCTCAGAAAGCTTCTTTCTCTTTGTTATCGGAGGATATTTCCTTTGGCCCTATAGTCATCAATGGGATCCGAAATATCTGTTCTCAGATTCCACAGAAATAAGGCTAGCAAAGAGATCCACGAAATACAGATGTAACTCTGTGAGATGAATTAACAGAACACTAAGCAGTTTCTCAGAAAGCTTCTTTCCAGATTTCATCTGAGGATATTTCCTTTTTCACCATAGCCCTCTGTGGGCTTCCAAATATCACTTTGCCAATTCCACAAGAACTGTCTTAGCGAAAGGCTTCTTGACGGGAAAGCTGTAACACTGTGAGATGATTTCACAGAACCCAAAGAAGTTTCTCAGAAAGCTTCTTTCTCTTTGTTATCGCAGGATATTCCCTTTGGCCCTATAGTCATCAATGGGATACGAAATATCTGTTCTCAGATTCCACAGAAATAAGGCTAGCAAAGAGATGCACCAAATACACATGTAACTCTGTGAGATGAATTAACAGAACACTAAGCAGTTTCTCAGAAAGCTTCTTTCCAGATTTCATCTGAGGATATTTCCTTTTTCACCATAGCCCTCTATGGGCTTCCAAATATCACTTTGCCAATTCCACAAGAACTGTCTTAGCGAAAGGCTTCTTGAGGGGAAAGCTGTAACTCTGTGAGATGATTTCACAGAACACAAAGAAGTTTCTCAGAAAGCTTCTTTCTCTTTGTTATCGGAGGATATTTCCTTTGGCCCTATAGTCATCAATGGCATCCGAAATATCTGTTCTCAGATTCCACAGAAATAAGGCTAGCAAAGAGATCCACGAAATACAGATGTAACTCTGTGAGATGAATTAACAGAACACTAAGCAGTTTCTCAGAAAGCTTCTTTCCAGGTTTCATCTGAGGATATTTCCTTTTTCACCATAGCCCTCTGTGGGCTTCCAAATATCACTTTGCCAATTCCACAAGAACTGTCTAAGCGAAAGGCTTCTTGAGGGGAAAGCTGTAACTCTGTGAGATGATTTCACAGAACACAAAGAAGTTTCTCAGAAAGCTTCTTTCTCTTTGTTATCGCAGGATATTTCCTTTGGCCCTATAGTCATCAATGGCATCCGAAATATCTGTTCTCAGATTCCACAGAAAGAAGGCTAGCAAAGAGATGCACCAAATACACATGTAACTCTGTGAGATGAATTAACAGAACACTAAGCAGTTTCCCAGAAAGCTTCTTTCCAGATTTCCTGTGAGGATATTTCCTTTTTCACCATAGCCCTCTATGGGCTTCCAAATATCACTTTGCCAATTCCACAAGAACTGTCTTAGCGAAAGGCTTCTTGAGGGGAAAGCTGTAACTCTGTGAGATGATATCACAGAACACAAAGAAGTTTCTCAGAAAGCTTCTTTCTCTTTGTTATCGGAGGATATTTCCTTTGGCCCTATAGTCTTCAATGGGATCCGAAATATCTGTTCTCAGATTCCACAGAAATAAGGCTAGCAAAGAGATGCACCAAATACACATGTAACTCTGTGAGATGAATTAACAGAACACTAAGCAGTTTCTCAGAAAGCTTCTTTCCAGATTTCATCTGAGGATATTTCCTTTTTCACCATAGCCCTCTATGGGCTTCCAAATATCACTTTGCCAATTCCACAAGAACTGTCTTAGCGAAAGGCTTCTTGAGGGGAAAGCTGTAACTCTGTGAGATGATTTCACAGAACACAAAGAAGTTTCTCAGAAAGCTTCTTTCTCTTTGTTATCGGAGGATATTTCCTTTGGCCCTATAGTCATCAATGGGATCCGAAATATCTGTTCTCAGATTCCACAGAAATAAGGCTAGCAAAGAGATGCACCAAATACACATGTAACTCTGTGAGATGAATTAACAGAACACTAAGCAGTTTCCCAGAAAGCTTCTTTCTCTTTGTTATCGAAGGATATTTCCTTTGGCCCTATAGTCTTCAATGGGATGAGGAATATCTGTTCTCAGATTCCACAGAAATAAGGCTAGCAAAGAGATCCACGAAATTCAGATGTAACTCTGTGAGATGAATTAACAGAACACTAAGCAGTTTCTCAGAAAGCTTCTTTCCAGATTTCATCTGAGGATATTTCCTTTTTCACCATAGCCCTCTGTGGGCTTCCAAATATCACTTTGCCAATTCCACAAGAACTGTATTAGTGAAAGGCTTCTTGAGGGGAAAGCTGTAACTCTGTGAGATGATTTCACAGAACACAAAGAAGTTTCTCAAAAAGCTTCTTTCTCTTTGTTATCGGAGGATATTTCCTTTGGCCCTATAGTCTTCAATGGGATCCGAAATATCTGTTCTCAGATTCCACAGAAATAAGGCTAGCAAAGAGATGCACCAAATAGACATGTAACTCTGTGAGATGAATTAACAGAACACTAAGCAGTTTCTCAGAAAGCTTCTTTCCAGATTTCATCTGAGGATATTTCCTTTTTCACCATAGCCCTCTATGGGGTTCCAAATATCACTTTGCCAATTCCACAAGAACTGTCTTAGCGAAAGGCTTCTTGAGGGGAAAGCTGTAACTCTGTGAGATGATTTCACAGAACACAAAGAAGTTTCTCAGAAAGTTTCTTTCTCTTTGTTATCGGAGGATATTTCCTTTGGCCCTATAGTCTTCAAAGGGATCAGAAATATCTGTTCTCAGATTCCACAGAAATAAGGCTAGCAAAGAGATCCAGGAAATACACATGTAACTCTGTGAGATGAATTAAGAGAACACTAAGCAGTTTCTCAGAAAGCTTCTTTCCAGATTTCATCTGAGGATATTTCCTTTTTCACCATAGCCCTCTATGGGCTTCCAAATATCACTTTGCCAATTCCACAAGAACTGTCTTAGCGAAAGGCTTCTTGAGGGCAAAGCTGTAACTCTGTGAGATGATTTCACAGAACACAAAGAAGTTTCTCAGAAATCTTCTTTCTCTTTGTTATCGGAGGATATTTCTTTTGGCCCTATAGTCCTCAATGGGATCCGAAATATCTGTTCTCAGTTTCCACAGAAATAAGGCTAGCAAAGAGTTCCAAGAAATACACATGTAACTCTGTGAGATGAATTAACAGAACACTAAGCAGTTTCTCAGAAAGCTTCTTTCCAGATTTCATCTGAGGATATTTCCTTTTTCACCGTAGCCCCCTATGGGCTTCCAAATATCACTTTGCCAATTCCACAAGAACTGTCTTAGCGAAAGGCTTCTTAAGGGGAAAGCTGTAACTCTGTGAGATGATTTCACAGAACACAAAGAAGTTTCTCAGAAAGCTTCTTTCTCTTTGTTATCGCAGGATATTTCCTTTGGCCCTATAGTCATCAATGGGATCCGAAATATCTGTTCTCAGATTCCACAGAAATAAGGCTAGCAAAGAGATGCACCAAATACACATGTAACTCTGTGAGATGAATTAACAGAACACTAAGCAGTTTCCCAGAAATCTTCTTTCCAGATTTCCTGTGAGGATATTTCCTTTTTCACCATAGCCCTCTATGGGCTTCCAAATATCAGTTTGCCAATTCCACAAGAACTGTCTTAGCGGAAGGCTTCTTGAGGGGAAAGCTGTAACTCTGTGAGATGATTTCACAGAACACAAAGAAGTTTCTCAGAAAGCTTCTTTCTCTTTGTTATCGCAGGATATTTCCTTTGGCCCTATAGTCTTCAAAGGGATCAGAAATATCTGTTCTCAGATTCCACAGAAATAAGGCTAGCAAAGAGATCCAGGAAATACACATGTAACTCTGTGAGATGAATTAACAGAAGACTAAGCAGTTTCTGAGAAAGCTTCTTTCCAGATTTCATCTGAGGATATTTCCTTTTTCACCATAGCCCTCTATGGGCTTCCAAATATCACATTGCCAATTCCACAAGAACTGTCTTAGCGAAAGGCTTCTTGACGGGAAAGCTGTAACTCTGTGAGATGATTTCACAGAACACAAAGAAGTTTCTCAGAAAGCTTCTTTCTCTTTGTTATCGGAGGATATTTCCTTTGGCCCTATAGTCATCAATGGGATCCGAAATATCTGTTCTCAGATTCCACAGAAATAAGGCTAGCAAAGAGATCCACGAAATACAGATGTAACTCTGTGAGATGAATTAACAGAACACTAAGCAGTTTCTCAGAAAGCTTCTTTCCAGATTTCATCTGAGGATATTTCCTTTTTCACCATAGCCCTCTGTGGGCTTCCAAATATCACTTTGCCAATTCCACAAGAACTGTCTTAGCGAAAGGCTTCTTGAGGGGAAAGCTGTAACTCTGTGAGATGATTTCACAGAACACAAAGAAGTTTCTCAGAAAGCTTCTTTCTCTTTGTTATCGCAGGATATTTCCTTTGGCCCTATAGTCATCAATGGGATCCGAAATATCTGTTCTCAGATTCCACAGAAATAAGGCTAGCAAAGAGATGCACCAAATACACATGTAACTCTGTGAGATGAATTAACAGAACACTAAGCAGTTTCTCAGAAAGCTTCTTTCCAGATTTCATCTGAGGATATTTCCTTTTTCACCATAGCCCTCTATGGGGTTCCAAATATCACTTTGCCAATTCCACAAGAACTGTCTTAGCGAAAGGCTTCTTGAGGGGAAAGCTGTAACTCTGTGAGATGATTTCACAGAACACAAAGAAGTTTCTCAGAAAGCTTCTTTCTCTTTGTTATCGGAGGATATTTCCTTTGACCCTATAGTCGTCAAAGGGATCAGAAATATCTGTTCTGAGATTCCACAGAAATAAGGCTAGCAAAGAGATCCAGGAAATACACATGTAACTCTGTGACATGAATTAACAGAACACTAAGCAGTTTCTCAGAAAGCTTCTTTCCAGATTTCATCTGAGGATATTTCCTTTTTCACCATAGCCCTCTATGGGCTTCCAAATATCACATTGCCAATTCCACAAGAACTGTCTTAGCGAAAGGCTTCTTGACGGGAAAGCTGTAACTCTGTGAGATGATTTTACAGAACCCAAAGAAGTTTCTCAGAAAGCTTCTTTCTCTTTGTTATCGCAGGATATTTCCTTTGGCCCTATAGTCATCAATGGGATCCGAAACCTCTGTTCTCAGATTCCACAGAAATAAGGCTAGCAAAGAGATGCACCAAATACACATGTAACTCTGTGAGATGAATTAACAGAACACTAAGCAGTTTCTCAGAAAGCTTCTTTCCAGATTTCATCTGAGGATATTTCCTTTTTCACCATAGCCCTCTAAGGGCTTCCAAATATCACTTTGCCAATTCCACAAGAACTGTCTTAGCGAAAGGCTTCTTGAGGGGAAAGCTGTAACTCTGTGAGATGATTTCACAGAACACAAAGAAGTTTCTCAGAAAGCTTCTTTCTCTTTGTTATCGGAGGATATTTCCTTTGGCCCTATAGTCATCAATGGGATCCGAAATATCTGTTCTCAGATTCCACAGAAATAAGGCTAGCAAAGAGATCCACGAAATACAGATGTAACTCTGTGAGATGAATTAACAGAACACTAAGCAGTTTCTCAGAAAGCTTCTTTCCAGATTTCATCTGAGGATATTTCCTTTTTCACCATAGCCCTCTGTGGGCTTCCAAATATCACTTTGCCAATTCCACAAGAACTGTCTTAGCGAAAGGCTTCTTGACGGGAAAGCTGTAACACTGTGAGATGATTTCACAGAACCCAAAGAAGTTTCTCAGAAAGCTTCTTTCTCTTTGTTATCGCAGGATATTCCCTTTGGCCCTATAGTCATCAATGGGATACGAAATATCTGTTCTCAGATTCCACAGAAATAAGGCTAGCAAAGAGATGCACCAAATACACATGTAACTCTGTGAGATGAATTAACAGAACACTAAGCAGTTTCTCAGAAAGCTTCTTTCCAGATTTCATCTGAGGATATTTCCTTTTTCACCATAGCCCTCTATGGGCTTCCAAATATCACTTTGCCAATTCCACAAGAACTGTCTTAGCGAAAGGCTTCTTGAGGGAAAAGCTGTAACTCTGTGAGATGATTTCACAGAACACAAAGAAGTTTCTCAGAAAGCTTCTTTCTCTTTGTTATCGGAGGATATTTCCTTTGGCCCTATAGTCATCAATGGCATCCGAAATATCTGTTCTCAGATTCCACAGAAATAAGGCTAGCAAAGAGATCCACGAAATACAGATGTAACTCTGTGAGATGAATTAACAGAACACTAAGCAGTTTCTCAGAAAGCTTCTTTCCAGGTTTCATCTGAGGATATTTCCTTTTTCACCATAGCCCTCTGTGGGCTTCCAAATATCACTTTGCCAATTCCACAAGAACTGTCTAAGCGAAAGGCTTCTTGAGGGGAAAGCTGTAACTCTGTGAGATGATTTCACAGAACACAAAGAAGTTTCTCAAAAAGCCTCTTTCTCTTTGTTATCGGAGGATATTTCCTTTGGCCCTATAGTCTTCAATGGGATCCGAAATATCTGTTCTCAGATTCCACAGAAATAAGGCTAGCAAAGAGATGCACCAAATAGACATGTAACTCTGTGAGATGAATTAACAGAACACTAAGCAGTTTCTCAGAAAGCTTCTTTCCAGATTTCATCTGAGGATATTTCCTTTTTCACCATAGCCCTCTATGGGCTTCCAAATATCACTTTGCCAATTCCACAAGAACTGTCTTAGCGAAAGGCTTCTTGACGGGAAAGCTGTAACTCTGTGAGATGATTTCACAGAACCCAAAGAAGTTTCTCAGAAAGCTTCTTTCTCTTTGTTATCGCAGGATATTTCCTTTGGCCCTATAGTCATCAATGGGATCCGAAACATCTGTTCTCAGATTCCACAGAAATAAGGCTAGCAAAGATATGCACCAAATACACATGTAACTCTGTGAGATGAATTAACAGAACACTAAGCAGTTTCTCAGAAAGCTTCTTTCCAGATTTCATCTGAGGATATTTCCTTTTTCACCATAGCCCTCTGTGGGCTTCCAAATATCACTTTGCCAATTCCACAAGAACTGTCTTAGCGAAAGGCTTCTTGACGGGAAAGCTGTAACACTGTGAGATGATTTCACAGAACCCAAAGAAGTTTCTCAGAAAGCTTTTTTCTCTTTGTTATCGCAGGATATTTCCTTTGGCCCTATAGTCATCAATGGGATACGAAATATCTGTTCTCAGATTCCACAGAAATAAGGGTAGCAAAGAGATGCACCAAATACACATGTAACTCTGTGAGATGAATTAACAGAACACTAAGCAGTTTCTCAGAAAGCTTCTTTCCAGATTTCATCTGAGGATATTTCCTTTTTCACCATAGCCCTCTATGGGCTTCCAAATATCACTTTGCCAATTCCACAAGAACTGTCTTAGCGAAAGGCTTCTTGAGGGGAAAGCTGTAACTCTGTGAGATGATTTCACAGAACACAAAGAAGTTTCTCAGAAAGCTTCTTTCTCTTTGTTATCGCAGGATATTTCCTTTGGCCCTATAGTCATCAATGGGATCCGAAATATCTGTTCTCAGATTCCACAGAAATAAGGCTAGCAAAGATATCCACGAAATACAGATGTAACTATGTGACATGAATTAACAGAACACTAAGCAGTTTCTCAGAAAGCTTCTTTCCAGGTTTCATCTGAGGATATTTCCTTTTTCACCATAGCCCTCTGTGGGCTTCCAAATATCACTTTGCCAATTCCACAAGAACTGTCTTAGCGAAAGGCTTCTTGAGGGGAAAGCTGTAACTCTGTGAGATGATTTCACGGAACACAAAGAAGTTTCTCAAAAAGCTTCTTTCTCTTTGTTATCGGAGGATTTTTCCTTTGGCCCTATGGTCTTCAATGGGATCCGAAATATCTGTTCTCAGATTCCACAGAAATAAGGCTAGCAAAGAGATGCACCAAATACACATGTAACTCTGTGAGATGAATTAACAGAACACTAAGCAGTTTCCCAGAAAGCTTCTTTCTCTTTGTTATCGAAGGATATTTCCTTTGGCCCTATAGTCTTGAATGGGATGAGGAATATCTCTTCTCAGATTCCACAGAAATAAGGCTAGCAAAGAGATCCACGAAATTCAGATGTAACTCTGTGAGATGAATTAACAGAACACTAAGCAGTTTCTCAGAAAGCTTCTTTCCAGATTTCATCTGAGGATATTTCCTTTTTCACCATAGCCCTCTGTGGGCTTCCAAATATCACTTTGCCAATTCCGCAAGAACTGTATTAGTGAAAGGCTTCTTGAGGGGAAAGCTGTAACTCTGTGAGATGATTTCACAGAACACAAAGAAGTTTCTCAGAAAGCTTCTTTCTCTTTGTTATCGGAGGATATTTCCTTTGGCCCTATAGTCATCAATGGCATCCGAAATATCTGTTCTCAGATTCCACAGAAATAAGGCTAGCAAAGAGATCCACGAAATACAGATGTAACTCTGTGAGATGAATTAACAGAACACTAAGCAGTTTCTCAGAAAGCTTCTTTCCAGGTTTCATCTGAGGATATTTCCTTTTTCACCATAGCCCTCTGTGGGCTTCCAAATATCACTTTGCCAATTCCACAAGAACTGTCTAAGCGAAAGGCTTCTTGAGGGGAAAGCTGTAACTCTGTGAGATGATTTCACAGAACACAAAGAAGTTTCTCAAAAAGCCTCTTTCTCTTTGTTATCGGAGGATATTTCCTTTGGCCCTATAGTCTTCAATGGGATCCGAAATATCTGTTCTCAGATTCCACAGAAATAAGGCTAGCAAAGAGATGCACCAAATAGACATGTAACTCTGTGAGATGAATTAACAGAACACTAAGCAGTTTCTCAGAAAGCTTCTTTCCAGATTTCATCTGAGGATATTTCCTTTTTCACCATAGCCCTCTATGGGCTTCCAAATATCACTTTGCCAATTCCACAAGAACTGTCTTAGCGAAAGGCTTCTTGACGGGAAAGCTGTAACTCTGTGAGATGATTTCACAGAACCCAAAGAAGTTTCTCAGAAAGCTTCTTTCTCTTTGTTATCGCAGGATATTTCCTTTGGCCCTATAGTCATCAATGGGATCCGAAACATCTGTTCTCAGATTCCACAGAAATAAGGCTAGCAAAGATATGCACCAAATACACATGTAACTCTGTGAGATGAATTAACAGAACACTAAGCAGTTTCTCAGAAAGCTTCTTTCCAGATTTCATCTGAGGATATTTCCTTTTTCACCAAAGCCCTCTGTGGGCTTCCAAATATCACTTTGCCAATTCCACAAGAACTGTCTTAGCGAAAGGCTTCTTGACGGGAAAGCTGTAACACTGTGAGATGATTTCACAGAACCCAAAGAAGTTTCTCAGAAAGCTTCTTTCTCTTTGTTATCGCAGGATATTTCCTTTGGCCCTATAGTCATCAATGGGATACGAAATATCTGTTCTCAGATTCCACAGAAATAAGGCTAGCAAAGAGATGCACCAAATACACATGTAACTCTGTGAGATGAATTAACAGAACACTAAGCAGTTTCTCAGAAAGCTTCTTTCCAGATTTCATCTGAGGATATTTCCTTTTTCACCATAGCCCTCTATGGGCTTCCAAATATCACTTTGCCAATTCCACAAGAACTGTCTTAGCGAAAGGCTTCTTGAGGGGAAAGCTGTAACTCTGTGAGATGATTTCACAGAACACAAAGAAGTTTCTCAGAAAGC
This sequence comes from Macaca nemestrina, assembly GCF_043159975.1. Lineage (NCBI taxonomy): Eukaryota > Metazoa > Chordata > Mammalia > Primates > Cercopithecidae > Macaca > Macaca nemestrina. The sequence continues at coordinate 103,225,644 of NC_092133.1, read as the reverse complement.
TTCTTTCTCTTTGTTATCGCAGGATATTTCCTTTGGCCCTATAGTCATCAATGGGATCCGAAATATCTGTTCTCAGATTCCACAGAAAGAAGGCTAGCAAAGAGATGCACCAAATACACATGTAACTCTGTGAGATGAATTAACAGAACACTAAGCAGTTTCCCAGAAAGCTTCTTTCCAGATTTCCTGTGAGGATATTTCCTTTTTCACCATAGCCCTCTATGGTCTTCCAAATATCACTTTGCCAATTCCACAAGAACTGTCTTAGCGAAAGGCTTCTTGAGGGGAAAGCTGTAACTCTGTGAGATGATATCACAGAACACAAAGAAGTTTCTCAGAAAGCTTCTTTCTCTTTGTTATCGGAGGATATTTCCTTTGGCCCTATAGTCTTCAATGGGATCCGAAATATCTGTTCTCAGATTCCACAGAAATAAGGCTAGCAAAGAGATGCACCAAATACACATGTAACTCTGTGAGATGAATTAACAGAACACTAAGCAGTTTCTCAGAAAGCTTCTTTCCAGATTTCATCTGAGGATATTTCCTTTTTCACCATAGCCCTCTATGGGCTTCCAAATATCACTTTGCCAATTCCACAAGAACTGTCTTAGCGAAAGGCTTCTTGAGGGGAAAGCTGTAACTCTGTGAGATGATTTCACAGAACACAAAGAAGTTTCTCAGAAAGCTTCTTTCTCTTTGTTATCGGAGGATATTTCCTTTGGCCCTATAGTCATCAATGGGATCCGAAATATCTGTTCTCAGATTCCACAGAAATAAGGCTAGCAAAGAGATCCACGAAATACAGATGTAACTCTGTGAGATGAATTAACAGAACACTAAGCAGTTTCTCAGAAAGCTTCTTTCCAGGTTTCATCTGAGGATATTTCCTTTTTCACCATAGCCCTCTGTGGGCTTCCAAATATCACTTTGCCAATTCCACAAGAACTGTCTTAGCGAAAGGCTTCTTGAGGGGAAAGCTGTAACTCTGTGAGATGATTTCACGGAACCCAAAGAAGTTTCTCAAAAAGCTTCTTTCTCTTTGTTATCGGAGGATTTTTCCTTTGGCCCTATGGTCTTCAATGGGATCCGAAATATCTGTTCTCAGATTCCACAGAAAAAAGGCTAGCAAAGAGATGCACCAAATACACATGTAACTCTGTGAGATGAATTAACAGAACACTAAGCAGTTTCCCAGAAAGCTTCTTTCTCTTTGTTATCGAAGGATATTTCCTTTGGCCCTATAGTCTTGAATGGGATGAGGAATATCTGTTCTCAGATTCCACAGAAATAAGGCTAGCAAAGAGATCCACGAAATTCAGATGTAACTCTGTGAGATGAATTAACAGAACACTAAGCAGTTTCTCAGAAAGCTTCTTTCCAGATTTCATCTGAGGATATTTCCTTTTTCACCATAGCCCTCTGTGGGCTTCCAAATATCACTTTGCCAATTCCACAAGAACCGTATTAGTGAAAGGCTTCTTGAGGGGAAAGCTGTAACTCTGTGAGATGATTTCACAGAACACAAAGAAGTTTCTCAAAAAGCTTCTTTCTCTTTGTTATCGGAGGATATTTCCTTTGGCCCTATAGTCTTCAATGGGATCCGAAATATCTGTTCTCAGATTCCACAGAAATAAGGCTAGCAAAGAGATGCACCAAATAGACATGTAACTCTGTGAGATGAATTAACAGAACACTAAGCAGTTTCTCAGAAAGCTTCTTTCCAGATTTCATCTGAGGATATTTCCTTTTTCACCATAGCCCTCTATGGGGTTCCAAATATCACTTTGCCAATTCCACAAGAACTGTCTTAGCGAAAGGCTTCTTGAGGGGAAAGCTGTAACTCTGTGAGATGATTTCACAGAACACAAAGAAGTTTCTCAGAAAGCTTCTTTCTCTTTGTTATCGCAGGATATTTCCTTTGGCCCTATAGTCATCAATGGGATCCGAAATATCTGTTCTCAGATTCCACAGAAAGAAGGCTAGCAAAGAGATGCACCAAATACACATGTAACTCTGTGAGATGAATTAACAGAACACTAAGCAGTTTCCCAGAAAGCTTCTTTCCAGATTTCCTGTGAGGATATTTCCTTTTTCACCATAGCCCTCTATGTTCTTCCAAATATCACTTTGCCAATTCCACAAGAACTGTCTTAGCGAAAGGCTTCTTGAGGGGAAAGCTGTAACTCTGTGAGATGATATCACAGAACACAAAGAAGTTTCTCAGAAAGCTTCTTTCTCTTTGTTATCGGAGGATATTTCCTTTGGCCCTATAGTCTTCAATGGGATCCGAAATATCTGTTCTCAGATTCCACAGAAATAAGGCTAGCAAAGAGATGCACCAAATACACATGTAACTCTGTGAGATGAATTAACAGAACACTAAGCAGTTTCTCAGAAAGCTTCTTTCCAGATTTCATCTGAGGATATTTCCTTTTTCACCATAGCCCTCTATGGGCTTCCAAATATCACTTTGCCAATTCCACAAGAACTGTCTTAGCGAAAGGCTTCTTGAGGGGAAAGCTGTAACTCTGTGAGATGATTTCACAGAACACAAAGAAGTTTCTCAGAAAGCTTCTTTCTCTTTGTTATCGGAGGATATTTCCTTTGGCCCTATAGTCATCAATGGGATCCGAAATATCTGTTCTCAGATTCCACAGAAATAAGGCTAGCAAAGAGATCCACGAAATACAGATGTAACTCTGTGAGATGAATTAACAGAACACTAAGCAGTTTCTCAGAAAGCTTCTTTCCAGGTTTCATCTGAGGATATTTCCTTTTTCACCATAGCCCTCTGTGGGCTTCCAAATATCACTTTGCCAATTCCACAAGAACTGTCTTAGCGAAAGGCTTCTTGAGGGGAAAGCTGTAACTCTGTGAGATGATTTCACGGAACCCAAAGAAGTTTCTCAAAAAGCTTCTTTCTCTTTGTTATCGGAGGGTTTTTCCTTTGGCCCTATGGTCTTCAATGGGATCCGAAATATCTGTTCTCAGATTCCACAGAAATAAGGCTAGCAAAGAGATGCACCAAATACACATGTAACTCTGTGAGATGAATTAACAGAACACTAAGCAGTTTCCCAGAAAGCTTCTTTCTCTTTGTTATCGAAGGATATTTCCTTTGGCCCTATAGTCTTGAATGGGATGAGGAATATCTCTTCTCAGATTCCACAGAAATAAGGCTAGCAAAGAGATCCACGAAATTCAGATGTAACTCTGTGAGATGAATTAACAGAACACTAAGCAGTTTCTCAGAAAGCTTCTTTCCAGATTTCATCTGAGGATATTTCCTTTTTCACCATAGCCCTCTGTGGGCTTCCAAATATCACTTTGCCAATTCCGCAAGAACTGTATTAGTGAAAGGCTTCTTGAGGGGAAAGCTGTAACTCTGTGAGATGATTTCACAGAACACAAAGAAGTTTCTCAGAAAGCTTCTTTCTCTTTGTTATCGGAGGATATTTCCTTTGGCCCTATAGTCATCAATGGCATCCGAAATATCTGTTCTCAGATTCCACAGAAATAAGGCTAGCAAAGAGATCCACGAAATACAGATGTAACTCTGTGAGATGAATTAACAGAACACTAAGCAGTTTCTCAGAAAGCTTCTTTCCAGGTTTCATCTGAGGATATTTCCTTTTTCACCATAGCCCTCTGTGGGCTTCCAAATATCACTTTGCCAATTCCACAAGAACTGTCTAAGCGAAAGGCTTCTTGAGGGGAAAGCTGTAACTCTGTGAGATGATTTCACAGAACACAAAGAAGTTTCTCAAAAAGCCTCTTTCTCTTTGTTATCGGAGGATATTTCCTTTGGCCCTATAGTCTTCAATGGGATCCGAAATATCTGTTCTCAGATTCCACAGAAATAAGGCTAGCAAAGAGATGCACCAAATAGACATGTAACTCTGTGAGATGAATTAACAGAACACTAAGCAGTTTCTCAGAAAGCTTCTTTCCAGATTTCATCTGAGGATATTTCCTTTTTCACCATAGCCCTCTATGGGCTTCCAAATATCACTTTGCCAATTCCACAAGAACTGTCTTAGCGAAAGGCTTCTTGACGGGAAAGCTGTAACTCTGTGAGATGATTTCACAGAACCCAAAGAAGTTTCTCAGAAAGCTTCTTTCTCTTTGTTATCGCAGGATATTTCCTTTGGCCCTATAGTCATCAATGGGATCCGAAACATCTGTTCTCAGATTCCACAGAAATAAGGCTAGCAAAGATATGCACCAAATACACATGTAACTCTGTGAGATGAATTAACAGAACACTAAGCAGTTTCTCAGAAAGCTTCTTTCCAGATTTCATCTGAGGATATTTCCTTTTTCACCAAAGCCCTCTGTGGGCTTCCAAATATCACTTTGCCAATTCCACAAGAACTGTCTTAGCGAAAGGCTTCTTGACGGGAAAGCTGTAACAGTGTGAGATGATTTCACAGAACCCAAAGAAGTTTCTCAGAAAGCTTCTTTCTCTTTGTTATCGCAGGATATTTCCTTTGGCCCTATAGTCATCAATGGGATACGAAATATCTGTTCTCAGATTCCACAGAAATAAGGCTAGCAAAGAGATGCACCAAATACACATGTAACTCTGTGAGATGAATTAACAGAACACTAAGCAGTTTCTCAGAAAGCTTCTTTCCAGATTTCATCTGAGGATATTTCCTTTTTCACCATAGCCCTCTATGGGCTTCCAAATATCACTTTGCCAATTCCACAAGAACTGTCTTAGCGAAAGGCTTCTTGAGGGGAAAGCTGTAACTCTGTGAGATGATTTCACAGAACACAAAGAAGTTTCTCAGAAAGCTTCTTTCTCTTTGTTATCGCAGGATATTTCCTTTGGCCCTATAGTCATCAATGGGATCCGAAATATCTGTTCTCAGATTCCACAGAAAGAAGGCTAGCAAAGAGATGCACCAAATACACATGTAACTCTGTGAGATGAATTAACAGAACACTAAGCAGTTTCCCAGAAAGCTTCTTTCCAGATTTCCTGTGAGGATATTTCCTTTTTCACCATAGCCCTCTATGGGCTTCCAAATATCACTTTGCCAATTCCACAAGAACTGTCTTAGCGAAAGGCTTCTTGAGGGGAAAGCTGTAACTCTGTGAGATGATATCACAGAACACAAAGAAGTTTCTCAGAAAGCTTCTTTCTCTTTGTTATCGGAGGATATTTCCTTTGGCCCTATAGTCTTCAATGGGATCCGAAATATCTGTTCTCAGATTCCACAGAAATAAGGCTAGCAAAGAGATGCACCAAATACACATGTAACTCTGTGAGATGAATTAACAGAACACTAAGCAGTTTCTCAGAAAGCTTCTTTCCAGATTTCATCTGAGGATATTTCCTTTTTCACCATAGCCCTCTATGGGCTTCCAAATATCACTTTGCCAATTCCACAAGAACTGTCTTAGCGAAAGGCTTCTTGAGGGGAAAGCTGTAACTCTGTGAGATGATTTCACAGAACACAAAGAAGTATCTCAGAAAGCTTCTTTCTCTTTGTTATCGGAGGATATTTCCTTTGGCCCTATAGTCATCAATGGGATCCGAAATATCTGTTCTCAGATTCCACAGAAATAAGGCTAGCAAAGAGATCCACGAAATACAGATGTAACTCTGTGAGATGAATTAACAGAACACTAAGCAGTTTCTCAGAAAGCTTCTTTCCAGGTTTCATCTGAGGATATTTCCTTTTTCACCATAGCCCTCTGTGGGCTTCCAAATATCACTTTGCCAATTCCACAAGAACTGTCTTAGCGAAAGGCTTCTTGAGGGGAAAGCTGTAACTCTGTGAGATGATTTCACGGAACCCAAAGAAGTTTCTCAAAAAGCTTCTTTCTCTTTGTTATCGGAGGATTTTTCCTTTGGCCCTATGGTCTTCAATGGGATCCGAAATATCTGTTCTCAGATTCCACAGAAAAAAGGCTAGCAAAGAGATGCACCAAATACACATGTAACTCTGTGAGATGAATTAACAGAACACTAAGCAGTTTCCCAGAAAGCTTCTTTCTCTTTGTTATCGAAGGATATTTCCTTTGGCCCTATAGTCTTGAATGGGATGAGGAATATCTGTTCTCAGATTCCACAGAAATAAGGCTAGCAAAGAGATCCACGAAATTCAGATGTAACTCTGTGAGATGAATTAACAGAACACTAAGCAGTTTCTCAGAAAGCTTCTTTCCAGATTTCATCTGAGGATATTTCCTTTTTCACCATAGCCCTCTGTGGGCTTCCAAATATCACTTTGCCAATTCCACAAGAACTGTATTAGTGAAAGGCTTCTTGAGGGGAAAGCTGTAACTCTGTGAGATGATTTCACAGAACACAAAGAAGTTTCTCAAAAAGCTTCTTTCTCTTTGTTATCGGAGGATATTTCCTTTGGCCCTATAGTCTTCAATGGGATCCGAAATATCTGTTCTCAGATTCCACAGAAATAAGGCTAGCAAAGAGATGCACCAAATAGACATGTAACTCTGTGAGATGAATTAACAGAACACTAAGCAGTTTCTCAGAAAGCTTCTTTCCAGATTTCATCTGAGGATATTTCCTTTTTCACCATAGCCCTCTATGGGGTTCCAAATATCACTTTGCCAATTCCACAAGAACTGTCTTAGCGAAAGGCTTCTTGAGGGGAAAGCTGTAACTCTGTGAGATGATTTCACAGAACACAAAGAAGTTTCTCAGAAAGTTTCTTTCTCTTTGTTATCGGAGGATATTTCCTTTGGCCCTATAGTCTTCAAAGGGATCAGAAATATCTGTTCTCAGATTCCACAGAAATAAGGCTAGCAAAGAGATCCAGGAAATACACATGTAACTCTGTGAGATGAATTAAGAGAACACTAAGCAGTTTCTCAGAAAGCTTCTTTCCAGATTTCATCTGAGGATATTTCCTTTTTCACCATAGCCCTCTATGGGCTTCCAAATATCACTTTGCCAATTCCACAAGAACTGTCTTAGCGAAAGGCTTCTTGAGGGCAAAGCTGTAACTCTGTGAGATGATTTCAGAGAACACAAAGAAGTTTCTCAGAAATCTTCTTTCTCTTTGTTATCGGAGGATATTTCTTTTGGCCCTATAGTCCTCAATGGGATCCGAAATATCTGTTCTCAGTTTCCACAGAAATAAGGCTAGCAAAGAGTTCCAAGAAATACACATGTAACTCTGTGAGATGAATTAACAGAACACTAAGCAGTTTCTCAGAAAGCTTCTTTCCAGATTTCATCTGAGGATATTTCCTTTTTCACCGTAGCCCCCTATGGGCTTCCAAATATCACTTTGCCAATTCCACAAGAACTGTCTTAGCGAAAGGCTTCTTAAGGGGAAAGCTGTAACTCTGTGAGATGATTTCACAGAACACAAAGAAGTTTCTCAGAAAGCTTCTTTCTCTTTGTTATCGCAGGATATTTCCTTTGGCCCTATAGTCATCAATGGGATCCGAAATATCTGTTCTCAGATTCCACAGAAATAAGGCTAGCAAAGAGATGCACCAAATACACATGTAACTCTGTGAGATGAATTAACAGAACACTAAGCAGTTTCCCAGAAATCTTCTTTCCAGATTTCCTGTGAGGATATTTCCTTTTTCACCATAGCCCTCTATGGGCTTCCAAATATCAGTTTGCCAATTCCACAAGAACTGTCTTAGCGGAAGGCTTCTTGAGGGGAAAGCTGTAACTCTGTGAGATGATTTCACAGAACACAAAGAAGTTTCTCAGAAAGCTTCTTTCTCTTTGTTATCGCAGGATATTTCCTTTGGCCCTATAGTCTTCAAAGGGATCAGAAATATCTGTTCTCAGATTCCACAGAAATAAGGCTAGCAAAGAGATCCAGGAAATACACATGTAACTCTGTGAGATGAATTAACAGAAGACTAAGCAGTTTCTGAGAAAGCTTCTTTCCAGATTTCATCTGAGGATATTTCCTTTTTCACCATAGCCCTCTATGGGCTTCCAAATATCACATTGCCAATTCCACAAGAACTGTCTTAGAGAAAGGCTTCTTGAGGGGAAAGCTGTAACTCTGTGAGATGATTTCACAGAACACAAAGAAGTTTCTCAGAAAGATTCTTTCTCTTTGTTATCGCAGGATATTTCCTTTGGCCCTATAGTCATCAATGGGATCCTTAACATCTGTTCTCAGATTCCACAGAAATAAGGCTAGCAAAGAGATGCACCAAATACACATGTAACTCTGTGAGATGAATTAACAGAACACTAAGCAGTTTCTCAGAAAGCTTCTTTCCAGATTTCATCTGAGGATATTTCCTTTTTCACCAGTGCCCTCTATGGGCTTCCAAATATCACTTTGCCAATTCCACAAGAACTGTCTTAGCGAAAGGCTTCTTGAGGGGAAAGCTGTAACTCTGTGAGATGATTTCACAGAACACAAAGAAGTTTCTCAGAAAGCTTCTTTCTCTTTGTTATCGGAGGATATTTCCTTTGGCCCTATAGGTTCAATGGGATCAGGAATATCCGTTCTCAGATTCCACAGAAATAAGGCTAGCAAAGAGATGCACCAAATACACATGTAACTCTGTGAGATGAATTAACAGAACACTAAGCAGTTTCCAGAAAGCTTCTTTCCAGATTTCCTGTGAGGATATTTCCTTTTTCAACATAGCCCTCTATGGGCTTCCAAATATCACCTTGCCAATTCCACAAGAACTGTGTTAGCGAAAGGCTTCTTGAGGGGAAAGCTGTAACTCTGTGAGATGATTTCACAGAACACAAAGAAGTTTCTCAAAAAGCTTCTTTCTTTTGTTATCGGAGGATATTTCCTTTGGCCCTATAGTCTTCAACGGGATCCGAAATATCTGTTCTCAGATTCCACAGAAATAAGGCTAGCAAAGAGATGAACTAAATAGACATGTAACTCTTTGAGATGAATTAAGAGAACACTAAGCAGTTTCTCAGAAAGCTTCTTTCCAGATTTCATCTGAGGATATTTCCTTTTTCACCAGAGCCCTCTACGGGCTTCCAAATATCACTTTGCCAATTCCACAAGAACTGTGTTAGCGAAAGGCTTCTTGAGGGGAAAGCTGTAACTCTGTGAGATGATTTCACAGAACACAAAGAAGTTTCTCAGAAAGCTTCTTTCTCTTTGTTTCCGGAGGATATTTCCTTTGGCCCTATAGTCTTCAATGGGATCAGGAATATCTGTTCTCAGATTCCACAGAAATAAGGCTAGCAAAGAGATCCACGAAATACAGATGTAACTCTGTGAGATGAATTAACAGAACCCTAAGCAGTTTCTCAGAAAGCTTCTTTCCAGATTTCATCTGAGGATATGTCCTTTTTCACCATAGCCCTCTATGGGCTTTCAAATATCACTTTGCCAATTACAAAATAACTGTCTTAGCGAAAGGCTTCTTGAGGGCAAAGCTGTAACTCTGTGAGATGATTTCACAGAACACAAAGAAGTTTCTCAGAAATCTTCTTTCTCTTTGTTATCGGAGGATATTTCCTTTGGCCCTATAGTCTTCAATGGGATCCGAAATATCTGTTCTCAGATTCCACAGAAATAAGGCTAGCAAAGAGTTCCAAGAAATACACATGTAACTCTGTGAGATGAATTAACAGAACACTAAGCAGTTTCTCAGAAAGCTTCTTTCCAGATTTCATCTGAGGATAATTCCTTTATCAACCGTAGCCCCCTATGGGCTTCCAAATATCACTTTGCCAATTCCACAAGAACTGTCTTAGCGAAAGGCTTCTTAAGGGGAAAGCTGTAATTCTGTGAGATGATTTCACAGAACACAAAGAAGTTTCTCAGAAAGCTTCTTTCTCTTTGTTATCAGAGGATATTTCCTTTGGCCCTATAGTCATCAATGGCATCCGAAATATCTGTTCTCAGATTCCACAGAAATAAGGCTAGCAAAGAGATGCACCAAATACACATGTAACTCTGTGAGATGAATTAAGAGAACACTAAGCAGTTTCTCAGAAAGGTTCTTTCCAGATTTCATCTGAGAATATTTCCTTTTTCACCATAGCCCTCTATGGGCTTCCAAATATCACTTTGCCAATTCTACAAGAACTGTCTTAGCGAAAGGCTTCTTGAGGGGAAAGCTGTAACTCTGTGAGATGATTTCACAGAGCACAAAGAAGTTTCTCAGAAAGCTTCTTTCTCTTTGTTATCGGAGGATATTTCCTTTGGCCCTATAGTCTTCAATGGGATCCGAAATATCTGTTCTCAGATTCCACAGAAATAGGGCTAGCAAAGAGATGCACCAAATACACATGTAACTCTGTGAGATGAATTAACAGAACACTAAGCAGTTTCCCAGAAATCTTCTTTCCAGATTTCCTGTGAGGATATTTCCTTTTTCACCATAGCCCTCTATGGGCTTCCAAATATCAGTTTGCCAATTCCACAAGAACTGTCTTAGGGGAAGGCTTCTTGAGGGGAAAGCTGTAACTCTGTGAGATGATTTCACAGAACACAAATAAGTTTCTCAGAAAGCTTCTTTCTCTTTGTTATCGCAGGATATTTCCTTTGGCCCTATAGTCTTCAAAGGGATCAGAAATATCTGTTCTCAGATTCCACAGAAATAAGGCTAGCAAAGAGATCCAGGAAATACACATGTAACTCTGTGAGATGAATTAACAGAACACTAAGCAGTTTCTGAGAAAGCTTCTTTCCAGATTTCATCTGAGGATATTTCCTTTTTCACCATAGCCCTCTATGGGCTTCCAAATATCACATTGCCAATTCCACAAGAACTGTCTTAGCGAAAGGCTTCTTGACGGGAAAGCTGTAACTCTGTGAGATGATTTCAGAGAACCCAAAGAAGTTTCTCAGAAAGCTTCTTTCTCTTTGTTATCGCAGGATATTTCCTGTGGCCCTATAGTCATCAATGGGATCCGAAACATCTGTTCTCAGATTCCACAGAAATAAGGCTAGCAAAGAGATGCACCAAATACACATGTAACTCTGTGAGATGAATTAACAGAACACTAAGCAGTTTCTCAGAAAGCTTCTTTCCAGATTTCATCTGAGGATATTTCCTTTTTCACCAGAGCCCTCTATGGGCTTCCAAATATCACTTTGCCAATTCCACAAGAACTGTCTAAGCGAAAGGCTTCTTGAGGGGAATGCTGTAACTCTGTGAGATGATTTCACAGAACACAAAGAAGTTTCTCAGAAAGCTTCTTTCTCTTTGTTATCGGAGGATATTTCCTTTGGCCCTATAGTCTTCAATGGGATCAGGAATATCCGTTCTCAGATTCCACAGAAATAAGGCTAGCAAAGAGATGCACCAAATACACATGTAACTCTGTGAGATGAATTAACAGAACACTAAGCAGTTTCTCAGAAAGCTTCTTTCCAGATTTCCTGTGAGGATATTTCCTTTTTCACCATAGCCCTCTATGGGCTTCCAAATATCACCTTGCCAATTACACAAGAACTGTGTTAGCGAAAGGCTTCTAGAGGGGAAAGCTGTAACTCTGTGAGATGATTTCACAGAACACAAAGAAGTTTCTCAGAAAGCTTCTTTCTCTTTGTTATCGGAGGATATTTCCTTTGGCCCTATAGTCATCAAAGGGATCAGAAATATCAGTTCTCAGATTCCACAGAAATATGGCTAGCAAAGAGATCCACGAAATACACATGTAACTCTGTGAGATGAATTAACAGAAGACTAAGCAGTTTCTCAAAAAGATTCTTTCCAGATTTCATCTGAGGATATTTCCTTTTTCACCATACCCCTCTATGGGCTTCCAAATATCACTTTGCCAATTCCACAAGAACTGTCTTAGCGAAAGGCTTCCTGAGGGGAAAGCTGTAACTCGGTGAGATGATTTCACAGAACACAAAGAAGTTTCTCAGAAAGCTTCTTTCTCTTTGTTATCGGAGGATATTTCCTTTGGCCCTATAGTCTTCAATGGGATCCGAAATATCTGTTCTCAGATTCCACAGAAATAAGGCTAGCAAAGAGATACACCAAATACACATGTAACTCTGTGAGATGAATTAACAGAACACTAAGCAGTTTCCCAGAAAGCTTCTTTCTCTTTGTTATCGGAGGATATTTCCTTTGGCCCTATAGTCTTGAATGGGATGAGGAATATCTGTTCTCAGATTTCACAGAAATAAGGCTAGCAAAGAGATCCAGGAAATACAGATGTAACTCTGTGAGATGAATTAACAGAACACTAAGCAGTTTCTCAGAAAGCTTCTTTCCAGATTTCATCTGAGGATATTTCCTTTTTCACCATAACCCTCTGTGGGCTTCCAAATACCACTTTTCCAATTCCACAAGAACTGTCTTAGCGAAAGGCTTCTTGAGGGGAAAGCTGTAACTCTGTGAGATGATTTCACAGAACACAAAGAAGTTTCTCAAAAAGCTTCTTTCTTTTGTTATCGGAGGATATTTCCTTTGGCCCTATAGTCTTCAATGGGATCCGAAATATCTGTTCTCAGATTCCACAGAAATAAGGCTGGCAATGAGATGAACTAAATAGACATGTAACTCTTTGAGATGAATTAACAGAACACTAAGCAGTTTCTCAGAAACCTTCTTTCCAGATTTCATCTGAGGATATTTCCTTTTTCACCATAGCCCTCTATGGGCTTCCAAATATCACTTTGCCAATTCCACAAGAACTGTGTTAGCGAAAGGCTTCTTGAGGGGAAAGCTGTAACTCTGTGAGATGATTTCACAGAACACAAAGAAGTTTCTCAGAAAGCTTCTTTCTCTTTGTTACCGGAGGATATTTCCTTTGGCCCTATAGTCTTCAATGGGATCAGGAATATCTGTTCTCAGATTCCACAGAAATAAGGCTAGCAAAGAGATCCACGAAATACAGATGTAACTCTGTGAGATGAATTAACAGAACCCTAAGCAGTTTCTCAGAAAGCTTCTTTCCAGATTTCATCTGAGGATATATCCTTTTTCACCATAGCCCTCTATGGGCTTCCAAATATCACTTTGCCAATTCCAAAATAACTGTCTTAGCGAAAGGCTTCTTGAGGGCAAAGCTGTAACTCTGTGAGATGATTTCACAGAACACAAAGAAGTTTCTCAGAAATCTTCTTTCTCTTTGTTATCGGAGGATATTTCCTTTGGCCCTATAGTCTTCAATGGGATCCGAAATATCTGTTCTCAGATTCCACAGAAATAAGGCTAGCAAAGAGTTCCAAGAAATACACATGTAACTCTGTGAGATGAATTAACAGAACACTAAGCAGTTTCTCAGAAAGCTTCTTTCCAGATTTCATCTGAGGATAATTCCTTTATCAACCGTAGCCCCCTATGGGCTTCCAAATATCACTTTGCCAATTCCACAAGAACTGTCTTAGCGAAAGGCTTCTTAAGGGGAAAGCTGTAACTCTGTGAGATGATTTCACAGAACACAAAGAAGTTTCTCAGAAAGCTTCTTTCTCTTTGTTATCAGAGGATATTTCCTTTGGCCCTATAGTCTTCAAAGGGATCCGAAATATCTGTTCTCAGATTCCACAGAAATAAGGCTAGCAAAGAGATGCACCAAATACACATGTAACTCTGTGAGATGAATTAAGAGAACACTAAGCAGTTTCTCAGAAAGCTTCTTTCCAGATTTCATCTGAGAATATTTCCTTTTTCACCATAGCTCTCTATGGGCTTCCAAATATCACTTTGCCAATTCCACAAGAACTGTCTTAGCGAAAGGCTTCTTGAGGGGAAAGCTGTAACTCTGTGAGATGATTTCACAGAACACAAAGAAGTTTCTCAGAAAGCTTCTTTCTCTTTGTTATCGGAGGATATTTCCTTTGGCCCTATAGTCATCAATGGGATCCGAAATATCTGTTCTCAGATTCCACAGAAATAAGGCTAGCAAAGAGATCCACGATATACAGATGTAACTCTGTGAGATGAATTAACAGAACACTAAGCAGTTTCTCAGAAACCTTCTTTCCAGGTTTCATCTGAGGATATTTCCTTTTTCACCATAGCCCTCTGTGGGCTTCCAAATATCACTTTGCCAATTCCACAAGAACTGTCTTAGCGAAAGGCTTCTTGAGGGGAAAGCTGTAACTCTGTGAGATGATTTCACAGAACACAAAGAAGTTTCTCAGAAAGCTTCTTTCTCTTTGTTATCGGAGGATATTTCCTTTGGCCCTATAGTCATCAATGGGATCCGAAATATCTGTTCTCAGATTCCACAGAAATAAGGCTAGCAAAGAGATCCACGAAATACAGATGTAACTCTGTGAGATGAATTAACAGAACACTAAGCAGTTTCTCAGAAAGCTTCTTTCCAGATTTCATCTGAGGATATATCCTTTTTCACCATAGCCCTCTATGGGCTTCCAAATATCACTTTGCCAATTCCAAAATAACTGTCTTAGCGAAAGGCTTCTTGAGGGCAAAGCTGTAACTCTGTGAGATGATTTCACAGAACACAAAGAAGTTTCTCAGAAATCTTCTTTCTCTTTGTTATCGGAGGATATTTCCTTTGGCCCTATAGTCTTCAATGGGATCCGAAATATCTGTTCTCAGATTCCACAGAAATAAGGCTAGCAAAGAGTTCCAAGAAATACACATGTAACTCTGTGAGATGAATTAACAGAACACTAAGCAGTTTCTCAGAAAGCTTCTTTCCAGATTTCATCTGAGGATAATTCCTTTATCAACCGTAGCCCCCTATGGGCTTCCAAATATCACTTTGCCAATTCCACAAGAACTGTCTTAGCGAAAGGCTTCTTAAGGGGAAAGCTGTAACTCTGTGAGATGATTTCACAGAACACAAAGAAGTTTCTCAGAAAGCTTCTTTCTCTTTGTTATCGCAGGATATTTCCTTTGGCCCTATAGTCATCAATGGGATCCGAAATATCTGTTCTCAGATTCCACAGAAATAAGGCTAGCAAAGAGATGCACCAAATACACATGTAACTCTGTGAGATGAATTAACAGAACACTAAGCAGTTTCCCAGAAAGCTTCTTTCCAGATTTCCTGTGAGGATATTTCCTTTTTCACCATAGCCCTCTATGGGCTTCCAAATATCACTTTGCCAATTCCACAAGAACTGTCTTAGCGAAAGGCTTCTTGAGGGGAAAGCTGTAACTCTGTGAGATGATTTCACAGAACACAAAGAAGTTTCTCAGAAAGCTTCTTTCTCTTTGTTATCGGAGGATATTTCCTTTGGCCCTATAGTCTTCAAAGGGATCAGAAATATCTGTTCTCAGATTCCACAGAAATAAGGCTAGCAAAGGGATCCAGGAAATACACATGTAACTCTGCGAGATGAATTAAGAGAACACTAAGCAGTTTCTCAGAAAGCTTCTTTCCAGATTTCATCTGAGGATATTTCCTTTTTCACCATAGCCCTCTATGGGCTTCCAAATATCACTTTGCCAATTCCACAAGAACTGTCTTAGCGAAAGGCTTCTTGAGGGGAAAGCTGTAACTCTGTGAGATGATTTCACAGAACACAAAGAAGTTTCTCAGAAATCTTCTTTCTCTTTGTTATCGGAGGATATTTCTTTTGGCCCTATAGTCCTCAATGGGATCCGAAATATCTGTTCTCAGTTTCCACAGAAATAAGGCTAGCAAAGAGTTCCAAGAAATACACATGTAACTCTGTGAGATGAATTAACAGAACACTAAGCAGTTTCTCAGAAAGCTTCTTTCCAGATTTCATCTGAGGATATTTCCTTTTTCACCGTAGCCCCCTATGGGCTTCCAAATATCACTTTGCCAATTCCACAAGAACTGTCTTAGCGAAAGGCTTCTTAAGGGGAAAGCTGTAACTCTGTGAGATGATTTCACAGAACACAAAGAAGTTTCTCAGAAAGCTTCTTTCTCTTTGTTATCGCAGGATATTTCCTTTGGCCCTATAGTCTTCAATGGGATCCGAAATATCTGTTCTCAGATTCCACAGAAATAAGGCTAGCAAAGAGATGCACCAAATACACATGTAACTCTGTGAGATGAATTAACAGAACACTAAGCAGTTTCCCAGAAATCTTCTTTCCAGATTTCCTGTGAGGATATTTCCTTTTTCACCATAGCCCTCTATGGGCTTCCAAATATCAGTTTGCCAATTCCACAAGAACTGTCTTAGCGGAAGGCTTCTTGAGGGGAAAGCTGTAACTCTGTGAGATGATTTCACAGAACACAAAGAAGTTTCTCAGAAAGCTTCTTTCTCTTTGTTATCGCAGGATACTTCCTTTGGCCCTATAGTCTTCAAAGGGATCAGAAATATCTGTTCTCAGATTCCACAGAAATAAGGCTAGCAAAGAGATCCAGGAAATACACATGTAACTCTGTGAGATGAATTAACAGAACACTAAGCAGTTTCTGAGAAAGCTTCTTTCCAGATTTCATCTGAGGATATTTCCTTTTTCACCATAGCCCTCTATGGGCTTCCAAATATCACATTGCCAATTCCACAAGAACTGTCTTAGCGAAAGGCTTCTTGATGGGAAAGCTGTAACTCTGTGAGATGATTTCACAGAACACAAAGAAGTTTCTCAGAAAGCTTCTTTCTCTTTGTTATCGCAGGATATTTCCTTTGGCCCTATAGTCATCAATGGGATCCGAAACATCTGTTCTCAGATTCCACAGAAATAAGGCTAGCAAAGAGATGCACCAAATACACATGTAACTCTGTGAGATGAATTAACAGAACACTAAGCAGTTTCTCAGAAAGCTTCTTTCCAGATTTCATCTGAGGATATTTCCTTTTACACCAGAGCCCTCTATGGGCTTCCAAATATCACTTTGCCAATTCCACAAGAACTGTCTTAGCGAAAGGCTTCTTGAGGGGAAAGCTGTAACTCTGTGAGATGATTTCACAGAACACAAAGAAGTTTCTCAGAAAGCTTCTTTCTCTTTGTTATCGGAGGATATTTCCTTTGGCCCTATAGTCTTCAAAGGGATCAGGAATATCCGTTCTCAGATTCCACAGAAATAAGGCTAGCAAAGAGATGCACCAAATACACATGTAACTCTGTGAGATGAATTAACAGAACACTAAGCAGTTTCCAGAAAGCTTCTTTCCAGATTTCCTGTGAGGATATTTCCTTTTTCAACATAGCCCTCTATGGGCTTCCAAATATCACCTTGCCAATTCCACAAGAACTGTGTTAGCGAAAGGCTTCTTGAGGGGAAAGCTGTAACTCTGTGAGATGATTTCACAGAACACAAAGAAGTTTCTCAAAAAGCTTCTTTCTTTTGTTGTCGGAGGATATTTCCTTTGGCCCTATAGTCTTCAATGGGATCCGAAATATCTGTTCTCAGATTCCACAGAAATAAGGCTAGCAAAGAGATGAACTAAATAGACATGTAACTCTTTGAGATGAATTAACAGAACACTAAGCAGTTTCTCAGAAAGCTTCTTTCCAGATTTCATCTGAGGATATTTCCTTTTTCACCATAGCCCTCTAAGGGCTTCCAAATATCACTTTGCCAATTCCAGAAGAACTGTGTTAGCGAAAGGCTTCTTGAGGGGAAAGCTGTAACTCTGTGAGATGATTTCACAGAACACAAAGAAGTTTCTCAGAAAGCTTCTTTCTCTTTGTTACCGGAGGATATTTCCTTTGGCCTTATAGTCTTCAATGGGATCAGGAATATCTGTTCTCAGATTCCACAGAAATAAGGCTAGCAAAGAGATCCACGAAATACAGATGTAACTCTGTGAGATGAATTAACAGAACACTAAGCAGTTTCTCAGAAAGCTTCTTTCCAGATTTCATCTGAGGATATATCCTTTTTCACCATAGCCCTCTATGGGCTTCCAAATATCACTTTGTCAATTACAAAATAACTGTCTTAGCGAAAGGCTTCTTGAGGGCAAAGCTGTAACTCTGTGAGATGATTTCACAGAACACAAAGAAGTTTCTCAGAAAGCTTCTTTCTCTTTGTTATCGGAGGATATTTCCTTTGGCCCTCTAGTCTTCAATGGGATCCGAAATATCTGTTCTCAGATTCCACAGAAATAAGGCTAGCAAAGAGTTTCAAGAAATACACATGTAACTCTGTGAGATGAATTAACAGAACACTAAGCAGTTTCTCAGAAAGCTTCTTTCCGATTTCATCTGAGGATAATTCCTTTATCAACCGTAGCCCCCTATGGGCTTCCAAATATCACTTTGCCAATTCCACAAGAACTGTCTTAGCGAAAGGCTTCTTGAGGGCAAAGCTGTAACTCTGTGAGATGATTTCACAGAACACAAAGAAGTTTCTCAGAAATCTTCTTTCTCTTTGTTATCGGAGGATATTTCCTTTGGCCCTATAGTCTTCAATGGGATCCGAAATATCTGTTCTCAGATTCCACAGAAATAAGGCTAGCAAAGAGTTCCAAGAAATACACATGTAACCCTGTGAGAAGAATTAACAGAACACTAAGCAGTTTCTCAGAAAGCTTCTTTCCAGATTTCATCTGAGGATAATTCCTTTTTCACCGTAGCCCCCTATGGGCTTCCAGATATCACTTTGCCAATTCCACAAGAACTGTCTTAGCGCAAGGCTTCTTAAGGGGAAAGCTGTAACTCTGTGAGATGATTTCACAGAACACAAAGAAGTTTCTCAGAAAGCTTCTTTCTCTTTGTTATCAGAGGATATTTCCTTTGGCCCTATAGTCTTCAAAGGGATCCGAAATATCTGTTCTCAGATTCCACAGAAATAAGGCTAGCAATGAGATGAACTAAATAGACATGTAACTCTTTGAGATGAATTAACAGAACACTAAGCAGTTTCTCAGAAACCTTCTTTCCAGATTTCATCTGAGGATATTTCCTTTTTCACCATAGCCCTCTATGGGCTTCCAAATATCACTTTGCCAATTCCACAAGAACTGTGTTAGCGAAAGGCTTCTTGAGGGGAAAGCTGTAACTCTGTGAGATGATTTCACAGAACACAAAGAAGTTTCTCAGAAAGCTTCTTTCTCTTTGTTACCGGAGGATATTTCCTTTGGCCCTATAGTCTTCAATGGGATCAGGAATATCTGTTCTCAGATTCCACAGAAATAAGGCTAGCAAAGAGATCCACGAAATACAGATGTAACTCTGTGAGATGAATTAACAGAACCCTAAGCAGTTTCTCAGAAAGCTTCTTTCCAGATTTCATCTGAGGATATATCCTTTTTCACCATAGCCCTCTATGGGCTTCCAAATATCACTTTGCCAATTCCAAAATAACTGTCTTAGCGAAAGGCTTCTTGAGGGCAAAGCTGTAACTCTGTGAGATGATTTCACAGAACACAAAGAAGTTTCTCAGAAATCTTCTTTCTCTTTGTTATCGGAGGATATTTCCTTTGGCCCTATAGTCTTCAATGGGATCCGAAATATCTGTTCTCAGATTCCACAGAAATAAGGCTAGCAAAGAGTTCCAAGAAATACACATGTAACTCTGTGAGATGAATTAACAGAACACTAAGCAGTTTCTCAGAAAGCTTCTTTCCAGATTTCATCTGAGGATAATTCCTTTATCAACCGTAGCCCCCTATGGGCTTCCAAATATCACTTTGCCAATTCCACAAGAACTGTCTTAGCGAAAGGCTTCTTAAGGGGAAAGCTGTAACTCTGTGAGATGATTTCACAGAACACAAAGAAGTTTCTCAGAAAGCTTCTTTCTCTTTGTTATCAGAGGATATTTCCTTTGGCCCTATAGTCTTGAAAGGGATCCGAAATATCTGTTCTCAGATTCCACAGAAATAAGGCTAGCAAAGAGATGCACCAAATACACATGTAACTCTGTGAGATGAATTAACAGAACACTAAGCAGTTTCTCAGAAAGCTTCTTTCCAGATTTCATCTGAGGATATTTCCTTTTTCACCATAGCTCTCTATGGGCTTCCAAATATCACTTTGCCAATTCCACAAGAACTGTCTTAGCGAAAGGCTTCTTGAGGGGAAAGCTGTAACTCTGTGAGATGATTTCACAGAACACAAAGAAGTTTCTCAGAAAGCTTCTTTCTCTTTGTTATCGGAGGATATTTCCTTTGGCCCTATAGTCATCAATGGGATCCGAAATATCTGTTCACAGATTCCACAGAAATAAGGCTAGCAAAGAGATCCACGATATACAGATGTAACTCTGTGAGATGAATTAACAGAACACTAAGCAGTTTCTCAGAAACCTTCTTTCCAGGTTTCATCTTTGGATATTTCCTTTTTCACCATAGCCCTCTGTGGGCTTCCAAATATCACTTTGCCAATTCCACAAGAACTGTCTTAGCGAAAGGCTTCTTGAGGGGAAAGCTGTAACTCTGTGAGATGATTTCACAGAACACAAAGAAGTTTCTCAGAAAGCTTCTTTCTCTTTGTTATCGGAGGATATTTCCTTTGGCCCTATAGTCATCAATGGGATCCGAAATATCTGTTCTCAGATTCCACAGAAATAAGGCTAGCAAAGAGATCCACGAAATACAGATGTAACTCTGTGAGATGAATTAACAGAACACTAAGCAGTTTCTCAGAAAGCTTCTTTCCAGATTTCATCTGAGGATATTTCCTTTTTCACCATAGCCCTCTGTGGGCTTCCAAATATCACGTTGCCAATTCCACAAGAACTGTCTTAGCGAAAGGCTTCTTGAGGGGAAAGCTGTAACTCTGTGAGATGATTTCACAGAACACAAAGAAGTTTCTCAGAAAGCTTCTTTCTCTTTGTTATCGCAGGATATTTCCTTTGGCCCTATAGTCATCAATGGGATCCGAAATATCTGTTCTCAGATTCCACAGAAATAAGGCTAGCAAAGAGATGCACCAAATACACATGTAACTCTGTGAGATGAATTAACAGAACACTAAGCAGTTTCCCAGAAAGCTTCTTTCCAGATTTCCTGTGAGGATATTTCCTTTTTCACCATAGCCCTCTATGGGCTTCCAAATATCACTTTGCCAATTCCACAAGAACTGTCTTAGCGAAAGGCTTCTTGAGGGGAAAGCTGTAACTCTGTGAGATGATTTCACAGAACACAAAGAAGTTTCTCAGAAAGCTTCTTTCTCTTTGTTATCGGAGGATATTTCCTTTGGCCCTATAGTCTTCAAAGGGATCAGAAATATCTGTTCTCAGATTCCACAGAAATAAGGCTAGCAAAGAGATCCAGGAAATACACATGTAACTCTGCGAGATGAATTAAGAGAACACTAAGCAGTTTCTCAGAAAGCTTCTTTCCAGATTTCATCTGAGGATATTTCCTTTTTCACCATAGCCCTCTATGGGCTTCCAAATATCACTTTGCCAATTCCACAAGAACTGTCTTAGCGAAAGGCTTCTTGAGGGCAAAGCTGTAACTCTGTGAGATGATTTCACAGAACACAAAGAAGTTTCTCAGAAATCTTCTTTCTCTTTGTTATCGGAGGATATTTCTTTTGTCCCTATAGTCCTCAATGGGATCCGAAATATCTGTTCTCAGTTTCCACAGAAATAAGGCTAGCAAAGAGTTCCAAGAAATACACATGTAACTCTGTGAGATGAATTAACAGAACACTAAGCAGTTTCTCAGAAAGCTTCTTTCCAGATTTCATCTGAGGATATTTCCTTTTTCACCGTAGCCCCCTATGGGCTTCCAAATATCACTTTGCCAATTCCACAAGAACTGTCTTAGCGAAAGGCTTCTTAAGGGGAAAGCTGTAACTCTGTGAGATGATTTCACAGAACACAAAGAAGTTTCTCAGAAAGCTTCTTTCTCTTTGTTATCGCAGGATATTTCCTTTGGCCCTATAGTCTTCAATGGGATCCGAAATATCTGTTCTCAGATTCCACAGAAATAAGGCTAGCAAAGAGATGCACCAAATACACATGTAACTCTGTGAGATGAATTAACAGAACACTAAGCAGTTTCCCAGAAATCTTCTTTCCAGATTTCCTGTGAGGATATTTCCTTTTTCACCATAGCCCTCTATGGGCTTCCAAATATCAGTTTGCCAATTCCACAAGAACTGACTTAGCGGAAGGCTTCTTGAGGGGAAAGCTGTAACTCTGTGAGATGATTTCACAGAACACAAAGAAGTTTCTCAGAAAGCTTCTTTCTCTTTGTTATCGCAGGATATTTCCTTTGGCCCTATAGTCTTCAAAGGGATCAGAAATATCTGTTCTCAGATTCCACAGAAATAAGGCTAGCAAAGAGATCCAGGAAATACACATGTAACTCTGTGAGATGAATTAACAGAACACTAAGCAGTTTCTGAGAAAGCTTCTTTCCAGATTTCATCTGAGGATATTTACTTTTTCACCATAGCCCTCTATGGGCTTCCAAATATCACATTGCCAATTCCACAAGAACTGTCTTAGCGAAAGGCTTCTTGATGGGAAAGCTGTAACTCTGTGAGATGATTTCACAGAACACAAAGAAGTTTCTCAGAAAGCTTCTTTCTCTTTGTTATCGCAGGATATTTCCTTTGGCCCTATAGTCATCAATGGGATCCGAAACATCTGTTCTCAGATTCCACAGAAATAAGGCTAGCAAAGAGATGCACCAAATACACATGTAACTCTGTGAGATGAATTAACAGAACACTAAGCAGTTTCTCAGAAAGCTTCTTTCCAGATTTCATCTGAGGATATTTCCTTTTACACCAGAGCCCTCTATGGGCTTCCAAATATCACTTTGCCAATTCCACAAGAACTGTCTTAGCGAAAGGCTTCTTGAGGGGAAAGCTGTAACTCTGTGAGATGATTTCACAGAACACAAAGAAGTTTCTCAGAAAGCTTCTTTCTCTTTGTTATCGGAGGATATTTCCTTTGGCCCTATAGTCTTCAAAGGGATCAGGAATATCCGTTCTCAGATTCCACAGAAATAAGGCTAGCAAAGAGATGCACCAAATACACATGTAACTCTGTGAGATGAATTAACAGAACACTAAGAAGTTTCCAGAAAGCTTCTTTCCAGATTTCCTGTGAGGATATTTCCTTTTTCAACATAGCCCTCTATGGGCTTCCAAATATCACCTTGCCAATTCCACAAGAACTGTGTTAGCGAAAGGCTTCTTGAGGGGAAAGCTGTAACTCTGTGAGATGATTTCACAGAACACAAAGAAGTTTCTCAAAAAGCTTCTTTCTTTTGTTGTCGGAGGATATTTCCTTTGGCCCTATAGTCTTCAATGGGATCCGAAATATCTGTTCTCAGATTCCACAGAAATAAGGCTAGCAAAGAGATGAACTAAATAGACATGTAACTCTTTGAGATGAATTAACAGAACACTAAGCAGTTTCTCAGAAAGCTTCTTTCCAGATTTCATCTGAGGATATTTCCTTTTTCACCATAGCCCTCTAAGGGCTTCCAAATATCACTTTGCCAATTCCAGAAGAACTGTGTTAGCGAAAGGCTTCTTGAGGGGAAAGCTGTAACTCTGTGAGATGATTTCACAGAACACAAAGAAGTTTCTCAGAAAGCTTCTTTCTCTTTGTTACCGGAGGATATTTCCTTTGGCCCTATAGTCTTCAATGGGATCAGGAATATCTGTTCTCAGATTCCACAGAAATAAGGCTAGCAAAGAGATCCACGAAATACAGATGTAACTCTGTGAGATGAATTAACAGAACCCTAAGCAGTTTCTCAGAAAGCTTCTTTCCAGATTTCATCTGAGGATATATCCTTTTTCACCATAGCCCTCTATGGGCTTCCAAATATCACTTTGCCAATTACAAAATAACTGTCTTAGCGAAAGGCTTCTTGAGGGCAAAGCTGTAACTCTGTGAGATGATTTCACAGAACACAAAGAAGTTTCTCAGAAAGCTTCTTTCTCTTTGTTATCGGAGGATATTTCCTTTGGCCCTCTAGTCTTCAATGGGATCCGAAATATCTGTTCTCAGATTCCACAGAAATAAGGCTAGCAAAGAGTTTCAAGAAATACACATGTAACTCTGTGAGATGAATTAACAGAACACTAAGCAGTTTCTCAGAAAGCTTCTTTCCGATTTCATCTGAGGATAATTCCTTTATCAACCGTAGCCCCCTATGGGCTTCCAAATATCACTTTGCCAATTCCACAAGAACTGTCTTAGCGAAAGGCTTCTTGAGGGCAAAGCTGTAACTCTGTGAGATGATTTCACAGAACACAAAGAAGTTTCTCAGAAATCGTCTTTCTCTTTGTTATCGGAGGATATTTCCTTTGGCCCTATAGTCTTCAATGGGATCCGAAATATCTGTTCTCAGATTCCACAGAAATAAGGCTAGCAAAGAGTTCCAAGAAATACACATGTAACCCTGTGAGAAGAATTAACAGAACACTAAGCAGTTTCTCAGAAAGCTTCTTTCCAGATTTCATCTGAGGATAATTCCTTTTTCACCGTAGCCCCCTATGGGCTTCCAGATATCACTTTGCCAATTCCACAAGAACTGTCTTAGCGCAAGGCTTCTTAAGGGGAAAGCTGTAACTCTGTGAGATGATTTCACAGAACACAAAGAAGTTTCTCAGAAAGCTTCTTTCTCTTTGTTATCAGAGGATATTTCCTTTGGCCCTATAGTCTTCAAAGGGATCCGAAATATCTGTTCTCAGATTCCACAGAAATAAGGCTAGCAATGAGATGAACTAAATAGACATGTAACTCTTTGAGATGAATTAACAGAACACTAAGCAGTTTCTCAGAAACCTTCTTTCCAGATTTCATCTGAGGATATTTCCTTTTTCACCATAGCCCTCTATGGGCTTCCAAATATCACTTTGCCAATTCCACAAGAACTGTGTTAGCGAAAGGCTTCTTGAGGGGAAAGCTGTAACTCTGTGAGATGATTTCACAGAACACAAAGAAGTTTCTCAGAAAGCTTCTTTCTCTTTGTTACCGGAGGATATTTCCTTTGGCCCTATAGTCTTCAATGGGATCAGGAATATCTGTTCTCAGATTCCACAGAAATAAGGCTAGCAAAGAGATCCACGAAATACAGATGTAACTCTGTGAGATGAATTAACAGAACCCTAAGCAGTTTCTCAGAAAGCTTCTTTCCAGATTTCATCTGAGGATATATCCTTTTTCACCATAGCCCTCTATGGGCTTCCAAATATCACTTTGCCAATTCCAAAATAACTGTCTTAGCGAAAGGCTTCTTGAGGGCAAAGCTGTAACTCTGTGAGATGATTTCACAGAACACAAAGAAGTTTCTCAGAAATCTTCTTTCTCTTTGTTATCGGAGGATATTTCCTTTGGCCCTATAGTCTTCAATGGGATCCGAAATATCTGTTCTCAGATTCCACAGAAATAAGGCTAGCAAAGAGTTCCAAGAAATACACATGTAACTCTGTGAGATGAATTAACAGAACACTAAGCAGTTTCTCAGAAAGCTTCTTTCCAGATTTCATCTGAGGATATTTCCTTTTACACCAGAGCCCTCTATGGGCTTCCAAATATCACTTTGCCAATTCCACAAGAACTGTCTTAGCGAAAGGCTTCTTGAGGGGAAAGCTGTAACTCTGTGAGATGATTTCACAGAACACAAAGAAGTTTCTCAGAAAGCTTCTTTCTCTTTGTTATCGGAGGATATTTCCTTTGGCCCTATAGTCTTCAAAGGGATCAGGAATATCCGTTCTCAGATTCCACAGAAATAAGGCTAGCAAAGAGATGCACCAAATACACATGTAACTCTGTGAGATGAATTAACAGAACACTAAGAAGTTTCCAGAAAGCTTCTTTCCAGATTTCCTGTGAGGATATTTCCTTTTTCAACATAGCCCTCTATGGGCTTCCAAATATCACCTTGCCAATTCCACAAGAACTGTGTTAGCGAAAGGCTTCTTGAGGGGAAAGCTGTAACTCTGTGAGATGATTTCACAGAACACAAAGAAGTTTCTCAAAAAGCTTCTTTCTTTTGTTGTCGGAGGATATTTCCTTTGGCCCTATAGTCTTCAATGGGATCCGAAATATCTGTTCTCAGATTCCACAGAAATAAGGCTAGCAAAGAGATGAACTAAATAGACATGTAACTCTTTGAGATGAATTAACAGAACACTAAGCAGTTTCTCAGAAAGCTTCTTTCCAGATTTCATCTGAGGATATTTCCTTTTTCACCATAGCCCTCTAAGGGCTTCCAAATATCACTTTGCCAATTCCAGAAGAACTGTGTTAGCGAAAGGCTTCTTGAGGGGAAAGCTGTAACTCTGTGAGATGATTTCACAGAACACAAAGAAGTTTCTCAGAAAGCTTCTTTCTCTTTGTTACCGGAGGATATTTCCTTTGGCCCTATAGTCTTCAATGGGATCAGGAATATCTGTTCTCAGATTCCACAGAAATAAGGCTAGCAAAGAGATCCACGAAATACAGATGTAACTCTGTGAGATGAATTAACAGAACACTAAGCAGTTTCTCAGAAAGCTTCTTTCCAGGTTTCATCTGAGGATATTTCCTTTTTCACCATAGCCCTCTGTGGGCTTCCAAATATCACTTTGCCAATTCCACAAGAACTGTCTTAGCGAAAGGCTTCTTGAGGGGAAAGCTGTAACTCTGTGAGATGATTTCACAGAACACAAAGAAGTTTCTCAGAAAGCTTCTTTCTCTTTGTTATCGGAGGATATTTCCTTTGGCCCTATAGTCATCAATGGGATCCGAAATATCTGTTCTCAGATTCCACAGAAATAAGGCTAGCAAAGAGATCCACGAAATACAGATGTAACTCTGTGAGATGAATTAACAGAACACTAAGCAGTTTCTCAGAAAGCTTCTTTCCAGATTTCATCTGAGGATATTTCCTTTTTCACCATAGCCCTCTGTTGGCTTCCAAATATCACGTTGCCAATTCCACAAGAACTGTCTTAGCGAAAGGCTTCTTGAGGGGAAAGCTGTAACTCTGTGAGATGATTTCACAGAACACAAAGAAGTTTCTCAGAAAGCTTCTTTCTCTTTGTTATCACAGGATATTTCCTTTGGCCCTATAGTCATCAATGGGATCCGAAATATCTGTTCTCAGATTCCACAGAAATAAGGCTAGCAAAGAGATGCACCAAATACACATGTAACTCTGTGAGATGAATTAACAGAACACTAAGCAGTTTCCCAGAAAGCTTCTTTCCAGATTTCCTGTGAGGATAATTCCTTTTTCACCATAGCCCTCTATGGGCTTCCAAATATCACTTTGCCAATTCCACAAGAACTGTCTTAGCGAAAGGCTTCTTGAGGGGAAAGCTGTAACTCTGTGAGATGATATCACAGAACACAAAGAAGTTTCTCAGAAAGCTTCTTTCTCTTTGTTATCGGAGGATATTTCCTTTGGCCCTATAGTCTTCAAAGGGATCCGAAATATCTGTTCTCAGATTCCACAGAAATAAGGCTAGCAAAGAGATGCACCAAATACACATGTAACTCTGTGAGATTAATTAACAGAACACTAAGCAGTTTCTCAGAAAGCTTCTTTCCAGGTTTCATCTGAGGATATTTCCTTTTTCACCATAGCCCTGTATGGGCTTCCAAATATCACTTTTCCAATTCCACAAGAACTGTGTTAGCGAAAGGCTTCTTTAGGGGAAAGCTGTAACTCTGTGAGATGATTTCAGAGAACACAAAGAAGTTTCTCAGAAAGCTTCTTTCTCTTTGTTATCGGAGGATATTTCCTTTGGCCCTATAGTCATCAATGGGATCCGAAATATCTGTTCTCAGATTCAACAGAAATAAGGCTAGCAAAGAGATCCACGAAATACAGATGTAACTCTGTGAGATGAATTAACAGAACACTAAGCAGTTTCTCAGAAAGCTTCTTTCCAGGTTTCATCTGAGGATATTTCCTTTTTCACCGTAGCCCTCTGAGGGCTTCCAAATATCACTTTGCCAATTACACAAGAACTGTCTTAGCGAAAGGTTTCTTGAGGGGAAAGCTGTAACTCTGTGAGATGATTTCACGGAACACAAAGAAGTTTCTCAAAAAGCTTCTTTCTCTTTGTTATCGGAGGATTTTTCCTTTGGCCCTATAGTCTTCAAAGGGATCCGAAATATCTGTTCTCAAATTCCACAGAAATAAGACTAGCAAAGAGATGCACCAAATACACATGTAACTCTGTGAGATGAATTAACAGAACACTAAGCAGTTTCCCAGAAAGCTTCTTTCTCTGTGTTATCGGAGGATATTTCCTTTGGCCCTATAGTCTTGAATGGGATGAGGAATATCTGTTCTCAGATTCCACAGAAATAAGGCTAGCAAAGAGTTCCAAGAAATGCACATGTAACTCTGTGAGATGAATTAACAGAACACTAAGCAGTTTCTCAGAAAGCTTCTTTCCAGATTTCATCTGAGGATATTTCCTTTTTCACCGTAGCCCCCTATGGGCTTCAAAATATCACTTTGCCAATTCCACAAGAACTGTCTTAGCGAAAGGCTTCTTAAGGGGAAAGCTGTAACTCTGTGAGATGATTTCACAGAACACAAAGAAGTTTCTCAGAAAGCTTCTTTCTCTTTGTTATCGCAGTATATTTCCTTTGGCCCTATAGTCATCAATGGGATCCGAAATATCTGTTCTCAGATTCCACAGAAAGAAGGCTAGCAAAGAGATGCACCAAATACACATGTAACTCTGTGAGATGAATTAACAGAACACTAAGCAGTTTCCCAGAAAGCTTCTTTCCAGATTTTCTGTGAGGATATTTCCTTTTTCACCATAGCCCTCTATGGGCTTCCAAATATCAGTTTTCCAATTCCACAAGAACTGTCTTAGCAGAAGGCTTCTTGAGGGGAAAGCTGTAACTCTGTGAGATGATTTCACAGAACACAAATAAGTTTCTCAGAAAGCATCTTTCTCTTTGTTATCGCAGGATATTTCCTTTGGCCCTATAGTCTTCAATGGGATCAGGAATATCCGTTCTCAGATTCCACAGAAATAAGGGTAGCAAAGAGATGCACCAAATACACATGTAACTCTGTGAGATGAATTAACAGAACACTAAGCACTTTCCCAGAAAGCTTCTTTCTCTTTGTTATCGGAGGATATTTCCTTTGGCCCTATAGTCTTGAATGGGATGAGGAATATCTGTTCTCAGATTTCACAGAAATAAGGCTAGCAAAGAGATGCACTAAATAGACATGTAACTCTGTGAGATGAATTAACAGAACACTAAGCAGTTTCTCAGAAAGCTTCTTTCCAGATTTCATCTGAGGATATTTCCTTTTTCACCATAGCCCTCTATGGGCTTCCAAATATCACTTAGCCAATTCCACAACAACT
Source organism: Macaca nemestrina (assembly GCF_043159975.1). Lineage (NCBI taxonomy): Eukaryota > Metazoa > Chordata > Mammalia > Primates > Cercopithecidae > Macaca > Macaca nemestrina. The sequence goes on along the minus strand of NC_092133.1, from coordinate 103,196,580 downwards.
GTCTTAGCGAAAGGCTTCCTGAGGGGAAAGCTGTAACTCTGTGAAATGATTTCACAGAACACAAAGAAGTTTCTCAGAAAGCTTCTTTCTCTTTCTTACCGGAGGATATTTCCTTTGGCCCTATAGTCTTCAATAGGATCAGGAATATCTGTTCTCAGATTCCACAGAAATAAGGCTAGCAAAGAGATCCACGAAATACAGATGTAACTCTGTGAGATGAATTAACAGAACCCAAAGCAGTTTCTCAGAAATCTTCTTTCCAGATTTCATCTGAGGATATATCCTTTTTCACCATAGCCCTCTATGGGCTTCCAAATATCACTTTGCCAATTCCAAAATAACTGTCTTAGCGAAAGGCTTCTTGAGGGCAAAGCTGTAACTCTGTGAGATGATTTCACAGAACACAAAGAAGTTTCTCAGAAATCTTCTTTCTCTTTGTTATCGGAGGATATTTCCTTTGGCCCTATAGTCTTCAATGGGATCCGAAATATCTGTTCTCAGATTCCACAGAAATAAGGCTAGCAAAGAGTTCCAAGAAATACACATGAAACCCTGTGAGATGAATTAACAGAACACTAAGCAGTTTCTCAGAAAGCTTCTTTCCAGATTTCATCTGAGGATAATTCCTTTTTCACCGTAGCCCCCTATGGGCTTCCAGATATCACTTTGCCAATTCCACAAGAACTGTCTTAGCGCAAGGCTTCTTAAGGGGAGAGCTGTAACTCTGTGAGATGATTTCACAGAACACAAAGAAGTTTCTCAGAAAGCTTCTTTCTCTTTGTTATCAGAGGATATTTCCTTTGGCCCTATAGTCTACAAAGGGATCCGAAATATCTGTTCTCAGATTCCACAGAAATAAGGCTAGCAAAGAGATGCACCAAATACACATGTAACTCTGTGAGATGAATTAACAGAACACTAAGCAGTTTCTCAGAAATCTACTTTCCAGATTTCATCTGAGGATATTTCCTTTTTCACCATAGCCCTCTATGGGCTTCCAAATATCACTTTGCCAATTCCACAAGAACTGTCTTAGCGAAAGGCTTCTTGAGGGGAAAGCTGTAACTCTGTGAGATGATTTCACAGAACACAAAGAAGTTTCTCAGAAAGCTTCTTTCTCTTTGTTATCGGAGGATATTTCCTTTGGCCCTATAGTCATCAATGGGATCCGAAATATCTGTTCTCAGATTCCACAGAAATAAGGCTAGCAAAGAGATCCACGATATACAGATGTAACTCTGTGAGATGAATTAACAGAACACTAAGCAGTTTCTCAGAAATCTTCTTTCCAGGTTTCATCTGAGGATATTTCCTTTTTCACCATAGCCCTCTGTGGGCTTCCAAATATCACTTTGCCAATTCCACAAGAACTGTCTTAGCGAAAGGCTTCTTGAGGGGAAAGCTGTAACTCTGTGAGATGATTTCACAGAACACAAAGAAGTTTCTCAGAAAGCTTCTTTCTCTTTGTTATCGGAGGATATTTCCTTTGGCCCTATAGTCTTCAATGGGATCCGAAATATCTGTTCTCAGATTCCACAGAAATAAGGCTAGCAAAGAGATCCACGAAATACAGATGTAACTCTGTGAGATGAATTAACAGAAGACTAAGCAGTTTCTCAGAAAGCTTCTTTCCAGATTTCATCTGAGGATATTTCCTTTTTCACCATAGCCCTCTGTGGGCTTCCAAATATCACTTTGCCAATTCCACAAGAACTGTCTTAGCGAAAGGCTTCTTGAGGGGAAAGCTGTAACTCTGTGAGATGATTTCACAGAACACAAAGAAGTTTCTCAGAAAGCTTCTTTCTCTTTGTTATCGCAGGATATTTCCTTTGGCCCTATAGTCATCAATGGGATCCGAAATATCTGTTCTCAGATTCCACAGAAATAAGGCTAGCAAAGAGATGCACCAAATACACATGTAACTCTGTGAGATGAATTAACAGAACACTAAGCAGTTTCCCAGAAAGCTTCTTTCCAGATTTCCTGTGAGGATATTTCCTTTTTCACCATAGCCCTCTATGGGCTTCCAAATATCTCTTTGCCAATTCCACAAGAACTGTCTTAGCGAAAGGCTTCTTGAGGGGAAAGCTGTAACTCTGTGAGATGATATCACAGAACACAAAGAAGTTTCTCAGAAAGCTTCTTTCTCTTTGTTATCGGAGGATATTTCCTTTGGCCCTATAGTCTTCAATGGGATCCGAAATATCTGTTCTCAGATTCCACAGAAATAAGGCTAGCAAAGAGATGCACCAAATACACATGTAACTCTGTGAGATGAATTAACAGAACACTAAGCAGTTTCTCAGAAATCTTCTTTCCAGATTTCATCTGAGGATATTTACTTTTTCACCATAGCCCTCTAAGGGCTTCCAAATATCACTTTTCCAATTCCACAAGAACTGTGTTAGCGAAAGGCTTCTTGAGGGGAAAGCTGTAACTCTGTGAGATGATTTCACAGAACACAAAGAAGTTTCTCAGAAAGCTTCTTTTGTTTGTGATCGGAGGATATTTCCTTTGGCCCTATAGTCATCAATGGGATCCGAAATATCTGTTCTCAGATTCCACAGAAATAAGGCTAGCAAAGAGATCCATGAAATACAGATGTAACTCTGTGAGATGAATTAACAGAACACTAAGCAGTTTCCCAGAAAGCTTCCTTCTCTTTGTTATCGGTGGATATTTCCTTTGGCCCTACAGTCTTGAATGGGATGAGGAATATCTGTTCTCAGATTCCACAGAAATAAGGCTAGCAAAGAGATCCACGAAATTCAGATGTAACTCTGTGAGATGAATTAACAGAACACTAAGCAGTTTCTCAGAAAGCTTCTTTCCAGATTTCATCTGAGGATATTTCCTTTTTCACCATAGCCCTCTGTGGGCTTCCAAATATCACTTTGCCAATTCCACAAGAACTGTCTTAGCGAAAGGCTTCTTGAGGGGAAAGCTGTAACTCTGTGAGATGATTTCACAGAACACAAAGAAGTTTCTCCAAAAGCTTCTTTCTCTTTGTTATCGGAGGATATTTCCTTTGGCCCTGTAGTCTTCAATGGGATCCGAAATATCTGTTCTCAGATTCCACAGAAATAAGGCTAGCAAAGAGATGCACCAAATAGACATGTAACTCTGTGAGATGAATTAACAGAACACTAAGCAGTTTCTCAGAAAGCTTCTTTCCAGATTTCATCTAAGGATATTTCCTTTTTCACCATAGCCCTCTATGGGCTTCCAAATATCACTTTGCCAATTCCACAAGAACTGTCTTAGCGAAAGGCTTCTTGAGGGGAAAGCTGTAACTCTGTGAGATGATTTCACAGAACACAAAGAAGTTTCTCAGAAAGCTTCTTTCTCTTTGTTATCGGAGGATATTTCCTTTGGCCCTATAGTCTTCAAAGGGATCAGAAATATCTGTTCTCAGATTCCACAGAAATAAGGCTAGCAAAGAGATCCAGGATATACACATGTAACTCTGTGAGATGAATTAACAGAACACTAAGCAGTTTCTCAGAAAGCTTCTTTCCAGATTTCATCTGAGGATATTTCCTTTTTCACCATAGCCCTCTGTGGGCTTCCAAATATCACTTTGCCAATTCCACAAGAACTGTCTTAGCGAAAGGCTTCTTGAGGGGAAAGCTGTAACTCTGTGAGATGATTTCACAGAACCCAAAGAAGTTTCTCAAAAAGCTTCTTTCTCTTTGTTATCGGAGGATATTTCCTTTGGCCCTATAGTCTTCAATGGGATCCGAAATATCTGTTCTCAGATTCCACAGAAATAAGGCTAGCAAAGAGATGCACCAAATAGACATGTAACTCTGTGAGATGAATTAACAGAACACTAAGCAGTTTCTCAGAAAGCTTCTTTCCAGATTTCATCTGAGGATATTTCCTTTTTCACCATAGCCCTCTATGGGCTTCCAAATATCACATTGCCAATTCCACAAGAACTCTCTTAGCGAAAGGCTTCTTGACGGGAAAGCTGTAACTCTGTGAGATGATTTCACAGAACCCAAAGAAGTTTCTCAGAAAGCTTCTTTCTCTTTGTTACCGTAGGATATTTACTTTGGCCCTATAGTCATCAATGGGATCCGAAACATCTGTTCTCAGATTCCACAGAAATAAGGCTAGCAAAGAGATGCACCAAATACACATGTAACTCTGTGAGATGAATTAACAGAACACTAAGCAGTTTCTCAGAAAGCTTCTTTCCAGATTTCATCTGAGGATATTTCCTTTTTCACCATAGCCCTCTATGGGCTTCCAAATGTCACTTTGCCAATTCCACAAGAACTGTCTTAGCGAAAGGCTTCTTGAGGGCAAAGCTGTAACTCTGTGAGATGATTTCACAGAACACAAAGAAGTTTCTCAGAAATCTTCTTTCTCTTTGTTATCGGAGGATATTTCCTTTGGCCCTATAGTCCTCAATGGGATCCGAATTATCTGATCTCAGATTCCACAGGAATAAGTCTAGCAAAGAGATCCACGAAATACAGATGTAACTCTGTGAGATGAATTAACAGAACACTAAGCAGTTTCTCAGAAAGCTTCTTTCCAGGTTTCATCTGAGGATATTTCCTTTTTCACCATAGCCCTCTGGGGGCTTCCAAATATCACTTTGCCAATTCCACAAGAACTGTCTTAGCGAAAGGCTTCTTGAGGGGAAAGCTGTAACTCTGTGAGATGATTTCACGGAACACAAAGAAGTTTCTCAAAAAGCTTCTATCTCTTTGTTATTGGAGGATTTTTCCTTTGGCCCTATAGTCTTCAATTGGATCCGAAATATGTGTTCTCAGATTCCACAGAAATAAGACTAGCAAAGAGATGCACCAAATACACACATAACTCTGTGAGATGAATTAACAGAACACTAAGCAGTTTCCCAGAAAGCTTCTTTCTCTTTGTTATCAGAGGATATTTCCTTTGGCCCTATAGTCTTGAATGGGATGAGGAATATCTGTTCTCAGATTTCACAGAAATAAGGCTAGCAAAGAGATGCACTAAATAGACATGTAACTCTGTGAGATGAATTAACAGAACACTAAGCAGTTTCTCAGAAAGCTTCTTTCCAGATTTCATCTGAGGATATTTCCTTTTTCACCATAGCCCTCTATGGGCTTCCAAATATCACTTAGCCAATTCCACAACAACTGTCTTAGCGAAAGGCTTCTTGAGGGGAAAGCTGTAACTCTGTGAGATGATTTCACAGAACACAAAGAAGTTTCTCAGAAAGCTTCTTTCTCTTTGTTACCGGAGGATATTTCCTTTGGCCCTATAGTCTTCAATGGGATCAGGAATATCTGTTCTCAGATTCCACAGAAATAAGGCTAGCAAAGAGATCCACGAAATACAGATGTAACTCTGTGAGATGAATTAACAGAACCCTAAGCAGTTTCTCAGAAAGCTTCTTTCCAGATTTCATCTGAGGATATATCCTTTTTCACCATAGCCCTCTATGGGCTTCCAAATATCACTTTGCCAATTCCAAAATAACTGTCTTAGTGAAAGGCTTCTTGAGGGCAAAGCTGTAACTCTGTGAGATGATTTCACAGAACACAAAGAAGTTTCTCAGAAGTCTTCTTTCTCTTTGTTATCGGAGGATATTTCCTTTGGCCCTATAGTCTTCAAAGGGATCCGAAATATCTGTTCTCAGATTCCACAGAAATAAGGCTAGCAAAGAGATGCACCAAATACACATGTAACTCTGTGAGATGAATTAACAGAACACTAAGCAGTTTCTCAGAAATCTTCTTTCCAGATTTCATCTGAGGATATTTCCTTTTTCACCATAGCCCTCTATGGGCTTCCAAATATCACTTTGCAAATTCCACAAGAACTGTCTTAGCGAAAGGCTTCTTGAGGGGAAAGCTGTAACTCTGTGAGATGATTTCACAGAACACAAAGAAGTTTCTCAGAAAGCTTCTTTCTCTTTGTTATCGGAGGATATTTCCTTTTGCCCTATAGTCATCAATGGGATCCGAAATATCTGTTCTCAGATTCCACAGAAATAAGGCTAGCAAAGAGATCCACGATATACAGATGTAACTCTGTGAGATGAATTAACAGAACACTAAGCAGTTTCTCAGAAAGCTTCTTTCCAGGTTTCATCTGAGGATATTTCCTTTTTCACCATAGCCCTCTGTCGGCTTCCAAATATCACTTTGCCAATTCCACAAGAACTGTCTTAGCGAAAGGCTTCTTGAGGGGAAAGCTGTAACTCTGTGAGATGATTTCACAGAACACAAAGAAGTTTCTCAGAAAGCTTCTTTCTCTTTGTTATCGGAGGATATTTCCTTTGGCCCTATAGTCTTCAATGGGATCCGAAATATCTGTTCTCAGATTCCACAGAAATAAGGCTAGCAAAGAGATCCACGAAATACAGATGTAACTCTGTGAGATGAATTAACAGAACACTAAGCAGTTTCTCAGAAAGCTTCTTTCCAGATTTCATCTGAGGATATTTCCTTTTTCACCATAGCCCTCTGTGGGCTTCGAAATATCACTTTGCCAATTCCACAAGAACTGTCTTAGCGAAAGGCTTCTTGAGGGGAAAGCTGTAACTCTGTGAGATGATTTCACAGAACACAAAGAAGTTTCTCAGAAAGCTTCTTTCTCTTTGTTATCGCAGGATATTTCCTTTGGCCCTATAGTCATCAAAGGGATGCGAAATATCTGTTCTCAGATTCCACAGAAATAAGGCTAGCAAAGAGATGCACCAAATACACATGTAACTCTGTGAGATGAATTAACAGAACACTAAGCAGTTTCCCAGAAAGCTTCTTTCTCTTTGTTATCGGAGGATATTTCCTTTGGCCCTATAGTCTTGAATGGGATGAGGAATATCTGTTCTCAGATTTCACAGAAATAAGGCTAGCAAAGAGATGGACTAAATAGACATGTAACTCTGTGAGATGAATTAACAGAACACTAAGCAGTTTCTCAGAAAGCTTCTTTCCAGATTTCATCTGAGGATATTTCCTTTTTCACCATAGCCCTCTATGGGCTTCCAAATATCACTTAGCCAATTCCACAACAACTGTCTTAGCGAAAGGCTTCTTGAGGGGAAAGCTGTAACTCTGTGAGATGATTTCACAGAACACAAAGAAGTTTCTCAGAAAGCTTCTTTCTCTTTGTTACCGGAGGATATTTCCTTTGGCCCTATAGTCTTCAATGGGATCAGGAATATCTGTTCTCAGATTCCACAGAAATAAGGCTAGCAAAGAGATCCACGAAATACAGATGTAACTCTGTGAGATGAATTAACAGAACCCTAAGCAGTTTCTCAGAAAGCTTCTTTCCAGATTTCATCTGAGGATATATCCTTTTTCACCATAGCCCTCTATGGGCTTCCAAATATCACTTTGCCAATTCCAAAATAACTGTCTTAGCGAAAGGCTTCTTGAGGGCAAAGCTGTAACTCTGTGAGATGATTTCACAGAACACAAAGAAGTTTCTCAGAAATCTTCTTTCTCTTTGTTATCGGAGGATATTTGCTTTGGCCCTATAGTCTTCAATGGGATCCGAAATATCTGTTCTCAGATTCCACAGAAATAAGGCTAGCAAAGAGATCCACGAAATACACATGTAACTCTGTGAGATGAATTAACAGAACACTAAGCAGTTTCTCAGAAAGCTTCTTTCCAGATTTCATCTGAGGATATTTCCTTTTTCACCATAGCCCTCTGTGGGCTTCCAAATATCACTTTGCCAATTCCACAAGAACTGTCTTAGCGAAAGGCTTCTTGAGGGGAAAGCTGTAACTCTGTGAGATGATTTCACAGAACCCAAAGAAGTTTCTCAAAAAGCTTCTTTCTCTTTGTTATCGGAGGATATTTCCTTTGGCCCTATAGTCTTCAATGGGATCCGAAATATCTGTTCTCAGATTCCACAGAAATAAGGCTAGCAAAGAGATGCACCAAATAGACATGTAACTCTGTGAGATGAATTAACAGAACACTAAGCAGTTTCTCAGAAAGCTTCTTTCCAGATTTCATCTGAGGATATTTCCTTTTTCACCATAGCCCTCTATGGGCTTCCAAATATCACATTGCCAATTCCACAAGAACTCTCTTAGCGAAAGGCTTCTTGACGGGAAAGCTGTAACTCTGTGAGATGATTTCACAGAACCCAAAGAAGTTTCTCAGAAAGCTTCTTTCTCTTTGTTACCGTAGGATATTTACTTTGGCCCTATAGTCATCAATGGGATCCGAAACATCTGTTCTCAGATTCCACAGAAATAAGGCTAGCAAAGAGATGCACCAAATACACATGTAACTCTGTGAGATGAATTAACAGAACACTAAGCAGTTTCTCAGAAAGCTTCTTTCCAGATTTCATCTGAGGATATTTCCTTTTTCACCATAGCCCTCTATGGGCTTCCAAATGTCACTTTGCCAATTCCACAAGAACTGTCTTAGCGAAAGGCTTCTTGAGGGCAAAGCTGTAACTCTGTGAGATGATTTCACAGAACACAAAGAAGTTTCTCAGAAATCTTCTTTCTCTTTGTTATCGGAGGATATTTCCTTTGGCCCTATAGTCCTCAATGGGATCCGAATTATCTGTTCTCAGATTCCACAGGAATAAGTCTAGCAAAGAGATCCACGAAATACAGATGTAACTCTGTGAGATGAATTAACAGAACACTAAGCAGTTTCTCAGAAAGCTTCTTTCCAGGTTTCATCTGAGGATATTTCCTTTTTCACCATAGCCCTCTGGGGGCTTCCAAATATCACTTTGCCAATTCCACAAGAACTGTCTTAGCGAAAGGCTTCTTGAGGGGAAAGCTGTAACTCTGTGAGATGATTTCACGGAACACAAAGAAGTTTCTCAAAAAGCTTCTATCTCTTTGTTATTGGAGGATTTTTCCTTTGGCCCTATAGTCTTCAATTGGATCCGAAATATCTGTTCTCAGATTCCACAGAAATAAGACTAGCAAAGAGATGCACCAAATACACATGTAACTCTGTGAGATGAATTAACAGAACACTAAGCAGTTTCCCAGAAAGCTTCTTTCTCTTTGTTATCAGAGGATATTTCCTTTGGCCCTATAGTCTTGAATGGGATGAGGAATATCTGTTCTCAGATTTCACAGAAATAAGGCTAGCAAAGAGATGCACTAAATAGACATGTAACTCTGTGAGATGAATTAACAGAACACTAAGCAGTTTCTCAGAAAGCTTCTTTCCAGATTTCATCTGAGGATATTTCCTTTTTCACCATAGCCCTCTATGGGCTTCCAAATATCACTTAGCCAATTCCACAACAACTGTCTTAGCGAAAGGCTTCTTGAGGGGAAAGCTGTAACTCTGTGAGATGATTTCACAGAACACAAAGAAGTTTCTCAGAAAGCTTCTTTCTCTTTGTTACCGGAGGATATTTCCTTTGGCCCTATAGTCTTCAATGGGATCAGGAATATCTGTTCTCAGATTCCACAGAAATAAGGCTAGCAAAGAGATCCACGAAATACAGATGTAACTCTGTGAGATGAATTAACAGAACCCTAAGCAGTTTCTCAGAAAGCTTCTTTCCAGATTTCATCTGAGGATATATCCTTTTTCACCATAGCCCTCTATGGGCTTCCAAATATCACTTTGCCAATTCCAAAATAACTGTCTTAGTGAAAGGCTTCTTGAGGGCAAAGCTGTAACTCTGTGAGATGATTTCACAGAACACAAAGAAGTTTCTCAGAAGTCTTCTTTCTCTTTGTTATCGGAGGATATTTCCTTTGGCCCTATAGTCTTCAAAGGGATCCGAAATATCTGTTCTCAGATTCCACAGAAATAAGGCTAGCAAAGAGATGCACCAAATACACATGTAACTCTGTGAGATGAATTAACAGAACACTAAGCAGTTTCTCAGAAATCTTCTTTCCAGATTTCATCTGAGGATATTTCCTTTTTCACCATAGCCCTCTATGGGCTTCCAAATATCACTTTGCCAATTCCACAAGAACTGTCTTAGCGAAAGGCTTCTTGAGGGGAAAGCTGTAACTCTGTGAGATGATTTCACAGAACACAAAGAAGTTTCTCAGAAAGCTTCTTTCTCTTTGTTATCGGAGGATATTTCCTTTTGCCCTATAGTCATCAATGGGATCCGAAATATCTGTTCTCAGATTCCACAGAAATAAGGCTAGCAAAGAGATCCACGATATACAGATGTAACTCTGTGAGATGAATTAACAGAACACTAAGCAGTTTCTCAGAAAGCTTCTTTCCAGGTTTCATCTGAGGATATTTCCTTTTTCACCATAGCCCTCTGTCGGCTTCCAAATATCACTTTGCCAATTCCACAAGAACTGTCTTAGCGAAAGGCTTCTTGAGGGGAAAGCTGTAACTCTGTGAGATGATTTCACAGAACACAAAGAAGTTTCTCAGAAAGCTTCTTTCTCTTTGTTATCGCAGTATATTTCCTTTGGCCCTATAGTCATCAATGGGATCCGAAATATCTGTTCTCAGATTCCACAGAAAGAAGGCTAGCAAAGAGATGCACCAAATACACATGTAACTCTGTGAGATGAATTAACAGAACACTAAGCAGTTTCCCAGAAAGCTTCTTTCCAGATTTTCTGTGAGGATATTTCCTTTTTCACCATAGCCCTCTATGGGCTTCCAAATATCAGTTTTCCAATTCCACAAGAACTGTCTTAGCAGAAGGCTTCTTGAGGGGAAAGCTGTAACTCTGTGAGATGATTTCACAGAACACAAATAAGTTTCTCAGAAAGCATCTTTCTCTTTGTTATCGCAGGATATTTCCTTTGGCCCTATAGTCTTCAATGGGATCAGGAATATCCGTTCTCAGATTCCACAGAAATAAGGGTAGCAAAGAGATGCACCAAATACACATGTAACTCTGTGAGATGAATTAACAGAACACTAAGCAGTTTCCCAGAAAGATTCTTTCCAGATTTCCTGTGAGGATATTTCCTTTTCCAACATAGCCCTCTATGGGCTTCCAAATATCACTTTGCCAATTCCACAAGAACTGTGTTAGCGAAAGGCTTCTTGAGGGGAAAGCTGTAACTCTGTGCGATGATTTCACAGAACACAAAGAAGTTTCTCAGAAAGCTTCTTTCTCTTTGTTATCGGGGGATATTTCCTTTGGCCCTATAGTCATCAAAGGGATCAGAAATATCTGTTTTCAGATTCCACAGAAATAAGGCTAGCAAAGAGATCCACGAAATACACATGTAACTCTGTGAGATGAATTAACAGAACACTAAGCAGTTTCTCAAAAAGCTTCTTTCCAGATTTCATCTGAGGATATTTCCTTTTTCACCATACCCCTCTATGGGCTTCCAAATATCACTTTGCCAATTCCACAAGAACTGTCTTAGCGAAAGGCTTCTTGAGCGGAAAGCTGTAATTCAGTGAGATGATTTCACAGAACACAAAGAAGTTTCTCAGAAAGCTTCTTTCTCTTTGTTATCGGAGGATATTTCCTTTGGCCCTATAGTCTTCAATGGGATCCGAAATATCTGTTCTCAGATTCCACAGAAATAAGGCTAGCAAAGAGATACACCAAATACACATGTAACTCTGTGAGATGAATTAACAGAACACTAAGCACTTTCCCAGAAAGCTTCTTTCTCTTTGTTATCGGAGGATATTTCCTTTGGCCCTATAGTCTTGAATGGGATGAGGAATATCTGTTCTCAGATTTCACAGAAATAAGGCTAGCAAAGAGATGCACTAAATAGACATGTAACTCTGTGAGATGAATTAACAGAACACTAAGCAGTTTCTCAGAAAGCTTCTTTCCAGATTTCATCTGAGGATATTTCCTTTTTCACCATAGCCCTCTATGGGCTTCCAAATATCACTTAGCCAATTCCACAACAACTGTCTTAGCGAAAGGCTTCCTGAGGGGAAAGCTGTAACTCTGTGAAATGATTTCACAGAACACAAAGAAGTTTCTCAGAAAGCTTCTTTCTCTTTCTTACCGGAGGATATTTCCTTTGGCCCTATAGTCTTCAATGGGATCAGGAATATCTGTTCTCAGATTCCACAGAAATAAGGCTTGCAAAGAGATCCACGAAATACAGATGTAACTCTGTGAGATGAATTAACAGAACCCTAAGCAGTTTCTCAGAAAGCTTCTTTCCAGATTTCATCTGAGGATATATCCTTTTTCACCATAGCCCTCTATGGGCTTCCAAATATCACTTTGCCAATTCCAAAATAACTGTCTTAGCGAAAGGCTTCTTGAGGGCAAAGCTGTAACTCTGTGAGATGATTTCACAGAACACAAAGAAGTTTCTCAGAAATCTTCTTTCTCTTTGTTATCGGAGGATATTTGCTTTGGCCCTATAGTCTTCAATGGGATCCGAAATATCTGTTCTCAGATTCCACAGAAATAAGGCTAGCAAGGAGATCCACGAAATACACATGTAACTCTGTGAGATGAATTAACAGAACACTAAGCAGTTTCTCAGAAAGCTTCTTTCCAGATTTCATCTGAGGATATTTCCTTTTTCACCATAGCCCTCTGTGGGCTTCCAAATATCACTTTGCCAATTCCACAAGAACTGTCTTAGCGAAAGGCTTCTTGAGGGGAAAGCTGTAACTCTGTGAGATGATTTCACAGAACACAAAGAAGTTTCTCAAAAAGCTTCTTTCTCTTTGTTATCGGAGGATATTTCCTTTGGCCCTATAGTCTTCAATGGGATCCGAAATATCTGTTCTCAGATTCCACAGAAATAAGGCTAGCAAAGAGATGCACCAAATAGACATGTAACTCTGTGAGATGAATTAACAGAACACTAAGCAGTTTCTCAGAAAGCTTCTTTCCAGATTTCATCTGAGGATATTTCCTTTTTCACCATAGCCCTCTATGGGCTTCCAAATATCACATTGCCAATTCCACAAGAACTCTCTTAGCGAAAGGCTTCTTGACGGGAAAGCTGTAACTCTGTGAGATGATTTCACAGAACCCAAAGAAGTTTCTCAGAAAGCTTCTTTCTCTTTGTTACCGTAGGATATTTACTTTGGCCCTATAGTCATCAATGGGATCCGAAACATCTGTTCTCAGATTCCACAGAAATAAGGCTAGCAAAGAGATGCACCAAATACACATGTAACTCTGTGAGATGAATTAACAGAACACTAAGCAGTTTCTCAGAAAGCTTCTTTCCAGATTTCATCTGAGGATATTTCCTTTTTCACCATAGCCCTCTATGGGCTTCCAAATGTCACTTTGCCAATTCCACAAGAACTGTCTTAGCGAAAGGCTTCTTGAGGGCAAAGCTGTAACTCTGTGAGATGATTTCACAGAACACAAAGAAGTTTCTCAGAAATCTTCTTTCTCTTTGTTATCGGAGGATATTTCCTTTGGCCCTATAGTCCTCAATGGGATCCGAATTATCTGTTCTCAGATTCCACAGGAATAAGTCTAGCAAAGAGATCCACGAAATACAGATGTAACTCTGTGAGATGAATTAACAGAACACTAAGCAGTTTCTCAGAAAGCTTCTTTCCAGGTTTCATCTGAGGATATTTCCTTTTTCACCATAGCCCTCTGGGGGCTTCCAAATATCACTTTGCCAATTCCACAAGAACTGTCTTAGCGAAAGGCTTCTTGAGGGGAAAGCTGTAACTCTGTGAGATGATTTCACGGAACACAAAGAAGTTTCTCAAAAAGCTTCTATCTCTTTGTTATTGGAGGATTTTTCCTTTGGCCCTATAGTCTTCAATTGGATCCGAAATATCTGTTCTCAGATTCCACAGAAATAAGACTAGCAAAGAGATGCACCAAATACACATGTAACTCTGTGAGATGAATTAACAGAACACTAAGCAGTTTCCCAGAAAGCTTCTTTCTCTTTGTTATCAGAGGATATTTCCTTTGGCCCTATAGTCTTGAATGGGATGAGGAATATCTGTTCTCAGATTTCACAGAAATAAGGCTAGCAAAGAGATGCACTAAATAGACATGTAACTCTGTGAGATGAATTAACAGAACACTAAGCAGTTTCTCAGAAAGCTTCTTTCCAGATTTCATCTGAGGATATTTCCTTTTTCACCATAGCCCTCTATGGGCTTCCAAATATCACTTAGCCAATTCCACAACAACTGTCTTAGCGAAAGGCTTCTTGAGGGGAAAGCTGTAACTCTGTGAGATGATTTCACAGAACACAAAGAAGTTTCTCAGAAAGCTTCTTTCTCTTTGTTACCGGAGGATATTTCCTTTGGCCCTATAGTCTTCAATGGGATCAGGAATATCTGTTCTCAGATTCCACAGAAATAAGGCTAGCAAAGAGATCCACGAAATACAGATGTAACTCTGTGAGATGAATTAACAGAACCCTAAGCAGTTTCTCAGAAAGCTTCTTTCCAGATTTCATCTGAGGATATATCCTTTTTCACCATAGCCCTCTATGGGCTTCCAAATATCACTTTGCCAATTCCAAAATAACTGTCTTAGTGAAAGGCTTCTTGAGGGCAAAGCTGTAACTCTGTGAGATGATTTCACAGAACACAAAGAAGTTTCTCAGAAGTCTTCTTTCTCTTTGTTATCGGAGGATATTTCCTTTGGCCCTATAGTCTTCAAAGGGATCCGAAATATCTGTTCTCAGATTCCACAGAAATAAGGCTAGCAAAGAGATGCACCAAATACACATGTAACTCTGTGAGATGAATTAACAGAACACTAAGCAGTTTCTCAGAAATCTTCTTTCCAGATTTCATCTGAGGATATTTCCTTTTTCACCACAGCCCTCTATGGGCTTCCAAATATCACTTTGCCAATTCCACAAGAACTGTCTTAGCGAAAGGCTTCTTGAGGGGAAAGCTGTAACTCTGTGAGATGATTTCACAGAACACAAAGAAGTTTCTCAGAAAGCTTCTTTCTCTTTGTTATCGGAGGATATTTCCTTTTGCCCTATAGTCATCAATGGGATCCGAAATATCTGTTCTCAGATTCCAGAGAAATAAGGCTAGCAAAGAGATCCACGATATACAGATGTAACTCTGTGAGATGAATTAACAGAACACTAAGCAGTTTCTCAGAAAGCTTCTTTCCAGGTTTCATCTGAGGATATTTCCTTTTTCACCATAGCCCTCTGTCGGCTTCCAAATATCACTTTGCCAATTCCACAAGAACTGTCTTAGCGAAAGGCTTCTTGAGGGGAAAGCTGTAACTCTGTGAGATGATTTCACAGAACACAAAGAAGTTTCTCAGAAAGCTTCTTTCTCTTTGTTATCGCAGTATATTTCCTTTGGCCCTATAGTCATCAATGGGATCCGAAATATCTGTTCTCAGATTCCACAGAAAGAAGGCTAGCAAAGAGATGCACCAAATACACATGTAACTCTGTGAGATGAATTAACAGAACACTAAGCAGTTTCCCAGAAAGCTTCTTTCCAGATTTTCTGTGAGGATATTTCCTTTTTCACCATAGCCCTCTATGGGCTTCCAAATATCAGTTTTCCAATTCCACAAGAACTGTCTTAGCAGAAGGCTTCTTGAGGGGAAAGCTGTAACTCTGTGAGATGATTTCACAGAACACAAATAAGTTTCTCAGAAAGCATCTTTCTCTTTGTTATCGCAGGATATTTCCTTTGGCCCTATAGTCTTCAATGGGATCAGGAATATCCGTTCTCAGATTCCACAGAAATAAGGGTAGCAAAGAGATGCACCAAATACACATGTAACTCTGTGAGATGAATTAACAGAACACTAAGCAGTTTCCCAGAAAGATTCTTTCCAGATTTCCTGTGAGGATATTTCCTTTTCCAACATAGCCCTCTATGGGCTTCCAAATATCACTTTGCCAATTCCACAAGAACTGTGTTAGCGAAAGGCTTCTTGAGGGGAAAGCTGTAACTCTGTGCGATGATTTCACAGAACACAAAGAAGTTTCTCAGAAAGCTTCTTTCTCTTTGTTATCGGGGGATATTTCCTTTGGCCCTATAGTCATCAAAGGGATCAGAAATATCTGTTTTCAGATTCCACAGAAATAAGGCTAGCAAAGAGATCCACGAAATACACATGTAACTCTGTGAGATGAATTAACAGAACACTAAGCAGTTTCTCAAAAAGCTTCTTTCCAGATTTCATCTGAGGATATTTCCTTTTTCACCATACCCCTCTATGGGCTTCCAAATATCACTTTGCCAATTCCACAAGAACTGTCTTAGCGAAAGGCTTCTTGAGCGGAAAGCTGTAATTCAGTGAGATGATTTCACAGAACACAAAGAAGTTTCTCAGAAAGCTTCTTTCTCTTTGTTATCGGAGGATATTTCCTTTGGCCCTATAGTCTTCAATGGGATCCGAAATATCTGTTCTCAGATTCCACAGAAATAAGGCTAGCAAAGAGATACACCAAATACACATGTAACTCTGTGAGATGAATTAACAGAACACTAAGCACTTTCCCAGAAAGCTTCTTTCTCTTTGTTATCGGAGGATATTTCCTTTGGCCCTATAGTCTTGAATGGGATGAGGAATATCTGTTCTCAGATTTCACAGAAATAAGGCTAGCAAAGAGATGCACTAAATAGACATGTAACTCTGTGAGATGAATTAACAGAACACTAAGCAGTTTCTCAGAAAGCTTCTTTCCAGATTTCATCTGAGGATATTTCCTTTTTCACCATAGCCCTCTATGGGCTTCCAAATATCACTTAGCCAATTCCACAACAACTGTCTTAGCGAAAGGCTTCCTGAGGGGAAAGCTGTAACTCTGTGAAATGATTTCACAGAACACAAAGAAGTTTCTCAGAAAGCTTCTTTCTCTTTCTTACCGGAGGATATTTCCTTTGGCCCTATAGTCTTCAATAGGATCAGGAATATCTGTTCTCAGATTCCACAGAAATAAGGCTAGCAAAGAGATCCACGAAATACAGATGTAACTCAGTGAGATGAATTAACAGAACCCAAAGCAGTTTCTCAGAAATCTTCTTTCCAGATTTCATCTGAGGATATATCCTTTTTCACCATAGCCCTCTATGGGCTTCCAAATATCACTTTGCCAATTCCAAAATAACTGTCTTAGCGAAAGGCTTCTTGAGGGCAAAGCTGTAACTCTGTGAGATGATTTCACAGAACACAAAGAAGTTTCTCAGAAATCTTCTTTCTCTTTGTTATCGGAGGATATTTCCTTTGGCCCTATAGTCTTCAATGGGATCCGAAATATCTGTTCTCAGATTCCACAGAAATAAGGCTAGCAAAGAGTTCCAAGAAATACACATGAAACCCTGTGAGATGAATTAACAGAACACTAAGCAGTTTCTCAGAAAGCTTCTTTCCAGATTTCATCTGAGGATAATTCCTTTTTCACCGTAGCCCCCTATGGGCTTCCAGATATCACTTTGCCAATTCCACAAGAACTGTCTTAGCGCAAGGCTTCTTAAGGGGAGAGCTGTAACTCTGTGAGATGATTTCACAGAACACAAAGAAGTTTCTCAGAAAGCTTCTTTCTCTTTGTTATCAGAGGATATTTCCTTTGGCCCTATAGTCTACAAAGGGATCCGAAATATCTGTTCTCAGATTCCACAGAAATAAGGCTAGCAAAGAGATGCACCAAATACACATGTAACTCTGTGAGATGAATTAACAGAACACTAAGCAGTTTCTCAGAAATCTACTTTCCAGATTTCATCTGAGGATATTTCCTTTTTCACCATAGCCCTCTATGGGCTTCCAAATATCACTTTGCCAATTCCACAAGAACTGTCTTAGCGAAAGGCTTCTTGAGGGGAAAGCTGTAACTCTGTGAGATGATTTCACAGAACACAAAGAAGTTTCTCAGAAAGCTTCTTTCTCTTTGTTATCGGAGGATATTTCCTTTGGCCCTATAGTCATCAATGGGATCCGAAATATCTGTTCTCAGATTCCACAGAAATAAGGCTAGCAAAGAGATCCACGATATACAGATGTAACTCTGTGAGATGAATTAACAGAACACTAAGCAGTTTCTCAGAAATCTTCTTTCCAGGTTTCATCTGAGGATATTTCCTTTTTCACCATAGCCCTCTGTGGGCTTCCAAATATCACTTTGCCAATTCCACAAGAACTGTCTTAGCGAAAGGTTTCTTGAGGGGAAAGCTGTAACTCTGTGAGATGATTTCACAGAACACAAAGAAGTTTCTCAGAAAGCTTCTTTCTCTTTGTTATCGGAGGATATTTCCTTTGGCCCTATAGTCTTCAATGGGATCCGAAATATCTGTTCTCAGATTCCACAGAAATAAGGCTAGCAAAGAGATCCACGAAATACAGATGTAACTCTGTGAGATGAATTAACAGAAGACTAAGCAGTTTCTCAGAAAGCTTCTTTCCAGATTTCATCTGAGGATATTTCCTTTTTCACCATAGCCCTCTGTGGGCTTCCAAATATCACTTTGCCAATTCCACAAGAACTGTCTTAGCGAAAGGCTTCTTGAGGGGAAAGCTGTAACTCTGTGAGATGATTTCACAGAACACAAAGAAGTTTCTCAGAAAGCTTCTTTCTCTTTGTTATCGCAGGATATTTCCTTTGGCCCTATAGTCATCAATGGGATCCGAAATATCTGTTCTCAGATTCCACAGAAATAAGGCTAGCAAAGAGATGCACCAAATACACATGTAACTCTGTGAGATGAATTAACAGAACACTAAGCAGTTTCCCAGAAAGCTTCTTTCCAGATTTCCTGTGAGGATATTTCCTTTTTCACCATAGCCCTCTATGGGCTTCCAAATATCTCTTTGCCAATTCCACAAGAACTGTCTTAGCGAAAGGCTTCTTGAGGGGAAAGCTGTAACTCTGTGAGATGATATCACAGAACACAAAGAAGTTTCTCAGAAAGCTTCTTTCTCTTTGTTATCGGAGGATATTTCCTTTGGCCCTATAGTCTTCAATGGGATCCGAAATATCTGTTCTCAGATTCCACAGAAATAAGGCTAGCAAAGAGATGCACCAAATACACATGTAACTCTGTGAGATGAATTAACAGAACACTAAGCAGTTTCTCAGAAATCTTCTTTCCAGATTTCATCTGAGGATATTTACTTTTTCACCATAGCCCTCTAAGGGCTTCCAAATATCACTTTTCCAATTCCACAAGAACTGTGTTAGCGAAAGGCTTCTTGAGGGGAAAGCTGTAACTCTGTGAGATGATTTCACAGAACACAAAGAAGTTTCTCAGAAAGCTTCTTTTGTTTGTGATCGGAGGATATTTCCTTTGGCCCTATAGTCATCAATGGGATCCGAAATATCTGTTCTCAGATTCCACAGAAATAAGGCTAGCAAAGAGATCCATGAAATACAGATGTAACTCTGTGAGATGAATTAACAGAACACTAAGCAGTTTCCCAGAAAGCTTCCTTCTCTTTGTTATCGGTGGATATTTCCTTTGGCCCTACAGTCTTGAATGGGATGAGGAATATCTGTTCTCAGATTCCACAGAAATAAGGCTAGCAAAGAGATCCACGAAATTCAGATGTAACTCTGTGAGATGAATTAACAGAACACTAAGCAGTTTCTCAGAAAGCTTCTTTCCAGATTTCATCTGAGGATATTTCCTTTTTCACCATAGCCCTCTGTGGGCTTCCAAATATCACTTTGCCAATTCCACAAGAACTGTCTTAGCGAAAGGCTTCTTGAGGGGAAAGCTGTAACTCTGTGAGATGATTTCACAGAACACAAAGAAGTTTCTCCAAAAGCTTCTTTCTCTTTGTTATCGGAGGATATTTCCTTTGGCCCTGTAGTCTTCAATGGGATCCGAAATATCTGTTCTCAGATTCCACAGAAATAAGGCTAGCAAAGAGATGCACCAAATACACATGTAACTCTGTGAGATGAATTAACAGAACACTAAGCAGTTTCTCAGAAAGCTTCTTTCCAGATTTCATCTAAGGATATTTCCTTTTTCACCATAGCCCTCTATGGGCTTCCAAATATCACTTTGCCAATTCCACAAGAACTGTCTTAGCGAAAGGCTTCTTGAGGGGAAAGCTGTAACTCTGTGAGATGATTTCACAGAACACAAAGAAGTTTCTCAGAAAGCTTCTTTCTCTTTGTTATCGGAGGATATTTCCTTTGGCCCTATAGTCTTCAAAGGGATCAGAAATATCTGTTCTCAGATTCCACAGAAATAAGGCTAGCAAAGAGATCCAGGATATACACATGTAACTCTGTGAGATGAATTAACAGAACACTAAGCAGTTTCTCAGAAAGCTTCTTTCCAGATTTCATCTGAGGATATTTCCTTTTTCACCATAGCCCTCTGTGGGCTTCCAAATATCACTTTGCCAATTCCACAAGAACTGTCTTAGCGAAAGGCTTCTTGAGGGGAAAGCTGTAACTCTGTGAGATGATTTCACAGAACCCAAAGAAGTTTCTCAAAAAGCTTCTTTCTCTTTGTTATCGGAGGATATTTCCTTTGGCCCTATAGTCTTCAATGGGATCCGAAATATCTGTTCTCAGATTCCACAGAAATAAGGCTAGCAAAGAGATGCACCAAATAGACATGTAACTCTGTGAGATGAATTAACAGAACACTAAGCAGTTTCTCAGAAAGCTTCTTTCCAGATTTCATCTGAGGATATTTCCTTTTTCACCATAGCCCTCTATGGGCTTCCAAATATCACATTGCCAATTCCACAAGAACTCTCTTAGCGAAAGGCTTCTTGACGGGAAAGCTGTAACTCTGTGAGATGATTTCACAGAACCCAAAGAAGTTTCTCAGAAAGCTTCTTTCTCTTTGTTACCGTAGGATATTTACTTTGGCCCTATAGTCATCAATGGGATCCGAAACATCTGTTCTCAGATTCCACAGAAATAAGGCTAGCAAAGAGATGCACCAAATACACATGTAACTCTGTGAGATGAATTAACAGAACACTAAGCAGTTTCTCAGAAAGCTTCTTTCCAGATTTCATCTGAGGATATTTCCTTTTTCACCATAGCCCTCTATGGGCTTCCAAATGTCACTTTGCCAATTCCACAAGAACTGTCTTAGCGAAAGGCTTCTTGAGGGCAAAGCTGTAACTCTGTGAGATGATTTCACAGAACACAAAGAAGTTTCTCAGAAATCTTCTTTCTCTTTGTTATCGGAGGATATTTCCTTTGGCCCTATAGTCCTCAATGGGATCCGAATTATCTGTTCTCAGATTCCACAGGAATAAGTCTAGCAAAGAGATCCACGAAATACAGATGTAACTCTGTGAGATGAATTAACAGAACACTAAGCAGTTTCTCAGAAAGCTTCTTTCCAGGTTTCATCTGAGGATATTTCCTTTTTCACCATAGCCCTCTGGGGGCTTCCAAATATCACTTTGCCAATTCCACAAGAACTGTCTTAGCGAAAGGCTTCTTGAGGGGAAAGCTGTAACTCTGTGAGATGATTTCACGGAACACAAAGAAGTTTCTCAAAAAGCTTCTATCTCTTTGTTATTGGAGGATTTTTCCTTTGGCCCTATAGTCTTCAATTGGATCCGAAATATCTGTTCTCAGATTCCACAGAAATAAGACTAGCAAAGAGATGCACCAAATACACATGTAACTCTGTGAGATGAATTAACAGAACACTAAGCAGTTTCCCAGAAAGCTTCTTTCTCTTTGTTATCAGAGGATATTTCCTTTGGCCCTATAGTCTTGAATGGGATGAGGAATATCTGTTCTCAGATTTCACAGAAATAAGGCTAGCAAAGAGATGCACTAAATAGACATGTAACTCTGTGAGATGAATTAACAGAACACTAAGCAGTTTCTCAGAAAGCTTCTTTCCAGATTTCATCTGAGGATATTTCCTTTTTCACCATAGCCCTCTATGGGCTTCCAAATATCACTTAGCCAATTCCACAACAACTGTCTTAGCGAAAGGCTTCTTGAGGGGAAAGCTGTAACTCTGTGAGATGATTTCACAGAACACAAAGAAGTTTCTCAGAAAGCTTCTTTCTCTTTGTTACCGGAGGATATTTCCTTTGGCCCTATAGTCTTCAATGGGATCAGGAATATCTGTTCTCAGATTCCACAGAAATAAGGCTAGCAAAGAGATCCACGAAATACAGATGTAACTCTGTGAGATGAATTAACAGAACCCTAAGCAGTTTCTCAGAAAGCTTCTTTCCAGATTTCATCTGAGGATATATCCTTTTTCACCATAGCCCTCTATGGGCTTCCAAATATCACTTTGCCAATTCCAAAATAACTGTCTTAGTGAAAGGCTTCTTGAGGGCAAAGCTGTAACTCTGTGAGATGATTTCACAGAACACAAAGAAGTTTCTCAGAAGTCTTCTTTCTCTTTGTTATCGGAGGATATTTCCTTTGGCCCTATAGTCTTCAAAGGGATCCGAAATATCTGTTCTCAGATTCCACAGAAATAAGGCTAGCAAAGAGATGCACCAAATACACATGTAACTCTGTGAGATGAATTAACAGAACACTAAGCAGTTTCTCAGAAATCTTCTTTCCAGATTTCATCTGAGGATATTTCCTTTTTCACCATAGCCCTCTATGGGCTTCCAAATATCACTTTGCCAATTCCACAAGAACTGTCTTAGCGAAAGGCTTCTTGAGGGGAAAGCTGTAACTCTGTGAGATGATTTCACAGAACACAAAGAAGTTTCTCAGAAAGCTTCTTTCTCTTTGTTATCGGAGGATATTTCCTTTTGCCCTATAGTCATCAATGGGATCCGAAATATCTGTTCTCAGATTCCACAGAAATAAGGCTAGCAAAGAGATCCACGATATACAGATGTAACTCTGTGAGATGAATTAACAGAACACTAAGCAGTTTCTCAGAAAGCTTCTTTCCAGGTTTCATCTGAGGATATTTCCTTTTTCACCATAGCCCTCTGTCGGCTTCCAAATATCACTTTGCCAATTCCACAAGAACTGTCTTAGCGAAAGGCTTCTTGAGGGGAAAGCTGTAACTCTGTGAGATGATTTCACAGAACACAAAGAAGTTTCTCAGAAAGCTTCTTTCTCTTTGTTATCGGAGGATATTTCCTTTGGCCCTATAGTCTTCAATGGGATCCGAAATATCTGTTCTCAGATTCCACAGAAATAAGGCTAGCAAAGAGATCCACGAAATACAGATGTAACTCTGTGAGATGAATTAACAGAACACTAAGCAGTTTCTCAGAAAGCTTCTTTCCAGATTTCATCTGAGGATATTTCCTTTTTCACCATAGCCCTCTGTGGGCTTCGAAATATCACTTTGCCAATTCCACAAGAACTGTCTTAGCGAAAGGCTTCTTGAGGGGAAAGCTGTAACTCTGTGAGATGATTTCACAGAACACAAAGAAGTTTCTCAGAAAGCTTCTTTCTCTTTGTTATCGCAGGATATTTCCTTTGGCCCTATAGTCATCAAAGGGATGCGAAATATCTGTTCTCAGATTCCACAGAAATAAGGCTAGCAAAGAGATGCACCAAATACACATGTAACTCTGTGAGATGAATTAACAGAACACTAAGCAGTTTCCCAGAAAGCTTCTTTCTCTTTGTTATCGGAGGATATTTCCTTTGGCCCTATAGTCTTGAATGGGATGAGGAATATCTGTTCTCAGATTTCACAGAAATAAGGCTAGCAAAGAGATGGACTAAATAGACATGTAACTCTGTGAGATGAATTAACAGAACACTAAGCAGTTTCTCAGAAAGCTTCTTTCCAGATTTCATCTGAGGATATTTCCTTTTTCACCATAGCCCTCTATGGGCTTCCAAATATCACTTAGCCAATTCCACAACAACTGTCTTAGCGAAAGGCTTCTTGAGGGGAAAGCTGTAACTCTGTGAGATGATTTCACAGAACACAAAGAAGTTTCTCAGAAAGCTTCTTTCTCTTTGTTACCGGAGGATATTTCCTTTGGCCCTATAGTCTTCAATGGGATCAGGAATATCTGTTCTCAGATTCCACAGAAATAAGGCTAGCAAAGAGATCCACGAAATACAGATGTAACTCTGTGAGATGAATTAACAGAACCCTAAGCAGTTTCTCAGAAAGCTTCTTTCCAGATTTCATCTGAGGATATATCCTTTTTCACCATAGCCCTCTATGGGCTTCCAAATATCACTTTGCCAATTCCAAAATAACTGTCTTAGCGAAAGGCTTCTTGAGGGCAAAGCTGTAACTCTGTGAGATGATTTCACAGAACACAAAGAAGTTTCTCAGAAATCTTCTTTCTCTTTGTTATCGGAGGATATTTGCTTTGGCCCTATAGTCTTCAATGGGATCCGAAATATCTGTTCTCAGATTCCACAGAAATAAGGCTAGCAAAGAGATCCACGAAATACACATGTAACTCTGTGAGATGAATTAACAGAACACTAAGCAGTTTCTCAGAAAGCTTCTTTCCAGATTTCATCTGAGGATATTTCCTTTTTCACCATAGCCCTCTGTGGGCTTCCAAATATCACTTTGCCAATTCCACAAGAACTGTCTTAGCAAAAGGCTTCTTGAGGGGAAAGCCGTAACTCTGTGAGATGATTTCACAGAACACAAAGAAGTTTCTCAGAAAGCTTCTTTCTCTTTGTTATCGCAGGATATTTCCTTTGGCCCTATAGTCATCAATGGGATCCGAAATATCTGTTCTCAGATTCCACAGAAATAAGGCTAGCAAAGAGATGCACCAAATACACATGTAACTCTGTGAGATGAATTAACAGAACACTAAGCAGTTTCCCAGAAAGCTTCTTTCCAGATTTCCTGTGAGGATATTTCCTTTTTCACCATAGCCCTCTATGGGCTTCCAAATATCACTTTGCCAATTCCACAAGAACTGTCTTAGCGAAAGGCTTCTTGAGGGGAAAGCTGTAACTCTGCGAGATGATATCACAGAACACAAAGAAGTTTCTCAGAAAGCTTCTTTCTCTTTGTTATCGGAGGATATTTCCTTTGGCCCTATAGTCTTCAATGGGATCCGAAATATCTGTTCTCAGATTCCACAGAAATAAGGCTAGCAAAGAGATGCACCAAATACACATGTAACTCTGTGAGATGAATTAACAGAACGCTAAGCAGTTTCTCAGAAAGCTTCTTTCCAGATTTCATCTGAGGATATTTCCTTTTTCACCATAGCCCTCTAAGGGCTTCCAAATATCACTTTTCCAATTCCACAAGAATTGTGTTAGCGAAAGGCTTCTTTAGGGGAAAGCTGTATCTCTGTGAGATGATTTCACAGAACACAAAGAAGTTTCTCAGAAAGCTTCTTTTGCTTTGTTATCGGAGGATATTTCCTTTGGCCCTATAGTCATCAATGGGATCCAAAATATCTGTTCTCAGATTCCACAGAAATAAGGCTAGCAAAGAGATCCACGAAATACAGATGTAACTCTGTGAGATGAATTAACAGAACACTAAGCAGTTTCTCAGAAAGCTTCTTTCCAGATTTCATCTGAGGATATTTCCTTTTTCACCATAGCCCTCTGTGGGCTTCCAAATATCACTTTGCCAATTCCACAAGAACTGTCTTAGCGAAAGGCTTCTTGACGGGAAAGCTGTAACACTGTGAGATGATTTCACAGAACCCAAAGAAGTTTCTCAGAAAGCTTCTTTCTCTTTGTTATCGCAGGATATTTCCTTTGGCCCTATAGTCATCAATGGGATACGAAATATCTGTTCTCAGATTCCACAGAAATAAGGCTAGCAAAGAGTTTCAAGAAATACACATGTAACTCTGTGAGATGAATTAACAGAACACTAAGCAGTTTCTCAGAAAGCTTCTTTCCGATTTCATCTGAGGATAATTCCTTTATCAACCGTAGCCCCCTATGGGCTTCCAAATATCACTTTGCCAATTCCACAAGAACTGTCTTAGCGAAAGGCTTCTTGAGGGCAAAGCTGTAACTCTGTGAGATGATTTCACAGAACACAAAGAAGTTTCTCAGAAATCTTCTTTCTCTTTGTTATCGGAGGATATTTCCTTTGGCCCTATAGTCTTCAATGGGATCCGAAATATCTGTTCTCAGATTCCACAGAAATAAGGCTAGCAAAGAGTTCCAAGAAATACACATGTAACCCTGTGAGAAGAATTAACAGAACACTAAGCAGTTTCTCAGAAAGCTTCTTTCCAGATTTCATCTGAGGATAATTCCTTTTTCACCGTAGCCCCCTATGGGCTTCCAGATATCACTTTGCCAATTCCAGAAGAACTGTCTTAGCGCAAGGCTTCTTAAGGGGAAAGCTGTAACTCTGTGAGATGATTTCACAGAACACAAAGAAGTTTCTCAGAAAGCTTCTTTCTCTTTGTTATCAGAGGATATTTCCTTTGGCCCTATAGTCTTCAAAGGGATCCGAAATATCTGTTCTCAGATTCCACAGAAATAAGGCTAGCAATGAGATGAACTAAATAGACATGTAACTCTTTGAGATGAATTAACAGAACACTAAGCAGTTTCTCAGAAACCTTCTTTCCAGATTTCATCTGAGGATATTTCCTTTTTCACCATAGCCCTCTATGGGCTTCCAAATATCACTTTGCCAATTCCACAAGAACTGTGTTAGCGAAAGGCTTCTTGAGGGGAAAGCTGTAACTCTGTGAGATGATTTCACAGAACACAAAGAAGTTTCTCAGAAAGCTTCTTTCTCTTTGTTACCGGAGGATATTTCCTTTGGCCCTATAGTCTTCAATGGGATCAGGAATATCTGTTCTCAGATTCCACAGAAATAAGGCTAGCAAAGAGATCCACGAAATACAGATGTAACTCTGTGAGATGAATTAACAGAACCCTAAGCAGTTTCTCAGAAAGCTTCTTTCCAGATTTCATCTGAGGATATATCCTTTTTCACCATAGCCCTCTATGGGCTTCCAAATATCACTTTGCCAATTCCAAAATAACTGTCTTAGCGAAAGGCTTCTTGAGGGCAAAGCTGTAACTCTGTGAGATGATTTCACAGAACACAAAGAAGTTTCTCAGAAATCTTCTTTCTCTTTGTTATCGGAGGATATTTCCTTTGGCCCTATAGTCTTCAATGGGATCCGAAATATCTGTTCTCAGATTCCACAGAAATAAGGCTAGCAAAGAGTTCCAAGAAATACACATGTAACTCTGTGAGATGAATTAACAGAACACTAAGCAGTTTCTCAGAAAGCTTCTTTCCAGATTTCATCTGAGGATAATTCCTTTATCAACCGTAGCCCCCTATGGGCTTCCAAATATCACTTTGCCAATTCCACAAGAACTGTCTTAGCGAAAGGCTTCTTAAGGGGAAAGCTGTAACTCTGTGAGATGATTTCACAGAACACAAAGAAGTTTCTCAGAAAGCTTCTTTCTCTTTGTTATCAGAGGATATTTCCTTTGGCCCTATAGTCTTCAAAGGGATCCGAAATATCTGTTCTCAGATTCCACAGAAATAAGGCTAGCAAAGAGATGCACCAAATACACATGTAACTCTGTGAGATGAATTAACAGAACACTAAGCAGTTTCTCAGAAAGCTTCTTTCCAGATTTCATCTGAGAATATTTCCTTTTTCACCATAGCTCTCTATGGGCTTCCAAATATCACTTTGCCAATTCCACAAGAACTGTCTTAGCGAAAGGCTTCTTGAGGGGAAAGCTGTAACTCTGTGAGATGATTTCACAGAACACAAAGAAGTTTCTCAGAAAGCTTCTTTCTCTTTGTTATCGGAGGATATTTCCTTTGGCCCTATAGTCTTCAATGGGATCCGAAATATCTGTTCTCAGATTCCACAGAAATAAGGCTAGCAAAGAGATCCACGAAATACAGATGTAACTCTGTGAGATGAATTAACAGAACACTAAGCAGTTTCTCAGAAAGCTTCTTTCCAGATTTCATCTGAGGATATTTCCTTTTTCACCATAGCCCTCTGTGGGCTTCGAAATATCACTTTGCCAATTCCACAAGAACTGTCTTAGCGAAAGGCTTCTTGAGGGGAAAGCTGTAACTCTGTGAGATGATTTCACAGAACACAAAGAAGTTTCTCAGAAAGCTTCTTTCTCTTTGTTATCGCAGGATATTTCCTTTGGCCCTATAGTCATCAAAGGGATGCGAAATATCTGTTCTCAGATTCCACAGAAATAAGGCTAGCAAAGAGATGCACCAAATACACATGTAACTCTGTGAGATGAATTAACAGAACACTAAGCAGTTTCCCAGAAAGCTTCTTTCTCTTTGTTATCGGAGGATATTTCCTTTGGCCCTATAGTCTTGAATGGGATGAGGAATATCTGTTCTCAGATTTCACAGAAATAAGGCTAGCAAAGAGATGGACTAAATAGACATGTAACTCTGTGAGATGAATTAACAGAACACTAAGCAGTTTCTCAGAAAGCTTCTTTCCAGATTTCATCTGAGGATATTTCCTTTTTCACCATAGCCCTCTATGGGCTTCCAAATATCACTTAGCCAATTCCACAACAACTGTCTTAGCGAAAGGCTTCTTGAGGGGAAAGCTGTAACTCTGTGAGATGATTTCACAGAACACAAAGAAGTTTCTCAGAAAGCTTCTTTCTCTTTGTTACCGGAGGATATTTCCTTTGGCCCTATAGTCTTCAATGGGATCAGGAATATCTGTTCTCAGATTCCACAGAAATAAGGCTAGCAAAGAGATCCACGAAATACAGATGTAACTCTGTGAGATGAATTAACAGAACCCTAAGCAGTTTCTCAGAAAGCTTCTTTCCAGATTTCATCTGAGGATATATCCTTTTTCACCATAGCCCTCTATGGGCTTCCAAATATCACTTTGCCAATTCCAAAATAACTGTCTTAGCGAAAGGCTTCTTGAGGGCAAAGCTGTAACTCTGTGAGATGATTTCACAGAACACAAAGAAGTTTCTCAGAAATCTTCTTTCTCTTTGTTATCGGAGGATATTTGCTTTGGCCCTATAGTCTTCAATGGGATCCGAAATATCTGTTCTCAGATTCCACAGAAATAAGGCTAGCAAAGAGATCCACGAAATACACATGTAACTCTGTGAGATGAATTAACAGAACACTAAGCAGTTTCTCAGAAAGCTTCTTTCCAGATTTCATCTGAGGATATTTCCTTTTTCACCATAGCCCTCTGTGGGCTTCCAAATATCACTTTGCCAATTCCACAAGAACTGTCTTAGCGAAAGGCTTCTTGAGGGGAAAGCCGTAACTCTGTGAGATGATTTCACAGAACACAAAGAAGTTTCTCAGAAAGCTTCTTTCTCTTTGTTATCGCAGGATATTTCCTTTGGCCCTATAGTCATCAATGGGATCCGAAATATCTGTTCTCAGATTCCACAGAAATAAGGCTAGCAAAGAGATGCACCAAATACACATGTAACTCTGTGAGATGAATTAACAGAACACTAAGCAGTTTCCCAGAAAGCTTCTTTCCAGATTTCCTGTGAGGATATTTCCTTTTTCACCATAGCCCTCTATGGGCTTCCAAATATCACTTTGCCAATTCCACAAGAACTGTCTTAGCGAAAGGCTTCTTG
The DNA here is from genome assembly GCF_043159975.1 of Macaca nemestrina. Lineage (NCBI taxonomy): Eukaryota > Metazoa > Chordata > Mammalia > Primates > Cercopithecidae > Macaca > Macaca nemestrina. Next base: position 103,167,239 of record NC_092133.1, on the reverse strand, counting down.
AGGGGAAAGCTGTAACTCTGCGAGATGATATCACAGAACACAAAGAAGTTTCTCAGAAAGCTTCTTTCTCTTTGTTATCGGAGGATATTTCCTTTGGCCCTATAGTCTTCAATGGGATCCGAAATATCTGTTCTCAGATTCCACAGAAATAAGGCTAGCAAAGAGATGCACCAAATACACATGTAACTCTGTGAGATGAATTAACAGAACACTAAGCAGTTTCTCAGAAAGCTTCTTTCCAGATTTCATCTGAGGATATTTCCTTTTTCACCATAGCCCTCTAAGGGCTTCCAAATATCACTTTTCCAATTCCACAAGAATTGTGTTAGCGAAAGGCTTCTTTAGGGGAAAGCTGTATCTCTGTGAGATGATTTCACAGAACACAAAGAAGTTTCTCAGAAAGCTTCTTTTGCTTTGTTATCGGAGGATATTTCCTTTGGCCCTATAGTCATCAATGGGATCCAAAATATCTGTTCTCAGATTCCACAGAAATAAGGCTAGCAAAGAGATCCACGAAATACAGATGTAACTCTGTGAGATGAATTAACAGAACACTAAGCAGTTTCTCAGAAAGCTTCTTTCCAGATTTCATCTGAGGATATTTCCTTTTTCACCATAGCCCTCTGTGGGCTTCCAAATATCACTTTGCCAATTCCACAAGAACTGTCTTAGCGAAAGGCTTCTTGACGGGAAAGCTGTAACACTGTGAGATGATTTCACAGAACCCAAAGAAGTTTCTCAGAAAGCTTCTTTCTCTTTGTTATCGCAGGATATTTCCTTTGGCCCTATAGTCATCAATGGGATACGAAATATCTGTTCTCAGATTCCACAGAAATAAGGCTAGCAAAGAGTTTCAAGAAATACACATGTAACTCTGTGAGATGAATTAACAGAACACTAAGCAGTTTCTCAGAAAGCTTCTTTCCGTTTTCATCTGAGGATAATTCCTTTATCAACCGTAGCCCCCTATGGGCTTCCAAATATCACTTTGCCAATTCCACAAGAACTGTCTTAGCGAAAGGCTTCTTGAGGGCAAAGCTGTAACTCTGTGAGATGATTTCACAGAACACAAAGAAGTTTCTCAGAAATCTTCTTTCTCTTTGTTATCGGAGGATATTTCCTTTGGCCCTATAGTCTTCAATGGGATCCGAAATATCTGTTCTCAGATTCCACAGAAATAAGGCTAGCAAAGAGTTCCAAGAAATACACATGTAACCCTCTGAGAAGAATTAACAGAACACTAAGCAGTTTCTCAGAAAGCTTCTTTCCAGATTTCATCTGAGGATAATTCCTTTTTCACCGTAGCCCCCTAAGGGCTTCCAGATATCACTTTGCCAATTCCACAAGAACTGTCTTAGCGCAAGGCTTCTTAAGGGGAAAGCTGTAACTCTGTGAGATGATTTCACAGAACACAAAGAAGTTTCTCAGAAAGCTTCTTTCTCTTTGTTATCAGAGGATATTTCCTTTGGCCCTATAGTCTTCAAAGGGATCCGAAATATCTGTTCTCAGATTCCACAGAAATAAGGCTAGCAATGAGATGAACTAAATAGACATGTAACTCTTTGAGATGAATTAACAGAACACTAAGCAGTTTCTCAGAAACCTTCTTTCCAGATTTCATCTGAGGATATTTCCTTTTTCACCATAGCCCTCTATGGGCTTCCAAATATCACTTTGCCAATTCCACAAGAACTGTGTTAGCGAAAGGCTTCTTGAGGGGAAAGCTGTAACTCTGTGAGATGATTTCACAGAACACAAAGAAGTTTCTCAGAAAGCTTCTTTCTCTTTGTTACCGGAGGATATTTCCTTTGGCCCTATAGTCTTCAATGGGATCAGAAATATCTGTTCTCAGATTCCACAGAAATAAGGCTAGCAAAGAGATCCACGAAATACAGATGTAACTCTGTGAGATGAATTAACAGAACCCTAAGCAGTTTCTCAGAAAGCTTCTTTCCAGATTTCATCTGAGGATATATCCTTTTTCACCATAGCCCTCTATGGGCTTCCAAATATCACTTTGCCAATTCCAAAATAACTGTCTTAGCGAAAGGCTTCTTGAGGGCAAAGCTGTAACTCTGTGAGATGATTTCACAGAACACAAAGAAGTTTCTCAGAAATCTTCTTTCTCTTTGTTATCGGAGGATATTTCCTTTGGCCCTATAGTCTTCAATGGGATCCGAAATATCTGTTCTCAGATTCCACAGAAATAAGGCTAGCAAAGAGTTCCAAGAAATACACATGTAACTCTGTGAGATGAATTAACAGAACACTAAGCAGTTTCTCAGAAAGCTTCTTTCCAGATTTCATCTGAGGATAATTCCTTTATCAACCGTAGCCCCCTATGGGCTTCCAAATATCACTTTGCCAATTCCACAAGAACTGTCTTAGCGAAAGGCTTCTTAAGGGGAAAGCTGTAACTCTGTGAGATGATTTCACAGAACACAAAGAAGTTTCTCAGAAAGCTTCTTTCTCTTTGTTATCAGAGGATATTTCCTTTGGCCCTATAGTCTTCAAAGGGATCCGAAATATCTGTTCTCAGATTCCACAGAAATAAGGCTAGCAAAGAGATGCACCAAATACACATGTAACTCTGTGAGATGAATTAACAGAACACTAAGCAGTTTCTCAGAAAGCTTCTTTCCAGATTTCATCTGAGAATATTTCCTTTTTCACCATAGTTCTCTATGGGCTTCCAAATATCACTTTGCCAATTCCACAAGAACTGTCTTAGCGAAAGGCTTCTTGAGGGGAAAGCTGTAACTCTGTGAGATGATTTCACAGAACACAAAGAAGTTTCTCAGAAAGCTTCTTTCTCTTTGTTATCGGAGGATATTTCCTTTGGCCCTATAGTCATCAATGGGATCCGAAATATCTGTTCTCAGATTCCACAGAAATAAGGCTAGCAAAGAGATCCACGATATACAGATGTAACTCTGTGAGATGAATTAACAGAACACTAAGCAGTTTCTCAGAAACCTTCTTTCCAGGTTTCATCTGAGGATATTTCCTTTTTCACCATAGCCCTCTGTGGGCTTCCAAATATCACTTTGCCAATTCCACAAGAACTGTCTTAGCGAAAGGCTTCTTGAGGGGAAAGCTGTAACTCTGTGAGATGATTTCACAGAACACAAAAAAGTTTCTCAGAAAGCTTCTTTCTCTTTGTTATCGGAGGATATTTCCTTTGGCCCTATAGTCATCAATGGGATCCAAAATATCTGTTCTCAGATTCCACAGAAATAAGGCTAGCAAAGAGATCCACGAAATACAGATGTAACTCTGTGAGATGAATTAACAGAACACTAAGCAGTTTCTCAGAAAGCTTCTTTCCAGATTTCATCTGAGGATATTTCCTTTTTCACCATAGCCCTCTGTGGGCTTCCAAATATCACTTTGCCAATTCCACAAGAACTGTCTTAGCGAAAGGCTTCTTGAGGGGAAAGCTGTAACTCTGTGAGATGATTTCACAGAACACAAAGAAGTTTCTCAGAAAGCTTCTTTCTCTTTGTTATCGCAGGATATTTCCTTTGGCCCTATAGTCATCAATGGGATCCGAATTATCTGTTCTCAGATTCCACAGAAATAAGGCTAGCAAAGAGATGCACCAAATACACATGTAACTCTGTGAGATGAATTAACAGAACACTAAGCAGTTTCTCAGAAAGCTTCTTTCCAGATTTCATCTGAGGATAATTCCTTTATCAACCGTAGCCCCCTATGGGCTTCCAAATATCACTTTGCCAATTCCACAAGAACTGTCTTAGCGAAAGGCTTCTTAAGGGGAAAGCTGTAACTCTGTGAGATGATTTCACAGAACACAAAGAAGTTTCTCAGAAAGCTTCTTTCTCTTTGTTATCAGAGGATATTTCCTTTGGCCCTATAGTCTTCAAAGGGATCCGAAATATCTGTTCTCAGATTCCACAGAAATAAGGCTAGCAAAGAGATGCACCAAATACACATGTAACTCTGTGAGATGAATTAACAGAACACTAAGCAGTTTCTCAGAAAGCTTCTTTCCAGATTTCATCTGAGAATATTTCCTTTTTCACCATAGCTCTCTATGGGCTTCCAAATATCACTTTGCCAATTCCACAAGAACTGTCTTAGCGAAAGGCTTCTTGAGGGGAAAGCTGTAACTCTGTGAGATGATTTCACAGAACACAAAGAAGTTTCTCAGAAAGCTTCTTTCTCTTTGTTATCGGAGGATATTTCCTTTGGCCCTATAGTCATCAATGGGATCCGAAATATCTGTTCTCAGATTCCACAGAAATAAGGCTAGCAAAGAGATCCACGATATACAGATGTAACTCTGTGAGATGAATTAACAGAACACTAAGCAGTTTCTCAGAAAGCTTCTTTCCAGGTTTCATCTGAGGATATTTCCTTTTTCACCATAGCCCTCTGTGGGCTTCCAAATATCACTTTGCCAATTCCACAAGAACTGTCTTAGCGAAAGGCTTCTTGAGGGGAAAGCTGTAACTCTGTGAGATGATTTCACAGAACACAAAGAAGTTTCTCAGAAAGCTTCTTTCTCTTTGTTATCGCAGGATATTTCCTTTGGCCCTATAGTCATCAATGGGATCCGAAATATCTGTTCTCAGATTCCACAGAAATAAGGCTAGCAAAGAGATCCACGAAATACAGATGTAACTCTGTGAGATGAATTAACAGAACACTAAGCAGTTTCTCAGAAAGCTTCTTTCCAGATTTCATCTGAGGATATTTCCTTTTTCACCATAGCCCTCTGTTGGCTTCCAAATATCACGTTGCCAATTACACAAGAACTGTCTTAGCGAAAGGCTTCTTGAGGGGAAAGCTGTAACTCTGTGAGATGATTTCACAGAACACAAAGAAGTTTCTCAGAAAGCTTCTTTCTCTTTGTTATCACAGGATATTTCCTTTGGCCCTATAGTCATCAATGGGATCCGAAATATCTGTTCTCAGATTCCACAGAAATAAGGCTAGCAAAGAGATGCACCAAATACACATGTAACTCTGTGAGATGAATTAACAGAACACTAAGCAGTTTCCCAGAAAGCTTCTTTCCAGATTTCCTGTGAGGATAATTCCTTTTTCACCATAGCCCTCTATGGGCTTCCAAATATCACTTTGCCAATTCCACAAGAACTGTCTTAGCGAAAGGCTTCTTGAGGGGAAAGCTGTAACTCTGTGAGATGATATCACAGAACACAAAGAAGTTTCTCAGAAAGCTTCTTTCTCTTTGTTATCGGAGGATATTTCCTTTGGCCCTATAGTCTTCAATGGGATCCGAAATATCTGTTCTCAGATTCCACAGAAATAAGGCTAGCAAAGAGATGCACCAAATACACATGTAACTCTGTGAGATTAATTAACAGAACACTAAGCAGTTTCCCAGAAAGCTTCTTTCCAGGTTTCATCTGAGGATATTTCCTTTTTCACCATAGCCCTGTATGGGCTTCCAAATATCACTTTTCCAATTCCACAAGAACTGTGTTAGCGAAAGGCTTCTTTAGGGGAAAGCTGTAACTCTGTGAGATGATTTCAGAGAACACAAAGAAGTTTCTCAGAAAGCTTCTTTCTCTTTGTTATCGGAGGATATTTCCTTTGGCCCTATAGTCATCAATGGGATCCGAAATATCTGTTCTCAGATTCCACAGAAATAAGGCTAGCAAAGAGATCCACGAAATACAGATGTAACTCTGTGAGATGAATTAACAGAACACTAAGCAGTTTCTCAGAAAGCTTCTTTCCAGGTTTCATCTGAGGATATTTCCTTTTTCACCGTAGCCCTCTGAGGGCTTCCAAATATCACTTTGCCAATTACACAAGAACTGTCTTAGCGAAAGGCTTCTTGAGGGGAAAGCTGTAACTCTGTGAGATGATTTCACGGAACACAAAGAAGTTTCTCAAAAAGCTTCTTTCTCTTTGTTATCGGAGGATTTTTCCTTTGGCCCTATAGTCTTCAAAGGGATCCGAAATATCTGTTCTCAAATTCCACAGAAATAAGACTAGCAAAGAGATGCACCAAATACACATGTAACTCTGTGAGATGAATTAACAGAACACTAAGCAGTTTCCCAGAAAGCTTCTTTCTCTGTGTTATCGGAGGATATTTCCTTTGGCCCTATAGTCTTGAATGGGATGAGGAATATCTGTTCTCAGATTCCACAGAAATAAGGCTAGCAAAGAGTTCCAAGAAATACACATGTAACTCTGTGAGATGAATTAACAGAACACTAAGCAGTTTCTCAGAAAGCTTCTTTCCAGATTTCATCTGAGGATATTTCCTTTTTCACCGTAGCCCCCTATGGGCTTCAAAATATCACTTTGCCAATTCCACAAGAACTGTCTTAGCGAAAGGCTTCTTAAGGGGAAAGCTGTAACTCTGTGAGATGATTTCACAGAACACAAAGAAGTTTCTCAGAAAGCTTCTTTCTCTTTGTTATCGCAGTATATTTCCTTTGGCCCTGTAGTCATCAATGGGATCCGAAATATCTGTTCTCAGATTCCACAGAAAGAAGGCTAGCAAAGAGATGCACCAAATACACATGTAACTCTGTGAGATGAATTAACAGAACACTAAGCAGTTTCCCAGAAAGCTTCTTTCCAGATTTTCTGTGAGGATATTTCCTTTTTCACCATAGCCCTCTATGGGCTTCCAAATATCAGTTTTCCAATTCCACAAGAACTGTCTTAGCAGAAGGCTTCTTGAGGGGAAAGCTGTAACTCTGTGAGATGATTTCACAGAACACAAATAAGTTTCTCAGAAAGCATCTTTCTCTTTGTTATCGCAGGATATTTCCTTTGGCCCTATAGTCTTCAATGGGATCAGGAATATCCGTTCTCAGATTCCACAGAAATAAGGGTAGCAAAGAGATGCACCAAATACACATGTAACTCTGTGAGATGAATTAACAGAACACTAAGCAGTTTCCCAGAAAGGTTCTTTCCAGATTTCCTGTGAGGATATTTCCTTTTCCAACATAGCCCTCTATGGGCTTCCAAATATCACTTTGCCAATTCCACAAGAACTGTGTTAGCGAAAGGCTTCTTGAGGGGAAAGCTGTAACTCTGTGCGATGATTTCACAGAACACAAAGAAGTTTCTCAGAAAGCTTCTTTCTCTTTGTTATCGGGTGATATTTCCTTTGGCCCAATAGTCATCAAAGGGATCAGAAATATCTGTTTTCAGATTCCACAGAAATAAGGCTAGCAAAGAGATCCACGAAATACACATGTAACTCTGTGAGATGAATTAACAGAACACTAAGCAGTTTCTCAAAAAGCTTCTTTCCAGATTTCATCTGAGGATATTTCCTTTTTCACCATACCCCTCTATGGGCTTCCAAATATCACTTTGCCAATTCCACAAGAACTGTCTTAGCGAAAGGCTTCTTGAGCGGAAAGCTGTAATTCAGTGAGATGATTTCACAGAACACAAAGAAGTTTCTCAGAAAGCTTCTTTCTCTTTGTTATCGGAGGATATTTCCTTTGGCCCTATAGTCTTCAATGGGATACGAAATATCTGTTCTCAGATTCCACAGAAATAAGGCTAGCAAAGAGATACACCAAATACACATGTAACTCTGTGAGATGAATTAACAGAACACTAAGCACTTTCCCAGAAAGCTTCTTTCTCTTTGTTATCGGAGGATATTTCCTTTGGCCCTATAGTCTTGAATGGGATGAGGAATATCTGTTCTCAGATTTCACAGAAATAAGGCTAGCAAAGAGATGCACTAAATAGACATGTAACTCTGTGAGATGAATTAACAGAACACTAAGCAGTTTCTCAGAAAGCTTCTTTCCAGATTTCATCTGAGGATATTTCCTTTTTCACCATAGCCCTCTATGGGCTTCCAAATATCACTTAGCCAATTCCACAACAACTGTCTTAGCGAAAGGCTTCCTGAGGGGAAAGCTGTAACTCTGTGAAATGATTTCACAGAACACAAAGAAGTTTCTCAGAAAGCTTCTTTCTCTTTGTTACCGGAGGATATTTCCTTTGGCCCTTTAGTCTTCAATAGGATCAGGAATATCTGTTCTCAGATTCCACAGAAATAAGGCTAGCAAAGAGATCCACGAAATACAGATGTAACTCTGTGAGATGAATTCACAGAACCCAAAGCAGTTTCTCAGAAATCTTCTTTCCAGATTTCATCTGAGGATATATCCTTTTTCACCATAGCCCTCTATGGGCTTCCAAATATCACTTTGCCAATTCCAAAATAACTGTCTTAGCGAAAGGCTTCTTGAGGGCAAAGCTGTAACTCTGTGAGATGATTTCACAGAACACAAAGAAGTTTCTCAGAAATCTTCTTTCTCTTTGTTATCGGAGGATATTTCCTTTGGCCCTATAGTCTTCAATGGGATCCGAAATATCTGTTCTCAGATTCCACAGAAATAAGGCTAGCAAAGAGTTCCAAGAAATACACATGAAACCCTGTGAGATGAATTAACAGAACACTAAGCAGTTTCTCAGAAAGCTTCTTTCCAGATTTCATCTGAGGATAATACCTTTTTCACCGTAGCCCCCTATGGGCTTCCAGATATCACTTTGCCAATTCCACAAGAACTGTCTTAGCGCAAGGCTTCTTAAGGGGAGAGCTGTAACTCTGTGAGATGATTTCACAGAACACAAAGAAGTTTCTCAGAAAGCTTCTTTCTCTTTGTTATCAGAGGATATTTCCTTTGGCCCTATAGTCTACAAAGGGATCCGAAATATCTGTTCTCAGATTCCACAGAAATAAGGTTAGCAAAGAGATGCACCAAATACACATGTAACTCTGTGAGATGAATTAACAGATCACTAAGCAGTTTCTCAGAAATCTACTTTCCAGATTTCATCTGAGGATATTTCCTTTTTCACCATAGCCCTCTATGGGCTTCCAAATATCACTTTGCCAATTCCACAAGAACTGTCTTAGCGAAAGGCTTCTTGAGGGGAAAGCTGTAACTCTGTGAGATGATTTCACAGAACACAAAGAAGTTTCTCAGAAAGCTTCTTTCTCTTTGTTATCGGAGGATATTTCCTTTGGCCCTATAGTCATCAATGGGATCCGAAATATCTGTTCTCAGATTCCACAGAAATAAGGCTAGCAAAGAGATCCACGATATACAGATGTAACTCTGTGAGATGAATTAACAGAACACTAAGCAGTTTCTCAGAAATCTTCTTTCCAGGTTTCATCTGAGGATATTTCCTTTTTCACCATAGCCCTCTGTGGGCTTCCAAATATCACTTTGCCAATTCCACAAGAACTGTCTTAGCGAAAGGCTTCTTGAGGGGAAAGCTGTAACTCTGTGAGATGATTTCACAGAACACAAAGAAGTTTCTCAGAAAGCTTCTTTCTCTTTGTTATCGGAGGATATTTCCTTTGGCCCTATAGTCTTCAATGGGATCCGAAATATCTGTTCTCAGATTCCACAGAAATAAGGCTAGCAAAGAGATCCACGAAATACAGATGTAACTCTGTGAGATGAATTAACAGAAGACTAAGCAGTTTCTCAGAAAGCTTCTTTCCAGATTTCATCTGAGGATATTTCCTTTTTCACCATAGCCCTCTGTGGGCTTCCAAATATCACTTTGCCAATTCCACAAGAACTGTCTTAGCGAAAGGCTTCTTGAGGGGAAAGCTGTAACTCTGTGAGATGATTTCACAGAACACAAAGAAGTTTCTCAGAAAGCTTCTTTCTCTTTGTTATCGCAGGATATTTCCTTTGGCCCTATAGTCATCAATGGGATCCGAAATATCTGTTCTCAGATTCCACAGAAATAAGGCTAGCAAAGAGATGCACCAAATACACATGTAACTCTGTGAGATGAATTAACAGAACACTAAGCAGTTTCCCAGAAAGCTTCTTTCCAGATTTCCTGTGAGGATATTTCCTTTTTCACCATAGCCCTCTATGGGCTTCCAAATATCACTTTGCCAATTCCACAAGAACTGTCTTAGCGAAAGGCTTCTTGAGGGGAAAGCTGTAACTCTGTGAGATGATATCACAGAACACAAAGAAGTTTCTCAGAAAGCTTCTTTCTCTTTGTTATCGGAGGATATTTCCTTTGGCCCTATAGTCTTCAATGGGATCCGAAATATCTGTTCTCAGATTCCACAGAAATAAGGCTAGCAAAGAGATGCACCAAATACACATGTAACTCTGTGAGATGAATTAACAGAACACTAAGCAGTTTCTCAGAAATCTTCTTTCCAGATTTCATCTGAGGATATTTACTTTTTCACCATAGCCCTCTAAGGGCTTCCAAATATCACTTTTCCAATTCCACAAGAACTGTGTTAGCGAAAGGCTTCTTTAGGGCAAAGCTGTAACTCTGTGAGATGATTTCACAGAACACAAAGAAGTTTCTCAGAAAGCTTCCTTTGTTTGTGATCGGAGGATATTTCCTTTGGCCCTATAGTCATCAATGGGATCCGAAATATCTGTTCTCAGATTCCACAGAAATAAGGCTAGCAAAGAGATCCATGAAATACAGATGTAACTCTGTGAGATGAATTAACAGAACACTAAGCAGTTTCCCAGAAAGCTTCCTTCTCTTTGTTATCGGTGGATATTTCCTTTGGCCCTACAGTCTTGAATGGGATGAGGAATATCTGTTCTCAGATTCCAGAGAAATAAGGCTAGCAAAGAGATCCACGAAATTCAGATGTAACTCTGTGAGATGAATTAACAGAAAACTAAGCAGTTTCTCAGAAAGCTTCTTTCCAGATTTCATCTGAGGATATTTCCTTTTTCACCATAGCCCTCTGTGGGCTTCCAAATATCACTTTGCCAATTCCACAAGAACTGTCTTAGCGAAAGGCTTCTTGAGGGGAAAGCTGTAACTCTGTGAGATGATTTCACAGAACACAAAGAAGTTTCTCAAAAAGCTTCTTTCTCTTTGTTATCGGAGGATATTTCCTTTGGCCCTGTAGTCTTCAATGGGATCCGAAATATCTGTTCTCAGATTCCACAGAAATAAGGCTAGCAAAGAGATGCACCAAATAGACATGTAACTCTGTGAGATGAATTAACAGAACACTAAGCAGTTTCTCAGAAAGCTTCTTTCCAGATTTCATCTAAGGATATTTCCTTTTTCACCATAGCCCTCTATGGGCTTCCAAATATCACTTTGCCAATTCCACAAGAACTGTCTTAGCGAAAGGCTTCTTGAGGGGAAAGCTGTAACTCTGTGAGATGATTTCACAGAACACAAAGAAGTTTCTCAGAAAGCTTCTTTCTCTTTGTTATCGGAGGATATTTCCTTTGGCCCTATAGTCTTCAAAGGGATCAGAAATATCTGTTCTCAGATTCCACAGAAATAAGGCTAGCAAAGAGATCCAGGAAATACACATGTAACTCTGTGAGATGAATTAACAGAACACTAAGCAGTTTCTCAGAAAGCTTCTTTCCAGATTTCATCTGAGGGTATTTCCTTTTTCACCATAGCCCTCTGTGGGCTTCCAAATATCACTTTGCCAATTCCACAAGAACTGTCTTAGCGAAAGGCTTCTTGAGGGGAAAGCTGTAACTCTGTGAGATGATTTCACAGAACACAAAGAAGTTTCTCAAAAAGCTTCTTTCTCTTTGTTATCGGAGGATATTTCCTTTGGCCCTATAGTCTTCAATGGGATCCGAAATATCTGTTCTCAGATTCCACAGAAATAAGGCTAGCAAAGAGATGCACCAAATAGACATGTAACTCTGTGAGATGAATTAACAGAACACTAAGCAGTTTCTCAGAAAGCTTCTTTCCAGATTTCATCTGAGGATATTTCCTTTTTCACCATAGCCCTCTATGGGCTTCCAAATATCACATTGCCAATTCCACAAGAACTCTCTTAGCGAAAGGCTTCTTGACGGGAAAGCTGTAACTCTGTGAGATGATTTCACAGAACCCAAAGAAGTTTCTCAGAAAGCTTCTTTCTCTTTGTTACCGTAGGATATTTACTTTGGCCCTATAGTCATCAATGGGATCCGAAACATCTGTTCTCAGATTCCACAGAAATAAGGCTAGCAAAGAGATGCACCAAATACACATGTAACTCTGTGAGATGAATTAACAGAACACTAAGCAGTTTCTCAGAAAGCTTCTTTCCAGATTTCATCTGAGGATATTTCCTTTTTCACCATAGCCCTCTATGGGCTTCCAAATGTCACTTTGCCAATTCCACAAGAACTGTCTTAGCGAAAGGCTTCTTGAGGGGAAAGCTGTAACTCTGTGAGATGATTTCACGGAACACAAAGAAGTTTCTCAAAAAGCTTCTATCTCTTTGTTATTGGAGGATTTTTCCTTTGGCCCTATAGTCTTCAATTGGATCCGAAATATCTGTTCTCAGATTCCACAGAAATAAGACTAGCAAAGACATGCACCAAATACACATGTAACTCTGTGAGATGAATTAACAGAACACTAAGCAGTTTCCCAGAAAGCTTCTTTCTCTTTGTTATCAGAGGATATTTCCTTTGGCCCTATAGTCTTGAATGGGATGAGGAATATCTGTTCTCAGATTTCACAGAAATAAGGCTAGCAAAGAGATGCACTAAATAGACATGTAACTCTGTGAGATGAATTAACAGAACACTAAGCAGTTTCTCAGAAAGCTTCTTTCCAGATTTCATCTGAGGATATTTCCTTTTTCACCATAGCCCTCTATGGGCTTCCAAATATCACTTAGCCAATTCCACAACAACTGTCTTAGCGAAAGGCTTCTTGAGGGGAAAGCTGTAACTCTGTGAGATGATTTCACAGAACACAAAGAAGTTTCTCAGAAAGCTTCTTTCTCTTTGTTACCGAAGGATATTTCCTTTGGCCCTATAGTCTTCAAAGGGATCAGGAATATCTGTTCTCAGATTCCACAGAAATAAGGCTAGCAAAGAGATCCACGAAATACAGATGTAACTCTGTGAGATGAATTAACAGAACCCTAAGCAGTTTCTCAGAAAGCTTCTTTCCAGATTTCATCTGAGGATATATCCTTTTTCACCATAGCCCTCTATGGGCTTCCAAATATCACTTTGCCAATTCCAAAATAACTGTCTTAGTGAAAGGCTTCTTGAGGGCAAAGCTGTAACTCTGTGAGATGATTTCACAGAACACAAAGAAGTTTCTCAGAAGTCTTCTTTCTCTTTGTTATCGGAGGATATTTCCTTTGGCCCTATAGTCTTCAAAGGGATCCGAAATATCTGTTCTCAGATTCCACAGAAATAAGGCTAGCAAAGAGATGCACCAAATACACATGTAACTCTGTGAGATGAATTAACAGAACACTAAGCAGTTTCTCAGAAATCTTCTTTCCAGATTTCATCTGAGGATATTTCCTTTTTCACCATAGCCCTCTATGGGCTTCCAAATATCACTTTGCCAATTCCACAAGAACTGTCTTAGCGAAAGGCTTCTTGAGGGGAAAGCTGTAACTCTGTGAGATGATTTCACAGAACACAAAGAAGTTTCTCAGAAAGCTTCTTTCTCTTTGTTATCGGAGGATATTTCCTTTTGCCCTATAGTCATCAATGGGATCCGAAATATCTGTTCTCAGATTCCACAGAAATAAGGCTAGCAAAGAGATCCACGATATACAGATGTAACTCTGTGAGATGAATTAACAGAACACTAAGCAGTTTCTCAGAAAGCTTCTTTCCAGGTTTCATCTGAGGATATTTCCTTTTTCACCATAGCCCTCGGTCGGCTTCCAAATATCACTTTGCCAATTCCACAAGAACTGTCTTAGCGAAAGGCTTCTTGAGGGGAAAGCTGTAACTCTGTGAGATGATTTCACAGAACACAAAGAAGTTTCTCAGAAAGCTTCTTTCTCTTTGTTATCGGAGGATATTTCCTTTGGCCCTATAGTCTTCAATGGGATCCGAAATATCTGTTCTCAGATTCCACAGAAATAAGGCTAGCAAAGAGATCCACGAAATACAGATGTAACTCTGTGAGATGAATTAACAGAACACTAAGCAGTTTCTCAGAAAGCTTCTTTCCAGATTTCATCTGAGGATATTTCCTTTTTCACCATAGCCCTCTGTGGGCTTCCAAATATCACTTTGCCAATTCCACAAGAACTGTCTTAGGGAAAGGCTTCTTGAGGGGAAAGCTGTAACTCTGTGAGATGATTTCACAGAACACAAAGAAGTTTCTCAGAAAGCTTCTTACTCTTTGTTATCGCAGGATATTTCCTTTGGCCCTATAGTCATCAAAGGGATGCGAAATATCTGTTCTCAGATTCCACAGAAATAAGGCTAGCAAAGAGATGCACCAAATACACATGTAACTCTGTGAGATGAATTAACAGAACACTAAGCAGTTTCCCAGAAAGCTTCTTTCTCTTTGTTATCGGAGGATATTTCCTTTGGCCCTATAGTCTTGAATGGGATGAGGAATATCTGTTCTCAGATTTCACAGAAATAAGGCTAGCAAAGAGATGCACTAAATAGACATGTAACTCTGTGAGATGAATTAACAGAACACTAAGCAGTTTCTCAGAAAGCTTCTTTCCAAATTTCATCTGAGGATATTTCCTTTTTCACCATAGCCCTCTATGGGCTTCCAAATATCACTTAGCCAATTCCACAACAACTGTCTTAGCGAAAGGCTTCTTGAGGGGAAAGCTGCAACTCTGTGAGATGATTTCACAGAACACAAAGAAGTTTCTCAGAAAGCTTCTTTCTCTTTGTTACCGGAGGATATTTCCTTTGGCCCTATAGTCTTCAATGGGATCAGGAATATCTGTTCTCAGATTCCACAGAAATAAGGCTAGCAAAGAGATCCACGAAATACAGATGTAACTCTGTGAGATGAATTAACAGAACCCTAAGCAGTTTCTCAGAAAGCTTCTTTCCAGATTTCATCTGAGGATATATCCTTTTTCACCATAGCCCTCTATGGGCTTCCAAATATCACTTTGCCAATTCCAAAATAACTGTCTTAGCGAAAGGCTTCTTGAGGGCAAAGCTGTAACTCTGTGAGATGATTTCACAGAACACAAAGAAGTTTCTCAGAAATCTTCTTTCTCTTTGTTATCGGAGGATATTTGCTTTGGCCCTATAGTCTTCAATGGGATCCGAAATATCTGTTCTCAGATTCCACAGAAATAAGGCTAGCAAAGAGATCCACGAAATACACATGTAACTCTGTGAGATGAATTAACAGAACACTAAGCAGTTTCTCAGAAAGCTTCTTTCCAGATTTCATCTGAGGATATTTGCTTTTTCACCATAGCCCTCTGTGGGCTTCCAAATATCACTTTGCCAATTCCACAAGAACTGTCTTAGCGAAAGGCTTCTTGAGGGGAAAGCCGTAACTCTGTGAGATGATTTCACAGAACACAAAGAAGTTTCTCAGAAAGCTTCTTTCTCTTTGTTATCGCAGGATATTTCCTTTGGCCCTATAGTCATCAATGGGATCCGAAATATCTGTTCTCAGATTCCACAGAAATAAGGCTAGCAAAGAGATGCACCAAATACACATGTAACTCTGTGAGATGAATTAACAGAACACTAAGCAGTTTCCCAGAAAGCTTCTTTCCAGATTTCCTGTGAGGATATTTCCTTTTTCACCATAGCCCTCTATGGGCTTCCAAATATCACTTTGCCAATTCCACAAGAACTGTCTTAGCGAAAGGCTTCTTGAGGGGAAAGCTGTAACTCTGCGAGATGATATCACAGAACACAAAGAAGTTTCTCAGAAAGCTTCTTTCTCTTTGTTATCGGAGGATATTTCCTTTGGCCCTATAGTCTTCAATGGGATCCGAAATATCTGTTCTCAGATTCCACAGAAATAAGGCTAGCAAAGAGATGCACCAAATACACATGTAACTCTGTGAGATGAATTAACAGAACACTAAGCAGTTTCTCAGAAAGCTTCTTTCCAGATTTCATCTGAGGATATTTCCTTTTTCACCATAGCCCTCTAAGGGCTTCCAAATATCACTTTTCCAATTACACAAGAACTGTGTTAGCGAAAGGCTTCTTTAGGGGAAAGCTGTATCTCTGTGAGATGATTTCACAGAACACAAAGAAGTTTCTCAGAAAGCTTCTTTTGCTTTGTTATCGGAGGATATTTCCTTTGGCCCTATAGTCATCAATGGGATCCAAAATATCTGTTCTCAGATTCCACAGAAATAAGGCTAGCAAAGAGATCCACGAAATACAGATGTAACTCTGTGAGATGAATTAACAGAACACTAAGCAGTTTCTCAGAAAGCTTCTTTCCAGATATCATCTGAGGATATTTCGTTTTTCACCATAGCCCTCTGTGGGCTTCCAAATATCACTTTGCCAATTCCACAAGAACTGTCTTAGCGAAAGGCTTCTTGACGGGAAAGCTGTAACACTGTGAGATGATTTCACAGAACCCAAAGAAGTTTCTCAGAAAGCTTCTTTCTCTTTGTTATCGCAGGATATTTCCTTTGGCCCTATAGTCATCAATGGGATACGAAATATCTGTTCTCAGATTTCACAGAAATAAGGCTAGCAAAGAGATGCACCAAATACACATGTAACTCTGTGAGATGAATTAACAGAACACTAAGCAGTTTCTCAGAAAGCTTCTTTCCAGATTTCATCTGAGGATATTTCCTTTTTCACCATAGCCCTCTATGGGCTTCCAAATATCACTTTGCCAATTCCACAAGAACTGTCTTAGCGAAAGGCTTCTTGAGGGGAAAGCTGTAACTCTGTGAGATGATTTCACAGAACACAAAGAAGTTTCACAGAAAGCTTCTTTCTCTTTGTTATCGGAGGATATTTCCTTTGGCCCTATAGTCATCAATGGCATCCGAAATATCTGTTCTCAGATTCCACAGAAATAAGGCTAGCAAAGAGATCCACGAAATACAGATGTAACTCTGTGAGATGAATTAACAGAACACTAAGCAGTTTCTCAGAAAGCTTCTTTCCAGGTTTCATCTGAGGATATTTCCTTTTTCACCATAGCCCTCTGTGGGCTTCCAAATATCACTTTGCCAATTCCACAAGAACTGTGTAAGCGAAAGGCTTCTTGAGGGGAAAGCTGTAACTCTGTGAGATGATTTCACAGAACACAAAGAAGTTTCTCAAAAAGCCTCTTTCTCTTTGTTATCGGAGGATATTTCCTTTGGCCCTATATTCTTCAATGGGATCCGAAATATCTGTTCTCAGATTCCACAGAAATAAGGCTAGCAAAGAGATGCACCAAATACACATGTAACTCTGTGAGATGAATTAACAGAACACTAAGCAGTTTCTCAGAAAGCTTCTTTCCAGATTTCATCTGAGGATATTTCCTTTTTCACCATAGCCCTCTATGGGCTTCCAAATATCACTTTGCCAATTCCACAAGAACTGTCTTAGCGAAAGGCTTCCTGACGGGAAAGCTGTAACTCTGTGAGATGATTTCACAGAACCCAAAGAAGTTTCTCAGAAAGCTTCTTTCTCTTTGTTATCGCAGGATATTTCCTTTGGCCCTATAGTCATCAATGGGATCCGAAACATCTGTTCTCAGATTCCACAGAAATAAGGCTAGCAAAGATATGCACCAAATACACATGTAACTCTGTGAGATGAATTAACAGAACACTAAGCAGTTTCTCAGAAAGCTTCTTTCCAGATTTCATCTGAGGATATTTCCTTTTTCACCATAGCCCTCTGTGGGCTTCCAAATATCACTTTGCCAATTCCACAAGAACTGTCTTAGCGAAAGGCTTCTTGACGGGAAAGCTGTAACACTGTGAGATGATTTCACAGAACCCAAAGAAGTTTCTCAGAAAGCTTCTTTCTCTTTGTTATCGCAGGATATTTCCTTTGGCCCTATAGTCATCAATGGGATACGAAATATCTGTTCTCAGATTCCACAGAAATAAGGCTAGCAAAGAGATCCACGAAATACACATGTAACTCTGTGAGATGAATTAACAGAACACTAAGCAGTTTCTCAGAAAGCTTCTTTCCAGATTTCATCTGAGGATATTTCCTTTTTCACCATAGCCCTCTGTGGGCTTCCAAATATCACTTTGCCAATTCCACAAGAACTGTCTTAGCGAAAGGCTTCTTGAGGGGAAAGCTGTAACTCTGTGAGATGATTTCACAGAACACAAAGAAGTTTCTCAGAAAGCTTCTTACTCTTTGTTATCGCAGGATATTTCCTTTGGCCCTATAGTCATCAAAGGGATGCGAAATATCTGTTCTCAGATTCCACAGAAATAAGGCTAGCAAAGAGATGCACCAAATACACATGTAACTCTGTGAGATGAATTAACAGAACACTAAGCAGTTTCCCAGAAAGCTTCTTTCTCTTTGTTATCGGAGGATATTTCCTTTGGCCCTATAGTCTTGAATGGGATGAGGAATATCTGTTCTCAGATTTCACAGAAATAAGGCTAGCAAAGAGATGCACTAAATAGACATGTAACTCTGTGAGATGAATTAACAGAACACTAAGCAGTTTCTCAGAAAGCTTCTTTCCAGATTTCATCTGAGGATATTTCCTTTTTCACCATAGCCCTCTATGGGCTTCCAAATATCACTTAGCCAATTCCACAACAACTGTCTTAGCGAAAGGCTTCTTGAGGGGAAAGCTGTAACTCTGTGAGATGATTTCACAGAACACAAAGAAGTTTCTCAGAAAGCTTCTTTCTCTTTGTTACCGGAGGATATTTCCTTTGGCCCTATAGTCTTCAATGGGATCAGGAATATCTGTTCTCAGATTCCACAGAAATAAGGCTAGCAAAGAGATCCACGAAATACAGATGTAACTCTGTGAGATGAATTAACAGAACCCTAAGCAGTTTCTCAGAAAGCTTCTTTCCAGATTTCATCTGAGGATATATCCTTTTTCACCATAGCCCTCTATGGGCTTCCAAATATCACTTTGCCAATTCCAAAATAACTGTCTTAGCGAAAGGCTTCTTGAGGGCAAAGCTGTAACTCTGTGAGATGATTTCACAGAACACAAAGAAGTTTCTCAGAAATCTTCTTTCTCTTTGTTATCGGAGGATATTTGCTTTGGCCCTATAGTCTTCAATGGGATCCGAAATATCTGTTCTCAGATTCCACAGAAATAAGGCTAGCAAAGAGATCCACGAAATACACATGTAACTCTGTGAGATGAATTAACAGAACACTAAGCAGTTTCTCAGAAAGCTTCTTTCCAGATTTCATCTGAGGATATTTCCTTTTTCACCATAGCCCTCTGTGGGCTTCCAAATATCACTTTGCCAATTCCACAAGAACTGTCTTAGCGAAAGGCTTCTTGAGGGGAAAGCCGTAACTCTGTGAGATGATTTCACAGAACACAAAGAAGTTTCTCAGAAAGCTTCTTTCTCTTTGTTATCGCAGGATATTTCCTTTGGCCCTATAGTCATCAATGGGATCCGAAATATCTGTTCTCAGATTCCACAGAAATAAGGCTAGCAAAGAGATGCACCAAATACACATGTAACTCTGTGAGATGAATTAACAGAACACTAAGCAGTTTCCCAGAAAGCTTCTTTCCAGATTTCCTGTGAGGATATTTCCTTTTTCACCATAGCCCTCTATGGGCTTCCAAATATCACTTTGCCAATTCCACAAGAACTGTCTTAGCGAAAGGCTTCTTGAGGGGAAAGCTGTAACTCTGCGAGATGATATCACAGAACACAAAGAAGTTTCTCAGAAAGCTTCTTTCTCTTTGTTATCGGAGGATATTTCCTTTGGCCCTATAGTCTTCAATGGGATCCGAAATATCTGTTCTCAGATTCCACAGAAATAAGGCTAGCAAAGAGATGCACCAAATACACATGTAACTCTGTGAGATGAATTAACAGAACACTAAGCAGTTTCTCAGAAAGCTTCTTTCCAGATTTCATCTGAGGATATTTCCTTTTTCACCATAGCCCTCTAAGGGCTTCCAAATATCACTTTTCCAATTCCACAAGAACTGTGTTAGCGAAAGGCTTCTTTAGGGGAAAGCTGTATCTCTGTGAGATGATTTCACAGAACACAAAGAAGTTTCTCAGAAAGCTTCTTTTGCTTTGTTATCGGAGGATATTTCCTTTGGCCCTATAGTCATCAATGGGATCCAAAATATCTGTTCTCAGATTCCACAGAAATAAGGCTAGCAAAGAGATCCACGAAATACAGATGTAACTCTGTGAGATGAATTAACAGAACACTAAGCAGTTTCTCAGAAAGCTTCTTTCCAGATATCATCTGAGGATATTTCGTTTTTCACCATAGCCCTCTGTGGGCTTCCAAATATCACTTTGCCAATTCCACAAGAACTGTCTTAGCGAAAGGCTTCTTGACGGGAAAGCTGTAACACTGTGAGATGATTTCACAGAACCCAAAGAAGTTTCTCAGAAAGCTTCTTTCTCTTTGTTATCGCAGGATATTTCCTTTGGCCCTATAGTCATCAATGGGATACGAAATATCTGTTCTCAGATTCCACAGAAATAAGGCTAGCAAAGAGATGCACCAAATACACATGTAACTCTGTGAGATGAATTAACAGAACACTAAGCAGTTTCTCAGAAAGCTTCTTTCCAGATTTCATCTGAGGATATTTCCTTTTTCACCATAGCCCTCTATGGGCTTCCAAATATCACTTTGCCAATTCCACAAGAACTGTCTTAGCGAAAGGCTTCTTGAGGGGAAAGCTGTAACTCTGTGAGATGATTTCACAGAACACAAAGAAGTTTCACAGAAAGCTTCTTTCTCTTTGTTATCGGAGGATATTTCCTTTGGCCGTATAGTCATCAATGGCATCCGAAATATCTGTTCTCAGATTCCACAGAAATAAGGCTAGCAAAGAGATCCACGAAATACAGATGTAACTCTGTGAGATGAATTAACAGAACACTAAGCAGTTTCTCAGAAAGCTTCTTTCCAGGTTTCATCTGAGGATATTTCCTTTTTCACCATAGCCCTCTGTGGGCTTCCAAATATCACTTTGCCAATTCCACAAGAACTGTGTAAGCGAAAGGCTTCTTGAGGCGAAAGCTGTAACTCTGTGAGATGATTTCACAGAACACAAAGAAGTTTCTCAAAAAGCCTCTTTCTCTTTGTTATCGGAGGATATTTCCTTTGGCCCTATATTCTTCAATGGGATCCGAAATATCTGTTCTCAGATTCCACAGAAATAAGGCTAGCAAAGAGATGCACCAAATACACATGTAACTCTGTGAGATGAATTAACAGAACACTAAGCAGTTTCTCAGAAAGCTTCTTTCCAGATTTCATCTGAGGATATTTCCTTTTTCACCATAGCCCTCTATGGGCTTCCAAATATCACTTTGCCAATTCCACAAGAACTGTCTTAGCGAAAGGCTTCTTGACGGGAAAGCTGTAACTCTGTGAGATGATTTCACAGAACCCAAAGAAGTTTCTCAGAAAGCTTCTTTCTCTTTGTTATCGCAGGATATTTCCTTTGGCCCTATAGTCATCAATGGGATCCGAAACATCTGTTCTCAGATTCCACAGAAATAAGGCTAGCAAAGATATGCACCAAATACACATGTAACTCTGTGAGATGAATTAACAGAACACTAAGCAGTTTCTCAGAAAGCTTCTTTCCAGATTTCATCTGAGGATATTTCCTTTTTCACCATAGCCCTCTGTGGGCTTCCAAATATCACTTTGCCAATTCCACAAGAACTGTCTTAGCGAAAGGCTTCTTGACGGGAAAGCTGTAACACTGTGAGATGATTTCACAGAACCCAAAGAAGTTTCTCAGAAAGCTTCTTTCTCTTTGTTATCGCAGGATATTTCCTTTGGCCCTATAGTCATCAATGGGATACGAAATATCTGTTCTCAGATTCCACAGAAATAAGGCTAGCAAAGAGATGCACCAAATACACATGTAACTCTGTGAGATGAATTAACAGAACACTAAGCAGTTTCTCAGAAAGTTTCTTTCCAGATTTCATCTGAGGATATTTCCTTTTTCACCATAGCCCTCTATGGGCTTCCAAATATCACTTTGCCAATTCCACAAGAACTGTCTTAGCGAAAGGCTTCTTGAGGGGAAAGCTGTAACTCTGTGAGATGATTTCACAGAACACAAAGAAGTTTCTCAGAAAGCTTCTTTCTCTTTGTTATCGCAGGATATTTCCTTTGGCCCTATAGTCATCAATGGGATCCGAAATATCTGTTCTCAGATTCCACAGAAAGAAGGCTAGTAAAGAGATGCAACAAATACACATGTAACTCTGTGAGATGAATTAACAGAACACTAAGCAGTTTCCCAGAAAGCTTCTTTCCAGATTTCCTGTGAGGATATTTCCTTTTTCACCATAGCCCTCTATGGGCTTCCAAATATCACTTTGCCAATTCCACAAGAACTGTCTTAGCGAAAGGCTTCTTTAGGGGAAAGCTGTAACTCTGTGAGATGATATCACAGAACACAAAGAAGTTTCTCAGAAAGCTTCTTTCTCTTTGTTATCGGAGGATATTTCCTTTGGCCGTATAGTCTTCAATGGGATCCGAAATATCTGTTCTCAGATTCCACAGAAATAAGGCTAGCAAAGAGATGCACCAAATGCACATGTAACTCTGTGAGATGAATTAACAGAACACTAAGCAGTTTCTCAGAAAGCTTCTTTCCAGATTTCATCTGAGGATATTTCCTTTTTCACCATAGCCCTCTATGGGCTTCCAAATATCACTTTGCCAATTCCACAAGAACTGTCTTAGCGAAAGGCTTCTTGAGGGGAAAGCTGTAACTCTGTGAGATGATTTCACAGAACACAAAGAAGTTTCTCAGAAAGCTTCTTTCTCTTTGTTATCGGAGGATATTTCCTTTGGCCCTATAGTCATCAATTGGATCCGAAATATCTGTTCTCAGATTCCACAGAAATAAGGCTAGCAAAGAGATGCACCAAATACACATGTAACTCTGTGAGATGAATTAACAGAACACTAAGCAGTTTCCCAGAAAGCTTCTTTCTCTTTGTTATCGAAGGATATTTCCTTTGGCCCTATAGTCTTGAATGGGATGAGGAATATCTGTTCTCAGATTCCACAGAAATAAGGCTAGCAAAGAGATCCACGAAATTCAGATGTAACTCTGTGAGATGAATTAACAGAACACTAAGCAGTTTCTCAGAAAGCTTCTTTCCAGATTTCATCTGAGGATATTTCCTTTTTCACCATAGCCCTCTGTGGGCTTCCAAATATCACTTTGCCAATTCCACAAGAACTGTATTAGTGAAAGGCTTCTTGAGGGGAAAGCTGTAACTCTGTGAGATGATTTCACAGAACACAAAGAAGTTTCTCAAAAAGCTTCTTTCTCTTTGTTATCGGAGGATATTTCCTTTGGCCCTATAGTCTTCAATGGGATCCGAAATATCTGTTCTCAGATTCCACAGAAATAAGGCTAGCAAAGAGATGCACCAAATAGACATGTAACTCTGTGAGATGAATTAACAGAACACTAAGCAGTTTCTCAGAAAGCTTCTTTCCAGACTTCATCTGAGGATATTTCCTTTTTCACCATAGCCCTCTATGGGGTTCCAAATATCACTTTGCCAATTCCACAAGAACTGTCTTAGCGAAAGGCTTCTTGAGGGGAAAGCTGTAACTCTGTGAGATGATTTCACAGAACACAAAGAAGTTTCTCAGAAAGCTTCTTTCTCTTTGTTATCGGAGGATATTTCCTTTGGCCCTATAGTCTTCAAAGGGATCAGAAATATCTGTTCTCAGATTCCACAGAAATAAGGCTAGCAAAGAGATCCAGGAAATACACATGTAACTCTGTGAGATGAATTAAGAGAACACTAAGCAGTTTCTCAGAAAGCTTCTTTCCAGATTTCATCTGAGGATATTTCCTTTTTCACCATAGCCCTCTATGGGCTTCCAAATATCACTTTGCCAATTCCACAAGAACTGTCTTAGCGAAAGGCTTCTTGAGGGCAAAGCTGTAACTCTGTGAGATGATTTCACAGAACACAAAGAAGTTTCTCAGAAATCTTCTTTCTCTTTGTTATCGGAGGATATTTCTTTTGGCCCTATAGTCCTCAATGGGATCCGAAATATCTGTTCTCAGTTTCCACAGAAATAAGGCTAGCAAAGAGTTCCAAGAAATACACATGTAACTCTGTGAGATGAATTAACAGAACACTAAGCAGTTTCTCAGAAAGCTTCTTTCCAGATTTCATCTGAGGATATTTCCTTTTTCACCGTAGCCCCCTATGGGCTTCCAAATATCACTTTGCCAATTCCACAAGAACTGTCTTAGCGAAAGGCTTCTTAAGGGGAAAGCTGTAACTCTGTGAGATGATTTCACAGAACACAAAGAAGTTTCTCAGAAAGCTTCTTTCTCTTTGTTATCGCAGGATATTTCCTTTGGCCCTATAGTCATCAATGGGATCCGAAATATCTGTTCTCAGATTCCACAGAAATAAGGCTAGCAAAGAGATGCACCAAATACACATGTAACTCTGTGAGATGAATTAACAGAACACTAAGCAGTTTCCCAGAAATCTTCTTTCCAGATTTCCTGTGAGGATATTTCCTTTTTCACCATAGCCCTCTATGGGCTTCCAAATATCACTTTGCCAATTCCACAAGAACTGTCTTAGCGGAAGGCTTCTTGAGGGGAAAGCTGTAACTCTGTGAGATGATTTCACAGAACACAAAGAAGTTTCTCAGAAAGCTTCTTTCTCTTTGTTATCGCAGGATATTTCCTTTGGCCCTATAGTCTTCAAAGGGATCAGAAATATCTGTTCTCAGATTCCACAGAAATAAGGCTAGCAAAGAGATCCAGGAAATACACATGTAACTCTGTGAGATGAATTAACAGAACACTAAGCAGTTTCTGAGAAAGCTTCTTTCCAGATTTCATCTGAGGATATTTCCTTTTTCACCATAGCCCTCTATGGGCTTCCAAATATCACATTGCCAATTCCACAAGAACTGTCTTAGCGAAAGGCTTCTTGACGGGAAAGCTGTAACTCTGTGAGATGATTTCACAGAACACAAAGAAGTTTCTCAGAAAGCTTCTTTCTCTTTGTTATCGCAGGATATTTCCTTTGGCCCTATAGTCATCAATGGGATCCGAAACATCTGTTCTCAGATTCCACAGAAATAAGGCTAGCAAAGAGATGCACCAAATACACATGTAACTCTGTGAGATGAATTAACAGAACACTAAGCAGTTTCTCAGAAAGCTTCTTTCCAGATTTCATCTGAGGATATTTCCTTTTTCACCAGAGCCCTCTATGGGCTTCCAAATATCACTTTGCCAATTCCACAAGAACTGTCTTAGCGAAAGGCTTCTTGAGGGGAAAGCTGTAACTCTGTGAGATGATTTCACAGAACACAAAGAAGTTTCTCAGAAAGCTTCTTTCTCTTTGTTATCGGAGGATATTTCCTTTGGCCCTATAGTCTTCAATGGGATCAGGAATATCCGTTCTCAGATTCCACAGAAATAAGGCTAGCAAAGAGATGCACCAAATACACATGTAACTCTGTGAGATGAATTAACAGAACACTAAGCAGTTTCCAGAAAGCTTCTTTCCAGATTTCCTGTGAGGATATTTCCTTTTTCAACATAGCCCTCTATGGGCTTCCAAATATCACCTTGCCAATTCCACAAGAACTGTGTTAGCGAAAGGCTTCTTGAGGGGAAAGCTGTAACTCTGTGAGATGATTTCACAGAACACAAAGAAGTTTCTCAAAAAGCTTCTTTCTTTTGTTATCGGAGGATATTTCCTTTGGCCCTATAGTCTTCAATGGGATCCAAAATATCTGTTCTCAGATTCCACAGAAATAAGGCTAGCAAAGAGATGCACTAAATAGACTTGTAACTCTTTGAGATGAATTAACAGAACACTAAGCAGTTTCTCAGAAAGCTTCTTTCCAGATTTCATCTGAGGATATTTCCTTTTTCACCATAGCCCTCTATGGGCTTCCAAATATCACTTTGCCAATTCCAGAAGAACTGTGTTAGCGAAAGGCTTCTTGAGGGGAAAGCTGTAACTCTGTGAGATGATTTCAGAGAACACAAAGAAGTTTCTCAGAAAGCTTCTTTCTCTTTGTTACCGGAGGATATTTCCTTTGGCCCTATAGTCTTCAATGGGATCAGGAATATCTGTTCTCAGATTCCACAGAAATAAGGCTAGCAAAGAGATCCACGAAATACAGATGTAACTCTGTGAGATGAATTAACAGAACCCTAAGCAGTTTCTCAGAAAGCTTCTTTCCAGATTTCATCTGAGGATATATCCTTTTTCACCATAGCCCTCTATGGGCTTCCAAATATCACTTTGCCAATTCCAAAATAACTGTCTTAGCGAAAGGCTTCTTGAGGGCAAAGCTGTAACTCTGTGAGATGATTTCACAGAACACAAAGAAGTTTCTCAGAAATCTTCTTTCTCTTTGTTATCGGAGGATATTTCCTTTGGCCCTATAGTCTTCAATGGGATCCGAAATATCTGTTCTCAGATTCCACAGAAATAGGGCTAGCAAAGAGATGCACCAAATACACATGTAACTCTGTGAGATGAATTAACAGAACACTAAGCAGTTTCCCAGAAATCTTCTTTCCAGATTTCCTGTGAGGATATTTCCTTTTTCACCGTAGCCCTCTATGGGCTTCCAAATATCAGTTTGCCAATTCCACAAGAACTGTCTTAGCGGAAGGCTTCTTGAGGGGAAAGCTGTAACTCTGTGAGATGATTTCACAGAACACAAATAAGTTTCTCAGAAAGCTTCTTTCTCTTTGTTATCGCCCGATATTTCCTTTGGCCCTATAGTCTTCAAAGGGATCAGAAATATCTGTTCTCAGATTCCACAGAAATAAGGCTAGCAAAGAGATCCAGGAAATACACATGTAACTCTGTGAGATGAATTAACAGAACACTACGCAGTTTCTGAGAAAGCTTCTTTCCAGATTTCATCTGAGGATATTTCCTTTTTCACCATAGCCCTCTATGGGCTTCCAAATATCACATTGCCAATTCCACAAGAACTGTCTTAGCGAAAGGCTTCTTGACGGGAAAGCTGTAACTCTGTGAGATGATTTCACAGAACCCAAAGAAGTTTCTCAGAAAGCTTCTTTCTCTTTGTTATCGCAGGATATTTCCTTTGGCCCTATAGTCATCAATGGGATCCGAAACATCTGTTCTCAGATTCCACAGAATTAAGGCTAGCAAAGAGATGCACCAAATACACATGTAACTCTGTGAGATGAATTAACAGAACACTAAGCAGTTTCTCAGAAAGCTTCTTTCCAGATTTCATCTGAGGATATTTCCTTTTTCACCAGAGCCCTCTATGGGCTTCCAAATATCACTTTGCCAATTCCACAAGAACTGTCTTAGCGAAAGGCTTCTTGAGGGGAAAGCTGTAACTCTGTGAGATGATTTCACAGAACACAAAGAAGTTTCTCAGAAAGCTTCTTTCTCTTTGTTATCGGAGGATATTTCCTTTGGCCCTATAGTCTTCAATGGGATCAGGAATATCCGTTCTCAGATTCCACAGAAATAAGGCTAGCAAAGAGATGCACCAAATACACATGTAACTCTGTGAGATGAATTAACAGAACACTAAGCAGTTTCTCAGAAAGCTTCTTTCCAGATTTCCTGTGAGGATATTTCCTTTTTCAACATAGCCCTCTATGGGCTTCCAGATATCACCTTGCCAATTACACAAGAACTGTGTTAGCGAAAGGCTTCTTGAGGGGAAAGTAGTAACTCTGTGAGATGATTTCACAGAACACAAAGAAGTTTCTCAGAAAGCTTCTTTCTCTTTGTTATCGGAGGATATTTCCTTTGGCCCTATAGTCATCAAAGGGATCAGAAATATCAGTTCTCAGATTCCACAGAAATATGGCTAGCAAAGAGATCCACGAAATACACATGTAACTCTGTGAGATGAATTAACAGAACACTAAGCAGTTTCTCAAAAAGCTTCTTTCCAGATATCATCTGAGGATATTTCCTTTTTCAACATACCCCTCTATGGGCTTCCAAATATCACTTTGCCAATTCCACAAGAACTGTCTTAGCGAAAGGCTTCCTGAGGGGAAAGCTGTAACTCAGTGAGATGATTTCACAGAACACAAAGAAGTTTCCAAGAAAGCTTCTTTCTCTTTGTTATCAGAGGATATTTCCTTTGGCCCTATAGTCTTCAAAGGGATCCGAAATATCTGTTCTCAGATTCCACAGAAATAAGGCTAGCAAAGAGATGCACCAAATACACATGTAACTCTGTGAGATGAATTAACAGAACACTAAGCAGTTTCTCAGAAAGCTTCTTTCCAGATTTCATCTGAGAATATTTCCTTTTTCACCATAGCTCTCTATGGGCTTCCAAATATCACTTTGCCAATTCCACAAGAACTGTCTTAGCGAAAGGCTTCTTGAGGGGAAAGCTGTAACTCTGTGAGATGATTTCACAGAACACAAAGAAGATTCTCAGAAAGCTTCTTTCTCTTTGTTATCGGAGGATATTTCCTTTGGCCCTATAGTCATCAATGGGATCCGAAATATCTGTTCTCAGATTCCACAGAAATAAGGCTAGCAAAGAGATCCACGATATACAGATGTAACTCCGTGAGATGAATTAACAGAACACTAAGCAGTTTCTCAGAAAGCTTCTTTCCAGGTTTCATCTGAGGATATTTCCTTTTTCACCATAGCCCTCTGTGGGCTTCCAAATATCACTTTGCCAATTCCACAAGAACTGTCTTAGAGAAAGGCTTCTTGAGGGGAAAGCTGTAACTCTGTGAGATGATTTCACAGAACACAAAGAAGTTTCTCAGAAAGCTTCTTTCTCTTTGTTATCGGAGGATATTTCCTTTGGCCCTATAGTCATCAGTGGGATCCGAAATATCTGTTCTCGGATTCCACAGAAATAAGGCTAGCAAAGAGATCCACGAAATACAGATGTAACTCTGTGAGATGAATTAACAGAACACTAAGCAGTTTCTCAGAAAGCTTCTTTCCAGATTTCATCTGAGGATATTTCCTTTTTCACCATAGCCCTCTGTGGGCTTCCAAATATCACGTTGCCAATTCCACAAGAACTGTCTTAGCGAAAGGCTTCTTGAGGTGAAAGCTGTAACTCTGTGAGATGATTTCACAGAACACAAAGAAGTTTCTCAGAAAGCTTCTTTCTCTTTGTTATCGCAGGATATTTCCTTTGGCCCTATAGTCATCAATGGGATCCGAAATATCTGTTCTCAGATTCCACAGAAATAAGGCTAGCAAAGAGATGCACCAAATACACATGTAACTCTGTGAGATGAATTAACAGAACACTAAGCAGTTTCCCAGAAAGCTTCTTTCCAGATTTCCTGTGAGGATATTTCCTTTTTCACCATAGCCCTCTATGGGCTTCCAAATATCACTTTGCCAATTCCACAAGAACTGTCTTAGCGAAAGGCTTCTTGAGGGGAAAGCTGTAACTCTGTGAGATGATTTCACAGAACACAAAGAAGTTTCTCAGAAAGCTTCTTTCTCTTTATTATCGGAGGATATTTCCTTTGGCCCTATAGTCTTCAAAGGGATCAGAAATATCTGTTCTCAGATTCCACAGAAATAAGGCTAGCAAAGAGATCCAGGAAATACACATGTAACTCTGTGAGATGAATTAAGAGAACACTAAGCAGTTTCTCAGAAAGCTTCTTTCCAGATTTCATCTGAGGATATTTCCTTTTTCACCATAGCCCTCTATGGGCTTCCAAATATCACTTTGCCAATTCCACAAGAACTGTCTTAGCGAAAGGCTTCTTGAGGGCAAAGCTGTAACTCTGTGAGATGATTTCACAGAACACAAAGAAGTTTCTCAGAAATCTTCTTTCTCTTTGTTATCGGAGGATATTTCTTTTGGCCCTATAGTCCTCAATGGGATCCGAAATATCTGTTCTCAGTTTCCACAGAAATAAGGCTAGCAAAGAGTTCCAAGAAATACACATGTAACTCTGTGAGATGAATTAACAGAACACTAAGCAGTTTCTCAGAAAGCTTCTTTCCAGATTTCATCTGAGGATATTTCCTTTTTCACCGTAGCCCCCTATGGGCTTCCAAATATCACTTTGCCAATTCCACAAGAACTGTCTTAGCGAAAGGCTTCTTAAGGGGAAAGCTGTAACTCTGTGAGATGATTTCACAGAACACAAAGAAGTTTCTCAGAAAGCTTCTTTCTCTTTGTTATCGCAGGATATTTCCTTTGGCCCTATAGTCATCAATGGGATCCGAAATATCTGTTCTCAGATTCCACAGAAATAAGGCTAGCAAAGAGATGCACCAAATACACATGTAACTCTGTGAGATGAATTAACAGAACACTAAGCAGTTTCCCAGAAATCTTCTTTCCAGATTTCCTGTGAGGATATTTCCTTTTTCACCATAGCCCTCTATGGGCTTCCAAATATCAGTTTGCCAATTCCACAAGAACTGTCTTAGCGGAAGGCTTCTTGAGGGGAAAGCTGTAACTCTGTGAGATGATTTCACAGAACACAAAGAAGTTTCTCAGAAAGCTTCTTTCTCTTTGTTATCGCAGGATATTTCCTTTGGCCCTATAGTCTTCAAAGGGATCAGAAATATCTGTTCTCAGATTCCACAGAAATAAGGCTAGCAAAGAGATCCAGGAAATACACATGTAACTCTGTGAGATGAATTAACAGAACACTAAGCAGTTTCTCAGAAAGCTTCTTTCCAGATTTCATCTGAGGATATTTCCTTTTTCACCATAGCCCTCTATGGGCTTCCAAATATCACATTGCCAATTCCACAAGAACTGTCTTAGCGAAAGGCTTCTTGATGGGAAAGCTGTAACTCTGTGAGATGATTTCACAGAACACAAAGAAGTTTCTCAGAAAGCTTCTTTCTCTTTGTTATCGCAGGATATTTCCTTTGGCCCTATAGTCATCGATGGGATCCGAAACATCTGTTCTCAGATTCCACAGAAATAAGGCTAGCAAAGAGATGCACCAAATACACATGTAACTCTGTGAGATGAATTAACAGAACACTAAGCAGTTTCTCAGAAAGCTTCTTTCCAGATTTCATCTGAGGATATTTCCTTTTACACCAGAGCCCTCTATGGGCTTCCAAATATCACTTTGCCAATTCCACAAGAACTGTCTTAGCGAAAGGCTTCTTGAGGGGAAAGCTGTAACTCTGTGAGATGATTTCACAGAACACAAAGAAGTTTCTCAGAAAGCTACTTTCTCTTTGTTATCGGAGGATATTTCCTTTGGCCCTATAGTCTTCAAAGGGATCAGGAATATCCGTTCTCAGATTCCACAGAAATAAGGCTAGCAAAGAGATGCACCAAATACACATGTAACTCTGTGAGATGAATTAACAGAACACTAAGCTGTTTCCAGAAAGCTTCTTTCCAGATTTCCTGTGAGGATATTTCCTTTTTCAACATAGCCCTCTATGGGCTTCCAAATATCACCTTGCCAATTCCACAAGAACTGTGTTAGCGAAAGGCTTCTTGAGGGGAAAGCTGTAACTCTGTGAGATGATTTCACAGAACACAAAGAAGTTTCTCAAAAAGCTTCTTTCTTTTGTTATCGGAGGATATTTCCTTTGGCCCTATAGTCTTCAATGGGATCCGAAATATCTGTTCTCAGATTCCACAGAAATAAGGCTAGCAAAGAGATGAACTAAATAGACATGTAACTCTTTGAGATGAATTAACAGAACACTAAGCAGTTTCTCAGAAAGCTTCTTTCCAGATTTCATCTGAGGATATTTCCTTTTTCACCATAGCCCTCTAAGGGCTTCCAAATATCACTTTGCCAATTCCAGAAGAACTGTGTTAGCGAAAGGCTTCTTGAGGGGAAAGCTGTAACTCTGTGAGATGATTTCACAGAACACAAAGAAGTTTCTCAGAAAGCTTCTTTCTCTTTGTTACCGGAGGATATTTCCTTTGGCCCTATAGTCTTCAATGGGATCAGGAATATCTGTTCTCAGATTCCACAGAAATAAGGCTAGCAAAGAGATCCACGAAATACAGATGTAACTCTGTGAGATGAATTAACAGAACCCTAAGCACTTTCTCAGAAAGCTTCTTTCCAGATTTCATCTGAGGATATATCCTTTTTCACCATAGCCCTCTATGGGCTTCCAAATATCACTTTGCCAATTACAAAATAACTGTCTTAGCGAAAGGATTCTTGAGGGCAAAGCTGTAACTCTGTGAGATGATTTCACAGAACACAAAGAAGTTTCTCAGAAATCTTCTTTCTCTTTGTTATCGGAGGATATTTCCTTTGGCCCTATAGTCTTCAATGGGATCCGAAATATCTGTTCTCAGATTCCACAGAAATAAGGCTACCAAAGAGTTAAAAGAAATACACATGTAACTCTGTGAGATGAATTAACAGAACACTAAGCAGTTTCTCAGAAAGCTTCTTTCCAGATTTCATCTGAGGATATTTCCTTTTTCACCATAGCCCTCTATGGGCTTCCAAATATCACTTTGCCAATTCCACAAGAACTGTCTTAGCGGAAGGCTTCTTGAGGGGAAAGCTGTAACTCTGTGAGATGATTTCACAGAACACAAAGAAGTTTCTCAGAAAGCTTCTTTCTCTTTGTTATCGCAGGATATTTCCTTTGGCCCTATAGTCTTCAAAGGGATCAGAAATATCTGTTCTCAGATTCCACAGAAATAAGGCTAGCAAAGAGATCCAGGAAATACACATGTAACTCTGTGAGATGAATTAACAGAACACTAAGCAGTTTCTGAGAAAGCTTCTTTCCAGATTTCATCTGAGGATATTTCCTTTTTCACCATAGCCCTCTATGGGCTTCCAAATATCACATTGCCAATTCCACAAGAACTGTCTTAGCGAAAGTCTTCTTGACGGGAAAGCTGTAACTCTGTGAGATGATTTCAGAGAACCCAAAGAAGTTTCTCAGAAAGCTTCTTTCTCTTTGTTATCGCAGGATATTTCCTGTGGCCCTATAGTCATCAATGGGATCCGAAACATCTGTTCTCAGATTCCACAGAAATAAGGCTAGCAAAGAGATGCACCAAATACACATGTAACTCTGTGAGATGAATTAACAGAACACTAAGCAGTTTCTCAGAAAGCTTCTTTCCAGATTTCATCTGAGGATATTTCCTTTTTCACCATAGCCCTCTATGGGGTTCCAAATATCACTTTGCCAATTCCACAAGAACTGTCTTAGCGAAAGGCTTCTTGAGGGGAAAGCTGTAACTCTGTGAGATGATTTCACAGAACACAAAGAAGTTTCTCAGAAAGCTTCTTTCTCTTTGTTATCGGAGGATATTTCCTTTGGCCCTATAGTCTTCAATGGGATCAGGAATATCCGTTCTCAGATTCCACAGAAATAAGGCTAGCAAAGAGATGCACCAAATACACATGTAACTCTGTGAGATGAATTAACAGAACACTAAGCAGTTTCTCAGAAAGCTTCTTTCCAGATTTCCTGTGAGGATATTTCCTTTTTCAACATAGCCCTCTATGGGCTTCCAAATATCACCTTGCCAATTCCACAAGAACTGTCTTAGCGAAAGGCTTCTTGAGGGGAAAGCTGTAACTCTGTGAGATGATTTCACAGATCACAAAGAAGTTTCTCAGAAAGCTTCTTTCTCTTTGTTATCGGAGGATATTTCCTTTGGCCCTATAGTCATCAAAGGGATCAGAAATATCAGTTCTCAGATTCCACAGAAATATGGCTAGCAAAGAGATCCACGAAATACACATGTAACTCTGTGAGATGAATTAACAGAAGACTAAGCAGTTTCTCAAAAAGCTTCTTTCCAGATTTCATCTGAGGATATTTCCTTTTTCACCATACCCCTCTATGGGCTTCCAAATATCACTTTGCCAATTCCACAAGAACTGTCTTAGCGAAAGGCTTCCTGAGGGGAAAGCTGTAACTCAGTGAGATGATTTCACAGAACACAAAGAAGTTTCTCAGAAAGCTTCTTTCTCTTTGTTATCGGAGGATATTTCCTTTGGCCCTATAGTCTTCAATGGGATCCGAAATATCTGTTCTCAGATTCCACAGAAATAAGGCTAGCAAAGAGATACACCAAATACACATGTAACTCTGTGAGATGAATTAACAGAACACTAAGCAGTTTCCCAGAAAGCTTCTTTCTCTTTGTTATCGGAGGATATTTCCTTTGGCCCTATAGTCTTGAATGGGATGAGGAATATCTGTTCTCAGATTTCACAGAAATAAGGCTAGCAAAGAGATGCACCAAATACACATGTAACTCTGTGAGATGAATTAACAGAACACTAAGCAGTTTCTCAGAAAGCTTCTTTCCAGATTTCATCTGAGGATATTTCCTTTTTCACCATAGCCCTCTGTGGGCTTCCAAATATCACTTTGCCAATTCCACAAGAACTGTCTTAGCGAAAGGCTTCTTGACGGGAAAGCTGTAACACTGTGAGATGATTTCACAGAACCCAAAGAAGTTTCTCAGAAAGCTTCTTTCTCTTTGTTATCGCAGGATATTTCCTTTGGCCCTATAGTCATCAATGGGATACGAAATATCTGTTCTCAGATTCCACAGAAATAAGGCTAGCAAAGAGATGCACCAAATACACATGTAACTCTGCGAGATGAATTAACAGAACACTAAGCAGTTTCTCAGAAATCTACTTTCCAGATTTCATCTGAGGATATTTCCTTTTTCACCATAGCCCTCTGTGGGCTTCCAAATATCACTTTGCCAATTCCACAAGAACTGTCTTAGCGAAAGGCTTCTTGAGGGGAAAGCTGTAACTCTGTGAGATGATTTCACAGAACACAAAGAAGTTTCTCAGAAAGCTTCTTTCTCTTTGTTATCGGAGGATATTTCCTTTGGCCCTATAGTCATCAATGGGATCCGAAATATCTGTTCTCAGATTCCACAGAAATAAGGCTAGCAAAGAGATCCACGATATACAGATGTAACTCTGTGAGATGAATTAACAGAACACTAAGCAGTTTCTCAGAAATCATCTTTCCAGGTTTCATCTGAGGATATTTCCTTTTTCACCATAGCCCTCTGTGGGCTTCCAAATATCACTTTGCCAATTCCACAAGAACTGTCTTAGCGAAAGGCTTCTTGAGGGGAAAGCTGTAATTCTGTGAGATGATTTCACAGAACACAAAGAAGTTTCTCAGAAAGCTTCTTTCTCTTTGTTATCGGAGGATATTTCCTTTGGCCCTATAGTCTTCAATGGGATCCGAAATATCTGTTCTCAGATTCCACAGAAATAAGGCTAGCAAAGAGATCCACGAAATACAGATGTAACTCTGTGAGATGAATTAACAGAACACTAAGCTGTTTCTCAGAAAGCTTCTTTCCAGATTTCATCTGAGGATATTTCCTTTTTCACCATAGCCCTCTGTGGGCTTCCAAATATCACTTTGCCAATTCCACAAGAACTGTCTTAGCGAAAGGCTTCTTGAGGGGAAAGCTGTAACTCTGTGAGATGATTTCACAGAACACAAAGAAGTTTCTCAGAAAGCTTCTTTCTCTTTGTTATCGCAGGATATTTCCTTTGGCCCTATAGTCATCAATGGGATCCGAAATATCTGTTCTCAGATTCCACAGAAATAAGGCTAGCAAAGAGATGCACCAAATACACATGTAACTCTGTGAGATGAATTAACAGAACACTAAGCAGTTTCCCAGAAAGCTTCTTTCCAGATTTCCTGTGAGGATATTTCCTTTTTCACCATAGCCCTCTATGGGCTTCCAAATATCACTTTGCCAATTCCACAAGAACTGTCTTAGCGAAAGGCTTCTTGAGGGGAAAGCTGTAACTCTGTGAGATGATATCACAGAACACAAAGAAGTTTCTCAGAAAGCTTCTTTCTCTTTGTTATCGGAGGATATTTCCTTTGGCCCTATAGTCTTCAATGGGATCCGAAATATCTGTTCTCAGATTCCACAGAAATAAGGCTAGCAAAGAGATGCACCAAATACACATGTAACTCTGTGAGATGAATTAACAGAACACTAAGCAGTTTCTCAGAAATCTTCTTTCCAGATTTCATCTGAGGATATTTACTTTTTCACCATAGCCCACTAAGGGCTTCCAAATATCACTTTTCCAATTCCACAAGAACTGTGTTAGCGAAAGGCTTCTTTAGGGGAAAGCTGTAACTCTGTGAGATGATTTCACAGAACACAAAGAAGTTTCTCAGAAAGCTTCTTTTGCTTTGTTATCGGAGGATATTTCCTTTGGCCCTATAGTCATCAATGGGATCCGAAATATCTGTTCTCAGATTCCACAGAAATAAGGCTAGCAAAGAGATCCACGAAATACAGATGTAACTCTGTGAGATGAATTAACAGAACACTAAGCAGTTTCCCAGAAAGCTTCTTTCTCTTTGTTATCGGTGGATATTTCCTTTGGCCCTACAGTCTTGAATGGGATGAGGAATATCTGTTCTCAGATTCCACAGAAATAAGGCTAGCAATGAGATCCACGAAATTCAGATGTAACTCTGTGAGATGAATTAACAGAACACTAAGCAGTTTCTCAGAAAGCTTCTTTCCAGATTTCATCTGAGGATATTTCCTTTTTCACCATAGCCCTCTGTGGGCTTCCAAATATCACTTTGCCAATTCCACAAGAACTGTCTTAGCGAAAGGCTTCTTGAGGGGAAAGCTGTAACTCTGTGAGATGATTTCACAGAACACAAAGAAGTTTCTCAAAAAGCTTCTTTCTCTTTGTTATTGGAGGATATTTCCTTTGGCCCTATAGTCTTCAATGGGATCCGAAATATCTGTTCTCAGATTCCACAGAAATAAGGCTACCAAAGAGATGCACCAAATAGACATGTAACTCTGTGAGATGAATTAACAGAACACTAAGCAGTTTCTCAGAAAGCTTCTTTCCAGATTTCATCTAAGGATATTTCCTTTTTCAGCATAGCCCTCTATGGGCTTCCAAATATCACTTTGCCAATTCCACAAGAACTGTCTTAGCGAAAGGCTTCTTGAGGGGAAAGCTGTAACTCTGTGAGATGATTTCACAGAACACAAAGAAGTTTCTCAGAAAGCTTCTTTCTCTTTGTTATCGGAGGATATTTCCTTTGGCCCTATAGTCTTCAAAGGGATCAGAAATATCTGTTCTCAGATTCCACAGAAATAAGGCTAGCAAAGAGATCCAGGAAATACACATGTAACTCTGTGAGATGAATTAACAGAACACTAAGCAGTTTCTCAGAAAGCTTCTTTCCAGATTTCATCTGAGGATATTTCCTTTTTCACCATAGCCCTCTGTGGGCTTCCAAATATCACTTTGCCAATTCCACAAGAACTGTCTTAGCGAAAGGCTTCTTGAGGGGAAAGCTGTAACTCTGTGAGATGATTTCACAGAACACAAAGAAGTTTCTCAAAAAGCTTCTTTCTCTTTGTTATCGGAGGATATTTCCTTTGGCCCTATAGTCTTCAATGGGATCCGAAATATCTGTTCTCAGATTCCACAGAAATAAGGCTAGCAAAGAGATGCACCAAATAGACATGTAACTCTGTGAGATGAATTAACAGAACACTAAGCAGTTTCTCAGAAAGCTTCTTTCCAGATTTCATCTAAGGATATTTCCTTTTTCACCATAGCCCTCTATGGGGTTCCAAATATCACTTTGCCAATTCCACAAGAACTGTCTTAGCGAAAGACTTCTTGAGGGGAAAGCTGTAACTCTGTGAGATGATTTCACAGAACACAAAGAAGTTTCTCAGAAAGCTTCTTTCTCTTTGTTATCGGAGGATATTTCCTTTGGCCCTATAGTCTTCAATGGGATCAGAAATATCTGTTCTCAGATTCCACAGAAATAATGCTAGCAAAGAGATCCACGAAATACAGATGTAACTCTGTGAGATGAATTAACAGAACCCTAAGCACTTTCTCAGAAAGCTTCTTTCCAGATTTCATCTGAGGACATATCCTTTTTCACCATAGCCCTCTATGGGCTTCCAAATATCACTTTGCCAATTACAAAATAACTGTCTTAGCGAAAGGATTCTTGAGGGCAAAGCTGTAACTCTGTGAGATGATTTCACAGAACACAAAGAAGTTTCTCAGAAATCTTCTTTCTCTTTGTTATCGGAGGATATTTCCTTTGGCCCTATAGTCTTCAATGGGATCCGAAATATCTGTTCTCAGATTCCACAGAAATAAGGCTACCAAAGAGTTCCAAGAAATACACATGTAACTCTGTGAGATGAATTAACAGAACACTAAGCAGTTTCTCAGAAAGCTTCTTTCCAGATTTCATCTGAGGATATTTCCTTTTTCACCATAGCCCTCTATGGGCTTCCAAATATCACTTTGCCAATTCCACAAGAACTGTCTTAGCGGAAGGCTTCTTGAGGGGAAAGCTGTAACTCTGTGAGATGATTTCACAGAACACAAAGAAGTTTCTCAGAAAGCTTCTTTCTCTTTGTTATCGCAGGATATTTCCTTTGGCCCTATAGTCTTCAAAGGGATCAGAAATATCTGTTCTCAGATTCCACAGAAATAAGGCTAGCAAAGAGATCCAGGAAATACACATGTAACTCTGTGAGATGAATTAACAGAACACTAAGCAGTTTCTGAGAAAGCTTCTTTCCAGATTTCATCTGAGGATATTTCCTTTTTCACCATAGCCCTCTATGGGCTTCCAAATATCACATTGCCAATTCCACAAGAACTGTCTTAGCGAAAGGCTTCTTGACGGGAAAGCTGTAACTCTGTGAGATGATTTCAGAGAACCCAAAGAAGTTTCTCAGAAAGCTTCTTTCTCTTTGTTATCGCAGGATATTTCCTGTGGCCCTATAGTCATCAATGGGATCCGAAACATCTGTTCTCAGATTCCACAGAAATAAGGCTAGCAAAGAGATGCACCAAATACACATGTAACTCTGTGAGATGAATTAACAGAACACTAAGCAGTTTCTCAGAAAGCTTCTTTCCAGATTTCATCTGAGGATATTTCCTTTTTCACCATAGCCCTCTATGGGGTTCCAAATATCACTTTGCCAATTCCACAAGAACTGTCTTAGCGAAAGGCTTCTTGAGGGGAAAGCTGTAACTCTGTGAGATGATTTCACAGAACACAAAGAAGTTTCTCAGAAAGCTTCTTTCTCTTTGTTATCGGAGGATATTTCCTTTGGCCCTATAGTCTTCAATGGGATCAGGAATATCCGTTCTCAGATTCCACAGAAATAAGGCTAGCAAAGAGATGCACCAAATACACATGTAACTCTGTGAGATGAATTAACAGAACACTAAGCAGTTTCTCAGAAAGCTTCTTTCCAGATTTCCTGTGAGGATATTTCCTTTTTCAACATAGCCCTCTATGGGCTTCCAAATATCACCTTGCCAATTCCACAAGAACTGTCTTAGCGAAAGGCTTCTTGAGGGGAAAGCTGTAACTCTGTGAGATGATTTCACAGATCACAAAGAAGTTTCTCAGAAAGCTTCTTTCTCTTTGTTATCGGAGGATATTTCCTTTGGCCCTATAGTCATCAAAGGGATCAGAAATATCAGTTCTCAGATTCCACAGAAATATGGCTAGCAAAGAGATCCACGAAATACACATGTAACTCTGTGAGATGAATTAACAGAAGACTAAGCAGTTTCTCAAAAAGCTTCTTTCCAGATTTCATCTGAGGATATTTCCTTTTTCACCATACCCCTCTATGGGCTTCCAAATATCACTTTGCCAATTCCACAAGAACTGTCTTAGCGAAAGGCTTCCTGAGGGGAAAGCTGTAACTCAGTGAGATGATTTCACAGAACACAAAGAAGTTTCTCAGAAAGCTTCTTTCTCTTTGTTATCGGAGGATATTTCCTTTGGCCCTATAGTCTTCAATGGGATCCGAAATATCTGTTCTCAGATTCCACAGAAATAAGGCTAGCAAAGAGATACACCAAATACACATGTAACTCTGTGAGATGAATTAACAGAACACTAAGCAGTTTCCCAGAAAGCTTCTTTCTCTTTGTTATCGGAGGATATTTCCTTTGGCCCTATAGTCTTGAATGGGATGAGGAATATCTGTTCTCAGATTTCACAGAAATA
This sequence comes from Macaca nemestrina, assembly GCF_043159975.1. Lineage (NCBI taxonomy): Eukaryota > Metazoa > Chordata > Mammalia > Primates > Cercopithecidae > Macaca > Macaca nemestrina. The sequence continues at coordinate 103,127,308 of NC_092133.1, read as the reverse complement.
AGGCTAGCAAAGAGATGCACCAAATACACATGTAACTCTGTGAGATGAATTAACAGAACACTAAGCAGTTTCTCAGAAAGCTTCTTTCCAGATTTCATCTGAGGATATTTCCTTTTTCACCATAGCCCTCTGTGGGCTTCCAAATATCACTTTGCCAATTCCACAAGAACTGTCTTAGCGAAAGGCTTCTTGACGGGAAAGCTGTAACACTGTGAGATGATTTCACAGAACCCAAAGAAGTTTCTCAGAAAGCTTCTTTCTCTTTGTTATCGCAGGATATTTCCTTTGGCCCTATAGTCATCAATGGGATACGAAATATCTGTTCTCAGATTCCACAGAAATAAGGCTAGCAAAGAGATGCACCAAATACACATGTAACTCTGTGAGATGAATTAACAGAACACTAAGCAGTTTCTCAGAAAGCTTCTTTCCAGATTTCATCTGAGGATATTTCCTTTTTCACCATAGCCCTCTATGGGCTTCCAAATATCACTTTGCCAATTCCACAAGAACTGTCTTAGCGAAAGGCTTCTTGAGGGGAAAGCTGTAACTCTGTGAGATGATTTCACAGAACACAAAGAAGTTTCTCAGAAAGCTTCTTTCTCTTTGTTATCAGAGGATATTTCCTTTGGCCCTATAGTCTTCAAAGGGATCCGAAATATCTGTTCTCAGATTCCACAGAAATAAGGCTAGCAAAGAGATGCACCAAATACACATGTAACTCTGTGAGATGAATTAACAGAACACTAAGCAGTTTCTCAGAAATCTACTTTCCAGATTTCATCTGAGGATATTTCCTTTTTCACCATAGCCCTCTGTGGGCTTCCAAATATCACTTTGCCAATTCCACAAGAACTGTCTTAGCGAAAGGCTTCTTGAGGGGAAAGCTGTAACTCTGTGAGATGATTTCACAGAACACAAAGAAGTTTCTCAGAAAGCTTCTTTCTCTTTGTTATCGGAGGATATTTCCTTTGGCCCTATAGTCATCAATGGGATTCGAAATATCTGTTCTCAGATTCCACAGAAATAAGGCTAGCAAAGAGATCCACGATATACAGATGTAACTCTGTGAGATGAATTAACAGAACACTAAGCAGTTTCTCAGAAATCTTCTTTCCAGGTTTCATCTGAGGATATTTCCTTTTTCACCATAGCCCTCTGTGGGCTTCCAAATATCACTTTGCCAATTCCACAAGAACTGTCTTAGCGAAAGGCTTCTTGAGGGGAAAGCTGTAACTCTGTGAGATGATTTCACAGAACACAAAGAAGTTTCTCAGAAAGCTTCTTTCTCTTTGTTATCGGAGGATATTTCCTTTGGCCCTATAGTCTTCAATGGGATCCGAAATATCTGTTCTCAGATTCCACAGAAATAAGGCTAGCAAAGAGATCCACGAAATACAGATGTAACTCTGTGAGATGAATTAACAGAACACTAAGCAGTTTCTCAGAAAGCTTCTTTCCAGATTTCATCTGAGGATATTTCCTTTTTCACCATAGCCCTCTGTGGGCTTCCAAATATCACTTTGCCAATTCCACAAGAACTGTCTTAGCGAAAGGCTTCTTGAGGGGAAAGCTGTAACTCTGTGAGATGATTTCACAGAACACAAAGAAGTTTCTCAGAAAGCTTCTTTCTCTTTGTTATCGCAGGATATTTCCTTTGGCCCTATAGTCATCAATGGGATCCGAAATATCTGTTCTCAGATTCCACAGAAATAAGGCTAGCAAAGAGATGCACCAAATACACATGTAACTCTGTGAGATGAATTAACAGAACACTAAGCAGTTTCCCAGAAAGCTTCTTTCCAGATTTCCTGTGAGGATATTTCCTTTTTCACCATAGCCCTCTATGGGCTTCCAAATATCACTTTGCCAATTCCACAAGAACTGTCTTAGCGAAAGGCTTCTTGAGGGGAAAGCTGTAACTCTGTGAGATGATTTCACAGAACACAAAGAAGTTTCTCAGAAAGCTTCTTTCTCTTTGTTATCGGAGGATATTTCCTTTGGCCCTATAGTCTTCAATGGGATCCGAAATATCTGTTCTCAGATTCCACAGAAATAAGGCTAGCAAAGAGATGCACCAAATACACATGTAACTCTGTGAGATGAATTAACAGAACACTAAGCAGTTTCTCAGAAATCTTCTTTCCAGATTTCATCTGAGGATATTTTCTTTTTCACCATAGCCCTCTAAGGGCTTCCAAATATCACTTTTCCAATTCCACAAGAACTGTGTTAGCGAAAGGCTTCTTTAGGGGAAAGCTGTAACTCTGTGAGATGATTTCACAGAACACAAAGAAGTTTCTCAGAAAGCTTCTTTTGCTTTGTTATCGGAGGATATTTCCTTTGGCCCTATAGTCATCAATGGGATCCGAAATATCTGTTCTCAGATTCCACAGAAATAAGGCTAGCAAAGAGATCCACGAAATACAGATGTAACTCTGTGAGATGAATTAACAGAACACTAAGCAGTTTCCCAGAAAGCTTCTTTCTCTTTGTTATCGGTGGATATTTCCTTTGGCCCTACAGTCTTGAATGGGATGAGGAATATCTGTTCTCAGATTCCACAGAAATAAGGCTAGCAAAGAGATCCACGAAATTCAGATGTAACTCTGTGAGATGAATTAACAGAACACTAAGCAGTTTCTCAGAAAGCTTCTTTCCAGATTTCATCTGAGGATATTTCCTTTTTCACCATAGCCCTCTGTGGGCTTCCAAATATCACTTTGCCAATTCCACAAGAACTGTCTTAGCGAAAGGCTTCTTGAGGGGAAAGCTGTAACTCTGTGAGATGATTTCACAGAACACAAAGAAGTTTCTCAAAAAGCTTCTTTCTCTTTGTTATCGGAGGATATTTCCTTTGGCCCTATAGTCTTCAATGGGATCCGAAATATCTGTTCTCAGATTCCACAGAAATAAGGCTACCAAAGAGATGCACCAAATAGACATGTAACTCTGTGAGATGAATTAACAGAACACTAAGCAGTTTCTCAGAAAGCTTCTTTCCAGATTTCATCTAAGGATATTTCCTTTTTCACCATAGCCCTCTATGGGCTTCCAAATATCACTTTGCCAATTCCACAAGAACTGTCTTAGCGAAAGGCTTCTTGAGGGGAAAGCTGTAACTCTGTGAGATGATTTCACAGAACACAAAGAAGTTTCTCAGAAAGCTTCTTTCTCTTTGTTATCGGAGGATATTTCCTTTGGCCCTATAGTCTTCAAAGGGATCAGAAATATCTGTTCTCAGATTCCACAGAAATAAGGCTAGCAAAGAGATCCAGGAAATACACATGTAACTCTGTGAGATGAATTAACAGAACACTAAGCAGTTTCTCAGAAAGCTTCTTTCCAGATTTCATCTGAGGATATTTCCTTTTTCACCATAGCCCTCTGTGGGCTTCCAAATATCACTTTGCCAATTCCACAAGAACTGTCTTAGCGAAAGGCTTCTTGAGGGGAAAGCTGTAACTCTGTGAGATGATTTCACAGAACACAAAGAAGTTTCTCAAAAAGCTTCTTTCTCTTTGTTATCGGAGGATATTTCCTTTGGCCCTATAGTCTTCAATGGGATCCGAAATATCTGTTCTCAGATTCCACAGAAATAAGGCTAGCAAAGAGATGCACCAAATAGACATGTAACTCTGTGAGATGAATTAACAGAACACTAAGCAGTTTCTCAGAAAGCTTCTTTCCAGATTTCATCTAAGGATATTTCCTTTTTCACCATAGCCCTCTATGGGGTTCCAAATATCACTTTGCCAATTCCACAAGAACTGTCTTAGCGAAAGGCTTCTTGAGGGGAAAGCTGTAACTCTGTGAGATGATTTCACAGAACACAAAGAAGTTTCTCAGAAAGCTTCTTTCTCTTTGTTATCGGAGGATATTTCCTTTGGCCCTATAGTCTTCAATGGGATCAGAAATATCTGTTCTCAGATTCCACAGAAATAAGGCTAGCAAAGAGATCCAGGAAATACACATGTAACTCTGTGAGATGAATTAACAGAACACTAAGCAGTTTCTCAGAAAGCTTCTTTCCAGATTTCATCTGAGGATATTTCCTTTTTCACCATAGCCCTCTATGGGCTTCCAAATATCACATTGCCAATTCCACAAGAACTGTCTTAGCGAAAGGCTTCTTGACGGGAAAGCTGTAACTCTGTGAGATGATTTCACAGAACCCAAAGAAGTTTCTCAGAAAGCTTCTTTCTCTTTGTTACCGTAGGATATTTACTTTGGCCCTATAGTCATCAATGGGATCCGAAACATCTGTTCTCAGATTCCACAGAAATAAGGCTAGCAAAGAGATGCACCAAATACACATGTAACTCTGTGAGATGAATTAACAGAACACTAAGCAGTTTCTCAGAAAGCTTCTTTCCAGATTTCATCTGAGGATATTTCCTTTTTCACCATAGCCCTCTATGGGCTTCCAAATGTCACTTTGCCAATTCCACAAGAACTGTCTTAGCGAAAGGCTTCTTGAGGGCAAAGCTGTAACTCTGTGAGATGATTTCACAGAACACAAAGAAGTTTCTCAGAAATCTTCTTTCTCTTTGTTATCGGAGGATATTTCCTTTGGCCCTATAGTCCTCAATGGGATCCGAAATATCTGTTCTCAGATTCCACAGAAATAAGACTAGCAAAGAGATGCACCAAATACACATGTAACTCTGTGAGATGAATTAACAGAACACTAAGCAGTTTCCCAGAAAGCTTCTTTCTCTTTGTTATCGGAGGATATTTCCTTTGGCCCTATAGTCTTGAATGGGATGAGGAATATCTGTTCTCAGATTTCACAGAAATAAGGCTAGCAAAGAGATGCACTAAATAGACATGTAACTCTGTGAGATGAATTAACAGAACACTAAGCAGTTTCTCAGAAAGCTTCTTTCCAGATTTCATCTGAGGACATTTCCTTTTTCACCATAGCCCTCTATGGGCTTCCAAATATCACTTAGCCAATTCCACAACAACTGTCTTAGCGAAAGGCTTCTTGAGGGGAAAGCTGTAACTCTGTGAGATGATTTCACAGAACACAAAGAAGTTTCTCAGAAAGCTTCTTTCTCTTTGTTACCGGAGGATATTTCCTTTGGCCCTATAGTCTTCAATGGGATCAGGAATATCTGTTCTCAGATTCCACAGAAATAAGGCTAGCAAAGAGATCCACGAAATACAGATGTAACTCTGTGAGATGAATTAACAGAACCCTAAGCAGTTTCTCAGAAAGCTTCTTTCCAGATTTCATCTGAGGATATATCCTTTTTCACCATAGCCCTCTATGGGCTTCCAAATATCACTTTGCCAATTCCAAAATAACTGTCTTAGTGAAAGGCTTCTTGAGGGCAAAGCTGTAACTCTGTGAGATGATTTCACAGAACACAAAGAAGTTTCTCAGAAGTCTTCTTTCTCTTTGTTATCGGAGGATATTTCCTTTGGCCCTATAGTCTTCAATGGGATCCGAAATATCTGTTCTCAGATTCCACAGAAATAAGGCTAGCAAAGAGTTCCAAGAAATACACATGTAACTCTGTGAGATGAATTAAGAGAACACTAAGCAGTTTCTCAGAAAGCTTCTTTCCAGATTTCATCTGAGGATAATTCCTTTTTCACCGTAGCCCCCTATGGGCTTCCAGATATCACTTTGCCAATTCCACAAGAACTGTCTTAGCGCAAGGCTTCTTAAGGGGAAAGCTGTAACTCTGTGAGATGATTTCACAGAACACAAAGAAGTTTCTCAGAAAGCTTCTTTCTCTTTGTTATCAGAGGATATTTCCTTTGGCCCTATAGTCTTCAAAGGGATCCGAAATATCTGTTCTCAGATTCCACAGAAATAAGGCTAGCAAAGAGATCCACGATATACAGATGTAACTCTGTGAGATGAATTAACAGAACACTAAGCAGTTTCTCAGAAAGCTTCTTTCCAGGTTTCATCTGAGGATATTTCCTTTTTCACCATAGCCCTCTGTGGGCTTCCAAATATCACTTTGCCAATTCCACAAGAACTGTCTTAGCGAAAGGCTTCTTGAGGGGAAAGCTGTAACTCTGTGAGATGATTTCACAGAACACAAAGAAGTTTCTCAGAAAGCTTCTTTCTCTTTGTTATCGGAGGATATTTCCTTTGGCCCTATAGTCTTCAATGGGATCCGAAATATCTGTTCTCAGATTCCACAGAAATAAGGCTAGCAAAGAGATCCACGAAATACAGATGTAACTCTGTGAGATGAATTAACAGAACACTAAGCAGTTTCTCAGAAAGCTTCTTTCCAGATTTCATCTGAGGATATTTCCTTTTTCACCATAGCCCTCTGTGGGCTTCCAAATATCACTTTGCCAATTCCAGAAGAACTGTGTTAGCGAAAGGCTTCTTGAGGGGAAAGCTGTAACTCTGTGAGATGATTTCACAGAACACAAAGAAGTTTCTCAGAAAGCTTCTTTCTCTTTGTTATCGCAGGATATTTCCTTTGGCCCTATAGTCATCAAAGGGATCCGAAATATCTGTTCTCAGATTCCACAGAAATAAGGCTAGCAAAGAGATGCATCAAATACACATGTAACTCTGTGAGATGAATTAACAGAACACTAAGCAGTTTCCCAGAAAGCTTCTTTCCAGATTTCCTGTGAGGATATTTCCTTTTTCACCATAGCCCTCTATGGGCTTCCAAATATCACTTTGCCAATTCCACAAGAACTGTCTTAGCGAAAGGCTTCTTGAGGGGAAAGCTGTAACTCTGTGAGATGATTTCACAGAACACAAAGAAGTTTCTCAGAAAGCTTCTTTCTCTTTGTTATCGGAGGATATTTCCTTTGGCCCTATAGTCTTCAATGGGATCCGAAATATCTGTTCTCAGATTCCACAGAAATAAGGCTAGCAAAGAGATGCACCAAATAGACATGTAACTCTGTGAGATGAATTAACAGAACACTAAGCAGTTTCTCAGAAAGCTTCTTTCCAGATTTCATCTAAGGATATTTCCTTTTTCACCATAGCCCTCTATGGGCTTCCAAATATCACTTTGCCAATTCCACAAGAACTGTCTTAGCGAAAGGCTTCTTGAGGGGAAAGCTGTAACTCTGTGAGATGATTTCACAGAACACAAAGAAGTTTCTCAGAAAGCTTCTTTCTCTTTGTTATCGGAGGATATTTCCTTTGGCCCTATAGTCTTCAAAGGGATCAGAAATATCTGTTCTCAGATTCCACAGAAATAAGGCTAGCAAAGAGATCCAGGAAATACACATGTAACTCTGTGAGATGAATTAACAGAACACTAAGCAGTTTCTCAGAGAGCGTCTTTCCAGATTTCATCTGAGGATATTTACTTTTTCACCATAGCCCTCTGTGGGCTTCCAAATATCACTTTGCCAATTCCACAAGAACTGTCTTAGCGAAAGGCTTCTTGAGGGGAAAGCTGTAACTCTGTGAGATGATTTCACAGAACACAAAGAAGTTTCTCAAAAAGCTTCTTTCTCTTTGTTATCGGAGGATTTTTCCTTTGGCCCTATAGTCTTCAAAGGGATGCGAAATATCTGTTCTCAGATTCCACAGAAATAAGGCTAGCAAAGAGATGCACCAAATACACATGTAACTCTGTGAGATGAATTAACAGAACACTAAGCAGTTTCCCAGAAAGCTTCTTTCTCTTTGTTATCGGAGGATATTTCCTTTGGCCCTATAGTCTTGAATGGGATGAGGAATATCTGTTCTCAGATTTCACAGAAATAAGGCTAGCAAAGAGATGCACTAAATAGACATGTAACTCTGTGAGATGAATTAACAGAACACTAAGCAGTTTCTCAGAAAGCTTCTTTCCAGATTTCATCTGAGGATATTTCCTTTTTCACCATAGCCCTCTATGGGCTTCCAAATATCACTTAGCCAATTCCACAACAACTGTCTTAGCGAAAGGCTTCTTGAGGGGAAAGCTGTAACTCTGTGAGATGATTTCACAGAACACAAAGAAGTTTCTCAGAAAGCTTCTTTCTCTTTGTTATCGGAGGATATTTCCTTTGGCCCTATAGTCTTCAATGGGATCCGAAATATCTGTTCTCAGATTCCACAGAAATAAGGCTAGCAAAGAGTTCCAAGAAATACACATGTAACTCTGTGAGATGAATTAAGAGAACACTAAGCAGTTTCTCAGAAAGCTTCTTTCCAGATTTCATCTGAGGATAATTCCTTTTTCACCGTAGCCCCCTATGGGCTTCCAGATATCACTTTGCCAATTCCACAAGAACTGTCTTAGCGCAAGGCTTCTTAAGGGGAAAGCTGTAACTCTGTGAGATGATTTCACAGAACACAAAGAAGTTTCTCAGAAAGCTTCTTTCTCTTTGTTATCAGAGGATATTTCCTTTGGCCCTATAGTCTTCAAAGGGATCCGAAATATCTGTTCTCAGATTCCACAGAAATAAGGCTAGCAAAGAGATGCACCAAATACACATATAACTCTGTGAGATGAATTAACAGAACACTAAGCAGTTTCCCAGAAAGCTTCTTTCCAGATTTCCTGTGAGGATATTTCCTTTTTCACCATAGCCCTCTATGGGCTTCCAAATATCACTTTGCCAATTCCACAAGAACTGTCTTAGCGAAAGGCTTCTTGAGGGGAAAGCTGTAACTCTGTGAGATGATATCACAGAACACAAAGAAGTTTCTCAGAAAGCTTCTTTCTCTTTGTTATCGGAGGATATTTCCTTTGGCCCTATAGTCTTCAATGGGATCCGAAATATCTGTTCTCAGATTCCACAGAAATAAGGCTAGCAAAGAGATGCACCAAATACACATGTAACTCTGTGAGATGAATTAACAGAACACTAAGCAGTTTCTCAGAAAGCTTCTTTCCAGATTTCATCTGAGGATATTTCCTTTTTCACCATAGCCCTCTAAGGGCTTCCAAATATCACTTTTCCAATTCCACAAGAACTGTCTTAGCGAAAGGCTTCTTTAGGGGAAAGCTGTATCTCTGTGAGATGATTTCACAGAACACAAAGAAGTTTCTCAGAAAGCTTCTTTTGCTTTGTTATCGGAGGATATTTCCTTTGGCCCTATAGTCATCAATGGGATCCAAAATATCTGTTCTCAGATTCCACAGAAATAAGGCTAGCAAAGAGATCCACGAAATACAGATGTAACTCTGTGAGATGAATTAACAAAACACTCAGCAGTTTCTCAGAAAGCTTCTTTCCAGGTTTCATCTGAGGATATTTCCTTTTTCACCATAGCCCTCTGGGGGCTTCCAAATATCACTTTGCCAATTCCACAAGAACTGTCTTAGCGAAAGGCTTCTTGAGGGGAAAGCTGTAACACTGTGAGATGATTTCACGGAACACAAAGAAGTTTCTCAAAAAGCTTCTTTCTCTTTGTTATCGGAGGATTTTTCCTTTGGCCCTATAGTCTTCAATGGGATCCGAAATATCTGTTCTCAGATTCCACAGAAATAAGGCTAGCAAAGAGATGCACCAAATACACATGTAACTCTGTGAGATGAATTATCAGAACACTAAGCAGTTTCCCAGAAAGCTTCTTTCTCTTTGTTATCGGAGGATATTTCCTTTGGCCCTACAGTCTTGAATGGGATGAGGAATATCTGTTCTCAGATTCCACAGAAATAAGCCTAGCAAAGAGATCCACGAAATACAGATGTAACTCTGTGAGATGAATTAACAGAACACTAAGCAGTTTCTCAGAAAGCTTCTTTCCAGATTTCATCTGAGGATATTTCCTTTTTCACCATAGCCCTCTGTGGGCTTCCAAATATCACTTTGCCAATTCCACAAGAACTGTCTTAGCGAAAGGCTTCTTGAGGGGAAAGCTGTAACTCTGTGAGATGATTTCACAGAACACAAAGAAGTTTCTCAGAAAGCTTCTTTCTCTTTGTTATCGGAGGATATTTCCTTTGGCCCTATAGTCTTCAATGGGATCCGAAATATCTGTTCTCAGATTCCACAGAAATAAGGCTAGCAAAGAGATGCACCAAATAGACATGTAACTCTGTGAGATGAATTAACAGAACACTAAGCAGTTTCTCAGAAAGCTTCTTTCCAGATTTCATCTAAGGATATTTCCTTTTTCACCATAGCCCTCTATGGGGTTCCAAATATCACTTTGCCAATTCCACAAGAACTGTCTTAGCGAAAGGCTTCTTGAGGGGAAAGCTGTAACTCTGTGAGATGATTTCACAGAACACAAAGAAGTTTCTCAGAAAGCTTCTTTCTCTTTGTTATCGGAGGATATTTCCTTTGGCCCTATAGTCTTCAAAGGGATCAGAAATATCTGTTCTCAGATTCCACAGAAATAAGGCTAGCAAAGAGATCCAGGAAATACACATGTAACTCTGTGAGATGAATTAACAGAACACTAAGCAGTTTCTCAGAAAGCTTCTTTCCAGATTTCATCTGAGGATATTTCCTTTTTCACCATAGCCCTCTGTGGGCTTCCAAATATCACTTTGCCAATTCCACAAGAACTGTCTTAGCGAAAGGCTTCTTGAGGGGAAAGCTGTAACTCTGTGAGATGATTTCACAGAACACAAAGAAGTTTCTCAAAAAGCTTCTTTCTCTTTGTTATCGGAGGATATTTCCTTTGGCCCTATAATCTTCAATGGGATCCGAAATATCTGTTCTCAGATTCCACAGAAATAAGGCTAGCAAAGAGATGCACCAAATAGACATGTAACTCTGTGAGATGAATTAACAGAACACTAAGCAGTTTCTCAGAAAGCTTCTTTCCAGATTTCATCTAAGGATATTTCCTTTTTCACCATAGCCCTCTATGGGGTTCCAAATATCACTTTGCCAATTCCACAAGAACTGTCTTAGCGAAAGGCTTCTTGAGGGGAAAGCTGTAACTCTGTGAGATGATTTCACAGAACACAAAGAAGTTTCTCAGAAAGCTTCTTTCTCTTTGTTATCGGAGGATATTTCCTTTGGCCCTATAGTCTTCAAAGGGATCCGAAATATCTGTTCTCAGATTCCACAGAAATAAGGCTAGCAAAGAGATCCAGGAAATACACATGTAACTCTGTGAGATGAATTAACAGAACACTAAGCAGTTTCTCAGAAAGCTTCTTTCCAGATTTCATCTGAGGATATTTCCTTTTTCACCATAGCCCTCTATGGGCTTCCAAATATCACATTGCCAATTCCACAAGAACTGTCTTAGCGAAAGGCTTCTTGAGGGCAAAGCTGTAACTCTGTGAGATGATTTCACAGAACACAAAGAAGTTTCTCAGAAATCTTCTTTCTCTTTGTTATCGGAGGATATTTCCTTTGGCCCTATAGTCCTCAATGGGATCCGAAATATCTGTTCTCAGATTCCACAGGAATAAGGCTAGCAAAGAGATCCACGAAATACAGATGTAACTCTGTGAGATGAATTAACAGAACACTAAGCAGTTTCTCAGAAAGCTTCTTTCCAGGTTTCATCTGAGGATATTTCCTTTTTCACCATAGCCCTCTGGGGGCTTCCAAATATCACTTTGCCAATTCCACAAGAACTGTCTTAGCGAAAGGCTTCTTGAGGGGAAAGCTGTAACTCTGTGAGATGATTTCACGGAACACAAAGAAGTTTCTCAAAAAGCTTCTTTCTCTTTGTTGTCGGAGGATTTTTCCTTTGGCCCTATAGTCTTCAAAGGGATCCGAAATATCTGTTCTCAGATTCCACAGAAATAAGGCTAGCAAAGAGATGTACCAAATACACATGTAACTCTGTGAGATGAATTAACAGAACACTAAGCAGTTTCCCAGAAAGCTTCTTTCTCTTTGTTATCGGAGGATATTTCCTTTGGCCCTATAGTCTTGAATGGGATGAGGAATATCTGTTCTCAGATTCCACAGAAATAAGGCTAACAAAGAGATCCACGAAATTCAGTTGTAACTCTGTGAGATGAATTAACAGAACACTAAGCAGTTTCTCAGAAAGCTTCTTTCCAGATTTCATCTGAGGATATTTCCTTTTTCACCATAGCCCTCTGTGGGCTTCCAAATATCACTTTGCCAATTCCACAAGAACTGTCTTAGCGAAAGGCTTCTTGAGGGGGAAAGCTGTAACTCTGTGAGATGATTTCACAGAACACAAAGAAGTTTCTCAAAAACCTTCTTTCTCTTTGTTATCGGAGGATATTTCATTTGGCCCTATAGTCTTCAATGGGATCCGAAATATCTGTTCTCAGATTCCACAGAAATAAGGCTAGCAAAGAGATGCACCAAATAGACATGTAACTCTGTGAGATGAATTAACAGAACACTAAGCAGTTTCTCAGAAAGCTTCTTTCCAGATTTCATCTGAGGATATTTCCTTTTTCACCATAGCCCTCAATGGGCTTCCAAATATCACTTTGCCAATTCCACAAGAACTGTCTTAGCGAAAGGCTTCTTGAGGGCAAAGCTGTAACTCTGTGAGATGATTTCACAGAACACAAAGAAGTTTCTCAGAAATCTTCTTTCTCTTTGTTATCGTAGGATATTTCCTTTTGCCCTATTGTCCTCAATGGGATCCGAAATATCTGTTCTCAGATTCCACAGAAATAAGGCTAGCAAAGAGTTCCAAGAAATGCACATGTAACTCTGTGAGATGAATTAACAGAACACTAAGCAGTTTCTCAGAAAGCTTCTTTCCAGATTTCATCTGAGGATATTTCCTTTTTCACCGTAGCCCCCTATGGGCTTCCAAATATCACTTTGCCAATTCCACAAGAACTGTCTTAGCGAAAGGCTTCTTAAGGGGAAAGCTGTAACTCTGTGAGATGATTTCACAGAACACAAAGAAGTTTCTCAGAAAGCTTCTTTCTCTCTGTTATCGCAGGATATTTCCTTTGGCCCTATAGTCATTAATGGGATCCGAAATATCTGTTCTCAGATTCCACAGAAATAAGGCTAGCAAAGAGATGCACCAAATACACATGTAACTCTGTGAGATGAATTAACAGAACACTAAGCCGTTTCCCAGAAAGCTTCTTTCCAGATTTCCTGTGAGGATATTTCCTTTTTCACCATAGCCCTCTATGGGCTTCCAAATATCACTTTGCCAATTCCACAAGAACTGTCTTAGCGAAAGGCTTCTTGAGGGGAAAGCTGTAACTCTGTGAGATGATATCACAGAACACAAAGAAGTTTCTCAGAAAGCTTCTTTCTCTTTGTTATCGGAGGATATTTCCTTTGGCCCTATAGTCTTCAATGGGATCCGAAATATCTGTTCTCAGATTCCACAGAAATAAGGCTAGCAAAGAGATGCACCAAATACACATGTAACTCTGTGAGATGAATTAACAGAACACTAAGCAGTTTCTCAGAAAGCTTCTTTCCAGATTTCATCTGAGGATATTTCCTTTTTCACCATAGCCCTCTATGGGCTTCCAAATATCACTTTGCCAATTCCACAAGAACTGTCTTAGCGAAAGGCTTCTTGAGGGGAAAGCTGTAACTCTGTGAGATGATTTCACAGAACACAAAGAAGTTTCTCAGAAAGCTTCTTTCTCTTTGTTATCGGAGGATATTTCCTTTGGCCCTATAGTCATCAACGGGATCCGAAATATCTGTTTTCAGATTCCACAGAAATAAGGCTAGCAAAGAGATCCACGAAATACAGATGTAACTCTGTGAGATGAATTAACAGAACACTAAGCAGTTTCTCAGAAAGCTTCTTTCCAGGTTTCATCTGAGGATATTTCCTTTTTCACCATAGCCCTCTGTGGGCTTCCAAATATCACTTTGCCAATTCCACAAGAACTGTCTTAGCGAAAGGCTTCTTGAGGGGAAAGCTGTAACTCTGTGAGATGATTTCACAGAACACAAAGAAGTTTCTCAAAAAGCCTCTTTCTCTTTGTTATCGGAGGATATTTCCTTTGGCCCTATAGTCTTCAATGGGATCCGAAATATCTGTTCTCAGATTCCACAGAAATAAGGCTAGCAAAGAGATTCACCAAATAGACATGTAACTCTGTGAGATGAATTAACAGAACACTAAGCAGTTTCTCAGAAAGCTTCTTTCCAGATTTCATCTGAGGATATTTCCTTTTTCACCATAGCCCTCTATGGGCTTCCAAATATCACTTTGCCAATTCCACAAGAACTGTCTTAGCGAAAGGCTTCTTGAGGGGAAAGCTGTAACTCTGTGAGATGATTTCACAGAACACAAAGAAGTTTCTCAGAAAGCTTCTTTCTCTTTGTTATCGGAGGATATTTCCTTTGACCCTATAGTCGTCAAAGGGATCAGAAATATCTGTTCTCAGATTCCACAGAAATAAGGCTAGCAAAGAGATCCAGGAAATACACATGTAACTCTGTGAGATGAATTAACAGAACACTAAGCAGTTTCTCAGAAAGCTTCTTTCCAGATTTCATCTGAGGATATTTCCTTTTTCACCATAGCCCTCTATGGGCTTCCAAATATCACATTGCCAATTCCACAAGAACTGTCTTAGCGAAAGGCTTCTTGAGGGGAAAGCTGTAACTCTGTGAGATGATTTCACAGAACCCAAAGAAGTTTCTCAGAAAGCTTCTTTCTCTTTGTTATCGCAGGATATTTCCTTTGGCCCTATAGTCATCAATGGGATCCGAAACATCTGTTCTCAGATTCCACAGAAATAAGGCTAGCAAAGAGATGCACCAAATACATATGTAACTCTGTGAGATGAATTAACAGAACACTAAGCAGTTTCTCAGAAAGCTTCTTTCCAGATTTCATCTGAGTATATTTCCTTTTTCACCATAGCCCTCTATGGGCTTCCAAATTTCACTTTGCCAATTCCACAAGAACTGTCTTAGCGAAAGGCTTCTTGAGGGGAAAGCTGTAACTCTGTGAGATGATTTCACAGAACACAAAGAAGTTTCTCAGAAAGCTTCTTTCTCTTTGTTATCGGAGGATATTTCCTTTGGCCCTATAGTCATCAATGGGATCCGAAATATCTGTTCTCAGATTCCACAGAAATAAGGCTAGCAAAGAGATCCACGAAATACAGGTGTAACTCTGTGAGATGAATTAACAGAACACTAAGCAGTTTCTCAGAAAGCTTCTTTCCAGATTTCATCTGAGGATATTTCCTTTTTCACCGTAGCCCTCTGTGGGCTTCCAAATATCACTTTGCCAATTCCACAAGAACTGTCTTAGGGAAAGGCTTCTTGAGGGGAAAGCTGTAACACTGTGAGATGATTTCACAGAACCCAAAGAAGTTTCTCAGAAAGCTTCTTTCTCTTTGTTATCGCAGGATATTTCCTTTGGCCCTACAGTCATCAATGGGATACGAAATATCTGTTCTCAGATTCCACAGAAATAAGGCTAGCAAAGAGATGCACCAAATACACATGTAACTCTGTGAGATGAATTAACAGAACACTAAGCAGTTTCTCAGAAAGCTTCTTTCCAGATTTCATCTGAGGATATTTCCTTTTTCACCATAGCCCTCTATGGGCTTCCAAATATCACTTTGCCAATTCCACAAGAACTGTCTTAGCGAAAGGCTTCTTGAGGGGAAAGCTGTAACTCTGTGAGATGATTTCACAGAACACAAAGAAGTTTCTCAGAAAGCTTCTTTCTCTTTGTTATCGGAGGATATTTCCTTTGGCCCTATAGTCATCAATGGCATCCGAAATATCTGTTCTCAGATTCCACAGAAATAAGGCTAGCAAAGAGATCCACGAAATACAGATGTAACTCTGTGAGATGAATTAACAGAACACTAAGCAGTTTCTCAGAAAGCTTCTTTCCAGGTTTCATCTGAGGATATTTCCTTTTTCACCATAGCCCTCTGTGGGCTTCCAAATATCACTTTGCCAATTCCACAAGAACTCTCTTAGCGAAAGGCTTCTTGAGGGGAAAGCTGTAACTCTGTGAGATGATTTCACAGAACACAAAGAAGTTTCTCAGAAAGCTTCTTTCTCTTTGTTATCGGAGGATATTTCCTTTGGCCCTATAGTCATCAATGGGATCCGAAATATCTGTTCTCAGATTCCACAGAAATAAGGCTGGCAAAGAGATCCACGAAATACAGATGTAACTCTGTGAGATGAATTAACAGAACACTAAGCAGTTTCTCAGAAAGCTTCTTTCCAGATTTCATCTGAGGATATTTCCTTTTTCACCATAGCCCTCTGTGGGCTTCCAAATATCACTTTGCCAATTCCACAAGAACTGTCTTAGCGAAAGGCTTCTTGAGGGGAAAGCTGTAACTCTGTGAGATGATTTTACAGAACACAAAGAAGTTTCTCAGAAAGCTTCTTTCTCTTTGTTATCGCAGGATATTTCCTTTGGCCCTATAGTCATCAATGGGATCCGAAATATCTGTTCTCAGATTCCACAGAAATAAGGCTAGCAAAGAGATGCACCAAATACACATGTAACTCTGTGAGATGAATAAACAGAACACTAAGCAGTTTCCCAGAAAGCTTCTTTCCAGATTTCCTGTGAGGATATTTCCTTTTTCACCATAGCCCTCTATGGGCTTCCAAATATCACTTTGTCAATTCCACAAGAACTGTCTTAGCGAAAGGCTTCTTGACGGGAAAGCTGTAACTCTGTGAGATGATATCACAGAACACAAAGAAGTTTCTCAGAAAGCTTCTTTCTCTTTGTTATCGGAGGATATTTCCTTTGGCCCTATAGTCTTCAATGGGATGCGAAATATCTGTTCTTAGATTCCACAGAAATAAGGTTAGCAAAGAGATGCACCAAATACACATGTAACTCTGTGAGATGAATTAACAGAACACTAAGCAGTTTCTCAGAAAGCTTCTTTCCAGATTTCATCTGAGGATATTTCCTTTTTCACCATAGCCCTCTATGGGCTTCCAAATATCACTTTTCCAATTCCACAAGAACTGTGTTAGCGAAAGGCTTCTTTAGGGGAAAACTGTAACTCTGTGAGATGATTTCACAGAACACAAAGAAGTTTCTCAGAAAGCTTCTTTCTCTTTGTTATCGGAGGATATTTCCTTTGGCCCTATAGTCATCAATGGGATCCGAAATATGTGTTCTCAGATTCCACAGAAATAAGGCTAGCAAAGAGATCCAGGAAATACAGATGTAACTCTGTGAGATGAATTAACAGAACACTAAGCAGTTTCTCAGAAAGCTTCTTTCCAGGTTTCATCTGAGGATATTTCCTTTTTCACCATAGCCCTCTGTGGGCTTCCAAATATCACTTTGCCAATTCCACAAGAACTGTCTTAGCGAAAGGCTTCTTGAGGGGAAAGCTGTAACTCTGTGAGATGATTTCACGGAACACAAAGAAGTTTCTCAAAAAGCTTCCTTCTCTTTGTTATCGGAGGATTTTTCCTTTGGCCCTACAGTCTTCAATGGGATCCGAAATATCTGTTCTCAGATTCCACAGAAATAAGGCTAGCAAAGAGATGCACCAAATACACATGTAACTCTGTGAGATGAATTAACAGAACACTAAGCAGTTTCCCAGAAAGCTTCTTTCTCTTTGTTATCGAAGGATATTTCCTTTGGCCCTATAGTCTTGAATGGGATGAGGAATATCTGTTCTCAGATTCCACAGAAGTAAGGCTAGCAAAGAGATCCACGAAATTCAGATGTAACTCTGTGAGATGAATTAACAGAACACTAAGCAGTTTCTCAGAAAGCTTCTTTCCAGATTTCATCTGAGGATATTTCCTTTTTCACCATAGCCCTCTGTGGGCTTCCAAATATCACTTTGCCAATTCCACAAGAACTGTCTTAGCGAAAGGCTTCTTGAGGGGAAAGCTGTAACTCTGTGAGATGATTTCACAGAACACAAATAAGTTTCTCAAAAAGCTTCTTTCTCTTTGTTATCGGAGGATATTTCCTTTGGCCCTATAGTCTTCAAAGGGATCCGAAATATGTGTTCTCAGATTCCACAGAAATAAGGCTAGCAAAGAGATGCACCAAATAGACATGTAACTCTGTGAGATGAATTAACAGAACACTAAGCAGTTTCTCAGAAAGCTTCTTTCCAGATTTCATCTGAGGATATTTCCTTTTTCACCATAGCCCTCTATGGGGTTCGAAATATCACTTTGCCAATTCCACAAGAACTGTCTTAGCGAAAGGCTTCTTGAGGGGAAAGCTGTAACTCTGTGAGATGATTTCACAGAACACAAAGAAGTTTCTCAGAAAGCTTCTTTCTCTTTGTTATCGGAGGATATTTCCTTTGGCCCTATAGTCTTCAAAGGGATCAGAAATATCTGTTCTCAGATTCCACAGAAATAAGGCTAGCAAAGAGATCCAGGAAATACACATGTAACTCTGTGAGATGAATTAACAGAACACTAAGCAGTTTCTCAGAAAGCTTCTTTCCAGATTTCATCTGAGGATATTTCCTTTTTCACCGTAGCCCACTATGGGCTTCCAAATATCACTTTGCCAATTCCACAAGAACTGTCTTAGCGAAAGGCTTCTTAAGGGGAAAGCTGTAACTCTGTGAGATGATTTCACAGAACACAAAGAAGTTTCTCAGAAAGCTTCTTTCTCTTTGTTATCGCAGGATATTTCCTTTGGCCCTATAGTCATCAATGGGATCCGAAATATCTGTTCTCAGATTCCACAGAAATAAGGCTAGCAAAGAGATGCACCAAATGCACATGTAACTCTGTGAGATGAATTAACAGAACACTAAGCAGTTTCCCAGAAAGCTTCTTTCCAGATTTCCTGTGAGGATATTTCCTTTTTCACCATAGCCCTCTATGGGCTTCCAAATATCACTTTGCCAATTCCACAAGAACTGTGTTAGCGAAAGGCTTCTTGGGGGAAAGCTGTAACTCTGTGAGATGATTTCACAGAACACAAAGAAGTTTCTCAGAAAGCTTCTTTCTCTTTGTTATCGGAGGATATTTCCTTTGGCCCTATAGTCTTCAATGGGATCAGGAATATCTGTTCTCAGATTCCACAGAAATAAGGCTAGCAAAGAGATCCACGAAATACAGATGTAACTCTGTGAGATGAATTAACAGAACCCTAAGCAGTTTCTCAGAAAGCTTCTTTCCAGATTTCATCTGAGTATATATCCTTTTTCACCATAGCCCTCTATGGGCTTCCAAATATCACTTTGCCAATTCCAAAATAACTGTCTTAGCGAAAGGCTTCTTGAGGGCAAAGCTGTAACTCTGTGAGATGATTTCACAGAACACAAAGAAGTTTCTCAGAAATCTTCTTTCTCTTTGTTATCGGAGGATATTTCCTTTGGCCCTATAGTCTTCAATGGGATCCGAAATATCTGTTCTCAGATTCCACAGAAATAAGGCTAGCAAAGAGATGCACCAAATAGACATGTAACTCTGTGAGATGAATTAACAGAACACTAAGCAGTTTCTCAGAAAGCTTCTTTCCAGATTTCATCTGAGGATATTTCCTTTTTCACCATAGCCCTCTATGGGGTTCCAAATATCACTTTGCCAATTCCACAAGAACTGTCTTAGCGAAAGGCTTCTTGAGGGGAAAGCTGTAACTCTGTGAGATGATTTAACAGAACACAAAGAAGTTTCTCAGAAAGCTTCTTTCTCTTTGTTATCGGAGGATATTTCCTTTGACCCTATAGTCGTCAAAGGGATCAGAAATATCTGTTCTCAGATTCCACAGAAATAAGGCTAGCAAAGAGATCCAGGAAATACACATGTAACTCTGTGAGATGAATTAACAGAACACTAAGCAGTTTCTCAGAAAGCTTCTTTCCAGATTTCATCTGAGGATATTTCCTTTTTCACCATAGCCCTCTATGGGCTTCCAAATATCACATTGCCAATTCCACAAGAACTGTCTTAGCGAAAGGCTTCTTGAGGGGAAAGCTGTAACTCTGTGAGATGATTTCACAGAACCCAAAGAAGTTTCTCAGAAAGCTTCTTTCTCTTTGTTATCGCAGGATATTTCCTTTGGCCCTATAGTCATCAATGGGATCCGAAACATCTGTTCTCAGATTCCACAGAAATAAGGCTAGCAAAGAGATGCACCAAATACACATGTAACTCTGTGAGATGAATTAACAGAACACTAAGCAGTTTCTCAGAAAGCTTCTTTCCAGATTTCATCTGAGGATATTTCCTTTTTCACCATAGCCCTCTATGGGCTTCCAAATATCACTTTGCCAATTCCACAAGAACTGTCTTAGCGAAAGGCTTCTTGAGGGGAAAGCTGTAACTCTGTGAGATGATTTCACAGAACACAAAGAAGTTTCTCAGAAAGCTTCTTTCTCTTTGTTATCGGAGGATATTTCCTTTGGCCCTATAGTCATCAATGGGATCCGAAATATCTGTTCTCAGATTCCACAGAAATAAGGCTAGCAAAGAGATCCACGAAATACAGATGTAACTCTGTGAGATGAATTAACAGAACACTAAGCAGTTTCTCAGAAAGCTTCTTTCCAGATTTCATCTGAGGATATTTCCTTTTTCACCGTAGCCCTCTGTGGGCTTCCAAATATCACTTTGCCAATTCCACAAGAACTGTCTTAGCGAAAGGCTTTTTGACGGGAAAGCTGTAACACTGTGAGATGATTTCACAGAACCCAAAGAAGTTTCTCGGAAAGCTTCTTTCTCTTTGTTATCGCAGGATATTTCCTTTGGCCCTATAGTCATCAATGGGATACGAAATATCTGTTCTCAGATTCCACAGAAATAAGGCTAGCAAAGAGATGCACCTAATAGACATGTAACTCTGTGAGATGAATTAACAGAACACTAAGCAGTTTCTCAGAAAGCTTCTTTCCAGATTTCATCTGAGGATATTTCCTTTTTCACCATAGCCCTCTATGGGGTTCCAAATATCACTTTGCCAATTCCACAAGAACTGTCTTAGCGAAAGGCTTCTTGAGGGGAAAGCTGTAACTCTGTGAGATGATTTCACAGAACACAAAGAAGTTTCTCAGAAAGCTTCTTTCTCTTTGTTATCGGAGGATATTTCCTTTGGCCCTATAGTCATCAATGGCATCCGAAATATCTGTTCTCAGATTCCACAGAAATAAGGCTAGCAAAGAGATCCACGAAATACAGATGTAACTCTGTGAGATGAATTAACAGAACACTGAGCAGTTTCTCAGAAAGCTTCTTTCCAGATTTCATCTGAGTATATATCCTTTTTCACCATAGCCCTCTATGGGCTTCCAAATATCACTTTGCCAATTCCACAAGAACTGTCTTAGCGAAAGGCTTCTTGAGGGGAAAGCTGTAACTCTGTGAGATGATTTCACAGAACACAAAGAAGTTTCTCAGAAATCTTCTTTCTCTTTGTTATCGGAGGATATTTCCTTTGGCCCTATAGTCTTCAATGGGATCCGAAATATCTGTTCTCAGATTCCACAGAAATAAGGCTAGCAAAGAGATTCACCAAATAGACATGTAACTCTGTGAGATGAATTAACAGAACACTAAGCAGTTTCTCAGAAAGCTTCTTTCCAGATTTCATCTGAGGATATTTCCTTTTTCACCATAGCCCTCTATGGGGTTCCAAATATCACTTTGCCAATTCCACAAGAACTGTCTTAGCGAAAGGCTTCTTGAGGGGAAAGCTGTAACTCTGTGAGATGATTTCACAGAACCCAAAGAAGTTTCTCAGAAAGCTTCTTTCTCTTTGTTATCGCAGGATATTTCCTTTGGCCCTATAGTCATCAATGGGATCCGAAACATCTGTTCTCAGATTCCACAGAAATAAGGCTAGCAAAGAGATGCACCAAATACACATGTAACTCTGTGAGATGAATTAACAGAACACTAAGCAGTTTCTCAGAAAGCTTCTTTCCAGATTTCATCTGAGGATATTTCCTTTTTCACCATAGCCCTCTATGGGCTTCCAAATATCACTTTGCCAATTCCACAAGAACTGTCTTAGCGAAAGGCTTCTTGAGGGGAAAGCTGTAACTCTGTGAGATGATTTCACAGAACACAAAGAAGTTTCTCAGAAAGCTTCTTTCTCTTTGTTATCGGAGGATATTTCCTTTGGCCCTATAGTCATCAATGGGATCCGAAATATCTGTTCTCAGATTCCACAGAAATAAGGCTAGCAAAGAGATCCACGAAATACAGATGTAACTCTGTGAGATGAATTAACAGAACACTAAGCAGTTTCTCAGAAAGCTTCTTTCCAGATTTCATCTGAGGATATTTCCTTTTTCACCGTAGCCCTCTGTGGGCTTCCAAATATCACTTTGCCAATTCCACAAGAACTGTCTTAGCGAAAGGCTTCTTGACGGGAAAGCTGTAACACTGTGAGATGATTTCACAGAACCCAAAGAAGTTTCTCGGAAAGCTTCTTTCTCTTTGTTATCGCAGGATATTTCCTTTGGCCCTATAGTCATCAATGGGATACGAAATATCTGTTCTCAGATTCCACAGAAATAAGGCTAGCAAAGAGATGCACCAAATAGACATGTAACTCTGTGAGATGAATTAACAGAACACTAAGCAGTTTCTCAGAAAGCTTCTTTCCAGATTTCATCTGAGGATATTTCCTTTTTCACCATAGCCCTCTATGGGGTTCCAAATATCACTTTGCCAATTCCACAAGAACTGTCTTAGCGAAAGGCTTCTTGAGGGGAAAGCTGTAACTCTGTGAGATGATTTCACAGAACACAAAGAAGTTTCTCAGAAAGCTTCTTTCTCTTTGTTATCGGAGGATATTTCCTTTGGCCCTATAGTCATCAATGGCATCCGAAATATCTGTTCTCAGATTCCACAGAAATAAGGCTAGCAAAGAGATCCACGAAATACAGATGTAACTCTGTGAGATGAATTAACAGAACACTAAGCAGTTTCTCAGAAAGCTTCTTTCCAGATTTCATCTGAGGATATTTCCTTTTTCACCGTAGCCCTCTGTGGGCTTCCAAATATCACTTTGCCAATTCCACAAGAACTGTCTTAGCGAAAGGCTTCTTGACGGGAAAGCTGTAACACTGTGAGATGATTTCACAGAACCCAAAGAAGTTTCTCGGAAAGCTTCTTTCTCTTTGTTATCGCAGGATATTTCCTTTGGCCCTATAGTCATCAATGGGATACGAAATATCTGTTCTCAGATTCCACAGAAATAAGGCTAGCAAAGAGATGCACCAAATAGACATGTAACTCTGTGAGATGAATTAACAGAACACTAAGCAGTTTCTCAGAAAGCTTCTTTCCAGATTTCATCTGAGGATATTTCCTTTTTCACCATAGCCCTCTATGGGGTTCCAAATATCACTTTGCCAATTCCACAAGAACTGTCTTAGCGAAAGGCTTCTTGAGGGGAAAGCTGTAACTCTGTGAGATGATTTCACAGAACACAAAGAAGTTTCTCAGAAAGCTTCTTTCTCTTTGTTATCGGAGGATATTTCCTTTGGCCCTATAGTCATCAATGGCATCCGAAATATCTGTTCTCAGATTCCACAGAAATAAGGCTAGCAAAGAGATCCACGAAATACAGATGTAACTCTGTGAGATGAATTAACAGAACACTAAGCAGTTTCTCAGAAAGCTTCTTTCCAGATTTCATCTGAGTATATATCCTTTTTCACCATAGCCCTCTATGGGCTTCCAAATATCACTTTGCCAATTCCAAAATAACTGTCTTAGCGAAAGGCTTCTTGAGGGCAAAGCTGTAACTCTGTGAGATGATTTCACAGAACACAAAGAAGTTTCTCAGAAATCTTCTTTCTCTTTGTTATCGGAGGATATTTCCTTTGGCCCTATAGTCTTCAATGGGATCCGAAATATCTGTTCTCAGATTCCACAGAAATAAGGCTAGCAAAGAGATTCACCAAATAGACATGTAACTCTGTGAGATGAATTAACAGAACACTAAGCAGTTTCTCAGAAAGCTTCTTTCCAGATTTCATCTGAGGATATTTCCTTTTTCACCATAGCCCTCTATGGGGTTCCAAATATCACTTTGCCAATTCCACAAGAACTGTCTTAGCGAAAGGCTTCTTGAGGGGAAAGCTGTAACTCTGTGAGATGATTTAACAGAACACAAAGAAGTTTCTCAGAAAGCTTCTTTCTCTTTGTTATCGGAGGATATTTCCTTTGACCCTATAGTCGTCAAAGGGATCAGAAATATCTGTTCTCAGATTCCACAGAAATAAGGCTAGCAAAGAGATCCAGGAAATACACATGTAACTCTGTGAGATGAATTAACAGAACACTAAGCAGTTTCTCAGAAAGCTTCTTTCCAGATTTCATCTGAGGATATTTCCTTTTTCACCATAGCCCTCTATGGGCTTCCAAATATCACATTGCCAATTCCACAAGAACTGTCTTAGCGAAAGGCTTCTTGAGGGGAAAGCTGTAACTCTGTGAGATGATTTCACAGAACCCAAAGAAGTTTCTCAGAAAGCTTCTTTCTCTTTGTTATCGCAGGATATTTCCTTTGGCCCTATAGTCATCAATGGGATCCGAAACATCTGTTCTCAGATTCCACAGAAATAAGGCTAGCAAAGAGATGCACCAAATACACATGTAACTCTGTGAGATGAATTAACAGAACACTAAGCAGTTTCTCAGAAAGCTTCTTTCCAGATTTCATCTGAGGATATTTCCTTTTTCACCATAGCCCTCTATGGGCTTCCAAATATCACTTTGCCAATTCCACAAGAACTGTCTTAGCGAAAGGCTTCTTGAGGGGAAAGCTGTAACTCTGTGAGATGATTTCACAGAACACAAAGAAGTTTCTCAGAAAGCTTCTTTCTCTTTGTTATCGGAGTATATTTCCTTTGGCCCTATAGTCATCAATGGGATCCGAAATATCTGTTCTCAGATTCCACAGAAATAAGGCTAGCAAAGAGATCCACGAAATACAGATGTAACTCTGTGAGATGAATTAACAGAACACTAAGCAGTTTCTCAGAAAGCTTCTTTCCAGATTTCATCTGAGGATATTTCCTTTTTCACCGTAGCCCTCTGTGGGCTTCCAAATATCACTTTGCCAATTCCACAAGAACTGTCTTAGCGAAAGGCTTCTTGACGGGAAAGCTGTAACACTGTGAGATGATTTCACAGAACCCAAAGAAGTTTCTCGGAAAGCTTCTTTCTCTTTGTTATCGCAGGATATTTCCTTTGGCCCTATAGTCATCAATGGGATACGAAATATCTGTTCTCAGATTCCACAGAAATAAGGCTAGCAAAGAGATGCACCAAATAGACATGTAACTCTGTGAGATGAATTAACAGAACACTAAGCAGTTTCTCAGAAAGCTTCTTTCCAGATTTCATCTGAGGATATTTCCTTTTTCACCATAGCCCTCTATGGGGTTCCAAATATCACTTTGCCAATTCCACAAGAACTGTCTTAGCGAAAGGCTTCTTGAGGGGAAAGCTGTAACTCTGTGAGATGATTTCACAGAACACAAAGAAGTTTCTCAGAAAGCTTCTTTCTCTTTGTTATCGGAGGATATTTCCTTTGGCCCTATAGTCATCAATGGCATCCGAAATATCTGTTCTCAGATTCCACAGAAATAAGGCTAGCAAAGAGATCCACGAAATACAGATGTAACTCTGTGAGATGAATTAACAGAACACTAAGCAGTTTCTCAGAAAGCTTCTTTCCAGATTTCATCTGAGTATATATCCTTTTTCACCATAGCCCTCTATGGGCTTCCAAATATCACTTTGCCAATTCCAAAATAACTGTCTTAGCGAAAGGCTTCTTGAGGGCAAAGCTGTAACTCTGTGAGATGATTTCACAGAACACAAAGAAGTTTCTCAGAAATCTTCTTTCTCTTTGTTATCGGAGGATATTTCCTTTGGCCCTATAGTCTTCAATGGGATCCGAAATATCTGTTCTCAGATTCCACAGAAATAAGGCTAGCAAAGAGATTCACCAAATAGACATGTAACTCTGTGAGATGAATTAACAGAACACTAAGCAGTTTCTCAGAAAGCTTCTTTCCAGATTTCATCTGAGGATATTTCCTTTTTCACCATAGCCCTCTATGGGGTTCCAAATATCACTTTGCCAATTCCACAAGAACTGTCTTAGCGAAAGGCTTCTTGAGGGGAAAGCTGTAACTCTGTGAGATGATTTAACAGAACACAAAGAAGTTTCTCAGAAAGCTTCTTTCTCTTTGTTATCGGAGGATATTTCCTTTGACCCTATAGTCGTCAAAGGGATCAGAAATATCTGTTCTCAGATTCCACAGAAATAAGGCTAGCAAAGAGATCCAGGAAATACACATGTAACTCTGTGAGATGAATTAACAGAACACTAAGCAGTTTCTCAGAAAGCTTCTTTCCAGATTTCATCTGAGGATATTTCCTTTTTCACCATAGCCCTCTATGGGCTTCCAAATATCACATTGCCAATTCCACAAGAACTGTCTTAGCGAAAGGCTTCTTGAGGGGAAAGCTGTAACTCTGTGAGATGATTTCACAGAACCCAAAGAAGTTTCTCAGAAAGCTTCTTTCTCTTTGTTATCGCAGGATATTTCCTTTGGCCCTATAGTCATCAATGGGATCCGAAACATCTGTTCTCAGATTCCACAGAAATAAGGCTAGCAAAGAGATGCACCAAATACACATGTAACTCTGTGAGATGAATTAACAGAACACTAAGCAGTTTCTCAGAAAGCTTCTTTCCAGATTTCATCTGAGGATATTTCCTTTTTCACCATAGCCCTCTATGGGCTTCCAAATATCACTTTGCCAATTCCACAAGAACTGTCTTAGCGAAAGGCTTCTTGAGGGGAAAGCTGTAACTCTGTGAGATGATTTCACAGAACACAAAGAAGTTTCTCAGAAAGCTTCTTTCTCTTTGTTATCGGAGTATATTTCCTTTGGCCCTATAGTCATCAATGGGATCCGAAATATCTGTTCTCAGATTCCACAGAAATAAGGCTAGCAAAGAGATCCACGAAATACAGATGTAACTCTGTGAGATGAATTAACAGAACACTAAGCAGTTTCTCAGAAAGCTTCTTTCCAGATTTCATCTGAGGATATTTCCTTTTTCACCGTAGCCCTGTGTGGGCTTCCAAATATCACTTTGCCAATTCCACAAGAACTGTCTTAGCGAAAGGCTTCTTGACGGGAAAGCTGTAACACTGTGAGATGATTTCACAGAACCCAAAGAAGTTTCTCGGAAAGCTTCTTTCTCTTTGTTATCGCAGGATATTTCCTTTGGCCCTATAGTCATCAATGGGATACGAAATATCTGTTCTCAGATTCCACAGAAATAAGGCTAGCAAAGAGATGCACCAAATAGACATGTAACTCTGTGAGATGAATTAACAGAACACTAAGCAGTTTCTCAGAAAGCTTCTTTCCAGATTTCATCTGAGGATATTTCCTTTTTCACCAGAGCCCTCTATGGGGTTCCAAATATCACTTTGCCAATTCCACAAGAACTGTCTTAGCGAAAGGCTTCTTGAGGGGAAAGCTGTAACTCTGTGAGATGATTTCACAGAACACAAAGAAGTTTCTCAGAAAGCTTCTTTCTCTTTGTTATCGGAGGATATTTCCTTTGGCCCTATAGTCATCAATGGCATCCGAAATATCTGTTCTCAGATTCCACAGAAATAAGGCTAGCAAAGAGATCCACGAAATACAGATGTAACTCTGTGAGATGAATTAACAGAACACTAAGCAGTTTCTCAGAAAGCTTCTTTCCAGGTTTCATCTGAGGATATTTCCTTTTTCACCATAGCCCTCTGTGGGCTTCCAAATATCAGTTTGACAATTCCACAAGAACTGTCTTAGCGAAAGGCTTCTTGAGGGGAAAGGTGTAACTCTGTGAGATGATTTCACAGAACACAAAGAAGTTTCTCAGAAAGCTTCTTTCTCTTTGTTATCGGAGGATATTTCCTTTGGCCCTATAGTCATCAATGGGATCCGAAATATCTGTTCTCAGATTCCACAGAAATAAGGCTAGCAAAGAGATCCACGAAATACAGATGTAACTCTGTGAGATGAATTAACAGATCACTAAGCAGTTTCTCAGAAAGCTTCTTTCCAGATTTCATCTGAGGATATTTCCTTTTTCACCATAGCCCTCTGTGGGCTTCCAAATATCACTTTGCCAATTCCACAAGAACTCTCTTAGCGAAAGGCTTCTTTAGGGGAAAGCTGTAACTCTGTGAGATGATTTCACAGAACACAAAGAAGTTTCTCAGAAAGCTTCTTTCTCTTTGTTATCGCAGGATATTTAGTTTGGCCCTATAGTCATCAATGGGATCCGAAATATCTGTTCTCAGATTCCACAGAAATAAGGCTAGCAAAGAGATGCACCAAATACACATGTAACTCTGTGAGATGAATTAACAGAACACTAAGCAGTTTCCCAGAAAGCTTCTTTCCAGGTTTCATCTGAGGATATTTCCTTTTTCACCATAGCCCTCTGGGGGCTTCCAAATATCACTTTGCCAATTCCACAAGAACTGTCTTAGCGAAAGGCTTCTTGAGGGGAAAGCTGTAACTCTGTGAGATGATTTCACGGAACACAAAGAAGTTTTTCAAAAAGCTTCTATCTCTTTGTTATCGGAGGATTTTTCCTTTGGCCCTATAGTCTTCAATGGGATCCGAAATATCTGTTCTCAGATTCCACAGAAATAAGGCTAGCAAAGAGATGCACCAAATACACATTTAACTCTGTGAGATGAATTAACAGAACACTAAGCAGTTTCCCAGAAAGCTTCTTTCTCTTTGTTATCGAAGGATATTTCCTTTGGCCCTATAGTCTTGAATGGGATGAGGAATATCTGTTCTCAGATTCCACAGAAATAAGGCTAGCAAAGAGATCCACGAAATTCAGATGTAACTCTGTGAGATGCATTAACAGCACACTAAGCAGTTTCTCAGAAAGCTTCTTTCCAGATTTCCTGTGAGCATATTTCCTTTTTCACCATAGCCCTCTGTGGGCTTCCAAATATCACTTTGCCAATTCCACAAGAACTGTCTTAGCGAAAGGCTTCTTGAGGGGAAAGCTGTAACTCTGCGAGATGATTTCACAGAACACAAACAAGTTTCTCAGAAAGCTTCTTTCTCTCTGTTATCGGAGGATATTTCCTTTGGCCCTATAGTCATCAATGGGATCCGAAATATCTGTTCTCAGATTCCACAGAAATAAGGCTAGCAAAGAGATGCACCAAATACACATGTAACTCTGTGAGATGAATTAACAGAACACTAAGCAGTTTCCCAGAAAGCTTCTTTCCAGATTTCCTGTGAGGATATTTCCTTTTTCACCATAGCCCTCTATGGGCTTCCAAATATCACTTTGCCAATTCCACAAGAACTCTCTTAGCGAAAGGCTTCTTGAAGGGAAAGCTGTAACTCTGTGAGATGATATCATAGAACACAAAGAAGTTTCTAAGAAAGCTTCTTTCTCTTTGTTATCGGAGGATATTTCCTTTGGCCCTATAGTCTTCAATGGGATCCGAAATATCTGTTCTCAGATTCCACAGAAATAAGGCTAGCAAAGAGATACACCAAATACACATGTAACTCTGCGAGATGAATTAACAGAACACTAAGCACTTTCCCAGAAAGCTTCTTTCTCTTTGTTATCGGAGGATATTTCCTTTGGCCCTATAGTCTTGAATGGGATGAGGAATATCTGTTCTCAGATTTCACAGAAATAAGGCTAGCAAAGAGATCCACGAAATACAGATGTAACTCTGTGAGATGAATTAACAGAACACTAAGCAGTTTCTCAGAAAGCTTCTTTCCAGGTTTCATCTGAGGATATTTCCTTTTTCACCATAGCCCTCTGTGGGCTTCCAAATATCACTTTGCCAATTCCACAAGAACTGTCTTAGCGAAAGGCTTCTTGAGGGGAAAGCTGTAACTCTGTGAGATGATTTCACAGAACACAAAGAAGTTTCTCAGAAAGCTTCTTTCTCTCTGTTATCGGAGGATATTTCCTTTGGCCCTATAGTCATCAATGGGATCCGAAATATCTGTTCTCAGATTCCACAGAAATAAGGCTAGCAAAGAGATCCACGAAATACAGATGTATCTCTGTGAGATGAATTAACAGAACACTAAGCAGTTTCTCAGAAAGCTTCTTTCCAGATTTCATCTGAGGATATTTCCTTTTTCACCATAGCCCTCTGTGGGCTTCCAAATATCACTTTGCCAATTCCACAAGAACTGTCTTAGCGAAAGGCTTCTTGACGGGAAAGCTGTAACTCTGTGAGATGATTTCACAGAACACAAAGAAGTTTCTCAGAAAGCTTCTTTCTCTTTGTTATCGCAGGATATTTCCTTTGTCCCTATAGTCATCAATGGGATCCGAAATATCTGTTCTCAGATTCCACAGAAATAAGGCTAGCAAAGAGATGCACCAAATACACATGTAACTCTGTGAGATGAATTAACAGAACACTAAGCAGTTTCCCAGAAAGCTTCTTTCCAGATTTCCTGTGAGGATATTTCCTTTTTCACCATAGCCCTCTATGGGCTTCCAAATATCACTTTGCCAATTCCACAAGAACTGTCTTAGCGAAAGGCTTCTTGAGGTGAAAGCTGTAACTCTGTGAGATGATATCATAGAACACAAAGAAGTTTCTGAGAAAGCTTCTTTCTCTTTGTTATCGGAGGATATTTCCTTTGGCCCTATAGTCTTCAATGGGATCCGAAATATCTGTTCTCAGATTCCACAGAAATAAGGCTAGCAAAGAGATGCACCAAATACACATGTAACTCTGTGAGATGAATTAACAGAACACTAAGCAGTTTCTCAAAAAGCTTCTTTCCAGATTTCATCTGAGGATATTTCCTTTTTCACCATACCCCTCTATGGGCTTCCAAATATCACTTTGCCAATTCCAAAAGAACTGTCTTAGCGAAAGGCTTCTTGAGGGGAAAGCTGTAACTCTGTGAGATGATTTCACAGAACACAAAGAAGTTTCTCAGAAAGCTTCTTTCTCTTTGTTATCGGAGGATATTTCCTTTGGCCCTATAGTCTTCAATGGGATCCGAAATATCTGTTCTCAGATTCCACAGAAATAAGGCTAGCAAAGAGATGCACCAAATACACATGTAACTCTGTGAGATGAATTAACAGAACACTAAGCAGTTTCTCAGAAAGCTTCTTTCCAGATTTCATCTGAGGATATTTCCTTTTTCACCATAGCCCTCTATGGGCTTCCAAATATCACTTTGCCAATTCCACAAGAACTGTCTTAGCGAAAGACTTCTTGAGGGGAAAGCTGTAACTCTGTGAGATGATTTCACAGAACACAAAGAAGTTTCTCAGAAAGCTTCTTTCTCTTTGTTATCGGAGGATATTTCCTTTGGCCCTATAGTCATCAATGGCATCCGAAATATCTGTTCTCAGATTCCACAGAAATAAGGCTAGCAAAGAGATCCACGAAATACAGATGTAACTCTGTGAGATGAATTAACAGAACACTAAGCAGTTTCTCAGAAAGCTTCTTTCCAGGTTTCATCTGAGGATATTTCCTTTTTCACCATAGCCCTCTGTGGGCTTCCAAATATCACTTTTCCAATTCCACAAGAACTGTCTTAGCGAAAGGCTTCTTGAGGGCAAAGCTGTAACTCTGTGAGATGATTTCACAGAACAGAAAGAAGTTTCTCAGAAAGCTTCTTTCTCTTTGTTATCGGAGGATATTTCCTTTGGCCCTATAGTCATCAATGGGATCCGAAATATCTGTTCTCAGATTCCACAGAAATAAGGCTAGCAAAGAGATCCACGAAATACAGATGTAACTCTGTGAGATGAATTAACAGAACACTAAGCAGTTTCTCAGAAAGCTTCTTTCCAGATTTCATCTGAGGATATTTCCTTTTTCACCATAGCCCTCTGTGGGCTTCCAAATATCACTTTGCCAATTCCACAAGAACTGTCTTAGCGAAAGGCTTCTTGAGGGGAAAGCTGTAACTCTGTGAGATGATTTCACAGATCACAAAGAAGTTTCTCAGAAAGCTTCTTTCTCTTTGTTATCGCAGGATATTTCCTTTGGCCCTATAGTCATCAATGGGATCCGAAATATCTGTTCTCAGATTCCACAGAAATAAGGCTAGCAAAGAGATGCACCAAATACACATGTAACTCTGTGAGATGAATTAACAGAACACTAAGCAGTTTCCCAGAAAGCTTCTTTCCAGATTTCCTGTGAGGATATTTCCTTTTTCACCATAGCCCTCTATGGGCTTCCAAATATCACTTTGCCAATTCCACAAGAACTGTCTTAGCGAAAGGCTTCTTGAGGGGAAAGCTGTAACTCTCTGAGATGATATCACAGAACACAAAGAAGTTTCTCAGAAAGCTTCTTTCTCTTTGTTATCGGAGGATATTTCCTTTGGCCCTATAGTCTTCAATGGGATCCGAAATATCTGTTCTCAGATTCCACAGAAACAAGGCTAGCAAAGATATGCACCAAATACACATGTAACTCTGTGAGATGAATTAACAGAACACTAAGCAGTTTCTCAGAAAGCTTCTTTCCAGATTTCATCTGAGGATATTTCCTTTTTCACCATAGCCCTCTATGGGGTTCCAAATATCACTTTGCCAATTCCACAAGAACTGTCTTAGCGAAAGGCTTCTTGAGGGGAAAGCTGTAACTCTGTGAGATGATTTAACAGAACACAAAGAAGTTTCTCAGAAAGCTTCTTTCTCTTTGTTATCGGAGGATATTTCCTTTGACCCTATAGTCGTCAAAGGGATCAGAAATATCTGTTCTCAGATTCCACAGAAATAAGGCTAGCAAAGAGATCCAGGAAATACACATGTAACTCTGTGAGATGAATTAACAGAACACTAAGCAGTTTCTCAGAAAGCTTCTTTCCAGATTTCATCTGAGGATATTTCCTTTTTCACCATAGCCCTCTATGGGCTTCCAAATATCACATTGCCAATTCCACAAGAACTGTCTTAGCGAAAGGCTTCTTGACGGGAAAGCTGTAACTCTGTGAGATGATTTCACAGAACCCAAAGAAGTTTCTCAGAAAGCTTCTTTCTCTTTGTTATCGCAGGATATTTCCTTTGGCCCTATAGTCATCAAAGGGATCCGTAACATCTGTTCTCAGATTCCACAGAAATAAGGCTAGCAAAGAGATGCACCAAATACACATGTAACTCTGTGAGATGAATTAACAGAACACTAAGCAGTTTCTCAGAAAGCTTCTTTCCAGATTTCATCTGTGGATATTTCCTTTTTCACCATAGCCCTCTATGGGGTTCCAAATATCACTTTGCCAATTCCACAAGAACTGTCTTAACGAAAGGCTTCTTGAGGGGAAAGCTGTAACTCTGTGAGATGATTTCACAGAACACAAAGAAGTTTCTCAGAAAGCTTCTTTCTCTTTGTTATCGCAGGATATTTCCTTTGGCCCTATAGTCATCAAAGGCATGCGAAATATCTGTTCTCAGATTCCACAGAAATAAGGCTAGCAAAGAGATCCACGAAATACAGATGTAACTCTGTGAGATGAATTAACAGAACACTAAGCAGTTTCTCAGAAAGCTTCTTTCCAGGTTTCATCTGAGGATATTTCCTTTTTCACCATAGCCCTCTGTGGGCTTCCAAATATCACTTTGCCAATTCCACAAGAACTGTCTTAGCGAAAGTCTTCTTGAGGGGAAAGCTGTAACTCTGTGAGATGATTTCACAGAACACAAAGAAGTTTCTCAGAAAGCTTCTTTCTCTTTGTTATCGGAGGATATTTCCTTTGGCCCTATAGTCATCAATGGGATCCGAAATATCTGTTCTCAGATTCCACAGAAATAAGGCTAGCAAAGAGATCCACGAAATACAGATGTAACTCTGTGAGATGAATTAACAGAACACTAAGCAGTTTCTCAGAAAGCTTCTTTCCAGATTTCATCTGAGGATATTTCCTTTTTCACCATAGCCCTCTGTGGGCTTCCAAATATCACTTTGCCAATTCCACAAGAACTGTCTTAGCGAAAGGCTTCTTGAGGGGAAAGCTGTAACTCTGTGAGATGATTTCACAGAACACAAAGAAGTTTCTCAGAAAGCTTCTTTCTCTTTGTTATCGCAGGTTATTTCCTTTGGCCCTATAGTCATCAATGGGATCCGAAATATCTGTTCTCAGATTCCACAGAAATAAGGCTAGCAAAGAGATGCACCAAATAGACATGTAACTCTGTGAGATGAATTAACAGAACACTAAGCAGTTTCTCAGAAAGCTTCTTTCCAGATTTCATCTGAGTATATTTCCTTTTTCACCATAGCCCTCTATGGGGTTCCAAATATCACTTTGCCAATTCCACAAGAACTGTCTTAGCGAAAGGCTTCTTGAGGGGAAAGCTGTAACTCTGTGAGATGATTTCACAGAACACAAAGAAGTTTCTCAGAAAGCTTCTTTCTCTTTGTTATCGGAGGATATTTCCTTTGACCCTATAGTCGTCAAAGGGATCAGAAATATCTGTTCTCAGATTCCACAGAAATAAGGCTAGCAAAGAGATCCAGGAAATACACATGTAACTCTGTGACATGAATTAACAGAACACTAAGCAGTTTCTCAGAAAGCTTCTTTCCAGATTTCATCTGAGGATATTTCCTTTTTCACCATAGCCCTCTATGGGCTTCCAAATATCACATTGCCAATTCCATAAGAACTGTCTTAGCGAAAGGCTTCTTGACGGGAAAGCTGTAACTCTGTGAGATGATTTTACAGAACCCAAAGAAGTTTCTCAGAAAGCTTCTTTCTCTTTGTTATCGCAGGATATTTCCTTTGGCCCTATAGTCATCAATGGGATCCGAAACCTCTGTTCTCAGATTCCACAGAAATAAGGCTAGCAAAGAGATGCACCAAATACACATGTAACTCTGTGAGATGAATTAACAGAACACTAAGCAGTTTCTCAGAAAGCTTCTTTCCAGATTTCATCTGAGGATATTTCCTTTTTCACCATAGCCCTCTAAGGGCTTCCAAATATCACTTTGCCAATTCCACAAGAACTGTCTTAGCGAAAGGCTTCTTGAGGGGAAAGCTGTAACTCTGTGAGATGATTTCACAGAACACAAAGAAGTTTCTCAGAAAGCTTCTTTCTCTTTGTTATCGGGGGATATTTCCTTTGGCCCTATAGTCATCAATGGGATCCGAAATATCTGTTCTCAGATTCCACAGAAATAAGGCTAGCAAAGAGATCCACGAAATACAGATGTAACTCTGTGAGATGAATTAACAGAACACTAAGCAGTTTCTCAGAAAGCTTCTTTCCAGATTTCATCTGAGGATATTTCCTTTTTCACCATAGCCCTCTGTGGGCTTCCAAATATCACTTTGCCAATTCCACAAGAACTGTCTTAGCGAAAGGCTTCTTGACGGGAAAGCTGTAACACTGTGAGATGATTTCACAGAACCCAAAGAAGTTTCTCAGAAAGCTTCTTTCTCTTTGTTATCGCAGGATATTTCCTTTGGCCCTATAGTCATCAATGGGATACGAAATATCTGTTCTCAGATTCCACAGAAATAAGGCTAGCAAAGAGATGCACCAAATACACATGTAACTCTGTGAGATGAATTAACAGAACACTAAGCAGTTTCTCAGAAAGCTTCTTTCCAGATTTCATCTGAGGATATTTCCTTTTTCACCATAGCCCTCTATGGGCTTCCAAATATCACTTTGCCAATTCCACAAGAACTGTCTTAGCGAAAGGCTTCTTGAGGGGAAAGCTGTAACTCTGTGAGATGATTTCACAGAACACAAAGAAGTTTCTCAGAAAGCTTCTTTCTCTTTGTTATCGGAGGATATTTCCTTTGGCCCTATAGTCATCAATGGCATCCGAAATATCTGTTCTCAGATTCCACAGAAATAAGGCTAGCAAAGAGATCCACGAAATACAGATGTAACTCTGTGAGATGAATTAACAGAACACTAAGCAGTTTCTCAGAAAGCTTCTTTCCAGGTTTCATCTGAGGATATTTCCTTTTTCACCATAGCCCTCTGTGGGCTTCCAAATATCACTTTGCCAATTCCACAAGAACTGTCTAAGCGAAAGGCTTCTTGAGGGGAAAGCTGTAACTCTGTGAGATGATTTCACAGAACCCAAAGAAGTTTCTCAAAAAGCCTCTTTCTCTTTGTTATCGGAGGATATTTGCTTTGGCCCTATAGTCTTCAATGGGATCCGAAATATCTGTTCTCAGATTCCACAGAAATAAGGCTAGCAAAGAGATGCACCAAATAGACATGTAACTCTGTGAGATGAATTAACAGAACACTAAGCAGTTTCTCAGAAAGCTTCTTTCCAGATTTCATCTGAGGATATTTCCTTTTTCACCATAGCCCTCTATGGGCTTCCAAATATCACTTTGCCAATTCCACAAGAACTGTCTTAGCGAAAGGCTTCTTGACGGGAAAGCTGTAACTCTGTGAGATGATTTCACAGAACCCAAAGAAGTTTCTCAGAAAGCTTCTTTCTCTTTGTTATCGCAGGATATTTCCTTTGGCCCCATAGTCATCAATGGGATCCGAAACATCTGTTCTCAGATTCCACAGAAATAAGGCTAGCAAAGATATGCACCAAATACACATGTAACTCTGTGAGATGAATTAACAGAACACTAAGCAGTTTCTCAGAAAGCTTCTTTCCAGATTTCATCTGAGGATATTTCCTTTTTCACCATAGCCCTCTGTGGACTTCCAAATATCACTTTGCCAATTCCACAAGAACTGTCTTAGCGAAAGGCTTCTTGACGGGAAAGCTGTAACACTGTGAGATGATTTCACAGAACCCAAAGAAGTTTCCCAGAAAGCTTCTTTCTCTTTGTTATCGCAGGATATTTCCTTTGGCCCTATAGTCATCAATGGGATACGAAATATCTGTTCTCAGATTCCACAGAAATAAGGCTAGCAAAGAGATGCACCAAATACACATGTAACTCTGTGAGATGAATTAACATAACACTAAGCAGTTTCTCAGAAAGCTTCTTTCCAGATTTCATCTGAGGATATTTCCTTTTTCACCATAGCCCTCTATGGGCTTCCAAATATCACTTTGCCAATTCCACAAGAACTGTCTTAGCGAAAGGCTTCTTGAGGGGAAAGCTGTAACTCTGTGAGATGATTTCACAGAACACAAAGAAGTTTCTCAGAAAGCTTCTTTCTCTTTGTTATCGCAGGATATTTCCTTTGGCCCTATAGTCATCAATGGGATCCGAAATATCTGTTCTCAGATTCCACAGAAATAAGGCTAGCAAAGAGATGCACCAAATACACATGTAACTCTGTGAGATGAATTAACAGAACACTAAGCAGTTTCCCAGAAAGCTTCTTTCCAGATTTCCTGTGAGGATATTTCCTTTTTCACCATAGCCCTCTATGGGCTTCCAAATATCACTTTGCCAATTCCACAAGAACTGTCTTAGCGAAAGGCTTCTTGAGGGGAAAGCTGTAACTCTGTGAGATGATTTCACAGAACACAAAGAAGTTTCTCAGAAAGCTTCTTTCTCTTTGTTATCGGAGGATATTTCCTTTGGCCCTATAGTCTTCAATGGGATCCGAAATATCTGTTCTCAGATTCCACAGAAATAAGGCTACCAAAGAGATGCACCAAATACACATGTAACTCTGTGAGATGAATTAACAGAACACTAAGCAGTTTCTCAGAAAGCTTCTTTCCAGATTTCATCTGAGGATATTTCCTTTTTCACCATAGCCCTCTATGGGCTTCCAAATATCACTTTGCCAATTCCACAAGAACTGTCTTAGCGAAAGGCTTCTTGAGGGGAAAGCTGTAACTCTGTGAGATGATTTCACAGAACACAAAGAAGTTTCTCAGAAAGCTTCTTTCTCTTTGTTATCGGAGGATATTTCCTTTGGCCCTATAGTCATCAATGGGATCCGAAATATCTGTTCTCAGATTCCACAGAAATAAGGCTAGCAAAGAGATCCACGAAATACAGATGTAACTCTGTGACATGAATTAACAGAACACTAAGCAGTTTCTCAGAAAGCTTCTTTCCAGGTTTCATCTGAGGATATTTCCTTTTTCACCATAGCCCTCTGTGGGCTTCCAAATATCACTTTGCCAATTCCACAAGAACTGTCTTAGCGAAAGGCTTCTTGAGGGGAAAGCTGTAACTCTGTGAGATGATTTCACGGAACCCAAAGAAGTTTCTCAAAAAGCTTCTTTCTCTTTGTTATCGGAGGATTTTTCCTTTGGCCCTATGGTCTTCAATGGGATCCGAATTATCTGTTCTCAGATTCCACAGAAATAAGGCTAGCAAAGAGATGCACCAAATACACATGTAACTCTGTGAGATGAATTAACAGAACACTAAGCAGTTTCCCAGAAAGCTTCTTTCTCTTTGTTATCGAAGGATATTTCCTTTGGCCCTATAGTCTTGAATGGGATGAGGAATATCTCTTCTCAGATTCCACAGAAATAAGGCTAGCAAAGAGATGCACGAAATTCAGATGTAACTCTGTGATATGAATTAACAGAACACTAAGCAGTTTCTCAGAAAGCTTCTTTCCAGGTTTCATCTGAGGATATTTCCTTTTTCACCATAGCCCTCTGTGGGCTTCCAAATATCACTTTGCCAATTCCACAAGAACTGTCTAAGCGAAAGGCTTCTTGAGGGGAAAGCTGTAACTCTGTGAGATGATTTCACAGAACACAAAGAAGTTTCTCAAAGAGCCTCTTTCTCTTTGTTATCGGAGGATATTTCCTTTGGCCCTATAGTCTTCAATGGGATCCGAAATATCTGTTCTCAGATTCCACAGAAATAAGGCTAGCAAAGAGATGCACCAAATAGACATGTACCTCTGTGAGATGAATTAACAGAACACTAAGCAGTTTCTCAGAAAGCTTCTTTCCAGATTTCATCTGAGGATATTTCCTTTTTCACCATAGCCCTCTATGGGCTTCCAAATATCACTTTGCCAATTCCACAAGAACTGTCTTAGCGAAAGGCTTCTTGACGGGAAAGCTGTAACTCTGTGAGATGATTTCACAGA
Organism: Macaca nemestrina; assembly: GCF_043159975.1. NCBI lineage: Eukaryota > Metazoa > Chordata > Mammalia > Primates > Cercopithecidae > Macaca > Macaca nemestrina. Next base: position 103,088,496 of record NC_092133.1, on the reverse strand, counting down.
ACACAAAGAAGTTTCTCAGAAAGCTTCTTTCTCTTTGTTATCGCAGGATATTTCCTTTGGCCCTATAGTCATCAATGGGATCCGAAACATCTGTTCTCAGATTCCACAGAAATAAGGCTAGCAAAGATATGCACCTAATACACATGTAACTCTGTGAGATGAATTAACAGAACACTAAGCAGTTTCTCAGAAAGCTTCTTTCCAGATTTCATCTGAGGATATTTCCTTTTTCACCAAAGCCCTCTGTGGGCTTCCAAATATCACTTTGCCAATTCCACAAGAACTGTCTTAGCGAAAGGCTTCTTGACGGGAAAGCTGTAACACTGTGAGATGATTTCACAGAACCCAAAGAAGTTTCTCAGAAAGCTTCTTTCTCTTTGTTATCGCAGGATATTTCCTTTGGCCCTATAGTCATCAATGGGATACGAAATATCTGTTCTCAGATTCCACAGAAATAAGGCTAGCAAAGGGTTGCACCAAATACACATGTAACTCTGTGAGATGAATTAACAGAACACTAAGCAGTTTCTCAGAAAGCTTCTTTCCAGATTTCATCTGAGGATATTTCCTTTTTCACCATAGCCCTCTATGGGCTTCCAAATATCACTTTGCCAATTCCACAAGAACTGTCTTAGCGAAAGGCTTCTTTAGGGGAAAGCTGTAACTCTGTGAGATGATTTCACAGAACACAAAGAAGTTTCTCAGAAAGCTTCTTTCTCTTTGTTATCGCAGGATATTTCCTTTGGCCCTATAGTCATCAATGGGATCCGAAATATCTGTTCTCAGATTCCACAGAAAGAAGGCTAGCAAAGAGATGCACCAAATACACATGTAACTCTGTGAGATGAATTAACAGAACACTAAGCAGTTTCCCAGAAAGCTTCTTTCCAGATTTCCTGTGAGGATATTTCCTTTTTCACCATAGCCCTCTATGGGCTTCCAAATATCACTTTGCCAATTCCACAAGAACTGTCTTAGCGAAAGGCTTCTTGAGGGGAAAGCTGTAACTCTGTGAGATGATATCACAGAACACAAAGAAGTTTCTCAGAAAGCTTCTTTCTCTTTGTTATCGGAGGATATTTCCTTTGGCCCCATAGTCTTCAATGGGATCCGAAATATCTGTTCTCAGATTCCACAGAAATAAGGCTAGCAAAGAGATGCACCAAATACACATGTAACTCTGTGAGATGAATTAACAGAACACTAAGCAGTTTCTCAGAAAGCTTCTTTCCAGATTTCATCTGAGGATATTTCCTTTTTCACCATAGCCCTCTATGGGCTTCCAAATATCACTTTGCCAATTCCACAAGAACTGTCTTAGCGAAAGGCTTCTTGAGGGGAAAGCTGTAACTCTGTGAGATGATTTCACAGAACACAAAGAAGTTTCTCAGAAAGCTTCTTTCTCTTTGTTATCGGAGGATATTTCCTTTGGCCCTATAGTCATCAATGGGATCCGAAATATCTGTTCTCAGATTCCACAGAAATAAGGCTAGCAAAGAGATCCACGAAATACAGATGTAACTCTGTGACATGAATTAACAGAACACTAAGCAGTTTCTCAGAAAGCTTCTTTCCAGGTTTCATCTGAGGATATTTCCTTTTTCACCATAGCCCTCTGTGGGCTTCCAAATATCACTTTGCCAATTCCACAAGAACTGTCTTAGCGAAAGGCTTCTTGAGGGGAAAGCTGTAACTCTGTGAGATGATTTCACGGAACCCAAAGAAGTTTCTCAAAAAGCTTCTTTCTCTTTGTTATCGGAGGATTTTTCCTTTGGCCCTATGGTCTTCAATGGGATCCGAAATATCTGTTCTCAGATTCCACAGAAATAAGGCTAGCAAAGAGATGCACCAAATACACATGTAACTCTGTGAGATGAATTAACAGAACACTAAGCAGTTTCCCAGAAAGCTTCTTTCTCTTTGTTATCGAAGGATATTTCCTTTGGCTCTATAGTCTTGAATGGGATGAGGAATATCTGTTCTCAGATTCCACAGAAATAAGGCTAGCAAAGAGATCCACGAAATTCAGATGTAACTCTGTGAGATGAATTAACAGAACACTAAGCAGTTTCTCAGAAAGCTTCTTTCCGGATTTCATCTGAGGATATTTCCTTTTTCACCATAGCCCTCTGTGGGCTTCCAAATATCACTTTGCCAATTCCACAAGAACTGTATTAGTGAAAGGCTTCTTGAGGGGAAAGCTGTAACTCTGTGAGATGATTTCACAGAACACAAAGAAGTTTCTCAAAAAGCTTCTTTCTCTTTGTTATCGGAGGATAATTCCTTTGGCCCTATAGTCTTCAATGGGATCCGAAATATCTGTTCTCAGATTCCACAGAAATAAGGCTAGCAAAGAGATGCACCAAAAAGACATGTAACTCTGTGAGATGAATTAACAGAACACTAAGCAGTTTCTCAGAAAGCTTCTTTCCAGGTTTCATCTGAGGATATTTCCTTTTTCACCATAGCCCTCTATGGGGTTCCAAATATCACTTTGCCAATTCCACAAGAACTGTCTTAGCGAAAGGCTTCTTGAGGGGAAAGCTGTAATTCTGTGAGATGATTTCACAGAACACAAAGAAGTTTCTCAGAAAGTTTCTTTCTCTTTGTTATCGGAGGATATTTCCTTTGGCCCTATAGTCTTCAAAGGGATCAGAAATATCTGTTCTCAGATTCCACAGAAATAAGGCTAGCAAAGAGATCCAGGAAATACACATGTAACTCTGTGAGATGAATTAAGAGAACACTAAGCAGTTTCTCAGAAAGCTTCTTTCCAGATTTCATCTGAGGATATTTCCTTTTTCACCATAGCCCTCTATGGGCTTCCAAATATCACTTTGCCAATTCCACAAGAACTGTCTTAGCGAAAGGCTTCTTGAGGGCAAAGCTGTAACTCTGTGAGATGATTTCACAGAACACAAAGAAGTTTCTCAGAAATCTTCTTTCTCTTTGTTATCGGACGATATTTCTTTTGGCCCTATAGTCCTCAATGGGATCCGAAATATCTGTTCTCAGTTTCCACAGAAATAAGGCTAGCAAAGAGTTCCAAGAAATACACATGTAACTCTGTGAGATGAATTAACAGAACACTAAGCAGTTTCTCAGAAAGCTTCTTTCCAGATTTCATCTGAGGATATTTCCTTTTTCACCGTAGCCCTCTATGGGCTTCCAAATATCACTTTGCCAATTCCACAAGAACTGTCTTAGCGAAAGGCTTCTTAAGGGGAAAGCTGTAACTCTGTGAGATGATTTCACAGAACACAAAGAAGTTTCTCAGAAAGCTTCTTTCTCTTTGTTATCGCAGGATATTTCCTTTGGCCCTATAGTCATCAATGGGATCCGAAATATCTGTTCTCAGATTCCACAGAAATAAGGCTAGCAAAGAGATGCACCAAATACACATGTAACTCTGTGAGATGAATTAACAGAACACTAAGCAGTTTCCCAGAAATCTTCTTTCCAGATTTCCTGTGAGGATATTTCCTTTTTCACCATAGCCCTCTATGGGCTTCCAAATATCAGTTTGCCAATTCCACAAGAACTGTCTTAGCGGAAGGCTTCTTGGGGGAAAGCTGTAACTCTGTGAGATGATTTCACAGAACACAAAGAAGTTTCTCAGAAAGCTTCTTTCTCTTTGTTATCGCAGGATATTTCCTTTGGCCCTATAGTCTTCAAAGGGATCAGAAATATCTGTTCTCAGATTCCACAGAAATAAGGCTAGCAAAGAGATCCAGGAAATACACATGTAACTCTGTGAGATGAATTAACAGAAGACTAAGCAGTTTCTGAGAAACTTCTTTCCAGATTTCATCTGAGGATATTTCCTTTTTCACCATAGCCCTCTATGGGCTTCCAAATATCGCATTGCCAATTCCACAAGAACTGTCTTAGCGAAAGGCTTCTTGACGGGAAAGCTGTAACTCTGTGAGATGATTTCACAGAACACAAAGAAGTTTCTCAGAAAGCTTCTTCCTCTTTGTTATCGCAGGATATTTCCTTTGGCCCTATAGTCATCAATGGGATCCGAAACATCTGTTCTCAGATTCCACAGAAATAAGGCTAGCAAAGAGATGCACCAAATACACATGTAACTCTGTGAGATGAATTAACAGAACACTAAGCAGTTTCTCAGAAAGCTTCTTTCCAGATTTCATCTGAGGATATTTCCTTTTTCACCAGAGCCCTCTATGGGCTTCCAAATATCACTTTGCCAATTCCACAAGAACTGTCTTAGCGAAAGGCTTCTTGAGGGGAAAGCTGTAACTCTGTGAGATGATTTCACAGAACACAAAGAAGTTTCTCAGAAAGCTTCTTTCTCTTTGTTATCGGAGGATATTTCCTTTGGCCCTATAGTCTTCAATGGGATCAGGAATATCCGTTCTGAGATTCCACAGAAATAAGGCTAGCAAAGAGATGCACCAAATACACATGTAACTCTGTGAGATGAATTAACAGAACACTAAGCAGTTTCCAGAAAGCTTCTTTCCAGATTTCCTGTGAGGATATTTCCTTTTTCAACATAGCCCTCTATGGGCTTCCAAATATCACCTTGCCAATTCCACAAGAACTGTGTTAGCGAAAGGCTTCTTGAGGGGAAAGCTGTAACTCTGTGAGATGATTTCACAGAACAAAAGAAGTTTCTCAAAAAGCTTCTTTCTTTTGTTATCGGAGGATATTTCCTTTGGCCCTATAGTCTTCAATGGGATCCGAAATATCTGTTCTCAGATTCCACAGAAATAAGGCTAGCAAAGAGATGAACTAAATAGACATGTAACTCTTTGAGATGAATTAAGAGAACACTAAGCAGTTTCTCAGAAAGCTTCTTGCCAGATTTCATCTGAGGATATTTCCTTTTTCACCAGAGCCCTCTACGGGCTTCCAAATATCACTTTGCCAATTCCACAAGAACTGTGTTAGCGAAAGGCTTCTTGAGCGGAAAGCTGTAACTCTGTGAGATGATTTCACAGAACACAAAGAAGTTTCTCAGAAAGCTTCTTTCTCTTTGTTTCCGGAGGATATTTCCTTTGGCCCTATAGTCTTCAATGGGATCAGGAATATCTGTTCTCAGATTCCACAGAAATAAGGCTAGCAAAGAGATCCACGAAATACAGATGTAACTCTGTGAGATGAATTAACAGAACCCTAAGCAGTTTCTCAGAAAGCTTCTTTCCAGATTTCATCTGAGGATATGTCCTTTTTCACCATAGCCCTCTATGGGCTTTCAAATATCACTTTGCCAATTACAAAATAACTGTCTTAGCGAAAGGCTTCTTGAGGGCAAAGCTGTAACTCTGTGAGATGATTTCACAGAACACAAAGAAGTTTCTCAGAAATCTTCTTTCTCTTTGTTATCGGAGGATATTTCCTTTGGCCCTATAGTCTTCAATGGGATCCGAAATATCTGTTCTCAGATTCCACAGAAATAAGGCTAGCAAAGAGTTCCAAGAAATACACATGTAACTCTGTGAGATGAATTAACAGAACACTAAGCAGTTTCTCAGAAAGCTTCTTTCCAGATTTCATCTGAGGATAATTCCTTTATCAACCGTAGCCCCCTATGGGCTTCCAAATATCACTTTGCCAATTCCACAAGAACTGTCTTAGCGAAAGGCTTCTTAAGGGGAAAGCTGTAATTCTGTGAGATGATTTCACAGAACACAAAGAAGTTTCTCAGAAAGCTTCTTTCTCTTTGTTATCAGAGGATATTTCCTTTGGCCCTATAGTCATCAATGGCATCCGAAATATCTGTTCTCAGATTCCACAGAAATAAGGCTAGCAAAGAGATGCACCAAATACACATGTAACTCTGTGAGATGAAGTAACAGAACACTAAGCAGTTTCTCAGAAAGGTTCTTTCCAGATTTCATCTGAGAATATTTCCTTTTTCACCATAGCCCTCTATGGGCTTCCAAATATCACTTTGCCAATTCCACAAGAACTGTCTTAGCGAAAGGCTTCTTGAGGGGAAAGCTGTAACTCTGTGAGATGATTTCACAGAGCACAAAGAAGTTTCTCAGAAAGCTTCTTTCTCTTTGTTATCGGAGGATATTTCCTTTGGCCCTATAGTCTTCAATGGGATCCGAAATATTTGTTCTCAGACTCCACAGAAATAGGGCTAGAAAAGAGATGCACCAAATACACATGTAACTCTGTGAGATGAATTAACAGAACACTAAGCAGTTTCCCAGAAATCTTCTTTCCAGATTTCCTGTGAGGATATTTCCTTTTTCACCATAGCCCTCTATGGGCTTCCAAATATCAGTTTGCCAATTCCACAAGAACTGTCTTAGCGAAAGGCTTCTTGAGGGGAAAGCTGTAACTCTGTGAGATGATTTCACAGAACACAAATAAGTTTCTCAGAAAGCTTCTTTCTCTTTGTTATCGCAGGATATTTCCTTTGGCCCTATAGTCTTCAAAGGGATCAGAAATATCTGTTCTCAGATTCCACAGAAATAAGGCTAGCAAAGAGATCCAGGAAATACACATGTAACTCTGTGAGATGAATTAACAGAACACTAAGCAGTTTCTGAGAAAGCTTCTTTCCAGATTTCATCTGAGGATATTTCCTTTTTCACCATAGCCCTCTATGGGCTTCCAAATATCACATTGCCAATTCCACAAGAACTGTCTTAGCGAAAGGCTTCTTGACGGGAAAGCTGTAACTCTGTGAGATGATTTCAGAGAACCCAAAGAAGTTTCTCAGAAAGCTTCTTTCTCTTTGTTATCGCAGGATATTTCCTGTGGCCCTATAGTCATCAATGGGATCCGAAACATCTGTTCTCAGATTCCACAGAACTAAGGCTAGCAAAGAGATGCACCAAATACACATGTAACTCTGTGAGATGAATTAACAGAACACTAAGCAGTTTCTCAGAAAGCTTCTTTCCAGATTTCATCTGAGGATATTTCCTTTTTCACCAGAGCCCTCTATGGGCTTCCAAATATCACTTTGCCAATTCCACAAGAACTGTCTTAGCGAAAGGCTTCTTGAGGGGAAAGCTGTAACTCTGTGAGATGATTTCACAGAACACAAAGAAGTTTCTCAGAAAGCTTCTTTCTCTTTGTTATCGGAGGATATTTCCTTTGGCCCTATAGTCTTCAATGGGATCAGGAATATCCGTTCTCAGATTCCACAGAAATAAGGCTAGCAAAGAGATGCACCAAATACACATGTAACTCTGTGAGATGAATTAACAGAACACTAAGCAGTTTCTCAGAAAGCTTCTTTCCAGATTTCCTGTGAGGATATTTCCTTTTTCAACATAGCCCTCTATGGGCTTCCAAATATCACCTTGCCAATTACACAAGAACTGTGTTAGCGAAAGGCTTCTTGAGGGGAAAGCTGTAACTCTGTGAGATGATTTCACAGAACACAAAGAAGTTTCTCAGAAAGCTTCTTTCTCTTTGTTATCGGAGGATATTTCCTTTGGCCCTATAGTCATCAAACGGATCAGAAATATCAGTTCTCAGATTCCACAGAAATATGGCTAGCAAAGAGATCCACGAAATACACATGTAACTCTGTGAGATGAATTAACAGAAGACTAAGCAGTTTCTCAAAAAGCTTCTTTCCAGATTTCATCTGAGGATATTTCCTTTTTCACCATACCCCTCTATGGGCTTCCAAATATCACTTTGCCAATTCCACAAGAACTGTCTTAGCGAAAGGCTTCCTGAGGGGAAAGCTGTAACTCAGTGAGATGATTTCACAGAACACAAAGAAGTTTCTCAGAAAGCTTCTTTCTCTTTGTTATCGGAGGATATTTCCTTTGGCCCTATAGTCTTCAATGGGATCCGAAATATCTGTTCTCAGATTCCACAGAAATAAGGCTAGCAAAGAGATACACCAAATACACATGTAACTCTGTGAGATGAATTAACAGAACACTAAGCAGTTTCCCAGAAAGCTTCTTTCTCTTTGTTATCGGAGGATATTTCCTTTGGCCCTATAGTCTTGAATGGGATGAGGAATATCTGTTCTCAGATTTCACAGAAATAAGGCTAGCAAAGAGATCCAGGAAATACAGATGTAACTCTGTGAGATGAATTAACAGAACACTAAGCAGTTTCTCAGAAAGCTTCTTTCCAGATTTCATCTGAGGATATTTCCTTTTTCACCATAACCCTCTGTGGGCTTCCAAATACCACTTTTCCAATTCCACAAGAACTGTCTTAGCAAAAGGCTTCTTGAGGGGAAAGCTGTAACTCTGTGAGATGATTTCACAGAACACAAAGAAGTTTCTCAAAAAGCTTCTTTCTTTTGTTATCGGAGGATATTTCCTTTGGCCCTATAGTCTTCAATGGGATCCGAAATATCTGTTCTCAGATTCCACAGAAATAAGGCTGGCAATGAGATGAACTAAATAGACATGTAACTCTTTGAGATGAATTAACAGAACACTAAGCAGTTTCTCAGAAACCTTCTTTCCAGATTTCATCTGAGGATATTTCCTTTTTCACCATAGCCCTCTATGGGCTTCCAAATATCACTTTGCCAATTCCACAAGAACTGTGTTAGCGAAAGGCTTCTTGAGGGGAAAGCTGTAACTCTGTGAGATGATTTCACAGAACACAAAGAAGTTTCTCAGAAAGCTTCTTTCTCTTTGTTACCGGAGGATATTTCCTTTGGCCCTATAGTCTTCAATGGGATCAGGAATATCTGTTCTCAGATTCCACAGAAATAAGGCTAGCAAAGAGATCCACGAAATACAGATGTAACTCTGTGAGATGAATTAACAGAACCCTAAGCAGTTTCTCAGAAAGCTTCTTTCCAGATTTCATCTGAGGATATATCCTTTTTCACCATAGCCCTCTATGGGCTTCCAAATATCACTTTGCCAATTCCAAAATAACTGTCTTAGCGAAAGGCTTCTTGAGGGCAAAGCTGTAACTCTGTGAGATGATTTCACAGAACACAAAGAAGTTTCTCAGAAATCTTCTTTCTCTTTGTTATCGGAGGATATTTCCTTTGGCCCTATAGTCTTCAATGGGATCCGAAATATCTGTTCTCAGATTCCACAGAAATAAGGCTAGCAAAGAGTTCCAAGAAATACAGATGTAACTCTGTGAGATGAATTAACAGAACACTAAGCAGTTTCTCAGAAAGCTTCTTTCCAGATTTCATCTGAGGATAATTCCTTTATCAACCGTAGCCCCCTATGGGCTTCCAAATATCACTTTGCCAATTCCACAAGAACTGTCTTAGCGAAAGGCTTCTTAAGGGGAAAGCTGTAACTCTGTGAGATGATTTCACAGAACACAAAGAAGTTTCTCAGAAAGCTTCTTTCTCTTTGTTATCAGAGGATATTTCCTTTGGCCCTATAGTCTTCAAAGGGATCCGAAATATCTGTTCTCAGATTCCACAGAAATAAGGCTAGCAAAGAGATGCACCAAATACACATGTAACTCTGTGAGATGAATTAAGAGAACACTAAGCAGTTTCTCAGAAAGCTTCTTTCCAGATTTCATCTGACAATATTTCCTTTTTCACCATAGCTCTCTATGGGCTTCCAAATATCACTTTGCCAATTCCACAAGAACTGTCTTAGCGAAAGGCTTCTTGAGGGCAAAGCTGTAACTCTGTGAGATGATTTCACAGAACACAAAGAAGTTTCTCAGAAAGCTTCTTTCTCTTTGTTATCGGAGGATATTTCCTTTGGCCCTATAGTCATCAATGGGATCCGAAATATCTGTTCTCAGATTCCACAGAAATAAGGCTAGCAAAGAGATCCACGATATACAGATGTAACTCTGTGAGATGAATTAACAGAACACTAAGCAGTTTCTCAGAAACCTTCTTTCCAGGTTTCATCTGAGGATATTTCCTTTTTCACCATAGCCCTCTGTGGGCTTCCAAATATCACTTTGCCAATTCCACAAGAACTGTCTTAGCGAAAGGCTTCTTGAGGGGAAAGCTGTAACTCTGTGAGATGATTTCACAGAACACAAAGAAGTTTCTCAGAAAGCTTCTTTCTCTTTGTTATCGGAGGATATTTCCTTTGGCCCTATAGTCATCAATGGGATCCGAAATATCTGTTCTCAGATTCCACAGAAATAAGGCTAGCAAAGAGATCCACGAAATACAGATGTAACTCTGTGAGATGAATTAACAGAACACTAAGCAGTTTCTCAGAAAGCTTCTTTCCAGATTTCATCTGAGGATATTTCCTTTTTCACCATAGCCCTCTGTGGGCTTCCAAATATCACGTTGCCAATTCCACAAGAACTGTCTTAGCGAAAGGCTTCTTGAGGGGAAAGCTGTAACTCTGTGAGATGATTTCACAGAACACAAAGAAGTTTCTCAGAAAGCTTCTTTCTCTTTGTTATCGCAGGATATTTCCTTTGGCCCTATAGTCATCAATGGGATCCGAAATATCTGTTCTCAGATTCCACAGAAATAAGGCTAGCAAAGAGATGCACCAAATACACATGTAACTCTGTGAGATGAATTAACAGAACACTAAGCAGTTTCCCAGAAAGCTTCTTTCCAGATTTCCTGTGAGGATATTTCCTTTTTCACCATAGCCCTCTATGGGCTTCCAAATATCACTTTGCCAATTCCACAAGAACTGTCTTAGCGAAAGGCTTCTTGAGGGGAAAGCTGTAACTCTGTGAGATGATTTCACAGAACACAAAGAAGTTTCTCAGAAAGCTTCTTTCTCTTTGTTATCGGAGGATATTTCCTTTGGCCCTATAGTCTTCAAAGGGATCAGAAATATCTGTTCTCAGATTCCACAGAAATAAGGCTAGCAAAGAGATCCAGGAAATACACATGTAACTCTGCGAGATGAATTAAGAGAACACTAAGCAGTTTCTCAGAAAGCTTCTTTCCAGATTTCATCTGAGGATATTTCCTTTTTCACCATAGCCCTCTATGGGCTTCCAAATATCACTTTGCCAATTCCACAAGAACTGTCTTAGCGAAAGGCTTCTTGAGGGCAAAGCTGTAACTCTGTGAGATGATTTCACAGAACACAAAGAAGTTTCTCAGAAATCTTCTTTCTCTTTGTTATCGGAGGATATTTCCTTTGGCCCTATAGTCTTCAAAGGGATCAGGAATATCCGTTCTCAGATTCCACAGAAATAAGGCTAGCAAAGAGATGCACCAAATACACATGTAACTCTGTGAGATGAATTAACAAAACACTAAGCAGTTTCCAGAAAGCTTCTTTCCAGATTTCCTGTGAGGATATTTCCTTTTTCAACATAGCCCTCTATGGGCTTCCAAATATCACCTTGCCAATTCCACAAGAACTGTGTTAGCGAAAGGCTTCTTGAGGGGAAAGCTGTAACTCTGTGAGATGATTTCACAGAACACAAAGAAGTTTCTCAAAAAGCTTCTTTCTTTTGTTGTCGGAGGATATTTCCTTTGGCCCTATAGTCTTCAATGGGATCCGAAATATCTGTTCTCAGATTCCACAGAAATAAGGCTAGCAAAGAGATGAACTAAATAGACATGTAACTCTTTGAGATGAATTAACAGAACACTAAGCAGTTTCTCAGAAAGCTTCTTTCCAGATTTCATCTGAGGATATTTCCTTTTTCACCATAGCCCTCTAAGGGCTTCCAAATATCACTTTGCCAATTCCAGAAGAAATCTGTTAGCGAAAGGCTTCTTGAGGGGAAAGCTGTAACTCTGTGAGATGATTTCACAGAACACAAAGAAGTTTCTCAGAAAGCTTCTTTCTCTTTGTTACCGGAGGATATTTCCTTTGGCCCTATAGTCTTCAATGGGATCAGGAATATCTGTTCTCAGATTCCACAGAAATAAGGCTAGCAAAGAGATCCACGAAATACAGATGTAACTCTGTGAGATGAATTAACAGAACCCTAAGCAGTTTCTCAGAAAGCTTCTTTCCAGATTTCATCTGAGGATATATCCTTTTTCACCATAGCCCTCTATGGGCTTCAAAATATCACTTTGCCAATTACAAAATAACTGTCTTAGCGAAAGGCTTCTTGAGGGGAAAGCTGTAACTCTGTGAGATGATTTCACAGAACACAAAGAAGTTTCTCAGAAAGCTTCTTTCTCTTTGTTATCGGAGGATATTTCCTTTGGCCCTCTAGTCTTCAATGGGATCCGAAATATCTGTTCTCAGATTCCACAGAAATAAGGCTAGCAAAGAGTTTCAAGAAATACACATGTAACTCTGTGAGATGAATTAACAGAACACTAAGCAGTTTCTCAGAAAGCTTCTTTCCGATTTCATCTGAGGATAATTCCTTTATCAACCGTAGCCCCCTATGGGCTTCCAAATATCACTTTGCCAATTCCACAAGAACTGTCTTAGCGAAAGGCTTCTTGAGGGCAAAGCTGTAACTCTGTGAGATGATTTCACAGAACACAAAGAAGTTTCTCAGAAATCTTCTTTCTCTTTGTTATCGGAGGATATTTCCTTTGGCCCTATAGTCTTCAATGGGATCCGAAATATCTGTTCTCAGATTCCACAGAAATAAGGCTAGCAAAGAGTTCCAAGAAATACACATGTAACCCTGTGAGATGAATTAACAGAACACTAAGCAGTTTCTCAGAAAGCTTCTTTCCAGATTTCATCTGAGGATAATTCCTTTTTCACCGTAGCCCCCTATGGGCTTCCAGATATCACTTTGCCAATTCCACAAGAACTGTCTTAGCGCAAGGCTTCTTAAGGGGAAAGCTGTAACTCTGTGAGATGATTTCACAGAACACAAAGAAGTTTCTCAGAAAGCTTCTTTCTCTTTGTTATCAGAGGATATTTCCTTTGGCCCTATAGTCTTCAAAGGGATCCGAAATATCTGTTCTCAGTTTCCACAGAAATAAGGCTAGCAATGAGATGAACTAAATAGACATGTAACTCTTTGAGATGAATTAACAGAACACTAAGCAGTTTCTCAGAAACCTTCTTTCCAGATTTCATCTGAGGATATTTCCTTTTTCACCATAGCCCTCTGTGGGCTTCCAAATATCACGTTGCCAATTCCACAAGAACTGTCTTAGCGAAAGGCTTCTTGAGGGGAAAGCTGTAACTCTGTGAGATGATTTCACAGAACACAAAGAAGTTTCTCAGAAAGCTTCTTTCTCTTTGTTATCACAGGATATTTCCTTTGGCCCTATAGTCATCAATGGGATCCGAAATATCTGTTCTCAGATTCCACAGAAATAAGGCTAGCAAAGAGATGCACCAAATACACATGTAACTCTGTGAGATGAATTAACAGAACACTAAGCAGTTTCTCAGAAAGCTTCTTTCCAGATTTCCTGTGAGGATAATTCCTTTTTCACCATAGCCCTCTATGGGCTTCCAAATATCACTTTGCCAATTCCACAAGAACTGTCTTAGCGAAAGGCTTCTTGAGGGGAAAGCTGTAACTCTGTGAGATGATATCACAGAACACAAAGAAGTTTCTCAGAAAGCTTCTTTCTCTTTGTTATCGGAGGATATTTCCTTTGGCCCTATAGTCTTCAATGGGATCCGAAATATCTGTTCTCAGATTCCACAGAAATAAGGCTAGCAAAGAGATGCACCAAATACACATGTAACTCTGTGAGATTAATTAACAGAACACTAAGCAGTTTCTCAGAAAGCTTCTTTCCAGGTTTCATCTGAGGATATTTCTTTTTTCACCATAGCCCTGTATGGGCTTCCAAATATCACTTTTCCAATTCCACAAGAACTGTGTTAGCGAAAGGCTTCTTTAGGGGAAAGCTGTAACTCTGTGAGATGATTTCAGAGAACACAAAGAAGTTTCTCAGAAAGCTTCTTTTGTTTGTGATCGGAGGATATTTCCTTTGGCCCTATAGTCATCAATGGGATCCGAAGTATCTGTTCTCAGATTCCACAGAAATAAGGCTAGCAAAGAGATCCACGAAATACAGATGTAACTCTGTGAGATGAATTAACAGAACACTAAGCAGTTTCCCAGAAAGCTTCCTTCTCTTTGTTATCGGTGGATATTTCCTTTGGCCCTACAGTCTTGAATGGGATGAGGAATATCTGTTCTCAGATTCCACAGAAATAAGGCTAGCAAAGAGATCCACGAAATTCAGATGTAACTCTGTGAGATGAATTAACAGAACACTAAGCAGTTTCTCAGAAAGCTTCTTTCCAGATTTCATCTGAGGATATTTCCTTTTTCACCATAGCCCTCTGTGGGCTTCCAAATATCACTTTGCCAATTCCACAAGAACTGTCTTAGCGATAGGCTTCTTGAGGGGAAAGCTGTAACTCTGTGAGATGATTTCACAGAACACAAAGAAGTTTCTCAAAAAGCTTCTTTCTCTTTGTTATCGGAGGATATTTCCTTTGGCCCTATAGTCTTCAATGGGATCCGAAATATCTGTTCTCAGATTCCACAGAAATAAGGCTAGCAAAGAGATGCACCAAATAGACATGTAACTCTGTGAGATGAATTAACAGAACACTAAGCAGTTTCTCAGAAAGCTTCTTTCCAGATTTCATCTAAGGATATTTCCTTTTTCACCATAGCCCTCTATGGGCTTCCAAATATCACTTTGCCAATTCCACAAGAACTGTCTTAGCGAAAGGCTTCTTGAGGGGAAAGCTGTAACTCTGTGAGATGATTTCACAGAACACAAAGAAGTTTCTCAGAAAGCTTCTTTCTCTTTGTTATCGGAGGATATTTCCTTTGGCCCTATAGTCTTCAAAGGGATCAGAAATATCTGTTCTCAGATTCCACAGAAATAAGGCTAGCAAAGAGATCCAGGAAATACACATGTAACTCCGTGAGATGAATTAACAGAACACTAAGCAGTTTCTCAGAAAGCTTCTTTCCAGATTTCATCTGAGGATATTTCCTTTTTCACCATAGCCCTCTGTGGGCTTCCAAATATCACTTTGCCAATTCCACAAGAACTGTCTTAGCGAAAGGCTTCTTGAGGGGAAAGCTGTAACTCTGTGAGATGATTTCACAGAACACAAAGAAGTTTCTCAAAAAGCTTCTTTCTCTTTGTTATCGGAGGATATTTCCTTTGGCCCTATAGTCTTCAATGGGATCCGAAATATCTGTTCTCAGATTCCACAGAAATAAGGCTAGCAAAGAGATGCACCAAATAGACATGTAACTCTGTGAGATGAATTAACAGAACACTAAGCAGTTTCTCAGAAAGCTTCTTTCCAGATTTCATCTGAGGATATTTCCTTTTTCACCATAGCCCTCTATGGGCTTCCAAATATCACATTGCCAATTCCACAAGAACTGTCTTAGCGAAAGGCTTCTTGACGGGAAAGCTGTAACTCTGTGAGATGATTTCACAGAACCCAAAGAAGTTTCTCAGAAAGCTTCTTTCTCTTTGTTACCGTAGGATATTTACTTTGGCCCTATAGTCATCAATGGGATCCGAAACATCTGTTCTCAGATTCCACAGAAATAAGGCTAGCAAAGAGATGCACCAAATACACATGTAACTCTGTGAGATGAATTAACAGAACACTAAGCAGTTTCCCAGAAAGCTTCTTTCTCTTTGTTATCGGAGGATATTTCCTTTGGCCCTATAGTCTTGAATGGGATGAGGAATATCTGTTCTCAGATTTCACAGAAATAAGGCTAGCAAAGAGATGCACTAAATAGACATGTAACTCTGTGAGATGAATTAACAGAACACTAAGCAGTTTCTCAGAAAGCTTCTTTCCAGATTTCATCTGAGGATATTTCCTTTTTCACCATAGCCCTCTATGGGCTTCCAAATATCACTTAGCCAATTCCACAACAACTGTCTTAGCGAAAGGCTTCTTGAGGGGAAAGCTGTAACTCTGTGAGATGATTTCACAGAACACAAAGAAGTTTCTCAGAAAGCTTCTTTCTCTTTGTTACCGGAGGATATTTCCTTTGGCCCTATAGTCTTCAATGGGATCAGGAATATCTGTTCTCAGATTCCACAGAAATAAGGCTAGCAAAGAGATCCACGAAATACAGATGTAACTCTGTGAGATGAATTAACAGAACCCTAAGCAGTTTCTCAGAAAGCTTCTTTCCAGATTTCATCTGAGGATATATCCTTTTTCACCATAGCCCTCTATGGGCTTCCAAATATCACTTTGCCAATTCCAAAATAACTGTCTTAGTGAAAGGCTTCTTGAGGGCAAAGCTGTAACTCTGTGAGATGATTTCACAGAACACAAAGAAGTTTCTCAGAAGTCTTCTTTCTCTTTGTTATCGGAGGATATTTCCTTTGGCCCTATAGTCTTCAAAGGGATCCGAAATATCTGTTCTCAGATTCCACAGAAATAAGGCTAGCAAAGAGATGCACCAAATACACATGTAACTCTGTGAGATGAATTAACAGAACACTAAGCAGTTTCTCAGAAATCTTTCCAGATTTCATCTGAGGATATTTCCTTTTTCACCATAGCCCTCTATGGGCTTCCAAATATCACTTTGCCAATTCCACAAGAACTGTCTTAGCGAAAGGCTTCTTGAGGGGAAAGCTGTAACTCTGTGAGATGATTTCACAGAACACAAAGAAGTTTCTCAGAAAGCTTCTTTCTCTTTGTTATCGGAGGATATTTCCTTTTGCCCTATAGTCATCAATGGGATCCGAAATATCTGTTCTCAGATTCCACAGAAATAAGGCTAGCAAAGAGATCCACGATATACAGATGTAACTCTGTGAGATGAATTAACAGAACACTAAGCAGTTTCTCAGAAAGCTTCTTTCCAGGTTTCATCTGAGGATATTTCCTTTTTCACCATAGCCCTCTGTCGGCTTCCAAATATCACTTTGCCAATTCCACAAGAACTGTCTTAGCGAAAGGCTTCTTGAGGGGAAAGCTGTAACTCTGTGAGATGATTTCACAGAACACAAAGAAGTTTCTCAGAAAGCTTCTTTCTCTTTGTTATCGGAGGATATTTCCTTTGGCCCTATAGTCTTCAATGGGATCCGAAATATCTGTTCTCAGATTCCACAGAAATAAGGCTAGCAAAGAGATCCACGAAATACAGATGTAACTCTGTGAGATGAATTAACAGAACACTAAGCAGTTTCTCAGAAAGCTTCTTTCCAGATTTCATCTGAGGATATTTCCTTTTTCACCATAGCCCTCTGTGGGCTTCCAAATATCACTTTGCCAATTCCACAAGAACTGTCTTAGCGAAAGGCTTCTTGAGGGGAAAGCTGTAACTCTGTGAGATGATTTCACAGAACACAAAGAAGTTTCTCAGAAAGCTTCTTTCTCTTTGTTATCGCAGGATATTTCCTTTGGCCCTATAGTCATCAAAGGGATGCGAAATATCTGTTCTCAGATTCCACAGAAATAAGGCTAGCAAAGAGATGCACCAAATACACATGTAACTCTGTGAGATGAATTAACAGAACACTAAGCAGTTTCCCAGAAAGCTTCTTTCTCTTTGTTATCGGAGGGTATTTCCTTTGGCCCTATAGACTTGAATGGGATGAGGAATATCTGTTCTCAGATTTCACAGAAATAAGGCTAGCAAAGAGATGCACCAAATACACATGTAACTCTGTGAGATGAATTAACAGAACACTAAGCAGTTTCTCAGAAAGCTTCTTTCCAGATTTCATCTGAGGATATTTCCTTTTTCACCATAGCCCTCTATGGGTTTCCAAATATCACTTTGCCAATTCCACAAGAACTGTCTTAGCGAAAGGCTTCTTGACGGGAAAGCTGTAACTCTGTGAGATGATTTCACAGAACCCAAAGAAGTTTCTCAGAAAGCTTCTTTCTCTTTGTTATCGCAGGATATTTCCTTTGGCCCTATAGTCATCAATGGGATTCGAAACATCTGTTCTCTGATTCCACAGAAATAAGGCTAGCAAAGATATGCACCAAATACACATGTAACTCTGTGAGATGAATTAACAGAACACTAAGCAGTTTCTCAGAAAGCTTCTTTCCAGATTTCATCTGAGGATATTTCCTTTTTCACCATCGCCCTCTGTGGGCTTCCAAATATCACTTTGCCAATTCCACAAGAACTGTCTTAGCGAAAGGCTTCTTGACGGGAAAGCTGTAACACTGTGAGATGATTTCACAGAACCCAAAGAAGTTTCTCAGAAAGCTTCTTTCTCTTTGTTATCGCAGGATATTTCCTTTGGCCCTATAGTCATCAATGGGATACGAAATATCTGTTCTCAGATTCCACAGAAATAAGGCTAGCAAAGAGATGCACCAAATACACATGTAACTCTGTGAGATGAATTAACAGAACACTAAGCAGTTTCTCAGAAAGCTTCTTTCCAGATTTCATCTGAGGATATTTCCTTTTTCACCATAGCCCTCTATGGGCTTCCAAATATCACTTTGCCAATTCCACAAGAACTGTCTTAGCGAAAGGCTTCTTGAGGGGAAAGCTGTAACTCTGTGAGATGATTTCACAGAACACAAAGAAGTTTCTCAGAAAGCTTCTTTCTCTTTGTTATCGCAGGATATTTCCTTTGGCCCTATAGTCATCAATGGGATCCGAAATATCTGTTCTCAGATTCCACAGAAAGAAGGCTAGTAAAGAGATGCACCAAATACACATGTAACTCTGTGAGATGAATTAACAGAACACTAAGCAGTTTCCCAGAAAGCTTCTTTCCAGATTTCCTGTGAGGATATTTCCTTTTTCACCATAGCCCTCTATGGGCTTCCAAATATCACTTTGCCAATTCCACAAGAACTGTCTTAGCGAAAGGCTTCTTTAGGGGAAAGCTGTAACTCTGTGAGATGATATCACAGAACACAAAGAAGTTTCTCAGAAAGCTTCTTTCTCTTTGTTATCGGAGGATATTTCCTTTGGCCCTATAGTCTTCAATGGGATCCGAAATATCTGTTCTCAGATTCCACAGAAATAAGGCTAGCAAAGAGATGCACCAAATACACATGTAACTCTGTGAGATGAATTAACAGAACACTAAGCAGTTTCTCAGAAAGCTTCTTTCCAGATTTCATCTGAGGATATTTCCTTTTTCACCATAGCCCTCTATGGGCTTCCAAATATCACTTTGCCAATTCCACAAGAACTGTCTTAGCGAAAGGCTTCTTGAGGGGAAAGCTGTAACTCTGTGAGATGATTTCACAGAACACAAAGAAGTTTCTCAGAAAGCTTCTTTCTCTTTGTTATCGGAGGATATTTCCTTTGGCCCTATAGTCATCAATGGGATCCGAAATATCTGTTCTCAGATTCCACAGAAATAAGGCTAGCAAAGAGATCCACGAAATACAGATGTAACTCTGTGACATGAATTAACAGAACACTAAGCAGTTTCTCAGAAAGCTTCTTTCCAGGTTTCATCTGAGGATATTTCCTTTTTCACCATAGCCCTCTGTGGGCTTCCAAATATCACTTTGCCAATTCCACAAGAACTGTCTTAGCGAAAGGCTTCTTGAGGGGAAAGCTGTAACTCTGTGAGATGATTTCACGGAACCCAAAGAAGTTTCTCAAAAAGCTTCTTTCTCTTTGTTATCGGAGGATTTTTCCTTTGGCCCTATGGTCTTCAATGGGATCCGAAATATCTGTTCTCAGATTCCACAGAAATAAGGCTAGCAAAGAGATGCACCAAATACACATGTAACTCTGTGAGATGAATTAACAGAACACTAAGCAGTTTCCCAGAAAGCTTCTTTCTCTTTGTTATCGAAGGATATTTCCTTTGGCCCTATAGTCTTGAATGGGATGAGGAATATCTGTTCTCAGATTCCACAGAAATAAGGCTAGCAAAGAGATCCACGAAATTCAGATGTAACTCTGTGAGATGAATTAACAGAACACTAAGCAGTTTCTCAGAAAGCTTCTTTCCAGATTTCATCTGAGGATATTTCCTTTTTCACCATAGCCCTCTGTGGGCTTCCAAATATCACTTTGCCAATTCCACAAGAACTGTATTAGTGAAAGGCTTCTTGAGGGGAAAGCTGTAACTCTGTGAGATGATTTCACAGAACACAAAGAAGTTTCTCAAAAAGCTTCTTTCTCTTTGTTATCGGAGGATATTTCCTTTGGCCCTATAGTCTTCAATGGGATCCGAAATATCTGTTCTCAGATTCCACAGAAATAAGGCTAGCAAAGAGATGCACCAAATAGACATGTAACTCTGTGAGATGAATTAACAGAACACTAAGCAGTTTCTCAGAAAGCTTCTTTCCAGATTTCATCTGAGGATATTTCCTTTTTCACCATAGCCCTCTATGGGGTTCCAAATATCACTTTGCCAATTCCACAAGAACTGTCTTAGCGAAAGGCTTCTTGAGGGGAAAGCTGTAACTCTGTGAGATGATTTCACAGAACACAAAGAAGTTTCTCAGAAAGCTTCTTTCTCTTTGTTATCGGAGGATATTTCCTTTGGCCCTATAGTCTTCAAAGGGATCAGAAATATCTGTTCTCAGATTCCACAGAAATAAGGCTAGCAAAGAGATCCAGGAAATACACATGTAACTCTGTGAGATGAATTAAGAGAACACTAAGCAGTTTCTCAGAAAGCTTCTTTCCAGATTTCATCTGAGGATATTTCCTTTTTCACCATAGCCCTCTATGGGCTTCCAAATATCACTTTGCCAATTCCACAAGAACTGTCTTAGCGAAAGGCTTCTTGAGTGGAAAGCTGTAACTCTGTGAGATGATTTCACAGAACACAAAGAAGTTTCTCAGAAAGCTTCTTTCTCTTTGTTATCGGAGGATATTTCCTTTGGCCCTATAGTCATCAATGGCATCCGAAATATCTGTTCTCAGATTCCACAGAAATAAGGCTAGCAAAGAGATCCACGAAATACAGATGTAACTCTGTGAGATGAATTAACAGAACACTAAGCAGTTTCTCAGAAATCTTCTTTCCAGGTTTCATCTGAGGATATTTCCTTTTTCACCATAGCCCTCTGTGGGCTTCCAAATATCACTTTGCCAATTCCACAAGAACTGTGTAAGCGAAAGGCTTCTTGAGGGGAAAGCTGTAACTCTGTGAGATGATTTCACAGAACACTAAGAAGTTTCTCAAAAAGCCTCTTTCTCTTTGTTATCGGAGGATATTTCCTTTGGCCCTATAGTCTTCAATGGGATCCGAAATATCTGTTCTCAGATTCCACAGAAATAAGGCTAGCAAAGAGATGCACCAAATAGACATGTAACTCTGTGAGATGAATTAACAGAACACTAAGCAGTTTCTCAGAAAGCTTCTTTCCAGATTTCATCTGAGGATATTTCCTTTTTCACCATAGCCCTCTATGGGTTTCCAAATATCACTTTGCCAATTCCACAAGAACTGTCTTAGCGAAAGGCTTCTTGACGGGAAAGCTGTAACTCTGTGAGATGATTTCACAGAACCCAAAGAAGTTTCTCAGAAAGCTTCTTTCTCTTTGTTATCGCAGGATATTTCCTTTGGCCCTATAGTCATCAATGGGATCCGAAACATCTGTTCTCAGATTCCACAGAAATAAGGCTAGCAAAGATATGCACCAAATACACATGTAACTCTGTGAGATGAATTAACAGAACACTAAGCAGTTTCTCAGAAAGCTTCTTTCCAGATTTCATCTGAGGATATTTCCTTTTTCACCATAGCCCTCTGTGGACTTCCAAATATCACTTTGCCAATTCCACAAGAACTGTCTTAGCGAAAGGCTTCTTGAGGGCAAAGCTGTAACTCTGTGAGATGATTTCACAGAACACAAAGAAGTTTCTCAGAAATCTTCTTTCTCTTTGTTATCGGAGGATATTTCTTTTGGCCCTATAGTCCTCAATGGGATCCGAAATATCTGTTCTCAGTTTCCACAGAAATAAGGCTAGCAAAGAGTTCCAAGAAATACACATGTAACTCTGTGAGATGAATTAACAGAACACTAAGCAGTTTCTCAGAAAGCTTCTTTCCAGATTTCATCTGAGGATATTTCCTTTTTCACCGTAGCCCCCTATGGGCTTCCAAATATCACTTTGCCAATTCCACAAGAACTGTCTTAGCGAAAGGCTTCTTAAGGGGAAAGCTGTAACTCTGTGAGATGATTTCACAGAACACAAAGAAGTTTCTCAGAAAGCTTCTTTCTCTTTGTTATCGCAGGATATTTCCTTTGGCCCTATAGTCATCAATGGGATCCGAAACATCTGTTCTCAGATTCCACAGAAATAAGGCTAGCAAAGAGATGCACCAAATACACATGTAACTCTGTGAGATGAATTAACAGAACACTAAGCAGTTTCTCAGAAAGCTTCTTTCCAGATTTCATCTGAGGATATTTCCTTTTTCACCAGAGCCCTCTGTGGGCTTCCAAATATCACTTTGCCAATTCCACAAGAACTGTCTTAGCGAAAGGCTTCTTGAGGGGAAAGCTGTAACTCTGTGAGATGATTTCACAGAACACAAAGAAGTTTCTCAGAAAGCTTCTTTCTCTTTGTTATCGGAGGATATTTCCTTTGGCCCTATAGTCTTCAATGGGATCAGGAATATCCGTTCTCAGATTCCACAGAAATAAGGCTAGCAAAGAGATGCACCAAATACACATGTAACTCTGTGAGATGAATTAACAGAACACTAAGCAGTTTCCAGAAAGCTTCTTTCCATATTTCCTGTGAGGATATTTCCTTTTCCAACATAGCCCTCTATGGGCTTCCAAATATCACCTTGCCAATTCCACAAGAACTGTGTTAGCGAAAGGCTTCTTGAGGGGAAAGCTGTAACTCTGTGAGATGATTTCACAGAACACAAAGAAGTTTCTCAAAAAGCTTCTTTCTTTTGTTATCGGAGGATATTTCCTTTGGCCCTATAGTCTTCAATGGGATCCGAAATATCTGTTCTCAGATTCCACAGAAATAAGGCTAGCAAAGAGATGAACTAAATAGACTTGTAACTCTTTGAGATGAATTAACAGAACACTAAGCAGTTTCTCAGAAAGCTTCTTTCCAGATTTCATCTGAGGATATTTCCTTTTTCACCATAGCCCTCTATGGGCTTCCAAATATCACTTTGCCAATTCCAGAAGAACTGTGTTAGCGAAAGGCTTCTTGAGGGGAAAGCTGTAACTCTGTGAGATGATTTCACAGAACACAAAGAAGTTTCTCAGAAAGCTTCTTTCTCTTTGTTACCGGAGGATATTTCCTTTGGCCCTATAGTCTTCAATGGGATCAGGAATATCTGTTCTCAGATTCCACAGAAATAAGGCTAGCAAAGAGATCCACGAAATACAGATGTAACTCTGTGAGATGAATTAACAGAACCCTAAGCAGTTTCTCAGAAAGCTTCTTTCCAGATTTCATCTGAGGATATATCCTTTTTCACCATAGCCCTCTATGGGCTTCCAAATATCACTTTGCCAATTCCAAAATAACTGTCTTAGCGAAAGGCTTCTTGAGGGCAAAGCTGTAACTCTGTGAGATGATTTCACAGAACACAAAGAAGTTTCTCAGAAATCTTCTTTCTCTTTGTTATCGGAGGATATTTCCTTTGGCCCTATAGTCTTCAATGGGATCCGAAATATCTGTTCTCAGATTCCACAGAAATAAGGCTAGCAAAGAGTTCCAAGAAATACACATGTAACTCTGTGAGATGAATTAACAGAACACTAAGCAGTTTCTCAGAAAGCTTCTTTCCAGATTTCATCTGAGGATAATTCCTTTATCAAAAGTAGCCCCCTATGGGCTTCCAAATATCACTTTGCCAATTCCACAAGAACTGTCTTAGCGAAAGGCTTCTTAAGGGGAAAGCTGTAATTCTGTGAGATGATTTCACAGAACACAAAGAAGTTTCTCAGAAAGCTTCTTTCTCTTTGTTATCAGAGGATATTTCCTTTGGCCCTATAGTCATCAATGGCATCCGAAATATCTGTTCTCAGATTCCACAGAAATAAGGCTAGCAAAGAGATGCACCAAATACACATGTAACTCTGTGAGATGAAGTAACAGAACACTAAGCAGTTTCTCAGAAAGGTTCTTTCCAGATTTCATCTGAGAATATTTCCTTTTTCACCATAGCCCTCTATGGGCTTCCAAATATCACTTTGCCAATTCCACAAGAACTGTCTTAGCGAAAGGCTTCTTGAGGGGAAAGCTGTAACTCTGTGAGATGATTTCACAGAGCACAAAGAAGTTTCTCAGAAAGCTTCTTTTTCTTTGTTATCGGAGGATATTTCCTTTGGCCCTATAGTCTTCAATGGGATCCGAAATATCTGTTCTCAGATTCCACAGAAATAGGGCTAGCAAAGAGATGCACCAAATACACATGTAACTCTGTGAGATGAATTAACAGAACACTAAGCAGTTTCCCAGAAATCTTCTTTCCAGATTTCCAGTGAGGATATTTCCTTTTTCACCATAGCCCTCTATGGGCTTCCAAATATCAGTTTGCCAATTCCACAAGAACTGTCTTAGCGGAAGGCTTCTTGAGGGGAAAGCTGTAACTCTGTGAGATGATTTCACAGAACACAAATAAGTTTCTCAGAAAGCTTCTTTCTCTTTGTTATCGCAGGATATTTCCTTTGGCCCTATAGTCTTCAAAGGGATCAGAAATATCTGTTCTCAGATTCCACAGAAATAAGGCTAGCAAAGAGATCCAGGAAATACACATGTAACTCTGTGAGATGAATTAACAGAACACTAAGCAGTTTCTGAGAAAGCTTCTTTCCAGATTTCATCTGAGGATATTTCCTTTTTCACCATAGCCCTCTATGGGCTTCCAAATATCACATTGCCAATTCCACAAGAACTGTCTTAGCGAAAGGCTTCTTGAGGGGAAAGCTGTAACTCTGTGAGATGATTTCACAGAACCCAAAGAAGGTTCTCAGAAAGCTTCTTTCTCTTTGTTATCGCAGGATATTCCCTTTGGCCCTATAGTCATCAATGGGATCCGAAACATCTGTTCTCAGATTCCACAGAAATAAGGCTGGCAAAGAGATGCACCAAATACACATGTAACTCTTTGAGATGAATTAACAGAACACTAAGCAGTTTCTCAGAAAGCTTCTTTCCAGATTTCATCTGAGGATATTTCCTTTTTCACCAGAGCCCTCTATGGGCTTCCAAATATCACTTTGCCAATTCCACAAGAAATGTCTTAGCGAAAGGCTTCTTGAGGGGAAAGCTGTAACTCTGTGAGATGATTTCACAGAACACAAAGAAGTTTCTCAGAAAGCTTCTTTCTCTTTGTTATCGGAGGATATTTCCTTTGGCCCTATAGTCTTCAATGGGATCAGGAATATCCGTTCTCAGATTCCACAGAAATAAGGCTAGCAAAGAGATGCACCAAATACACATGTAACTCTGTGAGATGAATTAACAGAACACTAAGCAGTTTCTCAGAAAGCTTCTTTCCAGATTTCCTGTGAGGATATTTCCTTTTTCAACATAGCCCTCTATGGGCTTCCAAATATCACCTTGCCAATTACACAAGAACTGTGTTAGCGAAAGGCTTCTTGAGGGGAAAGCTGTAACTCTGTGAGATGATTTCACAGAACACAAAGAAGTTTCTCAGAAAGCTTCTTTCTCTTTGTTATCGGAGGATATTTCCTTTGGCCCTATAGTCATCAAAGGGATCAGAAATATCAGTTCTCAGATTCCACAGAAATATGGCTAGCAAAGAGATCCACGAAATACACATGTAACTCTGTGAGATGAATTAACAGAAGACTAAGCAGTTTCTCAAAAAGCTTCTTTCCAGATTTCATCTGAGGATATTTCCTTTTTCACCATACTCCTCTATGGGCTTCCAAATATCACTTTGCCAATTCCAAAAGAACTGTCTTAGCGAAAGGCTTCCTGAGGGGAAAGCTGTAACTCAGTGAGATGATTTCACAGAACACAAAGAAGTTTCTCAGAAAGCTTCTTTCTCTTTGTTATCAGAGGATATTTCCTTTGGCCCTATAGTCTTCAAAGGGATCCGAAATATCTGTTCTCAGATTCCACAGAAATAAGGCTAGCAAAGAGATGCACCAAATACACATGTAACTCTGTGAGATGAATTAACAGAACACTAAGCAGTTTCTCAGAAAGCTTCTTTCCAGATTTCATCTGAGAATATTTCCTTTTTCACCATAGCTCTCTATGGGCTTCCAAATATCACTTTGCCAATTCCACAAGAACTGTCTTAGCGAAAGGCTTCTTGAGGGGAAAGCTGTAACTCTGTGAGATGATTTCACAGACCACAAAGAAGATTCTCAGAAAGCTTCTTTCTCTTTGTTATCGGAGGATATTTCCTTTGGCCCTATAGTCATCAATGGGATCCGAAATATCTGTTCTCAGATTCCACAGAAATAAGGCTAGCAAAGAGATCCACGATATACAGATGTAACTGTGTGAGATGAATTAACAGAACACTAAGCAGTTTCTCAGAAAGCTTCTTTCCAGGTTTCATCTGAGGATATTTCCTTTTTCACCATAGCCCTCTGTGGGCTTCCAAATATCACTTTGCCAATTCCACAAGAACTGTCTTAGAGAAAGGCTGCTTGAGGGGAAAGCTGTAACTCTGTGAGATGATTTCACAGAACACAAAGAAGTTTCTCAGAAAGCTTCTTTCTCTTTGTTATCGGAGGATATTTCCTTTGGCCCTATAGTCATCAATGGGATCCGAAATATCTGTTCTCAGATTCCACAGAAATAAGGCTAGCAAAGAGATCCACGAAATACAGATGTAACTCTGTGAGATGAATTAACAGAACACTAAGCAGTTTCTCAGAAAGCTTCTTTCCAGATTTCATCTGAGGATATTTCCTTTTTCACCATAGCCCTCTATGGGTTTCCAAATATCACTTTGCCAATTCCACAAGAACTGTCTTAGCGAAAGGCTTCTTGACGGGAAAGCTGTAACTCTGTGAGATGATTTCACAGAACCCAAAGAAGTTTCTCAGAAAGCTTCTTTCTCTTTGTTATCGCAGGATATTTCCTTTGGCCCTATAGTCATCAATGGGATCCGAAACATCTGTTCTCAGATTCCACAGAAATAAGGCTAGCAAAGATATGCACCAAATACACATGTAACTCTGTGAGATGAATTAACAGAACACTAAGCAGTTTCTCAGAAAGCTTCTTTCCAGATTTCATCTGAGGATATTTCCTTTTTCACCATAGCCCTCTGTGGGCTTCCAAATATCACTTTGCCAATTCCACAAGAACTGTCTTAGCGAAAGGCTTCTTGACGGGAAAGCTGTAACACTGTGAGATGATTTCACAGAACCCAAAGAAGTTTCTCAGAAAGCTTCTTTCTCTTTGTTATCGCAGGATATTTCCTTTGGCCCTATAGTCATCAATGGGATACGAAATATCTGTTCTCAGATTCCACAGAAATAAGGCTAGCAAAGAGATGCACCAAATACACATGTAACTCTGTGAGATGAATTAACAGAACACTAAGCAGTTTCTCAGAAAGCTTCTTTCCAGATTTCATCTGAGGATATTTCCTTTTTCACCATAGCCCTCTATGGGCTTCCAAATATCACTTTGCCAATTCCACAAGAACTGTCTTAGCGAAAGGCTTCTTGAGGGGAAAGCTGTAACTCTGTGAGATGATTTCACAGAACACAAAGAAGTTTCTCAGAAAGCTTCTTTCTCTTTGTTATCGCAGGATATTTCCTTTGGCCCTATAGTCATCAATGGGATCCGAAATATCTGTTCTCAGATTCCACAGAAAGAAGGCTAGTAAAGAGATGCACCAAATACACATGTAACTCTGTGAGATGAATTAACAGAACACTAAGCAGTTTCCCAGAAAGCTTCTTTCCAGATTTCCTGTGAGGATATTTCCTTTTTCACCATAGCCCTCTATGGGCTTCCAAATATCACTTTGCCAATTCCACAAGAACTGTCTTAGCGAAAGGCTTCTTTAGGGGAAAGCTGTAACTCTGTGAGATGATATCACAGAACACAAAGAAGTTTCTCAGAAAGCTTCTTTCTCTTTGTTATCGGAGGATATTTCCTTTGGCCCTATAGTCTTCAATGGGATCCGAAATATCTGTTCTCAGATTCCACAGAAATAAGGCTAGCAAAGATATGCACCAAATACACATGTAACTCTGTGAGATGAATTAACAGAACACTAAGCAGTTTCTCAGAAAGCTTCTTTCCAGATTTCATCTGAGGATATTTCCTTTTTCACCATAGCCCTCTATGGGCTTCCAAATATCACTTTGCCAATTCCACAAGAACTGTCTTAGCGAAAGGCTTCTTGAGGGGAAAGCTGTAACTCTGTGAGATGATTTCACAGAACACAAAGAAGTTTCTCAGAAAGCTTCTTTCTCTTTGTTATCGGAGGATATTTCCTTTGGCCCTATAGTCATCAATGGGATCCGAAATATCTGTTCTCAGATTCCACAGAAATAAGACTAGCAAAGAGATCCACGAAATACAGATGTAACTCTGTGACATGAATTAACAGAACACTAAGCAGTTTCTCAGAAAGCTTCTTTCCAGGTTTCATCTGAGGATATTTCCTTTTTCACCATAGCCCTCTGTGGGCTTCCAAATATCACTTTGCCAATTCCACAAGAACTGTCTTAGCGAAAGGCTTCTTGAGGGGAAAGCTGTAACTCTGTGAGATGATTTCACGGAACCCAAAGAAGTTTCTCAGAAATCTTCTTTCTCTTTGTTATCGGAGGATTTTTCCTTTGGCCCTATGGTCTTCAATGGGATCCGAAATATCTGTTCTCAGATTCCACAGAAATAAGGCTAGCAAAGAGATGCACCAAATACACATGTAACTCTGTGAGATGAATTAACAGAACACTAAGCAGTTTCCCAGAAAGCTTCTTTCTCTTTGTTATCGAAGGATATTTCCTTTGGCCCTATAGTCTTGAATGGGATGAGGAATATCTGTTCTCAGATTCCACAGAAATAAGGCTAGAAAAGAGATCCACGAAATTCAGATGTAACTCTGTGAGATGAATTAACAGAACACTAAGCAGTTTCTCAGAAAGCTTCTTTCCAGATTTCATCTGAGGATATTTCCTTTTTCACCATAGCCCTCTGTGGGCTTCCAAATATCACTTTGCCAATTCCACAAGAACTGTATTAGTGAAAGGCTTCTTGAGGGGAAAGCTGTAACTCTGTGAGATGATTTCACAGAACACAAAGAAGTTTCTCAAAAAGCTTCTTTCTCTTTGTTATCGGAGGATATTTCCTTTGGCCCTATAGTCTTCAATGGGATCCGAAATATCTGTTCTCAGATTCCACAGAAATAAGGCTAGCAAAGAGATGCACCAAATAGACATGTAACTCTGTGAGATGAATTAACAGAACACTAAGCAGTTTCTCAGAAAGCTTCTTTCCAGATTTCATCTGAGGATATTTCCTTTTTCACCATAGCCCTCTATGGGGTTCCAAATATCACTTTGCCAATTCCACAAGAACTGTCTTAGCGAAAGGCTTCTTGAGGGGAAAGCTGTAACTCTGTGAGATGATTTCACAGAACACAAAGAAGTTTCTCAGAAAGCTTCTTTCTGTTTGTTATCGGAGGATATTTCCTTTGGCCCTATAGTCTTCAAAGGGATCAGAAATATCTGTTCTCAGATTCCACAGAAATAAGGCTAGCAAAGAGATCCAGGAAATACACATGTAACTCTGTGAGATGAATTAAGAGAACACTAAGCAGTTTCTCAGAAAGCTTCTTTCCAGATTTCATCTGAGGATATTTCCTTTTTCACCATAGCCCTCTATGGGCTTCCAAATATCACTTTGCCAATTCCACAAGAACTGTCTTAGCGAAAGGCTTCTTGAGGGCAAAGCTGTAACTCTGTGAGATGATTTCACAGAACACAAAGAAGTTTCTCAGAAATCTTCTTTCTCTTTGTTATCGGAGGATATTTCTTTTGGCCCTATAGTCCTCAATGGGATCCGAAATATCTGTTCTCAGTTTCCACAGAAATAAGGCTAGCAAAGAGTTCCAAGAAATACACATGTAACTCTGTGAGATGAATTAACAGAACACTAAGCAGTTTCTCAGAAAGCTTCTTTCCAGATTTCATCTGAGGATATTTCCTTTTTCACCGTAGCCCCCAATGGGCTTCCAAATATCACTTTGCCAATTCCACAAGAACTGTCTTAGCGAAAGGCTTCTTAAGGGGAAAGCTGTAACTCTGTGAGATGATTTCACAGAACACAAAGAAGTTTCTCAGAAAGCTTCTTTCTCTTTGTTATCGCAGGATATTTCCTTTGGCCCTATAGTCATGAATGGGATCCGAAACATCTGTTCTCAGATTCCACAGAAATAAGGCTAGCAAAGAGATGCACCAAATAGACATGTAACTCTGTGAGATGAATTAACAGAACACTAAGCAGTTTCTCAGAAAGCTTCTTTCCAGATTTCATCTGAGGATATTTCCTTTTTCACCAGAGCCCTCTGTGGGCTTCCAAATATCACTTTGCCAATTCCACAAGAACTGTCTTAGCGAAAGGCTTCTTGAGGGGAAAGCTGTAACTCTGTGAGATGATTTCACAGAACACAAAGAAGTTTCTCAGAAAGCTTCTTTCTCTTTGTTATCGAAGGATATTTCCTTTGGCCCTATAGTCTTCAATGGGATCAGGAATATCCGTTCTCAGATTCCACAGAAATAAGGCTAGCAAAGAGATGCACCAAATACACATGTAACTCTGTGAGATGAATTAACAGAACACTAAGCAGTTTCCAGAAAGCTTCTTTCCAGATTTCCTGTGAGGATATTTCCTTTTTCAACATAGCCCTCTATGGGCTTCCAAATATCACCTTGCCAATTCCACAAGAACTGTGTTAGCGAAAGGCTTCATGAGGGGAAAGCTGTAACTCTGTGAGATGATTTCACAGAACACAAAGAAGTTTCTCAAAAAGCTTCTTTCTTTTGTTATCGGAGGATATTTCCTTTGGCCCTATAGTCTTCAATGGGATCCGAAATATCTGTTCTCAGATTCCACAGAAATAAGGCTAGCAAAGAGATGAACTAAATAGACTTGTAACTCTTTGAGATGAATTAACAGAACACTAAGCAGTTTCTCCGAAAGCTTCTTTCCAGATTTCATCTGAGGATATTTCCTTTTTCACCATAGCCCTCTATGGGCTTCCAAATATCACTTTGCCAATTCCAGAAGAACTGTGTTAGCGAAAGGCTTCTTGAGGGGAAAGCTGTAACTCTGTGAGATGATTTCACAGAACACAAAGAAGTTTCTCAGAAAGCTTCTTTCTCTTTGTTACCGGAGGATATTTCCTTTGGCCCTATAGTCTTCAATGGGATCAGGAATATCTGTTCTCAGATTCCACAGAAATAAGGCTAGCAAAGAGATCCACGAAATACAGATGTAACTCTGTGAGATGAATTAACAGAACCCTAAGCAGTTTCTCAGAAAGCTTCTTTCCAGATTTCATCTGAGGATATATCCTTTTTCACCATAGCCCTCTATGGGCTTCCAAATATCACTTTGCCAATTCCAAAATAACTGTCTTAGCGAAAGGCTTCTTGAGGGCAAAGCTGTAACTCTGTGAGATGATTTCACAGAACACAAAGAAGTTTCTCAGAAATCTTCTTTCTCTTTGTTATCGGAGGATATTTCCTTTGGCCCTATAGTCTTCAATGGGATCCGAAATATCTGTTCTCAGATTCCACAGAAATAAGGCTAGCAAAGAGTTCCAAGAAATACACATGTAACTCTGTGAGATGAATTAACAGAACACTAAGCAGTTTCTCAGAAAGCTTCTTTCCAGATTTCATCTGAGGATAATTCCTTTATCAAAAGTAGCCCCCTATGGGCTTCCAAATATCACTTTGCCAATTCCACAAGAACTGTCTTAGCGAAAGGCTTCTTAAGGGGAAAGCTGTAATTCTGTGAGATGATTTCACAGAACACAAAGAAGTTTCTCAGAAAGCTTCTTTCTCTTTGTTATCAGAGGATATTTCCTTTGGCCCTATAGTCATCAATGGCATCCGAAATATCTGTTCTCAGATTCCACAGAAATAAGGCTAGCAAAGAGATGCACCAAATACACATGTAACTCTGTGAGATGAAGTAACAGAACACTAAGCAGTTTCTCAGAAAGGTTCTTTCCAGATTTCATCTGAGAATATTTCCTTTTTCACCATAGCCCTCTATGGGCTTCCAAATATCACTTTGCCAATTCCACAAGAACTGTCTTAGCGAAAGGCTTCTTGAGGGGAAAGCTGTAACTCTGTGAGATGATTTCACAGAACACAAAGAAGTTTCTCAGAAAGCTTCTTTTTCTTTGTTATCGGAGGATATTTCCTTTGGCCCTATAGTCTTCAATGGGATCCGAAATATCTGTTCTCAGATTCCACAGAAATAGGGCTAGCAAAGAGATGCACCAAATACACATGTAACTCTGTGAGATGAATTAACAGAACACTAAGCAGTTTCCCAGAAATCTTCTTTCCAGATTTCCTGTGAGGATATTTCCTTTTTCACCATAGCCCTCTATGGGCTTCCAAATATCAGTTTGCCAATTCCACAAGAACTGTCTTAGCGGAAGGCTTCTTGAGGGGAAAGCTGTAACTCTGTGAGATGATTTCACAGAACACAAATAAGTTTCTCAGAAAGCTTCTTTCTCTTTGTTATCGCAGGATATTTCCTTTGGCCCTATAGTCTTCAAAGGGATCAGAAATATCTGTTCTCAGATTCCACAGAAATAAGGCTAGCAAAGACATCCAGGAAATACACATGTAACTCTGTGAGATGAATTAACAGAACACTAAGCAGTTTCTGAGAAAGCTTCTTTCCAGATTTCATCTGAGGATATTTCCTTTTTCACCATAGCCCTCTATGGGCTTCCAAATATCACATTGCCAATTCCACAAGAACTGTCTTAGCGAAAGGCTTCTTGACGGGAAAGCTGTAACTCTGTGAGATGATTTCACAGAACCCAAAGAAGTTTCTCAGAAAGCTTCTTTCTCTTTGTTATCGCAGGATATTCCCTTTGGCCCTATAGTCATCAATGGGATCCGAAACATCTGTTCTCAGATTCCACAGAAATAAGGCTAGCAAAGAGATGCACCAAATACACATGTAACTCTGTGAGATGAATTAACAGAACACTAAGCAGTTTCTCAGAAAGCTTCTTTCCAGATTTCATCTGAGGATATTTCCTTTTTCACCAGAGCCCTCTATGGGCTTCCAAATATCACTTTGCCAATTCCACAAGAACTGTCTTAGCGAAAGGCTTCTTGAGGGGAAAGCTGTAACTCTGTGAGATGATTTCACAGAACACAAAGAAGTTTCTCAGAAAGCTTCTTTCTCTTTGTTATCGGAGGATATTTCCTTTGGCCCTATAGTCTTCAATGGGATCAGGAATATCCGTTCTCAGATTCCACAGAAATAAGGCTAGCAAAGAGATGCACCAAATACACATGTAACTCTGTGAGATGAATTAACAGAACACTAAGCAGTTTCTCAGAAAGCTTCTTTCCAGATTTCCTGTGAGGATATTTCCTTTTTCAACATAGCCCTCTATGGGCTTCCAAATATCACCTTGCCAATTACACAAGAACTGTGTTAGCGAAAGGCTTCTTGAGGGGAAAGCTGTAACTCTGTGAGATGATTTCACAGAACACAAAGAAGTTTCTCAGAAAGCTTCTTTCTCTTTGTTATCGGAGGATATTTCCTTTGGCCCTATAGTCATCAAAGGGATCAGAAATATCAGTTCTCAGATTCCACAGAAATATGGCTAGCAAAGAGATCCACGAAATACTCATGTAACTCTGTGAGATGAATTAACAGAAGACTAAGCAGTTTCTCAAAAAGCTTCTTTCCAGATTTCATCTGAGGATATTTCCTTTTTCACCATACTCCTCTATGGGCTTCCAAATATCACTTTGCCAATTCCACAAGAACTGTCTTAGCGAAAGGCTTCCTGAGGGGAAAGCTGTAACTCAGTGAGATGATTTCACAGAACACAAAGAAGTTTCTCAGAAAGCTTCTTTCTCTTTGTTATCAGAGGATATTTCCTTTGGCCCTATAGTCTTCAAAGGGATCCGAAATATCTGTTCTCAGATTCCACAGAAATAAGGCTAGCAAAGAGATGCACCAAATACACATGTAACTCTGTGAGATGAATTAACAGAACACTAAGCAGTTTCTCAGAAAGCTTCTTTCCAGATTTCATCTGAGAATATTTCCTTTTTCACCATAGCTCTCTATGGGCTTCCAAATATCACTTTGCCAATTCCACAAGAACTGTCTTAGCGAAAGGCTTCTTGAGGGGAAAGCTGTAACTCTGTGAGATGATTTCACAGACCACAAAGAAGATTCTCAGAAAGCTTCTTTCTCTTTGTTATCGGAGGATATTTCCTTTGGCCCTATAGTCATCAATGGGATCCGAAATATCTGTTCTCAGATTCCACAGAAATAAGGCTAGCAAAGAGATCCACGATATACAGATGTAACTGTGTGAGATGAATTAACAGAACACTAAGCAGTTTCTCAGAAAGCTTCTTTCCAGGTTTCATCTGAGGATATTTCCTTTTTCACCATAGCCCTCTGTGGGCTTCCAAATATCACTTTGCCAATTCCACAAGAACTGTCTTAGAGAAAGGCTTCTTGAGGGGAAAGCTGTAACTCTGTGAGATGATTTCACAGAACACAACGAAGTTTCTCAGAAAGCTTCTTTCTCTTTGTTATCGGAGGATATTTCCTTTGGCCCTATAGTCATCAATGGGATCCGAAATATCTGTTCTCAGATTCCACAGAAATAAGGCTAGCAAAGAGATCCACGAAATACAGATGTAACTCTGTGAGATGAATTAACAGAACACTAAGCAGTTTCTCAGAAAGCTTCTTTCCAGATTTCATCTGAGGATATTTCCTTTTTCACCATAGCCCTCTGTGGGCTTCCAAATATCACGTTGCCAATTCCACAAGAACTGTCTTAGCGAAAGGCTTCTTGAGGGGAAAGCTGTAACTCTGTGAGATGATTTCACAGAACACAAAGAAGTTTCTCAGAAAGCTTCTTTCTCTTTGTTATCGCAGGATATTTCCTTTGGCCCTATAGTCATCAATGGGATCCGAAATATCTGTTCTCAGATTCCACAGAAATAAGGCTAGCAAAGAGATGCACCAAATACACATGTAACTCTGTGAGATGAATTAACAGAACACTAAGCAGTTTCCCAGAAAGCTTCTTTCCAGATTTCCTGTGAGGATATTTCCTTTTTCACCATAGCCCTCTATGGGCTTCCAAATATCACTTTGCCAATTCCACAAGAACGGTCTTAGCGAAAGGCTACTTGAGGGGAAAGCTGTAACTCTGTGAGATGATTTCACAGAACACAAAGAAGTTTCTCAGAAAGCTTCTTTCTCTTTGTTATCGGAGGATATTTCCTTTGGCCCTATAGTCTTCAAAGGGATCAGAAATATCTGTTCTGAGATTCCACAGAAATAAGGCTAGCAAAGAGATCCAGGAAATACACATGTAACTCTGTGAGATGAATTAAGAGAACACTAAGCAGTTTCTGAGTAAGCTTCTATCCAGATTTCATCTGAGGATATTTCCTTTTTCACCATAGCCCTCTATGGGCTTCCAAATATCACTTTGCCAATTCCACAAGAACTGTCTTAGCGAAAGGCTTCTTGAGGGCAAAGCTGTAACTCTGTGAGATGATTTCACAGAACACAAAGAACTTTCTCAGAAATCTTCTTTCTCTTTGTTATCGGAGGATATTTCTTTTGGCCCTATAGTCCTCAATGGGATCCGAAATATCTGTTCTCAGTTTCCACAGAAATAAGGCTAGCAAAGAGTTCCAAGAAATACACATGTAACTCTGTGAGATGAATTAACAGAACACTAAGCAGTTTCTCAGAAAGCTTCTTTCCAGATTTCATCTGAGGATATTTCCTTTTTCACCGTAGCCCCCTATGGGCTTCCAAATATCACTTTGCCAATTCCACAAGAACTGTCTTAGCGAAAGGCTTCTTAAGGGGAAAGCTGTAACTCTGTGAGATGATTTCACAGAACACAAAGAAGTTTCTCAGAAAGCTTCTTTCTCTTTGTTATCGCAGGATATTTCCTTTGGCCCTATAGTCATCAATGGGATCCGAAATATCTGTTCTCAGATTCCACAGAAATAAGGCTAGCAAAGAGATGCACCAAATACACATGTAACTCTGTGAGATGAATTAACAGAACACTAAGCAGTTTCCCAGAAATCTTCTTTCCAGATTTCCTGTGAGGATATTTCCTTTTTCACCATAGCCCTCTGTGGGCTTCCAAATATCAGTTTGCCAATTCCACAAGAACTGTCTTAGCGGAAGGCTTCTTGAGGGGAAAGCTGTAACTCTGTGAGATGATTTCACAGAACACAAAGAAGTTTCTCAGAAAGCTTCTTTCTCTTTGTTATCGCAGGATATTTCCTTTGGCCCTATAGTCTTCAAAGGGATCGGAAATATCTGTTCTCAGATTCCACAGAAATAAGGCTAGCAAAGAGATCCAGGAAATACACATGTAACTCTGTGAGATGAATTAACAGAACACTAAGCAGTTTCTCAGAAAGCTTCTTTCCAGATTTCATCTGAGGATATTTCCTTTTTCACCATAGCCCTCTATGGGCTTCCAAATATCACATTGCCAATTCCACAAGAACTGTCTTAGCGAAAGGCTTCTTGATGGGAAAGCTGTAACTCTGTGAGATGATTTCACAGAACACAAAGAAGTTTCTCAGAAAGCTTCTTTCTCTTTGTTATCGCAGGATATTTCCTTTGGCCCTATAGTCATCGATGGGATCCGAAACATCTGTTCTCAGATTCCACAGAAATAAGGCTAGCAAAGAGATGCACCAAATACACATGTAACTCTGTGAGATGAATTAACAGAACACTAAGCAGTTTCTCAGAAAGCTTCTTTCCAGATTTCATCTGAGGATATTTCCTTTTACACCAGAGCCCTCTATGGGCTTCCAAATATCACTTTGCCAATTCCACAAGAACTGTCTTAGCGAAAGGCTTCTTGAGGGGAAAGCTGTAACTCTGTGAGATGATTTCACAGAACACAAAGAAGTTTCTCAGAAAGCTACTTTCTCTTTGTTATCGGAGGATATTTCCTTTGGCCCTATAGTCTTCAAAGGGATCAGGAATATCCGTTCTCAGATTCCACAGAAATAAGGCTAGCAAAGAGATGCACCAAATACACATGTAACTCTGTGAGATGAATTAACAGAACACTAAGCAGTTTCCAGAAAGCTTCTTTCCAGATTTCCTGTGAGGATATTTCCTTTTTCAACATAGCCC
This sequence comes from Macaca nemestrina, assembly GCF_043159975.1. Classification (NCBI taxonomy): domain Eukaryota; kingdom Metazoa; phylum Chordata; class Mammalia; order Primates; family Cercopithecidae; genus Macaca; species Macaca nemestrina. Next base: position 103,051,398 of record NC_092133.1, on the reverse strand, counting down.
TCTATGGGCTTCCAAATATCACCTTGCCAATTCCACAAGAACTGTGTTAGCGAAAGGCTTCTTGAGGGGAAAGCTGTAACTCTGTGAGATGATTTCACAGAACACAAAGAAGTTTCTCAAAAAGCTTCTTTCTTTTGTTATCGGAGGATATTTCCTTTGGCCCTATAGTCTTCAATGGGATCCGAAATATCTGTTCTCAGATTCCACAGAAATAAGGCTAGCAAAGAGATGAACTAAATAGACATGTAACTCTTTGAGATGAATTAACAGAACACTAAGCAGTTTCTCAGAAAGCTTCTTTCCAGATTTCATCTGAGGATATTTCCTTTTTCACCCTAGCCCTCTAAGGGCTTCCAAATATCACTTTGCCAATTCCAGAAGAACTGTGTTAGCGAAAGGCTTCTTGAGGGGAAAGCTGTAACTCTGTGAGATGATTTCACAGAACACAAAGAAGTTTCTCAGAAAGCTTCTTTCTCTTTGTTACCGGAGGATATTTCCTTTGGCCCTATAGTCTTCAATGGGATCAGGAATATCTGTTCTCAGATTCCACAGAAATAAGGCTAGCAAAGAGATCCACGAAATACAGATGTAACTCTGTGAGATGAATTAACAGAACCCTAAGCACTTTCTCAGAAAGCTTCTTTCCAGATTTCATCTGAGGACATATCCTTTTTCACCATAGCCCTCTATGGGCTTCCAAATATCACTTTGCCAATTACAAAATAACTGTCTTAGCGAAAGGATTCTTGAGGGCAAAGCTGTAACTCTGTGAGATGATTTCACAGAACACAAAGAAGTTTCTCAGAAATCTTCTTTCTCTTTGTTATCGGAGGATATTTCCTTTGGCCCTATAGTCTTCAATGGGATCCGAAATATCTGTTCTCAGATTCCACAGAAATAAGGCTACCAAAGAGTTCCAAGAAATACACATGTAACTCTGTGAGATGAATTAACAGAACACTAAGCAGTTTCTCAGAAAGCTTCTTTCCAGATTTCATCTGAGGATATTTCCTTTTTCACCATAGCCCTCTATGGGCTTCCAAATATCACTTTGCCAATTCCACAAGAACTGTCTTAGCGGAAGGCTTCTTGAGGGGAAAGCTGTAACTCTGTGAGATGATTTCACAGAACACAAAGAAGTTTCTCAGAAAGCTTCTTTCTCTTTGTTATCGCAGGATATTTCCTTTGGCCCTATAGTCTTCAAAGGGATCAGAAATATCTGTTCTCAGATTCCACAGAAATAAGGCTAGCAAAGAGATCCAGGAAATACACATGTAACTCTGTGAGATGAATTAACAGAACACTAAGCAGTTTCTGAGAAAGCTTCTTTCCAGATTTCATCTGAGGATATTTCCTTTTTCACCATAGCCCTCTATGGGCTTCCAAATATCACATTGCCAATTCCACAAGAACTGTCTTAGCGAAAGGCTTCTTGACGGGAAAGCTGTAACTCTGTGAGATGATTTCAGAGAACCCAAAGAAGTTTCTCAGAAAGCTTCTTTCTCTTTGTTATCGCAGGATATTTCCTGTGGCCCTATAGTCATCAATGGGATCCGAAACATCTGTTCTCAGATTCCACAGAAATAAGGCTAGCAAAGAGATGCACCAAATACACATGTAACTCTGTGAGATGAATTAACAGAACACTAAGCAGTTTCTCAGAAAGCTTCTTTCCAGATTTCATCTGAGGATATTTCCTTTTTCACCAGAGCCCTCTATGGGCTTCCAAATATCACTTTGCCAATTCCACAAGAACTGTCTTAGCGAAAGGCTTCTTGAGGGGAAAGCTGTAACTCTGTGAGATGATTTCACAGAACACAAAGAAGTTTCTCAGAAAGCTTCTTTCTCTTTGTTATCGGAGGATATTTCCTTTGGCCCTATAGTCTTCAATGGGATCAGGAATATCCGTTCTCAGATTCCACAGAAATAAGGCTAGCAAAGAGATGCACCAAATACACATGTAACTCTGTGAGATGAATTAACAGAACACTAAGCAGTTTCTCAGAAAGCTTCTTTCCAGATTTCCTGTGAGGATATTTCCTTTTTCAACATAGCCCTCTATGGGCTTCCAAATATCACCTTGCCAATTCCACAAGAACTGTCTTAGCGAAAGGCTTCTTGAGGGGAAAGCTGTAACTCTGTGAGATGATTTCACAGATCACAAAGAAGTTTCTCAGAAAGCTTCTTTCTCTTTGTTATCGGAGGATATTTCCTTTGGCCCTATAGTCATCAAAGGGATCAGAAATATCAGTTCTCAGATTCCACAGAAATATGGCTAGCAAAGAGATCCACGAAATACACATGTAACTCTGTGAGATGAATTAACAGAAGACTAAGCAGTTTCTCAAAAAGCTTCTTTCCAGATTTCATCTGAGGATATTTCCTTTTTCACCATACCCCTCTATGGGCTTCCAAATATCACTTTGCCAATTCCACAAGAACTGTCTTAGCGAAAGGCTTCCTGAGGGGAAAGCTGTAACTCAGTGAGATGATTTCACAGAACACAAAGAAGTTTCTCAGAAAGCTTCTTTCTCTTTGTTATCGGAGGATATTTCCTTTGGCCCTATAGTCTTCAATGGGATCCGAAATATCTGTTCTCAGATTCCACAGAAATAAGGCTAGCAAAGAGATACACCAAATACACATGTAACTCTGTGAGATGAATTAACAGAACACTAAGCAGTTTCCCAGAAAGCTTCTTTCTCTTTGTTATCGGAGGATATTTCCTTTGGCCCTATAGTCTTGAATGGGATGAGGAATATCTGTTCTCAGATTTCACAGAAATAAGGCTAGCAAAGAGATGCACCAAATACACATGTAACTCTGTGAGATGAATTAACAGAACACTAAGCAGTTTCTCAGAAAGCTTCTTTCCAGATTTCATCTGAGGATATTTCCTTTTTCACCATAGCCCTCTGTGGGCTTCCAAATATCACTTTGCCAATTCCACAAGAACTGTCTTAGCGAAAGGCTTCTTGACGGGAAAGCTGTAACACTGTGAGATGATTTCACAGAACCCAAAGAAGTTTCTCAGAAAGCTTCTTTCTCTTTGTTATCGCAGGATATTTCCTTTGGCCCTATAGTCATCAATGGGATACGAAATATCTGTTCTCAGATTCCACAGAAATAAGGCTAGCAAAGAAATGCACCAAATACACATGTAACTCTGTGAGATGAATTAACAGAACACTAAGCAGTTTCTCAGAAAGCTTCTTTCCAGATTTCATCTGAGGATATTTCCTTTTTCACCATAGCCCTCTATGGGCTTCCAAATATCACTTTGCCAATTCCACAAGAACTGTCTTAGCGAAAGGCTTCTTGAGGGGAAAGCTGTAACTCTGTGAGATGATTTCACAGAACACAAAGAAGTTTCTCAGAAAGCTTCTTTCTCTTTGTTATCAGAGGATATTTCCTTTGGCCCTATAGTCTTCAAAGGGATCCGAAATATCTGTTCTCAGATTCCACAGAAATAAGGCTAGCAAAGAGATGCACCAAATACACATGTAACTCTGTGAGATGAATTAACAGAACACTAAGCAGTTTCTCAGAAATCTACTTTCCAGATTTCATCTGAGGATATTTCCTTTTTCACCATAGCCCTCTGTGGGCTTCCAAATATCACTTTGCCAATTCCACAAGAACTGTCTTAGCGAAAGGCTTCTTGAGGGGAAAGCTGTAACTCTGTGAGATGATTTCACAGAACACGAAGAAGTTTCTCAGAAAGCTTCTTTCTCTTTGTTATCGGAGGATATTTCCTTTGGCCCTATAGTCATCAATGGGATCCGAAATATCTGTTCTCAGATTCCACAGAAATAAGGCTAGCAAAGAGATCCACGATATACAGATGTAACTCTGTGAGATGAATTAACAGAACACTAAGCAGTTTCTCAGAAATCTTCTTTCCAGGTTTCATCTGAGGATATTTCCTTTTTCACCATAGCCCTCTGTGGGCTTCCAAATATCACTTTGACAATTCCACAAGAACTGTCTTAGCGAAAGGCTTCTTGAGGGGAAAGCTGTAACTCTGTGAGATGATTTCACAGAACACAAAGAAGTTTCTCAGAAAGCATCTTTCTCTTTGTTATCGGAGGATATTTCCTTTGGCCCTATAGTCTTCAATGGGATCCGAAATATCTGTTCTCAGATTCCACAGAAATAAGGCTAGCCAAGAGATCCACGAAATACAGATGTAACTCTGTGAGATGAATTAACAGAACACTAAGCAGTTTCTCAGAAAGCTTCTTTCCAGATTTCATCTGAGGATATTTCCTTTTTCACCATAGCCCTCTGCGGGCTTCCAAATATCACTTTGCCAATTCCACAAGAACTGTCTTAGCGAAAGGCTTCTTGAGGGGAAAGCTGTAACTCTGTGAGATGATTTCACAGAACACAAAGAAGTTTCTCAGAAAGCTTCTTTCTCTTTGTTATCGCAGGATATTTCCTTTGGCCCTACAGTCATCAATGGGATCCGAAATATCTGTTCTCAGATTCCACAGAAATAAGGCTAGCAAAGAGATGCACCAAATACACATGTAACTCTGTGAGATGAATTAACAGAACACTAAGCAGTTTCCCAGAAAGCTTCTTTCCAGATTTCCTGTGAGGATATTTCCTTTTTCACCATAGCCCTCTATGGGCTTCCAAATATCACTTTGCCAATTCCACAAGAACTGTCTTAGCGAAAGGCTTCTTGAGGGGAAAGCTGTAACTCTGTGAGATGATATCACAGAACACAAAGAAGTTTCTCAGAAAGCTTCTTTCTCTTTGTTATCGGAGGATATTTCCTTTGGCCCTATAGTCTTCAATGGGATCCGAAATATCTGTTCTCAGATTCCACAGAAATAAGGCTAGCAAAGAGATGCACCAAATACACATGTAACTCTGTGAGATGAATTAACAGAACACTAAGCAGTTTCTCAGAAATCTTCTTTCCAGATTTCATCTGAGGATATTTACTTTTTCACCATAGCCCTCTAAGGGCTTCCAAATATCACTTTTCCAATTCCACAAGAACTGTGTTAGCGAAAGGCTTCTTTAGGGGAAAGCTGTAACTCTGTGAGATGATTTCACAGAACACAAAGAAGTTTCTCAGAAAGCTTCTTTTGCTTTGTTATCGGAGGATATTTCCTTTGGCCCTATAGTCATCAATGGGATCCGAAATATCTGTTCTCAGATTCCACAGAAATAAGGCTAGCAAAGAGATCCACGAAATACAGATGTAACTCTGTGAGATGAATTAACAGAACACTAAGCAGTTTCCCAGAAAGCTTCTTTCTCTTTGTTATCGGTGGATATTTCCTTTGGCCCTACAGTCTTGAATGGGATGAGGAATATCTGTTCTCAGATTCCACAGAAATAAGGCTAGCAAAGAGATCCACGAAATTCAGATGTAACTCTGTGAGATGAATTAACAGAACACTAAGCAGTTTCTCAGAAAGCTTCTTTCCAGATTTCATCTGAGGATATTTCCTTTTTCACCATAGCCCTCTGTGGGCTTCCAAATATCACTTTGCCAATTCCACAAGAACTGTCTTAGCGAAAGGCTTCTTGAGGGGAAAGCTGTAACTCTGTGAGATGATTTCACAGAACACAAAGAAGTTTCTCAAAAAGCTTCTTTCTCTTTGTTATCGGAGGATATTTCCTTTGGCCCTATAGTCTTCAATGGGATCCGAAATATCTGTTCTCAGATTCCACAGAAATAAGGCTACCAAAGAGATGCACCAAATAGACATGTAACTCTGTGAGATGAATTAACAGAAAACTAAGCAGTTTCTCAGAAAGCTTCTTTCCAGATTTCATCTAAGGATATTTCCTTTTTCACCATAGCCCTCTATGGGCTTCCAAATATCACTTTGCCAATTCCACAAGAACTGTCTTAGCGAAAGGCTTCTTGAGGGGAAAGCTGTAACTCTGTGAGATGATTTCACAGAACACAAAGAAGTTTCTCAGAAAGCTTCTTTCTCTTTGTTATCGGAGGATATTTCCTTTGGCCCTATAGTCTTCAAAGGGATCAGAAATATCTGTTCTCAGATTCCACAGAAATAAGGCTAGCAAAGAGATCCAGGAAATACACATGTAACTCTGTGAGATGAATTAACAGAACACTAAGCAGTTTCTCAGAAAGCTTCTTTCCAGATTTCATCTGAGGATATTTCCTTTTTCACCATAGCCCTCTGTGGGCTTCCAAATATCACTTTGCCAATTCCACAAGAACTGTCTTAGCGAAAGGCTTCTTGAGGGGAAAGCTGTAACTCTGTGAGATGATTTCACAGAACACAAAGAAGTTTCTCAAAAAGCTTCTTTCTCTTTGTTATCGGAGGATATTTCCTTTGGCCCTATAGTCTTCAATGGGATCCGAAATATCTGTTCTCAGATTCCACAGAAATAAGGCTAGCAAAGAGATGCACCAAATAGACATGTAACTCTGTGAGATGAATTAACAGAACACTAAGCAGTTTCTCAGAAAGCTTCTTTCCAGATTTCATCTAAGGATATTTCCTTTTTCACCATAGCCCTCTATGGGCTTCCAAATATCACTTTGCCAATTCCACAAGAACTGTCTTAGCGAAAGGCTTCTTGAGGGGAAAGCTGTAACTCTGTGAGATGATTTCACAGAACACAAAGAAGTTTCTCAGAAAGCTTCTTTCTCTTTGTTATCGGAGGATATTTCCTTTGGCCCTATAGTCTTGAATGGGATGAGGAATATCTGTTCTCAGATTCCACAGAAATAAGGCTAGCAAAGAGATCCAGGAAATACACATGTAACTCTGTGAGATGAATTAACAGAACACTAAGCAGTTTCTCAGAAAGCTTCTTTCCAGATTTCATCTGAGGATATTTCCTTTTTCACCATAGCCCTCTATGGGCTTCCAAATATCACATTGCCAATTCCACAAGAACTGTCTTAGCGAAAGGCTTCTTGATGGGAAAGCTGTAACTCTGTGAGATGATTTCACAGAACCCAAAGAAGTTTCTCAGAAAGCTTCTTTCTCTTTGTTACCGTAGGATATTTACTTTGGCCCTATAGTCATCAATGGGATCCGAAACATCTGTTCTCAGATTCCACAGAAATAAGGCTAGCAAAGAGATGCACCAAATACACATGTAACTCTGTGAGATGAATTAACAGAACACTAAGCAGTTTCTCAGAAAGCTTCTTTCCAGATTTCATCTGAGGATATTTCCTTTTTCACCATAGCCCTCTATGGGCTTCCAAATGTCACTTTGCCAATTCCACAAGAACTGTCTTAGAGAAAGGCTTCTTGAGGGCAAAGATGTAACTCTGTGAGATGATTTCACAGAACACAAAGAAGTTTCTCAGAAATCTTCTTTCTCTTTGTTATCGGAGGATATTTCCTTTGGCCCTGTAGTCCTCAATGGGATCCGAAATATCTGTTCTCAGATTCCACAGGAATAAGTCTAGCAAAGAGATCCACGAAATACAGATGTAACTCTGTGAGATGAATTAACAGAACACTAAGCAGTTTCTCAGAAAGCTTCTTTCCAGGTTTCATCTGAGGATATTTCCTTTTTCACCATAGCCCTCTGGGGGCTTCCAAATATCACTTTGCCAATTCCACAAGAACTGTCTTAGCGAAAGGCTTCTTGAGGGGAAAGCTGTAACTCTGTGAGATGATTTCACGGAACACAAAGAAGTTTCTCAAAAAGCTTCTATCTCTTTGTTATTGGAGGATTTTTCCTTTGGCCCTATAGTCTTCAAAGGGATCCGAAATATCTGTTCTCAGATTCCACAGAAATAAGACTAGCAAAGAGATGCACCAAATACACATGTAACTCTGTGAGATGAATTAACACAACACTAAGCAGTTTCCCAGAAAGCTTCTTTCTCTTTGTTATCGGAGGATATTTCCTTTGGCCTTATAGTCTTGAATGGGATGAGGAATATCTGTTCTCAGATTTCACAGAAATAAGGCTAGCAAAGAGATGCACTAAATAGACATGTAACTCTGTGAGATGAATTAACAGAACACTATGCAGTTTCTCAGAAAGCTTCTTTCCAGATTTCATCTGAGGATATTTCCTTTTTCACCATAGCCCTCTATGGGCTTCCAAATATCACTTAGCCAATTCCACAACAACTGTCTTAGCGAAAGGCTTCTTGAGGGGAAAGCTGTAACTCTGTGAGATGATTTCACAGAACACAAAGAAGTTTCTCAGAAAGCTTCTTTCTCTTTGTTACCGGAGGATATTTCCTTTGGCCCTATAGTCTTCAATGGGATCAGGAATATCTGTTCTCAGATTCCACAGAAATAAGGCTAGCAAAGAGATCCACGAAATACAGATGTAACTCTGTGAGATGAATTAACAGAACCCTAAGCAGTTTCTCAGAAAGCTTCTTTCCAGATTTCATCTGAGGATATATCCTTTTTCACCATAGCCCTCTATGGGCTTCCAAATATCACTTTGCCAATTCCAAAATAACTGTCTTAGTGAAAGGCTTCTTGAGGGCAAAGCTGTAACTCTGTGAGATGATTTCACAGAACACATAGAAGTTTCTCAGAAGTCTTCTTTCTCTTTGTTATCGGAGGATATTTCCTTTGGCCCTATAGTCTTCAATGGGATCCGAAATATCTGTTCTCAGATTCCACAGAAATAAGGCTAGCAAAGAGTTCCAAGAAATACACATGTAACTCTGTGAGATGAATTAAGAGAACACTAAGCAGTTTCTCAGAAAGCTTCTTTCCAGATTTCATCTGAGGATAATTCCTTTTTCACCGTAGCCCCCTATGGGCTTCCAGATATCACTTTGCCAATTCCACAAGAACTGTCTTAGCGCAAGGCTTCTTAAGGGGAAAGCTGTAACTCTGTGAGATGATTTCACAGAACACAAAGAAGTTTCTCAGAAAGCTTCTTTCTCTTTGTTATCAGAGGATATTTCCTTTGGCCCTATAGTCTTCAAAGGGATCCGAAATATCTGTTCTCAGATTCCACAGAAATAAGGCTAGCAAAGAGATCCACGATATACAGATGTAACTCTGTGAGATGAATTAACAGAACACTAAGCAGTTTCTCAGAAAGCTTCTTTCCAGGTTTCATCTGAGGATATTTCCTTTTTCACCGTAGCCCCCTATGGGCTTCCAGATATCACTTTGCGAATTCCACAAAAACTGTCTTAGCGCAAGGCTTCTTAAGGGGAAAGCTGTAACTCTGTGAGATGATTTCACAGAACACAAAGAAGTTTCTCAGAAAGCTTCTTTCTCTTTGTTATCAGAGGATATTTCCTTTGGCCCTATAGTCTTCAAAGGGATCCGAAATATCTGTTCTCAGATTTCACAGAAATAAGGCTAGCAAAGAGATGCACCAAATACACATATAACTCTGTGAGATGAATTAACAGAACACTAAGCAGTTTCCCAGAAAGCTTCTTTCCAGATTTCCTGTGAGGATATTTCCTTTTTCACCATAGCCCTCTATGGGCTTCCAAATATCACTTTGCCAATTCCACAAGAACTGTCTTAGCGAAAGGCTTCTTGAGGGGAAAGCTGTAACTCTGTGAGATGATATCACAGAACACAAAGAAGTTTCTCAGAAAGCTTCTTTCTCTTTGTTATCGGAGGATATTTCCTTTGGCCCTATAGTCTTCAATGGGATCCGAAATATCTGTTCTCAGATTCCACAGAAATAAGGCTAGCAAAGAGATGCACCAAATACACATGTAACTCTGTGAGATGAATTAACAGAACACTAAGCAGTTTCTCAGAAAGCTTCTTTCCAGATTTCATCTGAGGATATTTCCTTTTTCACCATAGCCCTCTAAGGGCTTCCAAATATCACTTTTCCAATTCCACAAGAACTGTCTTAGCGAAAGGCTTCTTTAGGGGAAAGCTGTATCTCTGTGAGATGATTTCACAGAACACAAAGAAGTTTCTCAGAAAGCTTCTTTTGCTTTGTTATCGGAGGATATTTCCTTTGGCCCTATAGTCATCAATGGGATCCAAAATATCTGTTCTCAGATTCCACAGAAATAAGGCTAGCAAAGAGATCCACGAAATACAGATGTAACTCTGTGAGATGAATTAACAAAACACTCAGCAGTTTCTCAGAAAGCTTCTTTCCAGGTTTCATCTGAGGATATTTCCTTTTTCACCATAGCCCTCTGGGGGCTTCCAAATATCACTTTGCCAATTCCACAAGAACTGTCTTAGCGAAAGGCTTCTTGAGGGGAAAGCTGTAACTCTGTGAGATGATTTCACGGAACACAAAGAAGTTTCTCAAAAAGCTTCTTTCTCTTTGTTATCGGAGGATTTTTCCTTTGGCCCTATAGTCTTCAATGGGATCCGAAATATCTGTTCTCAGATTCCACAGAAATAAGGCTAGCAAAGAGATGCACCAAATACACATGTAACTCTGTGAGATGAATTAACAGAACACTAAGCAGTTTCCCAGAAAGCTTCTTTCTCTTTGTTATCGGAGGATATTTCCTTTGGCCCTACAGTCTTGAATGGGATGAGGAATATCTGTTCTCAGATTCCACAGAAATAAGCCTAGCAAAGAGATCCACGAAATTCAGATGTAACTCTGTGAGATGAATTAACAGAACACTAAGCAGTTTCTCAGAAATCTTCTTTCCAGATTTCATCTGAGGATATTTCCTTTTTCACCATAGCCCTCTGGGGGCTTCCAAATATCACTTTGCCAATTCCACAAGAACTGTCTTAGCGAAAGGCTTCTTGAGGGGAAAGCTGTAACTCTGTGAGATGATTTCACAGAACACAAAGAAGTTTCTCAGAAAGCTTCTTTCTCTTTGTTATCGGAGGATATTTCCTTTGGCCCTATAGTCTTCAATGGGATCCGAAATATCTGTTCTCAGATTCCACAGAAATAAGGCTAGCAAAGAGATGCACCAAATAGACATGTAACTCTGTGAGATGAATTAACAGAACACTAAGCAGTTTCTCAGAAAGCTTCTTTCCAGATTTCATCTAAGGATATTTCCTTTTTCACCATAGCCCTCTATGGGGTTCCAAATATCACTTTGCCAATTCCACAAGAACTGTCTTAGCGAAAGGCTTCTTGAGGGGAAAGCTGTAACTCTGTGAGATGATTTCACAGAACACAAAGAAGTTTCTCAGAAAGCTTCTTTCTCTTTGTTATCGGAGGATATTTCCTTTGGCCCTATAGTCTTCAAAGGGATCAGAAATATCTGTTCTCAGATTCCACAGAAATAAGGCTAGCAAAGAGATCCAGGAAATACACATGTAACTCTGTGAGATGAATTAACAGAACACTAAGCAGTTTCTCAGAAAGCTTCTTTCCAGATTTCATCTGAGGATATTTCCTTTTTCACCATAGCCCTCGGTGGGCTTCCAAATATCACTTTGCCAATTCCACAAGAACTGTCTTAGCGAAAGGCTTCTTGAGGGGAAAGCTGTAACTCTGTGAGATGATTTCACAGAACACAAAGAAGTTTCTCAGAAAGCTTCTTTCTCTTTGTTATCGCAGGATATTTCCTTTGGCCCTATAGTCTTCAAAGGGATCAGAAATATCTGTTCTCAGATTCCACAGAAATAAGGCTAGCAAAGAGATCCAGGAAATACACATGTAACTCTGTGAGATGAATTAACAGAACACTAAGCAGTTTCTCAGAAAGCTTCTTTCCAGATTTCATCTGAGGATATTTCCTTTTTCACCATAGCCCTCTATGGGCTTCCAAATATCACATTGCCAATTCCACAAGAACTGTCTTAGCGAAAGGCTTCTTGACGGGAAAGCTGTAACTCTGTGAGATGATTTCACAGAACCCAAAGAAGTTTCTCAGAAAGCTTCTTTCTCTTTGTTACCGCAGGATATTTCCTTTGGCCCTATAGTCATCAATGGGATCCGAAACATCTGTTCTCAGATTCCACAGAAATAAGGCTAGCAAAGAGATGCACCAAATACACATGTAACTCTGGGAGATGAATTAACAGAACACTAAGCAGTTTCTCAGAAAGCTTCTTTCCAGATTTCATCTGAGGATATTTCCTTTTTCACCATAGCCCTCTATGGGCTTCCAAATATCACTTTGCCAATTCCACAAGAACTGTCTTAGCGAAAGGCTTCTTGAGGGCAAAGCTGTAACTCTGTGAGATGATTTCACAGAACACAAAGAAGTTTCTCAAAAATCTTCTTTCTCTTTGTTATCGGAGGATATTTCCTTTGGCCCTATAGTCCTCAATGGGATCCGAAATATCTGTTCTCAGATTCCACAGGAATAAGGCTAGCAAAGAGATCCACGAAATACAGATGTAACTCTGTGAGATGAATTAACAGAACACTAAGCAGTTTCTCAGAAAGCTTCTTTCCAGGTTTCATCTGAGGATATTTCCTTTTTCACCATAGCCCTCTGGGGGCTTCCAAATATCACTTTGCCAATTCCACAAGAACTGTCTTAGCGAAAGGGTTCTTGAGGGGAAAGCTGTAACTCTGTGAGATGATTTCACGGAACACAAAGAAGTTTCTCAAAAAGCTTCTTTCTCTTTGTTGTCGGAGGATTTTTCCTTTGGCCCTATAGTCTTCAAAGGGATCCGAAATATCTGTTCTCAGATTCCACAGAAATAAGGCTAGCAAAGAGATGTACCAAATACACATGTAACTCTGTGAGATGAATTAACAGAACACTAAGCAGTTTCCCAGAAAGCTTCTTTCTCTTTGTTATCGGAGGATATTTCCTTTGGCCCTATAGTCTTGAATGGGATGAGGAATATCTGTTCTCAGATTCCACAGAAATAAGGCTAACAAAGAGATCCACGAAATTCAGTTGTAACTCTGTGAGATGAATTAACAGAACACTAAGCAGTTTCTCAGAAAGCTTCTTTCCAGATTTCATCTGAGGATATTTCCTTTTTCACCATAGCCCTCTGTGGGCTTCCAAATATCACTTTGCCAATTCCACAAGAACTGTCTTAGCGAAAGGCTTCTTGAGCGGGAAAGCTGTAACTCTGTGAGATGATTTCACAGAACACAAAGAAGTTTCTCAAAAACCTTCTTTCTCTTTGTTATCGGAGGATATTTCATTTGGCCCTATAGTCTTCAATGGGATCCGAAATATCTGTTCTCAGATTCCACAGAAATAAGGCTAGCAAAGAGATGCACCAAATAGACATGTAACTCTGTGAGATGAATTAACAGAACACTAAGCAGTTTCTCAGAAAGCTTCTTTCCAGATTTCATCTGAGGATATTTCCTTTTTCACCATAGCCCTCAATGGGCTTCCAAATATCACTTTGCCAATTCCAAAAGAACTGTCTTAGCGAAAGGCTTCTTGAGGGCAAAGCTGTAACTCTGTGAGATGATTTCACAGAACACAAAGAAGTTTCTCAGAAATCTTCTTTCTCTTTGTTATCGGAGGATATTTCCTTTTGCCCTATAGTCCTCAATGGGATCCGAAATATCTGTTCTCAGATTCCACAGAAATAAGGCTAGCAAAGAGTTCCAAGAAATGCACATGTAACTCTGTGAGATGAATTAACAGAACACTAAGCAGTTTCTCAGAAAGCTTCTTTCCAGATTTTATCTGAGGATATTTCCTTTTTCAGCGTAGCCCCCTATGGTCTTCCAAATATCACTTTGCCAATTCCACAAGAACTGTCTTAGCGAAAGGCTTCTTAAGGGGAAAGCTGTAACTCTGTGAGATGATTTCACAGAACACAAAGAAGTTTCTCAGAAAGCTTCTTTCTCTCTGTTATCGCAGGATATTTCCTTTGGCCCTATAGTCATTAATGGGATCCGAAATATCTGTTCTCAGATTCCACAGAAATAAGGCTAGCAAAGAGATGCACCAAATACACATGTAACTCTGTGAGATGAATTAACAGAACACTAAGCCGTTTCCCAGAAAGCTTCTTTCCAGATTTCCTGTGAGGATATTTCCTTTTTCACCATAGCCCTCTATGGGCTTCCAAATATCACTTTGCCAATTCCACAAGAACTGTCTTAGCGAAAGGCTTCTTGAGGGGAAAGCTGTAACTCTGTGAGATGATATCACAGAACACAAAGAAGTTTCTCAGAAAGCTTCTTTCTCTTTGTTATCGGAGGATATTTCCTTTGGCCCTATAGTCTTCAATGGGATCCGAAATATCTGTTCTCAGATTCCACAGAAATAAGGCTAGCAAAGAGATGCACCAAATACACATGTAACTCTGTGAGATGAATTAACAGAACACTAAGCAGTTTCTCAGAAAGCTTCTTTCCAGATTTCATCTGAGGATATTTCCTTTTTCACCATAGCCCTCTATGGGCTTCCAAATATCACTTTGCCAATTCCACAAGAACTGTCTTAGCGAAAGGCTTCTTGAGGGGAAAGCTGTAACTCTGTGAGATGATTTCACAGAACACAAAGAAGTTTCTCAGAAAGCTTCTTTCTCTTTGTTATCGGAGGATATTTCCTTTGGCCCTATAGTCATCAATGGGATCCGAAATATCTGTTCTCAGATTCCACAGAAATAAGGCTAGCAAAGAGATCCACGAAATACAGGTGTAACTCTGTGAGATGAATTAACAGAACACTAAGCAGTTTCTCAGAAAGCTTCTTTCCAGATTTCATCTGAGGATATTTCCTTTTTCACCGTAGCCCTCTGTGGGCCTCCAAATATCACTTTGCCAATTCCACAAGAACTGTCTTAGGGAAAGGCTTCTTGAGGGGAAAGCTGTAACACTGTGAGATGATTTCACAGAACCCAAAGAAGTTTCTCAGAAAGCTTCTTTCTCTTTGTTATCGCAGGATATTTCCTTTGGCCCTACAGTCATCAACGGGATACGAAATATCTGTTCTCAGATTCCACAGAAATAAGGCTAGCAAAGAGATGCACCAAATAGACATGTAACTCTGTGAGATGAATTAACAGAACACTAAGCAGTTTCTCAGAAAGCTTCTTTCCAGATTTCATCTGAGGATATTTCCTTTTTCACCATAGCCCTCTATGGGCTTCCAAATATCACTTTGCCAATTCCACAAGAACTGTCTTAGCGAAAGGCTTCTTGATGGGAAAGCTGTAACTCTGTGAGATGATTTCACAGAACACAAAGAAGTTTCTCAGAAAGCTTCTTTCTCTTTGTTATCGGAGGATATTTCCTTTGGCCCTATAGTCATCAATGGGATCCGAAATATCTGTTCTCAGATTCCACAGAAATAAGGCTGGCAAAGAGATCCACGAAATACAAATGTAACTCTGTGAGATGAATTAACAGAACACTAAGCAGTTTCTCAGAAAGCTTCTTTCCAGATTTCATCTGAGGATATTTCCTTTTTCACCATAGCCCTCTGTGGGCTTTCAAATATCACTTTGCCAATTCCACAAGAACTGTCTTAGCGAAAGGCTTCTTGAGGGGAAAGCTGTAACTCTGTGAGATGATTTTACAGAACACAAAGAAGTTTCTCAGAAAGCTTCTTTCTCTTTGTTATCGCAGGATATTTCCTTTGGCCCTATAGTCATCAATGGGATCCGAAATATCTGTTCTCAGATTCCACAGAAATAAGGCTAGCAAAGAGATGCACCAAATACACATGTAACTCTGTGAGATGAATAAACAGAACACTAAGCAGTTTCCCAGAAAGCTTCTTTCCAGATTTCCTGTGAGGATATTTCCTTTTTCACCATAGACCTCTATGGGCTTCCAAATATCACTTTGCCAATTCCACAAGAACTGTCTTAGCGAAAGGCTTCTTGACGGGAAAGCTGTAACTCTGTGAGATGATATCACAGAACACAAAGAAGTTTCTCAGAAAGCTTCTTTCTCTTTGTTATCGGAGGATATTTCCTTTGGCCCTATAGTCTTCAATGGGATCCGAAATATCTGTTCTTAGATTCCACAGAAATAAGGTTAGCAAAGAGATGCACCAAATACACATGTAACTCTGTGAGATGAATTAACAGAACACTAAGCAGTTTCTCAGAAAGCTTCTTTCCAGATTTCATCTGAGGATATTTCCTTTTTCACCATAGCCCTCTATGGGCTTCCAAATATCACTTTTCCAATTCCACAAGAACTGTGTTAGCGAAAGGCTTCTTTAGGGGAAAACTGTAACTCTGTGAGATGATTTCACAGAACACAAAGAAGTTTCTCAGAAAGCTTCTTTCTCTTTGTTATCGGAGGATATTTCCTTTGGCCCTATAGTCATCAATGGGATCCGAAATATGTGTTCTCAGATTCCACAGAAATAAGGCTAGCAAAGAGATCCAGGAAATACAGATGTAACTCTGTGAGATGAATTAACAGAACACTAAGCAGTTTCTCAGAAAGCTTCTTTCCAGGTTTCATCTGAGGATATTTCCTTTTTCACCATAGCCCTCTGTGGGCTTCCAAATATCACTTTGCCAATTCCACAAGAACTGTCTTAACGAAAGGCTTCTTGAGGGGAAAGCTGTAACTCTGTGAGATGATTTCACGGAACACAAAGAAGTTTCTCAAAAAGCTTCCTTCTCTTTGTTATCGGAGGATTTTTCCTTTGGCCCTACAGTCTTCAATGGGATCCGAAATATCTGTTCTCAGATTCCACAGAAATAAGGCTAGCAAAGAGATGCACCAAATACACATGTAACTCTGTGAGATGAATTAACAGAACACTAAGCAGTTTCCCAGAAAGCTTCTTTCTCTTTGTTATCGAAGGATATTTCCTTTGGCCCTATAGTCTTGAATGGGATGAGGAATATCTGTTCTCAGATTCCACAGAAATAAGGCTAGCAAAGAGATCCACGAAATTCAGATGTAACTCTGTGAGATGAATTAACAGAACACTAAGCAGTTTCTCAGAAAGCTTCTTTCCAGATTTCATCTGAGGATATTTCCTTTTTCACCATAGCCCTCTGTGGGCTTCCAAATATCACTTTGCCAATTCCACAAGAACTGTCTTAGCGAAAGGCTTCTTGAGGGGAAAGCTGTAACTCTGTGAGATGATTTCACAGAACACAAATAAGTTTCTCAAAAAGCTTCTTTCTCTTTGTTATCGGAGGATATTTCCTTTGGCCCTATAGTCTTCAAAGGGATCCGAAATATGTGTTCTCAGATTCCACAGAAATAAGGCTAGCAAAGAGATGCACCAAATAGACATGTAACTCTGTGAGATGAATTAACAGAACACTAAGCAGTTTCTCAGAAAGCTTCTTTCCAGATTTCATCTGAGGATATTTCCTTTTTCACCATAGCCCTCTATGGGGTTCCAAATATCACTTTGCCAATTCCACAAGAACTGTCTTAGCGAAAGGCTTCTTGAGGGGAAAGCTGTAACTCTGTGAGATGATTTCACAGAACACAAAGAAGTTTCTCAGAAAGCTTCTTTCTCTTTGTTATCGGAGGATATTTCCTTTGGCCCTATAGTCTTCAAAGGGATCAGAAATATCTGTTCTCAGATTCCACAGAAATAAGGCTAGCAAAGAGATGCAGGAAATACACATGTAACTCTGTGAGATGAATTAACAGAACACTAAGCAGTTTCTCAGAAAGCTTCTTTCCAGATTTCATCTGAGGATATTTCCTTTTTCACCGTAGCCCACTATGGGCTTCCAAATATCACTTTGCCAATTCCACAAGAACTGTCTTAGCGAAAGGCTTCTTAAGGGGAAAGCTGTAACTCTGTGAGATGATTTCACAGAACACAAAGAAGTTTCTCAGAAAGCTTCTTTCTCTTTGTTATCGCAGGATATTTCCTTTGGCCCTATAGTCATCAATGGGATCCGAAATATCTGTTCTCAGATTCCACAGAAATAAGGCTAGCAAAGAGATGCACCAAATGCACATGTAACTCTGTGAGATGAATTAACAGAACACTAAGCAGTTTCCCAGAAAGCTTCTTTCCAGATTTCCTGTGAGGATATTTCCTTTTTCACCATAGCCCTCTATGGGCTTCCAAATATCACTTTGCCAATTCCACAAGAACTGTGTTAGCGAAAGGCTTCTTGGGGGAAAGCTGTAACTCTGTGAGATGATTTCACAGAACACAAAGAAGTTTCTCAGAAAGCTTCTTTCTCTTTGTTATCGGAGGATATTTCCTTTGGCCCTATAGTCTTCAATGGGATCAGGAATATCTGTTCTCAGATTCCACAGAAATAAGGCTAGCAAAGAGATCCACGAAATACAGATGTAACTCTGTGAGATGAATTAACAGAACCCTAAGCAGTTTCTCAGAAAGCTTCTTTCCAGATTTCATCTGAGTATATATCCTTTTTCACCATAGCCCTCTATGGGCTTCCAAATATCACTTTGCCAATTCCAAAATAACTGTCTTAGCGAAAGGCTTCTTGAGGGCAAAGCTGTAACTCTGTGAGATGATTTCACAGAACACAAAGAAGTTTCTCAGAAATCTTCTTTCTCTTTGTTATCGGAGGATATTTCCTTTGGCCCTATAGTCTTCAATGGGATCCGAAATATCTGTTCTCAGATTCCACAGAAATAAGGCTAGCAAAGAGATTCACCAAATAGACATGTAACTCTGTGAAATGAATTAACAGAACACTAAGCAGTTTCTCAGAAAGCTTCTTTCCAGATTTCATCTGAGGATATTTCCTTTTTCACCATAGCCCTCTATGGGGTTCCAAATATCACTTTGCCAATTCCACAAGAACTGTCTTAGCGAAAGGCTTCTTGAGGGGAAAGCTGTAACTCTGTGAGATGATTTAACAGAACACAAAGAAGTTTCTCAGAAAGCTTCTTTCTCTTTGTTATCGGAGGATATTTCCTTTGACCCTATAGTCGTCAAAGGGATCAGAAATATCTGTTCTCAGATTCCACAGAAATAAGGCTAGCAAAGAGATCCAGGAAATACACATGTAACTCTGTGAGATGAATTAACAGAACACTAAGCAGTTTCTCAGAAAGCTTCTTTCCAGATTTCATCTGAGGATATTTCCTTTTTCACCATAGCCCTCTATGGGCTTCCAAATATCACATTGCCAATTCCACAAGAACTGTCTTAGCGAAAGGCTTCTTGAGGGGAAAGCTGTAACTCTGTGAGATGATTTCACAGAACCCAAAGAAGTTTCTCAGAAAGCTTCTTTCTCTTTGTTATCGCAGGATATTTCCTTTGGCCCTATAGTCATCAAAGGGATCCGAAACATCTGTTCTCAGATTCCACAGAAATAAGGCTAGCAAAGAGATGCACCAAATACACATGTAACTCTGTGAGATGAATTAACAGAACACTAAGCAGTTTCTCAGAAAGCTTCTTTCCAGATTTCATCTGAGGATATTTCCTTTTTCACCATAGCCCTCTATGGGCTTCCAAATATCACTTTGCCAATTCCACAAGAACTGTCTTAGCGAAAGGCTTCTTGAGGGGAAAGCTGTAACTCTGTGAGATGATTTCACAGAACACAAAGAAGTTTCTCAGAAAGCTTCTTTCTCTTTGTTATCGGAGGATATTTCCTTTGGCCCTATAGTCATCAATGGGATCCGAAATATCTGTTCTCAGATTCCACAGAAATAAGGCTAGCAAAGAGATCCACGAAATACAGATGTAACTCTGTGAGATGAATTAACAGAACACTAAGCAGTTTCTCAGAAAGCTTCTTTCCAGATTTCATCTGAGGATATTTCCTTTTTCACCGTAGCCCTCTGTGGGCTTCCAAATATCACTTTGCCAATTCCACAAGAACTGTCTTAGCGAAAGGCTTCTTGACGGGAAAGCTGTAACACTGTGAGATGATTTCACAGAACCCAAAGAAGTTTCTCGGAAAGCTTCTTTCTCTTTGTTATCGCAGGATATTTCCTTTGGCCCTATAGTCATCAATGGGATACGAAATATCTGTTCTCAGATTCCACAGAAATAAGGCTAGCAAAGAGATGCACCAAATACACATGTAACTCTGTGAGATGAATTAACAGAACACTAAGCAGTTTCTCAGAAAGCTTCTTTCCAGATTTCATCTGAGGATATTTCCTTTTTCACCATAGCCCTCTATGGGGTTCCAAATATCACTTTGCCAATTCCACAAGAACTGTCTTAGCGAAAGGCTTCTTGAGGGGAAAGCTGTAACTCTGTGAGATGATTTCACAGAACACAAAGAAGTTTCTCAGAAAGCTTCTTTCTCTTTGTTATCGGAGGATATTTCCTTTGGCCCTATAGTCATCAATGGCATCCGAAATATCTGTTCTCAGATTCCACAGAAATAAGGCTAGCAAAGAGATCCACGAAATACAGATGTAACTCTGTGAGATGAATTAACAGAACACTAAGCAGTTTCTCAGAAAGCTTCTTTCCAGATTTCATCCTAGTATATATCCTTTTTCACCATAGCCCTCTATGGGCTTCCAAATATCACTTTGCCAATTCCAAAATAACTGTCTTAGCGAAAGGCTTCTTGAGGGGAAAGCTGTAACTCTGTGAGATGATTTCACAGAACACAAAGAAGTTTCTCAGAAATCTTCTTTCTCTTTGTTATCGGAGGATATTTCATTTGGCCCTATAGTCTTCAATGGGATCCGAAATATCTGTTCTCAGATTCCACAGAAATAAGGCTAGCAAAGAGATGCACCAAATAGACATGTAACTCTGTGAGATGAATTAACAGAACACTAAGCAGTTTCTCAGAAAGCTTCTTTCTAGATTTCATCTGAGGATATTTCCTTTTTCACCATAGCCCTCTATGGGGTTCCAAATATCACTTTGCCAATTCCACAAGAACTGTGTTAGCGAAAGGCTTCTTGAGGGGAAAGCTGTAACTCTGTGAGATGATTTCACAGAACACAAAGAAGTTTCTCAGAAAGCTTCTTTCTCTTTGTTATCGGAGGATATTTCCTTTGACCCTATAGTCGTCAAAGGGATCAGAAATATCTGTTCTCAGATTCCACAGAAATAAGGCTAGCAAAGAGATCCAGGAAATACACATGTAACTCTGTGAGATGAATTAACAGAACACTAAGCAGTTTCTCAGAAAGCTTCTTTCCAGATTTCCTGTGAGGATATTTCCTTTTTCACCATAGCCCTCTATGGGCTTCCAAATATCACTTTGCCAATTCCACAAGAACTGTCTCAGCGAAAGGCTTCTTGAGGGGAAAGCTGTAACTCTGTGAGATGATTTCACAGAACCCAAAGAAGTTTCTCAGAAAGCTTCTTTCTCTTTGTTATCGCTGGATATTTCCTTTGGCCCTATAGTCATCAATGGGATCCGAAACATCTGTTCTCAGATTCCACAGAAATAAGGCTAGCAAAGAGATGCACCAAATACACATGTAACTCTGTGAGATGAATTAACAGAACACTAAGCAGTTTCTCAGAAAGCTTCTTTCCAGATTTCATCTGAGGATATTTCCTTTTTCACCATAGCCCTCTATGGGCTTCCAAATATCACTTTGCCAATTCCACAAGAACTCTCTTAGCGAAAGGCTTCTTGAGGGGAAAGCTGTAACTCTGTGAGATGATTTCACAGAACACAAAGAAGTTTCTCAGAAAGCTTCTTTCTCTTTGTTATCGGAGGATATTTCCTTTGGCCCTATAGTCATCAATGGGATCCGAAATATCTGTTCTCAGATTCCACAGAAATAAGGCTAGCAAAGAGATCCACGAAATACAGATGTAACTCTGTGAGATGAATTAACAGAACACTAAGCAGTTTCTCAGAAAGCTTCTTTCCAGATTTCATCTGAGGATATTTCCTTTTTCACCGTAGCCCTCTGTGGGCTTCCAAATATCACTTTGCCAATTCCACAAGAACTGTCTTAGCGAAAGGCTTCTTGACGGTAAAGCTGTAACACTGTGAGATGATTTCACAGAACCCAAAGAAGTTTCTCGGAAAGCTTCTTTCTCTTTGTTATCGCAGGATATTTCCTTTGGCCCTATAGTCATCAATGGGATACGAAATATCTGTTCTCAGATTCCACAGAAATAAGGCTAGCAAAGAGATGCACCAAATAGACATGTAACTCTGTGAGATGAATTAACAGAACACTAAGCAGTTTCTCAGAAAGCTTCTTTCCAGATTTCATCTGAGGATATTTCCTTTTTCACCATAGCCCTCTATGGGGTTCCAAATATCACTTTGCCAATTCCACAAGAACTGTCTTAGCGAAAGGCTTCTTGAGGGGAAAGCTGTAACTCTGTGAGATGATTTCACAGAACACAAAGAAGTTTCTAAGAAAGCTTCTTTCTCTTTGTTATCGGAGGATATTTCCTTTGGCCCTATAGTCATCAATGGCATTCGAAATATCTGTTCTCAGATTCCACAGAAATAAGGCTAGCAAAGAGATCCACGAAATACAGATGTAACTCTGTGAGATGAATTAACAGAACACTAAGCAGTTTCTCAGAAAGCTTCTTTCCAGATTTCATCTGAGTATATATCCTTTTTCACCATAGCCCTCTATGGGCTTCCAAATATCACTTTGCCAATTCCAAAATAACTGTCTTAGCGAAAGGCTTCTTGAGGGCAAAGCTGTAACTCTGTGAGATGATTTCACAGAACACAAAGAAGTTTCTCAGAAATCTTCTTTCTCTTTGTTATCGGAGGATATTTCCTTTGGCCCTATAGTCTTCAATGGGATCCGAAATATCTGTTCTCAGATTCCACAGAAATAAGGCTAGCAAAGAGATTCACCAAATAGACATGTAACTCTGTGAGATGAATTAACAGAACACTAAGCCGTTTCTCAGAAAGCTTCTTTCCAGATTTCATCTGAGGATATTTCCTTTTTCACCATAGCCCTCTATGGGTTTCCAAATATCACTTTGCCAATTCCACAAGAACTGTCTTAGCGAAAGGCTTCTTGAGGGGAAAGCTGTAACTCTGTGAGATGATTTAACAGAACACAAAGAAGTTTCTCAGAAAGCTTCTTTCTCTTTGTTATCGGAGGATATTTCCTTTGACCCTATAGTCGTCAAAGGGATCACAAATATCTGTTCTCAGATTCCACAGAAATAAGGCTAGCAAAGAGATCCAGGAAATACACATGTAACTCTGTGAGATGAATTAACAGAACACTAAGCAGTTTCTCAGAAAGCTTCTTTCCAGATTTCATCTGAGGATATTTCCTTTTTCACCATAGCCCTCTATGGGCTTCCAAATATCACATTGCCAATACCACAAGAACTGTCTTAGCGAAAGGCTTCT
This sequence comes from Macaca nemestrina, assembly GCF_043159975.1. Classification (NCBI taxonomy): domain Eukaryota; kingdom Metazoa; phylum Chordata; class Mammalia; order Primates; family Cercopithecidae; genus Macaca; species Macaca nemestrina. The sequence continues at coordinate 103,028,359 of NC_092133.1, read as the reverse complement.
TGAGGGGAAAGCTGTAACTCTGTGAGATGATTTCACAGAACCCAAAGAAGTTTCTCAGAAAGCTTCTTTCTCTTTGTTATCGCAGGATATTTCCTTTGGCCCTATAGTCATCAATGGGATCCGAAACATCTGTTCTCAGATTCCACAGAAATAAGGCTAGCAAAGAGATGCACCAAATACACATGTAACTCTGTGAGATGAATTAACAGAACACTAAGCAGTTTCTCAGAAAGCTTCTTTCCAGATTTCATCTGAGGATATTTCCTTTTTCACCATAGCCCTCTATGGGCTTCCAAATATCACTTTGCCAATTCCACAAGAACTGTCTTAGCGAAAGGCTTCTGGAGGGGAAAGCTGTAACTCTGTGAGATGATTTCACAGAACACAAAGAAGTTTCTCAGAAAGCTTCTTTCTCTTTGTTATCGGAGGATATTTCCTTTGGCCCTATAGTCATCAATGGGATCCGAAATATCTGTTCTCAGATTCCACAGAAATAAGGCTAGCAAAGAGATCCACGAAATACAGATGTAACTCTGTGAGATGAATTAACAGAACACTAAGCAGTTTCTCAGAAAGCTTCTTTCCAGATTTCATCTGAGGATATTTCCTTTTTCACCGTAGCCCTCTGTGGGCTTCCAAATATCACTTTGCCAATTCCACAAGAACTGTGTTAGCGAAAGGCTTCTTGACGGGAAAGCTGTAACACTGTGAGATGATTTCACAGAACCCAAAGAAGTTTCTCGGAAAGCTTCTTTCTCTTTGTTATCGCAGGATATTTCCTTTGGCCCTATAGTCATCAATGGGATACGAAATATCTGTTCTCAGATTCCACAGAAATAAGGCTAGCAAAGAGATGCACCAAATAGACATGTAACTCTGTGAGATGAATTAACAGAACACTAAGCAGTTTCTCAGAAAGCTTCTTTCCAGATTTCATCTGAGGATATTTCCTTTTTCACCATAGCCCTCTATGGGGTTCCAAATATCACTTTGCCAATTCCACAAGAACTGTCTTAGCGAAAGGCTTCTTGAGGGGAAAGCTGTAACTCTGTGAGATGATTTCACAGAACACAAAGGAGTTTCTCAGAAAGCTTCTTTCTCTTTGTTATCGGAGGATATTTCCTTTGGCCCTATAGTCATCAATGGCATCCGAAATATCTGTTCTCAGATTCCACAGAAATAAGGCTAGCAAAGAGATCCACGAAATACAGATGTAACTCTGTGAGATGAATTAACAGAACACTAAGCAGTTTCTCAGAAAGCTTCTTTCCAGGTTTCATCTGAGGATATTTCCTTTTTCACCATAGCCCTCTGTGGGCTTCCAAATATCACTTTGCCAATTCCACAAGAACTGTCTTAGCGAAAGGCTTCTTGAGGGGAAAGCTGTAACTCTGTGAGATGATTTCACAGAACACAAAGAAGTTTCTCAGAAAGCTTCTTTCTCTTTGTTATCGGAGGATATTTCCTTTGGCCCTATAGTCATCAATGGGATCCGAAATATCTGTTCTCAGATTCCACAGAAATAAGGCTAGCAAAGAGATCCACGAAATACAGATGTAACTCTGTGAGATGAATTAACAGATCACTAAGCAGTTTCTCAGAAAGCTTCTTTCCAGATTTCATCTGAGGATATTTCCTTTTTCACCATAGCCCTCTGTGGGCTTCCAAATATCACTTTGCCAATTCCACAAGAACTCTCTTAGCGAAAGGCTTCTTTAGGGGAAAGCTGTAACTCTGTGAGATGATTTCACAGAACACAAAGAAGTTTCTCAGAAAGCTTCTTTCTCTTTGTTATCGCAGGATATTTCCTTTGGCCCTATAGTCATCAATGGGATCCGAAATATCTGTTCTCAGATTCCACAGAAATAAGGCTAGCAAAGAGATGCACCAAATACACATGTAACTCTGTGAGTTGAATTAGCAGAACACTAAGCAGTTTCCCAGAAAGCTTCTTTCCAGGTTTCATCTGAGGATATTTCCTTTTTCACCATAGCCCTCTGGGGGCTTCCAAATATCACTTTGCCAATTCCACAAGAACTGTCTTAGCGAAAGGCTTCTTGAGGGGAAAGCTGTAACTCTGTGAGATGATTTCACGGAACACAAAGAAGTTTTTCAAAAAGCTTCTATCTCTTTGTTATCGGAGGATTTTTCCTTTGGCCCTATAGTCTTCAATGGGATCCGAAATATCTGTTCTCAGATTCCACAGAAATAAGGCTAGCAAAGAGATGCACCAAATACACATGTAACTCTGTGAGATGAATTAACAGAACACTAAGCAGTTTCCCAGAAAGCTTCTTTCTCTTTGTTATCGAAGGATATTTCCTTTGGCCCTATAGTCTTGAATGGGATGAGGAATATCTGTTCTCAGATTCCACAGAAATAAGGCTAGCAAAGAAATCCACGAAATTCAGATGTAACTCTGTGAGATGCATTAACAGCACACTAAGCAGTTTCTCAGAAAGCTTCTTTCCAGATTTCCTGTGAGCATATTTCCTTTTTCACCATAGCCCTCTGTGGGCTTCCAAATATCACTTTGCCAATTCCACAAGAACTGTCTTAGCGAACGGCTTCTTGAGGGGAAAGCTGTAACTCTGTGAGATGATTTCACAGAACACAAAGAAGTTTCTCAAAAAGCTTCTTTCTCTTTGTTATCGGAGGATATTTCCTTTGGCCCTATAGTCTTCAATGGGATCCGAAATATCTGTTCTCAGATTCCACAGAAATAAGGCTAGCAAAGAGATGCACCAAATAGACATGTAACTCTGTGAGATGAATTAACAGAACACTAAGCAGTTTCTCAGAAAGCTTCTTTCCAGATTTCATCTGAGGATATTTCCTTTTTCACCATAGCCCTCTATGGGCTTCCAAATATCACTTTGCCAATTCCACAAGAACTGTCTTAGCGAAAGGCTTCTTGAGGGGAAAGCTGTAACTCTGTGAGATGATTTCACAGAACACAAAGAAGTTTCTCAGAAAGCTTCTTTCTCTTTGTTATCGGAGGATATTTCCTTTGGCCCTATAGTCTTCAAAGGGATCAGAAATATCTGTTCTCAGATTCCACAGAAATAAGGCTAGCAAAGAGATCCAGGAAATACACATGTAACTCTGTGAGATGAATTAACAGAACACTAAGCAGTTTCTCAGAAAGCTTCTTTCCAGATTTCATCTGAGGATATTTCCTTTTTCACCATAGCCCTCTATGGGCTTCCAAATATCACATTGCCAATTCCACAAGAACTATCTTAGCGAAAGGCTTCTTGACGGGAAAGCTGTAACTCTGTGAAATGATTTCACAGAACCCAAAGAATTTTCTCAGAAAGCTTCTTTCTCTTTGTTATCGCAGGATATTTCCTTTGGCCCTATAGTCATCAAGGGGATCCGAAACATCTGTTCTCAGATTCCACAGAAATAAGGCTAGCAAAGAGATGCACCAAATACACATGTAACTCTGGGAGATGAATTAACAGAACACTAAGCAGTTTCTCAGAAAGCTTCTTTCCAGATTTCATCTGAGGATATTTCCTTTTTCACCAGAGCCCTCTATGGGCTTCCAAATATCACTTTGCCAATTCCACAAGAACTGTCTTAACGACAGGCTTCTTGAGGGGAAAGCTGTAACTCTGTGAGATGATTTCACAGAACACAAAGAAGTTTCTCAGAAAGCTTCTTACTCTTTGTTATCGGAGGATATTTCCTTTGGCCCTATAGTCTTCAATGGGATCAGGAATATCCGTTCTCAGATTCCACAGAAATAAGGCTAGCAAAGAGATGCACCAAATACACATGTAACTCTGTGAGATGAATTAACAGAACACTAAGCAGTTTCCCAGAAAGCTTCTTTCCAGATTTCCTGTGAGGATATTTCCTTTTTCAACATAGCCCTCTATGGGCTTCCAAATATCACTTTGCCAATTCCACAAGAACTGTGTTAGCGAAAGGCTTCTTGAGGGGAAAGCTGTAACTCTGTGAGATGATTTCACAGAACACAAAGAAGTTTCTCAGAAAGCTTCTTTCTCTTTGTTATCGGAGGATATTTCCTTTGGCCCTTTAGTCATCAAAGGGATCAGAAATATCAGTTCTCAGATTCCACAGAAATAAGGCTAGCAAAGAGATCCACGAAATACACATGTAACTCTGTGAGATGAATTAACAGAACACTAAGCAGTTTCTCAAAAAGCTTCTTTCCAGATTTCATCTGAGGATATTTCCTTTTTCACCATACCCCTCTATGGGCTTCCAAATATCACTTTGCCAATTCCACAAGAACTGTCTTAGCGAAAGGCTTCTTGAGGGGAAAGCTGTAACTCAGTGAGATGATTTCACAGAACACAAAGAAGTTTCTCAGAAAGCTTCTTTCTTTTGTTATCGGAGGATATTTCCTTTGGCCCTATAGTCTTCAAAGGGATCCGAAATATCTGTTCTCAGATTCCACAGAAATAAGGCTAGCAAAGAGATGCACTAAATAGACATGTAACTCTGTGAGATAAATTAACAGAACACTAAGCAGTTTCTCAGAAAGCTTCTTTCCAGATTTCATCTGAGGATAATTCCTTTATCAACCGTAGCCCCCTATGGGCTTCCAAATATCACTTTGCCAATTCCACAAGAACTGTCTTAGCGAAAGGCTTCTTAAGGGGAAAGCTGTAACTCTGTGAGATGATTTCACAGAACACAAAGAAGTTTCTCAGAAAGCTTCTTTCTCTTTGTTATCAGAGGATATTTCCTTTGGCCCTATAGTCTTCAAAGGGATCCGAAATATCTGTTCTCAGATTCCACAGAAATAAGGCTAGCAAAGAGATGCACCAAATACACATGTAACTCTGTGAGATGAATTAACAGAACACTAAGCAGTTTCTCAGAAAGCTTCTTTCCAGATTTCATCTGAGGATATTTCCTTTTTCACCATAGCCCTCTGTGGGCTTCCAAATATCACTTTGCCAATTCCACAAGAACTGTCTCAGCGAAAGGCTTCTTGAGGGGAAAGCTGTAACTCTGTGAGATGATTTCACAGAACACAAAGAAGTTTCTCAGAAAGCTTCTTTCTCTTTGTTATCGGAGGATATTTCCTTTGGACCTATAGTCATCAATGGGATCCGAAATATCTGTTCTCAGATTCCACAGAAATAAGGCTAGCAAAGAGATCCACGATATACAGATGTAACTCTGTGAGATGAATTAACAGAACACTAAGCAGTTTCTCAGAAAGCTTCTTTCCAGGTTTCATCTGAGGATATTTCCTTTTTCACCATAGCCCTCTGTGGGCTTCCAAATATCACTTTGCCAATTCCACAAGAACTGTCTTAGCGAAAGGCTTCTTGAGGGGAAAGCTGTAACTCTGTGAGATGATTCCACAGAACACAAAGAAGTTTCTCAGAAAGCTTCTTTCTCTTTGTTATCGGAGGATATTTCCTTTGGCCCTATAGTCATCAATGGGATCCGAAATATCTGTTCTCAGATTCCACAGAAATAAAGCTAGCAAAGAGATCCACGAAATACAGATGTAACTCTGTGAGATGAATTAACAGAACACTAAGCAGTTTCTCAGAAAGCTTCTTTCCAGATTTCATCTGAGTATATTTCCTTTTTCACCATAGCCCTCTGGAGGCTTCCAAATATCACTTTGCCAATTCCACAAGAACTGTCTTAGCGAAAGGCTTCTTGAGGGGAAAGCTGTAACTCTGTGAGATGATTTCACAGAACATAAAGAAGTTTCTCAAAAAGCTTCTCTCTCTTTGTTATCGCAGGATATTTCCTTTGGCCCTATAGTCATCAATGGGATCCGAAATATCTGTTCTCAGATTCCACAGAAATAAGGCTAGCAAAGAGATACACCAAATACACATGTAACTCTGTGAGATGAATTAACAGAACACTAAGCAGTTTCTCAGAAAGCTTCTTTCCAGATTTCATCTGAGGATATTTCCTTTTTCACCACAGCCCTCTATGGGCTTCCAAATATCACTTTGCCAATTCCACAAGAACTGTCTTAGCGAAAGGCTTCCTGAGGGGAAAGCTGTAACTCTGTGAGATGATTTCACAGAACACAAAGAAGTTTCTCAGAAAGCTTCTTTCTCTTTGTAATCGGAGGATATTTCCTTTGGCCCTATAGTCATCAATGGGATCCGAAATATCTGTTCTCAGATTCCACAGAAATAAGGCTAGCAAAGAGATCCACGAAATACAGATGTAACTCTGTGAGATGAATTAACAGATCACTAAGCAGTTTCGCAGAAAGCTTCTTTTCAGATTTCATCTGAGGATATTTCCTTTTTCACCATAGCCCTCTGTGGGCTTCCAAATATCACTTTGCCAATTCCACAAGAACTGTCTTAGCGAAAGGCTTCTTGAGGGGAAAGCTGTAATTCAGTGAGATGATTTCACAGAACACAAAGAAGTTTCTCAGAAAGCTTCTTTCTCTTTGTTATCGGAGGATATTTCCTTTGGCCCTATAGTCTTCAATGGGATCCGAAATATCTGTTCTCAGATTCCACAGAAATAAGGCTAGCAAAGAGATACACCAAATACGCATGTAACTCTGTGAGATGAATTAACAGAACACTAAGCACTTTCCCAGAAAGCTTCTTTCTCTTTGTTATCGGAGGATATTTCCTTTGGCCCTATAGTCTTGAATGGGATGAGGAATATCTGTTCTCAGATTTAACAGAAATAAGGCTAGCAAAGAGATCCACGAAATACAGATGTAACTCTGTGAGATGAATTAACAGAACACTAAGCAGTTTCTCAGAAAGCTTCTTTCCAGGTTTCATCTGAGGATATTTCCTTTTTCACCATAGCCCTCTGTGGGCTTCCAAATATCACTTTGCCAATTCCACAAGAACTGTCTTAGCGAAAGGCTTCTTGAGGGGAAAGCTGTAACTCTGTGAGATGATTTCACAGAACACAAAGAAGTTTCTCAGAAAGCTTCTTTCTCTTTGTTATCGGAGGATATTTCCTTTGGCCCTATAGTCATCAATGGGATCCGAAATATCTGTTCTCAGATTCCACAGAAATAAGGCTAGCAAAGAGATGCACCAAATACACATGTAACTCTGTGAGATGAATTAACAGAACACTAAGCAGTTTCCCAGAAAGCTTCTTTCCAGATTTCCTGTGAGGATATTTCCTTTTTCACCATAGCCCTCTATGGGCTTCCAAATATCACTTTGCCAATTCCACAAGAACTGTGTTAGCGAAAGGCTTCTTTAGGGGAAAGCTGTAACTCTGTGAGATGATTTCACAGAACACAAAGAAGTTTCTCAGAAAGCTTCTTTCTCTTTGTTATCGGAGGATATTTCCTTTGGCCCTATAGTCATCAATGGGATCCGAAATATCTGTTCTCAGATTCCACAGAAATAAGGCTAGCAAAGAGATGCACCAAATACACATGTAACTCTGTGAGATGAATTAACAGAACACTAAGCAGTTTCCCAGAAAGCTTCTTTCTCTTTGTTATTGAAGGATATTTCCTTTGACCCTATAGTCTTGAATGGGATGAGGAATATCTGTTCTCAGATTCCACAGAAATAAGGCTAGCAAAGAGATCCACGAAATTCAGATGTAACTCTGTGAGATGAATTAACAGAACACTAAGCAGTTTCTCAGAAAGCTTCTTTCCAGATTTCATCTGAGGATATTTCCTTTTTCACCATAGCCCTCTGTGGGCTTCCAAATATCACTTTGCCAATTCCACAAGAACTGTCTTAGCGAAAGGCTTCTTGAGGGGAAAGCTGTAACTCTGTGAGATGATTTCACAGAACACAAAGAAGTTTCTCAAAAAGCTTCTTTCTCTTTGTTATCGGAGGATATTTCCTTTGGCCATATAGTCTTCAATGGGATCCGAAATATCTGTTCTCAGATTCCACAGAAATAAGGCTAGCAAAGAGATGCACCAAATACACATGTAACTCTGTGAGATGAATTAACAGAACACTAAGCAGTTTCTCCGAAAGCTTCTTTCCAGATTTCATCTGAGGATATTTCCTTTTTCACCAGAGCCCTCTATGGGCTTCCAAATATCACTTTGCCAATTCCACAAGAACTGTCTTAGCGAAAGGCTTCTTGAGGGGAAAGCTGTAACTCTGTGAGATGATTTCACAGAACACAAAGAAGTTTCTCAGAAAGCTTCTTTCTCTTTGTTATCGGAGGATATTTCCTTTGGCCCTATAGTCTTCAAAGGGATCAGAAATATCTGTTCTCAGATTCCACAGAAATAAGGCTAGCAAAGAGATCCAGGAAATATACATGTAACTCTGTGAGATGAATTAACAGAACACTAAGCAGTTTCTCAGAAAGCTTCTTTCCAGATTTCATCTGAGGATATTTCCTTTTTCACCATAGCCCTCTATGGGCTTCCAAATATCAGTTTGCCAATTCCACAAGAACTGTCTTAGCGGAAGGCTTCTTGAGGGGAAAGCTGTAACTCTGTGAGATGATTTCACAGAACACAAATAAGTTTCTCAGAAAGCTTCTTTCTCTTTGTTATCGCAGGATATTTCCTTTGGCCCTATAGTCTTCAATGGGATCAGGAATATCCGTTCTCAGATTCCACAGAAATAAGGCTAGCAAAGAGATGCAACAAATACACATGTAACTCTGTGAGATGAATTAACAGAACACTAAGCAGTTTCCCAGAAAGCTTCTTTCCAGATTTCCTGTGAGATTATTTCCTTTTTCAACATAGCCCTCTATGGGCTTCCAAATATCACTTTGCCAATTCCACAAGAACTGTGTTAGCGAAAGGCTTCTTGAGGGGAAAGCTGTAACTCTGTGAGATGATTTCACAGAACACAAAGAAGTTTCTCAGAAAGCTTCTTTCTCTTTGTTATCGGAGGATATTTCCTTTGGCCCTATAGTCATCAAAGGGATCAGAAATATCAGTTCTCAGATTCCACAGAAATAAGGCTAGCAAAGAGATCCACGAAATACACATGTAACTCTATGAGATGAATTAACAGAACACTAAGCAGTTTCTCAAAAAGCTTCTTTCCAGATTTCATCTGAGGATATTTCCTTTTTCACCACACCCCTCTATGGGCTTCCAAATATCACTTTGCCAATTCCAAAAGAACTGTCTTAGCGAAAGGCTTCTTGAGGGGAAAGCTGTAACTCAGTGAGATGATTTCACAGAACACAAAGAAGTTTCTCAGAAAGCTTCTTTCTCTTTGTTATCGGAGGATATTTCCTTTGGCCCTATAGTCTTCAATGGGATCCGAAATATCTGTTCTCAGATTCCACAGAAATAAGGCTAGCAAAGAGATACACCAAATACACATGTAACTCTGTGAGATGAATTAACAGAACACTAAGCACTTTCCCAGAAAGCTTCTTTCTCTTTGTTATCGGAGGATATTTCCTTTGGCCCTATAGTCTTGAATGGGATGAGGAATATCTGTTCTCAGATTTCACAGAAATAAGGCTAGCAAAGAGATCCACGAAATACAGATGTAACTCTGTGAGATGAATTAACAGAACACTAAGCAGTTTCTCAGAAAGCTTCTTTCCAGGTTTCATCTGAGGATATTTCCTTTTTCACCATAGCCCTCTGTGGGCTTCCAAATATCACTTTGCCAATTCCACAAGAACTGTCTTAGCGAAAGGCTTCTTGAGGGGAAAGCTGTAACTCTGCGAGATGATTTCACAGAACACAAACAAGTTTCTCAGAAAGCTTCTTTCTCTCTGTTATCGGAGGATATTTCCTTTGGCCCTATAGTCATCAATGGGATCCGAAATATCTGTTCTCAGATTCCACAGAAATAAGGCTAGCAAAGAGATCCACGAAATACAGATGTAACTCTGTGAGATGAATTAACAGAACACTAAGCAGTTTCTCAGAAAGCTTCTTTCCAGATTTCATCTGAGGATATTTCCTTTTTCACCATAGCCCTCTGTGGGCTTCCAAATATCACTTTGCCAATTCCACAAGAACTGTCTTAGCGAAAGGCTTCTTGAGGGGAAAGCTGTAACTCTGTGAGATGATTTCACAGAACACAAAGAAGTTTCTCAGAAAGCTTCTTTCTCTTTGTTATCGCAGGATATTTCCTTTGGCCCTATAGTCATCAATGGGATCCGAAATATCTGTTCTCAGATTCCACAGAAATAAGGCTAGCAAAGAGATGCACCAAATACACATGTAACTCTGTGAGATGAATTAACAGAAGACTAAGCAGTTTCCCAGAAAGCTTCTTTCCAGATTTCCTGTGAGGATATTTCCTTTTTCACCATAGCCCTCTATGGGCTTCCAAATATCACTTTGCCAATTCCACAAGAACTCTCTTAGCGAAAGGCTTCTCGAAGGGAAAGCTGTAACTCTGTGAGATGATATCATAGAACACAAAGAAGTTTCTGAGAAAGCTTCTTTCTCTTTGTTATCGGAGGATATTTCCTTTGGCCCTATAGTCTTCAATGGGATCCGAAATATCTGTTCTCAGATTCCACAGAAATAAGGCTAGCAAAGAGATGCACCAAATACACATGTAACTCTGTGAGATGAATTAACAGAACACTAAGCAGTTTCTCAGAAAGCTTCTTTCCAGATTTCATCTGAGGATATTTCCTTTTTCACCATAGACCTCTATGGGCTTCCAAATATCACTTTTCCAATTCCACAAGAACTGTGTTAGCGAAAGGCTTCTTTAGGGGAAAGCTGTAACTCTGTGAGATGATTTCAGAGAACACAAAGAAGTTTCTCAGAAAGCTTCTTTCTCTTTGTTATCGGAGGATATTTCCTTTGGCCCTATAGTCATCAATGGGATCCGAAATATCTGTTCTCAGATTCCACAGAAATAAGGCTAGCAAAGAGATCCACGAAATACACATGTAACTCTGTGAGATGAATTAACAGAACACTAAGCAGTTTCTCAAAAAGCTTCTTTCCAGATTTCATCTGAGGATATTTCCTTTTTCACCATACCCCTCTATGGGCTTCCAAATATCACTTTGCCAATTCCAAAAGAACTGTCTTAGCGAAAGGCTTCTTGAGGGGAAAGCTGTAACTCAGTGAGATGATTTCACAGAACACAAAGAAGTTTCTCAGAAAGCTTCTTTCTCTTTGTTATCGGAGGATATTTCCTTTGGCCCTATAGTCTTCAATGGGATCCGAAATATCTGTTCTCAGATTCCACAGAAATAAGGCTAGCAAAGAGATACACCAAATACACATGTAACTCTGTGAGATGAATTAACAGAACACTAAGCACTTTCCCAGAAAGCTTCTTTCTCTTTGTTATCGGAGGATATTTCCTTTGGCCCTATAGTCTTGAATGGGATGAGGAATATCTGTTCTCAGATTTCACAGAAATAAGGCTAGCAAAGAGATCCACGAAATACAGATGTAACTCTGTGAGATGAATTAACAGAACACTAAGCAGTTTCTCAGAAAGCTTCTTTCCAGGTTTCATCTGAGGATATTTCCTTTTTCACCATAGCCCTCTGTGGGCTTCCAAATATCACTTTGCCAATTCCACAAGAACTGTCTTAGCGAAAGGCTTCTTGAGGGGAAAGCTGTAACTCTGTGAGATGATTTCACAGAACACAAAGAAGTTTCTCAGAAAGCTTCTTTCTCTCTGTTATCGGAGGATATTTCCTTTGGCCCTATAGTCATCAATGGGATCCGAAATATCTGTTCTCAGATTCCACAGAAATAAGGCTAGCAAAGAGATCCACGAAATACAGATGTATCTCTGTGAGATGAATTAACAGAACACTAAGCAGTTTCTCAGAAAGCTTCTTTCCAGATTTCATCTGAGGATATTTCCTTTTTCACCATAGCCCTCTGTGGGCTTCCAAATATCACTTTGCCAATTCCACAAGAACTGTCTTAGCGAAAGGCTTCTTGAGGGGAAAGCTGTAACTCTGTGAGATGATTTCACAGAACACAAAGAAGTTTCTCAGAAAGCTTCTTTCTCTTTGTTATCGCAGGATATTTCCTTTGTCCCTATAGTCATCAATGGGATCCGAAATATCTGTTCTCAGATTCCACAGAAATAAGGCTAGCAAAGAGATGCACCAAATACACATGTAACTCTGTGAGATGAATTAACAGAACACTAAGCAGTTTCCCAGAAAGCTTCTTTCCAGATTTCCTGTGAGGATATTTCCTTTTTCACCATAGCCCTCTATGGGCTTCCAAATATCACTTTGCCAATTCCACAAGAACTGTCTTAGCGAAAGGCTTCTTGAGGTGAAAGCTGTAACTCTGTGAGATGATATCATAGAACACAAAGAAGTTTCTGAGAAAGCTTCTTTCTCTTTGTTATCGGAGGATATTTCCTTTGGCCCTATAGTCTTCAATGGGATCCGAAATATCTGTTCTCAGATTCCACAGAAATAAGGCTAGCAAAGAGATGCACCAAATACACATGTAACTCTGTGAGATGAATTAACAGAACACTAAGCAGTTTCTCAAAAAGCTTCTTTCCAGATTTCATCTGAGGATATTTCCTTTTTCACCATACCCCTCTATGGGCTTCCAAATATCACTTTGCCAATTCCAAAAGAACTGTCTTAGCGAAAGGCTTCTTGAGGGGAAAGCTGTAACTCAGTGAGATGATTTCACAGAACACAAAGAAGTTTCTCAGAAAGCTTCTTTCTCTTTGTTATCGGAGGATATTTCCTTTGGCCCTATAGTCTTCAATGGGATCCGAAATATCTGTTCTCAGATTCCACAGAAATAAGGCTAGCAAAGAGATACACCAAATACACATGTAACTCTGTGAGATGAAGTAACAGAACACTAAGCACTTTCCCAGAAAGCTTCTTTCTCTTTGTTATCGGAGGATATTTCTTTTGGCCCTATAGTCTTGAATGGGATGAGGAATATCTGTTCTCAGATTTCACAGAAATAAGGCTAGCAAAGAGATCCACGAAATACAGATGTAACTCTGTGAGATGAATTAACAGAACACTAAGCAGTTTCTCAGAAAGCTTCTTTCCAGGTTTCATCTGAGGATATTTCCTTTTTCACCATAGCCCTCTGTGGGCTTCCAAATATCACTTTGCCAATTCCACAAGAACTGTCTTAGCGAAAGGCTTCTTGAGGGGAAAGCTGTAACTCTGTGAGATGATTTCACAGAACACAAAGAAGTTTCTCAGAAAGCTTCTTTCTCTTTGTTATCGGAGGATATTTCCTTTGGCCCTATAGTCTTCAAAGGGATCCGAAATATCTGTTCTCAGATTCCACAGAAATAAGGCTAGCAAAGAGATGCACCAAATAGACATGTAACTCTGTGAGATGAATTAACAGAACACTAAGCAGTTTCTCCGAAAGCTTCTTTCCAGATTTCATCTGAGGATATTTCCTTTTTCACCAGAGCCCTCTATGGGCTTCCAAATATCACTTTGCCAATTCCACAAGAACTGTCTTAGCGAAAGGCTTCTTGAGGGGAAAGCTGTAACTCTGTGAGATGATTTCACAGAACACAAAGAAGTTTCTCAGAAAGCTTCTTTCTCTTTGTTATCGGAGGATATTTCCTTTGGCCCTATAGTCTTCAAAGGGATCAGAAATATCTGTTCTCAGATTCCACAGAAATAAGGCTAGCAAAGAGATCCAGGAAATACACATGTAACTCTGTGAGATGAATTAACAGAACACTAAGCAGTTTCTCAGAAAGCTTCTTTCCAGATTTCATCTGAGGATATTTCCTTTTTCACCATAGCCCTCTATGGGCTTCCAAATATCAGTTTGCCAATTCCACAAGAACTGTCTTAGCGGAAGGCTTCTTGAGGGGAAAGCTGTAACTCTGTGAGATGATTTCACAGAACACAAATAAGTTTCTCAGAAAGCTTCTTTCTCTTTGTTATCGCAGGATATTTCCTTTGGCCCTATAGTCTTCAATGGGATCAGGAATATCCGTTCTCAGATTCCACAGAAATAAGGCTAGCAAAGAGATGCACCAAATACACATGTAACTCTGTGAGATGAATTAACAGAACACTAAGCAGTTTCCCAGAAAGCTTCTTTCCAGATTTCCTGTGAGATTATTTCCTTTTTCAACATAGCCCTCTATGGGCTTCCAAATATCACTTTGCCAATTCCACAAGAACTGTGTTAGCGAAAGGCTTCTTGAGGGGAAAGCTGTAACTCTGTGAGATGATTTCACAGAACACAAAGAAGTTTCTCAGAAAGCTTCTTTCTCTTTGTTATCGGAGGATATTTCCTTTGGCCCTATAGTCATCAAAGGGATCAGAAATATCAGTTCTCAGATTCCACAGAAATAAGGCTAGCAAAGAGATACACCAAATACACATGTAACTCTGTGAGATGAATTAACAGAACACTAAGCACTTTCCCAGAAAGCTTCTTTCTCTTTGTTATCGGAGGATATTTCCTTTGGCCCTATAGTCTTGAATGGGATGAGGAATATCTGTTCTCAGATTTCACAGAAATAAGGCTAGCAAAGAGATCCACGAAATACAGATGTAACTCTGTGAGATGAATTAACAGAACACTAAGCAGTTTCTCAGAAAGCTTCTTTCCAGGTTTCATCTGAGGATATTTCCTTTTTCACCATAGCCCTCTGTGGGCTTCCAAATATCACTTTGCCAATTCCACAAGAACTGTCTTAGCGAAAGGCTTCTTGAGGGGAAAGCTGTAACTCTGCGAGATGATTTCACAGAACACAAACAAGTTTCTCAGAAAGCTTCTTTCTCTCTGTTATCGGAGGATATTTCCTTTGGCCCTATAGTCATCAATGGGATCCGAAATATCTGTTCTCAGATTCCACAGAAATAAGGCTAGCAAAGAGATCCACGAAATACAGATGTAACTCTGTGAGATGAATTAACAGAACACTAAGCAGTTTCTCAGAAAGCTTCTTTCCAGATTTCATCTGAGGATATTTCCTTTTTCACCATAGCCCTCTGTGGGCTTCCAAATATCACTTTGCCAATTCCACAAGAACTGTCTTAGCGAAAGGCTTCTTGAGGGGAAAGCTGTAACTCTGTGAGATGATTTCACAGAACACAAAGAAGTTTCTCAGAAAGCTTCTTTCTCTTTGTTATCGCAGGATATTTCCTTTGGCCCTATAGTCATCAATGGGATCCGAAATATCTGTTCTCAGATTCCACAGAAATAAGGCTAGCAAAGAGATGCACCAAATACACATGTAACTCTGTGAGATGAATTAACAGAACACTAAGCAGTTTCCCAGAAAGCTTCTTTCCAGATTTCCTGTGAGGATATTTCCTTTTTCACCATAGCCCTCTATGGGCTTCCAAATATCACTTTGCCAATTCCACAAGAACTCTCTTAGCGAAAGGCTTCTCGAAGGGAAAGCTGTAACTCTGTGAGATGATATCATAGAACACAAAGAAGTTTCTGAGAAAGCTTCTTTCTCTTTGTTATCGGAGGATATTTCCTTTGGCCCTATAGTCTTCAATGGGATCCGAAATATCTGTTCTCAGATTCCACAGAAATAAGGCTAGCAAAGAGATGCACCAAATACACATGTAACTCTGTGAGATGAATTAACAGAACACTAAGCAGTTTCTCAGAAAGCTTCTTTCCAGATTTCATCTGAGGATATTTCCTTTTTCACCATAGCCCTCTATGGGCTTCCAAATATCACTTTTCCAATTCCACAAGAACTGTGTTAGCGAAAGGCTTCTTTAGGGGAAAGCTGTAACTCTGTGAGATGATTTCAGAGAACACAAAGAAGTTTCTCAGAAAGCTTCTTTCTCTTTGTTATCGGAGGATATTTCCTTTGGCCCTATAGTCATCAATGGGATCCGAAATATCTGTTCTCAGATTCCACAGAAATAAGGCTAGCAAAGAGATCCACGAAATACACATGTAACTCTGTGAGATGAATTAACAGAACACTAAGCAGTTTCTCAAAAAGCTTCTTTCCAGATTTCATCTGAGGATATTTCCTTTTTCACCATACCCCTCTATGGGCTTCCAAATATCACTTTGCCAATTCCAAAAGAACTGTCTTAGCGAAAGGCTTCTTGAGGGGAAAGCTGTAACTCAGTGAGATGATTTCACAGAACACAAAGAAGTTTCTCAGAAAGCTTCTTTCTCTTTGTTATCGGAGGATATTTCCTTTGGCCCTATAGTCTTCAATGGGATCCGAAATATCTGTTCTCAGATTCCACAGAAATAAGGCTAGCAAAGAGATACACCAAATACACATGTAACTCTGTGAGATGAATTAACAGAACACTAAGCACTTTCCCAGAAAGCTTCTTTCTCTTTGTTATCGGAGGATATTTCCTTTGGCCCTATAGTCTTGAATGGGATGAGGAATATCTGTTCTCAGATTTCACAGAAATAAGGCTAGCAAAGAGATCCACGAAATACAGAATTAACTCTGTGAGATGAATTAACACAACACTAAGCAGTTTCTCAGAAAGCTTCTTTCCAGGTTTCATCTGAGGATATTTCCTTTTTCACCATAGCCCTCTGTGGGCTTCCAAATATCACTTTGCCAATTCCACAAGAACTGTCTTAGCGAAAGGCTTCTTGAGGGGAAAGCTGTAACTCTGTGAGATGATTTCACAGAACACAAAGAAGTTTCTCAGAAAGCTTCTTTCTCTCTGTTATCGGAGGATATTTCCTTTGGCCCTATAGTCATCAATGGGATCCGAAATATCTGTTCTCAGATTCCACAGAAATAAGGCTAGCAAAGAGATCCACGAAATACAGATGTATCTCTGTGAGATGAATTAACAGAACACTAAGCAGTTTCTCAGAAAGCTTCTTTCCAGATTTCATCTGAGGATATTTCCTTTTTCACCATAGCCCTCTGTGGGCTTCCAAATATCACATTGCCAATTCCACAAGAACTGTCTTAGCGAAAGGCTTCTTGACGGGAAAGCTGTAACTCTGTGAGATGATTTCACAGAACACAAAGAAGTTTCTCAGAAAGCTTCTTTCTCTTTATTACCGCAGGATATTTCCTTTGGACCTATAGTCATCAATGGGATCCGAAACATCTGTTCTCAGATTCCACAGAAATAAGGCTAGCAAAGAGATGCACCAAATACACATGTAACTCTGTGAGATGAATTAACAGAACACTAAGCAGTTTCTCAGAAAGCTTCTTTCCAGATTTCATCTGAGGATAATTCCTTTTTCACCATAGCCCTCTATGGGCTTCCAAATATCACTTTGCCAATTCCACAAGAACTGTCTTAGCGAAAGGCTTCTTGAGGGGAAAGCTGTAACTCTGTGAGATGATTTCACAGAACACAAAGAAGTTTCTCAGAAATCTTCTTTCTCTTTGTTATCGGAGGATATATCCTTTGGCCCTATAGTCCTCAATGGGATCCGAAATATCTGTTCTCAGATTCCACAGAAATAAGGCTAGCAAAGAGATCCACGAAATACAGATGTAACTCTGTGAGATGAATTAACAGAACACTAAGCAGTTTCTCAGAAAGCTTCTTTCCAGGTTTCATCTGAGGATATTTCCTTTTTCGCCATAGCCCTCTGGGGGCTTCCAAATATCACTTTGCCAATTCCACAAGAACTGTCTTAGCGAAAGGCTTCTTGAGGGGAAAGCTGTAACTCTGTGAGATGATTTCACGGAACACAAAGAAGTTTCTCAAAAAGCTTCTTTCTCTTTGTTATCGGAGGATATTTCCTTTGGCCCTATAGTCATCAATGGGATCCGAAATATCTGTTCTCAGATTCCACAGAAATAAGGCTAGCAAAGAGATGCACCAAATACACATGTAACTCTGTGAGATGAATTAACAGAACACTAAGCAGTTTCCCAGAAAGCTTCTTTCCAGATTTCCTGTTAGGATATTTCCTTTTTCACCATAGCCCTCTATGGGCTTCCAAATATCAGTTTGCCAATTCCACAAGAACTGTCTTAGCGGAAGGCTTCTTGAGGGGAAAGCTGTAACTCTGTGAGATGATTTCACAGAACACAAATAAGTTTCTCAGAAAGCTTCTTTCTCTTTGTTATCGCAGGATATTTCCTTTGGCCCTATAGTCTTCAAAGGGATCAGAAATATCTGTTCTCAGATTCCACAGAAATAAGGCTAGCAAAGAGATCCAGGAAATACACATGTAACTCTGTGAGATGAATTAACAGAACACTAAGCAGTTTCTGAGAAAGCTTCTTTCCAGATTTCATCTGAGGATATTTCCTTTTTCACCATAGCCCTCTATGGGCTTCCAAATATCACATTGCCAATTACACAAGAACTGTCTTAGCGAAAGGCTTCTTGAGGGGAAAGCTGTAACTCTGTGAGATGATTTCACAGAACACAAAGAAGTTTCTCAGAAAGCTTCTTTCTCTTTGTTATCGCAGGATATTTCCTTTGGCCCTATAGTCATCAATGGGATCCGAAACATCTGTTCTCAGATTCCACAGAAATAAGGCTAGCAAAGAGATGCACCAAATACACATGTAACTCTGTGAGATGAATTAACAGAACACTAAGCAGTTTCTGAGAAAGCTTCTTTCCAGATTTCATCTGAGGATATTTCCTTTTTCACCATAGCCCTCTATGGGCTTCAAAATATCACATTGCCAATTACACAAGAACTGTCTTAGCGAAAGGCTTCTTGAGGGGAAAGCTGTAACTCTGTGAGATGATTTCACAGAACACAAAGAAGTTTCTCAGAAAGCTTCTTTCTCTTTGTTATCGGAGGATATTTCCTTTGGCCCTATAGTCTTCAATGGGATCAGGAATATCTGTTCTCAGATTCCACAGAAATAAGGCTAGCAAAGGGATGCACAAAATACACATGTAACTCTGTGAGATGAATTAACAGAACACTAAGCAGTTTCCCAGAAAGCTTCTTTCTCTTTGTTATCGGAGGATATTTCCTTTGGCCCTATAGTCTTGAATGGGATGAGGAATATCTGTTCTCAGATTTCACAGAAATAAGGCTAGCAAAGACATCCACGAAATACAGATGTAACTCTGTGAGATGAATTAACAGAACACTAAGCAGTTTCTCAGAAAGCTTCTTTCCAGGTTTCATCTGAGGATATTTCCTTTTTCACCATAGCCCTCTGGGGGCTTCCAAATACCACTTTGCCAATTCCACAAGAACTGTCTTAGCGAAAGGCTTCTTGAGGGGAAAGCTGTAACTCTGTGAGATGATTTCACAGAACACAAAGAAGTTTCTCAAAAAGCTTCTTTCTTTTGTTATCGGAGGATATTTCCTTTGGCCCTATAGTCTTCAATGGGATCCGAAATATCTGTTCTCAGATTCCACAGAAATAAGGCTAGCAAAGAGATGCACTAAATAGACATGTAACTCTGTGAGATGAATTAACAGAAGACTAAGCAGTTTCTCAGAAAGCTTCTTTCCAGATTTCATCTGAGGATATTTCCTTTTTCACCATAGCCCTCTATGGGCTTCCAAATATCACTTTGCCAATTCCAGAAGAACTGTGTTAGCGAAAGGCTTCTTGAGGGGAAAGCTGTAACTCTGTGAGATGATTTCACAGAACACAAAGAAGTTTCTCAGAAATCTTCTTTCTCTTTGTTATCGGAAGATATTTCCTTTGGCCCTATAGTCTTCAATGGGATCCGAAATATCTGTTCTCAGATTCCACAGAAATAAGGCTAGCAAAGAGTTCCAAGAAAAACACATGTAACTCTGTGAGATGAATTAACAGAACACTAAGCAGTTTCTCAGAAAGCTTCTTTCCAGATTTCATCTGAGGATAATTCCTTTTTCACCGTAGCCCCCTATGGGCTTCCAAATATCACATTGCCAATTCCACAAGAACTGTCTCAGCGAAAGGCTTCTTGACGGGAAAGCTGTAACTCTGTGAGATGATTTCACAGAACACAAAGAAGTTTCTCAGAAAGCTTCTTTCTCTTTGTTATCGCAGGATATTTCCTTTGGCCCCATAGTCATCAATGGGATTCGAAACATCTGTTCTCAGATTCCACAGAAATAAGGCTAGCAAAGAGATGCACCAAATACACATGTAACTCTGTGAGATGAATTAACAGAACACTAAGCAGTTTCTCAGAAAGCTTCTTTCCAGATTTCATCTGAGGATATTTCCTTTTTCACCGTAGCCCCCTATGGGCATCCAAATATCACTTTGCCAATTCCACAAGAACTGTCTTAGCGAAAGGCTTCTTGAGGGGAAAGCTGTAACTCTGTGAGATGATTTCACAGAACACAAAGAAGTTTTTCAGAAAGCTTCTTTCTCTTTGTTACGGGAGGATATTTCCTTTGGCCCTATAGTCTTCAATGGGATCAGGAATATCTGTTCTCAGATTCCACAGAAATAAGGCTAGCAAAGAGATCCACGAAACACAGATGTAACTCTGTGAGATGAATTTACAGAACCCTAAGCAGTTTCTCAGAAAGCTTCTTTCCAGATTTCATCTGAGGATATATCCTTTTTCACCATAGCCCTCTATGGGCTTCCAAATATCACTTTTCCTATTCCAAAAGAACTGTCTTAGCGAAAGGCTTCTTGAGGGCAAAGCTGTAACTCTGTGAGATGATTTCACAGAACACAAAGAAGTTTCTCAGAAATCTTCTTTCTCTTTGTTATCGGAGGATATTTCCTTTGGCCCTATAGTCTTCAATGGGATCCGAAATATCTGTTCTCAGATTCCACAGAAATAAGGCTAGCAAATAGTTCCAAGAAATACACATGTAAATCTGTGAGATGAATTAACAGAACACTAAGCAGTTTCTCAGAAAGCTTCTTTCCAGATTTCATCTGAGGATATTTCCTTTTTCACCGTAGCCCCCTATGGG
Organism: Macaca nemestrina; assembly: GCF_043159975.1. Classification (NCBI taxonomy): domain Eukaryota; kingdom Metazoa; phylum Chordata; class Mammalia; order Primates; family Cercopithecidae; genus Macaca; species Macaca nemestrina. Next base: position 103,007,667 of record NC_092133.1, on the reverse strand, counting down.
CTTCCAAATATCACTTTGCCAATTCCACAAGAACTGTCTTAGCGAAAGGCTTCTTAAGGGGAAAGCTGTAACTCTGTGAGATGATTTCACAGAACACAAAGATTTTCTCAGAAAGCTTCTTTCTCTTTGTTATCGCAGGATATTTCCTTTGGCCCTATAGTCATCAATGGGATCCGAAATATCTGTTCTCAGATTCCACAGAAATAAGGCTAGCAATGAGATGCACCAAATACACGTGTAATTCTGTGAGATGAATTAACAGAACACTAAGCAGTTTCCCAGAAAGCTTCTTTCCAGATTTCCTGTGAGGATATTTCCTTTTTCACCATAGCCCTCTATGGGGTTCCAAATATCACTTTGCCAATTCCACAAGAACTGTCTTAGCGAAAGGCTTCTTGAGGGGAAAGCTGTAACTCTGTGAGATGATTTCACAGAACACAAAGAAGTTTCTCAGAAAGCTTCTTTCTCTTTGTTATCGGAGGATATTTCCTTTGGCCCTATAGTCTTCAAAGGGATCAGAAATATCTGTTCTCAGATTCCACAGAAATAAGGCTAGCAAAGAGATCCAGGAAATACACATGGAGCTCTGTGAGATGAATTAACAGAACACTAAGCAGTTTCTCAGAAAGCTTCTTTCCAGATTTCATCTGAGGATATTTCCTTTTTCACCATAGCCCTCTATGGTCTTCCAAATATCACATTGCCAATTCCACAAGAACTGTCTTAGCGAAAGGCTTCTTGACGGGAAAGCTGTAACTCTGTGAGATGATTTCACAGAACACAAAGAAGTTTCTCAGAAAGCTTCTTTCTCTTTATTACCGCAGGATATTTCCTTTGGACCTATAGTCATCAATGGGATCCGAAACATCTGTTCTCAGATTCCACAGAAATAAGGCTAGCAAAGAGATGCACCAAATACACATGTAACTCTGTGAGATGAATTAACAGAACACTAAGCAGTTTCTCAGAAAGCTTCTTTCCAGATTTCATCTGAGGATAATTCCTTTTTCACCATAGCCCTCTATGGGCTTCCAAATATCACTTTGCCAATTCCACAAGAACTGTCTTAGCGAAAGGCTTCTTGAGGGCAAAGCTGTAACTCTGTGAGATGATTTCACAGAACACAAAGAAGTTTCTCAGAAATCTTCTTTCTCTTTGTTATCGGAGGATATATCCTTTGGCCCTATAGTCCTCAATGGGATCCGAAATATCTGTTCTCAGATTCCACAGAAATAAGGCTAGCAAAGAGATCCACGAAATACAGATGTAACTCTGTGAGATGAATTAACAGAACACTAAGCAGTTTCTCAGAAAGCTTCTTTCCAGGTTTCATCTGAGGATATTTCCTTTTTCGCCATAGCCCTCTGGGGGCTTCCAAATATCACTTTGCCAATTCCACAAGAACTGTCTTAGCGAAAGGCTTCTTGAGGGGAAAGCTGTAACTCTGTGAGATGATTTCACGGAACACAAAGAAGTTTCTCAAAAAGCTTCTTTCTCTTTGTTATCGGAGGATATTTCCTTTGGCCCTATAGTCATCAATGGGATCCGAAATATCTGTTCTCAGATTCCACAGAAATAAGGCTAGCAAAGAGATGCACCAAATACACATGTAACTCTGTGAGATGAATTAACAGAACACTAAGCAGTTTCCCAGAAAGCTTCTTTCCAGATTTCCTGTGAGGATATTTCCTTTTTCACCATAGCCCTCTATGGGCTTCCAAATATCAGTTTGCCAATTCCACAAGAACTGTCTTAGCGGAAGGCTTCTTGAGGGGAAAGCTGTAACTCTGTGAGATGATTTCACAGAACACAAATAAGTTTCTCAGAAAGCTTCTTTCTCTTTGTTATCGCAGGATATTTCCTTTGGCCCTATAGTCTTCAAAGGGATCAGAAATATCTGTTCTCAGATTCCACAAAAATAAGGCTAGCAAAGAGATCCAGGAAATACACATGTAACTCTGTGAGATGAATTAACAGAACACTAAGCAGTTTCTGAGAAAGCTTCTTTCCAGATTTCATCTGAGGATATTTCCTTTTTCACCATAGCCCTCTATGGGCTTCCAAATATCACATTGCCAATTACACAAGAACTGTCTTAGCGAAAGGCTTCTTGACGGGAAAGCTGTAACTCTGTGAGATGATTTCACAGAACCCAAAGAAGTTTCTCAGAAAGCTTCTTTCTCTTTGTTATCGCAGGATATTTCCTTTGGCCCTATAGTCATCAATGGGATCCGAAACATCTGTTCTCAGATTCCACAGAAATAAGGCTAGCAAAGAGATGCACCAAATACACATGTAACTCTGTGAGATGAATTAACAGAACACTAAGCAGTTTCTGAGAAAGCTTCTTTCCAGATTTCATCTGAGGATATTTCCTTTTTCACCATAGCCCTCTATGGGCTTCAAAATATCACATTGCCAATTACACAAGAACTGTCTTAGCGAAAGGCTTCTTGAGGGGAAAGCTGTAACTCTGTGAGATGATTTCACAGAACACAAAGAAGTTTCTCAGAAAGCTTCTTTCTCTTTGTTATCGGAGGATATTTCCTTTGGCCCTATAGTCTTCAATGGGATCAGGAATATCTGTTCTCAGATTCCACAGAAATAAGGCTAGCAAAGAGATGCACAAAATACACATGTAACTCTGTGAGATTAATTAACAGAACACTAAGCAGTTTCCCAGAAAGCTTCTTTCCAGATATCCTGTGAGGATATTTCCTTTTTCACCATAGCCCTCTATGGGCTTCCAAATATCACTTTGCCAATTCCACAAGAACTGTGTTAGCGAAAGGCTTCTTGAGGGGAAAGCTGTAACTCTGTGAGATGATTTCACAGAACACAAAGAAGTTTCTCAGAAAGCTTCTTTCTCTTTGTTATCGGAGGATATTTCCTTTGGCCCTATAGTCATCAAAGGGATCCGAAATATCTGTTCTCAGATTCCACAGAAATAAGGCTAGCAAAGAGATCCACGAAATACACATGTAACTCTGTGAGATGAATTAACAGAGCACTAAGCAGTTTCTCAAAAAGCTTCTTTCCAGATTTCATCTGAGGATATTTCCTTTTTCACCATACCCCTCTATGGGCTTCCAAATATCACTTTGCGAATTCCACAAGAACTGTCTTAGCGAAAGGCTTCTTGCGGGGAAAGCTGTATCTCAGTGAGATGATTTCACAGAACACAAAGAAGTTTCTCAGAAAGCTTCTTTCTCTTTGTTATCGGAGGATATTTCCTTTGGCCCTATAGTCTTCAATGGGATCCGAAATATCTGTTCTCAGATTCCACAGAAATAAGGCTAGCAAAGAGATACACCAAATACACATGTAACTCTGTGAGATGAATTAACAGAACACTAAGCAGTTTCCCAGAAAGCTTCTTTCTCTTTGTTATCGGAGGATATTTCCTTTGGCCCTATAGTCTTGAATGGGATGAGGAATATCTGTTCTCAGATTTCACAGAAATAAGGCTAGCAAAGACATCCACGAAATACAGATGTAACTCTGTGAGATGAATTAACAGAACACTAAGCAGTTTCTCAGAAAGCTTCTTTCCAGGTTTCATCTGAGGATATTTACTTTTTCACCATAGCCCTCTGGGGGCTTCCAAATACCACTTTGCCAATTCCACAAGAACTGTCTTAGCGAAAGGCTTCTTGAGGGGAAAGCTGTAACTCTGTGAGATGATTTCACAGAACACAAAGAAGTTTCTCAAAAAGCTTCTTTCTTTTGTTATCGGAGGATATTTCCTTTGGCCCTATAGTCTTCAATGGGATCCGAAATATCTGTTCTCAGATTCCACAGAAATAAGGCTAGCAAAGAGATGCACTAAATAGACATGTAACTCTGTGAGATGAATTAACAGAACACTAAGCAGTTTCTCAGAAAGCTTCTTTCCAGATTTCATCTGAGGATATTTCCTTTTTCACCGTAGCCCTCTATGGGCTTCCAAATATCACATTGCCAATTCCACAAGAACTGTCTCAGCGAAAGGCTTCTTGACGGGAAAGCTGTAACTCTGTGAGATGATTTCACAGAACCCAAAGACGTTTCTCAGAAAGTTTCTTTCTCTTTGTTATCGCAGGATATTTCCTTTGGCCCTATAGTCATCAATGGGATCCGAAACAACTGTTCTCAGATTCCACAGAAATAAGGCTAGCAAAGAGATGCACCAAATACACATGTAACTCTGTGAGATGAATTAACAGAAGACTAAGCAGTTTCTCAGAAAGCTTCTTTCCAGATTTCATCTGAGGATATTTCCTTTTTCACCATAGCCCTCTATGGGCTTCCAAATATCACTTTGCCAATTCCAGAAGAACTGTGTTAGCGAAAGGATTCTTGAGGGCAAAGCTGTAACTCTGTGAGATGATTTCACAGAACACAAAGAAGTTTCTCAGAAATCTTCTTTCTCTTTGTTATCGGAAGATATTTCCTTTGGCCCTATAGTCTTCAATGGGATCCGAAATATCTGTTCTCAGATTCCACAGAAATAAGGCTAGCAAAGAGTTCCAAGAAAAACACATGTAACTCTGTGAGATGAATTAACAGAACACTAAGCAGTTTCTCAGAAAGCTTCTTTCCAGATTTCATCTGAGGATATTTCCTTTTTCACCGTAGCCCCCTATGGGCATCCAAATATCACTTTGCCAATTCCACAAGAACTGTCTTAGCGAAAGGCTTCTTGAGGGGAAAGCTGTAACTCTGTGAGATGATTTCACAGAACACAAAGAAGTTTCTCAGAAAGCTTCTTTCTCTTTGTTACGGGAGGATATTTCCTTTGGCCCTATAGTCTTCAATGGGATCAGGAATATCTGTTCTCAGATTCCACAGAAATAAGGCTAGCAAAGAGATCCACGAAACACAGATGTAACTCTGTGAGATGAATTTACAGAACCCTAAGCAGTTTCTCAGAAAGCTTCTTTCCAGATTTCATCTGAGGATATATCCTTTTTCACCATAGCCCTCTATGGGCTTCCAAATATCACTTTTCCTATTCCAAAAGAACTGTCTTAGCGAAAGGCTTCTTGAGGGCAAAGCTGTAACTCTGTGAGATGATTTCACAGAACACAAAGAAGTTTCTCAGAAATCTTCTTTCTCTTTGTTATCGGAGGATATTTCCTTTGGCCCTATAGTCTTCAATGGGATCCGAAATATCTGTTCTCAGATTCCACAGAAATAAGGCTAGCAAATAGTTCCAAGAAATACACATGTAAATCTGTGAGATGAATTAACAGAACACTAAGCAGTTTCTCAGAAAGCTTCTTTCCAGATTTCATCTGAGGATATTTCCTTTTTCACCGTAGCCCTCTGTGGGCTTCCAAATATCACTTTGCCAATTCCACAAGAACTGTCTTAGCGAAAGGCTTCTTGAAGGGAAAGCTGTAACTCTGTGAGATGATTTCACAGAACACAAAGAAGTTTCTCAGAAAGCTTCTTTCTCTTTGTTATCGGAGGATATTTCCTTTGGCCGTATAGTCATCAATGGGATCCGAAATATCTGTTCTCAGATTCCACAGAAATAAGGCTAGCAAAGAGATGCACCAGATACACATGTAACTCTGTGAGATGAATTAACAGAACACTAAGCAGTTTCCCAGAAAGCTTCTTTCCAGATTTCCTGTGAGGATATTTCCTTTTTCACCATAGCCCTCTATGGGCTTCCAAATATCACTAGGCCAATTCACCAAGAACTGTCTTAGCGAAAGGCTTCTTGAGGGGAAAGCTGTAACTCTGTGAGATGATATCACAGAACACAAAGAAGTTTCTCAGAAAGCTTCTTTCTCTTTGTTATCGGAGGATATTTTCTTAGGCCCTATAGTCTTCAATGGGATCCGAAATATCTGTTCTCAGATTCCACAGAAATAAGGCTAGCAAAGAGATGCACCAAATACACATGTAACTCTGTGAGATGAATTAACAGAACACTAAGCAGTTTCTCAGAAAGCTTCTTTCCAGATTTCATCTGAGGATATTTCCTTTTTCACCATAGCCCTCTAAGGGCTTCCAAATATCACTTTTCCAATTCCACAAGAACTTTGTTAGCGAAAGGCTTCTTTAGGAGAAAGCTGTAACTCTGTGAGATGATTTCACAGAACACAAAGAAGTTTCTCAGAAAGCTTCTTTATCTTTGTTATCGGAGGATATTTCCTTTGGCCCTATAGTCATCAATGGGATCCGAAATATCTGTTCTCAGATTCCACAGAAATAAGGCTAGCAAAGAGATGCACCATATACACATGTAACTCTGTGAGATGAATTAACAGAACACTCAGCAGTTTCTCAGAAAGTTTCTTTCCAGGTTTCATCTGAGGATATTTCCTTTTTCACCGTAGCCCTCTGGGGGCTGCCAAATATCACTTTGCCAATTCCACAAGAACTGTCTTAGCGAAAGGCTTCTTGAGGGCAAAGCTGTAACTCTGTGAGATGATTTCACGGAACACAAAGAAGTTTCTCAAAAACCTTCTTTCTCTTTGTTATCGGAGGATTTTTCCTTTGGCCCTATAGTCTTCAATGGGATCCGAAATATCTGTTCTCAGATTCCACAGAAATAAGGCTAGCAAAGAGATGCACCAAATACACATGTAACTCTGTGAGATGAATTAACAGTACACTAAGCAGTTTCCCAGAAAGCTTCTTTCTCTCTGTTATCGGAGGATATTTCCTTTGGCCCTACAGTCTTGAATGGGATGAGGAATATCTGTTCTCAGATTCCACAGAAATAAGGCTAGCAAAGAGATCCACGAAATTCAGATGTAACTCTGTGAGATGAATTAACAGAACACTAAGCAGTTTCTCAGAAAGCTTCTTTCCAGATTTCATCTGAGGATATTTCCTTTTTCACCATAGCCCACTGTGGGCTTCCAAATATCACTTTGCCAATTCCACAAGAACTGTCTTAGCGAAAGGCTTCTTGAGGGGAAAGCTGTAACTCTGTGAGATGATTTCCAGAACACAAAGAAGTTTCTCAAAAAGCTTCTTTCTCTTTGTTATCGGAGGATATTTCCTTTGGCCCTATAGTCTTCAATGGGATCCGAAATATCTGTTCTCAGATTCCACAGAAATAAGGCTAGCAAAGAGATGCACCAAATAGACATGTAACTCTGTGAGATGAATTAACAGAACACTAAGCAGTTTCTCAGAAAGCTTCTTTCCAGATTTCATCTAAGGATATTTCCTTTTTCACCATAGCCCTCTATGGGCTTCCAAACATCACTTTGCCAATTCCACAAGAACTGTCTTAGCGAAAGGCTTCTTGAGGGGAAAGCTGTAACTCTGTGAGATGATTTCACAGAACACAAAGAAGTTTCTCAGAAAGCTTCTTTCTCTTTGTTATCGGAGGATATTTCCTTTGGCCCTATAGTCTTCAAAGGGATCAGAAATATCTGTTCTCAGATTCCACAGAAATAAGGCTAGCAAAGAGATCCAGGAAATACACATGTAACTCTGTGAGATGAATTAACAGAACACTAAGCAGTTTCTCAGAAAGCTTCTTTCCAGATTTCATCTGAGGATATTTCCTTTTTCACCGTAGCCCTCTATGGGCTTCCAAATATCACATTGCCAATTCCACAAGAACTGTCTCAGCGAAAGGCTTCTTGACGGGAAAGCTGTAACTCTGTGAGATGATTTCACAGAACCCAAAGACGTTTCTCAGAAAGCTTCTTTCTCTTTGTTATCGCAGGATATTTCCTTTGGCCCTATAGTCATCAATGGGATCCGAAACAACTGTTCTCAGATTCCACAGAAATAAGGCTAGCAAAGAGATGCACCAAATACACATGTAACTCTGTGAGATGAATTAACAGAAGACTAAGCAGTTTCTCAGAAAGCTTCTTTCCAGATTTCATCTGAGGATATTTCCTTTTTCACCATAGCCCTCTATGGGCTTCCAAATATCATTTTGCCAATTCCAGAAGAACTGTGTTAGCGAAAGGCTTCTTGAGGGCAAAGCTGTAACTCTGTGAGATGATTTCACAGAACACAAAGAAGTTTCTCAGAAATCTTCTTTCTCTTTGTTATCGGAAGATATTTCCTTTGGCCCTATAGTCTTCAATGGGATCCGAAATATCTGTTCTCAGATTCCACAGAAATAAGGCTAGCAAAGAGTTGCAAGAAAAACACATGTAACTCTGTGAGATGAATTAACAGAACACTAAGCAGTTTCTCAGAAAGCTTCTTTCCAGATTTCATCTGAGGATAATTCCTTTTTCACCGTAGCCCCCTATGGGCTTCCAAATATCACTTTGCCAATTCCACAAGAACTGTCTTAGCGAAAGGCTTCTTAAGGGGAAAGCTGTAACTCTGTGAGATGATTTCACAGAACACAAAGAAGTTTCTCAGAAAGCTTCTTTCTCTTTGTTATCGGAGGATATTTCCTTTGGCCCTATAGTCATCAATGGGATCCGAAATATCTGTTCTCAGATTCCACAGAAATAAGGCTAGCAAAGAGATGCACCATATACACAAGTAACTCTGTGAGATGAATTAACAGAACACTCAGCAGTTTCTCAGAAAGCTTCTTTCCAGGTTTCATCTGAGGATATTTCCTTTTTCACCGTAGCCCTCTGGGGGCTGCCAAATATCACTTTGCCAATTCCACAAGAACTGTCTTAGCGAAAGGCTTCTTGAGGGGAAAGCTGTAACTCTGTGAGATGATTTCACGGAACACAAAGAAGTTTCTCAAAAAGCTTCTTTCTCTTTGTTATCGGAGGATTTTTCCTTTGGCCCTATAGTCTTCAATGGGATCCGAAATATCTGTTCTCAGATTCCACAGAAATAAGGCTAGCAAAGAGATGCACCAAATACACATGTAACTCTGTGAGATGAATTAACAGTACACTAAGCAGTTTCCCAGAAAGCTTCTTTCTCTTTGTTATCGGAGGATATTTCCTTTGGCCCTACGGTCTTGAATGGGATGAGGAATATCTGTTCTCAGATTCCACAGAAATAAGGCTAGTAAAGAGATCCACGAAATTCAGATGTAACTCTGTGAGATGAATTAACAGAACAATAAGCAGTTTCTCAGAAAGCTTCTTTCCAGATTTCATCTGAGGATATTTCCTTTTTCACCATAGTCCACTGTGGGCTTCCAAATATCACTTTGCCAATTCCACAAGAACTGTCTTAGCGAAAGGCTTCTTGAGGAGAAAGCTGTAACTCTGTGAGATGATTTCACAGAACACAAAGAAGTTTCTCAAAAAGCTTCTTTCTCTTTGTTATCGGAGGATATTTCCTTTGGCCCTATAGTCTTCAATGGGATCCGAAATATCTGTTCTCAGATTCCACAGAAATAAGGCTAGCAAAGAGATGCACCAAATAGACATGTAACTCTGTGAGATGAATTAACAGAACACTAAGCAGTTTCTCAGAAAGCTTCTTTCCAGATTTCATCTAAGGATATTTCCTTTTTCACCAAGCCCTCTATGGGCTTCCAAATATCACTTTGCCAATTCCACAAGAACTGTCTTAGCGAAAGGCTTCTTGAGGGGAAAGCTGTAACTCTGTGAGATGATTTCACAGAACACAAAGAAGTTTCTCAGAAAGCTTCTTTCTCTTTGTTATCGGAGGATATTTCCTTTGGCCCTATAGTCTTCAAAGGGATCAGAAATATCTGTTCTCAGATTCCACAGAAATAAGGCTAGCAAAGAGATCCAGGAAATACACATGTAACTCTGTGAGATGAATTAACAGAACACTAAGCAGTTTCTCAGAAAGCTTCTTTCCAGATTTCATCTGAGGATATTTCCTTTTTCACCATAGCCCTCTGTGGGCTTCCAAATATCACATTGCCAATTCCACAAGAACTGTGTTAGCGAAAGGCTTCTTGACGGGAAAGCTGTAACTCTGTGAGATGATTTCACAGAACCCAAAGAAGTTTCTCAGAAAGCTTCTTTCTCTTTGTTACCGCAGGACATTTACTTTGGCCCTATAGTCATCAATGGGATCCGAAACATCTGTTCTCAGATTCCACAGAAATAAGGCTAGCAAAGAGATGCACCAAATACACATGTAACTCTGTGAGATGAATTAACAGAACACTAAGCAGTTTCTCAGAAAGGTTCTTTCCAGATTTCATCTGAGGATATTTCCTTTTTCACCATAGCCCTCTATGGGCTTCCAAATATCACTTTGCCAATTCCACAAGAACTGTCTTAGCGAAAGGCTTCTTGAGGGCAAAGCTGTAACTCTGTGAGATGATTTCACAGAACACAAAGAAGTTTCTCAGAAATCTTCTTTCTCTTTGTTATCGGAGAATATTTTCTTTGGCCCTATAGTCCTCAATGGGATCCGAAATATCTGTTCTCAGATTCCACAGAAATAAGGCTAGCAAAGAGTTCCAAGAAAAACACATGTAACTCTGTGAGATGAATTAACAGAACACTAAGCAGTTTCTCAGAAAGCTTCTTTCCAGATTTCATCTGAGGATAATTCCTTTTTCACCGTAGCCCCCTATGGGCTTCCAAATATCACTTTGCCAATTCCACAAGAACTGTCTTAGCGAAAGGCTTCTTAAGGGGAAAGCTGTAACTCTGTGAGATGATTTCACAGAACACAAAGAAGTTTCTCAGAAAGCTTCTTTCTCTTTGTTATCGGAGGATATTTCCTTTGGCCCTATAGTCATCAATGGGATCCGAAATATCTGTTCTCAGATTCCACAGAAATAAGGCTAGCAAAGAGATGCACCATATACACATGTAACTCTGTGAGATGAATTAACAGAACACTCAGCAGTTTCTCAGAAAGCTTCTTTCCAGATTTCATCTGAGGATATTTCCTTTTTCACCGTAGCCCTCTGGGGTCTGCCAAATATCACTTTGCCAATTCCACAAGAACTGTCTTAGCGAAAGGCTTCTTGAGGGGAAAGCTGTAACTCTGTGAGATGATTTCACGGAACACAAAGAAGTTTCTCAAAAAGCTTCTTTCTCTTTGTTATCGGAGGATTTTTCCTTTGGCCCTATAGTCTTCAATGGGATCCGAAATATCTGTTCTCAGATTCCACAGAAATAAGGCTAGCAAAGAGATGCACCAAATACACATGTAACTCTGTGAGATGAATTAACAGTACACTAAGCAGTTTCCCAGAAAGCTTCTTTCTCTTTGTTATCGGAGGATATTTCCTTTGGCCCTACAGTCTTGAATGGGATGAGGAATATCTGTTCTCAGATTCCACAGAAATAAGGCTAGCAAAGAGATCCACGAAATTCAGATGTAACTCTGTGAGATGAATTAACAGAACACTAAGCAGTTTCTCAGAAAGCTTCTTTCCAGATTTCATCTGAGGATATTTCCTTTTTCACCATAGCCCACTGTGGGCTTCCAAATATCACTTTGCCAATTCCACAAGAACTGTCTTAGCGAAAGGCTTCTTGAGGGGAAAGCTGTAACTCTGTGAGATGATTTCACAGAACACAAAGAAGTTTCTCAAAAAGCTTCTTTCTCTTTGTTATCGGAGGATATTTCCTTTGGCCCTATAGTCTTCAATGGGATCCGAAATATCTGTTCTCAGATTCCACAGAAATAAGGCTAGCAAAGAGATGCACCAAATAGACATGTAACTCTGTGAGATGAATTAACAGAACACTAAGCAGTTTCTCAGAAAGCTTCTTTCCAGATTTCATCTAAGGATATTTCCTTTTTCACCATAGCCCTCTATGGGCTTCCAAATATCACTTTGCCAATTCCACAAGAACTGTCTTAGCGAAAGGCTTCTTGAGGGGAAAGCTGTAACTCTGTGAGATGATTTCACAGAACACAAAGAAGTTTCTCAGAAAGCTTCTTTCTCTTTGTTATCGGAGGATATTTCCTTTGGCCCTATAGTCTTCAAAGGGATCAGAAATATCTGTTCTCAGATTCCACAGAAATAAGGCTAGCAAAGAGATGCAGGAAATACACATGTAACTCTGTGAGATGAATTAACAGAACACTAAGCAGTTTCTCAGAAAGCTTCTTTCCAGATTTCATCTGAGGATATTTCCTTTTTCACCATAGCCCTCTATGGGCTTCCAAATATCACTTTGCCAATTCCACAAGAACTGTCTTAACAAAAGGCTTCTTGACGGGAAAGCTGTAACTCTGTGAGATGATTTCACAGAACCCAAAGAAGTTTCTCAGAAAGCTTCTTTCTCTTTGTTACCGCAGGATATTTCCTTTGGCCCTATAGTCATCAATGGGATCCGAAACATCTGTTCTCAGATTCCACAGAAATAAGGCTAGCAAAGAGATGCACCAAATACACATGTAACTCTGTGAGATGAATTAACAGAACACTAAGCAGTTTCTCAGAAAGCTTCTTTCCAGATTTCATCTGAGGATATTTCCTTTTTCACCATAGCCCTCAATGGGCTTCCAAATATCACTTTGTCAATTCCACAAGAACTGTCTTAGCGAAAGGCTTCTTGAGGGCAAAGCTGTAACTCTGTGAGATGATTTCACAGAACACAAAGAAGTTGCTCAGAAATCTTCTTTCTCTTTGTTATCGGAGGATATTTCCTTTGGCCCTATAGTCCTCAATGGGATCCGAAATATCTGTTCTCAGATTCCACAGAAATAACGCTAGCAAAGAGTTCCAAGAAATACACATGTAACTCTGTGAGATGAATTAACAGAACACTAAGCAGTTTCTCAGAAAGTTTCTTTCCAGATTTCATCTGAGGATATTTCCTTTTTCACCGTAGCCCCCTATGGGCTTCCAAATATCACTTTGCCAATTCCACAAGAACTGTCTTAGCGAAAGGCTTCTTAAGGGGAAAGCTGTAACTCTGTGAGATGATTTCACAGAACACAAAGAAGTTTCTCAGAAAGCTTCTTTCTCTTTGTTATCGCAGGATATTTCCTTTGGCCCTATAGTCATCAATGGGATCCGAAATATCTGTTCTCAGATTCCACAGAAATAAGGCTAGCAATGAGATGCACCAAATACACATGTAACTCTGTGAGATGAATTAACAGAACACTAAGCAGTTTCCCAGAAAGCTTCTTTCCAGATTTCATCTGAGGATATTTCCTTTTTCACTATAGCCCTCTATGGGGTTCCAAATATCACTTTGCCAATTCCACAAGAACTGTCTTAGCGAAAGGCTTCTTGAGGGGAAAGCTGTAACTCTGTGAGATGATTTCACAGAACACAAAGAAGTTTCTCAGAAAGCATCTTTCTCTTTGTTATCGGAGGATATTTCCTTTGGCCCAATAGTCTTCAAAGGGATCAGAAATATCTGTTCTCAGATTCCACAGAAATAAGGCTAGCAAAGAGATCCAGGAAATACACATGGAGCTCTGTGAGATGAATTAACAGAACACTAAGCAGTTTCTCAGAAAGCTTCTTTCCAGATTTCATCTGAGGATATTTCCTTTTTCACCATAGCCCTCTATGGTCTTCCAAATATCACATTGCCAATTCCACAAGAACTGTCTTAGCGAAAGGCTTCTTGACGGGAAAGCTGTAACTCTGTGAGATGATTTCACAGAACCCAAAGAAGTTTCTCAGAAAGCTTCTTTCTCTTTATTACCGCAGGATATTTCCTTTGGCCCTATAGTCATCAATGGGATCCGAAACATCTGTTCTCAGATTCCACAGAAATAAGGCTAGCAAAGAGATGCACCAAATACACATGTAACACTGTGAGATGAATTAACAGAACACTAAGCAGTTTCTCAGAAAGCTTCTTTCCAGATTTCATCTGAGGATAATTCCTTTTTCACCATAGCCCTCTATGGGCTTCCAAATATCACTTTGCCAATTCCACAAGAACTGTCTTAGCGAAAGGCTTCTTGAGGGCAAAGCTGTAACTCTGTGAGATGATTTCACAGAACACAAAGAAGTTTCTCAGAAATCTTCTTTCTCTTTGTTATCGGAGGATATATCCTTTGGCCCTATAGTCCTCAATGGGATCCGAAATATCTGTTCTCAGATTCCACAGAAATAAGGCTAGCAAAGAGATCCACGAAATACAGATGTAACTCTGTGAGATGAATTAACAGAACACTAAGCAGTTTCTCAGAAAGCTTCTTTCCAGATTTCATCTGAGGATATTTCCTTTTTCGCCATAGCCCTCTGGGGGCTTCCAAATATCACTTTGCCAATTCCACAAGAACTGTCTTAGCGAAAGGCTTCTTGAGGGGAAAGCTGTAACTCTGTGAGATGATTTCACGGAACACAAAGAAGTTTCTCAAAAAGCTTCTTTCTCTTTGTTATCGGAGGATATTTCCTTTGGCCCTATAGTCATCAATGGGATCCGAAATATCTGTTCTCAAATTCCACAGAAATAAGGCTAGCAAAGAGATGCACCAAATACACATGTAACTCTGTGAGATGAATTAACAGAACACTAAGCAGTTTCCCAGAAAGCTTCTTTCCAGATTTCCTGTGAGGATATTTCCTTTTTCACCATAGCCCTCTATGGGCTTCCAAATATCAGTTTGCCAATTCCACAAGAACTGTCTTAGCGGAAGGCTTCTTGAGGGGAAAGCTGTAACTCTGTGAGATGATTTCACAGAACACAAATAAGTTTCTCAGAAAGCTTCTTTCTCTTTGTTATTGCAGGATATTTCCTTTGGCCCTATAGTCTTCAAAGGGATCAGAAATATCTGTTCTCAGATTCCACAGAAATAAGGCTAGCAAAGAGATCCAGGAAATACACATGTAACTCTGTGAGATGAATTAACAGAACACTAAGCAGTTTCTGAGAAAGCTTCTTTCCAGATTTCATCTGAGGATATTTCCTTTTTCACCATAGCCCTCTATGGGCTTCCAAATATCACATTGCCAATTACACAAGAACTGTCTTAGCGAAAGGCTTCTTGACGGGAAAGCGGTAACTCTGTGAGATGATTTCACAGAACCCAAAGAAGTTTCTCAGAAAGCTTCTTTCTCTTTGTTATCGCAGGATATTTCCTTTGGCCCTATAGTCATCAATGGGATCCGAAACATCTGTTCTCAGATTCCACAGAAATAAGGCTAGCAAAGAGATGCACCAAATACACATGTAACTCTGTGAGATGAATTAACAGAACACTAAGCAGTTTCTGAGAAAGCTTCTTTCCAGATTTCATCTGAGGATATTTCCTTTTTCACCATAGCCCTCTATGGGCTTCAAAATATCACATTGCCAATTACACAAGAACTGTCTTAGCGAAAGGTCTTGAGGGGAAAGCTGTAACTCTGTGAGATGATTTCACAGAACACAAAGAAGTTTCTCAGAAAGCTTCTTTCTCTTTGTTACCGGAGGATATTTCCTTTGGCCCTATAGTCTTCAATGGGATCAGGAATATCTGTTCTCAGATTCCACAGAAATAAGGCTAGCAAAGAGATGCACAAAATACACATGTAACTCTGTGAGATTAATTAACAGAACACTAAGCAGTTTCCCAGAAAGCTTCTTTCCAGATATCCTGTGAGGATATTTCCTTTTTCACCATAGCCCTCTATGGGCTTCCAAATATCACTTTGCCAATTCCACAAGAACTGTGTTAGCGAAAGGCTTCTTGAGGGGAAAGCTGTAACTCTGTGAGATGATTTCACAGAACACAAAGAAGTTTCTCAGAAAGCTTCTTTCTCTTTGTTATCGGAGGATATTTCCTTTGGCCCTATAGTCATCAAAGGGATCCGAAATATCTGTTCTCAGATTCCACAGAAATAAGGCTAGCAAAGAGATCCACGAAATACACATGTAACTCTGTGAGATGAATTAACAGAGCACTAAGCAGTTTCTCAAAAAGCTTCTTTCCAGATTTCATCTGAGGATATTTCCTTTTTCACCATACCCCTCTATGGGCTTCCAAATATCACTTTGCGAATTCCACAAGAACTGTCTTAGCGAAAGGATTCTTGCGGGGAAAGCTGTATCTCAGTGAGATGATTTCACAGAACACAAAGAAGTTTCTCAGAAAGCTTCTTTCTCTTTGTTATCGGAGGATATTTCCTTTGGCCCTATAGTCTTCAATGGGATCCGAAATATCTGTTCTCAGATTCCACAGAAATAAGGCTAGCAAAGAGATACACCAAATACACATGTAACTCTGTGAGATGAATTAACAGAACACTAAGCAGTTTCCCAGAAATCTTCTTTCTCTTTGTTATTGGAGGATATTTCCTTTGGCCCTATAGTCTTGAATGGGATGAGGAATATCTGTTCTCAGATTTCACAGAAATAAGGCTAGCAAAGACATCCACGAAATACAGATGTAACTCTGTGAGATGAATTAACAGAACACTAAGCAGTTTCTCAGAAAGCTTCTTTCCAGGTTTCATCTGAGGATATTTCCTTTTTCGCCATAGCCCTCTGGGGGCTTCCAAATATCACTTTGCCAATTCCACAAGAACTGGCTTAGCGAAAGGCTTCTTGAGGGGAAAGCTGTAACTCTGTGAGATGATTTCACGGAACACAAAGAAGTTTCTCAAAAAGCTTCTTTCTCTTTGTTATCGGAGGATATTTCCTTTGGCCCTATAGTCATCAATGGGATCCGAAATATCTGTTCTCAGATTCCACAGAAATAAGGCTAGCAAAGAGATGCACCAAATACACATGTAACTCTGTGAGATGAATTAACAGAACACTAAGCAGTTTCCCAGAAAGCTTCTTTCCAGATTTCCTGTGAGGATATTTCCTTTTTCACCATAGCCCTCTATGGGCTTCCAAATATCAGTTTGCCAATTCCACAAGAACTGTCTTAGCGGAAGGCTTCTTGAGGGGAAAGCTGTAACTCTGTGAGATGATTTCACAGAACACAAATAAGTTTCTCAGAAAGCTTCTTTCTCTTTGTTATCGCAGGATATTTCCTTTGGCCCTATAGTCTTCAAAGGGATCAGAAATATCTGTTCTCAGATTCCACAGAAATAAGGCTAGCAAAGAGATCCAGGAAATACACATGTAACTCTGTGAGATGAATTAACAGAACACTAAGCAGTTTCTGAGAAAGCTTCTTTCCAGATTTCATCTGAGGATATTTCCTTTTTCACCATAGCCCTCTATGGGCTTCCAAATATCACATTGCCAATTACACAAGAACTGTCTTAGCGAAAGGCTTCTTGACGGGAAAGCTGTAACTCTGTGAGATGATTTCACAGAACCCAAAGAAGTTTCTCAGAAAGCTTCTTTCTCTTTGTTATCGCAGGATATTTCCTTTGGCCCTATAGTCATCAATGGGATCCGAAACATCTGTTCTCAGATTCCACAGAAATAAGGCTAGCAAAGAGATGCACCAAATACACATGTAACTCTGTGAGATGAATTAACAGAACACTAAGCAGTTTCTGAGAAAGCTTCTTTCCAGATTTCATCTGAGGATATTTCCTTTTTCACCATAGCCCTCTATGGGCTTCAAAATATCACATTGCCAATTACACAAGAACTGCCTTAGCGAAAGGCTTCTTGAGGGGAAAGCTGTAACTCTGTGAGATGATTTCACAGAACACAAAGAAGTTTCTCAGAAAGCTTCTTTCTCTTTGTTGTCGGAGGATATTTCCTTTGGCCCTATAGTCTTCAATGGGATCAGGAATATCTGTTCTCAGATTCCACAGAAATAAGGCTAGCAAAGAGATGCACAAAATACACATGTAACTCTCTGAGATTAATTAACAGAACACTAAGCAGTTTCCCAGAAAGCTTCTTTCCAGATATCCTGTGAGGATATTTCCTTTTTCACCATAGCCCTCTATGGGCTTCCAAATATCACTTTGCCAATTCCACAAGAACTGTGTTAGCGAAAGGCTTCTTGAGGGGAAAGCTGTAACTCTGTGAGATGATTTCACAGAACACAAAGAAGTTTCTCAGAAAGCTTCTTTCTCTTTGTTATCGGAGGATATTTCCTTTGGCCCTATAGTCTTCAATGGGATCCGAAATATCTGTTCTCAGATTCCACAGAAATAAGGCTAGCAAAGAGATACACCAAATACACATGTAACTCTGTGAGATGAATTAACAGAACACTAAGCAGTTTCCCAGAAAGCTTCTTTCTCTTTGTTATCGGAGGATATTTCCTTTGGCCCTATAGTCTTGAATGGGATGAGGAATATCTGTTCTCAGATTTCACAGAAATAAGGCTAGCAAAGACATCCACGAAATACAGATGTAACTCTTTGAGATGAATTAACAGAACACTAAGCAGTTTCTCAGAAAGCTTCTTTCCAGGTTTCATCTGAGGATATTTCCTTTTTCACCATAGCCCTCTGGGGGCTTCCAAATACCACTTTGCCAATTCCACAAGAACTGTCTTAGCGAAAGGCTTCTTGAGGGGAAAGCTGTAACTCTGTGAGATGATTTCACAGAACACAAAGAAGTTTCTCAAAAAGCTTCTTTCTTTTGTTATCGGAGGATATTTCCTTTGGCCCTATAGTCTTCAATGGGATCCGAAATATCTGTTCTCAGATTCCACAGAAATAAGGCTAGCAAAGAGATGCACTAAATAGACATGTAACTCTGTGAGATGAATTAACAGAACACTAAGCAGTTTCTCAGAAAGCTTCTTTCCAGATTTCATCTGAGGATATTTCCTTTTTCACCGTAGCCCTCTATGGGCTTCCAAATATCACATTCCCAATTCCACAAGAACTGTCTCAGCGAAAGGCTTCTTGACGGGAAAGCTGTAACTCTGTGAGATGATTTCACAGAACCCAAAGACGTTTCTCAGAAAGCTTCTTTCTCTTTGTTATCGCAGGATATTTCCTTTGGCCCTATAGTCATCAATGGGATCCGAAACAACTGTTCTCAGATTCCACAGAAATAAGGCTAGCAAAGAGATGCACCAAATACACATGTAACTCTGTGAGATGAATTAACAGAAGACTAAGCAGTTTCTCAGAAAGCTTCTTTCCAGATTTTATCTGAGGATATTTCCTTTTTCACCATAGCCCTCTATGGGCTTCCAAATATCACTTTGCCAATTCCAGAAGAACTGTGTTAGCGAAAGGCTTCTTGAGGGCAAAGCTGTAACTCTGTGAGATGATTTCACAGAACACAAAGAAGTTTCTCAGAAATCTTCTTTCTCTTTGTTATCGGAAGATATTTCCTTTGGCCCTATAGTCTTCAATGGGATCCGAAATATCTGTTCTCAGATTCCACAGAAATAAGGCTAGCAAAGAGTTCCAAGAAAAACACATGTAACTCTGTGAGATGAATTAACAGAACACTAAGCAGTTTCTCAGAAAGCTTCTTTCCAGATTTCATCTGAGGATATTTCCTTTTTCACCATAGCCCTCTATGGGCTTCCAAATATCACTTTGCCAATTCCACAAGAACTGTCTTAGTGAAAGGCTTCTTGAGGGGAAAGCTGTAACTCTGTGAGATGATTTCACAGAACACAAATAAGTTTCTCAGAAAGCTTCTTTCTCTTTGTTATCGGAGGATATTTCCTTTGGCCCTATAGTCATCAATGGGATCCGAAATATCTGTTCTCAGATTCCACAGAAATAAGGCTAGCAAAGAGATCCACGAAATACAGATGTAACTCTGTGAGATGAATTAACAGAACACTAAGCAGTTTCTCAGAAAGCTTCTTTCCAGGTTTCATCTGAGGATATTTCCTTTTTCAACATAGCCCTCTGTGGGCTTCCAAATACCACTTTGCCAATTCCACAAGAACTGTCTTAGCGAAAGGCTTCTTGAGGGGAAAGCTGTAACTCTGTGAGATGATTTCAGAGAACACAAAGAAGTTTCTCAAAAAGCTTCTTTCTTTTGTTATCGGAGGATATTTCCTTTGGCCCTATAGTCTTCAATGGGATCTGAAATATCTGTTCTCAGATTCCACAGAAATAAGGCTAGGAAAGAGATGCACTAAATACACATGTAACTCTGTGAGATGAATTAACAGAACACTAAGCAGTTTCTCAGAAAGCTTCTTTCCAGATTTCATCTGAGGATATTTCCTTTTTCACCATAGCCCTCTATGGGCTTCCAAATATCACATTGCCAATTCCACAAGAACTGTCTCAGCGAAAGGCTTCTTGACCGGAAAGCTGTAACTCTGTGAGATGATTTCACAGAACACAAAGAAGTTTCTCAGAAAACTTCTTTCTCTTTGTTATCGCAGGATATTTCCTTTGGCCCTATAGTCATCAATGGGATTCGAAACATCTTTTCTCAGATTCCACAGAAATAAGGCTAGCAAAGAGATGCACCAAATACACATGTAACTCTGTGAGATGAATTAACAGAACACTAAGCAGTTTCTCAGAAAGCTTCTTTCCAGATTTCATCTGAGGATATTTCCTTTTTCACCGTAGCCCCCTATGGGCTTCCAAATATCACTTTGCCAATTCCACAAGAACTGTCTTAGCGAAAGGCTTCTTGAGGGGAAAGCTGTAACTCTGTGAGATGATTTCACAGAACACAAAGAAGTTTCTCAGAAAGCTTCTTTCTCTTTGTTATCGGAGGATATTTCCTTTGGCCCTATAGTCTTCAATGGGATCAGGAATATCTGTTCTCAGATTCCACAGAAATAAGGCTAGCAAAGAGATCCACGAAACACAGATGTAACTCTGTGAGATGAATTTACAGAACCCTAAGCAGTTTCTCAGAAAGCTTCTTTCCAGATTTCATCTGAGGATATATCCTTTTTCACCATAGCCCTCTATGGGCTTCCAAATATCACTTTTCCTATTCCAAAAGAACTGTCTTAGCGTAAGGCTTCTTGAGGGCAAAGCTGTAACTCTGTGAGATGATTTCACAGAACACAAAGAAGTTTCTCAGAAATCTTCTTTCTCTTTGTTATCGGAGGATATTTCCTTTGGCCCTATAGTCTTCAATGGGATCCGAAATATCTGTTCTCAGATTCCACAGAAATAAGGCTAGCAAATAGTTCCAAGAAATACACATGTAAATCTGTGAGATGAATTAACAGAACACTAAGCAGTTTCTCAGAAAGCTTCTTTCCAGATTTCATCTGAGGATAATTCCTTTTTCACCGTAGCCCCCTATGGGCTTCCAAATATCACTTTTCCAATTCCACAAGAACTGTGTTAGCGAAAGGCTTCTTTAGGGGAAAGCTGTAACTCTGTGAGATGATTTCACAGAACACAAAGAAGTTTCTCAGAAAGCTTCTTTCTCTTTGTTATCGGAGGATATTTCCTTTGGCCCTATAGTCATCAATGGGATCTGAAATATCTGTTCTCAGATTCCACAGAAATAAGGCTAGCAAAGAGATCCACGAAATACAGATGTAACTCTGTGAGATGAATTAACAGAACACTAAGCAGTTTCTCAGAAAGCTTCTTTCTCTTTGTTATCGGAGGATATTTCCTTTGGCCCTATAGTCTTGAATGGGATGAGGAATATCTGTTCTCAGATTCCACAGAAATAAGGCTAGCAAAGAGATCCACGAAATTCAGATGTAACTCTGTGAGATGAATTAACAGAACACTAAGCAGTTTCTCAGAAAGCTTCTTTCCAGATTTCATCTGAGGATATTTCCTTTTTCACCATAGCCCTCTGTGGGCTTCCAAATATCACTTTGCCAATTCCACAAGAACTGTCTTAGCGAAAGGCTTCTTGAGGGGAAAGCTGTAACTCTGTGAGATGATTTCACAGAACACAAAGAAGTTTCTCAAAAAGCTTCTTTCTCTTTGTTATCGGAGGATATTTCCTTTGGCCCTAGAGTCTTCAATGGGATCCGAAATATCTGTTCTCAGATTCCACAGAAATAAGGCTAGCAAAGAGATGCACCAAATAGACATGTAACTCTGTGAGATGAATTAACAGAACACTAAGCAGTTTCTCAGAAAGCTTCTTTCCATATTTCATCTGAGGATATTTCCTTTTTCACCATAGCCCTCTATGGGGTTCCAAATATCACTTTGCCAATTCCACAAGAACTGTCTTAGCGAA
This sequence comes from Macaca nemestrina, assembly GCF_043159975.1. Taxonomy (NCBI): domain Eukaryota; kingdom Metazoa; phylum Chordata; class Mammalia; order Primates; family Cercopithecidae; genus Macaca; species Macaca nemestrina. The sequence continues at coordinate 102,985,852 of NC_092133.1, read as the reverse complement.
AGGCTTCTTGAGGGGAAAGCTGTAACTCTGTGAGATGATTTCACAGAACACAAAGAAGTTTCTCAGAAAGCTTCTTTCTCTTTGTTATCGGAGGATATTTCCTTTGGCCCTATAGTCTTCAAAGGGATCAGAAATATCTGTTCTCAGATTCCACAGAAATAAGGCTAGCAAAGAGATCCAGGAAATACACATGTAACTCTGTGAGATGAATTAACAGAACACTAAGCAGTTTCTCATAAAGCTTCTTTCCAGATTTCATCTGAGGATATTTCCTTTTTCACCATAGCCCTCTATGGGCTTCCAAATATCACATTGCCAATTCCACAAGAACTGCCTTAGCGAAAGGCTTCTTGACGGGAAAGCTGTAACTCTGTGAGATGATTTCACAGAACCCAAAGAAGTTTCTCAGAAAGCTTCTTTCTCTTTGTTACCGGAGGATATTTCCTTTGGCCCTATAGTCATCAATGGGATCCGAAACATCTGTTCTCAGATTCCACAGAAATAAGGCTAGCAAAGAGATGCACCAAATACACATGTAACTCTGTGAGATGAATTAACAGAACACTAAGCAGTTTCTCAGAAAGCTTCTTTCCAGATTTCATCTGAGGATATTTCCTTTTTCACCATAGACCTCTATGGGCTTCCAAATATCACTTTGCCAATTCCACAAGAACTGTCTTAGCGAAAGGCTTCTTGAGGGCAAAGCTGTAACTCTGTGAGATGATTTCACAGAACACAAAGAAGTTTCTCAGAAATCTTCTTTCTCTTTGTTATCGGAGGATATTTCCTTTGGCCCTATAGTCCTCAATGGGATTCGAAATATCTGTTCTCAGATTCCACAGAAATAAGGCTAGCAAAGAGTTCCAAGAAATACACATGTAACTCTGTGAGATGAATTAACAGAACACTAAGCAGTTTCTCAGAAAGCTTCTTTCCAGATTTCATCTGAGGATATTTCCTTTTTCACCGTAGCCCCCTATGGGCTTCCAAATATCACTTTGCCAATTCCACAAGAACTGTCTTAGCGAAAGGCTTCTTAAGGGGAAAGCTGTAACTCTGTGAGATGATTTCACAGAACACAAAGAAGTTTCTCAGAAAGCTTCTTTCTCTTTGTTATCGCAGGATACTTCCTTTGGCCCTATAGTCATCAATGGGATCCGAAATATCTGTTCTCAGATTCCACAGAAATAAGGCTAGCAAAGAGATGCAACAAATACACATGTAACTCTGTGAGATGAATTGACAGAACACTAAGCAGTTTCCCAGAAAGCTTCTTTCCAGATTTCCTGTGAGGATATTTCCTTTTTCACCATAGCCCTCTATGGGCTTCCAAATATCAGTTTGCCAATTCCACAAGAACTGTCTTAGCGGAAGGCTTCTTGAGGGGAAAGCTGTAACTCTGTGAGATGATTTCACAGAACACAAAGAAGTTTCTCAGAATTCTTCTTTCTCTTTGTTATCGGAGGATATTTCCTTTGGCCCTATAGTCTTCAATGGGATCCGAAATAGCTGTTCTCAGATTCCACAGAAATAAGGCAAGCAAAGAGATGCACCAAATACACATGTAACTCTGTGAGATGAATTAACAGAACACTAAGCAGTTTCTCAGAAAGCTTCTTTCCAGATTTCATCTGAGGATATTTCCTTTTTCACCATAGCCCTCTATGGGCTTCCAAATATCACTTTTCCAATTCCACAAGAACTGTGTTAGCGAAAGGCTTCTTTAGGGGAAAGCTGTAACTCTGTGAGATGATTTCACAGAACACAAAGAAGTTTCTCAGAAAGCTTCTTTCTCTTTGTTATCGGAGGATATTTCCTTTGGCCCTATAGTCATCAATGGGATCTGAAATATCTGTTCTCAGATTCCACAGAAATAAGGCTAGCAAAGAGATCCACGAAATACAGATGTAACTCTGTGAGATGAATTAACAGAACACTAAGCAGTTTCTCAGAAAGCTTCTTTCCAGATTTCATCTGAGGATATTTCCTTTTTCACCATAACCCTCTGGGGGCTTTCAAATACCACTTTGCCAATTCCACAAGAACTGTCTTAACGAAAGGCTTCTTGAGGGGAAAGCTGTAACTCTGTGATATGATTTCACAGAACACAAAGAAGTTTCTCAAAAAGCTTCTTTCTTTTGTTATCGGAGGATATTTCCTTTGGCCCTATAGTCTTCAATGGGATCCGAAATATCTGTTCTCAGATTCCACAGAAATAAGGCTAGCAAAGAGATGCACTAAACAGACATGTAACTCTGTGAGATGAATTAACAGAACACTAAGCAGTTTCCCAGAAAGCTTCTTTCCAGATTTCCTGTGAGGATATTTCCTTTTTCACCATAGGCCTCTATGGGCTTCCAAATATCACATTGCCAATTCCACAAGAACTGTCTCAGCGAAAGGCTTCTTGACGGGAAAGCTGTAACTCTGTGAGATGATTTCACAGAACCCAAAGAAGTTTCTCAGAAAGTTTCTTTCTCTTTGTTATCGCAGGATATTTCCTTTGGCCCTATAGTCATCAATGGGATTCGAAACATCTGTTCTCAGATTCCACAGAAATAAGGCTAGCAAAGAGATGCACCAAATACACATGTAACTCTGTGAGATGAATTAACAGAACACTAAGCAGTTTCTCAGAAAGCTTCTTTCCAGATTTCATCTGATGATATTTCCTTTTTCACCATAGCCCTCTATGGGCTTCCAAATATCACTTTGCCAATTCCACAAGAACTGTCTTAGCGAAAGGCTTCTTGAGGGGAAAGCTGTAACTCTGTGAGATGATTTCACAGAACACAAAGAAGTTTCCCAGAAAGCTTCTTTCTCTTTGTTACCGGAGGATATTTCCTTTGGCCCTATAGTCTTCAATGGGATCAGGAATATCTGTTCTCAGATTCCACAGAAATAAGGCTAGCAAAGAGATCCACGAAATACAGATGTAACTCTGTGAGATGAATTAACAGAACCCTAAGCAGTTTCTCAGAAAGCTTCTTTCCAGATTTCATCTGAGGGTATATCCTTTTTCACCATAGCCCTCTAAGGGCTTCCAAATATCACTTTGCCAATTCCAAAAGAACTGTCTTAGCGAAAGGCTTCTTGAGGGCAAAGCTGTAACTCTGTGAGATGATTTCACAGAACCCAAAGAAGTTTCTCAGAAAGCTTCTTTCTCTTTGTTATCGGAGGATATTTCCTTTGGCCCTATAGTCATCAATGGGATCCGAAATATCTGTTCTCAGATTCCACAGAAATAAGGCTAGCAAAGAGATCCACGAAATACAGATGTAACTCTGTGAGATGAATTAACAGAACACTAAGCAGTTTCTCAGAAAGCTTCTTTCCAGTTTTCATCTGAGGATATTTCCTTTTTCACCATAGCCCTCTGTGGGCTTCCAAATATCACTTTGCCAATTCCACAAGAACTGTCTTAGCGAAAGGCTTCTTGAGGGGCAAGCTGTAACTCTGTGAGATGATTTCACAGAACACAAAGAAGTTTCTCAGAAAGCTTCTTTCTCTTTGTTATCGCAGGATATTTCCTTTGGCCCTATAGTCATCAATGGGATTCGAAACATCTGTTCTCAGATTCCACAGAAATAAGGCTAGCAAAGAGATGCACCAAATACACATGTAACTCTGTGAGATGAATTAACAGAACACTAAGCAGTTTTCAGAAAGCTTCTTTCCAGATTTCATCTGAGGATATTTCCTTTTTCACCGTAGCCCCCTATGGGCTTCCAAATATCACTTTGCCAATTCCACAAGAACTGTCTTAGCGAAAGGCTTCTTGAGGGGAAAGCTGTAACTCTGTGAGATGATTTCACAGAACACAAAGAAGTTTCTCAGAAAGCTTCTTTCTCTTTGTTACCGGAGGATATTTCCTTTGGCCCTATAGTCTTCAATGGGATCAGGAATATCTGTTCTCAGATTCCACAGAAATAAGGCTAGCAAAGAGATCCACGAAACACAGATGTAACTCTGTGACATGAATTTACAGAACCCTAAGCAGTTTCTCAGAAAGCTTCTTTCCAGATTTCATCTGAGGATATATCCTTTTTCACCATAGCCCTCTATGGGCTTCCAAATATCACTTTTCCTATTCCAAAAGAACTGTCTTAGCGAAAGGCTTCTTGAGGGCAAAGCTGTAACTCTGTGAGATGATTTCACAGAACACAAAGAAGTTTCTCAGAAATCTTCTTTCTCTTTGTTATCGGAGGATATTTCCTTTGGCCCTATAGTCTTCAATGGGATCCGAAATATCTGTTCTCAGATTCCACAGAAATAAGGCTAGCAAAGAGTTCCAAGAAATACACATGTAAATCTGTGAGATGAATTAACAGAACACTAAGCAGTTTCTCAGAAAGCTTCTTTCCAGATTTCATCTGAGGATAATTCCTTTTTCACCGTAGCCCCCTATGGGCTTCCAAATATCGCTTTGCCAATTCCACAAGAACTGTCTTAGCGAAAGGCTTCTTGAGGGGAAAGCTGTAACTCTGTGAGATGATTTCACAGAACACAAAGAAGTTTCTCAGAAAGCTTCTTTCTCTTTGTTATCGGAGGATATTTCCTTTGGCCCTATGGTCATCAATGGGATCCGAAATATCTGTTCTCAGATTCCACAGAAATAAGGCTAGCAAAGAGATCCACGAAATACAGATGTAACTCAGTGAGATGAATTAACAGAACACTAAGCAGTTTCTCAGAAAGCTTCTTTCCAGATTTCATCTGAGGATATTTCCTTTTTCACCATAGCCCTCTGTGGGCTTCCAAATATCACTTTTTAAATTCCACAAGAACTGTGTTAGCGAAAGGCTTCTTTAGGGGAAAGCTGTAACTCTGTGAGATGATTTCCCAGAACACAAATAAGTTTCTCAGAAAGCTTCTTTCTCTTTGTTATCGCAGGATATTTCCTTTGGCCCTATAGTCATCAATGGGATCCGAAATATCTGTTCTCAGATTCCACAGAAATAAGGCTAGCAAAGAGATGCACCAAATACACATGTAACTCTGTGAGATGAATTAACAGAACACTAAGCAGTTTCCCAGAAAGCTTCTTTCCAGATTTCATCTGAGGATATTTCCTTTTTCACCATAGCCCTCTATGGGCTTCCAAATATCACTTTGCCAATTTCACAAGAACAGTCTTAGCGAAAGGCTTCTTGAGGGGAAAGCTGTAACTCTGTGAGGTGATATCACAGAACACAAAGAAGTTTCTCAGAAAGCTTCTTTCTCTTTGTTATCGGAGGATATTTCCTTTGGCCCTATAGTCTTCAATGGGATCCGAAATAGCTGTTCTCAGATTCCACAGAAATAAGGCAAGCAAAGAGATGCACCAAATACACATGTAACTCTGTGAGATGAATTAACAGAACACTAAGCAGTTTCTCAGAAAGCTTCTTTCCAGATTTCATCTGAGGATATTTCCTTTTTCACCATAGCCCTCTATGGGCTTCCAAATATCACTTTTCCAATTCCACAAGAACTGTGTTAGCGAAAGGCTTCTTTAGGGGAAAGCTGTAACTCTGTGAGATGATTTCACAGAACACAAAGAAGTTTCTCAGAAAGCTTCTTTCTCTTTGTTATCGGAGGATATTTTCTTTGGCCCTATAGTCATCAATGGGATCTGAAATATCTGTTCTCAGATTCCACAGAAATAAGGCTAGCAAAGAGATCCACGAAATACAGATGTAACTCTGTGAGATGAATTAACAGAACACTAAGCAGTTTCTCAGAAAGCTTCTTTCCAGATTTCATCTGAGGATATTTCCTTTTTCACCATAACCCTCTGGGGGCTTTCAAATACCACTTTGCCAATTCCACAAGAACTGTCTTAACGAAAGGCTTCTTGAGGGGAAAGCTGTAACTCTGTGATATGATTTCACAGAACACAAAGAAGTTTCTCAAAAAGCTTCTTTCTTTTGTTATCGGAGGATATTTCCTTTGGCCCTATAGTCTTCAATGGGATCCGAAATATCTGTTCTCAGATTCCACAGAAATAAGGCTAGCAAAGAGATGCACTAAACAGACATGTAACTCTGTGAGATGAATTAACAGAACACTAAGCAGTTTCCCAGAAAGCTTCTTTCCAGATTTCCTGTGAGGATATTTCCTTTTTCACCATAGCCCACTATGGACTTCCAAATATCACATTGCCAATTCCACAAGAACTGTCTCAGCGAAAGGCTTCTTGACGGGAAAGCTGTAACTCTGTGAGATGATTTCACAGAACCCAAAGAAGTTTCTCAGAAAGTTTCTTTCTCTTTGTTATCGCAGGATATTTCCTTTGGCCCTATAGTCATCAATGGGATTCGAAACATCTGTTCTCAGATTCCACAGAAATAAGGCTAGCAAAGAGATGCACCAAATACACATGTAACTCTGTGAGATGAATTAACAGAACACTAAGCAGTTTCTCAGAAAGCTTCTTTCCAGATTTCATCTGATGATATTTCCTTTTTCACCATAGCCCTCTATGGGCTTCCAAATATCACTTTGCCAATTCCACAAGAACTGTCTTAGCGAAAGGCTTCTTGAGGGGAAAGCTGTAACTCTGTGAGATGATTTCACAGAACACAAAGAAGTTTCCCAGAAAGCTTCTTTCTCTTTGTTACCGGAGGATATTTCCTTTGGCCCTATAGTCTTCAATGGGATCAGGAATATCTGTTCTCAGATTCCACAGAAATAAGGCTAGCAAAGAGATCCACGAAATACAGATGTAACTCTGTGAGATGAATTAACAGAACCCTAAGCAGTTTCTCAGAAAGCTTCTTTCCAGATTTCATCTGAGGGTATATCCTTTTTCACCATAGCCCTCTAAGGGCTTCCAAATATCACTTTGCCAATTCCAAAAGAACTGTCTTAGCGAAAGGCTTCTTGAGGGCAAAGCTGTAACTCTGTGAGATGATTTCACAGAACCCAAAGAAGTTTCTCAGAAAGCTTCTTTCTCTTTGTTATCGGAGGATATTTCCTTTGGCCCTATAGTCATCAATGGGATCCGAAATATCTGTTCTCAGATTCCACAGAAATAAGGCTAGCAAAGAGATCCACGAAATACAGATGTAACTCTGTGAGATGAATTAACAGAACACTAAGCAGTTTCTCAGAAAGCTTCTTTCCAGTTTTCATCTGAGGATATTTCCTTTTTCACCATAGCCCTCTGTGGGCTTCCAAATATCACTTTGCCAATTCCACAAGAACTGTCTTAGCGAAAGGCTTCTTGAGGGGCAAGCTGTAACTCTGTGAGATGATTTCACAGAACACAAAGAAGTTTCTCAGAAAGCTTCTTTCTCTTTGTTATCGCAGGATATTTCCTTTGGCCCTATAGTCATCAATGGGATTCGAAACATCTGTTCTCAGATTCCACAGAAATAAGGCTAGCAAAGAGATGCACCAAATACACATGTAACTCTGTGAGATGAATTAACAGAACACTAAGCAGTTTCTCAGAAAGCTTCTTTCCAGATTTCATCTGAGGATATTTCCTTTTTCACCGTAGCCCCCTATGGGCTTCCAAATATCACTTTGCCAATTCCACAAGAACTGTCTTAGCGAAAGGCTTCTTCTGGGGAAAGCTGTAACTCTGTGAGATGATTTCACAGAACACAAAGAAGTTTCTCAGAAAGCTTCTTTCTCTTTGTTACCGGAGGATATTTCCTTTGGCCCTATAGTCTTCAATGGGATCAGGAATATCTGTTCTCAGATTCCACAGAAATAAGGCTAGCAAAGAGATCCACGAAACACAGATGTAACTCTGTGACATGAATTTACAGAACCCTGAGCAGTTTCTCAGAAAGCTTCTTTCCAGATTTCATCTGAGGATATATCCTTTTTCACCATAGCCCTCTATGGGCTTCCAAATATCACTTTTCCTATTCCAAAAGAACTGTCTTAGCGAAAGGCTTCTTGAGGGCAAAGCTGTAACTCTGTGAGATGATTTCACAGAACACAAAGAAGTTTCTCAGAAATCTTCTTTCTCTTTGTTATCGGAGGATATTTCCTTTGGCCCTATAGTCTTCAATGGGATCCGAAATATCTGTTCTCAGATTCCACAGAAATAAGGCTAGCAAAGAGTTCCAAGAAATACACATGTAAATCTGTGAGATGAATTAACAGAACACTAAGCAGTTTCTCAGAAAGCTTCTTTCCAGATTTCATCTGAGGATAATTCCTTTTTCACCGTAGCCCCCTATGGGCTTCCAAATATCGCTTTGCCAATTCCACAAGAACTGTCTTAGCGAAAGGCTTCTTGAGGGGAAAGCTGTAACTCTGTGAGATGATTTCACAGAACACAAAGAAGTTTCTCAGAAAGCTTCTTTCTCTTTGTTATCGGAGGATATTTCCTTTGGCCCTATGGTCATCAATGGGATCCGAAATATCTGTTCTCAGATTCCACAGAAATAAGGCTAGCAAAGAGATCCACGAAATACAGATGTAACTCAGTGAGATGAATTAACAGAACACTAAGCAGTTTCTCAGAAAGCTTCTTTCCAGATTTCATCTGAGGATATTTCCTTTTTCACCATAGCCCTCTGTGGGCTTCCAAATATCACTTTTTCAATTCCACAAGAACTGTGTTAGCGAAAGGCTTCTTTAGGGGAAAGCTGTAACTCTGTGAGATGATTTCCCAGAACACAAATAAGTTTCTCAGAAAGCTTCTTTCTCTTTGTTATCGCAGGATATTTCCTTTGGCCCTATAGTCATCAATGGGATCCGAAATATCTGTTCTCAGATTCCACAGAAATAAGGCTAGCAAAGAGATGCACCAAATACACATGTAACTCTGTGAGATGAATTAACAGAACACTAAGCAGTTTCTCAGAAAGCTTCTTTCCAGATTTCATCTGAGGACATTTCCTTTTTCACCATAGCCCTCTATGGGCTTCCAAATATCACTTTGCCAATTTCACAAGAACAGTCTTAGCGAAAGGCTTCTTGAGGGGAAAGCTGTAACTCTGTGAGGTGATATCACAGAACACAAAGAAGTTTCTCAGAAAGCTTCTTTCTCTTTGTTATCGGAGGATATTTCCTTTGGCCCTATAGTCTTCAATGGGATCCGAAATAGCTGTTCTCAGATTCCACAGAAATAAGGCAAGCAAAGAGATGCACCAAATACACATGTAACTCTGTGAGATGAATTAACAGAACACTAAGCAGTTTCTCAGAAAGCTTCTTTCCAGATTTCATCTGAGGATATTTCCTTTTTCACCATAGCCCTCTATGGGCTTCCAAATATCACTTTTCCAATTCCACAAGAACTGTGTTAGCGAAAGGCTTCTTTAGGGGAAAGCTGTAACTCTGTGAGATGATTTCACAGAACACAAAGAAGTTTCTCAGAAAGCTTCTTTCTCTTTGTTATCGGAGGATATTTCCTTTGGCCCTATAGTCATCAATGGGATCTGAAATATCTGTTCTCAGATTCCACAGAAATAAGGCTAGCAAAGAGATCCACGAAATACAGATGTAACTCTGTGAGATGAATTAACAGAACACTAAGCAGTTTCTCAGAAAGCTTCTTTCCAGATTTCATCTGAGGATATTTCCTTTTTCACCATAACCCTCTGGGGGCTTTCAAATACCACTTTGCCAATTCCACAAGAACTGTCTTAACGAAAGGCTTCTTGAGGGGAAAGCTGTAACTCTGTGAGATGATTTCACAGAACACAAAGAAGTTTCTCAAAAAGCTTCTTTCTTTTGTTATCGGAGGATATTTCCTTTGGCCCTATAGTCTTCAATGGGATCCGAAATATCTGTTCTCAGATATCACAGAAATAAGGCTAGCAAAGAGATGCACTAAACAGACATGTAACTCTGTGAGATGAATTAACAGAACACTAAGCAGTTTCCCAGAAAGCTTCTTTCCAGATTTCCTGTGAGGATATTTCCTTTTTCACCATAGCCCTCTATGGGCTTCCAAATATCACATTGCCAATTCCACAAGAACTGTCTCAGCGAAAGGCTTCTTGACGGGAAAGCTGTAACTCTGTGAGATGATTTCACAGAACCCAAAGAAGTTTCTCAGAAAGTTTCTTTCTCTTTGTTATCGCAGGATATTTCCTTTGGCCCTATAGTCATCAATGGGATTCGAAACATCTGTTCTCAGATTCCACAGAAATAAGGCTAGCAAAGAGATGCACCAAATACACATGTAACTCTGTGAGATGAATTAACAGAACACTAAGCAGTTTCTCAGAAAGCTTCTTTCCAGATTTCATCTGATGATATTTCCTTTTTCACCATAGCCCTCTATGGGCTTCCAAATATCACTTTGCCAATTCCACAAGAACTGTCTTAGCGAAAGGCTTCTTGAGGGGAAAGCTGTAACTCTGTGAGATGATTTCACAGAACACAAAGAAGTTTCCCAGAAAGCTTCTTTCTCTTTGTTACCGGAGGATATTTCCTTTGGCCCTATAGTCTTCAATGGGATCAGGAATATCTGTTCTCAGATTCCACAGAAATAAGGCTAGCAAAGAGATCCACGAAATACAGATGTAACTCTGTGAGATGAATTAACAGAACCCTAAGCAGTTTCTCAGAAAGCTTCTTTCCAGATTTCATCTGAGGGTATATCCTTTTTCACCATAGCCCTCTAAGGGCTTCCAAATATCACTTTGCCAATTCCAAAAGAACTGTCTTAACGAAAGGCTTCTTGAGGGCAAAGCTGTAACTCTGTGAGATGATTTCACAGAACCCAAAGAAGTTTCTCAGAAAGCTTCTTTCTCTTTGTTATCGGAGGATATTTCCTTTGGCCCTATAGTCATCAATGGGATCCGAAATATCTGTTCTCAGATTCCACAGAAATAAGGCTAGCAAAGAGATCCACGAAATACAGATGTAACTCTGTGAGATGAATTAACAGAACACTAAGCAGTTTCTCAGAAAGCTTCTTTCCAGTTTTCATCTGAGGATATTTCCTTTTTCACCATAGCCCTCTGTGGGCTTCCAAATATCACTTTGCCAATTCCACAAGAACTGTCTTAGCGAAAGGCTTCTTGAGGGGAAAGCTGTAACTCTGTGAGATGATTTCACAGAACACAAAGAAGTTTCTCAGAAAGCTTCTTTCTCTTTGTTATCGCAGGATATTTCCTTTGGCCCTATAGTCATCAATGGGATTCGAAACATCTGTTCTCAGATTCCACAGAAATAAGGCTAGCAAAGAGATGCACCAAATACACATGTAACTCTGTGAGATGAATTAACAGAACACTAAGCAGTTTCTCAGAAAGCTTCTTTCCAGATTTCATCTGAGGATATTTCCTTTTTCACCGTAGCCCCCTATGGGCTTCCAAATATCACTTTGCCAATTCCACAAGAACTGTCTTAGCGAAAGGCTTCTTGAGGGGAAAGCTGTAACTCTGTGAGATGATTTCACAGAACACAAAGAAGTTTCTCAGAAAGCTTCTTTCTCTTTGTTACCGGAGGATATTTCCTTTGGCCCTATAGTCTTCAATGGGATCCGAAATATCTGTTCTCAGATTCCACAGAAATAAGGCTAGCAAAGAGTTCCAAGAAATACACATGTAAATCTGTGAGATGAATTAACAGAACACTAAGCAGTTTCTCAGAAAGCTTCTTTCCAGATTTCATCTGAGGATAATTCCTTTTTCACCGTAGCCCCCTATGGGCTTCCAAATATCGCTTTGCCAATTCCACAAGAACTGTCTTAGCGAAAGGCTTCTTGAGGGGAAAGCTGTAACTCTGTGAGATGATTTCACAGAACACAAAGAAGTTTCTCAGAAAGCTTCTTTCTCTTTGTTATCGGAGGATATTTCCTTTGGCCCTATGGTCATCAATGGGATCCGAAATATCTGTTCTCAGATTCCACAGAAATAAGGCTAGCAAAGAGATCCACGAAATACAGATGTAACTCAGTGAGATGAATTAACAGAACACTAAGCAGTTTCTCAGAAAGCTTCTTTCCAGATTTCATCTGAGGATATTTCCTTTTTCACCATAGCCCTCTGTGGGCTTCCAAATATCACTTTTCCAATTCCACAAGAACTGTGTTAGCGAAAGGCTTCTTTAGGGGAAAGCTGTAACTCTGTGAGATGATTTCCCAGAACACAAATAAGTTTCTCAGAAAGCTTCTTTCTCTTTGTTATCGCAGGATATTTCCTTTGGCCCTATAGTCATCAATGGGATCCGAAATATCTGTTCTCAGATTCCACAGAAATAAGGCTAGCAAAGAGATGCACCAAATACACATGTAACTCTGTGAGATGAATTAACAGAACACTAAGCAGTTTCCCAGAAAGCTTCTTTCCAGATTTCCTGTGAGGATATTTCCTTTTTCACCATAGCCCTCTATGGGCTTCCAAATATCACTTTTCCAATTCCACAAGAACTGTGTTAGCGAAAGGCTTCTTTAGGGGAAAGCTGTTACTCTGTGAGATGATTTCACAGAACACAAAGAAGTTTCTCAGAAAGCTTCTTTCTCTTTGTTATCGGAGGATATTTCCTTTGGCCCTATAGTCATCAATGGGATCTGAAATATCTGTTCTCAGATTCCACAGAAATAAGGCTAGCAAAGAGATCCACGAAATACAGATGTAACTCTGTGAGATGAATTAACAGAACACTAAGCAGTTTCTCAGAAAGCTTCTTTCCAGATTTCATCTGAGGATATTTCCTTTTTCACCATAACCCTCTGGGGGCTTCCAAATATCACTTTGCCAATTCCACAAGAACTGTCTTAGCGAAAGGCTTCTTGAGGGGAAAGCTGTAACTCTGTGAGATGATTTCACGGAACACAAAGAAGTTTCTCAAAAAGCTTCTTTCTCTTTGTTATCGGAGGATTTTTCCTTTGGCCCTAAAGTCTTCAATGGGATCCGAAATATCTGTTCTCAGATTCCACAGAAATAAGGCTAGCAAAGAGATGCAGCAAATACACATGTAACTCTGTGAGATGAATTAACAGAACACTAAGCAGTTTCCCAGAAAGCTTCTTTCTCTTTTTTATCGGAGGATATTTCCTTTGGCCCTATAGTCTTGAATGGGATGAGGAATATCTGTTCTCAGATTCCACAGAAATAAGGCTAGCAAAGAGATCCACGAAATTCAGATGTAACTCTGTGAGATGAATTAACAGAACACTAAGCAGTTTCTCAGAAAGCTTCTTTCCAGATTTCATCTGAGGATATTTCCTTTTTCACCATAGCCCTCTGTGGGCTTCCAAATATCACTTTGCCAATTCCACAAGAACTGTCTTAGCGAAAGGCTTCATGAGGGGAAAGCTGTAACTCTGTGAGATGATTTCACAGAACACAAAGAAGTTTCTCAAAAAGCTTCTTTCTCTTTGTTATCGGAGGATTTTTCCTTTGGCCCTAAAGTCTTCAATGGGATCCGAAATATCTGTTCTCAGATTCCACAGAAATAAGGCTAGCAAAGAGATGCAGCAAATACACATGTAACTCTGTGAGATGAATTAACAGAACACTAAGCAGTTTCCCAGAAAGCTTCTTTCTCTTTTTTATCGGAGGATATTTCCTTTGGCCCTATAGTCTTGAATGGGATGAGGAATATCTGTTCTCAGATTCCACAGAAATAAGGCTAGCAAAGAGATCCACGAAATTCAGATGTAACTCTGTGAGATGAATTAACAGAACACTAAGCAGTTTCTCAGAAAGCTTCTTTCCAGATTTCATCTGAGGATATTTCCTTTTTCACCATAGCCCTCTGTGGGCTTCCAAATATCACTTTGCCAATTCCACAAGAACTGTCTTAGCGAAAGGCTTCATGAGGGGAAAGCTGTAACTCTGTGAGATGATTTCACAGAACACAAAGAAGTTTCTCAAAAAGCTTCTTTCTCTTTGTTATCGGAGGATATTTCCTTTGGCCCTATAGTCTTCAATGGAATCCGAAATATCTGTTCTCAGATTCCACAGAAATAAGGCTAGCAAAGAGATGCACCAAATAGACATGTAACTCTGTGAGATGAATTAACAGAACACTAAGCAGTTTCTCAGAAAGCTTCTTTCCAGATTTCATCTGAGGATATTTCCTTTTTCAACATAGCCCTCTATGGGGTTCCAAATATCACTTTGCCAATTCCACAAGAACTGTCTTAGCGAAAGGCTTCTTGAGGGAAAAGCTGTAACTCTGTGAGATGATTTCACAGAACACAAAGAAGTTTCTCAGAAAGCTTCTTTCTCTTTGTTATCGGAGGATATTTCCTTTGTCCCTATCGTCTTCAAAGGGATCAGAAATATCTGTTCTCAGATTCCACAGAAATAAGGCTAGCAAAGAGATCCAGGAAATACACATGTAACTCTGTGAGATGAATAAACAGAACACTAAGCAGTTTCTCAGAAAGCTTCTTTCCAGATTTCATCTGAGGATATTTCCTTTTTCACCATAGCCCTCTATGGGCTTATAAATATCACATTGCCAATTCCACAAGAACTGTCTTAGCGAAAGGCTTCTTGAGGGGAAAGCTGTAACTCTGTGAGATGATTTCACAGAACCCAAAGAAGTTTCTCAGAAAGCTTCTTTCTCTTTGTTACCGCAGGATATTTCCTTTGGCCCTATAGTCATCAATGGGATCCGAAACATCTGTTCTCAGATTCCACAGAAATAAGGCTAGCAAAGAGATGCACCAAATACACATGTAACTCTGTGAGATGAATTAACAGAACACTAAGCAGTTTCTCAGAAAGCTTCTTTCCAGATTTCATCTGAGGATATTTCCTTTTTCACCATAGCCCTCTATGGGCTTCCAAATATCACTTTGCCAATTCCACAAGAACTGTCTTAGCGAAAGGCTTCTTGAGGGCAAAGCTGAAACTCTGTGAGATGATTTCACAGAACACAAAGAAGTTTCTCAGAAATCTTCTTTCTCTTTGTTATCGGAGGATATTTCCTTTGGCCCTATAGTCCTCAATGGGATCCGAAATATCTGTTCTCAGATTCCACAGAAATAAGGCTAGCAAAGAGTTCCAAGAAATACACATGTAACTCTGTGAGATGAATTAACAGAACACTAAGCAGTTTCTCAGAAAGCTTCTTTCCAGATTTCATCTGAGGATATTTCCTTTTTCACCATAGCCCTCTGTGGGCTTCCAAATATCACTTTTCCAATTCCACAAGAACTGTGTTAGCGAAAGGCTTCTTTAGGGGAAAGCTGTAACTCTGTGAGATGATTTCCCAGAACACAAATAAGTTTCTCAGAAAGCTTCTTTCTCTTTGTTATCGCAGGATATTTCCTTTGGCCCTATAGTCATCAATGGGATCCGAAATATCTGTTCTCAGATTCCACAGAAATAAGGCTAGCAAAGAGATGCACCAAATACACATGTAACTCTGTGAGATGAATTAACAGAACACTAAGCAGTTTCCCAGAAAGCTTCTTTCCAGATTTCCTGTGAGGATATTTCCTTTTTCACCATAGCCCTCTATGGGCTTCCAAATATCACTTTGCCAATTCCACAAGAACTGTCTTAGCGAAAGGCTTCTTGAGCGGAAAGCTGTAACTCTGTGAGATGATATCACAGAACACAAAGAAGTTTCTCAGAAAGCTTCTTTCTCTTTGTTATCGGAGGATATTTCCTTTGGCCCTATAGTCTTCAGTGGGATCCGAAATATCTGTTCTCAGTTTCACAGAAATAAGGCTAGCAAAGAGATGCACCAAATACACATGTAACTCTGTGAGATGAATTAACAGAACACTAAGCAGTTTCTCAGAAAGCTTCTTTCCAGATTTCATCTGAGGATATTTCCTTTTTCACCATAGCCCTCTATGGGCTTCCAAATATCACTTTTCCAATTCCACAAGAACTGTGTTAGCGAAAGGCTACTTTAGGGGAAAGCTGTAACTCTGTGAGATGATTTCACAGAACACAAAGAAGTTTCTCAGAAAGCTTCTTTCTCTTTGTTATCGGAGGATATTTCCTATGGCCCTATACTCATCAATGGGATCCGAAATATCTGTTCTCAGATTCCACAGAAATAAGGCTAGCAAAGAGATCCACGAAATACAGATGTAACTCTGAGAGATGAATTAAGAGAACACTAAGCAGTTTCTCAGAAAGCTTCTTTCCAGGTTTCATCTGAGGATATTTCCTTTTTCACCATAGCCCTCTGGGGGCTTCCAAATATCACTTTGCCAATTCCAAAAGAACTGTCTTAGCGAAAGGCTTCTTGAGGGGAAAGCTGTAACTCTGTGAGATGATTTCACGGAACACAAAGAAGTTTCTCAAAAAGCTTCTTTCTCTTTGTTATCGGAGGATTTTTCCTTTGGCCCTACAGTCTTCAAAGGGATCCGAAATATCTGTTCTCAGATTCCACAGAAATAAGGCTAGCAAAGAGATGCACCAAATACACATGTAACTCTGTGAGATGAATTAACAGAACACTAAGCAGTTTCCCAGAAAGCTTCTTTCTCTTTGTTATCGGAGGATATTTCCTTTAGCCCTATAGTCTTGAATGGGATGAGGAATATCTGTTCTCAGATTCCACAGAAATAAGACTAGCAAAGAGATCCACGAAATTCAGATGTAACTCTGTGAGATGAATTAACAGAACACTAAGCAGTTTCTCAGAAAGCTTCTTTCCAGATTTCATCTCAGGATATTTCCTTTTTCACCATAACCCTCTGGGGGCTTCCAAATATCACTTTGCCAATTCCACAAGAACTGTCTTAGCGAAAGGCTTCTTGAGGGGAAAGCTGTAACTCTGTGAGATGATTTCACGGAACACAAAGAAGTTTCTCAAAAAGCTTCTTTCTCTTTGTTATCGGAGGATTTTTCCTTTGGCCCTAAAGTCTTCAATGGGATCCGAAATATCTGTTCTGACATTCCACAGAAATAAGGCTAGCAAAGAGATGAAGCAAATACACATGTAACTCTGTGAGATGAATTAACAGAACACTAAGCAGTTTCCCAGAAAGCTTCTTTCTCTTTTTTATCGGAGGATATTTCCTTTGGCCCTATAGTCTTGAATGGGATGAGGAATATCTGTTCTCAGATTCCACAGAAATAAGGCTAGCAAAGAGATCCACGAAATTCAGATGTAACTCTGTGAGATGAATTAACAGAACACTAAGCAGTTTCTCAGAAAGCTTCTTTCCAGATTTCATCTGAGGATATTTCCTTTTTCACCATAGCCCTCTGTGGGCTTCCAAATATCACTTTGCCAATTCCACAAGAACTGTCTTAGCGAAAGGCTTCATGAGGGGAAAGCTGTAACTCTGTGAGATGATTTCACAGAACACAAAGAAGTTTCTCAAAAAGCTTCTTTCTCTTTGTTATCGGAGGATATTTCCTTTGGCCCTATAGTCTTCAATGGGATCCGAAATATCTGTTCTCAGATTCCACAGAAATAAGGCTAGCAAAGAGATGCACCAAATAGACATGTAACTCTGTGAGATGAATTAACAGAACACTAAGCAGTTTCTCAGAAAGCTTCTTTCCAGATTTCATCTGAGGATATTTCCTTTTTCACCATAGCCCTCTATGGGGTTCCAAATATCACTTTGCCAATTCCACAAGAACTGTCTTAGCGAAAGGCTTCTTGAGGGAAAAGCTGTAACTCTGTGAGATGATTTCACAGAACACAAAGAAGTTTCTCAGAAAGCTTCTTTCTCTTTGTTATCGGAGGATATTTCCTTTGTCCCTATAGTCTTCAAAGGGATCAGAAATATCTGTTCTCAGATTCCACAGAAATAAGGCTAGCAAAGAGATCCAGGAAATACACATGTAACTCTGTGAGATGAATAAACAGAACACTAAGCAGTTTCTCAGAAAGCTTCTTTCCAGATTTCATCTGAGGATATTTCCTTTTTCACCATAGCCCTCTATGGGCTTCCAAATATCACATTGCCAATTCCACAAGAACTGTCTTAGCGAAAGGCTTCTTGAGGGGAAAGCTGTAACTCTGTGAGATGATTTCACAGAACCCAAAGAAGTTTCTCAGAAAGCTTCTTTCTCTTTGTTACCGCAGGATATTTCCTTTGGCCCTATAGTCATCAATGGGATCCGAAACATCTGTTCTCAGATTCCACAGAAATAAGGCTAGCAAAGAGATGCACCAAATACACATGTAACTCTGTGAGATGAATTAACAGAACACTAAGCAGTTTCTCAGAAAGCTTCTTTCCAGATTTCATCTGAGGATATTTCCTTTTTCACCATAGCCCTCTATGGGCTTCCAAATATCAGTTTGCCAATTCCACAAGAACTGTCTTAGCGAAAGGCTTCTTGAGGGCAAAGCTGAAACTCTGTGAGATGATTTCACAGAACACAAAGAAGTTTCTCAGAAATCTTCTTTCTCTTTGTTATCGGAGGATATTTCCTTTGGCCCTATAGTCCTCAATGGGATCCGAAATATCTGTTCTCAGATTCCACAGAAATAAGGCTAGCAAAGAGTTCCAAGAAATACACATGTAACTCTGTGAGATGAATTAACAGAACACTAAGCAGTTTCTCAGAAAGCTTCTTTCCAGATTTCATCTGAGGATATTTCCTTTTTCACCATAGCCCTCTGTGGGCTTCCAAATATCACTTTTCCAATTCCACAAGAACTGTGTTAGCGAAAGGCTTCTTTAGGGGAAAGCTGTAACTCTGTGAGATGATTTCCCAGAACACAAATAAGTTTCCCAGAAAGCTTCTTTCTCTTTGTTATCGCAGGATATTTCCTTTGGCCCTATAGTCATCAATGGGATCCGAAATATCTGTTCTCAGATTCCACAGAAATAAGGCTAGCAAAGAGATGCACCAAATACACATGTAACTCTGTGAGATGAATTAACAGAACACTAAGCAGTTTCCCAGAAAGCTTCTTTCCAGATTTCCTGTGAGGATATTTCCTTTTTCACCATAGCCCTCTATGGGCTTCCAAATATCACTTTGCCAATTCCACAAGAACTGTCTTAGCGAAAGGCTTCTTGAGCGGAAAGCTGTAACTCTGTGAGATGATATCACAGAACACAAAGAAGTTTCTCAGAAAGCTTCTTTCTCTTTGTTATCGGAGGATATTTCCTTTGGCCCTATAGTCTTCAGTGGGATCCGAAATATCTGTTCTCAGTTTCCACAGAAATAAGGCTAGCAAAGAGATGCACCAAATACACATGTAACTCTGTGAGATGAATTAACAGAACACTAAGCAGTTTCTCAGAAAGCTTCTTTCCAGATTTCATCTGAGGATATTTCCTTTTTCACCATAGCCCTCTGTGGGCTTCCAAATATCACTTTTCCAATTCCACAAGAACTGTGTTAGCGAAAGGCTTCTTTAGGGGAAAGCTGTAACTCTGTGAGATGATTTCACAGAACACAAAGAAGTTTCTCAGAAAGCTTCTTTCTCTTTGTTATCGCAGGATATTTCCTTTGGCCCTATAGTCATCAATGGGATCCGAAATATCTGTTCTCAGATTCCACAGAAATAAGGCTAGCAAAGAGATGCACCAAATACACATGTAACTCTGTGAGATGAATTAACAGAACACTAAGCAGTTTCCCAGAAAGCTTCTTTCCAGATTTCCTGTGAGGATATTTCCTTTTTCACCATAGCCCTCTATGGGCTTCCAAATACCACTTTTCCAATTCCACAAGAACTGTGTTAGCGAAAGGCTTCTTTAGGGGAAAGCTGTTACTCTGTGAGATGATTTCACAGAACACAAAGAAGTTTCTCAGAAAGCTTCTTTCTCTTTGTTATCGGAGGATATTTCCTTTGGCCCTATAGTCATCAATGGGATCTGAAATATCTGTTCTCAGATTCCACAGAAATAAGGCTAGCAAAGAGATCCACGAAATACAGATGTAACTCTGTGAGATGAATTAACAGAACACTAAGCAGTTTCTCAGAAAGCTTCTTTCCAGATTTCATCTGAGGATATTTCCTTTTTCACCATAACCCTCTGGGGGCTTCCAAATATCACTTTGCCAATTCCACAAGAACTGTCTTAGCGAAAGGCTTCTTGAGGGGAAAGCTGTAACTCTGTGAGATGATTTCACGGAACACAAAGAAGTTTCTCAAAAAGCTTCTTTCTCTTTGTTATCGGAGGATTTTTCCTTTGGCCCTAAAGTCTTCAATGGGATCCGAAATATCTGTTCTGACATTCCACAGAAATAAGGCTAGCAAAGAGATGAAGCAAATACACATGTAACTCTGTGAGATGAATTAACAGAACACTAAGCAGTTTCCCAGAAAGCTTCTTTCTCTTTTTTATCGGAGGATATTTCCTTTGGCCCTATAGTCTTGAATGGGATGAGGAATATCTGTTCTCAGATTCCACAGAAATAAGGCTAGCAAAGAGATCCACGAAATTCAGATGTAACTCTGTGAGATGAATTAACAGAACACTAAGCAGTTTCTCAGAAAGCTTCTTTCCAGATTTCATCTGAGGATATTTCCTTTTTCACCATAGCCCTCTGTGGGCTTCCAAATATCACTTTGCCAATTCCACAAGAACTGTCTTAGCGAAAGGCTTCATGAGGGGAAAGCTGTAACTCTGTGAGATGATTTCACAGAACACAAAGAAGTTTCTCAAAAAGCTTCTTTCTCTTTGTTATCGGAGGATATTTCCTTTGGCCCTATAGTCTTCAATGGGATCCGAAATATCTGTTCTCAGATTCCACAGAAATAAGGCTAGCAAAGAGATGCACCAAATAGACATGTAACTCTGTGAGATGAATTAACAGAACACTAAGCAGTTTCTCAGAAAGCTTCTTTCCAGATTTCATCTGAGGATATTTCCTTTTTCACCATAGCCCTCTATGGGGTTCCAAATATCACTTTGCCAATTCCACAAGAACTGTCTTAGCGAAAGGCTTCTTGAGGGAAAAGCTGTAACTCTGTGAGATGATTTCACAGAACACAAAGAAGTTTCTCAGAAAGCTTCTTTCTCTTTGTTATCGGAGGATATTTCCTTTGTCCCTATAGTCTTCAAAGGGATCAGAAATATCTGTTCTCAGATTCCACAGAAATAAGGCTAGCAAAGAGATCCAGGAAATACACATGTAACTCTGTGAGATGAATAAACAGAACACTAAGCAGTTTCTCAGAAAGCTTCTTTCCAGATTTCATCTGAGGATATTTCCTTTTTCACCATAGCCCTCTATGGGCTTCCAAATATCACATTGCCAATTCCACAAGAACTGTCTTAGCGAAAGGCTTCTTGAGGGGAAAGCTGTAACTCTGTGAGATGATTTCACAGAACCCAAAGAAGTTTCTCAGAAAGCTTCTTTCTCTTTGTTACCGCAGGATATTTCCTTTGGCCCTATAGTCATCAATGGGATCCGAATTATCTGTTCTCAGATTCCACAGAAATAAGGCTAGCAAAGAGATGCACCAAATACACATGTAACTCTGTGAGATGAATTAACAGAACACTAAGCAGTTTCTCAGAAAGCTTCTTTCCAGATTTCATCTGAGGATATTTCCTTTTTCACCATAGCCCTCTATGGGCTTCCAAATATCAGTTTGCCAATTCCACAAGAACTGTCTTAGCGAAAGGCTTCTTGAGGGCAAAGCTGAAACTCTGTGAGATGATTTCACAGAACACAAAGAAGTTTCTCAGAAATCTTCTTTCTCTTTGTTATCGGAGGATATTTCCTTTGGCCCTATAGTCCTCAATGGGATCCGAAATATCTGTTCTCAGATTCCACAGAAATAAGGCTAGCAAAGAGTTCCAAGAAATACACATGTAACTCTGTGAGATGAATTAACAGAACACTAAGCAGTTTCTCAGAAAGCTTCTTTCCAGATTTCATCTGAGGATATTTCCTTTTTCACCATAGCCCTCTGTGGGCTTCCAAATATCACTTTTCCAATTCCACAAGAACTGTGTTAGCGAAAGGCTTCTTTAGGGGAAAGCTGTAACTCTGTGAGATGATTTCCCAGAACACAAATAAGTTTCCCAGAAAGCTTCTTTCTCTTTGTTATCGCAGGATATTTCCTTTGGCCCTATAGTCATCAATGGGATCCGAAATATCTGTTCTCAGATTCCACAGAAATAAGGCTAGCAAAGAGATGCACCAAATACACATGTAACTCTGTGAGATGAATTAACAGAACACTAAGCAGTTTCCCAGAAAGCTTCTTTCCAGATTTCCTGTGAGGATATTTCCTTTTTCACCATAGCCCTCTATGGGCTTCCAAATATCACTTTGCCAATTCCACAAGAACTGTCTTAGCGAAAGGCTTCTTGAGCGGAAAGCTGTAACTCTGTGAGATGATATCACAGAACACAAAGAAGTTTCTCAGAAAGCTTCTTTCTCTTTGTTATCGGAGGATATTTCCTTTGGCCCTATAGTCTTCAGTGGGATCCGAAATATCTGTTCTCAGTTTCCACAGAAATAAGGCTAGCAAAGAGATGCACCAAATACACATGTAACTCTGTGAGATGAATTAACAGAACACTAAGCAGTTTCTCAGAAAGCTTCTTTCCAGATTTCATCTGAGGATATTTCCTTTTTCACCATAGCCCTCTGTGGGCTTCCAAATATCACTTTTCCAATTCCAGAAGAACTGTGTTAGCGAAAGGCTTCTTTAGGGGAAAGCTGTAACTCTGTGAGATGATTTCACAGAACACAAAGAAGTTTCTCAGAAAGCTTCTTTCTCTTTGTTATCGCAGGATATTTCCTTTGGCCCTATAGTCATCAATGGGATCCGAAATATCTGTTCTCAGATTCCACAGAAATAAGGCTAGCAAAGAGATGCACCAAATACACATGTAACTCTGTGAGATGAATTAACAGAACACTAAGCAGTTTCCCAGAAAGCTTCTTTCCAGATTTCCTGTGAGGATATTTCCTTTTTCACCATAGCCCTCTATGGGCTTCCAAATACCACTTTTCCAATTCCACAAGAACTGTGTTAGCGAAAGGCTTCTTTAGGGGAAAGCTGTTACTCTGTGAGATGATTTCACAGAACACAAAGAAGTTTCTCAGAAAGCTTCTTTCTCTTTGTTATCGGAGGATATTTCCTTTGGCCCTATAGTCATCAATGGGATCTGAAATATCTGTTCTCAGATTCCACAGAAATAAGGCTAGCAAAGAGATCCACGAAATACAGATGTAACTCTGTGAGATGAATTAACAGAACACTAAGCAGTTTCTCAGAAAGCTTCTTTCCAGATTTCATCTGAGGATATTTCCTTTTTCACCATAACCCTCTGGGGGCTTCCAAATATCACTTTGCCAATTCCACAAGAACTGTCTTAGCGAAAGGCTTCTTGAGGGGAAAGCTGTAACTCTGTGAGATGATTTCACGGAACACAAAGAAGTTTCTCAAAAAGCTTCTTTCTCTTTGTTATCGGAGGATATTTCCTTTGGCCCTAAATTCTTCAATGGGATCCGAAATATCTGTTCTCAGATTCCACAGAAATAAGGCTAGCAAAGAGATGCAGCAAATACACATGTAACTCTGTGAGATGAATTAACAGAACACTAAGCAGTTTCCCAGAAAGCTTCTTTCTCTTTTTTATCGGAGGATATTTCCTTTGGCCCTATAGTCTTGAATGGGATGAGGAATATCTGTTCTCAGATTCCACAGAAATAAGGCTAGCAAAGAGATCCACGAAATTCAGATGTAACTCTGTGAGATGAATTAACAGAACACTAAGCAGTTTCTCAGAAAGCTTCTTTCCAGATTTCATCTGAGGATATTTCCTTTTTCACCATAGCCCTCTGTGGGCTTCCAAATATCACTTTGCCAATTCCACAAGAACTGTCTTAGCGAAAGGCTTCATGAGGGGAAAGCTGTAACTCTGTGAGATGATTTCACAGAACACAAAGAAGTTTCTCAAAAAGCTTCTTTCTCTTTGTTATCGGAGGATATTTCCTTTGGCCTTATAGTCTTCAATGGAATCCGAAATATCTGTTCTCAGATTCCACAGAAATAAGGCTAGCAAAGAGATGCACCAAATAGACATGTAACTCTGTGAGATGAATTAACAGAACACTAAGCAGTTTCTCAGAAAGCTTCTTTCCAGATTTCATCTGAGGATATTTCCTTTTTCACCATAGCCCTCTATGGGGTTCCAAATATCACTTTGCCAATTCCACAAGAACTGTCTTAGCGAAAGGCTTCTTGAGGGAAAAGCTGTAACTCTGTGAGATGATTTCACAGAACACAAAGAAGTTTCTCAGAAAGCTTCTTTCTCTTTGTTATCGGAGGATATTTCCTTTGTCCCTATAGTCTTCAAAGGGATCAGAAATATCTGTTCTCAGATTCCACAGAAATAAGGCTAGCAAAGAGATCCAGGAAATACACATGTAACTCTGTGAGATGAATAAACAGAACACTAAGCAGTTTCTCAGAAAGCTTCTTTCCAGATTTCATCTGAGGATATTTCCTTTTTCACCATAGCCCTCTATGGGCTTCCAAATATCACATTGCCAATTCCACAAGAACTGTCTTAGCGAAAGGCTTCTTGAGGGGAAAGCTGTAACTCTGTGAGATGATTTCACAGAACCCAAAGAAGTTTCTCAGAAATCTTCTTTCTCTTTGTTATCGGAGGATATTTCCTTTGGCCCTATAGTCCTCAATGGGATCCGAAATATCTGTTCTCAGATTCCACAGAAATAAGGCTAGCAAAGAGTTCCAAGAAATACACATGTAACTCTGTGAGATGAATTAACAGAACACTAAGCAGTTTCTCAGAAAGCTTCTTTCCAGATTTCATCTGAGGATATTTCCTTTTTCACCATAGCCCTCTGTGGGCTTCCAAATATCACTTTTCCAATTCCACAAGAACTGTGTTAGCGAAAGGCTTCTTTAGGGGAAAGCTGTAACTCTGTGAGATGATTTCCCAGAACACAAATAAGTTTCTCAGAAAGCTTCTTTCTCTTTGTTATCGCAGGATATTTCCTTTGGCCCTATAGTCATCAATGGGATCCGAAATATCTGTTCTCAGATTCCACAGAAATAAGGCTAGCAAAGAGATGCACCAAATACACATGTAACTCTGTGAGATGAATTAACAGAACACTAAGCAGTTTCCCAGAAAGCTTCTTTCCAGATTTCCTGTGAGGATATTTCCTTTTTCACCATAGCCCTCTATGGGCTTCCAAATATCACTTTGCCAATTCCACAAGAACTGTCTTAGCGAAAGGCTTCTTGAGCGGAAAGCTGTAACTCTGTGAGATGATATCACAGAACACAAAGAAGTTTCTCAGAAAGCTTCTTTCTCTTTGTTATCGGAGGATATTTCCTTTGGCCCTATAGTCTACAGTGGGATCCGAAATATCTGTTCTCAGTTTCACAGAAATAAGGCTAGCAAAGAGATGCACCAAATACACATGTAACTCTGTGAGATGAATTAACAGAACACTAAGCAGTTTCTCAGAAAGCTTCTTTCCAGATTTCATCTGAGGATATTTCCTTTTTCACCATACCCCTCTATGGGCTTCCAAATATCACTTTTCCAATTCCAAAAGAACTGTCTTAGCGAAAGGCTTCTTTAGGGGAAAGCTGTAACTCTGTGAGATGATTTCACAGAACACAAAGAAGTTTCTCAGAAAGCTTCTTTCTCTTTGTTATCGGAGGATATTTCCTATGGCCCTATACTCGTCAATGGGATCCGAAATATCTGTTCTCAGATTCCACAGAAATAAGGCTAGCAAAGAGATCCACGAAATACAGATGTAACTCTGAGAGATGAATTAAGAGAACACTAAGCAGTTTCTCAGAAAGCTTCTTTCCAGGTTTCATCTGAGGATATTTCCTTTTTCACCATAGCCCTCTGGGGGCTTCCAAATATCACTTTGCCAATTCCAAAAGAACTGTCTTAGCGAAAGGCTTCTTGAGGGGAAAGCTGTAACTCTGTGAGATGATTTCACGGAACACAAAGAAGTTTCTCAAAAAGCTTCTTTCTCTTTGTTATCGGAGGATTTTTCCTTTGGCCCTACAGTCTTCAAAGGGATCCGAAATATCTGTTCTCAGATTCCACAGAAATAAGGCTAGCAAAGAGATGCACCAAATACACATGTAACTCTGTGAGATGAATTAACAGAACACTAAGCAGTTTCCCAGAAAGCTTCTTTCTCTTTGTTATCGGAGGATATTTCCTTTAGCCCTATAGTCTTGAATGGGATGAGGAATATCTGTTCTCAGATTCCACAGAAATAAGACTAGCAAAGAGATCCACGAAATTCAGATGTAACTCTGTGAGATGAATTAACAGAACACTCAGCAGTTTCTCAGAAAGCTTCTTTCCAGATTTCATCTGAGGATATTTCCTTTTTCACCATAACCCTCTGGGGGCTTCCAAATATCACTTTGCCAATTCCACAAGAACTGTCTTAGCGAAAGGCTTCTTGAGGGGAAAGCTGTAACTCTGTGAGATGATTTCACGGAACACAAAGAAGTTTCTCAAAAAGCTTCTTTCTCTTTGTTATCGGAGGATTTTTCCTTTGGCCCTAAAGTCTTCAATGGGATCCGAAATATCTGTTCTGACATTCCACAGAAATAAGGCTAGCAAAGAGATGAAGCAAATACACATGTAACTCTGTGAGATGAATTAACAGAACACTAAGCAGTTTCCCAGAAAGCTTCTTTCTCTTTTTTATCGGAGGATATTTCCTTTGGCCCTATAGTCTTGAATGGGATGAGGAATATCTGTTCTCAGATTCCACAGAAATAAGGCTAGCAAAGAGATCCACGAAATTCAGATGTAACTCTGTGAGATGAATTAACAGAACACTAAGCAGTTTCTCAGAAAGCTTCTTTCCAGATTTCATCTGAAGATATTTCCTTTTTCACCATAGCCCTCTGTGGGCTTCCAAATATCACTTTGCGAATTCCACAAGAACTGTCTTAGCGAAAGGCTTCATGAGGGGAAAGCTGTAACTCTGTGAGATGATTTCACAGAACACAAAGAAGTTTCTCAAAAAGCTTCTTTCTCTTTGTTATCGGAGGATATTTCCTTTGGCCCTATAGTCTTCAATGGGATCCGAAATATCTGTTCTCAGATTCCACAGAAATAAGGCTAGCAAAGAGATGCACCAAATAGACATGTAACTCTGTGAGATGAATTAACAGAACACTAAGCAGTTTCTCAGAAAGCTTCTTTCCAGATTTCATCTGAGGATATTTCCTTTTTCACCATAGCCCTCTATGGGGTTCCAAATATCACTTTGCCAATTCCACAAGAACTGTCTTAGCGAAAGGCTTCTTGAGGGAAAAGCTGTAACTCTGTGAGATGATTTCACAGAACACAAAGAAGTTTCTCAGAAAGCTTCTTTCTCTTTGTTATCGGAGGATATTTCCTTTGTCCCTATAGTCTTCAAAGGGATCAGAAATATCTGTTCTCAGATTCCACAGAAATAAGGCTAGCAAAGAGATCCAGGAAATACACATGTAACTCTGTGAGATGAATAAACAGAACACTAAGCAGTTTCTCAGAAAGCTTCTTTCCAGATTTCATCTGAGGATATTTCCTTTTTCACCATAGCCCTCTATGGGCTTCCAAATATCACATTGCCAATTCCACAAGAACTGTCTTAGCGAAAGGCTTCTTGAGGGGAAAGCTGTAACTCTGTGAGATGATTTCACAGAACCCAAAGAAGTTTCTCAGAAAGCTTCTTTCTCTTTGTTACCGCAGGATATTTCCTTTGGCCCTATAGTCATCAATGGGATCCGAAACATCTGTTCTCAGATTCCACAGAAATAAGGCTAGCAAAGAGATGCACCAAATACACATGTAACTCTGTGAGATGAATTAACAGAACACTAAGCAGTTTCTCAGAAAGCTTCTTTCCAGATTTCATCTGAGGATATTTCCTTTTTCACCATAGCCCTCTATGGGCTTCCAAATATCAGTTTGCCAATTCCACAAGAACTGTCTTAGCGAAAGGCTTCTTGAGGGCAAAGCTGAAACTCTGTGAGATGATTTCACAGAACACAAAGAAGTTTCTCAGAAATCTTCTTTCTCTTTGTTATCGGAGGATATTTCCTTTGGCCCTATAGTCCTCAATGGGATCCGAAATATCTGTTCTCAGATTCCACAGAAATAAGGCTAGCAAAGAGTTCCAAGAAATACACATGTTACTCTGTGAGATGAATTAACAGAACACTAAGCAGTTTCTCAGAAAGCTTCTTTCCAGATTTCATCTGAGGATATTTCCTTTTTCACCATAGCCCTCTGTGGGCTTCCAAATATCACTTTTCCAATTCCACAAGAACTGTGTTAGCGAAAGGCTTCTTTAGGGGAAAGCTGTAACTCTGTGAGATGATTTCCCAGAACACAAATAAGTTTCCCAGAAAGCTTCTTTCTCTTTGTTATCGCAGGATATTTCCTTTGGCCCTATAGTCATCAATGGGATCCGAAATATCTGTTCTCAGATTCCACAGAAATAAGGCTAGCAAAGAGATACACCAAATACACATGTAACTCTGTGAGATGAATTAACAGAACACTAAGCAGTTTCCCAGAAAGCTTCTTTCCAGATTTCCTGTGAGGATATTTCCTTTTTCACCATAGCCCTCTATGGGCTTCCAAATATCACTTTTCCAATTCCACAAGAACTGTCTTAGCGAAAGGCTTCTTGAGCGGAAAGCTGTAACTCTGTGAGATGATATCACAGAACACAAAGAAGTTTCTCAGAAAGCTTCTTTCTCTTTGTTATCGGAGGATATTTCCTTTGGCCCTATAGTCTTCAGTGGGATCCGAAATATCTGTTCTCAGTTTCCACAGAACTAAGGCTAGCAAAGAGATGCACCAAATACACATGTAACTCTGTGAGATGAATTAACAGAACACTAAGCAGTTTCTCAGAAAGCTTCTTTCCAGATTTCATCTGAGGATATTTCCTTTTTCACCATAGCCCTCTATGGGCTTCCAAATATCACTTTTCCAATTCCACAAGAACTGTGTTAGCGAAAGGCTTCTTTAGGGGAAAGCTGTAACTCTGTGAGATGATTTCACAGAACACAAAGAAGTTTCTCAGAAAGCTTCTTTCTCTTTGTTATCGGAGGATATTTCCTATGGCCCTATACTCATCAATGGGATCCGAAATATCTGTTCTCAGATTCCACAGAAATAAGGCTAGCAAAGAGATCCACGAAATACAGATGTAACTCTGAGAGATGAATTAAGAGAACACTAAGCAGTTTCTCAGAAAGCTTCTTTCCAGGTTTCATCTGAGGATATTTCCTTTTTCACCATAGCCCTCTAGGGGCTTCCAAATATCACTTTGCCAATTCCAAAAGAACTGTCTTAGCGAAAGGCTTCTTGAGGGGAAAGCTGTAACTCTGTGAGATGATTTCACGGAACACAAAGAAGTTTCTCAAAAAGCTTCTTTCTCTTTGTTATCGGAGGATTTTTCCTTTGGCCCTACAGTCTTCAAAGGGATCCGAAATATCTGTTCTCAGATTCCACAGAAATAAGGCTAGCAAAGAGATGCACCAAATACACATGTAACTCTGTGAGATGAATTAACAGAACACTAAGCAGTTTCCCAGAAAGCTTCTTTCTCTTTGTTATCGGAGGATATTTCCTTTGGCCCTATAGTCTTGAATGGGATGAGGAATATCTGTTCTCAGATTCCACAGAAATAAGACTAGCAAAGAGATCCACGAAATTCAGATGTAACTCTGTGAGATGAATTAACAGAACACTAAGCAGTTTCTCAGAAAGCTTCTTTCCAGATTTCATCTGAGGATATTTCCTTTTTCACCATAGCCCTCTGTGGGCTTCCAAATATCACTTTGCCAATTCCACAAGAACTGTCTTAGCGAAAGGCTTCTTGAGAGGAAAGCTGTAACTCTGTGAGATGATTTCACAGAACACAAAGAAGTTTCTCAAAAAGCTTCTTTCTCTTTGTTATCGGAGGATATTTCCTTTGGCCCTATAGTCTTCAATGGGATCCGAAATATCTGTTCTCAGATTCCACAGAAATAAGGCTAGCAAAGAGATGCACCAAATACACATGTAACTCTGTGAGATGAATTAACAGAACACTAAGCAGTTTCCCAGAAAGCGTCTTTCCAGATTTCCTGTGAGGATATTTCCTTTTTCACCATAGCCCTCTATGGGCTTCCAAATATCAGTTTGCCAATTCCACAAGAACTGTCTTAGCGGAAGGCTTCTTGACGGGAAAGCTGTAACTCTGTGAGATGATTTCACAGAACACAAATAAGTTTCTCAGAAAGCTTCTTTCTCTTTGTTATCGCAGGATATTTCCTTTGGCCCTATAGTCTTCAAAGGGATCAGAAATATCTGTTCTCAGATTCCACAGAAATAAGGCTAGCAAAGAGATCCAGGAAATACACATGTAACTCTGTGAGATGAATTAACAGAACACTAAGCAGTTTCTCAGAAAGCTTCTTTCCAGATTTCATCTGAGGATATTTCCTTTTTCACCATAGCCCTCTATGGGCTTCCAAATATCACATTGCCAATTCCACAAGAACTGTCTTAGCGAAAGGCTTCTTGACGAGAAAGCTGTAACTCTGTGAGATGATTTCACAGAACCCAAAGAAGTTTCTCAGAAAGCTTCTTTCTCTTTGTTATCGGAGGATATTTCCTTTGGCCCTATAGTCCTCAATGGGATCCGAAATATCTGTTCTCAGATTCCACAGAAATAAGGCTAGCAAAGAGTTCCAAGAAATACACATGTAACTCTGTGAGATGAATTAACAGAACACTAAGCAGTTTCTCAGAAAGCTTCTTTCCAGATTTCATCTGAGGATATTTCCTTTTTCACCGTAGCCCCCTATGGGCTTCCAAATATCACTTTGCCAATTCCACAAGAACTGTCTTAGCGAAAGGCTTCTTAAGGGGAAAGCTGTAACTCTGTGAGATGATTTCACAGAACACAAAGAAGTTTCTCACAAAGCTTCTTTCTCTTTGTTATCGCAGGATATTTCCTTTGGCCCTATAGTCATCAATGGGATCCGAAATATCTGTTCTCAGATTCCACAGAAATAAGGCTAGCAAAGAGATGCACCAAATACACATGTAACTCTGTGAGATGAATTAACAGAACACTAAGCAGTTTCCCAGAAAGCTTCTTTCCAGATTTCCTGTGAGGATATTTCCTTTTTCACCATAGCCCTCTATGGGCTTCCAAATATCAGTTTGCCAATTCCACAAGAACTGTCTTAGCGGAAGGCTTCTTGAGGGGAAAGCTGTAACCTGTGAGATGATTTCACAGAACACAAATAAGTTTCTCAGAAAGCTTCTTTCTCTTTGTTATCGCAGGATATTTCCTTTGGCCCTATAGTCTTCAAAGGGATCAGAAATATCTGTTCTCAGATTCCACAGAAATAAGGCTAGCAAAGAGATCCAGGAAATACACATGTAACTCTGTGAGATGAATTAACAGAACACTAAGCAGTTTCTGAGAAAGCTTCTTTCCAGATTTCATCTGAGGATATTTCCTTTTTCACCATAGCCCTCTATGGGGTTCCAAATATCACTTTGCCAATTCCAGAAGAACTGTCTTAGCGACAGGCTTCTTGAGGGGAAAGCTGTAACTCTGTGAGATGATTTCACAGAACACAAAGAAGTTTCTCAAAAAGCTTCTTTCTCTTTGTTATCGGAGGATATTTCCTTTGGCCCTATAGTCTTCAATGGGATCCGAAATATCGGTTCTCAGATATCACAGAAATAAGGCTAGCAAAGAGATGCACTAAACAGACATGTAACTCTGTGAGATGAATTAACAGAACACTAAGCAGTTTCCCAGAAAGCTTCTTTCCAGATTTCCTGTGAGGATATTTCCTTTTTCACCATAGCCCTCTATGGGCTTCCAAATATCACATTGCCAATTCCACAAGAACTGTCTCAGCGAAAGGCTTCTTGACGGGAAAGCTGTAACTCTGTGAGATGATTTCACAGAACCCAAAGAAGTTTCTCAGAAAGTTTCTTTCTCTTTGTTATCGCAGGATATTTCCTTTGGCCCTATAGTCATCAATGGGATTCGAAACATCTGTTCTCAGATTCCACAGAAATAAGGCTAGCAAAGAGATGCACCAAATACACATGTAACTCTGTGAGATGAATTAACAGAACACTAAGCAGTTTCTCAGAAAGCTTCTTTCCAGATTTCATCTGATGATATTTCCTTTTTCACCATAGCCCTCTATGGGCTTCCAAATATCACTTTGCCAATTCCACAAGAACTGTCTTAGCGAAAGGCTTCTTGAGGGGAAAGCTGTAACTCTGTGAGATGATTTCACAGAACACAAAGAAGTTTCCCAGAAAGCTTCTTTCTCTTTGTTACCGGAGGATATTTCCTTTGGCCCTATAGTCTTCAATGGGATCAGGAATATCTGTTCTCAGATTCCACAGAAATAAGGCTAGCAAAGAGATCCACGAAATACAGATGTAACTCTATGAGATGAATTAACAGAACCCTAAGCAGTTTCTCAGAAAGCTTCTTTCCAGATTTCATCTGAGGGTATATCCTTTTTCACCATAGCCCTCTAAGGGCTTCCAAATATCACTTTGCCAATTCCAAAAGAACTGTCTTAACGAAAGGCTTCTTGAGGGCAAAGCTGTAACTCTGTGAGATGATTTCACAGAACCCAAAGAAGTTTCTCAGAAAGCTTCTTTCTCTTTGTTATCGGAGGATATTTCCTTTGGCCCTATAGTCATCAATGGGATCCGAAATATCTGTTCTCAGATTCCACAGAAATAAGGCTAGCAAAGAGATCCACGAAATACAGATGTAACTCTGTGAGATGAATTAACAGAACACTAAGCAGTTTCTCAGAAAGCTTCTTTCCAGTTTTCATCTGAGGATATTTCCTTTTTCACCATAGCCCTCTGTGGGCTTCCAAATATCACTTTGCCAATTCCACAAGAACTGTCTTAGCGAAAGGCTTCTTGAGGGGAAAGCTGTAACTCTGTGAGATGATTTCACAGAACACAAAGAAGTTTCTCAGAAAGCTTCTTTCTCTTTGTTATCGCAGGATATTTCCTTTGGCCCTATAGTCATCAATGGGATTCGAAACATCTGTTCTCAGATTCCACAGAAATAAGGCTAGCAAAGAGATGCACCAAATACACATGTAACTCTGTGAGATGAATTAACAGAACACTAAGCAGTTTCTCAGAAAGCTTCTTTCCAGATTTCATCTGAGGATATTTCCTTTTTCACCGTAGCCCCCTATGGGCTTCCAAATATCACTTTGCCAATTCCACAAGAACTGTCTTAGCGAAAGGCTTCTTGAGGGGAAAGCTGTAACTCTGTGAGATGATTTCACAGAACACAAAGAAGTTTCTCAGAAAGCTTCTTTCTCTTTGTTACCGGAGGATATTTCCTTTGGCCCTATAGTCTTCAATGGGATCCGAAATATCTGTTCTCAGATTCCACAGAAATAAGGCTAGCAAAGAGTTCCAAGAAATACACATGTAAATCTGTGAGATGAATTAACAGAACACTAAGCAGTTTCTCAGAAAGCTTCTTTCCAGATTTCATCTGAGGATAATTCCTTTTTCACAGTAGCCCCCTATGGGCTTCCAAATATCGCTTTGCCAATTCCACAAGAACTGTCTTAGCGAAAGGCTTCTTGAGGGGAAAGCTGTAACTCTGTGAGATGATTTCACAGAACACAAAGAAGTTTCTCAGAAAGCTTCTTTCTCTTTGTTATCGGAGGATATTTCCTTTGGCCCTATGGTCATCAATGGGATCCGAAATATCTGTTCTCAGATTCCACAGAAATAAGGCTAGCAAAGAGATCCACGAAATACAGATGTAACTCAGTGAGATGAATTAACAGAACACTAAGCAGTTTCTCAGAAAGCTTCTTTCCAGATTTCATCTGAGGATATTTCCTTTTTCACCATAGCCCTCTGTGGGCTTCCAAATATCACTTTTCCAATTCCACAAGAACTGTGTTAGCGAAAGGCTTCTTTAGGGGAAAGCTGTAACTCTGTGAGATGATTTCCCAGAACACAAATAAGTTTCTCAGAAAGCTTCTTTCTCTTTGTTATCGCAGGATATTTCCTTTGGCCCTATAGTCATCAATGGGATCCGAAATATCTGTTCTCAGATTCCACAGAAATAAGGCTAGCAAAGAGATGCACCAAATACACATGTAACTCTGTGAGATGAATTAACAGAACACTAAGCAGTTTCCCAGAAAGCTTCTTTCCAGATTTCCTGTGAGGATATTTCCTTTTTCACCATAGCCCTCTATGGGCTTCCAAATATCACTTTTCCAATTCCACAAGAACTGTGTTAGCGAAAGGCTTCTTTAGGGGAAAGCTGTTACTCTGTGAGATGATTTCACAGAACACAAAGAAGTTTCTCAGAAAGCTTCTTTCTCTTTGTTATCGGAGGATATTTCCTTTGGCCCTATAGTCATCAATGGGATCTGAAATATCTGTTCTCAGATTCCACAGAAATAAGGCTAGCAAAGAGATCCACGAAATACAGATGTAACTCTGTGAGATGAATTAACAGAACACTAAGCAGTTTCTCAGAAAGCTTCTTTCCAGATTTCATCTGAGGATATTTCCTTTTTCACCATAACCCTCTGGGGGCTTCCAAATATCACTTTGCCAATTCCACAAGAACTGTCTTAGCGAAAGGCTTCTTGAGGGGAAAGCTGTAACTCTGTGAGATGATTTCACGGAACACAAAGAAGTTTCTCAAAAAGCTTCTTTCTCTTTGTTATCGGAGGATTTTTCCTTTGGCCCTAAAGTCTTCAATGGGATCCGAAATATCTGTTCTCAGATTCCACAGAAATAAGGCTAGCAAAGAGATGCAGCAAATACACATGTAACTCTGTGAGATGAATTAACAGAACACTAAGCAGTTTCCCAGAAAGCTTCTTTCTCTTTTTTATCGGAGGATATTTCCTTTGGCCCTATAGTCTTGAATGGGATGAGGAATATCTGTTCTCAGATTCCACAGAAATAAGGCTAGCAAAGAGATCCACGAAATTCAGATGTAACTCTGTGAGATGAATTAACAGAACACTAAGCAGTTTCTCAGAAAGCTTCTTTCCAGATTTCATCTGAGGATATTTCCTTTTTCAACATAGCCCTCTGTGGGCTTCCAAATATCACTTTGCCAATTCCACAAGAACTGTCTTAGCGAAAGGCTTCTTGAGGGAAAAGCTGTAACTCTGTGAGATGATTTCACAGAACACAAAGAAGTTTCTCAGAAAGCTTCTTTCTCTTTGTTATCGGAGGATATTTCCTTTGTCCCTATAGTCTTCAAAGGGATCAGAAATATCTGTTCTCAGATTCCACAGAAATAAGGCTAGCAAAGAGATCCAGGAAATACACATGTAACTCTGTGAGATGAATAAACAGAACACTAAGCAGTTTCTCAGAAAGCTTCTTTCCAGATTTCATCTGAGGATATTTCCTTTTTCACCATAGCCCTCTATGGGCTTCCAAATATCACATTGCCAATTCCACAAGAACTGTCTTAGCGAAAGGCTTCTTGAGGGGAAAGCTGTAACTCTGTGAGATGATTTCACAGAACCCAAAGAAGTTTCTCAGAAAGCTTCTTTCTCTTTGTTACCGCAGGATATTTCCTTTGGCCCTATAGTCATCAATGGGATCCGAAACATCTGTTCTCAGATTCCACAGAAATAAGGCTAGCAAAGAGATGCACCAAATACACATGTAACTCTGTGAGATGAATTAACAGAACACTAAGCAGTTTCTCAGAAAGCTTCTTTCCAGATTTCATCTGAGGATATTTCCTTTTTCACCATAGCCCTCTATGGGCTTCCAAATATCACTTTGCCAATTCCACAAGAACTGTCTTAGCGAAAGGCTTCTTGAGGGCAAAGCTGAAACTCTGTGAGATGATTTCACAGAACACAAAGAAGTTTCTCAGAAATCTTCTTTCTCTTTGTTATCGGAGGATATTTCCTTTGGCCCTATAGTCCTCAATGGGATCCGAAATATCTGTTCTCAGATTCCACAGAAATAAGGCTAGCAAAGAGTTCCAAGAAATACACATGTAACTCTGTGAGATGAATTAACAGAACACTAAGCAGTTTCTCAGAAAGCTTCTTTCCAGATTTCATCTGAGGATATTTCCTTTTTCACCATAGCCCTCTGTGGGCTTCCAAATATCACTTTTCCAATTCCACAAGAACTGTGTTAGCGAAAGGCTTCTTTAGGGGAAAGCTGTAACTCTGTGAGATGATTTCCCAGAACACAAATAAGTTTCTCAGAAAGCTTCTTTCTCTTTGTTATCGCAGGATATTTCCTTTGGCCCTATAGTCATCAATGGGATCCGAAATATCTGTTCTCAGATTCCACAGAAATAAGGCTAGCAAAGAGATGCACCAAATACACATGTAACTCTGTGAGATGAATTAACAGAACACTAAGCAGTTTCCCAGAAAGCTTCTTTCCAGATTTCCTGTGAGGATATTTCCTTTTTCACCATAGCCCTCTATGGGCTTCCAAATATCACTTTGCCAATTCCACAAGAACTGTCTTAGCGAAAGGCTTCTTGAGCGGAAAGCTGTAACTCTGTGAGATGATATCACAGAACACAAAGAAGTTTCTCAGAAAGCTTCTTTCTCTTTGTTATCGGAGGATATTTCCTTTGGCCCTATAGTCTTCAGTGGGATCCGAAATATCTGTTCTCAGTTTCACAGAAATAAGGCTAGCAAAGAGATGCACCAAATACACATGTAACTCTGTGAGATGAATTAACAGAACACTAAGCAGTTTCTCAGAAAGCTTCTTTCCAGATTTCATCTGAGGATATTTCCTTTTTCACCATAGCCCTCTATGGGCTTCCAAATATCACTTTTCCAATTCCACAAGAACTGTGTTAGCGAAAGGCTTCTTTAGGGGAAAGCTGTAACTCTGTGAGATGATTTCACAGAACACAAAGAAGTTTCTCAGAAAGCTTCTTTCTCTTTGTTATCGGAGGATATTTCCTATGGCCCTATACTCATCAATGGGATCCGAAATATCTGTTCTCAGATTCCACAGAAATAAGGCTAGCAAAGAGATCCACGAAATACAGATGTAACTCTGAGAGATGAATTAAGAGAACACTAAGCAGTTTCTCAGAAAGCTTCTTTCCAGGTTTCATCTGAGGATATTTCCTTTTTCACCATAGCCCGCTGGGGGCTTCCAAATATCACTTTGCCAATTCCAAAAGAACTGTCTTAGCGAAAGGCTTCTTGAGGGGAAAGCTGTAACTCTGTGAGATGATTTCACGGAACACAAAGAAGTTTCTCAAAAAGCTTCTTTCTCTTTGTTATCGGAGGATTTTTCCTTTGGCCCTACAGTCTTCAAAGGGATCCGAAATATCTGTTCTCAGATTCCACAGAAATAAGGCTAGCAAAGAGATGCACCAAATACACATGTAACTCTGTGAGATGAATTAACAGAACACTAAGCAGTTTCCCAGAAAGCTTCTTTCTCTTTGTTATCGGAGGATATTTCCTTTAGCCCTATAGTCTTGAATGGGATGAGGAATATCTGTTCTCAGATTCCACAGAAATAAGACTAGCAAAGAGATCCACGAAATTCAGATGTAACTCTGTGAGATGAATTCACAGAACACTAAGCAGTTTCTCAGAAAGCTTCTTTCCAGATTTCATCTGAGGATATTTCCTTTTTCACCATAACCCTCTGGGGGCTTCCAAATATCACTTTGCCAATTCCACAAGAACTGTCTTAGCGAAAGGCTTCTTGAGGGGAAAGCTGTAACTCTGTGAGATGATTTCACGGAACACAAAGAAGTTTCTCAAAAAGCTTCTTTCTCTTTGTTATCGGAGGATTTTTCCTTTGGCCCTAAAGTCTTCAATGGGATCCGAAATATCTGTTCTGACATTCCACAGAAATAAGGCTAGCAAAGAGATGAAGCAAATACACATGTAACTCTGTGAGATGAATTAACAGAACACTAAGCAGTTTCCCAGAAAGCTTCTTTCTCTTTTTTATCGGAGGATATTTCCTTTGGCCCTATAGTCTTGAATGGGATGAGGAATATCTGTTCTCAGATTCCACAGAAATAAGGCTAGCAAAGAGATCCACGAAATTCAGATGTAACTCTGTGAGATGAATTAACAGAACACTAAGCAGTTTCTCAGAAAGCTTCTTTCCAGATTTCATCTGAGGATATTTCCTTTTTCACCATAGCCCTCTGTGGGCTTCCAAATATCACTTTGCCAATTCCACAAGAACTGTCTTAGCGAAAGGCTTCATGAGGGGAAAGCTGTAACTCTGTGAGATGATTTCACAGAACACAAAGAAGTTTCTCAAAAAGCTTCTTTCTCTTTGTTATCGGAGGATATTTCCTTTGGCCCTATAGTCTTCAATGGGATCCGAAATATCTGTTCTCAGATTCCACAGAAATAAGGCTAGCAAAGAGATGCACCAAATAGACATGTAACTCTGTGAGATGAATTAACAGAACACTAAGCAGTTTCTCAGAAAGCTTCTTTCCAGATTTCATCTGAGGATATTTCCTTTTTCACCATAGCCCTCTATGGGGTTCCAAATATCACTTTGCCAATTCCACAAGAACTGTCTTAGCGAAAGGCTTCTTGAGGGAAAAGCTGTAACTCTGTGAGATGATTTCACAGAACACAAAGAAGTTTCTCAGAAAGCTTCTTTCTCTTTGTTATCGGAGGATATTTCCTTTGTCCCTATAGTCTTCAAAGGGATCAGAAATATCTGTTCTCAGATTCCACAGAAATAAGGCT
Source organism: Macaca nemestrina (assembly GCF_043159975.1). NCBI lineage: Eukaryota > Metazoa > Chordata > Mammalia > Primates > Cercopithecidae > Macaca > Macaca nemestrina. The sequence goes on along the minus strand of NC_092133.1, from coordinate 102,947,284 downwards.
AGCAAAGAGATCCAGGAAATACACATGTAACTCTGTGAGATGAATAAACAGAACACTAAGCAGTTTCTCAGAAAGCTTCTTTCCAGATTTCATCTGAGGATATTTCCTTTTTCACCATAGCCCTCTATGGGCTTCCAAATATCACATTGCCAATTCCACAAGAACTGTCTTAGCGAAAGGCTTCTTGAGGGGAAAGCTGTAACTCTGTGAGATGATTTCACAGAACACAAAGAAGTTTCTCAGAAAGCTTCTTTCTCTTTGTTACCGCAGGATATTTCCTTTGGCCCTATAGTCATCAATGGGATCCGAAACATCTGTTCTCAGATTCCACAGAAATAAGGCTAGCAAAGAGATGCACCAAATACACATGTAACTCTGTGAGATGAATTAACAGAACACTAAGCAGTTTCTCAGAAAGCTTCTTTCCAGATTTCATCTGAGGATATTTCCTTTTTCACCATAGCCCTCTATGGGCTTCCAAATATCAGTTTGCCAATTCCACAAGAACTGTCTTAGCGAAAGGCTTCTTGAGGGCAAAGCTGAAACTCTGTGAGATGATTTCACAGAACACAAAGAAGTTTCTCAGAAATCTTCTTTCTCTTTGTTATCGGAGGATATTTCCTTTGGCCCTATAGTCCTCAATGGGATCCGAAATATCTGTTCTCAGATTCCACAGAAATAAGGCTAGCAAAGAGTTCCAAGAAATACACATGTAACTCTGTGAGATGAATTAACAGAACACTAAGCAGTTTCTCAGAAAGCTTCTTTCCAGATTTCATCTGAGGATATTTCCTTTTTCACCATAGCCCTCTGTGGGCTTCCAAATATCACTTTTCCAATTCCACAAGAACTGTGTTAGCGAAAGGCTTCTTTAGGGGAAAGCTGTAACTCTGTGAGATGATTTCCCAGAACACAAATAAGTTTCCCAGAAAGCTTCTTTCTCTTTGTTATCGCAGGATATTTCCTTTGGCCCTATAGTCATCAATGGGATCCGAAATATCTGTTCTCAGATTCCACAGAAATAAGGCTAGCAAAGAGATGCACCAAATACACATGTAACTCTGTGAGATGAATTAACAGAACACTAAGCAGTTTCCCAGAAAGCTTCTTTCCAGATTTCCTGTGAGGATATTTCCTTTTTCACCATAGCCCTCTATGGGCTTCCAAATATCACTTTGCCAATTCCACAAGAACTGTCTTAGCGAAAGGCTTCTTGAGCGGAAAGCTGTAACTCTGTGAGATGATATCACAGAACACAAAGAAGTTTCTCAGAAAGCTTCTTTCTCTTTGTTATCGGAGGATATTTCCTTTGGCCCTATAGTCTTCAGTGAGATCCGAAATATCTGTTCTCAGTTTCCACAGAAATAAGGCTAGCAAAGAGATGCACCAAATACACATGTAACTCTGTGAGATGAATTAACAGAACACTAAGCAGTTTCTCAGAAAGCTTCTTTCCAGATTTCATCTGAGGATATTTCCTTTTTCACCATAGCCCTCTGTGGGCTTCCAAATATCACTTTTCCAATACCACAAGAACTGTGTTAGCGAAAGGCTTCTTTAGGGGAAAGCTGTAACTCTGTGAGATGATTTCACAGAACACAAAGAAGTTTCTCAGAAAGCTTCTTTCTCTTTGTTATCGCCGGATATTTCCTTTGGCCCTATAGTCATCAATGGGATCCGAAATATCTGTTCTCAGATTCCACAGAAATAAGGCTAGCAAAGAGATGCACCAAATACACATGTAACTCTGTGAGATGAATTAACAGAACACTAAGCAGTTTCCCAGAAAGCTTCTTTCCAGATTTCCTGTGAGGATATTTCCTTTTTCACCATAGCCCTCTATGGGCTTCCAAATACCACTTTTCCAATTCCACAAGAACTGTGTTAGCGAAAGGCTTCTTTAGGGGAAAGCTGTTACTCTGTGAGATGATTTCACAGAACACAAAGAAGTTTCTCAGAAAGCTTCTTTCTCTTTGTTATCGGAGGATATTTCCTTTGGCCCTATAGTCATCAATGGGATCTGAAATATCTGTTCTCAGATTCCACAGAAATAAGGCTAGCAAAGAGATCCACGAAATACAGATGTAACTCTGTGAGATGAATTAACAGAACACTAAGCAGTTTCTCAGAAAGCTTCTTTCCAGATTTCATCTGAGGATATTTCCTTTTTCACCATAACCCTCTGGGGGCTTCCAAATATCACTTTGCCAATTCCACAAGAACTGTCTTAGCGAAAGGCTTCTTGAGGGGAAAGCTGTAACTCTGTGAGATGATTTCACGGAACACAAAGAAGTTTCTCAAAAAGTTTCTTTCTCTTTGTTATCGGAGGATTTTTCCTTTGGCCCTAAAGTCTTCAATGGGATCCGAAATATCTGTTCTCAGATTCCACAGAAATAAGGCTAGCAAAGAGATGCAGCAAATACACATGTAACTCTGTGAGATGAATTAACAGAACACTAAGCAGTTTCCCAGAAAGCTTCTTTCTCTTTTTTATCGGAGGATATTTCCTTTGGCCCTATAGTCTTGAATGGGATGAGGAATATCTGTTCTCAGATTCCACAGAAATAAGGCTAGCAAAGAGATCCACGAAATTCAGATGTAACTCTGTGAGATGAATTAACAGAACACTAAGCAGTTTCTCAGAAAGCTTCTTTCCAGATTTCATCTGAGGATATTTCCTTTTTCACCATAGCCCTCTGTGGGCTTCCAAATATCACTTTGCCAATTCCACAAGAACTGTCTTAGCGAAAGGCTTCATGAGGGGAAAGCTGTAACTCTGTGAGATGATTTCACAGAACACAAAGAAGTTTCTCAAAAAGCTTCTTTCTCTTTGTTATCGGAGGATATTTCCTTTGGCCTTATAGTCTTCAATGGAATCCGAAATATCTGTTCTCATATTCCACAGAAATAAGGCTAGCAAAGAGATGCACCAAATAGACATGTAACTCTGTGAGATGAATTAACAGAACACTAAGCAGTTTCTCAGAAAGCTTCTTTCCAGATTTCATCTGAGGATATTTCCTTTTTCACCATAGCCCTCTATGGGGTTCCAAATATCACTTTGCCAATTCCACAAGAACTGTCTTAGCGAAAGGCTTCTTGAGGGAAAAGCTGTAACTCTGTGAGATGATTTCACAGAACACAAAGAAGTTTCTCAGAAAGCTTCTTTCTCTTTGTTATCGGAGGATATTTCCTTTGTCCCTATAGTCTTCAAAGGGATCAGAAATATCTGTTCTCAGATTCCACAGAAATAAGGCTAGCAAAGAGATCCAGGAAATACACATGTAACTCTGTGAGATGAATAAACAGAACACTAAGCAGTTTCTCAGAAAGCTTCTTTCCAGATTTCATCTGAGGATATTTCCTTTTTCACCATAGCCCTCTATGGGCTTCCAAATATCACATTGCCAATTCCACAAGAACTGTTTTAGCGAAAGGCTTCTTGAGGGGAAAGCTGTAACTCTGTGAGATGATTTCACAGAACCCAAAGAAGTTTCTCAGAAAGCTTCTTTCTCTTTGTTACCGCAGGATATTTCCTTTGGCCCTATAGTCATCAATGGGATCCGAAACATCTGTTCTCAGATTCCACAGAAATAAGGCTAGCAAAGAGATGCACCAAATACACATGTAACTCTGTGAGATGAATTAACAGAACACTAAGCAGTTTCTCAGAAAGCTTCTTTCCAGATTTCATCTGAGGATATTTCCTTTTTCACCATAGCCCTCTATGGGCTTCCAAATATCACTTTGCCAATTCCACAAGAACTGTCTTAGCGAAAGGCTTCTTGACGGCAAAGCTGAAACTCTGTGAGATGATTTCACAGAACACAAAGAAGTTTCTCAGAAATCTTCTTTCTCTTTGTTATCGGAGGATATTTCCTTTGGCCCTATAGTCCTCAATGGGATCCGAAATATCTGTTCTCAGATTCCACAGTAATAAGGCTAGCAAAGAGTTCCAAGAAATACACATGTAACTCTGTGAGATGAATTAACAGAACACTAAGAAGTTTCTCAGAAAGCTTCTTTCCAGATTTCATCTGAGGATATTTCCTTTTTCACCATAGCCCTCTGTGGGCTTCCAAATATCACTTTTCCAATTCCACAAGAACTGTGTTAGCGAAAGGCTTCTTTAGGGGAAAGCTGTAACTCTGTGAGATGATTTCCCAGAACACAAATAAGTTTCTCAGAAAGCTTCTTTCTCTTTGTTATCGCAGGATATTTCCTTTGGCCCTATAGTCATCAATGGGATCCGAAATATCTGTTCTCAGATTCCACAGAAATAAGGCTAGCAAAGAGATGCACCAAATACACATGTAACTCTGTGAGATGAATTAACAGAACACTAAGCAGTTTCCCAGAAAGCTTCTTTCCAGATTTCCTGTGAGGATATTTCCTTTTTCACCATAGCCCTCTATGGGCTTCCAAATATCACTTTGCCAATTCCACAAGAACTGTCTTAGCGAAAGGCTTCTTGAGCGGAAAGCTGTAACTCTGTGAGATGATATCACAGAACACAAAGAAGTTTCTCAGAAAGCTTCTTTCTCTTTGTTATCGGAGGATATTTCCTTTGGCCCTATAGTCTTCAGTGGGATCCGAAATATCTGTTCTCAGTTTCACAGAAATAAGGCTAGCAAAGAGATGCACCAAATACACATGTAACTCTGTGAGATGAATTAACAGAACACTAAGCAGTTTCTCAGAAAGCTTCTTTCCAGATTTCATCTGAGGATATTTCCTTTTTCACCATACCCCTCTATGGGCTTCCAAATATCACTTTTCCAATTCCAAAAGAACTGTCTTAGCGAAAGGCTTCTTTAGGGGAAAGCTGTAACTCTGTGAGATGATTTCACAGAACACAAAGAAGTTTCTCAGAAAGCTTCTTTCTCTTTGTTATCGGAGGATATTTCCTATGGCCCTATACTCATCAATGGGATCCGAAATATCTGTTCTCAGATTCCACAGAAATAAGGCTAGCAAAGAGATCCACGAAATACAGATGTAACTCTGAGAGATGAATTAAGAGAACACTAAGCAGTTTCTCAGAAAGCTTCTTTCCAGGTTTCATCTGAGGATATTTCCTTTTTCACCATAGCCCTCTGGGGGCTTCCAAATATCACTTTGCCAATTCCAAAAGAACTGTCTTAGCGAAAGGCTTCTTGAGGGGAAAGCTGTAACTCTGTGAGATGATTTCACGGAACACAAAGAAGTTTCTCAAAAAGCTTCTTTCTCTTTGTTATCGGAGGATTTTTCCTTTGGCCCTACAGTCTTCAAAGGGATCCGAAATATCTGTTCTCAGATTCCACAGAAATAAGGCTAGCAAAGAGATGCACCAAATACACATGTAACTCTGTGAGATGAATTAACAGAACACTAAGCAGTTTCCCAGAAAGCTTCTTTCTCTTTGTTATCGGAGGATATTTCCTTTAGCCCTATAGTCTTGAATGGGATGAGGAATATCTGTTCTCAGATTCCACAGAAATAAGACTAGCAAAGAGATCCACGAAATTCAGATGTAACTCTGTGAGATGAATTAACAGAACACTAAGCAGTTTCTCAGAAAGCTTCTTTCCAGATTTCATCTGAGGATATTTCCTTTTTCACCATAACCTTCTGGGGGCTTCCAAATATCACTTTGCCAATTCCACAAGAACTGTCTTAGCGAAAGGCTTCTTGAGGGGAAAGCTGTAACTCTGTGAGATGATTTCACGGAACACAAAGAAGTTTCTCAAAAAGCTTCTTTCTCTTTGTTATCGGAGGATTTTTCCTTTGGCCCTAAAGTCTTCAATGGGATCCGAAATATCTGTTCTGACATTCCACAGAAATAAGGCTAGCAAAGAGATGAAGCAAATACACATGTAACTCTGTGAGATGAATTAACAGAACACTAAGCAGTTTCCCAGAAAGCTTCTTTCTCTTTTTTATCGGAGGATATTTCCTTTGGCCCTATAGTCTTGAATGGGATGAGGAATATCTGTTCTCAGATTCCACAGAAATAAGGCTAGCAAAGAGATCCACGAAATTCAGATGTAACTCTGTGAGATGAATTAACAGAACACTAAGCAGTTTCTCAGAAAGCTTCTTTCCAGATTTCATCTGAGGATATTTCCTTTTTCACCATAGCCCTCTGTGGGCTTCCAAATATCACTTTGCGAATTCCACAAGAACTGTCTTAGCGAAAGGCTTCATGAGGGGAAAGCTGTAACTCTGTGAGATGATTTCACAGAACACAAAGAAGTTTCTCAAAAAGCTTCTTTCTCTTTGTTATCGGAGGATATTTCCTTTGGCCCTATAGTCTTCAATGGGATCCGAAATATCTGTTCTCAGATTCCACAGAAATAAGGCTAGCAAAGAGATGCACCAAATAGACATGTAACTCTGTGAGATGAATTAACAGAACACTAAGCAGTTTCTCAGAAAGCTTCTTTCCAGATTTCATCTGAGGATATTTCCTTTTTCACCATAGCCCTCTATGGGGTTCCAAATATCACTTTGCCAATTCCACAAGAACTGTCTTAGCGAAAGGCTTCTTGAGGGAAAAGCTGTAACTCTGTGAGATGATTTCACAGAACACAAAGAAGTTTCTCAGAAAGCTTCTTTCTCTTTGTTATCGGAGGATATTTCCTTTGTCCCTATAGTCTTCAAAGGGATCAGAAATATCTGTTCTCAGATTCCACAGAAATAAGGCTAGCAAAGAGATCCAGGAAATACACATGTAACTCTGTGAGATGAATAAACAGAACACTAAGCAGTTTCTCAGAAAGCTTCTTTCCAGATTTCATCTGAGGATATTTCCTTTTTCACCATAGCCCTCTATGGGCTTCCAAATATCACATTGCCAATTCCACAAGAACTGTCTTAGCGAAAGGCTTCTTGAGGGGAAAGCTGTAACTCTGTGAGATGATTTCACAGAACCCAAAGAAGTTTCTCAGAAAGCTTCTTTCTCTTTGTTACCGAAGGATATTTCCTTTGGCCCTATTGTCATCAATGGGATCCGAAACATCTGTTCTCAGATTCCACAGAAATAAGGCTAGCAAAGAGATGCACCAAATACACATGTAACTCTGTGAGATGAATTAACAGAACACTAAGCAGTTTCTCAGAAAGCTTCTTTCCAGATTTCATCTGAGGATATTTCCTTTTTCACCATAGCCCTCTATGGGCTTCCAAATATCACTTTGCCAATTCCACAAGAACTGTCTTAGCGAAAGGCTTCTTGAGGGCAAAGCTGAAACTCTGTGAGATGATTTCACAGAACACAAAGAAGTTTCTCAGAAATCTTCTTTCTCTTTGTTATCGGAGGATATTTCCTTTGGCCCTATAGTCCTCAATGGGATCCGAAATATCTGTTCTCAGATTCCACAGAAATAAGGCTAGCAAAGAGTTCCAAGAAATACACATGTAACTCTGTGAGATGAATTAACAGAACACTAAGCAGTTTCTCAGAAAGCTTCTTTCCAGATTTCATCTGAGGATATTTCCTTTTTCACCATAGCCCTCTGTGGGCTTCCAAATATCACTTTTCCAATTCCACAAGAACTGTGTTAGCGAAAGGCTTCTTTAGGGGAAAGCTGTAACTCTGTGAGATGATTTCCCAGAACACAAATAAGTTTCCCAGAAAGCTTCTTTCTCTTTGTTATCGCAGGATATTTCCTTTGGCCCTATAGTCATCAATGGGATCCGAAATATCTGTTCTCAGATTCCACAGAAATAAGGCTAGCAAAGAGATGCACCAAATACACATGTAACTCTGTGAGATGAATTAACAGAACACTAAGCAGTTTCCCAGAAAGCTTCTTTCCAGATTTCCTGTGAGGATATTTCCTTTTTCACCATAGCCCTCTATGGGCTTCCAAATATCACTTTGCCAATTCCACAAGAACTGTCTTAGCGAAAGGCTTCTTGAGCGGAAAGCTGTAACTCTGTGAGATGATATCACAGAACACAAAGAAGTTTCTCAGAAAGCTTCTTTCTCTTTGTTATCGGAGGATATTTCCTTTGGCCCTATAGTCTTCAGTGGGATCCGAAATATCTGTTCTCAGTTTCCACAGAAATAAGGCTAGCAAAGAGATGCACCAAATACACATGTAACTCTGTGAGATGAATTAACAGAACACTAAGCAGTTTCTCAGAAAGCTTCTTTCCAGATTTCATCTGAGGATATTTCCTTTTTCACCATAGCCCTCTATGGGCTTCCAAATATCACTTTTCCAATTCCACAAGAACTGTGTTAGCGAAAGGCTTCTTTAGGGGAAAGCTGTAACTCTGTGAGATGATTTCACAGAACACAAAGAAGTTTCTCAGAAAGCTTCTTTCTCTTTGTTATCGGAGGATATTTCCTATGGCCCTATACTCATCAATGGGATCCGAAATATCTGTTCTCAGATTCCACAGAAATTAGGCTAGCAAAGAGATCCACGAAATACAGATGTAACTCTGAGAGATGAATTAAGAGAACACTAAGCAGTTTCTCAGAAAGCTTCTTTCCAGGTTTCATCTGAGGATATTTCCTTTTTCACCATAGCCCTCTAGGGGCTTCCAAATATCACTTTGCCAATTCCAAAAGAACTGTCTTAGCGAAAGGCTTCTTGAGGGGAAAGCTGTAACTCTGTGAGATGATTTCACGGAACACAAAGAAGTTTCTCAAAAAGCTTCTTTCTCTTTGTTATCGGAGGATTTTTCCTTTGGCCCTACAGTCTTCAAAGGGATCCGAAATATCTGTTCTCAGATTCCACAGAAATAAGGCTAGCAAAGAGATGCACCAAATACACATGTAACTCTGTGAGATGAATTAACAGAACACTAAGCAGTTTCCCAGAAAGCTTCTTTCTCTTTGTTATCGGAGGATATTTCCTTTGGCCCTATAGTCTTGAATGGGATGAGGAATATCTGTTCTCAGATTCCACAGAAATAAGACTAGCAAAGAGATCCACGAAATTCAGATGTAACTCTGTGAGATGAATTAACAGAACACTAAGCAGTTTCTCAGAAAGCTTCTTTCCAGATTTCATCTGAGGATATTTCCTTTTTCACCATAGCCCTCTGTGGGCTTCCAAATATCACTTTGCCAATTCCACAAGAACTGTCTTAGCGAAAGGCTTCTTGAGAGGAAAGCTGTAACTCTGTGAGATGATTTCACAGAACACAAAGAAGTTTCTCAAAAAGCTTCTTTCTCTTTGTTATCGGAGGATATTTCCTTTGGCCCTATAGTCTTCAATGGGATCCGAAATATCTGTTCTCAGATTCCACAGAAATAAGGCTAGCAAAGAGATGCACCAAATACACATGTAACTCTGTGAGATGAATTAACAGAACACTAAGCAGTTTCCCAGAAAGCTTCTTTCCAGATTTCCTGTGAGGATATTTCCTTTTTCACCATAGCCCTCTATGGGCTTCCAAATATCAGTTTGCCAATTCCACAAGAACTGTCTTAGCGGAAGGCTTCTTGACGGGAAAGCTGTAACTCTGTGAGATGATTTCACAGAACACAAATAAGTTTCTCAGAAAGCTTCTTTCTCTTTGTTATCGCAGGATATTTCCTTTGGCCCTATAGTCTTCAAAGGGATCAGAAATATCTGTTCTCAGATTCCACAGAAATAAGGCTAGCAAAGAGATCCAGGAAATACACATGTAACTCTGTGAGATGAATTAACAGAACACTAAGCAGTTTCTCAGAAAGCTTCTTTCCAGATTTCATCTGAGGATATTTCCTTTTTCACCATAGCCCTCTATGGGCTTCCAAATATCACATTGCCAATTCCACAAGAACTGTCTTAGCGAAAGGCTTCTTGACGAGAAAGCTGTAACTCTGTGAGATGATTTCACAGAACCCAAAGAAGTTTCTCAGAAAGCTTCTTTCTCTTTGTTATCGGAGGATATTTCCTTTGGCCCTATAGTCCTCAATGGGATCCGAAATATCTGTTCTCAGATTCCACAGAAATAAGGCTAGCAAAGAGTTCCAAGAAATACACATGTAACTCTGTGAGATGAATTAACAGAACACTAAGCAGTTTCTCAGAAAGCTTCTTTCCAGATTTCATCTGAGGATATTTCCTTTTTCACCGTAGCCCCCTATGGGCTTCCAAATATCACTTTGCCAATTCCACAAGAACTGTCTTAGCGAAAGGCTTCTTAAGGGGAAAGCTGTAACTCTGTGAGATGATTTCACAGAACACAAAGAAGTTTCTCACAAAGCTTCTTTCTCTTTGTTATCGCAGGATATTTCCTTTGGCCCTATAGTCATCAATGGGATCCGAAATATCTGTTCTCAGATTCCACAGAAATAAGGCTAGCAAAGAGATGCACCAAATACACATGTAACTCTGTGAGATGAATTAACAGAACACTAAGCAGTTTCCCAGAAAGCTTCTTTCCAGATTTCCTGTGAGGATATTTCCTTTTTCACCATAGCCCTCTATGGGCTTCCAAATATCAGTTTGCCAATTCCACAAGAACTGTCTTAGCGGAAGGCTTCTTGAGGGGAAAGCTGTAACCTGTGAGATGATTTCACAGAACACAAATAAGTTTCTCAGAAAGCTTCTTTCTCTTTGTTATCGCAGGATATTTCCTTTGGCCCTATAGTCTTCAAAGGGATCAGAAATATCTGTTCTCAGATTCCACAGAAATAAGGCTAGCAAAGAGATCCAGGAAATACACATGTAACTCTGTGAGATGAATTAACAGAACACTAAGCAGTTTCTGAGAAAGCTTCTTTCCAGATTTCATCTGAGGATATTTCCTTTTTCACCATAGCCCTCTATGGGGTTCCAAATATCACTTTGCCAATTCCAGAAGAACTGTCTTAGCGACAGGCTTCTTGAGGGGAAAGCTGTAACTCTGTGAGATGATTTCACAGAACACAAAGAAGTTTCTCAGAAAGCTTCTTTCTCTTTGTTATCGGAGGATATTTCCTTTGGCCCTATAGTCTTCAGTGGGATCCGAAATATCTGTTCTCAGATTCCACAGAAATAAGGCTAGCAAAGAGATGCACCAAATACACATGTAACTCTGTGAGATGAATTAACAGAACACTAAGCAGTTTCTCAGAAAGCTTCTTTCCAGGTTTCATCTGAGGATATTTCCTTTTTCACCATAGCCCTCTGGGGGCTTCCAAATATCACTTTGCCAATTCCACAAGAACTGTCTTAGCGAAAGGCTTCTTGAGGGGAAAGCTGTAACTCTGTGAGATGATTTCACGGAACACAAAGAAGTTTCTCAAAAAGCTTCTTTCTCTTTGTTATCGGAGGATTTTTCCTTTGGCCCTACAGTCTTCAAAGGGATCCGAAATATCTGTTCTCAGATTCCACAGAAATAAGGCTAGCAAAGAGATGCACCAAATACACATGTAACTCTGTGAGATGAATTAACAGAACACTAAGCAGTTTCCCAGAAAGCTTCTTTTTCTTTGTTATCGGAGGATATTTCCTTTGGCCCTATGGTCTTGAATGGGATGAGGAATATCTGTTCTCAGATTCCACAGAAATAAGACTAGCAAAGAGATCCACGAAATTCAGATGTAACTCTGTGAGATGAATTAACAGAACACTAAGCAGTTTCTCAGAAAGCTTCTTTCCAGATTTCATCTGAGGATATTTCCTTTTTCACCATAGCCCTCTGTGGGCTTCCAAATATCACTTTGCCAATTCCACAAGAACTGTCTTAGCGAAAGGCTTCTTGAGAGGAAAGCTGTAACTCTGTGAGATGATTTCACAGAACACAAAGAAGTTTCTCAAAAAGCTTCTTTCTCTTTGTTATCGGAGGATATTTCCTTTGGCCCTATAGTCTTCAATGGGATCCGAAATATCTGTTCTCAGATTCCACAGAAATAAGGCTAGCAAAGAGATGCACCAAATACACATGTAACTCTGTGAGATGAATTAACAGAACACTAAGCAGTTTCTCAGAAAGCTTCTTTCCAGATTTCATCTGAGGATATTTCCTTTTTCACCATAGCCCTCTATGGGCTTCCAAATATCACTTTGCCAATTCCACAAGAACTGTCTTAGCGAAAGGCTTCTTGAGGGCAAAGCTGTAACTCTGTGAGATGATTTCACAGAACACAAAGAAGTTTCTCAGAAATCTTCTTTCTCTTTGTTATCGGAGGATATTTCCTTTGGCCCTATAGTCCTCAATGGGATCCGAAATATCTGTTCTCAGATTCCACAGAAATAAGGCTAGCAAAGAGTTCCAAGAAATACACATGTAACTCTGTGAGATGAATTAACAGAACACTAAGCAGTTTCTCAGAAAGCTTCTTTCCAGATTTCATCTGAGGATATTTCCTTTTTCACCGTAGCCCCCTATGGGCTTCCAAATATCACTTTGCCAATTCCACAAGAACTGTCTTAGCGAAAGGCTTCTTAAGGGGAAAGCTGTAACTCTGTGAGATGATTTCACAGAACACAAAGAAGTTTCTCAGAAAGCTTCTTTCTCTTTGTTATCGCAGGATATTTCCTTTGGCCCTATAGTCATCAATGGGATCCGAAATATCTGTTCTCAGATTCCACAGAAATAAGGCTAGCAAAGAGATGCACCAAATACACATGTAACTCGGTGAGATGAATTAACAGAACACTAAGCAGTTTCCCAGAAAGCTTCTTTCCAGATTTCCTGTGAGGATACTTCCTTTTTCACCATAGCCCTCTATGGGCTTCCAAATATCAGTTTGCCAATTCCACAAGAACTGTCTTAGCGGAAGGCTTCTTGAGGGGAAAGCTGTAACTCTGTGAGATGATTTCACAGAACACAAATAAGTTTCTCAGAAAGCTTCTTTCTCTTTGTTATCGCAGGATATTTCCTTTGGCCCTATAGTCTTCAAAGGGATCAGGAATATCTGTTCTCAGATTCCACAGAAATAAGGCTAGCAAAGAGATCCAGGAAATACACATGTAACTCTGTGAGATGAATTAACAGAACACTAAGCAGTTTCTGAGAAAGCTTCTTTCCAGATTTCATCTGAGGATATTTCCTTTTTCACCATAGCCCTCTATGGGCTTCCAAATATCACATTGCCAATTCCACAAGAACTGTCTTAGCGAAAGGCTTCTTGACGGGAAAGCTGTAACTCTGTGAGATGATTTCACAGAACCCAAAGAAGTTTCTCAGAAAGCTTCTTTCTCTTTGTTATCGCAGGATATTTCCTTTGGCCCTATAGTCATCAATGGGATCCGAAACATCTGTTCTCAGATTCCACAGAAATAAGGCTAGCAAAGAGATGCACCAAATACACATGTAACTCTGTGAGATGAATTAACAGAACACTAAGCAGTTTCTCAGAAAGCTTCTTTCCAGATTTCATCTGAGGATATTTCCTTTTTCACCAGAGCCCTCTATAGGCTTCCAAATATCTCTTTGCCAATTCCACAAGAACTGTCTTAGCGACAGGCTTCTTGAGGGGAAAGCTGTAACTCTGTGAGATGATTTCACAGAACACAAAGAAGTTTCTCAGAAAGCTTCTTTCTCTTTGTTATCGGAGGATATTTCCTTTGGCCCTATAGTCTTCAATGGGATCAGGAATATCTGTTCTCAGATTCCACAGAAATAAGGGTAGCAAAGAGATGCACCAAATACACATGTAACTCTGTGAAATGAATTAACAGAACACTAAGCAGTTTCCCAGAAAGCTTCTTTCCAGATTTCCTGTGAGGATATTTCCTTTTTCACAATAGCCCTCTATGGGCTTCCAAATATCACTTTGCCAATTCCACAAGAACTGTCTTAGCGACAGGCTTCTTGAGGGGAAAGCTGTAACTCTGTGAGATGATTTCACAGAACACAAAGAAGTTTCTCAGAAAGCTTCTTTCTCTTTGTTATCGGAGGATATTTCCTTTGGCCCTATAATCTTCAGTGGGATCAGGAATATCTGTTCTCAGATTCCACAGAAATAAGGCTAGCAAAGAGATGCACCAAATACACATGTAACTCTGTGAAATGAATTAACAGAACACTAAGCAGTTTCCCAGAAAGCTTCTTTCCAGATTTCCTGTGAGGATATTTCCTTTTTCACAATAGCCCTCTATGGGCTTCCAAATATCACTTTGCCAATTCCACAAGAACTGTGTTAGCGAAAGGCTTCTTTAGGGGAAAGCTGTAACTCTGTGAGATGATTTCGCAGAACACAAATAAGTTTCTCAGAAAGCTTCTTTCTCTTTGTTATCGGAGGATATTTCCTTTGGCCCTATAGTCTTCAGAGGGATCCGAAATATCTGTTCTCAGATTCCACAGAAATAAGGCTAGCAAAGAGATGCACCAAATACACATGTACCTCTGTGAGATGAATTAACAGAACACTAAGCAGTTTCTCAGAAAGCTTCTTTCCAGGTTTCATCTGAGGATAATTCCTTTTTCACCATAGCCCTCTGGGGGCTTCCAAATATCACTTTGCCAATTCCACAAGAACTGTCTTAGCGAAAGGCTTCTTGAGGGGAAAGCTGTAACTCTGTGAGATGATTTCACGGAACACAAAGAAGTTTCTCAAAAAGCTTCTTTCTCTTTGTTATCGGAGGATTTTTCCTTTGGCCCTAAAGTCTTCAAAGGGATCCGAAATATCTGTTCTCAGATTCCACAGAAATAAGGCTAGCAAAGAGATGCACCAAATACACATGTAACTCTGTGAGATGAATTAACAGAACACTAAGCAGTTTCCCAGAAAGCTTCTTTCTCTTTCTTATCGGAGGATATTTCCTTTGGCCCTATAGTCTTGAATGGGATGAGGAATATCTGTTCTCAGATTCCACAGAAATAAGACTAGCAAAGAGATCCACGAAATTCAGATGTAACTCTGTGAGATGAATTAACAGAACACTAAGCAGTTTCTCAGAAAGCTTCTTTCCAGATTTCATCTGAGGATATTCCCTTTTTCACCATAGCCCTCTGTGGGCTTCCAAATATCACTTTGCCAATTCCACAAGAACTGTCTTAGCGAAAGGCTTCTTGAGAGGAAAGCTGTAACTCTGTGAGATGATTTCACAGAACACAAAGAAGTTTCTCAAAAAGCTTCTTTCTCTTTGTTATCGGAGGATATTTCCTTTGGCCCTATAGTCTTCAAAGGGATCCGAAATATCTGTTCTCAGATTCCACAGAAATAAGGCTAGCAAAGAGATGCACCAAATACACATGTAACTCTGTGAGATGAATTAACAGAACACTAAGCAGTTTCTCAGAAAGCTTCTTTCCAGATTTCATCTGAGGATATTTCCTTTTTCACCATAGCCCTCTATGGGGTTCCAAATATCACTTTGCCAATTCCACAAGAACTGTCTTAGCGAAAGGCTTCTTGTGGGGAAAGCTGTAACTCTGTGAGATGATTTCACAGAACACAAAGAAGTTTCTCAGAAAGCTTCTTTCTCTTTGTTATCGGAGGATATTTCCTTTGTCCCTATAGTCTTCAAAGAGATCAGAAATATCTGTTCTCAGATTCCACAGAAATAAGGCTAGCAAAGAGATCCAGGAAATACACATGTAACTCTGTGAGATGAATTAACAGAACACTAAGCAGTTTCTCAGAAAGCTTCTTTCCAGATTTCATCTGAGGATATTTCCTTTTTCACCATAGCCCTCTATGGGCTTCCAAATATCACATTGCCAATTCCACAAGAACTGTCTTAGCGAAAGGCTTCTTGACGGGAAAGCTGTAACTCTGTGAGATGATTTCACAGAACCCAAAGAAGTTTCTCAGAAAGCTTCTTTCTCTTTGTTACCGCAGGATATTTCCTTTGGCCCTATAGTCATCAATGGGATCCGAAACATCTGTTCTCAGATTCCACAGAAATAAGGCTAGCAAAGAGATGCACCAAATACACATGTAACTCTGTGAGATGAATTAACAGAACACTAAGCAGTTTCTCAGAAAGCTTCTTTCCAGATTTCATCTGAGGATATTTCCTTTTTCACCATAGCCCTCTATGGGCTTCCAAATATCACTTTGCCAATTCCACAAGAACTGTCTTAGCGAAAGGCTTCTTGAGGGCAAAGCTGTAACTCTGTGAGATGATTTCACAGAACACAAAGAAGTTTCTCAGAAATCTTCTTTCTCTTTGTTATCGGAGGATATTTCCTTTGGCCCTATCGTCCTCAATGGGATCCGAAATATCTGTTCTCAGATTCCACAGAAATAAGGCTAGCAAAGAGTTCCAAGAAATACACATGTAACTCGGTGAGATGAATTAACAGAACACTAAGCAGTTTCTCAGAAAGCTTCTTTCCAGATTTCATCTGAGGATATTTCCTTTTTCACCGTAGCCCCCTATGGGCTTCCAAATATCAATTTGCCAATTCCACAAGAACTGTCTTAGCGAAAGGCTTCTTAAGGGGAAAGCTGTAACTCTGTGAGATGATTTCACAGAACACAAAGAAGTCTCTCAGAAAGCTTCTTTCTCTTTGTTATCGCAGGATATTTCCTTTGGCCCTATAGTCATCAATGGGATCCGAAATATCTGTTCTCAGATTCCACAGAAATAAGGCTAGCAAAGAGATGCACCAAATACACATGTAACTCTGTGAGATGAATTAACAGAACACTAAGCAGTTTCCCAGAAAGCTTCTTTCCAGATTTCCTGTGAGGATACTTCCTTTTTCACCATAGCCCTCTATGGGCTTCCAAATATCAGTTTGCCAATTCCACAAGAACTGTCTTAGCGGAAGGCTTCTTGAGGGGAAAGCTGTAACTCTGTGAGATGATTTCACAGAACACAAATAAGTTTCTCAGAAAGCTTCTTTCTCTTTGTTATCGCAGGATATTTCCTTTGGCCCTATAGTCTTCAAAGGGATCAGAAATATCTGTTCTCAGATTCCACAGAAATAAGGCTAGCAAAGAGATCCAGGAAATACACATGTAACTCGGTGAGATGAATTAACAGAACACTAAGCAGTTTCTCAGAAAGCTTCTTTCCAGATTTCATCTGAGGATATTTCCTTTTTCACCATAGCCCTCTATGGGCTACCAAATATCACATTGCCAATTCCACAAGAACTGCCTTAGCGAAAGGCTTCTTGACGGGAAAGCTGTAACTCTGTGAGATGATTTCACAGAACCCAAAGAAGTTTCTCAGAAAGCTTCTTTCTCTTTGTTACCGCAGGGTATTTCCTTTGGCCCTATAGTCATCAATGGGATCCGAAACATCTGTTCTCAGATTCCACAGAAATAAGGCTAGCAAAGAGATGCACCAAATACACATGTAACTCTGTGAGATGAATTAACAGAACACTAAGCAGTTTCTCAGAAAGCTTCTTTCCAGATTTCATCTGAGGATATTTCCTTTTTCACCATAGCCCTCTATGGGCTTCCAAATATCACTTTGCCAATTCCACAAGAACTGTCTTAGCGAAAGGCTTCTTGAGGGCAAAGCTGTAACTCTGTGAGATGATTTCACAGAACACAAAGAAGTTTCTCAGAAATCTTCTTTCTCTTTGTTATCGGAGGATATTTCCTTTGGCCCTATAGTCCTCAATGGGATCCGAAATATCTGTTCTCAGATTCCACAGAAATAAGGCTAGCAAAGAGTTCCAAGAAATACACATGTAACTCTGTGAGATGAATTAACAGAACACTAAGCAGTTTCTCAGAAAGCTTCTTTCCAGATTTCATCTGAGGATATTTCCTTTTTCACCGTAGCCCCCTATGGGCTTCCAAATATCACTTTGCCAATTCCACAAGAACTGTCTTAGCGAAAGGCTTCTTAAGGGGAAAGCTGTAACTCTGTGAGATGATTTCACAGAACACAAAGAAGTTTCTCAGAAAGCTTCTTTCTCTTTGTTATCGCAGGATATTTCCTTTGGCCCTATAGTCATCAATGGGATCCGAAATATCTGTTCTCAGATTCCACAGAAATAAGGCTAGCAAAGAGATGCACCAAATACACATGTAACTCTGTGAGATGAATTAACAGAACACTAAGCAGTTTCTCAGAAAGCTTCTTTCCAGATTTCATCTGAGGATATTTCCTTTTTCACCAGAGCCCTCTATAGGCTTCCAAATATCACTTTGCCAATTCCACAAGAACTGTCTTAGCGACAGGCTTCTTGAGGGGAAAGCTGTAACTCTGTGAGATGATTTCACAGAACACAAAGAAGTTTCTCAGAAAGCTTCTTTCTCTTTGTTATCGGAGGATATTTCCTTTGGCCCTATAGTCTTCAATGGGATCAGGAATATCTGTTCTCAGATTCCACAGAAATAAGGGTAGCAAAGAGATGCACCAAATACACATGTAACTCTGTGAAATGAATTAACAGAACACTAAGCAGTTTCCCAGAAAGCTTCATTCCAGATTTCCTGTGAGGATATTTCCTTTTTCACAATAGCCCTCTATGGGCTTCCAAATATCACTTTGCCAATTCCACAAGAACTGTCTTAGCGACAGGCTTCTTGAGGGGAAAGCTGTAACTCTGTGAGATGATTTCACAGAACACAAAGAAGTTTCTCAGAAAGCTTCTTTCTCTTTGTTATCGGAGGATATTTCCTTTGGCCCTATAATCTTCAATGGGATCAGGAATATCTGTTCTCAGATTCCACAGAAATAAGGCTAGCAAAGAGATGCACCAAATACACATGTAACTCTGTGAAATGAATTAACAGAACACTAAGCAGTTTCCCAGAAAGCTTCTTTCCAGATTTCCTGTGAGGATATTTCCTTTTTCACAATAGCCCTCTATGGGCTTCCAAATATCACTTTGCCAATTCCACAAGAACTGTGTTAGCGAAAGGCTTCTTTAGGGGAAAGCTGTAACTCTGTGAGATGATTTCCCAGAACACAAATAAGTTTCTCAGAAAGCTTCTTTCTCTTTGTTATCGGAGGATATTTCCTTTGGCCCTATAGTCTTCAGAGGGATCCGAAATATCTGTTCTCAGATTCCACAGAAATAAGGCTAGCAAAGAGATGCACCAAATACACATGTAACTCTGTGAGATGAATTAACAGAACACTAAGCAGTTTCTCAGAAAGCTTCTTTCCAGGTTTCATCTGAGGATAATTCCTTTTTCACCATAGCCCTCTGGGGGCTTCCAAATATCACTTTGCCAATTCCACAAGAACTGTCTTAGCGAAAGGCTTCTTGAGGGGAAAGCTGTAACTCTGTGAGATGATTTCACGGAACACAAAGAAGTTTCTCAAAAAGCTTCTTTCTCTTTGTTATCGGAGGATTTTTCCTTTGGCCCTAAAGTCTTCAAAGGGATCCGAAATATCTGTTCTCAGATTCCACAGAAATAAGGCTAGCAAAGAGATGCACCAAATACACATGTAACTCTGTGAGATGAATTAACAGAACACTAAGCAGTTTCCCAGAAAGCTTCTTTCTCTTTGTTATCGGAGGATATTTCCTTTGGCCCTATAGTCTTGAATGGGATGAGGAATATCTGTTCTCAGATTCCACAGAAATAAGACTAGCAAAGAGATCCACGAAATTCAGATGTAACTCTGTGAGATGAATTAACAGAACACTAAGCAGTTTCTCAGAAAGCTTCTTTCCAGATTTCATCTGAGGATATTCCCTTTTTCACCATAGCCCTCTGTGGGCTTCCAAATATCACTTTGCCAATTCCACAAGAACTGTCTTAGCGAAAGGCTTCTTGAGAGGAAAGCTGTAACTCTGTGAGATGATTTCACAGAACACAAAGAAGTTTCTCAAAAAGCTTCTTTCTCTTTGTTATCGGAGGATATTTCCTTTGGCCCTATAGTCTTCAAAGGGATCCGAAATATCTGTTCTCAGATTCCACAGAAATAAGGCTAGCAAAGAGATGCACCAAATACACATGTAACTCTGTGAGATGAATTAACAGAACACTAAGCAGTTTCTCAGAAAGCTTCTTTCCAGATTTCATCTGAGGATATTACCTTTTTCACCATAGCCCTCTATGGGCTTCCAAATATCACTTTGCCAATTCCACAAGAACTGTCTTAGCGAAAGGCTTCTTGAGGGGAAAGCTGTAACTCTGTGAGATGATTTCACAGAACACAAAGAAGTTTCTCAGAAAGCTTCTTTCTCTTTGTTATCGGAGGATATTTCCTTTGTCCCTATAGTCTTCAAAGAGATCAGAAATATCTGTTCTCAGATTCCACAGAAATAAGGCTAGCAAAGAGATCCAGGAAATACACATGTAACTCTGTGAGATGAATTAACAGAACACTAAGCAGTTTCTCAGAAAGCTTCTTTCCAGATTTCATCTGAGGATATTTCCTTTTTCACCATAGCCCTCTATGGGCTTCCAAATATCACATTGCCAATTCCACAAGAACTGTCTTAGCGAAAGGCTTCTTGACGGGAAAGCTGTAACTCTGTGAGATGATTTCACAGAACCCAAAGAAGTTTCTCAGAAAGCTTCTTTCTCTTTGTTACCGCAGGATATTTCCTTTGGCCCTATAGTCATCAATGGGATCCGAAACATCTGTTCTCAGATTCCACAGAAATAAGGCTAGCAAAGAGATGCACCAAATAGACATGTAACTCTGTGAGATGAATTAACAGAACACTAAGCAGTTTCTCAGAAAGCTTCTTTCCAGATTTCATCTGAGGATATTTCCTTTTTCACCATAGCCCTCCATGGGGTTCCAAATATCACTTTGCCAATTCCACAAGAACTGTCTTAGCGAAAGGCTTCTTGAGGGAAAAGCTGTAACTCTGTGAGATGATTTCACAGAACACAAAGAAGTTTCTCAGAAAGCTTCTTTCTCTTTGTTATCGGAGGATATTTCCTTTGGCCCTATAGTCTTCAGTGGGATCCGAAATATCTGTTCTCAGTTTCACAGAAATAAGGCTAGCAAAGAGATGCAACAAATACACATGTAACTCTGTGAGATGAATTAACAGAACACTAAGCAGTTTCTCAGAAAGCTTCTTTCCAGATTTCATCTGAGGATATTTCCTTTTTCACCATACCCCTCTATGGGCTTCCAAATATCACTTTTCCAATTCCAAAAGAACTGTCTTAGCGAAAGGCTTCTTTAGGGGAAAGCTGTAACTCTGTGAGATGATTTCACAGAACACAAAGAAGTTTCTCAGAAAGCTTCTTTCTCTTTGTTATCGGAGGATATTTCCTATGGCCCTATACTCATCAATGGGATCCGAAATATCTGTTCTCAGATTCCACAGAAATAAGGCTAGCAAAGAGATCCACGAAATACAGATGTAACTCTGAGAGATGAATTAAGAGAACACTAAGCAGTTTCTCAGAAAGCTTCTTTCCAGGTTTCATCTGAGGATATTTCCTTTTTCACCATAGCCCTCTGGGGGCTTCCAAATATCACTTTGCCAATTCCAAAAGAACTGTCTTAGCGAAAGGCTTCTTGAGGGGAAAGCTGTAACTCTGTGAGATGATTTCACGGAACACAAAGAAGTTTCTCAAAAAGCTTCTTTCTCTTTGTTATCGGAGGATTTTTCCTTTGGCCCTACAGTCTTCAAAGGGATCCGAAATATCTGTTCTCAGATTCCACAGAAATAAGGCTAGCAAAGAGATGCACCAAATACACATGTAACTCTGTGAGATGAATTAACAGAACACTAAGCAGTTTCCCAGAAAGCTTCTTTCTCTTTGTTATCGGAGGATATTTCCTTTAGCCCTATAGTCTTGAATGGGATGAGGAATATCTGTTCTCAGATTCCACAGAAATAAGACTAGCAAAGAGATCCACGAAATTCAGATGTAACTCTGTGAGATGAATTAACAGAACACTAAGCAGTTTCTCAGAAAGCTTCTTTCCAGATTTCATCTGAGGATATTTCCTTTTTCACCATAACCCTCTGGGGGCTTCCAAATATCACTTTGCCAATTCCACAAGAACTGTCTTAGCGAAAGGCTTCTTGAGGGGAAAGCTGTAACTCTGTGAGATGATTTCACGGAACACAAAGAAGTTTCTCAAAAAGCTTCTTTCTCTTTGTTATCGGAGGATTTTTCCTTTGGCCCTAAAGTCTTCAATGGGATCCGAAATATCTGTTCTGACATTCCACAGAAATAAGGCTAGCAAAGAGATGAAGCAAATACACATGTAACTCTGTGAGATGAATTAACAGAACACTAAGCAGTTTCCCAGAAAGCTTCTTTCTCTTTTTTATCGGAGGATATTTCCTTTGGCCCTATAGTCTTGAATGGGATGAGGAATATCTGTTCTCAGATTCCACAGAAATAAGGCTAGCAAAGAGATCCACGAAATTCAGATGTAACTCTGTGAGATGAATTAACAGAACACTAAGCAGTTTCTCAGAAAGCTTCTTTCCAGATTTCATCTGAGGATATTTCCTTTTTCACCATAGCCCTCTGTGGGCTTCCAAATATCACTTTGCCAATTCCACAAGAACTGTCTTAGCGAAAGGCTTCATGAGGGGAAAGCTGTAACTCTGTGAGATGATTTCACAGAACACAAAGAAGTTTCTCAAAAAGCTTCTTTCTCTTTGTTATCGGAGGATATTTCCTTTGGCCCTATAGTCTTCAATGGGATCCGAAATATCTGTTCTCAGATTCCACAGAAATAAGGCTAGCAAAGAGATGCACCAAATAGACATGTAACTCTGTGAGATGAATTAACAGAACACTAAGCAGTTTCTCAGAAAGCTTCTTTCCAGATTTCATCTGAGGATATTTCCTTTTTCACCATAGCCCTCTATGGGGTTCCAAATATCACTTTGCCAATTCCACAAGAACTGTCTTAGCGAAAGGCTTCTTGAGGGAAAAGCTGTAACTCTGTGAGATGATTTCACAGAACACAAAGAAGTTTCTCAGAAAGCTTCTTTCTCTTTGTTATCGGAGGATATTTCCTTTGTCCCTATAGTCTTCAAAGGGATCAGAAATATCTGTTCTCAGATTCCACAGAAATAAGGCTAGCAAAGAGATCCAGGAAATACACATGTAACTCTGTGAGATGAATAAACAGAACCCTAAGCAGTTTCTCAGAAAGCTTCTTTCCAGATTTCATCTGAGGATATTTCCTTTTTCACCATAGCCCTCTATGGGCTTCCAAATATCACATTGCCAATTCCACAAGAACTGTCTTAGCGAAAGGCTTCTTGAGGGGAAAGCTGTAACTCTGTGAGATGATTTCACAGAACCCAAAGAAGTTTCTCAGAAAGCTTCTTTCTCTTTGTTACCGCAGGATATTTCCTTTGGCCCTATAGTCATCAATGGGATCCGAAACATCTGTTCTCAGATTCCACAGAAATAAGGCTAGCAAAGAGATGCACCAAATACACATGTAACTCTGTGAGATGAATTAACAGAACACTAAGCAGTTTCTCAGAAAGCTTCTTTCCAGATTTCATCTGAGGATATTTCCTTTTTCACCATAGCCCTCTATGGGCTTCCAAATATCAGTTTGCCAATTCCACAAGAACTGTCTTAGCGAAAGGCTTCTTGAGGGCAAAGCTGAAACTCTGTGAGATGATTTCACAGAACACAAAGAAGTTTCTCAGAAATCTTCTTTCTCTTTGTTATCGGAGGACATTTCCTTTGGCCCTATAGTCCTCAATGGGATCCGAAATATCTGTTCTCAGATTCCACAGAAATAAGGCTAGCAAAGAGTTCCAAGAAATACACATGTAACTCTGTGAGATGAATTAACAGAACACTAAGCAGTTTCTCAGAAAGCTTCTTTCCAGATTTCATCTGAGGATATTTCCTTTTTCACCATAGCCCTCTGTGGGCTTCCAAATATCACTTTTCCAATTCCACAAGAACTGTGTTAGCGAAAGGCTTCTTTAGGGGAAAGCTGTAACTCTGTGAGATGATTTCCCAGAACACAAATAAGTTTCCCAGAAAGCTTCTTTCTCTTTGTTATCGCAGGATATTTCCTTTGGCCCTATAGTCATCAATGGGATCCGAAATATCTGTTCTCAGATTCCACAGAAATAAGGCTAGCAAAGAGATGCACCAAATACACATGTAACTCTGTGAGATGAATTAACAGAACACTAAGCAGTTTCCCAGAAAGCTTCTTTCCAGATTTCCTGTGAGGATATTTCCTTTTTCACCATAGCCCTCTATGGGCTTCCAAATATCACTTTGCCAATTCCACAAGAACTGTCTTAGCGAAAGGCTTCTTGAGCGGAAAGCTGTAACTCTGTGAGATGATATCACAGAACACAAAGAAGTTTCTCAGAAAGCTTCTTTCTCTTTGTTATCGGAGGATATTTCCTTTGGCCCTATAGTCTTCAGTGGGATCCGAAATATCTGTTCTCAGTTTCCACAGAAATAAGGCTAGCAAAGAGATGCACCAAATACACATGTAACTCTGTGAGATGAATTAACAGAACACTAAGCAGTTTCTCAGAAAGCTTCTTTCCAGATTTCATCTGAGGATATTTCCTTTTTCACCATAGCCCTCTATGGGCTTCCAAATATCACTTTTCCAATTCCACAAGAACTGTGTTAGCGAAAGGCTTCTTTAGGGGAAAGCTGTAACTCTGTGAGATGATTTCACAGAACACAAAGAAGTTTCTCAGAAAGCTTCTTTCTCTTTGTTATCGGAGGATATTTCCTATGGCCCTATACTCATCAATGGGATCCGAAATATCTGTTCTCAGATTCCACAGAAATAAGGCTAGCAAAGAGATCCACGAAATTCAGATGTAACTCTGAGAGATGAATTAAGAGAACACTAAGCAGTTTCTCAGAAAGCTTCTTTCCAGGTTTCATCTGAGGATATTTCCTTTTTCACCATAGCCCTCTAGGGGCTTCCAAATATCACTTTGCCAATTCCAGAAGAACTGTCTTAGCGAAAGGCTTCTTGAGGGGAAAGCTGTAACTCTGTGAGATGATTTCACGGAACACAAAGAAGTTTCTCAAAAAGCTTCTTTCTCTTTGTTATCGGAGGATTTTTCCTTTGGCCCTAAAGTCTTCAAAGGGATCCGAAATATCTGTTCTCAGATTCCACAGAAATAAGGCTAGCAAAGAGATGCACCAAATACACATGTAACTCTGTGAGATGAATTAACAGAACACTAAGCAGTTTCCCAGAAAGCTTCTTTCTCTTTGTTATCGGAGGATATTTCCTTTGGCCCTATAGTCTTGAATGGGATGAGGAATATCTGTTCTCAGATTCCACAGAAATAAGACTAGCAAAGAGATCCACGAAATTCAGATGTAACTCTGTGAGATGAATTAACAGAACACTAAGCAGTTTCTCAGAAAGCTTCTTTCCAGATTTCATCTGAGGATATTCCCTTTTTCACCATAGCCCTCTGTGGGCTTCCAAATATCACTTTGCCAATTCCACAAGAACTGTCTTAGCGAAAGGCTTCTTGAGAGGAAAGCTGTAACTCTGTGAGATGATTTCACAGAACACAAAGAAGTTTCTCAAAAAGCTTCTTTCTCTTTGTTATCGGAGGATATTTCCTTTGGCCCTATAGTCTTCAAAGGGATCCGAAATATCTGTTCTCAGATTCCACAGAAATAAGGCTAGCAAAGAGATGCACCAAATACACATGTAACTCTGTGAGATGAATTAACAGAACACTAAGCAGTTTCTCAGAAAGCTTCTTTCCAGATTTCATCTGAGGATATTTCCTTTTTCACCATAGCCCTCTATGGGCTTCCAAATATCACTTTGCCAATTCCACAAGAACTGTCTTAGCGAAAGGCTTCTTGAGGGGAAAGCTGTAACTCTGTGAGATGATTTCACAGAACACAAAGAAGTTTCTCAGAAAGCTTCTTTCTCTTTGTTATCGGAGGATATTTCCTTTGTCCCTATAGTCTTCAAAGAGATCAGAAATATCTGTTCTCAGATTCCACAGAAATAAGGCTAGCAAAGAGATCCAGGAAATACACATGTAACTCTGTGAGATGAATTAACAGAACACTAAGCAGTTTCTCAGAAAGCTTCTTTCCAGATTTCATCTGAGGATATTTCCTTTTTCACCATAGCCCTCTATGGGCTTCCAAATATCACATTGCCAATTCCACAAGAACTGTCTTAGCGAAAGGCTTCTTGACGGGAAAGCTGTAACTCTGTGAGATGATTTCACAGAACCCAAAGAAGTTTCTCAGAAAGCTTCTTTCTCTTTGTTACCGCAGGATATTTCCTTTGGCCCTATAGTCATCAATGGGATCCGAAACATCTGTTCTCAGATTCCACAGAAATAAGGCTAGCAAAGAGATGCACCAAATAGACATGTAACTCTGTGAGATGAATTAACAGAACACTAAGCAGTTTCTCAGAAAGCTTCTTTCCAGATTTCATCTGAGGATATTTCCTTTTTCACCATAGCCCTCCATGGGGTTCCAAATATCACTTTGCCAATTCCACAAGAACTGTCTTAGCGAAAGGCTTCTTGAGGGAAAAGCTGTAACTCTGTGAGATGATTTCACAGAACACAAAGAAGTTTCTCAGAAAGCTTCTTTCTCTTTGTTATCGGAGGATATTTCCTTTGGCCCTATAGTCTTCAGTGGGATCCGAAATATCTGTTCTCAGTTTCACAGAAATAAGGCTAGCAAAGAGATGCAACAAATACACATGTAACTCTGTGAGATGAATTAACAGAACACTAAGCAGTTTCTCAGAAAGCTTCTTTCCAGATTTCATCTGAGGATATTTCCTTTTTCACCATACCCCTCTATGGGCTTCCAAATATCACTTTTCCAATTCCAAAAGAACTGTCTTAGCGAAAGGCTTCTTTAGGGGAAAGCTGTAACTCTGTGAGATGATTTCACAGAACACAAAGAAGTTTCTCAGAAAGCTTCTTTCTCTTTGTTATCGGAGGATATTTCCTATGGCCCTATACTCATCAATGGGATCCGAAATATCTGTTCTCAGATTCCACAGAAATAAGGCTAGCAAAGAGATCCACGAAATACAGATGTAACTCTGAGAGATGAATTAAGAGAACACTAAGCAGTTTCTCAGAAAGCTTCTTTCCAGGTTTCATCTGAGGATATTTCCTTTTTCACCATAGCCCTCTGGGGGCTTCCAAATATCACTTTGCCAATTCCAAAAGAACTGTCTTAGCGAAAGGCTTCTTGAGGGGAAAGCTGTAACTCTGTGAGATGATTTCACGGAACACAAAGAAGTTTCTCAAAAAGCTTCTTTCTCTTTGTTATCGGAGGATTTTTCCTTTGGCCCTACAGTCTTCAAAGGGATCCGAAATATCTGTTCTCAGATTCCACAGAAATAAGGCTAGCAAAGAGATGCACCAAATACACATGTAACTCTGTGAGATGAATTAACAGAACACTAAGCAGTTTCCCAGAAAGCTTCTTTCTCTTTGTTATCGGAGGATATTTCCTTTAGCCCTATAGTCTTGAATGGGATGAGGAATATCTGTTCTCAGATTCCACAGAAATAAGACTAGCAAAGAGATCCACGAAATTCAGATGTAACTCTGTGAGATGAATTAACAGAACACTAAGCAGTTTCTCAGAAAGCTTCTTTCCAGATTTCATCTGAGGATATTTCCTTTTTCACCATAAACCTCTGGGGGCTTCCAAATATCACTTTGCCAATTCCACAAGAACTGTCTTAGCGAAAGGCTTCTTGAGGGGAAAGCTGTAACTCTGTGAGATGATTTCACGGAACACAAAGAAGTTTCTCAAAAAGCTTCTTTCTCTTTGTTATCGGAGGATTTTTCCTTTGGCCCTAAAGTCTTCAATGGGATCCGAAATATCTGTTCTGACATTCCACAGAAATAAGGCTAGCAAAGAGATGAAGCAAATACACATGTAACTCTGTGAGATGAATTAACAGAACACTAAGCAGTTTCCCAGAAAGCTTCTTTCTCTTTTTTATCGGAGGATATTTCCTTTGGCCCTATAGTCTTGAATGGGATGAGGAATATCTGTTCTCAGATTCCACAGAAATAAGGCTAGCAAAGAGATCCACGAAATTCAGATGTAACTCTGTGAGATGAATTAACAGAACACTAAGCAGTTTCTCAGAAAGCTTCTTTCCAGATTTCATCTGAGGATATTTCCTTTTTCACCATAGCCCTCTGTGGGCTTCCAAATATCACTTTGCCAATTCCACAAGAACTGTCTTAGCGAAAGGCTTCATGAGGGGAAAGCTGTAACTCTGTGAGATGATTTCACAGAACACAAAGAAGTTTCTCAAAAAGCTTCTTTCTCTTTGTTATCGGAGGATATTTCCTTTGGCCCTATAGTCTTCAATGGGATCCGAAATATCTGTTCTCAGATTCCACAGAAATAAGGCTAGCAAAGAGATGCACCAAATAGACATGTAACTCTGTGAGATGAATTAACAGAACACTAAGCAGTTTCTCAGAAAGCTTCTTTCCAGATTTCATCTGAGGATATTTCCTTTTTCACCATAGCCCTCTATGGGGTTCCAAATATCACTTTGCCAATTCCACAAGAACTGTCTTAGCGAAAGGCTTCTTGAGGGAAAAGCTGTAACTCTGTGAGATGATTTCACAGAACACAAAGAAGTTTCTCAGAAAGCTTCTTTCTCTTTGTTATCGGAGGATATTTCCTTTGTCCCTATAGTCTTCAAAGGGATCAGAAATATCTGTTCTCAGATTCCACAGAAATAAGGCTAGCAAAGAGATCCAGGAAATACACATGTAACTCTGTGAGATGAATAAACAGAACACTAAGCAGTTTCTCAGAAAGCTTCTTTCCAGATTTCATCTGAGGATATTTCCTTTTTCACCATAGCCCTCTATGGGCTTCCAAATATCACATTGCCAATTCCACAAGAACTGTCTTAGCGAAAGGCTTCTTGAGGGGAAAGCTGTAACTCTGTGAGATGATTTCACAGAACCCAAAGAAGTTTCTCAGAAAGCTTCTTTCTCTTTGTTACCGCAGGATATTTCCTTTGGCCCTATAGTCATCAATGGGATCCGAAACATCTGTTCTCAGATTCCACAGAAATAAGGCTAGCAAAGAGATGCACCAAATACACATGTAACTCTGTGAGATGAATTAACAGAACACTAAGCAGTTTCTCAGAAAGCTTCTTTCCAGATTTCATCTGAGGATATTTCCTTTTTCACCATAGCCCTCTATGGGCTTCCAAATATCAGTTTGCCAATTCCACAAGAACTGTCTTAGCGAAAGGCTTCTTGAGGGCAAAGCTGAAACTCTGTGAGATGATTTCACAGAACACAAAGAAGTTTCTCAGAAATCTTCTTTCTCTTTGTTATCGGAGGACATTTCCTTTGGCCCTATAGTCCTCAATGGGATCCGAAATATCTGTTCTCAGATTCCACAGAAATAAGGCTAGCAAAGAGTTCCAAGAAATACACATGTAACTCTGTGAGATGAATTAACAGAACACTAAGCAGTTTCTCAGAAAGCTTCTTTCCAGATTTCATCTGAGGATATTTCCTTTTTCACCATAGCCCTCTGTGGGCTTCCAAATATCACTTTTCCAATTCCACAAGAACTGTGTTAGCGAAAGGCTTCTTTAGGGGAAAGCTGTAACTCTGTGAGATGATTTCCCAGAACACAAATAAGTTTCCCAGAAAGCTTCTTTCTCTTTGTTATCGCAGGATATTTCCTTTGGCCCTATAGTCATCAATGGGATCCGAAATATCTGTTCTCAGATTCCACAGAAATAAGGCTAGCAAAGAGATGCACCAAATACACATGTAACTCTGTGAGATGAATTAACAGAACACTAAGCAGTTTCCCAGAAAGCTTCTTTCCAGATTTCCTGTGAGGATATTTCCTTTTTCACCATAGCCCTCTATGGGCTTCCAAATATCACTTTGCCAATTCCACAAGAACTGTCTTAGCGAAAGGCTTCTTGAGCGGAAAGCTGTAACTCTGTGAGATGATATCACAGAACACAAAGAAGTTTCTCAGAAAGCTTCTTTCTCTTTGTTATCGGAGGATATTTCCTTTGGCCCTATAGTCTTCAGTGGGATCCGAAATATCTGTTCTCAGTTTCCACAGAAATAAGGCTAGCAAAGAGATGCACCAAATACACATGTAACTCTGTGAGATGAATTAACAGAACACTAAGCAGTTTCTCAGAAAGCTTCTTTCCAGATTTCATCTGAGGATATTTCCTTTTTCACCATAGCCCTCTATGGGCTTCCAAATATCACTTTTCCAATTCCACAAGAACTGTGTTAGCGAAAGGCTTCTTTAGGGGAAAGCTGTAACTCTGTGAGATGATTTCACAGAACACAAAGAAGTTTCTCAGAAAGCTTCTTTCTCTTTGTTATCGGAGGATATTTCCTATGGCCCTATACTCATCAATGGGATCCGAAATATCTGTTCTCAGATTCCACAGAAATAAGGCTAGCAAAGAGATCCACGAAATACAGATGTAACTCTGAGAGATGAATTAAGAGAACACTAAGCAGTTTCTCAGAAAGCTTCTTTCCAGGTTTCATCTGAGGATATTTCCTTTTTCACCATAGCCCTCTAGGGGCTTCCAAATATCACTTTGCCAATTCCAGAAGAACTGTCTTAGCGAAAGGCTTCTTGAGGGGAAAGCTGTAACTCTGTGAGATGATTTCACGGAACACAAAGAAGTTTCTCAAAAAGCTTCTTTCTCTTTGTTATCGGAGGATTTTTCCTTTGGCCCTACAGTCTTCAAAGGGATCCGAAATATCTGTTCTCAGATTCCACAGAAATAAGGCTAGCAAAGAGATGCACCAAATACACATGTAACTCTGTGAGATGAATTAACAGAACACTAAGCAGTTTCCCAGAAAGCTTCTTTCTCTTTGTTATCGGAGGATATTTCCTTTGGCCCTATAGTCTTGAATGGGATGAGGAATATCTGTTCTCAGATTCCACAGAAATAAGACTAGCAAAGAGATCCACGAAATTCAGATGTAACTCTGTGAGATGAATTCACAGAACACTAAGCAGTTTCTCAGAAAGCTTCTTTCCAGATTTCATCTGAGGATATTTCCTTTTTCACCATAACCCTCTGGGGGCTTCCAAATATCACTTTGCCAATTCCACAAGAACTGTCTTAGCGAAAGGCTTCTTGAGGGGAAAGCTGTAACTCTGTGAGATGATTTCACGGAACACAAAGAAGTTTCTCAAAAAGCTTCTTTCTCTTTGTTATCGGAGGATTTTTCCTTTGGCCCTAAAGTCTTCAATGGGATCCGAAATATCTGTTCTGACATTCCACAGAAATAAGGCTAGCAAAGAGATGAAGCAAATACACATGTAACTCTGTGAGATGAATTAACAGAACACTAAGCAGTTTCCCAGAAAGCTTCTTTCTCTTTTTTATCGGAGGATATTTCCTTTGGCCCTATAGTCTTGAATGGGATGAGGAATATCTGTTCTCAGATTCCACAGAAATAAGGCTAGCAAAGAGATCCACGAAATTCAGATGTAACTCTGTGAGATGAATTAACAGAACCCTAAGCAGTTTCTCAGAAAGCTTCTTTCCAGATTTCATCTGAGGATATTTCCTTTTTCACCATAGCCCTCTGTGGGCTTCCAAATATCACTTTGCCAATTCCACAAGAACTGTCTTAGCGAAAGGCTTCATGAGGGGAAAGCTGTAACTCTGTGAGATGATTTCACAGAACACAAAGAAGTTTCTCAAAAAGCTTCTTTCTCTTTGTTATCGGAGGATATTTCCTTTGGCCCTATAGTCTTCAATGGGATCCGAAATATCTGTTCTCAGATTCCACAGAAATAAGGCTAGCAAAGAGATGCACCAAATAGACATGTAACTCTGTGAGATGAATTAACAGAACACTAAGCAGTTTCTCAGAAAGCTTCTTTCCAGATTTCATCTGAGGATATTTCCTTTTTCACCATAGCCCTCTATGGGGTTCCAAATATCACTTTGCCAATTCCACAAGAACTGTCTTAGCGAAAGGCTTCTTGAGGGAAAAGCTGTAACTCTGTGAGATGATTTCACAGAACACAAAGAAGTTTCTCAGAAAGCTTCTTTCTCTTTGTTATCGGAGGATATTTCCTTTGTCCCTATAGTCTTCAAAGGGATCAGAAATATCTGTTCTCAGATTCCACAGAAATAAGGCTAGCAAAGAGATCCAGGAAATACACATGTAACTCTGTGAGATGAATAAACAGAACACTAAGCAGTTTCTCAGAAAGCTTCTTTCCAGATTTCATCTGAGGATATTTCCTTTTTCACCATAGCCCTCTATGGGCTTCCAAATATCACATTGCCAATTCCACAAGAACTGTCTTAGCGAAAGGCTTCTTGAGGGGAAAGCTGTAACTCTGTGAGATGATTTCACAGAACCCAAAGAAGTTTCTCAGAAAGCTTCTTTCTCTTTGTTACCGCAGGATATTTCCTTTGGCCCTATAGTCATCAATGGGATCCGAAACATCTGTTCTCAGATTCCACAGAAATAAGGCTAGCAAAGAGATGCACCAAATACACATGTAACTCTGTGAGATGAATTAACAGAACACTAAGCAGTTTCTCAGAAAGCTTCTTTCCAGATTTCATCTGAGGATATTTCCTTTTTCACCATAGCCCTCTATGGGCTTCCAAATATCAGTTTGCCAATTCCACAAGAACTGTCTTAGCGAAAGGCTTCTTGAGGGCAAAGCTGAAACTCTGTGAGATGATTTCACAGAACACAAAGAAGTTTCTCAGAAATCTTCTTTCTCTTTGTTATCGGAGGATATTTCCTTTGGCCCTATAGTCCTCAATGGGATCCGAAATATCTGTTCTCAGATTCCACAGAAATAAGGCTAGCAAAGAGTTCCAAGAAATACACATGTAACTCTGTGAGATGAATTAACAGAACACTAAGCAGTTTCTCAGAAAGCTTCTTTCCAGATTTCATCTGAGGATATTTCCTTTTTCACCATAGCCCTCTGTGGGCTTCCAAATATCACTTTTCCAATTCCACAAGAACTGTGTTAGCGAAAGGCTTCTTTAGGGGAAAGCTGTAACTCTGTGAGATGATTTCCCAGAACACAAATAAGTTTCCCAGAAAGCTTCTTTCTCTTTGTTATCGCAGGATATTTCCTTTGGCCCTATAGTCATCAATGGGATCCGAAATATCTGTTCTCAGATTCCACAGAAATAAGGCTAGCAAAGAGATGCACCAAATACACATGTAACTCTGTGAGATGAATTAACAGAACACTAAGCAGTTTCCCAGAAAGTTTCTTTCCAGATTTCCTGTGAGGATATTTCCTTTTTCACCATAGCACTCTATGGGCTTCCAAATATCACTTTGCCAATTCCACAAGAACTGTCTTAGCGAAAGGCTTCTTGAGCGGAAAGCTGTAACTCTGTGAGATGATATCACAGAACACAAAGAAGTTTCTCAGAAAGCTTCTTTCTCTTTGTTATCGGAGGATATTTCCTTTGGCCCTATAGTCTTCAGTGGGATCCGAAATATCTGTTCTCAGTTTACACAGAAATAAGGCTAGCAAAGAGATGCACCAAATACACATGTAACTCTGTGAGATGAATTAACAGAACACTAAGCAGTTTCTCAGAAAGCTTCTTTCCAGATTTCATCTGAGGATATTTCCTTTTTCACCATAGCCCTCTATGGGCTTCCAAATATCACTTTTCCAATTCCACAAGAACTGTGTTAGCGAAAGGCTTCTTTAGGGGAAAGCTGTAACTCTGTGAGATGATTTCACAGAACACAAAGAAGTTTCTCAGAAAGCTTCTTTCTCTTTGTTATCGGAGGATATTTCCTATGGCCCTATACTCATCAATGGGATCCGAAATATCTGTTCTCAGATTCCACAGAAATAAGGCTAGCAAAGAGATCCACGAAATACAGATGTAACTCTGAGAGATGAATTAAGAGAACACTAAGCAGTTTCTCAGAAAGCTTCTTTCCAGGTTTCATCTGAGGATATTTCCTTTTTCACCATAGCCCTCTAGGGGCTTCCAAATATCACTTTGCCAGTTCCAAAAGAACTGTCTTAGCGAAAGGCTTCTTGAGGGGAAAGCTGTAACTCTGTGAGATGATTTCACGGAACACAAAGAAGTTTCTCAAAAATCTTCTTTCTCTTTGTTATCGGAGGATTTTTCCTTTGGCCCTACAGTCTTCAAAGGGATCCGAAATATCTGTTCTCAGATTCCACAGAAATAAGGCTAGCAAAGAGATGCACCAAATACACATGTAACTCTGTGAGATGAATTAACAGAACACTAAGCAGTTTCCCAGAAAGCTTCTTTCTCTTTGTTATCGGAGGATATTTCCTTTGGCCCTATAGTCTTGAATGGGATGAGGAATATCTGTTCTCAGATTCCACAGAAATAAGACTAGCAAAGAGATCCACGAAATTCAGATGTAACTCTGTGAGATGAATTAACAGAACACTAAGCAGTTTCTCAGAAAGCTTCTTTCCAGATTTCATCTGAGGATATTTCCTTTTTCACCATAGCCCTCTGTGGGCTTCCAAATATCACTTTGCCAATTCCACAAGAACTGTCTTAGCGAAAGGCTTCTTGAGAGGAAAGCTGTAACTCTGTGAGATGATTTCACAGAACACAAAGAAGTTTCTCAAAAAGCTTCTTTCTCTTTGTTATCGGAGGATATTTCCTTTGGCCCTATAGTCTTCAATGGGATCCGAAATATCTGTTCTCAGATTCCACAGAAATAAGGCTAGCAAAGAGATGCACCAAATACACATGTAACTCTGTGAGATGAATTAACAGAACACTAAGCAGTTTCCCAGAAAGCTTCTTTCCAGATTTCCTGTGAGGATATTTCCTTTTTCACCATAGCCCTCTATGGGCTTCCAAATATCAGTTTGCCAATTCCACAAGAACTGTCTTAGCGGAAGGCTTCTTGACGGGAAAGCTGTAACTCTGTGAGATGATTTCACAGAACACAAATAAGTTTCTCAGAAAGCTTCTTTCTCTTTGTTATCGCAGGATATTTCCTTTGGCCCTATAGTCTTCAAAGGGATCAGAAATATCTGTTCTCAGATTCCACAGAAATAAGGCTAGCAAAGAGATCCAGGAAATACACATGTAACTCTGTGAGATGAATTAACAGAACACTAAGCAGTTTCTCAGAAAGCTTCTTTCCAGATTTCATCTGAGGATATTTCCTTTTTCACCATAGCCCTCTATGGGCTTCCAAATATCACATTGCCAATTCCACAAGAACTGTCTTAGCGAAAGGCTTCTTGACGAGAAAGCTGTAACTCTGTGAGATGATTTCACAGAACCCAAAGAAGTTTCTCAGAAAGCTTCTTTCTCTTTGTTATCGGAGGATATTTCCTTTGGCCCTATAGTCCTCAATGGGATCCGAAATATCTGTTCTCAGATTCCACAGAAATAAGGCTAGCAAAGAGTTCCAAGAAATACACATGTAACTCTGTGAGATGAATTAACAGAACACTAAGCAGTTTCTCAGAAAGCTTCTTTCCAGATTTCATCTGAGGATATTTCCTTTTTCACCGTAGCCCCCTATGGGCTTCCAAATATCACTTTGCCAATTCCACAAGAACTGTCTTAGCGAAAGGCTTCTTAAGGGGAAAGCTGTAACTCTGTGAGATGATTTCACAGAACACAAAGAAGTTTCTCACAAAGCTTCTTTCTCTTTGTTATCGCAGGATATTTCCTTTGGCCCTATAGTCATCAATGGGATCCGAAATATCTGTTCTCAGATTCCACAGAAATAAGGCTAGCAAAGAGATGCACCAAATACACATGTAACTCTGTGAGATGAATTAACAGAACACTAAGCAGTTTCCCAGAAAGCTTCTTTCCAGATTTCCTGTGAGGATATTTCCTTTTTCACCATAGCCCTCTATGGGCTTCCAAATATCAGTTTGCCAATTCCACAAGAACTGTCTTAGCGGAAGGCTTCTTGAGGGGAAAGCTGTAACCTGTGAGATGATTTCACAGAACACAAATAAGTTTCTCAGAAAGCTTCTTTCTCTTTGTTATCGCAGGATATTTCCTTTGGCCCTATAGTCTTCAAAGGGATCAGAAATATCTGTTCTCAGATTCCACAGAAATAAGGCTAGCAAAGAGATCCAGGAAATACACATGTAACTCTGTGAGATGAATTAACAGAACACTAAGCAGTTTCTGAGAAAGCTTCTTTCCAGATTTCATCTGAGGATATTTCCTTTTTCACCATAGCCCTCTATGGGGTTCCAAATATCACTTTGCCAATTCCAGAAGAACTGTCTTAGCGACAGGCTTCTTGAGGGGAAAGCTGTAACTCTGTGAGATGATTTCACAGAACACAAAGAAGTTTCTCAGAAAGCTTCTTTCTCTTTGTTATCGGAGGATATTTCCTTTGGCCCTATAGTCTTCAGTGGGATCCGAAATATCTGTTCTCAGATTCCACAGAAATAAGGCTAGCAAAGAGATGCACCAAATACACATGTAACTCTGTGAGATGAATTAACAGAACACTAAGCAGTTTCTCAGAAAGCTTCTTTCCAGGTTTCATCTGAGGATATTTCCTTTTTCACAATAGCCCTCTATGGGCTTCCAAATATCACTTTGCCAATTCCACAAGAACTGTGTTAGCGAAAGGCTTCTTTAGGGGAAAGCTGTAACTCTGTGAGATGATTTCGCAGAACACAAATAAGTTTCTCAGAAAGCTTCTTTCTCTTTGTTATCGGAGGATATTTCCTTTGGCCCTATAGTCTTCAGAGGGATCCGAAATATCTGTTCTCAGATTCCACAGAAATAAGGCTAGCAAAGAGATGCACCAAATACACATGTAACTCTGTGAGATGAATTAACAGAACACTAAGCAGTTTCTCAGAAAGCTTCTTTCCAGGTTTCATCTGAGGATAATTCCTTTTTCACCATAGCCCTCTGGGGGCTTCCAAATATCACTTTGCCAATTCCACAAGAACTGTCTTAGCGAAAGGCTTCTTGAGGGGAAAGCTGTAACTCTGTGAGATGATTTCACGGAACACAAAGAAGTTTCTCAAAAAGCTTCTTTCTCTTTGTTATCGGAGGATTTTTCCTTTGGCCCTAAAGTCTTCAAAGGGATCCGAAATATCTGTTCTCAGATTCCACAGAAATAAGGCTAGCAAAGAGATGCACCAAATACACATGTAACTCTGTGAGATGAATTAACAGAACACTAAGCAGTTTCCCAGAAAGCTTCTTTCTCTTTCTTATCGGAGGATATTTCCTTTGGCCCTATAGTCTTGAATGGGATGAGGAATATCTGTTCTCAGATTCCACAGAAATAAGACTAGCAAAGAGATCCACGAAATTCAGATGTAACTCTGTGAGATGAATTAACAGAACACTAAGCAGTTTCTCAGAAAGCTTCTTTCCAGATTTCATCTGAGGATATTCCCTTTTTCACCATAGCCCTCTGTGGGCTTCCAAATATCACTTTGCCAATTCCACAAGAACTGTCTTAGCGAAAGGCTTCTTGAGAGGAAAGCTGTAACTCTGTGAGATGATTTCACAGAACACAAAGAAGTTTCTCAAAAAGCTTCTTTCTCTTTGTTATCGGAGGATATTTCCTTTGGCCCTATAGTCTTCAAAGGGATCCGAAATATCTGTTCTCAGATTCCACAGAAATAAGGCTAGCAAAGAGATGCACCAAATACACATGTAACTCTGTGAGATGAATTAACAGAACACTAAGCAGTTTCTCAGAAAGCTTCTTTCCAGATTTCATCTGAGGATATTTCCTTTTTCACCATAGCCCTCTATGGGGTTCCAAATATCACTTTGCCAATTCCACAAGAACTGTCTTAGCGAAAGGCTTCTTGTGGGGAAAGCTGTAACTCTGTGAGATGATTTCACAGAACACAAAGAAGTTTCTCAGAAAGCTTCTTTCTCTTTGTTATCGGAGGATATTTCCTTTGTCCCTATAGTCTTCAAAGAGATCAGAAATATCTGTTCTCAGATTCCACAGAAATAAGGCTAGCAAAGAGATCCAGGAAATACACATGTAACTCTGTGAGATGAATTAACAGAACACTAAGCAGTTTCTCAGAAAGCTTCTTTCCAGATTTCATCTGAGGATATTTCCTTTTTCACCATAGCCCTCTATGGGCTTCCAAATATCACATTGCCAATTCCACAAGAACTGTCTTAGCGAAAGGCTTCTTGACGGGAAAGCTGTAACTCTGTGAGATGATTTCACAGAACCCAAAGAAGTTTCTCAGAAAGCTTCTTTCTCTTTGTTACCGCAGGATATTTCCTTTGGCCCTATAGTCATCAATGGGATCCGAAACATCTGTTCTCAGATTCCACAGAAATAAGGCTAGCAAAGAGATGCACCAAATACACACGTAACTCTGTGAGATGAATTAACAGAACACTAAGCAGTTTCTCAGAAAGCTTCTTTCCAGATTTCATCTGAGGATATTTCCTTTTTCACCATAGCCCTCTATGGGCTTCCAAATATCACTTTGCCAATTCCACAAGAACTGTCTTAGCGAAAGGCTTCTTGAGGGCAAAGCTGTAACTCTGTGAGATGATTTCACAGAACACAAAGAAGTTTCTCAGAAATCTTCTTTCTCTTTGTTATCGGAGGATATTTCCTTTGGCCCTATAGTCCTCAATGGGATCCGAAATATCTGTTCTCAGATTCCACAGAAATAAGGCTAGCAAAGAGTTCCAAGAAATACACATGTAACTCGGTGAGATGAATTAACAGAACACTAAGCAGTTTCTCAGAAAGCTTCTTTCCAGATTTCATCTGAGGATATTTCCTTTTTCACCGTAGCCCCCTATGGGCTTCCAAATATCAATTTGCCAATTCCACAAGAACTGTCTTAGCGAAAGGCTTCTTAAGGGGAAAGCTGTAACTCTGTGAGATGATTTCACAGAACACAAAGAAGTCTCTCAGAAAGCTTCTTTCTCTTTGTTATCGCAGGATATTTCCTTTGGCCCTATAGTCATCAATGGGATCCGAAATATCTGTTCTCAGATTCCACAGAAATAAGGCTAGCAAAGAGATGCACCAAATACACATGTAA
The DNA here is from genome assembly GCF_043159975.1 of Macaca nemestrina. Taxonomy (NCBI): domain Eukaryota; kingdom Metazoa; phylum Chordata; class Mammalia; order Primates; family Cercopithecidae; genus Macaca; species Macaca nemestrina. The sequence continues at coordinate 102,908,508 of NC_092133.1, read as the reverse complement.
CTCTGTGAGATGAATTAACAGAACACTAAGCAGTTTCCCAGAAAGCTTCTTTCCAGATTTCCTGTGAGGATACTTCCTTTTTCACCATAGCCCTCTATGGGCTTCCAAATATCAGTTTGCCAATTCCACAAGAACTGTCTTAGCGGAAGGCTTCTTGAGGGGAAAGCTGTAACTCTGTGAGATGATTTCACAGAACACAAATAAGTTTCTCAGAAAGCTTCTTTCTCTTTGTTATCGCAGGATATTTCCTTTGGCCCTATAGTCTTCAAAGGGATCAGAAATATCTGTTCTCAGATTCCACAGAAATAAGGCTAGCAAAGAGATCCAGGAAATACACATGTAACTCGGTGAGATGAATTAACAGAACACTAAGCAGTTTCTCAGAAAGCTTCTTTCCAGATTTCATCTGAGGATATTTCCTTTTTCACCGTAGCCCCCTATGGGCTTCCAAATATCACTTTGCCAATTCCACAAGAACTGTCTTAGCGAAAGGCTTCTTAAGGGGAAAGCTGTAACTCTGTGAGATGATTTCACAGAACACAAAGAAGTTTCTCAGAAAGCTTCTTTCTCTTTGTTATCGCAGGATATTTCCTTTGGCCCTATAGTCATCAATGGGATCCGAAATATCTGTTCTCAGATTCCACAGAAATAAGGCTAGCAAAGAGATGCACCAAATACACATGTAACTCGGTGAGATGAATTAACAGAACACTAAGCAGTTTCCCAGAAAGCTTCTTTCCAGATTTCCTGTGAGGATACTTCCTTTTTCACCATAGCCCTCTATGGGCTTCCAAATATCAGTTTGCCAATTCCACAAGAACTGTCTTAGCGGAAGGCTTCTTGAGGGGAAAGCTGTAACTCTGTGAGATGATTTCACAGAACACAAATAAGTTTCTCAGAAAGCTTCTTTCTCTTTGTTATCGCAGGATATTTCCTTTGGCCCTATAGTCTTCAAAGGGATCAGGAATATCTGTTCTCAGATTCCACAGAAATAAGGCTAGCAAAGAGATCCAGGAAATACACATGTAACTCTGTGAGATGAATTAACAGAACACTAAGCAGTTTCTGAGAAAGCTTCTTTCCAGATTTCATCTGAGGATATTTCCTTTTTCACCATAGCCCTCTATGGGCTTCCAAATATCACATTGCCAATTCCACAAGAACTGTCTTAGCGAAAGGCTTCTTGACGGGAAAGCTGTAACTCTGTGAGATGATTTCACAGAACCCAAAGAAGTTTCTCAGAAAGCTTCTTTCTCTTTGTTATCGCAGGATATTTCCTTTGGCCCTATAGTCATCAATGGGATCCGAAACATCTGTTCTCAGATTCCACAGAAATAAGGCTAGCAAAGAGATGCACCAAATACACATGTAACTCTGTGAGATGAATTAACAGAACACTAAGCAGTTTCTCAGAAAGCTTCTTTCCAGATTTCATCTGAGGATATTTCCTTTTTCACCAGAGCCCTCTATAGGCTTCCAAATATCACTTTGCCAATTCCACAAGAACTGTCTTAGCGACAGGCTTCTTGAGGGGAAAGCTGTAACTCTGTGAGATGATTTCACAGAACACAAAGAAGTTTCTCAGAAAGCTTCTTTCTCTTTGTTATCGGAGGATATTTCCTTTGGCCCTATAGTCTTCAATGGGATCAGGAATATCTGTTCTCAGATTCCACAGAAATAAGGGTAGCAAAGAGATGCACCAAATACACATGTAACTCTGTGAAATGAATTAACAGAACACTAAGCAGTTTCCCAGAAAGCTTCATTCCAGATTTCCTGTGAGGATATTTCCTTTTTCACAATAGCCCTCTATGGGCTTCCAAATATCACTTTGCCAATTCCACAAGAACTGTCTTAGCGACAGGCTTCTTGAGGGGAAAGCTGTAACTCTGTGAGATGATTTCACAGAACACAAAGAAGTTTCTCAGAAAGATTCTTTCTCTTTGTTATCGGAGGATATTTCCTTTGGCCCTATAATCTTCAATGGGATCAGGAATATCTGTTCTCAGATTCCACAGAAATAAGGCTAGCAAAGAGATGCACCAAATACACATGTAACTCTGTGAAATGAATTAACAGAACACTAAGCAGTTTCCCAGAAAGCTTCTTTCCAGATTTCCTGTGAGGATATTTCCTTTTTCACAATAGCCCTCTATGGGCTTCCAAATATCACTTTGCCAATTCCACAAGAACTGTGTTAGCGAAAGGCTTCTTTAGGGGAAAGCTGTAACTCTGTGAGATGATTTCCCAGAACACAAATAAGTTTCTCAGAAAGCTTCTTTCTCTTTGTTATCGGAGGATATTTCCTTTGGCCCTATAGTCTTCAGAGGGATCCGAAATATCTGTTCTCAGATTCCACAGAAATAAGGCTAGCAAAGAGATGCACCAAACACACATGTAACTCTGTGAGATGAATTAACAGAACACTAAGCAGTTTCTCAGAAAGCTTCTTTCCAGGTTTCATCTGAGGATAATTCCTTTTTCACCATAGCCCTCTGGGGGCTTCCAAATATCACTTTGCCAATTCCACAAGAACTGTCTTAGCGAAAGGCTTCTTGAGGGGAAAGCTGTAACTCTGTGAGATGATTTCACGGAACACAAAGAAGTTTCTCAAAAAGCTTCTTTCTCTTTGTTATCGGAGGATTTTTCCTTTGGCCCTAAAGTCTTCAAAGGGATCCGAAATATCTGTTCTCAGATTCCACAGAAATAAGGCTAGCAAAGAGATGCACCAAATACACATGTAACTCTGTGAGATGAATTAACAGAACACTAAGCAGTTTCCCAGAAAGCTTCTTTCTCTTTGTTATCGGAGGATATTTCCTTTGGCCCTATAGTCTTGAATGGGATGAGGAATATCTGTTCTCAGATTCCACAGAAATAAGACTAGCAAAGAGATCCACGAAATTCAGATGTAACTCTGTGAGATGAATTAACAGAACACTAAGCAGTTTCTCAGAAAGCTTCTTTCCAGATTTCATCTGAGGATATTCCCTTTTTCACCATAGCCCTCTGTGGGCTTCCAAATATCACTTTGCCAATTCCACAAGAACTGTCTTAGCGAAAGGCTTCTTGAGAGGAAAGCTGTAACTCTGTGAGATGATTTCACAGAACACAAAGAAGTTTCTCAAAAAGCTTCTTTCTCTTTGTTATCGGAGGATATTTCCTTTGGCCCTATAGTCTTCAAAGGGATCCGAAATATCTGTTCTCAGATTCCACAGAAATAAGGCTAGCAAAGAGATGCACCAAATACACATGTAACTCTGTGAGATGAATTAACAGAACACTAAGCAGTTTCTCAGAAAGCTTCTTTCCAGATTTCATCTGAGGATATTTCCTTTTTCACCATAGCCCTCTATGGGCTTCCAAATATCACTTTGCCAATTCCACAAGAACTGTCTTAGCGAAAGGCTTCTTGAGGGGAAAGCTGTAACTCTGTGAGATGATTTCACAGAACACAAAGAAATTTCTCAGAAAGCTTCTTTCTCTTTGTTATCGGAGGATATTTCCTTTGTCCCTATAGTCTTCAAAGAGATCAGAAATATCTGTTCTCAGATTCCACAGAAATAAGGCTAGCAAAGAGATCCAGGAAATACACATGTAACTCTGTGAGATGAATTAACAGAACACTAAGCAGTTTCTCAGAAAGCTTCTTTCCAGATTTCATCTGAGGATATTTCCTTTTTCACCATAGCCCTCTATGGGCTTCCAAATATCACATTGCCAATTCCACAAGAACTGTCTTAGCGAAAGGCTTCTTGACGGGAAAGCTGTAACTCTGTGAGATGATTTCACAGAACCCAAAGAAGTTTCTCAGAAAGCTTCTTTCTCTTTGTTACCGCAGGATATTTCCTTTGGCCCTATAGTCATCAATGGGATCCGAAACATCTGTTCTCAGATTCCACAGAAATAAGGCTAGCAAAGAGATGCACCAAATACACATGTAACTCTGTGAGATGAATTAACAGAACACTAAGCAGTTTCTCAGAAAGCTTCTTTCCAGAATTCATCTGAGGATATTTCCTTTTTCACCATAGCCCTCTATGGGCTTCCAAATATCACTTTGCCAATTCCACAAGAACTGTCTTAGCGAAAGGCTTCTTGAGGGCAAAGCTGTAACTCTGTGAGATGATTTCACAGAACCCAAAGAAGTTTCTCAGAAAGCTTCTTTCTCTTTGTTATCGGAGGATATTTCCTTTGGCCCTATAGTCCTCAATGGGATCCGAAATATCTGTTCTCAGATTCCACAGAAATAAGGCTAGCAAAGAGTTCCAAGAAATACACATGTAACTCGGTGAGATGAATTAACAGAACACTAAGCAGTTTCTCAGAAAGCTTCTTTCCAGATTTCATCTGAGGATATTTCCTTTTTCACCGTAGCCCCCTATGGGCTTCCAAATATCAATTTGCCAATTCCACAAGAACTGTCTTAGCGAAAGGCTTCTTAAGGGGAAAGCTGTAACTCTGTGAGATGATTTCACAGAACACAAAGAAGTTTCTCAGAAAGCTTCTTTCTCTTTGTTATCGCAGGATATTTCCTTTGGCCCTATAGTCATCAATGGGATCCGAAATATCTGTTCTCAGATTCCACAGAAATAAGGCTAGCAAAGAGATGCACCAAATACACATGTAACTCTGTGAGATGAATTAACAGAACACTAAGCAGTTTCCCAGAAAGCTTCTTTCCAGATTTCCTGTGAGGATACTTCCTTTTTCACCATAGCCCTCTATGGGCTTCCAAATATCACTTTGCCAATTCCACAAGAACTGTCTTAGCGGAAGGCTTCTTGAGGGGAAAGCTGTAACTCTGTGAGATGATTTCACAGAACACAAATAAGTTTCTCAGAAAGCTTCTTTCTCTTTGTTATCGCAGGATATTTCCTTTGGCCCTATAGTCTTCAAAGGGATCAGAAATATCTGTTCTCAGATTCCACAGAAATAAGGCTAGCAAAGAGATCCAGGAAATACACATGTAACTCTGTGAGATGAATTAACAGAACACTAAGCAGTTTCTGAGAAAGCTTCTTTCCAGATTTCATCTGAGGATATTTCGTTTTTCACCATAGCCCTCTATGGGCTTCCAAATATCACATTGCCAATTCCACAAGAACTGTCTTAGCGAAAGGCTTCTTGACGGGAAAGCTGTAACTCTGTGAGATGATTTCACAGAACCCAAAGAAGTTTCTCAGAAAGCTTCTTTCTCTTTGTTATCGCAGGATATTTCCTTTGGCCCTATAGTCATCAATGGGATCCGAAACATCTGTTCTCAGATTCCACAGAAATAAGACTAGCAAAGAGATGCACCAAATACACATGTAACTCTGTGAGATGAATTAACAGAACACTAAGCAGTTTCTCAGAAAGCTTCTTTCCAGATTTCATCTGAGGATATTTCCTTTTTCACCATAGCCCTCTGTGGGCTTCCAAATATCACTTTGCCAATTCCACAAGAACTGTCTTAGCGACAGGCTTCTTGAGGGGAAAGCTGTAACTCTGTGAGATGATTTCACAGAACACAAAGAAGTTTCTCAGAAAGCTTCTTTCTCTTTGTTATCGGAGGATATTTCCTTTGGCCCTATAGTCTTCAATGGGATCAGGAATATCTGTTCTCAGATTCCACAGAAATAAGGCTAGCAAAGAGATGCACCAAATACACATGTAACTCTGTGAGATGAATTAACAGAACACTAAGCAGTTTCCCAGAAAGCTTCTTTCCAGATTTCCTGTGAGGATATTTCCTTTTTCACAAGAGCCCTCTATGGGCTTCCAAAAATCACTTTGCCAATTCCACAAGAACTGTCTTAGCGAAAGGCTTCTTGAGGGGAAAGCTGTAACTCTGTGACATGATTTCACAGAACACAAAGAAGTTTCTCAGAAAGCTTCTTTCTCTTTGTTATCGGAGGATATTTCCTTTGGCCCTATAGTCATCAAAGGGATCAGAAATATCTGTTCTCAGATTCCACAGAAATAAGGCTAGCAAAGAGATCCACGAAATACACATGTAACTCTGTGAGATGAATTAACAGAACACTAAGCAGTTTCTCAAAAAGCTCCTTTCCAGATTTCATCTGAGGATATTTCCTTTTTCACCCTACCCCTCTATGGGCTTCCAAATATCACTTTGCCAATTCCACAAGAACTGCCTTAGCGAAAGGCTTCTTGAGGGGAAAGCTGTAACTCAGTGAGATGATTTCACAGAACACAAAGAAGTTTCTCAGAAAGCTTCTTTCTCTTTGTTATCGGAGGATATTTCCTTTGGCCCTATAGTCTTCAATGGGATCCGAAATATCTGTTCTCAGATTCCACAGAAATAAGGCTAGCAAAGAGATACACCAAATACACATGTAACTCTGTGAGATGAATTAACAGAACACTAAGCAGTTTCCCAGAAAGCTTCTTTCTCTTTGTTATCGGAGGATATTTCCTTTGGCCCTATAGTCTTGAATGGGATGAGGAATATCTGTTCTCAGATTTCACAGAAATAAGGCTAGCAAAGAGATCCACGAAATACAGATGTAACTCTGTGAGATGGATTAACAGAACACTAAGCAGTTTCTCAGAAAGCTTCTTTCCAGATTTCATCTGAGGATATTTCCTTTTTCACCATAGCCCTCTGTGGGCTTTCAAATACCACTTTGCCAATTCCACAAGAACTGTCTTAACGAAAGGCTTCTTGAGGGGAAAGCTCTAACTCTGTGATATGATTTCACAGAACACAAAGAAGTTTCTCAAAAAGCTTCTTTCTTTTGTTATCGGAGGATATTTCCTTTGGCCCTATAGTCTTCAATGGGATCCGAAATATCTGTTCTCAGATTCCACAGAAATAAGGCTAGCAAAGAGATCAACGAAATACAGATGTAACTCTGTGAGATGAATTAACAGAACACTAAGCAGTTTCTCAGAAAGCTTCTTTCCAGATTTCATCTGAGGATATTTCCTTTTTCACCATGGCCCTCTGTGGGCTTCCAAATATCACTTTTCCAATTCCACAAGAACTGTGTTAGCGAAAGGCTTCTTTAGGGGAAAGCTGTAACTCTGTGAGATGATTTCCCAGAACACAAAGAAGTTTCTCAGAAAGCTTCTTTCTCTTTGTTATCGCAGGATATTTCCTTTGGCCCTATAGTCATCAATGGGATCCGAAATATCTGTTCTCAGATTCCACAGAAATAAGGCTAGCAAAGAGATGCACCAAATACACATGTAACTCTGTGAGATGAATTAACAGAACACTAAACAGTTTCTCAGAAAGCTTCTTTCCAGATTTCATCTGAGGATATTTCCTTTTTCACCAGAGCCCTCTATAGGCTTCCAAATATCACTTTGCCAATTCCACAAGAACTGTCTTAGCGACAGGCTTATTGAGGGGAAAGCTGTAACTCTGTGAGATGATTTCACAGAACACAAAGAAGTTTCTCAGAAAGCTTCTTTCTCTTTGTTATCGGAGGATATTTCCTTTGGCCCTATAGTCTTCAGTGGGATCCGAAATATCTGTTCTCAGATTCCACAGAAATAAGGCTAGCAAAGAGATGCACCAAATACACATGTAACTCTGTGAGATGAATTAACAGAACACTAAGCAGTTTCTCAGAAAGCTTCTTTCCAGGTTTCATCTGAGGATATTTCCTTTTTCACCATAGCCCTCTGGGGGCTTCCAAATATCACTTTGCCAATTCCACAAGAACTGTCTTAGCGAAAGGCTTCTTGAGGGGAAAGCTGTAACTCTGTGAGATGATTTCACGGAACACAAAGAAGTTTCTCAAAAAGCTTCTTTCTCTTTGTTATCGGAGGATTTTTCCTTTGGCCCTACAGTCTTCAAAGGGATCCGAAATATCTGTTCTCAGATTCCACAGAAATAAGGCTAGCAAAGAGATGCACCAAATACACATGTAACTCAGTGAGATGAATTAACAGAACACTAAGCAGTTTCCCAGAAAGCTTCTTTCTCTTTGTTATCGGAGGATATTTCCTTTGGCCCTATAGTCTTGAATGGGATGAGGAATATCTGTTCTCAGATTCCACAGAAATAAGACTAGCAAAGAGATCCACGAAATTCAGATGTAACTCTGTGAGATGAATTAACAGAACACTAAGCAGTTTCTCAGAAAGCTTCTTTCCAGATTTCATCTGAGGATATTTCCTTTTTCACCATAGCCCTCTGTGGGCTTCCAAATATCACTTTGCCAATTCCACAAGAACTGTCTTAGCGAAAGGCTTCTTGAGAGGAAAGCTGTAACTCTGTGAGATGATTTCACAGAACACAAAGAAGTTTCTCAAAAAGCTTCTTTCTCTTTGTTATCGGAGGATATTTCCTTTGGCCCTATAGTCTTCAATGGGATCCGAAATATCTGTTCTCAGATTCCACAGAAATAAGGCTAGCAAAGAGATCCAGGAAATACACATGTAACTCTGTGAGATGAATTAACAGAACACTAAGCAGTTTCTCAGAAAGCTTCTTTCCAGATTTCATCTGAGGATATTTCCTTTTTCACCATAGCCCTCTATGGGCTTCCAAATATCACATTGCCAATTCCACAAGAACTGTCTAGCGAAAGGCTTCTTGACGGGAAAGCTGTAAGTCTGTGAGATGATTTCACAGAACCCAAAGAAGTTTCTCAGAAAGCTTCTTTCTCTTTGTTACCGCAGGATATTTCCTTTGGCCCTATAGTCATCAATGGGATCCGAAACATCTGTTCTCAGATTCCACAGAAATAAGGCCAGCAAAGAGATGCACCAAATACACATGTAACTCTGTGAGATGAATTAACAGAACACTAAGCAGTTTCTCAGAAAGCTTCTTTCCAGATTTCATCTGAGGATATTTCCTTTTTCACCATAGCCCTCGATGGGCTTCCAAAATATCACTTTGCCAATTCCACAAGAACTGTCTTAGCGAAAGGCTTCTTGAGGGCAAAGCTGTAACTCTGTGAGATGATTTCACAGAACACAAAGAAGTTTCTCAGAAATCTTCTTTCTCTGTTATCGGAGGATATTTCCTTTGGCCCTATAGTCCTCAATGGGATCCGAAATATCTGTTCTCAGATTCCACAGAAATAAGGCTAGCAAAGAGTTCCAAGAAATACACATGTAACTCTGTGAGATGAATTAACAGAACACTAAGCAGTTTCTCAGAAAGCTTCTTTCGAGATTTCATCTGAGGATATTTCCTTTTTCACCGTAGCCCCCTATGGGCTTCCAAATATCACTTTGCCAATTCCACAAGAACTGTCTTAGCGAAAGGCTTCTTAAGGGGAAAGCTGTAACTCTGTGAGATGATTTCACAGAACACAAAGAAGTTTCTCAGAAAGCTTCTTTCTCTTTGTTATCGCAGGATATTTCCTTTGACCCTATAGTCATCAATGGGATCCGAAATATCTGTTCTCAGATTCCACAGAAATAAGGCTAGCAAAGAGATGAACCAAATACACATGTAACTCTGTGAGATGAATTAACAGAACACTAAGCAGTTTCCCAGAAAGCTTCTTTCCAGATTTCCTGTGAGGATACTTCCTTTTTCACCATAGCCCTCTATGGGCTTCCAAATATCAGTTTGCCAATTCCACAAGAACTGTCTTAGCGGAAGGCTTCTTGAGGGGAAAGCTGTAACTCTGTGAGATGATTTCACAGAACACAAATAAGTTTCTCAGAAAGCTTCTTTCTCTTTGTTATCGCAGGATATTTCCTTTGGCCCTATAGTCTTCAAAGGGATCAGAAATATCTGTTCTCAGATTCCACAGAAATAAGGCTAGCAAAGAGATCCAGGAAATGCACATGTAACTCTATGAGATGAATTAACAGAACACTAAGCAGTTTCTGAGAAAGCTTCTTTCCAGATTTCATCTGAGGATATTTCGTTTTACACCATAGCCCTCTATGGGCTTCCAAATATCACATTGCCAATTCCACAAGAACTGTCTTAGCGAAAGGCTTCTTGAGGGGAAAGCTGTAACTCTGTGAGATGATTTCACAGAACACAAAGAAGTTTCTCAGAAAGCTTCTTTCTCTTTGTTATCGCAGGATATTTCCTTTGGCCCTATAGTCTTCAAAGGGATCCGAAATATCTGTTCTCAGATTCCACAGAAATAAGGCTAGCAAAGAGATCCAGGAAATACACATGTAACTCTGTGAGATGAATTAACAGAACACTAAGCAGTTTCTCAGAAAGCTTCTTTCCAGATTTCATCTGAGGATATTTCCTTTTTCACCATAGCCCTCTATGGGCTTCCAAATATCACATTGCCAATTGCACAAGAACTGTCTTAGCGAAAGGCTTCTTGACGAGAAAGCTGTAACTCTGTGAGATGATTTCACAGAACCCAAAGAAGTTTCTCAGAAAGCTTCTTTCTCTTTGTTACCGCAGGATATTTCCTTTGGCCCTATGGTCATCAGTGGGATCCGAAACATCTGTTCTCAGATTCCACAGAAATAAGGCTAGCAAAGAGATGCACCAAATACACATGTAACTCTGTGAGATGAATTAACAGAACACTAAGCAGTTTCTCAGAAAGCTTCTTTCCAGATTTCATCTGAGGATATTTCCTTTTTCACCATAGCCCTCTAGGGGCCTCCAAATATCACTTTGCCAGTTCCACAAGAACTGTCTTAGCGAAAGGCTTCTTGAGGGGAAAGCTGTAACTCTGTGAGATGATTTCACAGAACACAAAGAAGTTTCTCAAAAAGCTTCTTTCTTTTGTTATCGGAGGATATTTCCTTTGGCCCTATAGTCTTCAAAGGGATCTGAAATATCTGTTCTCAGATTCCACAGAAATAAGGCTAGCAAAGAGTTCCAAGAAATACACATGTAACTCTGTGAGATGAATTAACAGAACACTAAGCAGTTTCTCAGAAAGCTTCTTTCCAGATTTCATCTGAGGATATTTCCTTTTTCACCGTAGCCCCCTATGGGCTTCCAAATATCACTTTGCCAATTCCACAAGAACTGTCTTAGCGAAAGGCTTCTTAAGGGGAAAGCTGTAACTCTGTGAGATGATTTCACAGAACACAAAGAAGTTTCTCAGAAAGCTTCTTTCTCTTTGTTATCGCAGGATATTTCCTTTGGCCCTATAGTCATCAATGGGATCCGAAATATCTGTTCTCAGATTCCACAGAAATAAGGCTAGCAAAGAGATGCACCAAATGCACATGTAACTCTGTGAGATGAATTAACAGAAAACTAAGCAGTTTCCCAGAAAGCTTCTTTCCAGATTTCCTGTGAGGATATTTCCTTTTTCACCATAGCCCTCTATGGGCTTCCAAATATCAGTTTGCCAATTCCACAAGAACTGTCTTAGCGGAAGGCTTCTTGAGGGGAAAGCTGTAACTCTGTGAGATGATTTCACAGGACACAAATAAGTTTCTCAGAAAGCTTCTTTCTCTTTGTTATCGCAGGATATTTCCTTTGGCCCTATAGTCTTCAAAGGGATCAGAAATATCTGTTCTCAGATTCCACAGAAATAAGGCTAGCAAAGAGATCCAGGAAATACACATATAACTCTGTGAGATGAATTAACAGAACACTAAGCAGTTTCTGAAAAGCTTCTTTCCAGATTTCATCTGAGGATATTTCCTTTTTCACCATAGCCCTCTATGGGCTTCCAAATATCACATTGCCAATTCCACAAGAACTGTCTTAGCGAAAGGCTTCTTGACGGGAAAGCTGTAACTCTGTGAGATGATTTCACAGAACCCAAGGAAGTTTCTCAGAAAGCTTCTTTCTCTTTGTTATCGCAGGATATTTCCTTTGGCCCTATACTCATCAATGGGATCCGAAACATCTGTTCTCAGATTCCACAGAAATAAGGCTAGCAAAGAGATGCACCAAATACACATGTAACTCTGTGAGATGAATTAACAGAACACTAAGCAGTTTCTCAGAAAGCTTCTTTCCAGATTTCATCTGAGGATATTTCCTTTTTCACCAGAGCCCTCTATAGGCTTCCAAATATCACTTTGCCAATTCCACAAGAACTGTCTTAGCGAAAGGCTTCTTGAGGGGAAAGCTGTAACTCTGTGATATGATTTCACGGAACACAAAGAAGTTTCTCAAAAAGCTTCTTTCTCTTTGTTATCGGAGGATTTTTCCTTTGGCCCTACAGTCTTCAAAGGGATCCGAAATATCTGTTCTCAGATTCCAAAGAAATAAGGCTAGCAAAGAGATGCACCAAATACACATGTAACTCTGTGAGATGAATTAACAGAACACTAAGCAGTTTCCCAGAAAGCTTCTTTCTCTTTGTTATCGGAGGATATTTCCTTTGGCCCTATAGTCTTGAATGGGATGAGGAATATCTGTTCTCAGATTCCACAGAAATAAGACTAGCAAAGAGATCCACGAAATTCAGATGTAACTCTGTGAGATGAATTAACAGAACACTAAGCAGTTTCTCAGAAAGCTTCTTTCCAGATTTCATCTGAGGATATTTCCTTTTTCACCATAGCCCTCTGTGGGCTTCCAAATATCACTTTGCCAATTCCACAAGAACTGTCTTAGCGAAAGGCTTCTTGAGAGGAAAGCTGTAACTCTGTGAGATGATTTCACAGAACACAAAGAAGTTTCTCAAAAAGCTTCTTTCTCTTTGTTATCGGAGGATATTTCCTTTGGCCCTATAGTCTTCAATGGGATCCGAAATATCTGTTCTCAGATTCCACAGAAATAAGGCTAGCAAAGAGATGCACCAAATACACATGTAACTCTGTGAGATGAATTAACAGAACACTAAGCAGTTTCTCAGAAAGCTTCTTTCCAGATTTCATCTGAGGATATTTCCTTTTTCACCATAGCCCTCTATGGGCTTCCAAATATCACTTTGCCAATTCCACAAGAACTGTCTTAGCGAAAGGCTTCTTGAGGGGAAAGCTGTAACTCTGTGAGATGATTTCACAGAACACAAAGAAGTTTCTCAGAAAGCTTCTTTCTCTTTGTTATAGGAGGATATTTCCTTTGTCCCTATAGTCTTCAAAGGGATCAGAAATATCTGTTCTCAGATTCCACAGAAATAAGGCTAGCAAAGAGATCCAGGAAATACACATGTAACTCTGTGAGATGAATTAACAGAACACTAAGCAGTTTCTCAGAAAGCTTCTTTCCAGATTTCATCTGAGGATATTTCCTTTTTCACCATAGCCCTCTATGGGCTTCCAAATATCACATTGCCAATTCCACAAGAACTGTCTTAGCGAAAGGCTTCTTGACGGGAAAGCTGTAACTCTGTGAGATGATTTCACAGAACCCAAAGAAGTTTCTCAGAAAGCTTCTTTCTCTTTGTTACCGCAGGATATTTCCTTTGGCCCTATAGTCATCAATGGGATCCGAAACATCTGTTCTCAGATTCCACAGAAATAAGGCTAGCAAAGAGATGCACCAAATACACATGTAACTCTGTGAGATGAATTAACAGAACACTAAGCAGTTTCTCAGAAAGCTTCTTTCCAGATTTCATCTGAGGATATTTCCTTTTTCACCCTAGCCCTCTATGGGCTTCCAAATATCACTTTGCCAATACCACAAGAACTGTCTTAGCGAAAGGCTTCTTGAGGGCAAAGCTGTAACTCTGTGAGATGATTTCACACAACACAAAGAAGTTTCTCAGAAATCTTCTTTCTCTTTGTTATCGGAGGATATTTCCTTTGGCCCTATAGTCCTCAATGGGATCCGAAATATCTGTTCTCAGATTCCACAGAAATAAGGCTAGCAAAGAGTTCCATGAAATACACATGTAACTCTGTGAGATGAATTAACAGAACACTAAGCAGATTCTCAGAAAGCTTCTTTCCAGATTTCCTGTGAGGATACTTCCTTTTTCACCATAGCCCTCTATGGGCTTCCAAATATCAGTGTGCCAATTCCACAAGAACTGTCTTAGCGGAAGGCTTCTTGAGGGGAAAGCTGTAACTCTGTGAGATGATTTCACAGAACCCAAAGAAGTTTCTCAGAAAGCTTCTTTCTCTTTGTTATCGCAGGATATTTCCTTTGGCCCTATAGTCATCAATGGGATCCGAAACATCTGTTCTCAGATTCCACAGAAATAAGGCTAGCAAAGAGATGCACCAAATACACATGTAACTCTGTGAGATGAATTAACAGAACACTAAGCAGTTTCTCAGAAAGCTTCTTTCCAGATTTCATCTGAGGATATTACCTTTTTCACCAGAGCCCTCTATAGGCTTCCAAATATCACTTTGCCAATTCCACAAGAACTGTCTTAGCGACAGGCTTCTTGAGGGGAAAGCTGTAACTCTGTGAGATGATTTCACAGAACACAAAGAAGTTTCTCAGAAAGCTTCTTTCTCTTTGTTATCGGAGGATATTTCCTTTGGCCCTATAGTCTTCAATGGGATCAGGAATATCTGTTCTCAGATTCCACAGAAATAAGGCTAGCAAAGAGATGCACCAAATACACATGTAACTCTGTGAAATGAATTAACAGAACACTAAGCAGTTTCCCAGAAAGCTTCTTTCCAGATTTCCTGTGAGGATATTTCCTTTTTCACAATAACCCTCTATGGGCTTCCAAATATCACTTTTCCAATTCCACAAGAACTGTGTTAGCGAAAGGCTTCTTGAGGGGAAAGCTGTAACTCTGTGAGATGATTTCACAGAACCCAAAGAAGTTTCTCAGAAAGCTTCTTTCTCTTTGTTATCGGAGGATATTTCCTTTGGCCCTATAGTCATCAAAGGGATTAGAAATATCTGTTCTCAGATTCCACAGAAATAAGGCTAGCAAAGAGATCCACGAAATACACATGTAACTCTGTGAGATGAATTAACAGAACACTAAGCAGTTTCTCAAAAAGCTTCTTTCCAGATTTCATCTGAGGATATTTCCTTTTTCACCATACCCCTCAATGGGCTTCCAAATATCACTTTGCCAATTCCACAAGAACTGTCTTAGCGAAAGGCTTCTTGAGGGGAAAGCTGTAACTCAGTGAGATGATTTCACAGAACACAAAGAAGTTTCTCAGAAAGCTTCTTTCTCTTTGTTATCGGAGGATTTCCTTTGGCCCTATAGTCTTCAATGGGATCCGAAATATCTGTTCTCAGATTCCACAGAAATAAGGCTAGCAAAGAGATACACCAAATACACATGTAACTCTGTGAGATGAATTAACAGAACACTAAGCAGTTTCCCAGAAAGCTTCTTTCTCTTTGTTATCGGAGGATATTTCCTTTGGCCCTATAGTCTTGAATGGGATGAGGAATATCTGTTCTCAGATTTCACAGAAATAAGGCTAGCAAAGAGATCCACGAAATACAGATGTAACTCTGTGAGATGAATTAACAGAACACTAAGCAGTTTCTCAGAAAGCTTCTTTCCAGATTTCATCTGAGGATATTTCCTTTTTCACCATAGCCCTCTGTGGGCTTCCAAATACCACTTTGCAAATTCCACAAGAACTGTCTTAGCGAAAGGCTTCTTGAGGGGAAAGCTGTAACTCTGTGAGATGATTTCACAGAACACAAAGAAGTTTCTCAAAAAGCTTCTTTCTTTTGTTATCGGAGGATATTTCCTTTGGCCCTATAGTCTTCAAAGGGATCTGAAATATCTGTTCTCAGATTCCACAGAAATAAGGCTAGCAAAGAGATGCACCAAATAGACATGTAACTCTGTGAGATGAATTAACAGAACACTAAGCAGTTTCCCAGAAAGCTTCTTTCCAGATTTCCTGTGAGGATATTTCCTTTTTCACCATAGCCCTCTATGGGCTTCCAAATACCACATTGCCAATTCCACAAGAACTGTCTCAGCGAAAGGCTTCTTGAGGGGAAAGCTGTAACACTGTGAGATGATTTCACAGAACCCAAAGAAGTTTCTCAGAAAGCTTCTTTCTCTTTGTTATCGCAGGATATTTCCTTTGGCCCTATTGTCATCAATGGGATTCGAAACATCTGTTCTCAGATTCCACAGAAATAAGGCTAGCAAAGAGATGCACCAAATACACATGTAACTCTGTGAGATGAATTAACAGAACACTAAGCAGTTTCTCAGAAAGCTTCTTTGCAGATTTCCTGTGAGGATATTTCCTTTTTCACCATAGCCCTCTAGGCGCTTCCAAATATCACTTTGCCAATTCCACAAGAACTGTCTTAGCGAAAGGCTTCTTGAGGGGAAAGCTGTAACTCTGTGAGATGATTTCACAGAACACAAAGAAGTTTCTCAGAAAGCTTCTTTCTCTTTGTTATCGGAGGATATTTCCTTTGGCCCTATAGTCTTCAATGGGATCAGGAATATCTGTTCTCAGATTCCCAAGAAATAAGGCTAGCAAAGAGATCCACGAAATACAGATGTAACTCTGTGAGATGAATTAACAGAACCCTAAGCAGTTTCTCAGAAAGCTTCTTTCCAGATTTCATCTGAGGATATATCTTTTTTCACCGTAGCTCTCTATGGGCTTCCAAATATCACTTTGCCAATTCCAAAAGAACTGTCTTAGCGAAAGGCTTCTTGAGGGCAAAGC
Source organism: Macaca nemestrina (assembly GCF_043159975.1). Lineage (NCBI taxonomy): Eukaryota > Metazoa > Chordata > Mammalia > Primates > Cercopithecidae > Macaca > Macaca nemestrina. The sequence goes on along the minus strand of NC_092133.1, from coordinate 102,892,059 downwards.
TGTAACTCTGTGAGATGATTTCACAGAACACAAAGAAGTTTCTCAGAAATCTTCTTTCTCTTTGTTATCGGAGGATATTTCCTTTGGCCCTATAGTCTTCAATGGGATCCGAAATATCTGTTCTCAGATTCCACAGAAATAAGGCTAGCAAAGAGTTCCAAGAAATACACATGTAACTCTGTGAGATGAATTAACAGAACACTAAGCAGTTTCTCAGAAAGCTTCTTTCCAGATTTCAATTGAGGATAATTCCTTTTTCACCGTAGCCCCCTATGGGCTTCAAAATATCACTTTGCCAATTCCACAAGAACTGTCTTAGCGAAAGGCTTCTTAAGGGGAAAGCTGTAACTCTGTGAGATGATTTCACAGAACACAAAGAAGTTTCTCAGAAAGCTTCTTTCTCTTTGTTATCAGAGGATATTTCCTTTGGCCCTATAGTCTTCAAAGGGATCCGAAATATCTGTTCTCAGATTCCACAGAAATAAGGCTAGCAAAGAGATGCACCAAATACACATGTAACTCTGTGAGATGAATTAACAGAACACTAAGCAGTTTCTCAGAAAGCTTCTTTCCAGATTTCATCTGAGGATATTTCCTTTTTCACCATAGCCCTCTATGGGCTTCCAAATATCAGTTTGCCAATTCCACAAGAACTGTCTTAGCGAAAGGCTTCTTGAGGGGAAAGCTGTAACTCTGTGAGATGATTTCACAGAACACAAAGAAGTTTCTCAGAAAGCTTCTTTCTCTTTGTTATCGCAGGATATTTCCTTTGGCCCTATAGTCATCAATGGCATCCGAAATATCTGTTCTCAGATTCCACAGAAATAAGGCTAGCAAAGAGATGCACCAAATACACATGTAACTCTGTGAGATGAATTAACAGAACACTAAGCAGTTTCTCAGAAAGCTTCTTTCCAGATTTCATCTGAGGATATTTCCTTTTTCACCATAGCCCTCTATGGGCTTCCAAATATCACTTTGCCAATACCACAAGAACTGTCTTAGCGAAAGGCTTCTTGAGGGCAAAGCTGTAACTCTGTGAGATGATTTCACACAACACAAAGAAGTTTCTCAGAAATCTTCTTTCTCTTTGTTATCGGAGGATATTTCCTTTGGCCCTATAGTCCTCAAAGGGATCCGAAATATCTGTTCTCAGATTCCACAGAAATAAGGCTAGCAAAGAGTTCCAAGAAATACACATGTAACTCTGTGAGATGAATTAACAGAACACTAAGCAGTTTCTCAGAAAGCTTCTTTCCAGATTTCATCTGAGGATATTTCCTTTTTCACCGTAGCCCCCTATGGGCTTCCAAATATCACTTTGCCAATTCCACAAGAACTGTCTTAGCGAAAGGCTTCTTAAGGGGAAAGCTGTAACTCTGTGAGATGATTTCACAGAACACAAAGAAGTTTCTCAGAAAGCTTCTTTCTCTTTGTTATCGCAGGATATTTCCTTTGGCCCTATAGTCATCAATGGGATCCGAAATATCTGTTCTCAGATTCCACAGAAATAAGGCTAGCAAAGAGATGCACCAAATACACATGTAACTCTGTGAGATGAATTAACAGAACACTAAGCAGTTTCCCAGAAAGCTTCTTTCCAGATTTCCTGTGACGATACTTCCTTTTTCACCATAGCCCTCTATGGGCTTCCAAATATCAGTTTGCCAATTCCACAAGAACTGTCTTAGCGGAAGGCTTCTTGAGGGGAAAGCTGTAACTCTGTGAGATGATTTCACAGAACACAAATAAGTTTCTCAGAAAGCTTCTTTCTCTTTGTTATCGCAGGATATTTCCTTTGGCCCTATAGTCTTCAAAGGGATCAGAAATATCTGTTCTCAGATTCCACAGAAATAAGGCTAGCAAAGAGATCCAGGAAATACACATGTAACTCTGTGAGATGAATTAACAGAACACTAAGCAGTTTCTGAGAAAGCTTCTTTCCAGATTTCATCTGAGGATATTTCCTTTTTCACCATAGCCCTCTATGGGCTTCCAAATATCACATTGCCAATTCCACAAGAACTGTCTTAGCGAAAGGCTTCTTGACGGGAAAGCTGTAACTCTGTGAGATGATTTCACAGAACCCAAAGAAGTTTCTCAGAAAGCTTCTTTCTCTTTGTTATCGCAGGATATTTCCTTTGGCCCTATAGTCATCAATGGGATCCGAAACATCTGTTCTCAGATTCCACAGAAATAAGGCTAGCAAAGAGATGCACCAAATACACATGTAACTCTGTGAGCTGAATTAACAGAACACTAAGCAGTTTCTCAGAAAGCTTCTTTCCAGATTTCATCTGAGGATATGACCTTTTTCACCAGAGCCGTCTATAGGCTTCCAAATATCACTTTGCCAATTCCACAAGAACTGTCTTAGCGACAGGCTTCTTGAGGGGAAAGCTGTAACTCTGTGAGATGATTTCACAGAACACAAAGAAGTTTCTCAGAAAGCTTCTTTCTCTTTGTTATCGGAGGATATTTCCTTTGGCCCTATAGTCATCAAAGGGATTAGAAATATCTGTTCTCAGATTCCACAGAAATAAGGCTAGCAAAGAGATCCACGAAATACACATGTAACTCTGTGAGATGAATTAACAGAACACTAAGCAGTTTCTCAAAAAGCTTCTTTCCAGATTTCATCTGAGGATATTTCCTTTTCCCCATACCCCTCTATGGGCTTCCAAATATCACTTTGCCAATTCCACAAGAACTGTCTTAGCGAAAGGCTTCTTGAGGGGAAAGCTGTAACTCAGTGAGATGATTTCACAGAACACAAAGAAGTTTCTCAGAAAGCTTCTTTCTCTTTGTTATCGGAGGATATTTCCTTTGGCCCTATAGTCTTCAATGGGATCCGAAATATCTGTTCTCAGATTCCACAGAAATAAGGCTAGCAAAGAGATACACCAAATACACATGTAACTCTGTGAGATGAATTAACAGAACACTAAGCAGTTTCCCAGAAAGCTTCTTTCTCTTTGTTATCGGAGGATATTTCCTTTGGCCCTATAGTCTTGAATGGGATGAGGAATATCTGTTCTCAGATTTCACAGAAATAAGGCTAGCAAAGAGATCCACGAAATACAGATGTAACTCTGTGAGATGAATTAACAGAACACTAAGCAGTTTCTCAGAAAGCTTCTTTCCAGATTTCATCTGAGGATATTTCCTTTTTCACCATAGCCCTCTGTGGGCTTCCAAATACCACTTTGCCAATTCCACAAGAACTGTCTTAGCGAAAGGCTTCTTGAGGGCAAAGCTGTAACTCTGTGAGATGATTTCACACAACACAAAGAAGTTTCTCAGAAATCTTCTTTCTCTTTGTTATCGGAGGATATTTCCTTTGGCCCTATAGTCCTCAATGGGATCCGAAATATCTGTTCTCAGATTCCACAGAAATAAGGCTAGCAAAGAGTTCCAAGAAATACACATGTAACTCTGTGAGATGAATTAACAGAACACTAAGCAGTTTCTCAGAAAGCTTCTTTCCAGATTTCATCTGAGGATATTTCCTTTTTCACCGTAGCCCCCTATGGGCTTCCAAATATCACTTTGCCAATTCCACAAGAACTGTCTTAGCGAAAGGCTTCTTAAGGGGAAAGCTGTAACTCTGTGAGATGATTTCACAGAACACAAAGAAGTTTCTCAGAAAGCTTCTTTCTCTTTGTTATCGCAGGATATTTCCTTTTGCCCTATAGTCATCAATGGGATCCGAAATATCTGTTCTCAGATTCCACAGAAATAAGGCTAGCAAAGAGATGCACCAAATACACATGTAACTCTGTGAGATGAATTAACAGAACACTAAGCAGTTTCCCAGAAAGCTTCTTTCCAGATTTCCTGTGAGGATACTTCCTTTTTCACCATAGCCCTCTATGGGCTTCCAAATATCAGTTTGCCAATTCCACAAGAACTGTCTTAGCGGAAGGCTTCTTGAGGGGAAAGCTGTAACTCTGTGAGATGATTTCACAGAACACAAATAAGTTTCTCAGAAAGCTTCTTTCTCTTTGTTATCGCAGGATATTTCCTTTGGCCCTATAGTCTTCAAAGGGATCAGAAATATCTGTTCTCAGATTCCACAGAAATAAGGCTAGCAAAGAGATCCAGGAAATACACATGTAACTCTGTGAGATGAATTAACAGAACACTAAGCAGTTTCTGAGAAAGCTTCTTTCCAGATTTCATCTGAGGATATTTCCTTTTTCACCATAGCCCTCTATGGGCTTCCAAATATCACATTGCCAATTCCACAAGAACTGTCTTAGCGAAAGGCTTCTTGACGGGAAAGCTGTAACTCTGTGAGATGATTTCACAGAACCCAAAGAAGTTTCTCAGAAAGCTTCTTTCTCTTTGTTATCGCAGGATATTTCCTTTGGCCCTATAGTCATCAATGGGATCCGAAACATCTGTTCTCAGATTCCACAGAAATAAGGCTAGCAAAGAGATGCACCAAATACACATGTAACTCTGTGAGCTGAATTAACAGAACACTAAGCAGTTTCTCAGAAAGCTTCTTTCCAGATTTCATCTGAGGATATGACCTTTTTCACCAGAGCCCTCTATAGGCTTCCAAATATCACTTTGCCAATTCCACAAGAACTGTCTTAGCGACAGGCTTCTTGAGGGGAAAGCTGTAACTCTGTGAGATGATTTCACAGAACACAAAGAAGTTTCTCAGAAAGCTTCTTTCTCTTTGTTATCGGAGGATATTTCCTTTGGCCCTATAGTCATCAAAGGGATTAGAAATATCTGTTCTCAGATTCCACAGAAATAAGGCTAGCAAAGAGATCCACGAAATACACATGTAACTCTGTGAGATGAATTAACAGAACACTAAGCAGTTTCTCAAAAAGCTTCTTTCCAGATTTCATCTGAGGATATTTCCTTTTTCACCATACCCCTCTATGGGCTTCCAAATATCACTTTGCCAATTCCACAAGAACTGTCTTAGCGAAAGGCTTCTTGAGGGGAAAGCTGTAACTCAGTGAGATGATTTCACAGAACACAAAGAATTTTCTCAGAAAGCTTCTTTCTCTTTGTTATCGGAGGATATTTCCTTTGGCCCTATAGTCTTCAATGGGATCCGAAATATCTGTTCTCAGATTCCACAGAAATAAGGCTAGCAAAGAGATACACCAAATACACATGTAACTCTGTGAGATGAATTAACAGAACACTAAGCAGTTTCCCAGAAAGCTTCTTTCTCTTTGTTATCGGAGGATATTTCCTTTGGCCCTATAGTCTTGAATGGGATGAGGAATATCTGTTCTCAGATTTCACAGAAATAAGGCTAGCAAAGAGATCCACGAAATACAGATGTAACTCTGTGAGATGAATTAACAGAACACTAAGCAGTTTCTCAGAAAGCTTCTTTCCAGATTTCATCTGAGGATATTTCCTTTTTCACCATAGCCCTCTGTGGGCCTCCAAATACCACTTTGCCAATTCCACAAGAACTGTCTTAGCGAAAGGCTTCTTGAGGGGAAAGCTGTAACTCTGTGAGATGATTTCACAGAACACAAAGAAGTTTCTCAAAAAGCTTCTTTCTTTTGTTATCGGAGGATATTTCCTTTGGCCCTATAGTCTTCAATGGGATCCGAAATATCTGTTCTCAGATTCCACAGAAATAAGGCTAGCAAAGAGATGCACTAAATAGACATGTAACTCTGTGAGATGAATTAACAGAACACTAAGCAGTTTCCCAGAAAGCTTCTTTCCAGATTTCCTGTGAGGATATTTCCTTTTTCACCATAGCCCTCTATGGGCTTCCAAATATCACATTGCCAATTCCACAAGAACTGTCTCAGCGAAAGGCTTCTTGACGGGAAAGCTGTAACACTGTGAGATGATTTCACAGAACCCAAAGAAGTTTCTCAGAAAGCTTCTTTCTCTTTGTTATCGCAGGATATTTCCTTTGGCCCTATTGTCATCAATGGGATTCGAAACATCTGTTCTCAGATTCCACAGAAATAAGGCTAGCAAAGAGATGCACCAAATACACATGTAACTCTGTGAGATGAATTAACAGAACACTAAGCAGTTTCTCAGAAAGCTTCTTTCCAGATTTCCTGAGAGGATATTTCCTTTTTCACCATAGCCCTCTAGGGGCTTCCAAATATCACTTTGCCAATTCCACAAGAACTGTCTTAGCGAAAGGCTTCTTGAGGGGAAAGCTGTAACTGTGTGAGATGATTTCACAGAACACAAAGAAGTTTCTCAGAAAGCTTCTTTCTCTTTGTTATCGGAGGATATTTCCTTTGGCCCTATAGTCTTCAATGGGATCAGGAATATCTGTTCTCAGATTCCCAAGAAATAAGGCTAGCAAAGAGATCCACGAAATACAGATGTAACTCTGTGAGATGAATTAACAGAACCCTAAGCAGTTTCTCAGAAAGCTTCTTTCCAGATTTCATCTGAGGATATATCCTTTTTCACCGTAGCTCTCTATGGGCTTCCAAATATCACTTTGCCAATTCCAAAAGAACTGTCTTAGTGAAAGGCTTCTTGAGGGCAAAGCTGTAACTCTGTGAGATGATTTCACAGAACACAAAGAAGTTTCTCAGAAATCTTCTTTCTCTTTGTTATCGGAGGATATTTCCTTTGGCCCTATAGTCTTCAATGGGATCCGAAATATCTGTTCTCAGATTCCACAGAAATAAGGCTAGCAAAGAGTTCCAAGAAATACACATGTAACTCTGTGAGATGAATTAACAGAACACTAAGCAGTTTCTCAGAAAGCTTCTTTCCAGATTTCATCTGAGGATAATTCCTTTTTCACCGTAGCCCCCTATGGGCTTCCAAATATCACTTTGCCAATTCCACAAGAACTGTCTTAACGAAAGGCTTCTTAAGGGGAAAGCTGTAACTCTGTGAGATGATTTCACAGAACACAAAGAAGTTTCTCAGAAAGCTTCTTTCTCTTTGTTATCGGAGGATATTTCCTTTGGCCCTATAGTCATCAAAGGGATTAGAAATATCTGTTCTCAGATTCCACAGAAATAAGGCTAGCAAAGAGATCCACGAAATACACATGTAACTCTGTGAGATGAATTAACAGAACACTAAGCAGTTTCTCAAAAAGCTTCTTTCCAGATTTCATCTGAGGATATTTCCTTTTTCACCATACCCCTCTATGGGCTTCCAAATATCACTTTGCCAATTCCACAAGAACTGTCTTAGCGAAAGGCTTCTTGAGGGGAAAGCTGTAACTCAGTGAGATGATTTCACAGAACACAAAGAATTTTCTCAGAAAGCTTCTTTCTCTTTGTTATCGGAGGATATTTCCTTTGGCCCTATAGTCTTCAATGGGATCCGAAATATCTGTTCTCAGATTCCACAGAAATAAGGCTAGCAAAGAGATACACCAAATACACATGTAACTCTGTGAGATGAATTAACAGAACACTAAGCAGTTTCCCAGAAAGCTTCTTTCTCTTTGTTATCGGAGGATATTTCCTTTGGCCCTATAGTCTTGAATGGGATGAGGAATATCTGTTCTCAGATTTCACAGAAATAAGGCTAGCAAAGAGATCCACGAAATACAGATGTAACTCTGTGAGATGAATTAACAGAACACTAAGCAGTTTCTCAGAAAGCTTCTTTCCAGATTTCATCTGAGGATATTTCCTTTTTCACCATAGCCCTCTGTGGGCCTCCAAATACCACTTTGCCAATTCCACAAGAACTGTCTTAGCGAAAGGCTTCTTGAGGGGAAAGCTGTAACTCTGTGAGATAATTTCACAGAACACAAAGAAGTTTCTCAAAAAGCTTCTTTCTTTTGTTATCGGAGGATATTTCCTTTGGCCCTATAGTCTTCAATGGGATCCGAAATATCTGTTCTCAGATTCCACAGAAATAAGGCTAGCAAAGAGATGCACTAAATAGACATGTAACTCTGTGAGATGAATTAACAGAACACTAAGCAGTTTCCCAGAAAGCTTCTTTCCAGATTTCCTGTGAGGATATTTCCTTTTTCACCATAGCCCTCTATGGGCTTCCAAATATCACATTGCCAATTCCACAAGAACTGTCTCAGCGAAAGGCTTCTTGACGGGAAAGCTGTAACACTGTGAGATGATTTCACAGAACCCAAAGAAGTTTCTCAGAAAGCTTCTTTCTCTTTGTTATCGCAGGATATTTCCTTTGGCCCTATTGTCATCAATGGGATTCGAAACATCTGTTCTCAGATTCCACAGAAATAAGGCTAGCAAAGAGATGCACCAAATACACATGTAACTCTGTGAGATGAATTAACAGAACACTAAGCAGTTTCTCAGAAAGCTTCTTTCCAGATTTCCTGAGAGGATATTTCCTTTTTCACCATAGCCCTCTAGGGGCTTCCAAATATCACTTTGCCAATTCCACAAGAACTGTCTTAGCGAAAGGCTTCTTGAGGGGAAAGCTGTAACTGTGTGAGATGATTTCACAGAACACAAAGAAGTTTCTCAGAAAGCTTCTTTCTCTTTGTTATCGGAGGATATTTCCTTTGGCCCTATAGTCTTCAATGGGATCAGGAATATCTGTTCTCAGATTCCCAAGAAATAAGGCTAGCAAAGAGATCCACGAAATACAGATGTAACTCTGTGAGATGAATTAACAGAACCCTAAGCAGTTTCTCAGAAAGCTTCTTTCCAGATTTCATCTGAGGATATATCCTTTTTCACCGTAGCTCTCTATGGGCTTCCAAATATCACTTTGCCAATTCCAAAAGAACTGTCTTAGTGAAAGGCTTCTTGAGGGCAAAGCTGTAACTCTGTGAGATGATTTCACAGAACACAAAGAAGTTTCTCAGAAATCTTCTTTCTCTTTGTTATCGGAGGATATTTCCTTTGGCCCTATAGTCTTCAATGGGATCCGAAATATCTGTTCTCAGATTCCACAGAAATAAGGCTAGCAAAGAGTTCCAAGAAATACACATGTAACTCTGTGAGATGAATTAACAGAACACTAAGCAGTTTCTCAGAAAGCTTCTTTCCAGATTTCATCTGAGGATAATTCCTTTTTCACCGTAGCCCCCTATGGGCTTCCAAATATCACTTTGCCAATTCCACAAGAACTGTCTTAACGAAAGGCTTCTTAAGGGGAAAGCTGTAACTCTGTGAGATGATTTCACAGAACACAAAGAAGTTTCTCAGAAAGCTTCTTTCTCTTTGTTATCAGAGGATATTTCCTTTGGCCCTATAGTCTTCAAAGGGATCCGAAATATCTGTTCTCAGATTCCACAGAAATAAGGCTAGCAAAGAGATGCACCAAATACACATGTAACTCTGTGAGATGAATTAACAGAACACTAAGCAGTTTCTCAGAAAGCTTCTTTCCAGATTTCATCTGAGGATATTTCCTTTTTCACCATAGCCCTCTGGGGGCTTCCAAATATCACTTTGCCAATTCCACAAGAACTGTCTTAGCGAAAGGCTTCTTGAGGGGAAAGCTGTAACTCTGTGAGATGATTTCACAGAACACAAAGAAGTTTCTCAGAAAGCTTCTTTCTCTTTGTTATCGGAGGATATTTCCTTTGGCCCTATAGTCATCAATGGCATCCGAAATATCTGTTCTCAGATTCCACAGAAATAAGGCTAGCAAAGAGATCCACGAAATACAGATGTAACTCTGTGAGATGAATTAACAGAACACTAAGCAGTTTCTCAGAAAGCTTCTTTCCAGGTTTCATCTGAGGATATTTCCTTTTTCACCATAGCCCTCTGTGGGCTTCCAAATATCACTTTGCCAATTCCACAAGAATTGTCTTAGCGAAAGGCTTCTTGAGGGGAAAGCTGTAACTCTGTGAGATGATTTCACAGAACACAAAGAAGTTTCTCAGAAAGCTTCTTTCTCTTTGTTATCGGAGGACATTTCCTTTGGCCCTATAGTCATCAATGGGATCCGAAATATCTGTTCTCAGATTCCACAGAAATAATGCTAGCAAAGAGATCCACGAAATACAGATGTAACTCTGTGAGATGAATTAACAGAACACTAAGCAGTTTCTCAGAAAGCTTCTTTCCAGATTTCATCTGAGGATATATCCTTTTTCACCGTAGCTCTCTATGGGCTTCCAAATATCACTTTGCCAATTCCAAAAGAACTGTCTTAGCGAAAGGCTTCTTGAGGGGAAAGCTGTAACTCTGTGAGATGATTTCACAGAACACAAAGAAGTTTCTCAGAAATCTTCTTTCTCTTTGTTATCGGAGGATATTTCCTTTGGCCCTATAGTCTTCAATGGGATCCGAAATATCTGTTCTCAGATTCCACAGAAATAAGGCTAGCAAAGAGTTCCAAGAAATACACATGTAACTCTGTGAGATGAATTAACAGAACACTAAGCAGTTTCTCAGAAAGCTTCTTTCCAGATTTCAATTGAGGATAATTCCTTTTTCACCGTAGCCCCCTATGGGCTTCCAAATATCACTTTGCCAATTCCACAAGAACTGTCTTAGCGAAAGGCTTCTTAAGGGGAAAGCTGTAACTCTGTGAGATGATTTCACAGAACACAAAGAAGTTTCTCAGAAAGCTTCTTTCTCTTTGTTATCAGAGGATATTTCCTTTGGCCCTATAGTCTTCAAAGGGATCAGGAATATCTGTTCTCAGATTCCACAGAAATAAGGCTAGCAAAGAGATCCACGAAATACAGATGTAACTCTGTGAGATGAATTAACAGAACACTAAGCAGTTTCTCAGAAAGCTTCTTTCCAGGTTTCATCTGAGGATATTTCCTTTTTCACCATAGCCCTCTGTGGGCTTCCAAATATCACTTTTCCAATTCCACAAGAACTGTCTTAGCGAAAGGCTTCTTGAGGGGAAAGCTGTAACTCCGTGAGATGATTTCACAGAACACAAAGAAGTTTCTCAGAAAGCTTCTTTCTCTTTGTTATCGGGGGATATTTCCTTTGGCCCTATAGTCATCAATGGGATCCGAAATATCTGTTCTCAGATTCCACAGAAATAAGGCTAGCAAAGAGATCCACGAAATACAGATGTAACTCTGTGAGATGAATTAACAGAACACTAAGCAGTTTCTCAGAAAGCTTCTTTCCAGATTTCATCTGAGGATATTTCCTTTTTCACCATAGCCCTCTGTGGGCTTCCAAATATCACTTTGCCAATTCCACAAGAACTGTCTTAGCGAAAGGCTTCTTGAGGGGAAAGCTGTAACTCTCTGAGATGATTTCCCAGAACACAAATAAGTTTCTCAGAAAGCTTCTTTCTCTTTGTTATCGCAGGATATTTCCTTTGGCCCTATAGTCATCAATGGGATCCGAAATATCTGTTCTCAGATTCCACAGAAATAAGGCTAGCAAAGAGATGCACCATATACACATGTAACTCTGTGAGATGAATTAACAGAACACTAAGCAGTTTCCCAGAAGGCTTCTTTCCAGATTTCCTGTGAGGATATTTCCTTTTTCACCATAGCCCTCTATGGGCTTCCAAATATCACTTTGCCAATTCCACAAGAACTGTCTTAGCGAAAGGCTTCTTGAGGGGAAAGCTGTAACTCTGTGAGATGATATCACAGAACACAAATAAGTTTCTCAGAAAGCTTCTTTCTCTTTGTTATCGGAGGATATTTCCTTTGGCCCTATAGTCTTCAGTGGGATCCGAAATGTCTGTTCCCAGATTCCACAGAAATAAGGCTAGCAAAGAGATGCACCAAATACACATGTAACTCTGTGAGATGAATTAACAGAACACTAAGCAGTTTCTCAGAAAGCTTCTTTCCAGATTTCATCTGAGGATATTTCCTTTTTCACCATAGCCCTCTATGGGCTTCCAAATATCACTTTTCCAATTCCACAATAACTGTGTTAGCGAAAGGCTTCTTTAGGGGAAAGCTGTAACTCTGTGAGATGATTTCACAGAACACAAAGAAGTTTCTCAGAAAGCTTCTTTCTCTTTGTTATCGGAGGATATTTCCTTTGGCCCTATACTCATCAATGGGATCCGAAATATCTGTTCTCAGATTCCACAGAAATAAGGCTAGCAAAGAGATCCACGAAATACAGATGTAACTCTGTGAGATGAATTAACAGAACACTAAGCAGTTTCTCAGAAAGCTTCTTTCCAGGTTTCATCTGAGGATATTTCCTTTTTCACCATAGCCCTCTTGGGGCTTCCAAATATCACTTTGCCAATTCCACAAGAACTGTCTTAGCGAAAGGCTTCTTGAGGGGAAAGCTGTAACTCTGTGAGATGATTTCACGGAACACAAAGAAGTTTCTCAAAAAGCTTCTTTCTCTTTGTTATCGGAGGATTTTTCCTTTGGCCCTACAGTCTTCAAAGGGATCCGAAATATCTGTTCTCACATTCCACAGAAATAAGGCTAGCAAACAGATGCACCAAATACACATGTAACTCTGTGAGATGAATTAACAGAACACTAAGCAGTTTCCCAGAAAGCTTCTTTCTCTTTGTTATCGGAGGATATTTCCTTTGGCCCTATAGTCTTGAATGGGATGAGGAATATCTGTTCTCAGATTCCACAGAAATAAGATTAGCAAAGAGATCCACGAAATTCAGATGTAACTCTGTGAGATGAATTAACAGAACACTAAGCAGTTTCTCAGAAAGCTTCTTTCCAGATTTCATCTGAGGATATTTCCTTTTTCAACATAGCCCTCTGTGGGCTTCCAAATATCACTTTGCCAATTCCACAAGAACTGTCTTAGCGAAAGCCTTCTTGAGAGGAAAGCTGTAACTCTGTGAGATGATTTCACAGAACACAAAGAAGTTTCTCAAAAAGCTTCTTTCTCTTTGTTATCGGAGGTTATTTCCTTTGGCCCTATAGTCTTCAATGGGATCCGAAATATCTGTTCTCAGATTCCACAGAAATAAGGCTAGCAAAGAGATGCACCAAATACACATGTAACTCTGTGAGATGAATTAACAGAACACTAAGCAGTTTCTCAGAAAGCTTCTTTCCAGATTTCATCTGAGGATATTTCCTTTTTCACCATAGCCCTCTATGGGGTTCTAAATATCACTTTGCCAATTCCACAAGAACTGTCTTGGCGAAAGGCTTCTTGAGGGGAAAGCTGTAACTCTGTGAGATGATTTCACAGAACACAAAGAAGTTTCTCAGAAAGCTTCTTTCTCTTTGTTATCGGAGGATATTTCCTTTGTCCCTATAGTCTTCAAAGGGATCAGAAATATCTGTTCTCAGATTCCACAGAAATAAGGCTAGCAAAGAGATCCAGGAAATACACAGGTAACTCTGTGAGATGAATTAACAGAACACTAAGCAGTTTCTCAGAAAGCTTCTTTCCAGATTTCATCTGAGGATATTTCCTTTTTCACCATAGCCCTCTATGGGCTTCCAAATATCACATTGCCAATTCCACAAGAACTGTCTTAGCGAAAGGCTTCTTGACGGGAAAGCTGTAACTCTGTGAGATGATTTCACAGAACCCAAAGAAGTTTCTCAGAAAGCTTCTTTCTCTTTGTTACCGCAGGATATTTCCTTTGGCCCTATAGTCATCAATGGGATCCGAAACATCTGTTCTCAGATTCCACAGAAATAAGGCTAGCAAAGAGATGCACCAAATACACATGTAACTCTGTGAGATGAATTAACAGAACACTAAGCAGTTTCTCAGAAAGCTTCTTTCCAGATTTCATCTGAGGATATTTCCTTTTTCACCGTAGCCCCCTATGGGCTTCCAAATATCACTTTGCCAATTCCACAAGAACTGTCTTAGCGAAAGGCTTCTTGAGGGGAAAGCTGTAACTCTGTGAGATGATTTCACAGAACACAAAGAAGTTTCTCAGAAAGCTTCTTTCTCTTTGTTATCGCAGGATATTTCCTTTGGCCCTATAGTCATCAATGGGATCCGAAATATCTGTTCTCAGATTCCACAGAAATAAGGCTAGCAAAGAGATGCACCAAATACACATGTAACTCTGTGAGATGAATTAACAGAACACTAAGCAGTTTCCAAGAAAGCTTCTTTCCAGATTTCCTGTGAGGATATTTCCTTTTTCACCATAGCCCTCTATGGGCTTCCAAATATCAGTTTGCCAATTCCACAAGAACTGTCTTAGCGGAAGGCTTCCTGAGGGGAAAGCTGTAACTCTGTGAGATGATTTCACAGAACACAAATAAGTTTCTCAGAAAGCTTCTTTCTCTTTGTTATCGGAGGATATTTCCTTTGGCCCTATAGTTTTCAAAGGGATCAGAAACATCTGTTCTCAGATTCCACAGAAATAAGGCTAGCAAAGAGATGCACCAAATACACATGTAACTCTGTGAGATGAATTAACAGAACACTAAGCAGTTTCCCAGAAAGCTTCTTTCTCTTTGTTATCGGAGGATATTTCCTTTGGCCCTATAGTCTTGAATGGGATGAGGAATATCTGTTCTCAGATTCCACAGAAATAAGATTAGCAAAGAGATCCACGAAATTCAGATGTAACTCTGTGAGATGAATTAACAGAACACTAAGCAGTTTCTCAGAAAGCTTCTTTCCAGATTTCATCTGAGGATATTTCCTTTTTCACCATAGCCCTCTGTGGGCTTCCAAATATCACTTTGCCAATTCCACAAGAACTGTCTTAGCGAAAGGCTTCTTGAGAGGAAAGCTGTAACTCTGTGAGATGATTTCACAGAACACAAAGAAGTTTCTCAAAAAGCTTCTTTCTCTTTGTTATCGAAGGTTATTTCCTTTGGCCCTATAGTCTTCAATGGGATCCGAAATGTCTGTTCTCAGATTCCACAGAAATAAGGCTAGCAAAGAGATGCACCAAATACACATGTAACTCTGTGAGATGAATTAACAGAACACTAAGCAGTTTCTCAGAAAGCTTCTTTCCAGATTTCATCTGAGGATATTTCCTTTTTCACCATAGCCCTCTATGGGGTTCTAAATATCACTTTGCCAATTCCACAAGAACTGTCTTAGCGAAAGGCTTCTTGAGGGGAAAGCTGTAACTCTGTGAGATGATTTCACAGAACACAAAGAAGTTTCTCAGAAAGCTTCTTTCTCTTTGTTATCGGAGGATATTTCCTTTGTCCCTATAGTCTTCAAAGGGATCAGAAATATCTGTTCTCAGATTCCACAGAAATAAGGCTAGCAAAGAGATCCAGGAAATACACAGGTAACTCTGTGAGATGAATTAACAGAACACTAAGCAGTTTCTCAGAAAGCTTCTTTCCAGATTTCATCTGAGGATATTTCCTTTTTCACCATAGCCCTCTATGGGCTTCCAAATATCACATTGCCAATTCCACAAGAACTGTCTTAGCGAAAGGCTTCTTGACGGGAAAGCTGTAACTCTGTGAGATGATTTCACAGAACCCAAAGAAGTTTCTCAGAAAGCTTCTTTCTCTTTGTTACCGCAGGATATTTCCTTTGGCCCTATAGTCATCAATGGGATCCGAAACATCTGTTCTCAGATTCCACAGAAATAAGGCTAGCAAAGAGATGCACCAAATACACATGTAACTCTGTGAGATGAATTAACAGAACACTAAGCAGTTTCTCAGAAAGCTTCTTTCCAGATTTCATCTGAGGATATTTCCTTTTTCACCGTAGCCCTCTATGGGCTTCCAAATATCACTTTGCCAATTCCACAAGAACTGTCTTAGCGAAAGGCTTCTTGAGGTCAAAGGTGTAACTCTGTGAGATGATTTCACAGAACACAAAGAAGTTTCTCAGAAAGCTTCTTTCTCTTTGTTATCGCAGGATATTTCCTTTGTCCCTATAGTCTTCAAAGGGATCAGAAATATCTGTTCTCAGATTCCACAGAAATAAGGCTAGCAAAGAGATCCAGGAAATACACATGTAACTCTGTGAGATGAATTAACAGAACACTAAGCAGTTTCTCAGAAAGCTTCTTTCCAGATTTCATCTGAGGATATTTCCTTTTTCACCATAGCCCTCTATGGGCTTCCAAATATCACATTGCCAATTGCACGAGAACTGTCTTAGCGAAAGGCTTCTTGACGGGAAAGCTGTAACTCTGTGAGATGATTTCACAGAACCCAAAGAAGTTTCTCAGAAAGCTTCTTTCTCTTTGTTACCGCAGGATATTTCCTTTGGCCCTATAGTCCTCAAAGGGATCCGAAATATCTGTTCTCAGATTCCACAGAAATAAGGCTAGCAAAGGGTTCCAAGAAATACACATGTAACTCTGTGAGATGAATTAACAGAACACTAAGCAGTTTCTCAGAAAGCTTCTTTCCAGATTTCATCTGAGGATATTTCCTTTTTCACCGTAGCCCCCTATGGGCTTCCAAATATCACTTTGCCAATTCCACAAGAACTGTCTTAGCGAAAGGCTTCTTGAGGGGAAAGCTGTAACTCTGTGAGATGATTTCACAGAACACAAAGAAGTTTCTCAGAAAGCTTCTTTCTCTTTGTTATCGCAGGATATTTCCTTTGGCCCTATAGTCATCAATGGGATCCGAAATATCTGTTCTCAGATTCCACAGAAATAAGGCTAGCAAAGAGATGCACCAAATACACATGTAACTCTGTGAGATGAATTAACAGAACACTAAGCAGTTTCCAAGAAAGCTTCTTTCCAGATTTCCTGTGAGGATATTTCCTTTTTCACCATAGCCCTCTATGGGCTTCCAAATATCAGTTTGCCAATTCCACAAGAACTGTCTTAGCGGAAGGCTTCCTGAGGGGAAAGCTGTAACTCTGTGAGATGATTTCACAGAACACAAATAAGTTTCTCAGAAAGCTTCTTTCTCTTTGTTATCGGAGGATATTTCCTTTGGCCCTATAGTCTTCAAAGGGATCAGAAACATCTGTTCTCAGATTCCACAGAAATAAGGCTAGCAAAGAGATGCACCAAATACACATGTAACTCTGTGAGATGAATTAACAGAACACTAAGCAGTTTCCCAGAAAGCTTCTTTCTCTTTGTTTTCGGAGGATATTTCCTTTGGCCCTATAGTCTTGAATGGGATGAGGAATATCTGTTCTCAGATTCCACAGAAATAAGATTAGCAAAGAGATCCACGAAATTCAGATGTAACTCTGTGAGATGAATTAACAGAACACTAAGCAGTTTCTCAGAAAGCTTCTTTCCAGATTTCATCTGAGGATATTTCCTTTTTCACCAGAGCCCTCTGTGGGCTTCCAAATATCACTTTGCCAATTCCACAAGAACTGTCTTAGCGAAAGGCTTCTTGAGAGGAAAGCTGTAACTCTGTGAGATGATTTCACAGAACACAAAGAAGTTTCTCAAAAAGCTTCTTTCTCTTTGTTATCGGAGGTTATTTCCTTTGGCCCTATAGTCTTCAATGGGATCCGAAATATCTGTTCTCAGATTCCACAGAAATAAGGCTAGCAAAGAGATGCACCAAATACACATGTAACTCTGTGAGATGAATTAACAGAACACTAAGCAGTTTCTCAGAAAGCTTCTTTCCAGATTTCATCTGAGGATATTTCCTTTTTCACCATAGCCCTCTATGGGGTTCTAAATATCACTTTGCCAATTCCACAAGAACTGTCTTAGCGAAAGGCTTCTTGAGGGGAAAGCTGTAACTCTGTGAGATGATTTCACAGAACACAAAGAAGTTTCTCAGAAAGCTTCTTTCTCTTTGTTATCGGAGGATATTTCCTTTGTCCCTATAGTCTTCAAAGGGATCAGAAATATCTGTTCTCAGATTCCACAGAAATAAGGCTAGCAAAGAGATCCAGGAAATACACAGGTAACTCTGTGAGATGAATTAACAGAACACTAAGCAGTTTCTCAGAAAGCTTCTTTCCAGATTTCATCTGAGGATATTTCCTTTTTCACCATAGCCCTCTATGGGCTTCCAAATATCACATTGCCAATTCCACAAGAACTGTCTTAGCGAAAGGCTTCTTGACGGGAAAGCTGTAACTCTGTGAGATGATTTCACAGAACCCAAAGAAGTTTCTCAGAAAGCTTCTTTCTCTTTGTTACCGCAGGATATTTCCTTTGGCCCTATAGTCATCAATGGGATCCGAAACATCTGTTCTCAGATTCCACAGAAATAAGGCTAGCAAAGAGATGCACCAAATACACATGTAACTCTGTGAGATGAATTAACAGAACACTAAGCAGTTTCTCAGAAAGCTTCTTTCCAGATTTCCTGTGAGGATATTTCCTTTTTCACCATAGCCCTCTATGGGCTTCCAAATATCACTTTGCCAATTCCACAAGAACTGTCTTAGCGAAAGGCTTCTTGAGGTCAAAGGTGTAACTCTGTGAGATGATTTCACAGAACACAAAGAAGTTTCTCAGAAAGCTTCTTTCTCTTTGTTATCGCAGGATATTTCCTTTGTCCCTATAGTCTTCAAAGGGATCAGAAATATCTGTTCTCAGATTCCACAGAAATAAGGCTAGCAAAGAGATCCAGGAAATACACATGTAACTCTGTGAGATGAATTAACAGAACACTAAGCAGTTTCTCAGAAAGCTTCTTTCCAGATTTCATCTGAGGATATTTCCTTTTTCACCATAGCCCTCTATGGGCTTCCAAATATCACATTGCCAATTGCACGAGAACTGTCTTAGCGAAAGGCTTCTTGACGGGAAAGCTGTAACTCTGTGAGATGATTTCACAGAACCCAAAGAAGTTTCTCAGAAAGCTTCTTTCTCTTTGTTACCGCAGGATATTTCCTTTGGCCCTATAGTCCTCAAAGGGATCCGAAATATCTGTTCTCAGATTCCACAGAAATAAGGCTAGCAAAGGGTTCCAAGAAATACACATGTAACTCTGTGAGATGAATTAACAGAACACTAAGCAGTTTCTCAGAAAGCTTCTTTCCAGATTTCATTTGAGGATATTTCCTTTTTCACCGTAGCCCCCTATGGGCTTCCAAATATCACTTTGCCAATTCCACAAGAACTGTCTTAGCGAAAGGCTTCTTGAGGGGAAAGCTGTAACTCTGTGAGATGATTTCACAGAACACAAAGAAGTTTCTCAGAAAGCTTCTTTCTCTTTGTTATCGCAGGATATTTCCTTTGGCCCTATAGTCATCAATGGGATCCGAAATATCTGTTCTCAGATTCCACAGAAATAAGGCTAGCAAAGAGATGCACCAAATACACATGTAACTCTGTGAGATGAATTAACAGAACACTAAGCAGTTTCCAAGAAAGCTTCTTTCCAGATTTCCTGTGAGGATATTTCCTTTTTCACCATAGC
The DNA here is from genome assembly GCF_043159975.1 of Macaca nemestrina. Taxonomy (NCBI): domain Eukaryota; kingdom Metazoa; phylum Chordata; class Mammalia; order Primates; family Cercopithecidae; genus Macaca; species Macaca nemestrina. The sequence continues at coordinate 102,872,933 of NC_092133.1, read as the reverse complement.
CCTCTATGGGCTTCCAAATATCAGTTTGCCAATTCCACAAGAACTGTCTTAGCGGAAGGCTTCCTGAGGGGAAAGCTGTAACTCTGTGAGATGATTTCACAGAACACAAATAAGTTTCTCAGAAAGCTTCTTTCTCTTTGTTATCGGAGGATATTTCCTTTGGCCCTATAGTCTTCAAAGGGATCAGAAACATCTGTTCTCAGATTCCACAGAAATAAGGCTAGAAAAGAGATGCACCAAATACACATGTAACTCTGTGAGATGAATTAACAGAACACTAAGCAGTTTCTCAGAAAGCTTCTTTCCAGATTTCATCTGAGGATATTTCCTTTTTCACCAGAGCCCTCTATAGGCTTCCAAATATCACTTTGCCAATTCAACAAGAACTGTCTTAGCGACAGGCTTCTTGAGGGGAAAGCTGTAACTCTGTGAGATGATTTCACAGAACACAAAGAAGTTTCTCAGAAAGCTTCTTTCTCTTTGTTATCGCAGGATATTTCCTTTGGCCCTATAGTCTTCAATGGGATCAGGAATATCTGTTCTCAGATTCCACAGAAATAAGGCTAGCAAAGAGATGCACCAAATACACATGTAACTCTGTGAAATGAATTAACAGAACACTAAGCAGTTTCCCAGAAAGCTTCTTTCCAGATTTCCTGTGAGGATATTTCCTTTTTCACAATAGCCCTCTATGGGCTTCCAAATATCACTTTGCCAATTCCACAAGAACTGTGTTAACGAAAGGCTTCTTGAGGGGAAAGCTGTAACTCTGTGAGATGATTTCACAGAACCCAAAGAAGTTTCTCAGAAAGCTTCTTTCTCTTTGTTATCGGAGGATATTTCCTTTGGCCCTATAGTCATCAAAGGGATCAGAAATATCTGTTCTCAGATTCCACAGAAATAAGGCTAGCAAAGAGATCCACGAAATACACATGTAACTCTGTGAGATGAATTAACAGAACACTAAGCAGTTTCTCAGAAAGCTTCTTTCCAGATTTCATCTGAGGATATTTCCTTTTTCACCAGAGCCGTCTATAGGCTTCCAAATATCACTTTGCCAATTCCACAAGAACTGTCTTAGCGACAGGCTTCTTGAGGGGAAAGCTGTAACTCTGTGAGATGATTTCACAGAACACAAAGAAGTTTCTCAGAAAGCTTCTTTCTCTTTGTTATCGGAGGACATTTCCTTTGGCCCTATAGTCATCAATGGGATCCGAAATATCTGTTCTCAGATTCCACAGAAATAATGCTAGCAAAGAGATCCACGAAATACAGATGTAACTCTGTGAGATGAATTAACAGAACACTAAGCAGTTTCTCAGAAAGCTTCTTTCCAGATTTCATCTGAGGATATTTCTTTTTTCACCATAGCCCTCTGTGGGCTTCCAAATATCACTTTTCCAATTCCACAAGAACTGTGTTAGCGAAAGGATTCTTTAGGGGAAAGCTGTAACTCTGTGAGATGATTTCCCAGAACACAAATAAGTTTCTCAGAAAGCTTCTTTCTCTTTGTTATCGCAGGATATTTCCTTTGGCCCTATAGTCATCAATGGGATCCGAAATATTTGTTCTCAGATTCCACAGAAATAAGGCTAGCAAAGAGATGCACCATATACACATGTAACTCTGTGAGATGAATTAACAGAACACTAAGCAGTTTCCCAAAAGCTTCTTTCCAGATTTCCTGTGAGGATATTTCCTTTTTCACCATAGCCCTCTATGGGCTTCCAAATATCACTTTGCCAATTCCACAAGAACTGTCTTAGCGAAAGGCTTCTTGAGGGGAAAGCTGTAACTCTGTGAGATGATATCACAGAACACAAAGAAGTTTCTCAGAAAGCTTCTTTCTCTTTGTTATCGGAGGATATTTCCTTTGGCCCTATAGTCTTCAGTGGGATCCGAAATATCTGTTCTCAGATTCCACAGAAGTAAGGCTAGCAAAGAGATGCACCAAATACACATGTAACTCTGTGAGATGAATTAACAGAACACTAAGTAGTTTCTCAGAAAGCTTCTTTCCAGATTTCATCTGAGGATATTTCCTTTTTCACCATAGCCCTCTAAGGGCTTCCAAATATCACTTTTCCAATTCCACAAGAACTGTGTTAGCGAAAGGCTTCTTTAGGGGAAAGCTGTAACTCTGTGAGATGATTTCACAGAACACAAAGAAATTTCTCAGAAAGCTTCTTTCTCTTTGTTATCGGAGGATATTTCCTTTGGCCCTATACTCATCAATGGGATCCGAAATATCTGTTCTCAGATTCCACAGAAATAAGGCTAGCAAAGAGTTCCACGAAATACAGATGTAACTCTGTGAGATGAATTAACAGAACACTAAGGAGTTTCTCAGAAAGCTTCTTTCCAGGTTTCATCCGAGGATATTTCCTTTTTCACCATAGCCCTCTGGGGGCTTCCAAATATCACTTTGCCAATTCCACAAGAACTGTCTTAGCGAAAGGCTTCTTGAGGGGAAAGCTGTAACTCTGTGAGATGATTTCACGGAACACAAAGTAGTTTCTCAAAAAGCTTCTTTCTCTTTCTTATCGGAGGATTTTTCCTTTGGCCCTACAGTCTTCAAAGGGATCCGAAATATCTGTTCTCAGATTCCACAGAAATAAGGCTAGCAAAGAGATGCACCAAATACACATGTAACTCTGTGAGATGAATTAACAGAACACTAAGCAGTTTCCCAGAAAGCTTCTTTCTCTTTGTTATCGGAGGATATTTCCTTTGGCCCTATAGTCTTGAATGGGATGAGGAATATCTGTTCTCAGATTCCACAGAAATAAGACTAGCAAAGAGATCCACGAAATTCAGATGTAAGTCTGTGAGATGAATTAACAGAACACTAAGCAGTTTCTCAGAAAGCTTCTTTCCAGATTTCATCTGAGGATATTTCCTTTTTCACCATAGCCCTCTGTGGGCTTCCAAATATCACTTTGCCAATTCCACAAGAACTGTCTTAGCGAAAGGCTTCTTGAGAGGAAAGCTGTAACTCTGTGAGATGATTTCACAGAACCCAAAGAAGTTTCTCAGAAAGCTTCTTTCTCTTTGTTATCGCAGGATATTTCCTTTGGCCCTATTGTCATCAATGGGATTCGAAACATCTGTTCTCAGATTCCACAGAAATAAGGCTAGCAAAGAGATGCACCAAATACACATGTAACTCTGTGAGATGAATTAACAGAACACTAAGCAGTTTCTCAGAAAGCTTCTTTCCAGATTTCCTGTGAGGATATTTCCTTTTTCACCATAGCCCTCTAGGGGCTTCCAAATATCACTTTGCCAATTCCACAAGAACTGTCTTAGCGAAAGGCTTCTTGAGGGGAAAGCTGTAACTCTGTGAGATGATTTCACAGAACACAAAGAAGTTTTACAGAAAGCTTCTTTCTCTTTGTTATCGGAGGATATTTCATTGGCCCTATAGTCTTCAATGGGATCAGGAATATCTGTTCTCAGATTCCCAAGAAATAAGGCTAGCAAAGAGATCCACGAAATACAGATGTAACTCTGTGAGATGAATTAACAGAACCCTAAGCAGTATCTCAGAAAGCTTCTTTCCAGATTTCATCTGAGGATATATCCTTTTTCACCGTAGCTCTCTATGGGCTTCCAAATATCACTTTGCCAATTCCAAAAGAACTGTCTTAGCGAAAGGCTTCTTGAGGGCAAAGCTGTAACTCTGTGAGATGATTTCACAGAACACAAAGAAGTTTCTCAGAAATCTTCTTTCTCTTTGTTATCGGAGGATATTTCCTTTGGCCCTATAGTCTTCACTGGGATCCGAAATATCTGTTCTCAGATTCCACAGAAATAAGGCAAGCAAAGAGTTCCAAGAAATACACATGTAACTCTGTGAGATGAATTAACAGAACACTAAGCAGTTTCTCAGAAAGCTTCTTTCCAGATTTCAATTGAGGATAATTCCTTTTTCACCGTAGCCCCCTATGGGCTTCCAAATATCACTTTGCCAATTCCACAAGAACTGTCTTAGCGAAAGGCTTCTTAAGGGGAAAGCTGTAACTCTGTGAGATGATTTCACAGAACACAAAGAAGTTTCTCAGAAAGCTTCTTTCTCTTTGTTATCAGAGGATATTTCCTTTGGCCCTATAGTCTTCAATGGGATCAGGAATATCTGTTCTCAGATTCCACAGAAATAAGGCTAGCAAAGAGATCCACGAAATACAGATGTAACTCTGTGAGATGAATTAACAGAACACTAAGCAGTTACTCAGAAAGCTTCTTTCCAGGTTTCATCTGAGGATATTTCCTTTTTCACCATAGCCCTCTGTGGGCTTCCAAATATCACTTTGCCAATTCCACAAGAACTGTCTTAGCGAAAGGCTTCTTGAGGGGAAAGCTGTAACTCTGTGAGATGATTTCACAGAACACAAAGAAGTTTCTCAGAAAGCTTCTTTCTCTTTGTTATCGCAGGATATTTCCTTTGGCCCTATAGTCATCAATGGGATCCGAAATATCTGTTCTCAGATTCCACAGAAATAAGGCTAGCAAAGAGATGCACCAAATACACATGTAACTCTGTGAGATGAATTAACAGAACACTAAGCAGTTTCCACGAAAGCTTCTTTCCAGATTTCCTGTGAGGATATTTCCTTTTTCACCATAGCCCTCTATGGGCTTCCAAATATCAGTTTGCCAATTCCACAAGAACTGTCTTAGCGGAAGGCTTCCTGAGGGGAAAGCTGTAACTCTGTGAGATGATTTCACAGAACACAAATAAGTTTCTCAGAAAGCTTCTTTCTCTTTGTTATCGGAGGATATTTCCTTTGGCCCTATAGTCTTCAAAGGGATCAGAAACATCTGTTCTCAGATTCCACAGAAATAAGGCTAGCAAAGAGATGCACCAAATACACATGTAACTCTGTGAGATGAATTAACAGAACACTAAGCAGTTTCTCAGAAAGCTTCTTTCCAGATTTCATCTGAGGATATTTCCTTTTTCACCAGAGCCCTCTATAGGCTTCCAAATATCACTTTGCCAATTCAACAAGAACTGTCTTAGCGACAGGCTTCTTGAGGGGAAAGCTGTAACTCTGTGAGATGATTTCACAGAACACAAAGAAGTTTCTCAGAAAGCTTCTTTCTCTTTGTTATCGGAGGATATTTCCTTTGGCCCTATAGTCTTCAATGGGATCAGGAATATCTGTTCTCAGATTCCACAGAAATAAGGCTAGCAAAGAGATGCACCAAATACACATGTAACTCTGTGAAATGAATTAACAGAACACTAAGCAGTTTCCCAGAAAGCTTCTTTCCAGATTTCCTGTGAGGATATTTCCTTTTTCACAATAGCCCTCTATGGGCTTCCAAATATCACTTTGCCAATTCCACAAGAACTGTGTTAACGAAAGGCTTCTTGAGGGGAAAGCTGTAACTCTGTGAGATGATTTCACAGAACCCAAAGAAGTTTCTCAGAAAGCTTCTTTCTCTTTGTTATCGGAGGATATTTCCTTTGGCCCTATAGTCATCAAAGGGATCAGAAATATCTGTTCTCAGATTCCACAGAAATAAGGCTAGCAAAGAGATCCACGAAATACACATGTAACTCTGTGAGATGAATTAACAGAACACTAAGCAGTTTCTCAGAAAGCTTCTTTCCAGATTTCATCTGAGGATATTTCCTTTTTCACCAGAGCCGTCTATAGGCTTCCAAATATCACTTTGCCAATTCCACAAGAACTGTCTTAGCGACAGGCTTCTTGAGGGGAAAGCTGTAACTCTGTGAGATGATTTCACAGAACACAAAGAAGTTTCTCAGAAAGCTTCTTTCTCTTTGTTATCGGAGGACATTTCCTTTGGCCCTATAGTCATCAATGGGATCCGAAATATCTGTTCTCAGATTCCACAGAAATAATGCTAGCAAAGAGATCCACGAAATACAGATGTAACTCTGTGAGATGAATTAACAGAACACTAAGCAGTTTCTCAGAAAGCTTCTTTCCAGATTTCATCTGAGGATATTTCTTTTTTCACCATAGCCCTCTGTGGGCTTCCAAATATCACTTTTCCAATTCCACAAGAACTGTGTTAGCGAAAGGATTCTTTAGGGGAAAGCTGTAACTCTGTGAGATGATTTCCCAGAACACAAATAAGTTTCTCAGAAAGCTTCTTTCTCTTTGTTATCGCAGGATATTTCCTTTGGCCCTATAGTCATCAATGGGATCCGAAATATCTGTTCTCAGATTCCACAGAAATAAGGCTAGCAAAGAGATGCACCATATACACATGTAACTCTGTGAGATGAATTAACAGAACACTAAGCAGTTTCCCAAAAGCTTCTTTCCAGATTTCCTGTGAGGATATTTCCTTTTTCACCATAGCCCTCTATGGGCTTCCAAATATCACTTTGCCAATTCCACAAGAACTGTCTTAGCGAAAGGCTTCTTGAGGGGAAAGCTGTAACTCTGTGAGATGATATCACAGAACACAAAGAAGTTTCTCAGAAAGCTTCTTTCTCTTTGTTATCGGAGGATATTTCCTTTGGCCCTATAGTCTTCAGTGGGATCCGAAATATCTGTTCTCAGATTCCACAGAAGTAAGGCTAGCAAAGAGATGCACCAAATACACATGTAACTCTGTGAGATGAATTAACAGAACACTAAGTAGTTTCTCAGAAAGCTTCTTTCCAGATTTCATCTGAGGATATTTCCTTTTTCACCATAGCCCTCTAAGGGCTTCCAAATATCACTTTTCCAATTCCACAAGAACTGTGTTAGCGAAAGGCTTCTTTAGGGGAAAGCTGTAACTCTGTGAGATGATTTCACAGAACACAAAGAAATTTCTCAGAAAGCTTCTTTCTCTTTGTTATCGGAGGATATTTCCTTTGGCCCTATACTCATCAATGGGATCCGAAATATCTGTTCTCAGATTCCACAGAAATAAGGCTAGCAAAGAGTTCCACGAAATACAGATGTAACTCTGTGAGATGAATTAACAGAACACTAAGGAGTTTCTCAGAAAGCTTCTTTCCAGGTTTCATCCGAGGATATTTCCTTTTTCACCATAGCCCTCTGGGGGCTTCCAAATATCACTTTGCCAATTCCACAAGAACTGTCTTAGCGAAAGGCTTCTTGAGGGGAAAGCTGTAACTCTGTGAGATGATTTCACGGAACACAAAGTAGTTTCTCAAAAAGCTTCTTTCTCTTTCTTATCGGAGGATTTTTCCTTTGGCCCTACAGTCTTCAAAGGGATCCGAAATATCTGTTCTCAGATTCCACAGAAATAAGGCTAGCAAAGAGATGCACCAAATACACATGTAACTCTGTGAGATGAATTAACAGAACACTAAGCAGTTTCCCAGAAAGCTTCTTTCTCTTTGTTATCGGAGGATATTTCCTTTGGCCCTATAGTCTTGAATGGGATGAGGAATATCTGTTCTCAGATTCCACAGAAATAAGACTAGCAAAGAGATCCACGAAATTCAGATGTAAGTCTGTGAGATGAATTAACAGAACACTAAGCAGTTTCTCAGAAAGCTTCTTTCCAGATTTCATCTGAGGATATTTCCTTTTTCACCATAGCCCTCTGTGGGCTTCCAAATATCACTTTGCCAATTCCACAAGAACTGTCTTAGCGAAAGGCTTCTTGAGAGGAAAGCTGTAACTCTGTGAGATGATTTCACAGAACCCAAAGAAGTTTCTCAGAAAGCTTCTTTCTCTTTGTTATCGCAGGATATTTCCTTTGGCCCTATTGTCATCAATGGGATTCGAAACATCTGTTCTCAGATTCCACAGAAATAAGGCTAGCAAAGAGATGCACCAAATACACATGTAACTCTGTGAGATGAATTAACAGAACACTAAGCAGTTTCTCAGAAAGCTTCTTTCCAGATTTCCTGTGAGGATATTTCCTTTTTCACCATAGCCCTCTAGGGGCTTCCAAATATCACTTTGCCAATTCCACAAGAACTGTCTTAGCGAAAGGCTTCTTGAGGGGAAAGCTGTAACTCTGTGAGATGATTTCACAGAACACAAAGAAGTTTTACAGAAAGCTTCTTTCTCTTTGTTATCGGAGGATATTTCATTGGCCCTATAGTCTTCAATGGGATCAGGAATATCTGTTCTCAGATTCCCAAGAAATAAGGCTAGCAAAGAGATCCACGAAATACAGATGTAACTCTGTGAGATGAATTAACAGAACCCTAAGCAGTATCTCAGAAAGCTTCTTTCCAGATTTCATCTGAGGATATATCCTTTTTCACCGTAGCTCTCTATGGGCTTCCAAATATCACTTTGCCAATTCCAAAAGAACTGTCTTAGCGAAAGGCTTCTTGAGGGCAAAGCTGTAACTCTGTGAGATGATTTCACAGAACACAAAGAAGTTTCTCAGAAATCTTCTTTCTCTTTGTTATCGGAGGATATTTCCTTTGGCCCTATAGTCTTCAATGGGATCCGAAATATCTGTTCTCAGATTCCACAGAAATAAGGCAAGCAAAGAGTTCCAAGAAATACACATGTAACTCTGTGAGATGAATTAACAGAACACTAAGCAGTTTCTCAGAAAGCTTCTTTCCAGATTTCAATTGAGGATAATTCCTTTTTCACCGTAGCCCCCTATGGGCTTCCAAATATCACTTTGCCAATTCCACAAGAACTGTCTTAGCGAAAGGCTTCTTAAGGGGAAAGCTGTAACTCTGTGAGATGATTTCACAGAACACAAAGAAGTTTCTCAGAAAGCTTCTTTCTCTTTGTTATCAGAGGATATTTCCTTTGGCCCTATAGTCTTCAATGGGATCAGGAATATCTGTTCTCAGATTCCACAGAAATAAGGCTAGCAAAGAGATCCACGAAATACAGATGTAACTCTGTGAGATGAATTAACAGAACACTAAGCAGTTACTCAGAAAGCTTCTTTCCAGGTTTCATCTGAGGATATTTCCTTTTTCACCATAGCCCTCTGTGGGCTTCCAAATATCACTTTGCCAATTCCACAAGAACTGTCTTAGCGAAAGGCTTCTTGAGGGGAAAGCTGTAACTCTGTGAGATGATTTCACAGAACACAAAGAAGTTTCTCAGAAAGCTTCTTTCTCTTTGTTATCGCAGGATATTTCCTTTGGCCCTATAGTCATCAATGGGATCCGAAATATCTGTTCTCAGATTCCACAGAAATAAGGCTAGCAAAGAGATGCACCAAATACACATGTAACTCTGTGAGATGAATTAACAGAACACTAAGCAGTTTCCAAGAAAGCTTCTTTCCAGATTTCCTGTGAGGATATTTCCTTTTTCACCATAGCCCTCTATGGGCTTCCAAATATCAGTTTGCCAATTCCACAAGAACTGTCTTAGCGGAAGGCTTCCTGAGGGGAAAGCTGTAACTCTGTGAGATGATTTCACAGAACACAAATAAGTTTCTCAGAAAGCTTCTTTCTCTTTGTTATCGGAGGATATTTCCTTTGGCCCTATAGTCTTCAAAGGGATCAGAAACATCTGTTCTCAGATTCCACAGAAATAAGGCTAGCAAAGAGATGCACCAAATACACATGTAACTCTGTGAGATGAATTAACAGAACACTAAGCAGTTTCTCAGAAAGCTTCTTTCCAGATTTCATCTGAGGATATTTCCTTTTTCACCAGAGCCCTCTATAGGCTTCCAAATATCACTTTGCCAATTCAACAAGAACTGTCTTAGCGACAGGCTTCTTGAGGGGAAAGCTGTAACTCTGTGAGATGATTTCACAGAACACAAAGAAGTTTCTCAGAAAGCTTCTTTCTCTTTGTTATCGGAGGATATTTCCTTTGGCCCTATAGTCTTCAATGGGATCAGGAATATCTGTTCTCAGATTCCACAGAAATAAGGCTAGCAAAGAGATGCACCAAATACACATGTAACTCTGTGAAATGAATTAACAGAACACTAAGCAGTTTCCCAGAAAGCTTCTTTCCAGATTTCCTGTGAGGATATTTCCTTTTTCACAATAGCCCTCTATGGGCTTCCAAATATCACTTTGCCAATTCCACAAGAACTGTGTTTACGAAAGGCTTCTTGAGGGGAAAGCTGTAACTCTGTGAGATGATTTCACAGAACCCAAAGAAGTTTCTCAGAAAGCTTCTTTCTCTTTGTTATCGGAGGATATTTCCTTTGGCCCTATAGTCATCAAAGGGATCAGAAATATCTGTTCTCAGATTCCACAGAAATAAGGCTAGCAAAGAGATCCACGAAATACACATGTAACTCTGTGAGATGAATTAACAGAACACTAAGCAGTTTCTGAGAAAGCTTCTTTCCAGATTTCATCTGAGGATATTTCCTTTTTCACCAGAGCCGTCTATAGGCTTCCAAATATCACTTTGCCAATTCCACAAGAACTGTCTTAGCGACAGGCTTCTTGAGGGGAAAGCTGTAACTCTGTGAGATGATTTCACAGAACACAAAGAAGTTTCTCAGAAAGCTTCTTTCTCTTTGTTATCGGAGGACATTTCCTTTGGCCCTATAGTCATCAATGGGATCCGAAATATCTGTTCTCAGATTCCACAGAAATAATGCTAGCAAAGAGATCCACGAAATACAGATGTAACTCTGTGAGATGAATTAACAGAACACTAAGCAGTTTCTCAGAAAGCTTCTTTCCAGATTTCAATTGAGGATAATTCCTTTTTCACCGTAGCCCCCTATGGGCTTCCAAATATCACTTTGCCAATTCCACAAGAACTGTCTTAGCGAAAGGCTTCTTAAGGGGAAAGCTGTAACTCTGTGAGATGATTTCACAGAACACAAAGAAGTTTCTCAGAAAGCTTCTTTCTCTTTGTTATCAGAGGATATTTCCTTTGGCCCTATAGTCTTCAATGGGATCAGGAATATCTGTTCTCAGATTCCACAGAAATAAGGCTAGCAAAGAGATCCACGAAATACAGATGTAACTCTGTGAGATGAATTAACAGAACACTAAGCAGTTACTCAGAAAGCTTCTTTCCAGGTTTCATCTGAGGATATTTCCTTTTTCACCATAGCCCTCTGTGGGCTTCCAAATATCACTTTGCCAATTCCACAAGAACTGTCTTAGCGAAAGGCTTCTTGAGGGGAAAGCTGTAACTCTGTGAGATGATTTCACAGAACACAAAGAAGTTTCTCAGAAAGCTTCTTTCTCTTTGTTATCGCAGGATATTTCCTTTGGCCCTATAGTCATCAATGGGATCCGAAATATCTGTTCTCAGATTCCACAGAAATAAGGCTAGCAAAGAGATGCACCAAATACACATGTAACTCTGTGAGATGAATTAACAGAACACTAAGCAGTTTCCAAGAAAGCTTCTTTCCAGATTTCCTGTGAGGATATTTCCTTTTTCACCATAGCCCTCTATGGGCTTCCAAATATCAGTTTGCCAATTCCACAAGAACTGTCTTAGCGGAAGGCTTCCTGAGGGGAAAGCTGTAACTCTGTGAGATGATTTCACAGAACACAAATAAGTTTCTCAGAAAGCTTCTTTCTCTTTGTTATCGGAGGATATTTCCTTTGGCCCTATAGTCTTCAAAGGGATCAGAAACATCTGTTCTCAGATTCCACAGAAATAAGGCTAGCAAAGAGATGCACCAAATACACATGTAACTCTGTGAGATGAATTAACAGAACACTAAGCAGTTTCTCAGAAAGCTTCTTTCCAGATTTCATCTGAGGATATTTCCTTTTTCACCAGAGCCCTCTATAGGCTTCCAAATATCACTTTGCCAATTCAACAAGAACTGTCTTAGCGACAGGCTTCTTGAGGGGAAAGCTGTAACTCTGTGAGATGATTTCACAGAACACAAAGAAGTTTCTCAGAAAGCTTCTTTCTCTTTGTTATCGGAGGATATTTCCTTTGGCCCTATAGTCTTCAATGGGATCAGGAATATCTGTTCTCAGATTCCACAGAAATAAGGCTAGCAAAGAGATGCACCAAATACACATGTAACTCTGTGAAATGAATTAACAGAACACTAAGCAGTTTCCCAGAAAGCTTCTTTCCAGATTTCCTGTGAGGATATTTCCTTTTTCACAATAGCCCTCTATGGGCTTCCAAATATCACTTTGCCAATTCCACAAGAACTGTGTTTACGAAAGGCTTCTTGAGGGGAAAGCTGTAACTCTGTGAGATGATTTCACAGAACCCAAAGAAGTTTCTCAGAAAGCTTCTTTCTCTTTGTTATCGGAGGATATTTCCTTTGGCCCTATAGTCATCAAAGGGATCAGAAATATCTGTTCTCAGATTCCACAGAAATAAGGCTAGCAAAGAGATCCACGAAATACACATGTAACTCTGTGAGATGAATTAACAGAACACTAAGCAGTTTCTGAGAAAGCTTCTTTCCAGATTTCATCTGAGGATATTTCCTTTTTCACCAGAGCCGTCTATAGGCTTCCAAATATCACTTTGCCAATTCCACAAGAACTGTCTTAGCGACAGGCTTCTTGAGGGGAAAGCTGTAACTCTGTGAGATGATTTCACAGAACACAAAGAAGTTTCTCAGAAAGCTTCTTTCTCTTTGTTATCGGAGGACATTTCCTTTGGCCCTATAGTCATCAATGGGATCCGAAATATCTGTTCTCAGATTCCACAGAAATAATGCTAGCAAAGAGATCCACGAAATACAGATGTAACTCTGTGAGATGAATTAACAGAACACTAAGCAGTTTCTCAGAAAGCTTCTTTCCAGATTTCATCTGAGGATATTTCTTTTTTCACCATAGCCCTCTGTGGGCTTCCAAATATCACTTTTCCAATTCCACAAGAACTGTGTTAGCGAAAGGATTCTTTAGGGGAAAGCTGTAACTCTGTGAGATGATTTCCCAGAACCCAAAGAAGTTTCTCAGAAAGCTTCTTTCTCTTTGTTATCGCAGGATATTTCCTTTGGCCCTATAGTCATCAATGGGATCCGAAATATCTGTTCTCAGATTCCACAGAAATAAGGCTAGCAAAGAGATGCACCATATACACATGTAACTCTGTGAGATGAATTAACAGAACACTAAGCAGTTTCCCAAAAGCTTCTTTCCAGTTTTCCTGTGAGGATATTTCCTTTTTCACCATAGCCCTCTATGGGCTTCCAAATATCACTTTGCCAATTCCACAAGAACTGTCTTAGCGAAAGGCTTCTTGAGGGGAAAGCTGTAACTCTGTGAGATGATATCACAGAACACAAAGAAGTTTCTCAGAAAGCTTCTTTCTCTTTGTTATCGGAGGATATTTCCTTTGGCCCTATAGTCTTCAGTGGGATCCGAAATATCTGTTCTCAGATTCCACAGAAGTAAGGCTAGCAAAGAGATGCACCAAATACACATGTAACTCTGTGAGATGAATTAACAGAACACTAAGTAGTTTCTCAGAAAGCTTCTTTCCAGATTTCATCTGAGGATATTTCCTTTTTCACCATAGCCCTCTAAGGGCTTCCAAATATCACTTTTCCAATTCCACAAGAACTGTGTTAGCGAAAGGCTTCTTTAGGGGAAAGCTGTAACTCTGTGAGATGATTTCACAGAACACAAAGAAATTTCTCAGAAAGCTTCTTTCTCTTTGTTATCGGAGGATATTTCCTTTGGCCCTATACTCATCAATGGGATCCGAAATATCTGTTCTCAGATTCCACAGAAATAAGGCTAGCAAAGAGTTCCACGAAATACAGATGTAACTCTGTGAGATGAATTAACAGAACACTAAGGAGTTTCTCAGAAAGCTTCTTTCCAGGTTTCATCCGAGGATATTTCCTTTTTCACCATAGCCCTCTGGGGGCTTCCAAATATCACTTTGCCAATTCCACAAGAACTGTCTTAGCGAAAGGCTTCTTGAGGGGAAAGCTGTAACTCTGTGAGATGATTTCACGGAACACAAAGTAGTTTCTCAAAAAGCTTCTTTCTCTTTCTTATCGGAGGATTTTTCCTTTGGCCCTACAGTCTTCAAAGGGATCCGAAATATCTGTTCTCAGATTCCACAGAAATAAGGCTAGCAAAGAGATGCACCAAATACACATGTAACTCTGTGAGATGAATTAACAGAACACTAAGCAGTTTCCCAGAAAGCTTCTTTCTCTTTGTTATCGGAGGATATTTCCTTTGGCCCTATAGTCTTGAATGGGATGAGGAATATCTGTTCTCAGATTCCACAGAAATAAGACTAGCAAAGAGATCCACGAAATTCAGATGTAAGTCTGTGAGATGAATTAACAGAACACTAAGCAGTTTCTCAGAAAGCTTCTTTCCAGATTTCATCTGAGGATATTTCCTTTTTCACCATAGCCCTCTGTGGGCTTCCAAATATCACTTTGCCAATTCCACAAGAACTGTCTTAGCGAAAGGCTTCTTGAGAGGAAAGCTGTAACTCTGTGAGATGATTTCACAGAACCCAAAGAAGTTTCTCAGAAAGCTTCTTTCTCTTTGTTATCGCAGGATATTTCCTTTGGCCCTATTGTCATCAATGGGATTCGAAACATCTGTTCTCAGATTCCACAGAAATAAGGCTAGCAAAGAGATGCACCAAATACACATGTAACTCTGTGAGATGAATTAACAGAACACTAAGCAGTTTCTCAGAAAGCTTCTTTCCAGATTTCCTGTGAGGATATTTCCTTTTTCACCATAGCCCTCTAGGGGCTTCCAAATATCACTTTGCCAATTCCACAAGAACTGTCTTAGCGAAAGGCTTCTTGAGGGGAAAGCTGTAACTCTGTGAGATGATTTCACAGAACACAAAGAAGTTTTACAGAAAGCTTCTTTCTCTTTGTTATCGGAGGATATTTCATTGGCCCTATAGTCTTCAATGGGATCAGGAATATCTGTTCTCAGATTCCCAAGAAATAAGGCTAGCAAAGAGATCCACGAAATACAGATGTAACTCTGTGAGATGAATTAACAGAACCCTAAGCAGTATCTCAGAAAGCTTCTTTCCAGATTTCATCTGAGGATATATCCTTTTTCACCGTAGCTCTCTATGGGCTTCCAAATATCACTTTGCCAATTCCAAAAGAACTGTCTTAGCGAAAGGCTTCTTGAGGGCAAAGCTGTAACTCTGTGAGATGATTTCACAGAACACAAAGAAGTTTCTCAGAAATCTTCTTTCTCTTTGTTATCGGAGGATATTTCCTTTGGCCCTATAGTCTTCAATGGGATCCGAAGTATCTGTTCTCAGATTCCACAGAAATAAGGCAAGCAAAGAGTTCCAAGAAATACACATGTAACTCTGTGAGATGAATTAACAGAACACTAAGCAGTTTCTCAGAAAGCTTCTTTCCAGATTTCAATTGAGGATAATTCCTTTTTCACCGTAGCCCCCTACGGGCTTCCAAATATCACTTTGCCAATTCCACAAGAACTGTCTTAGCGAAAGGCTTCTTAAGGGGAAAGCTGTAACTCTGTGAGATGATTTCACAGAACACAAAGAAGTTTCTCAGAAAGCTTCTTTCTCTTTGTTATCAGAGGATATTTCCTTTGGCCCTATAGTCTTCAATGGGATCAGGAATATCTGTTCTCAGATTCCACAGAAATAAGGCTAGCAAAGAGATCCACGAAATACAGATGTAACTCTGTGAGATGAATTAACAGAACACTAAGCAGTTACTCAGAAAGCTTCTTTCCAGGTTTCATCTGAGGATATTTCCTTTTTCACCATAGCCCTCTGTGGGCTTCCAAATATCACTTTGCCAATTCCACAAGAACTGTCTTAGCGAAAGGCTTCTTGAGGGGAAAGCTGTAACTCTGTGAGATGATTTCACAGAACACAAAGAAGTTTCTCAGAAAGCTTCTTTCTCTTTGTTATCGCAGGATATTTCCTTTGGCCCTATAGTCATCAATGGGATCCGAAATATCTGTTCTCAGATTCCACAGAAATAAGGCTAGCAAAGAGATGCACCAAATACACATGTAACTCTGTGAGATGAATTAACAGAACACTAAGCAGTTTCCAAGAAAGCTTCTTTCCAGATTTCCTGTGAGGATATTTCCTTTTTCACCATAGCCCTCTATGGGCTTCCAAATATCAGTTTGCCAATTCCACAAGAACTGTCTTAGCGGAAGGCTTCCTGAGGGGAAAGCTGTAACTCTGTGAGATGATTTCACAGAACACAAATAAGTTTCTCAGAAAGCTTCTTTCTCTTTGTTATCGGAGGATATTTCCTTTGGCCCTATAGTCTTCAAAGGGATCAGAAACATCTGTTCTCAGATTCCACAGAAATAAGGCTAGCAAAGAGATGCACCAAATACACATGTAACTCTGTGAGATGAATTAACAGAACACTAAGCAGTTTCTCAGAAAGCTTCTTTCCAGATTTCATCTGAGGATATTTCTTTTTTCACCATAGCCCTCTGTGGGCTTCCAAATATCACTTTTCCAATTCCACAAGAACTGTGTTAGCGAAAGGATTCTTTAGGGGAAAGCTGTAACTCTGTGAGATGATTTCACAGAACACAAAGAAGTTTCTCAGAAAGCTTCTTTCTCTTTGTTATCGCAGGATATTTCCTTTGGCCCTATAGTCATCAATGGGATCCGAAATATCTGTTCTCAGATTCCACAGAAATAAGGCTAGCAAAGAGATGCACCATATACACATGTAACTCTGTGAGATGAATTAACAGAACACTAAGCAGTTTCCCAAAAGCTTCTTTCCAGATTTCCTGTGAGGATATTTCCTTTTTCACCATAGCCCTCTATGGGCTTCCAAATATCACTTTGCCAATTCCACAAGAACTGTCTTAGCGAAAGGCTTCTTGAGGGGAAAGCTGTAACTCTGTGAGATGATATCACAGAACACAAAGAAGTTTCTCAGAAAGCTTCTTTCTCTTTGTTATCGGAGGATATTTCCTTTGGCCCTATAGTCTTCAGTGGGATCCGAAATATCTGTTCTCAGATTCCACAGAAGTAAGGCTAGCAAAGAGATGCACCAAATACACATGTAACTCTGTGAGATGAATTAACAGAACACTAAGTAGTTTCTCAGAAAGCTTCTTTCCAGATTTCATCTGAGGATATTTCCTTTTTCACCATAGCCCTCTAAGGGCTTCCAAATATCACTTTTCCAATTCCACAAGAACTGTGTTAGCGAAAGGCTTCTTTAGGGGAAAGCTGTAACTCTGTGAGATGATTTCACAGAACACAAAGAAATTTCTCAGAAAGCTTCTTTCTCTTTGTTATCGGAGGATATTTCCTTTGGCCCTATACTCATCAATGGGATCCGAAATATCTGTTCTCAGATTCCACAGAAATAAGGCTAGCAAAGAGTTCCACGAAATACAGATGTAACTCTGTGAGATGAATTAACAGAACACTAAGGAGTTTCTCAGTAAGCTTCTTTCCAGGTTTCATCCGAGGATATTTCCTTTTTCACCATAGCCCTCTGGGGGCTTCCAAATATCACTTTGCCAATTCCACAAGAACTGTCTTAGCGAAAGGCTTCTTGAGGGGAAAGCTGTAACTCTGTGAGATGATTTCACGGAACACAAAGTAGTTTCTCAAAAAGCTTCTTTCTCTTTCTTATCGGAGGATTTTTCCTTTGGCCCTACAGTCTTCAAAGGGATCCGAAATATCTGTTCTCAGATTCCACAGAAATAAGGCTAGCAAAGAGATGCACCAAATACACATGTAACTCTGTGAGATGAATTAACAGAACACTAAGCAGTTTCCCAGAAAGCTTCTTTCTCTTTGTTATCGGAGGATATTTCCTTTGGCCCTATAGTCTTGAATGGGATGAGGAATATCTGTTCTCAGATTCCACAGAAATAAGACTAGCAAAGAGATCCACGAAATTCAGATGTAAGTCTGTGAGATGAATTAACAGAACACTAAGCAGTTTCTCAGAAAGCTTCTTTCCAGATTTCATCTGAGGATATTTCCTTTTTCACCATAGCCCTCTGTGGGCTTCCAAATATCACTTTGCCAATTCCACAAGAACTGTCTTAGCGAAAGGCTTCTTGAGAGGAAAGCTGTAACTCTGTGAGATGATTTCACAGAACCCAAAGAAGTTTCTCAGAAAGCTTCTTTCTCTTTGTTATCGCAGGATATTTCCTTTGGCCCTATTGTCATCAATGGGATTCGAAACATCTGTTCTCAGATTCCACAGAAATAAGGCTAGCAAAGAGATGCACCAAATACACATGTAACTCTGTGAGATGAATTAACAGAACACTAAGCAGTTTCTCAGAAAGCTTCTTTCCAGATTTCCTGTGAGGATATTTCCTTTTTCACCATAGCCCTCTAGGGGCTTCCAAATATCACTTTGCCAATTCCACAAGAACTGTCTTAGCGAAAGGCTTCTTGAGGGGAAAGCTGTAACTCTGTGAGATGATTTCACAGAACACAAAGAAGTTTTACAGAAAGCTTCTTTCTCTTTGTTATCGGAGGATATTTCATTGGCCCTATAGTCTTCAATGGGATCAGGAATATCTGTTCTCAGATTCCCAAGAAATAAGGCTAGCAAAGAGATCCACGAAATACAGATGTAACTCTGTGAGATGAATTAACAGAACCCTAAGCAGTATCTCAGAAAGCTTCTTTCCAGATTTCATCTGAGGATATATCCTTTTTCACCGTAGCTCTCTATGGGCTTCCAAATATCACTTTGCCAATTCCAAAAGAACTGTCTTAGCGAAAGGCTTCTTGAGGGCAAAGCTGTAACTCTGTGAGATGATTTCACAGAACACAAAGAAGTTTCTCAGAAATCTTCTTTCTCTTTGTTATCGGAGGATATTTCCTTTGGCCCTATAGTCTTCAATGGGATCCGAAATATCTGTTCTCAGATTCCACAGAAATAAGGCAAGCAAAGAGTTCCAAGAAATACACATGTAACTCTGTGAGATGAATTAACAGAACACTAAGCAGTTTCTCAGAAAGCTTCTTTCCAGATTTCAATTGAGGATAATTCCTTTTTCACCGTAGCCCCCTATGGGCTTCCAAATATCACTTTGCCAATTCCACAAGAACTGTCTTAGCGAAAGGCTTCTTAAGGGGAAAGCTGTAACTCTGTGAGATGATTTCACAGAACACAAAGAAGTTTCTCAGAAAGCTTCTTTCTCTTTGTTATCAGAGGATATTTCCTTTGGCCCTATAGTCGTCAATGGGATCAGGAATATCTGTTCTCAGATTCCACAGAAATAAGGCTAGCAAAGAGATCCACGAAATACAGATGTAACTCTGTGAGATGAATTAACAGAACACTAAGCAGTTACTCAGAAAGCTTCTTTCCAGGTTTCATCTGAGGATATTTCCTTTTTCACCATAGCCCTCTGTGGGCTTCCAAATATCACTTTGCCAATTCCACAAGAACTGTCTTAGCGAAAGGCTTCTTGAGGGGAAAGCTGTAACTCTGTGAGATGATTTCACAGAACACAAAGAAGTTTCTCAGAAAGCTTCTTTCTCTTTGTTATCGCAGGATATTTCCTTTGGCCCTATAGTCATCAATGGGATCCGAAATATCTGTTCTCAGATTCCACAGAAATAAGGCTAGCAAAGAGATGCACCAAATACACATGTAACTCTGTGAGATGAATTAACAGAACACTAAGCAGTTTCCAAGAAAGCTTCTTTCCAGATTTCCTGTGAGGATATTTCCTTTTTCACCATAGCCCTCTATGGGCTTCCAAATATCAGTTTGCCAATTCCACAAGAACTGTCTTAGCGGAAGGCTTCCTGAGGGGAAAGCTGTAACTCTGTGAGATGATTTCACAGAACACAAATAAGTTTCTCAGAAAGCTTCTTTCTCTTTGTTATCGGAGGATATTTCCTTTGGCCCTATAGTCTTCAAAGGGATCAGAAACATCTGTTCTCAGATTCCACAGAAATAAGGCTAGCAAAGAGATGCACCAAATACACATGTAACTCTGTGAGATGAATTAACAGAACACTAAGCAGTTTCTCAGAAAGCTTCTTTCCAGATTTCATCTGAGGATATTTCCTTTTTCACCAGAGCCCTCTATAGGCTTCCAAATATCACTTTGCCAATTCAACAAGAACTGTCTTAGCGACAGGCTTCTTGAGGGGAAAGCTGTAACTCTGTGAGATGATTTCACAGAACACAAAGAAGTTTCTCAGAAAGCTTCTTTCTCTTTGTTATCGGAGGATATTTCCTTTGGCCCTATAGTCTTCAATGGGATCAGGAATATCTGTTCTCAGATTCCACAGAAATAAGGCTAGCAAAGAGATGCACCAAATACACATGTAACTCTGTGAAATGAATTAACAGAACACTAAGCAGTTTCCCAGAAAGCTTCTTTCCAGATTTCCTGTGAGGATATTTCCTTTTTCACAATAGCCCTCTATGGGCTTCCAAATATCACTTTGCCAATTCCACAAGAACTGTGTTTACGAAAGGCTTCTTGAGGGGAAAGCTGTAACTCTGTGAGATGATTTCACAGAACCCAAAGAAGTTTCTCAGAAAGCTTCTTTCTCTTTGTTATCGGAGGATATTTCCTTTGGCCCTATAGTCATCAAAGGGATCAGAAATATCTGTTCTCAGATTCCACAGAAATAAGGCTAGCAAAGAGATCCACGAAATACACATGTAACTCTGTGAGATGAATTAACAGAACACTAAGCAGTTTCTGAGAAAGCTTCTTTCCAGATTTCATCTGAGGATATTTCCTTTTTCACCAGAGCCGTCTATAGGCTTCCAAATATCACTTTGCCAATTCCACAAGAACTGTCTTAGCGACAGGCTTCTTGAGGGGAAAGCTGTAACTCTGTGAGATGATTTCACAGAACACAAAGAAGTTTCTCAGAAAGCTTCTTTCTCTTTGTTATCGGAGGACATTTCCTTTGGCCCTATAGTCATCAATGGGATCCGAAATATCTGTTCTCAGATTCCACAGAAATAATGCTAGCAAAGAGATCCACGAAATACAGATGTAACTCTGTGAGATGAATTAACAGAACACTAAGCAGTTTCTCAGAAAGCTTCTTTCCAGATTTCATCTGAGGATATTTCTTTTTTCACCATAGCCCTCTGTGGGCTTCCAAATATCACTTTTCCAATTCCACAAGAACTGTGTTAGCGAAAGGATTCTTTAGGGGAAAGCTGTAACTCTGTGAGATGATTTCCCAGAACACAAATAAGTTTCTCAGAAAGCTTCTTTCTCTTTGTTATCGCAGGATATTTCCTTTGGCCCTATAGTCATCAATGGGATCCGAAATATCTGTTCTCAGATTCCACAGAAATAAGGCTAGCAAAGAGATGCACCATATACACATGTAACTCTGTGAGATGAATTAACAGAACACTAAGCAGTTTCCCAAAAGCTTCTTTCCAGATTTCCTGTGAGGATATTTCCTTTTTCACCATAGCCCTCTATGGGCTTCCAAATATCACTTTGCCAATTCCACAAGAACTGTCTTAGCGAAAGGCTTCTTGAGGGGAAAGCTGTAACTCTGTGAGATGATATCACAGAACACAAAGAAGTTTCTCAGAAAGCTTCTTTCTCTTTGTTATCGGAGGATATTTCCTTTGGCCCTATAGTCTTCAGTGGGATCCGAAATATCTGTTCTCAGATTCCACAGAAGTAAGGCTAGCAAAGAGATGCACCAAATACACATGTAACTCTGTGAGATGAATTAACAGAACACTAAGTAGTTTCTCAGAAAGCTTCTTTCCAGATTTCATCTGAGGATATTTCCTTTTTCACCATAGCCCTCTAAGGGCTTCCAAATATCACTTTTCCAATTCCACAAGAACTGTGTTAGCGAAAGGCTTCTTTAGGGGAAAGCTGTAACTCTGTGAGATGATTTCACAGAACACAAAGAAATTTCTCAGAAAGCTTCTTTCTCTTTGTTATCGGAGGATATTTCCTTTGGCCCTATACTCATCAATGGGATCCGAAATATCTGTTCTCAGATTCCACAGAAATAAGGCTAGCAAAGAGTTCCACGAAATACAGATGTAACTCTGTGAGATGAATTAACAGAACACTAAGGAGTTTCTCAGAAAGCTTCTTTCCAGGTTTCATCCGAGGATATTTCCTTTTTCACCATAGCCCTCTGGGGGCTTCCAAATATCACTTTGCCAATTCCACAAGAACTGTCTTAGCGAAAGGCTTCTTGAGGGGAAAGCTGTAACTCTGTGAGATGATTTCACGGAACACAAAGTAGTTTCTCAAAAAGCTTCTTTCTCTTTCTTATCGGAGGATTTTTCCTTTGGCCCTACAGTCTTCAAAGGGATCCGAAATATCTGTTCTCAGATTCCACAGAAATAAGGCTAGCAAAGAGATGCACCAAATACACATGTAACTCTGTGAGATGAATTAACAGAACACTAAGCAGTTTCCCAGAAAGCTTCTTTCTCTTTGTTATCGGAGGATATTTCCTTTGGCCCTATAGTCTTGAATGGGATGAGGAATATCTGTTCTCAGATTCCACAGAAATAAGACTAGCAAAGAGATCCACGAAATTCAGATGTAAGTCTGTGAGATGAATTAACAGAACACTAAGCAGTTTCTCAGAAAGCTTCTTTCCAGATTTCATCTGAGGATATTTCCTTTTTCACCATAGCCCTCTGTGGGCTTCCAAATATCACTTTGCCAATTCCACAAGAACTGTCTTAGCGAAAGGCTTCTTGAGAGGAAAGCTGTAACTCTGTGAGATGATTTCACAGAACCCAAAGAAGTTTCTCAGAAAGCTTCTTTCTCTTTGTTATCGCAGGATATTTCCTTTGGCCCTATAGTCTTCAATGGGATCAGGAATATCTGTTCTCAGATTCCACAGAAATAAGGCTAGCAAAGAGATGCACCAAATACACATGTAACTCTGTGAAATGAATTAACAGAACACTAAGCAGTTTCCCAGAAAGCTTCTTTCCAGATTTCCTGTGAGGATATTTCCTTTTTCACAATAGCCCTCTATGGGCTTCCAAATATCACTTTGCCAATTCCACAAGAACTGTGTTAACGAAAGGCTTCTTGAGGGGAAAGCTGTAACTCTGTGAGATGATTTCACAGAACCCAAAGAAGTTTCTCAGAAAGCTTCTTTCTCTTTGTTATCGGAGGATATTTCCTTTGGCCCTATAGTCATCAAAGGGATCAGAAATATCTGTTCTCAGATTCCACAGAAATAAGGCTAGCAAAGAGATCCACGAAATACACATGTAACTCTGTGAGATGAATTAACAGAACACTAAGCAGTTTCTCAGAAAGCTTCTTTCCAGATTTCATCTGAGGATATTTCCTTTTTCAACAGAGCCGTCTATAGGCTTCCAAATATCACTTTGCCAATTCCACAAGAACTGTCTTAGCGACAGGCTTCTTGAGGGGAAAGCTGTAACTCTGTGAGATGATTTCACAGAACACAAAGAAGTTTCTCAGAAAGCTTCTTTCTCTTTGTTATCGGAGGACATTTCCTTTGGCCCTATAGTCATCAATGGGATCCGAAATATCTGTTCTCAGATTCCACAGAAATAATGCTAGCAAAGAGATCCACGAAATACAGATGTAACTCTGTGAGATGAATTAACAGAACACTAAGCAGTTTCTCAGAAAGCTTCTTTCCAGATTTCATCTGAGGATATTTCTTTTTTCACCATAGCCCTCTGTGGGCTTCCAAATATCACTTTTGCAATTCCACAAGAACTGTGTTACCGAAAGGATTCTTTAGGGGAAAGCTGTAACTCTGTGAGATGATTTCCCAGAACACAAATAAGTTTCTCAGAAAGCTTCTTTCTCTTTGTTATCGCAGGATATTTCCTTTGGCCCTATAGTCATCAATGGGATCCGAAATATCTGTTCTCAGATTCCACAGAAATAAGGCTAGCAAAGAGATGCACCATATACACATGTAACTCTGTGAGATGAATTAACAGAACACTAAGCAGTTTCCCAAAAGCTTCTTTCCAGATTTCCTGTGAGGATATTTCCTTTTTCACCATAGCCCTCTATGGGCTTCCAAATATCACTTTGCCAATTCCACAAGAACTGTCTTAGCGAAAGGCTTCTTGAGGGGAAAGCTGTAACTCTGTGAGATGATATCACAGAACACAAAGAAGTTTCTCAGAAAGCTTCTTTCTCTTTGTTATCGGAGGATATTTCCTTTGGCCCTATAGTCTTCAGTGGGATCCGAAATATCTGTTCTCAGATTCCACAGAAGTAAGGCTAGCAAAGAGATGCACCAAATACACATGTAACTCTGTGAGATGAATTAACAGAACACTAAGTAGTTTCTCAGAAAGCTTCTTTCCAGATTTCATCTGAGGATATTTCCTTTTTCACCATAGCCCTCTAAGGGCTTCCAAATATCACTTTTCCAATTCCACAAGAACTGTGTTAGCGAAAGGCTTCTTTAGGGGAAAGCTGTAACTCTGTGAGATGATTTCACAGAACACAAAGAAATTTCTCAGAAAGCTTCTTTCTCTTTGTTATCGGAGGATATTTCCTTTGGCCCTATACTCATCAATGGGATCCGAAATATCTGTTCTCAGATTCCACAGAAATAAGGCTAGCAAAGAGTTCCACGAAATACAGATGTAACTCTGTGAGATGAATTAACAGAACACTAAGGAGTTTCTCAGAAAGCTTCTTTCCAGGTTTCATCCGAGGATATTTCCTTTTTCACCATAGCCCTCTGGGGGCTTCCAAATATCACTTTGCCAATTCCACAAGAACTGTCTTAGCGAAAGGCTTCTTGAGGGGAAAGCTGTAACTCTGTGAGATGATTTCACGGAACACAAAGTAGTTTCTCAAAAAGCTTCTTTCTCTTTCTTATCGGAGGATTTTTCCTTTGGCCCTACAGTCTTCAAAGGGATCCGAAATATCTGTTCTCAGATTCCACAGAAATAAGGCTAGCAAAGAGATGCACCAAATACACATGTAACTCTGTGAGATGAATTAACAGAACACTAAGCAGTTTCCCAGAAAGCTTCTTTCTCTTTGTTATCGGAGGATATTTCCTTTGGCCCTATAGTCTTGAATGGGATGAGGAATATCTGTTCTCAGATTCCACAGAAATAAGACTAGCAAAGAGATCCACGAAATTCAGATGTAAGTCTGTGAGATGAATTAACAGAACACTAAGCAGTTTCTCAGAAAGCTTCTTTCCAGATTTCATCTGAGGATATTTCCTTTTTCACCATAGCCCTCTGTGGGCTTCCAAATATCACTTTGCCAATTCCACAAGAACTGTCTTAGCGAAAGGCTTCTTGAGAGGAAAGCTGTAACTCTGTGAGATGATTTCACAGAACCCAAAGAAGTTTCTCAGAAAGCTTCTTTCTCTTTGTTATCGCAGGATATTTCCTTTGGCCCTATTGTCATCAATGGGATTCGAAACATCTGTTCTCAGATTCCACAGAAATAAGGCTAGCAAAGAGATGCACCAAATACACATGTAACTCTGTGAGATGAATTAACAGAACACTAAGCAGTTTCTCAGAAAGCTTCTTTCCAGATTTCCTGTGAGGATATTTCCTTTTTCACCATAGCCCTCTAGGGGCTTCCAAATATCACTTTGCCAATTCCACAAGAACTGTCTTAGCGAAAGGCTTCTTGAGGGGAAAGCTGTAACTCTGTGAGATGATTTCACAGAACACAAAGAAGTTTTACAGAAAGCTTCTTTCTCTTTGTTATCGGAGGATATTTCATTGGCCCTATAGTCTTCAATGGGATCAGGAATATCTGTTCTCAGATTCCCAAGAAATAAGGCTAGCAAAGAGATCCACGAAATACAGATGTAACTCTGTGAGATGAATTAACAGAACCCTAAGCAGTATCTCAGAAAGCTTCTTTCCAGATTTCATCTGAGGATATATCCTTTTTCACCGTAGCTCTCTATGGGCTTCCAAATATCACTTTGCCAATTCCAAAAGAACTGTCTTAGCGAAAGGCTTCTTGAGGGCAAAGCTGTAACTCTGTGAGATGATTTCACAGAACACAAAGAAGTTTCTCAGAAATCTTCTTTCTCTTTGTTATCGGAGGATATTTCCTTTGGCCCTATAGTCTTCAATGGGATCCGAAATATCTGTTCTCAGATTCCACAGAAATAAGGCTAGCAAAGAGTTCCAAGAAATACACATGTAACTCTGTGAGATGAATTAACAGAACACTAAGCAGTTTCTCAGAAAGCTTCTTTCCAGATTTCAATTGAGGATAATTCCTTTTTCACCGTAGCCCCCTATGGGCTTCCAAATATCACTTTGCCAATTCCACAAGAACTGTCTTAGCGAAAGGCTTCTTAAGGGGAAAGCTGTAACTCTGTGAGATGATTTCACAGAACACAAAGAAGTTTCTCAGAAAGCTTCTTTCTCTTTGTTATCAGAGGATATTTCCTTTGGCCCTATAGTCTTCAATGGGATCAGGAATATCTGTTCTCAGATTCCACAGAAATAAGGCTAGCAAAGAGATCCACGAAATACAGATGTAACTCTGTGAGATGAATTAACAGAACACTAAGCAGTTACTCAGAAAGCTTCTTTCCAGGTTTCATCTGAGGATATTTCCTTTTTCACCATAGCCCTCTGTGGGCTTCCAAATATCACTTTTCCAATTCCACAAGAACTGTCTTAGCGAAAGGCTTCTTGAGGGGAAAGCTGTAACTCCGTGAGATGATTTCACAGAACACAAATAAGTTTCTCAGAAAGCTTCTTTCTCTTTGTTATCGCAGGATATTTCCTTTGGCCCTATAGTCATCAATGGG
This sequence comes from Macaca nemestrina, assembly GCF_043159975.1. NCBI lineage: Eukaryota > Metazoa > Chordata > Mammalia > Primates > Cercopithecidae > Macaca > Macaca nemestrina. The sequence continues at coordinate 102,846,354 of NC_092133.1, read as the reverse complement.
ATCCGAAATATCTGTTCTCAGATTCCACAGAAATAAGGCTAGCAAAGAGATGCACCATATACACATGTAACTCTGTGAGATGAATTAACAGAACACTAAGCAGTTTCCCAAAAGCTTCTTTCCAGATTTCCTGTGAGGATATTTCCTTTTTCACCATAGCCCTCTATGGGCTTCCAAATATCACTTTGCCAATTCCACAAGAACTGTCTTAGCGAAAGGCTTCTTGAGGGGAAAGCTGTAACTCTGTGAGATGATATCACAGAACACAAAGAAGTTTCTCAGAAAGCTTCTTTCTCTTTGTTATCGGAGGATATTTCCTTTGGCCCTATAGTCTTCAGTGGGATCCGAAATATCTGTTCTCAGATTCCACAGAAGTAAGGCTAGCAAAGAGATGCACCAAATACACATGTAACTCTGTGAGATGAATTAACAGAACACTAAGTAGTTTCTCAGAAAGCTTCTTTCCAGATTTCATCTGAGGATATTTCCTTTTTCACCATAGCCCTCTAAGGGCTTCCAAATATCACTTTTCCAATTCCACAAGAACTGTGTTAGCGAAAGGCTTCTTTAGGGGAAAGCTGTAACTCTGTGAGATGATTTCACAGAACACAAAGAAATTTCTCAGAAAGCTTCTTTCTCTTTGTTATCGGAGGATATTTCCTTTGGCCCTATACTCATCAATGGGATCCGAAATATCTGTTCTCAGATTCCACAGAAATAAGGCTAGCAAAGAGTTCCACGAAATACAGATGTAACTCTGTGAGATGAATTAACAGAACACTAAGGAGTTTCTCAGAAAGCTTCTTTCCAGGTTTCATCCGAGGATATTTCCTTTTTCACCATAGCCCTCTGGGGGCTTCCAAATATCACTTTGCCAATTCCACAAGAACTGTCTTAGCGAAAGGCTTCTTGAGGGGAAAGCTGTAACTCTGTGAGATGATTTCACGGAACACAAAGTAGTTTCTCAAAAAGCTTCTTTCTCTTTCTTATCGGAGGATTTTTCCTTTGGCCCTACAGTCTTCAAAGGGATCCGAAATATCTGTTCTCAGATTCCACAGAAATAAGGCTAGCAAAGAGATGCACCAAATACACATGTAACTCTGTGAGATGAATTAACAGAACACTAAGCAGTTTCCCAGAAAGCTTCTTTCTCTTTGTTATCGGAGGATATTTCCTTTGGCCCTATAGTCTTGAATGGGATGAGGAATATCTGTTCTCAGATTCCACAGAAATAAGACTAGCAAAGAGATCCACGAAATTCAGATGTAAGTCTGTGAGATGAATTAACAGAACACTAAGCAGTTTCTCAGAAAGCTTCTTTCCAGATTTCATCTGAGGATATTTCCTTTTTCACCATAGCCCTCTGTGGGCTTCCAAATATCACTTTGCCAATTCCACAAGAACTGTCTTAGCGAAAGGCTTCTTGAGAGGAAAGCTGTAACTCTGTGAGATGATTTCACAGAACCCAAAGAAGTTTCTCAGAAAGCTTCTTTCTCTTTGTTATCGCAGGATATTTCCTTTGGCCCTATTGTCATCAATGGGATTCGAAACATCTGTTCTCAGATTCCACAGAAATAAGGCTAGCAAAGAGATGCACCAAATACACATGTAACTCTGTGAGATGAATTAACAGAACACTAAGCAGTTTCTCAGAAAGCTTCTTTCCAGATTTCCTGTGAGGATATTTCCTTTTTCACCATAGCCCTCTAGGGGCTTCCAAATATCACTTTGCCAATTCCACAAGAACTGTCTTAGCGAAAGGCTTCTTGAGGGGAAAGCTGTAACTCTGTGAGATGATTTCACAGAACACAAAGAAGTTTTACAGAAAGCTTCTTTCTCTTTGTTATCGGAGGATATTTCATTGGCCCTATAGTCTTCAATGGGATCAGGAATATCTGTTCTCAGATTCCCAAGAAATAAGGCTAGCAAAGAGATCCACGAAATACAGATGTAACTCTGTGAGATGAATTAACAGAACCCTAAGCAGTATCTCAGAAAGCTTCTTTCCAGATTTCATCTGAGGATATATCCTTTTTCACCGTAGCTCTCTATGGGCTTCCAAATATCACTTTGCCAATTCCAAAAGAACTGTCTTAGCGAAAGGCTTCTTGAGGGCAAAGCTGTAACTCTGTGAGATGATTTCACAGAACACAAAGAAGTTTCTCAGAAATCTTCTTTCTCTTTGTTATCGGAGGATATTTCCTTTGGCCCTATAGTCTTCAATGGGATCCGAAATATCTGTTCTCAGATTCCACAGAAATAAGGCTAGCAAAGAGTTCCAAGAAATACACATGTAACTCTGTGAGATGAATTAACAGAACACTAAGCAGTTTCTCAGAAAGCTTCTTTCCAGATTTCAATTGAGGATAATTCCTTTTTCACCGTAGCCCCCTATGGGCTTCCAAATATCACTTTGCCAATTCCACAAGAACTGTCTTAGCGAAAGGCTTCTTAAGGGGAAAGCTGTAACTCTGTGAGATGATTTCACAGAACACAAAGAAGTTTCTCAGAAAGCTTCTTTCTCTTTGTTATCAGAGGATATTTCCTTTGGCCCTATAGTCTTCAATGGGATCAGGAATATCTGTTCTCAGATTCCACAGAAATAAGGCTAGCAAAGAGATCCACGAAATACAGATGTAACTCTGTGAGATGAATTAACAGAACACTAAGCAGTTACTCAGAAAGCTTCTTTCCAGGTTTCATCTGAGGATATTTCCTTTTTCACCATAGCCCTCTGTGGGCTTCCAAATATCACTTTTCCAATTCCACAAGAACTGTCTCAGCGAAAGGCTTCTTGAGGGGAAAGCTGTAACTCCGTGAGATGATTTCACAGAACACAAAGAAGTTTCTCAGAAAGCTTCTTTCTCTTTGTTATCGGAGGATATTTCCTTTGGCCCTATAGTCATCAATGGGATGCGAAATATCTGTTCTCAGATTCCACAGAAATAATTCTAGCAAAGAGATGCACCATATACACATGTAACTCTGTGAGATGAATTAACAGAACACTAAGCAGTTTCCCAGAAAGCTTCTTTCCAGATTTCCTGTGAGGATATTTCCTTTTTCACCATAGCCCTCTATGGGCTTCCAAATATCACTTTGCCAATTCCACAAGAACTGTCTTAGCGAAAGGCTTCTTGAGGGGAAAGCTGTAACTCTCTGAGATGATTTCCCAGAACACAAATAAGTTTCTCAGAAAGCTTCTTTCTCTTTGTTATCGGAGGATATTTCCTTTGGCCCTATAGTCTTCAGTGGGATCCGAAATGTCTGTTCCCAGATTCCACAGAAATAAGGCTAGCAAAGAGATGCACCAAATACACATGTAACTCTGTGAGATGAATTAACAGAACACTAAGCAGTTTCTCAGAAAGCTTCTTTCCAGATTTCATCCGAGGATATTTCCTTTTTCACCATAGCCCTCTATGGGCTTCCAAATATCACTTTTCCAATTCCACAAGAACTGTGTTAGCGAAAGGCTTCTTTAGGGGAAAGCTGTAACTCTGTGAGATGATTTCACAGAACACTAAGAAGTTTCTCAGAAAGCTTCTTTCTCTTTGTTATCGGAGGATATTTCCTTTGGCCCTATACTCATCAATGGGATCCGAAATATCTGTTCTCAGATTCCACAGAAATAAGGCTAGCAAAGAGATCCACGAAATACAGATGTAACTCTGTGAGATGAATTAACAGAACACTAAGCAGTTTCTCAGAAAGCTTCTTTCCAGGTTTCATCTGAGGATATTTCCTTTTTCACCATAGCCCTCTTGGGGCTTCCAAATATCACTTTGCCAATTCCACAAGAACTGTCTTAGCGAAAGGCTTCTTGAGGGGAAAGCTGTAACTCTGTGAGATGATTTCACGGAACACAAAGAAGTTTCTCAAAAAGCTTCTTTCTCTTTGTTATCGGAGGATTTTTCCTTTGGCCCTACAGTCTTCAAAGGGATCCGAAATATCTGTTCTCAGATTCCACAGAAATAAGGCTAGCAAAGAGATGCACCAAATACACATGTAACTCTGTGAGATGAATTAACAGAACACTAAGCAGTTTCCCAGAAAGCTTCTTTCTCTTTGTTATCGGAGGATATTTCCTTTGGCCCTATAGTCTTGAATGGGATGAGGAATATCTGTTCTCAGATTCCACAGAAATAAGATTAGCAAAGAGATCCACGAAATTCAGATGTAACTCTGTGAGATGAATTAACAGAACACTAAGCAGTTTCTCAGAAAGCTTCTTTCCAGATTTCATCTGAGGATATTTCCTTTTTCACCATAGCCCTCCGTGGGCTTCCAAATATCACTTTGCCAATTCCACAAGAACTGTCTTAGCGAAAGGCTTCTTGAGAGGAAAGCTGTAACTCTGTGAGATGATTTCACAGAACACAAAGAAGTTTCTCAAAAAGCTTCTTTCTCTTTGTTATCGGAGGTTATTTCCTTTGGCCCTATAGTCTTCAATGGGATCCGAAATATCTGTTCTCAGATTCCACAGAAATAAGGCTAGCAAAGAGATGCACCAAATACACATGTAACTCTGTGAGATGAATTAACAGAACACTAAGCAGTTTCTCAGAAAGCTTCTTTCCAGATTTCATCTGAGGATATTTCTTTTTTCACCATAGCCCTCTATGGGGGTCCAAATATCACTTTGCCAATTCCACAAGAACTGTGTTAGCGAAAGGCTTCTTGAGGGGAAAGCTGTAACTCTGTGAGATGATTTCACAGAACACAAAGAAGTTTCTCAGAAAGCTTCTTTCTCTTTGTTATCGGAGGATATTTCCTTTGTCCCTATAGTCTTCAAAGGGATCAGAAATATCTGTTCTCAGATTCCACAGAAATAAGGCTAGCAAAGAGATCCAGGAAATACACAGGTAACTCTGTGAGATGAATTAACAGAACACTAAGCAGTTTCTCAGAAAGCTTCTTTCCAGATTTCATCTGAGGATATTTCCTTTTTCACCATAGCCCTCTATGGGCTTCCAAATATCACATTGCCAATTCCACAAGAACTGTCTTAGCGAAAGGCTTCTTGACGGGAAAGCTGTAACTCTGTGAGATGATTTCACAGAACCCAAAGAAGTTTCTCAGAAAGCTTCTTTCTCTTTGTTATCGCAGGATATTTCCTTTGGCCCTATAGTCATCAATGGGATCCGAAACATCTGTTCTCAGATTCCACAGAAATAAGGCTAGCAAAGAGATGCACCAAATACACATGTAACTCTGTGAGATGAATTAACAGAACACTAAGCAGTTTCTCAGAAAGCTTCTTTCCAGATTTCATCTGAGGATATTTCCTTTTTCACCATAGCCCTCTATGGGCTTCCAAATATCACTTTGCCAATACCACAAGAACTGTCTTAGCGAAAGGCTTCTTGAGGTCAAAGGTGTAACTCTGTGAGATGATTTCACAGAACACAAAGAAGTTTCTCAGAAAGCTTCTTTCTCTTTGTTATCGCAGGATATTTCCTTTGTCCCTATAGTCTTCAAAGGGATCAGAAATATCTGTTCTCAGATTCCACAGAAATAAGGCTAGCAAAGAGATCCAGGAAATACACATGTAACTCTGTGAGATGAATTAACAGAAGACTAAGCAGTTTCTCAGAAAGCTTCTTTCCAGATTTCATCTGAGGATATTTCCTTTTTCACCATAGCCCTCTATGGGCTTCCAAATATCATATTGCCAATTCCACAAGAACTGTCTTAGCGAAAGGCTTCTTGACGGGAAAGCTGTAACTCTGTGAGATGATTTCACAGAACCCAAAGAAGTTTCTCAGAAAGCTTCTTTGTCTTTGTTACCGCAGGATATTTCCTTTGGCCCTATAGTCCTCAAAGGGATCCGAAATATCTGTTCTCAGATTCCACAGAAATAAGGCTAGCAAAGGGTTCCAAGAAATACACATGTAACTCTGTGAGTTGAATTAACAGAACACTAAGCAGTTTCTCAGAAAGCTTCTTTCCAGATTTCATCTGAGGATATTTCCTTTTTCACCGTAGCCCTCTATGGGCTTCCAAATATCACTTTGCCAATTCCACAAGAACTGTCTTAGCGAAAGGCTTCTTGAGGGGAAAGCTGTAACTCTGTGAGATGATTTCACAGAACACAAAGAAGTTTCTCAGAAAGCTTCTTTCTCTTTGTTATCGCAGGATATTTCCTTTGGCCCTATAGTCATCAATGGGATCCGAAATATCTGTTCTCAGATTCCACAGAAATAAGGCTAGCAAAGAGATGCACCAAATACACATGTAACTCTGTGAAATGAATTAACAGAACACTAAGCAGTTTCCAAGAAAGCTTCTTTCCAGATTTCCTGTGAGGATATTTCCTTTTTCACCATAGCCCTCTATGGGCTTCCAAATATCAGTTTGCCAATTCCACAAGAACTGTCTTAGCGGAAGGCTTCCTGAGGGGAAAGCTGTAACTCTGTGAGATGATTTCACAGAACACAAATAAGTTTCTCAGAAAGCTTCTTTCTCTTTGTTATCGGAGGATATTTCCTTTGGCCCTATAGTCTTCAAAGGGATCAGAAACATCTGTTCTCAGATTCCACAGAAATAAGGCTAGCAAAGAGATGCACCAAATACACATGTAACTCTGTGAGATGAATTAACAGAACACTAAGCAGTTTCTCAGAAAGCTTCTTTCCAGATTTCATCTGAGGATATTTCCTTTTTCACCAGAGCCCTCTATAGGCTTCCAAATATCACTTTGCCAATTCAACAAGAACTGTCTTAGCGACAGGCTTCTTGAGGGGAAAGCTGTAACTCTGTGAGATGATTTCACAGAACACAAAGAAGTTTCTCAGAAAGCTTCTTTCTCTTTGTTATCGGAGGATATTTCCTTTGGCCCTATAGTCTTCAATGGGATCAGGAATATCTGTTCTCAGATTCCACAGAAATAAGGCTAGCAAAGAGATGCACCAAATACACATGTAACTCTGTGAAATGAATTAACAGAACACTAAGCAGTTTCCCAGAAAGCTTCTTTCCAGATTTCCTGTGAGGATATTTCCTTTTTCACAATAGCCCTCTATGGGCTTCCAAATATCACTTTGCCAATTCCACAAGAACTGTGTTAACGAAAGGCTTCTTGAGGGGAAAGCTGTAACTCTGTGAGATGATTTCACAGAACCCAAAGAAGTTTCTCAGAAAGCTTCTTTCTCTTTGTTATCGGAGGATATTTCCTTTGGCCCTATAGTCATCAAAGGGATCAGAAATATCTGTTCTCAGATTCCACAGAAATAAGGCTAGCAAAGAGATCCACGAAATACACATGTAACTCTGTGAGATGAATTAACAGAACACTAAGCAGTTTCTCAGAAAGCTTCTTTCCAGATTTCATCTGAGGATATTTCCTTTTTCACCAGAGCCGTCTATAGGCTTCCAAATATCACTTTGCCAATTCCACAAGAACTGTCTTAGCGACAGGCTTCTTGAGGGGAAAGCTGTAACTCTCTGAGATGATTTCACAGAACACAAAGTAGTTTCTCAGAAAGCTTCTTTCTCTTTGTTATCGGAGGATATTTCCTTTGGCCCTATAGTCTTCAATGGGATCAGGAATATCTGTTCTCAGATTCCACAGAAATAAGGCTAGCAAAGAGATGCACCAAATACACATGTAATTCTGTGAGATGAATTAACAGAACACTAAGCAGTTTCCCAGAAAGCTTCTTTCCAGATTTCCTGTGAGGATATTTCCTTTTTCACAATAGCCCTCTGGGGGCTTCCAAATATCACTTTGCCAATTCCACAAGAACTGTCTTAGCGAAAGGCTTCTTGAGGGGAAAGCTGTAACTCTGTGAGATGATTTCACGGAACACAAAGAAGTTTCTCAAAAAGCTTCTTTCTCTTTGTTATCGGAGGTTATTTCCTTTGGCCCTATAGTCTTCAATGGGATCCGAAATATCTGTTCTCAGATTCCACAGAAATAAGGCTAGCAAAGAGATGCACCAAATACACATGTAACTCTGTGAGATGAATTAACAGAACACTAAGCAGTTTCTCAGAAAGCTTCTTTCCAGATTTCATCTGAGGATATTTCCTTTTTCACCATAGCCCTCTATGGGGTTCCAAATATCACTTTGCCAATTCCACAAGAACTGTGTTAGCGAAAGGCTTCTTGAGGGGAAAGCTGTAACTCTGTGAGATGATTTCACAGAACACAAAGAAGTTTCTCAGAAAGCTTCTTTCTCTTTGTTATCGGAGGATATTTCCTTTGTCCCTATAGTCTTCAAAGGGATCAGAAATATCTGTTCTCAGATTCCACAGAAATAAGGCTAGCAAAGAGATCCAGGAAATACACAGGTAACTCTGTGAGATGAATTAACAGAACACTAAGCAGTTTCTCAGAAAGCTTCTTTCCAGATTTCATCTGAGGATATTTCCTTTTTCACCATAGCCCTCTATGGGCTTCCAAATATCACATTGCCAATTCCACAAGAACTGTCTTAGCGAAAGGCTTCTTGACGGGAAAGCTGTAACTCTGTGAGATGATTTCACAGAACCCAAAGAAGTTTCTCAGAAAGCTTCTTTCTCTTTGTTATCGCAGGATATTTCCTTTGGCCCTATAGTCATCAATGGGATCCGAAACATCTGTTCTCAGATTCCACAGAAATAAGGCTAGCAAAGAGATGCACCAAATACACATGTAACTCTGTGAGATGAATTAACAGAACACTAAGCAGTTTCTCAGAAAGCTTCTTTCCAGATTTCATCTGAGGATATTTCCTTTTTCACCATAGCCCTCTATGGGCTTCCAAATATCACTTTGCCAATACCACAAGAACTGTCTTAGCGAAAGGCTTCTTGAGGTCAAAGGTGTAACTCTGTGAGATGATTTCACAGAACACAAAGAAGTTTCTCAGAAAGCTTCTTTCTCTTTGTTATCGCAGGATATTTCCTTTGTCCCTATAGTCTTCAAAGGGATCAGAAATATCTGTTCTCAGATTCCACAGAAATAAGGCTAGCAAAGAGATCCAGGAAATACACATGTAACTCTGTGAGATGAATTAACAGAAGACTAAGCAGTTTCTCAGAAAGCTTCTTTCCAGATTTCATCTGAGGATATTTCCTTTTTCACCATAGCCCTCTATGGGCTTCCAAATATCATATTGCCAATTCCACAAGAACTGTCTTAGCGAAAGGCTTCTTGACGGGAAAGCTGTAACTCTGTGAGATGATTTCACAGAACCCAAAGAAGTTTCTCAGAAAGCTTCTTTGTCTTTGTTACCGCAGGATATTTCCTTTGGCCCTATAGTCCTCAAAGGGATCCGAAATATCTGTTCTCAGATTCCACAGAAATAAGGCTAGCAAAGGGTTCCAAGAAATACACATGTAACTCTGTGAGTTGAATTAACAGAACACTAAGCAGTTTCTCAGAAAGCTTCTTTCCAGATTTCATCTGAGGATATTTCCTTTTTCACCGTAGCCCTCTATGGGCTTCCAAATATCACTTTGCCAATTCCACAAGAACTGTCTTAGCGAAAGGCTTCTTGAGGGGAAAGCTGTAACTCTGTGAGATGATTTCACAGAACACAAAGAAGTTTCTCAGAAAGCTTCTTTCTCTTTGTTATCGCAGGATATTTCCTTTGGCCCTATAGTCATCAATGGGATCCGAAATATCTGTTCTCAGATTCCACAGAAATAAGGCTAGCAAAGAGATGCACCAAATACACATGTAACTCTGTGAAATGAATTAACAGAACACTAAGCAGTTTCCAAGAAAGCTTCTTTCCAGATTTCCTGTGAGGATATTTCCTTTTTCACCATAGCCCTCTATGGGCTTCCAAATATCAGTTTGCCAATTCCACAAGAACTGTCTTAGCGGAAGGCTTCCTGAGGGGAAAGCTGTAACTCTGTGAGATGATTTCACAGAACACAAATAAGTTTCTCAGAAAGCTTCTTTCTCTTTGTTATCGGAGGATATTTCCTTTGGCCCTATAGTCTTCAAAGGGATCAGAAACATCTGTTCTCAGATTCCACAGAAATAAGGCTAGCAAAGAGATGCACCAAATACACATGTAACTCTGTGAGATGAATTAACAGAACACTAAGCAGTTTCTCAGAAAGCTTCTTTCCAGATTTCATCTGAGGATATTTCCTTTTTCACCAGAGCCCTCTATAGGCTTCCAAATATCACTTTGCCAATTCAACAAGAACTGTCTTAGCGACAGGCTTCTTGAGGGGAAAGCTGTAACTCTGTGAGATGATTTCACAGAACACAAAGAAGTTTCTCAGAAAGCTTCTTTCTCTTTGTTATCGGAGGATATTTCCTTTGGCCCTATAGTCTTCAATGGGATCAGGAATATCTGTTCTCAGATTCCACAGAAATAAGGCTAGCAAAGAGATGCACCAAATACACATGTAACTCTGTGAAATGAATTAACAGAACACTAAGCAGTTTCCCAGAAAGCTTCTTTCCAGATTTCCTGTGAGGATATTTCCTTTTTCACAATAGCCCTCTATGGGCTTCCAAATATCACTTTGCCAATTCCACAAGAACTGTGTTAACGAAAGGCTTCTTGAGGGGAAAGCTGTAACTCTGTGAGATGATTTCACAGAACCCAAAGAAGTTTCTCAGAAAGCTTCTTTCTCTTTGTTATCGGAGGATATTTCCTTTGGCCCTATAGTCATCAAAGGGATCAGAAATATCTGTTCTCAGATTCCACAGAAATAAGGCTAGCAAAGAGATCCACGAAATACACATGTAACTCTGTGAGATGAATTAACAGAACACTAAGCAGTTTCTCAGAAAGCTTCTTTCCAGATTTCATCTGAGGATATTTCCTTTTTCACCAGAGCCGTCTATAGGCTTCCAAATATCACTTTGCCAATTCCACAAGAACTGTCTTAGCGACAGGCTTCTTGAGGGGAAAGCTGTAACTCTCTGAGATGATTTCACAGAACACAAAGTAGTTTCTCAGAAAGCTTCTTTCTCTTTGTTATCGGAGGATATTTCCTTTGGCCCTATAGTCTTCAATGGGATCAGGAATATCTGTTCTCAGATTCCACAGAAATAAGGCTAGCAAAGAGATGCACCAAATACACATGTAATTCTGTGAGATGAATTAACAGAACACTAAGCAGTTTCCCAGAAAGCTTCTTTCCAGATTTCCTGTGAGGATATTTCCTTTTTCACAATAGCCCTCTGGGGGCTTCCAAATATCACTTTGCCAATTCCACAAGAACTGTCTTAGCGAAAGGCTTCTTGAGGGGAAAGCTGTAACTCTGTGAGATGATTTCACGGAACACAAAGAAGTTTCTCAAAAAGCTTCTTTCTCTTTGTTATCGGAGGATTTTTCCTTTGGCCCTACAGTCTTCAAAGGGATCCGAAATATCTGTTCTCAGATTCCACAGAAATAAGGCTAGCAAAGAGATGCACCAAATACACATGTAACTCTGTGAGATGAATTAACAGAACACTAAGCAGTTTCCCAGAAAGCTTCTTTCTCTTTGTTATCGGAGGATATTTCCTTTGGCCCTATAGTCTTGAATGGGATGAGGAATATCTGTTCTCAGATTCCACAGAAATAAGGCTAGCAAAGAGATCCACGAAATTCAGATGTAACTCTGTGAGATGAATTAACAGAACACTAAGCAGTTTCTCAGAAAGCTTCTTTCCAGATTTCATCTGAGGATATTTCCTTTTTCACCAGAGCCCTCTGCGGGCTTCCAAATATCACTTTGCCAATTCCACAAGAACTGTCTTAGCGAAAGGCTTCTTGAGAGGAAAGCTGTAACTCTGTGAGATGATTTCACAGAACACAAAGAAGTTTCTCAAAAAGCTTCTTTCTCTTTGTTATCGGAGGATATTTCCTTTGGCCCTATAGTCTTCAATGGGATCCGAAATATCTGTTCTCAGATTCCACAGAAATAAGGATAGCAAAGAGATGCACCAAATACACATGGAACTCTGTGAGATGAATTAACAGAACACTAAGCAGTTTCTCAGAAAGCTTCTTTCCAGATTTCATCTGAGGATATTTCCTTTTTCACCATAGCCCTCTATGGGCTTCCAAATATCACTTTTCCAATTCCACAAGAACTGTCTTAGCGAAAGGCTTCTTGAGGGCAAAGCTGTAACTCTGTGAGATGATTTCACACAACACAAAGAAGTTTCTCAGAAATCTTCTTTCTCTTTGTTATCGGAGGATATTTCCTTTGGCCCTATAGTCCTCAATGGGATCCGAAATATCTGTTCTCAGATTCCACAGAAATAAGGCTAGCAAAGAGTTCCAAGAAATACACATGTAACTCTGTGAGATGAATTAACAGAACACTAAGCAGTTTCTCAGAAAGCTTCTTTCCAGATTTCATCTGAGGATATTTCCTTTTTCACCGTAGCCCCCTATGGGCTTCCAAATATCACTTTGCCAATTCCCAAGAACTGTCTTAGCGAAAGGCTTCTTAAGGGGAAAGCTGTAACTCTGTGAGATGATTTCACAGAACACAAAGAAGTTTCTCAGAAAGCTTCTTTCTCTTTGTTATCGCAGGATATTTCCTTTGGCCTTATAGTCATCAATGGGATCCGAAATATCTGTTCTCAGATTCCACAGAAATAAGGCTAGCAAAGAGATGCACCAAATACACATGTAACTCTGTGAGATGAATTAACAGAACACTAAGTAGTTTCCCAGAAAGCTTCTTTCCAGATTTCCTGTGAGGATATTTCCTTTTTCACCATAGCCCTCTATGGGCTTCCAAATATCAGTTTGCCAATTCCACAAGAACTGTCTTAGCGGAAGGCTTCTTGAGGGGAAAGCTGTAACTCTGTGAGATGATTTCACAGAACACAAATAAGTTTCTCAGAAAGCTTCTTTCTCTTTGTTATCGCAGGATATTTCCTTTGGCCCTATAGTCTTCAAAGGGATCAGAAATATCTGTTCTCAGATTCCACAGAAATAAGGCTAGCAAAGAGATCCAGGAAATACACATGTAACTCTGTGAGATGAATTAACAGAACACTAAGCAGTTTCTGAGAAAGATTCTTTCCAGATTTCATCTGAGGATATTTCCTTTTTCACCATAGCCCTCTATGGGCTTCCAAATATCACATTGCCAATTCCACAAGAACTGTCTTAGCGAAAGGCTTCTTGACGGGAAAGCTGTAACTCTGTGAGATGATTTCACAGAACCCAAAGAAGTTTCTCAGAAATCTTCTTTCTCTTTCTTATCGCAGGATATTTCCTTTGGCCCTATAGTCATCAATGGGATCCAAAACATCTGTTCTCAGATTCCACAGAAATAAGGCTAGCAAAGAGATGCACCAAATACACATGTAACTCTGTGAGATGAATTAACAGAACACTAAGCAGTTTCTCAGAAAGCTTCTTTCCAGATTTCATCTGAGGATATTTCCTTTTTCACCAGAGCCCTCTACAGGCTTCAAAATATCACTTTGCCAATTCCACAAGAACTGTCTTAGCGACAGGCTTCTTGAGGGGAAAGCTGTAACTCTGTGAGATGATTTCACAGAACACAAAGAAGTTTCTCAGAAAGCTTCTTTCTCTTTGTTATCGGAGGATATTTCCTTTGGCCCTATAGTCTTCAATGGGATCAGGAATATCTGTTCTCAGATTCCACAGAAATAAGGCTGGCAAAGAGATGCACCAAATACACATGTAACACTGTGAGATGAATTAACAGAACACTAAGCAGTTTCCCAGAAAGCTTCTTTCCAGATTTCCTGTGAGGATATTTCCTTTTTCACAATAGCCCTCTATGGGCTTCCAAATATCACTTTGCCAATTCCACAAGAACTGTGTTAGCGAAAGGCTTCTTGAGGGGAAAGCTGTAACTCTGTGAGATGATTTCACAGAACACAAAAAAGTTTCTCAGAAAGCTTCTTTCTCTTTGTTATCGGAGGATATTTCCTTTGGCCCTATAGTCATCAATGGGATCCGAAATATCAGTTCTCAGATTCCACAGAAATAAGGTTAGCAAAGAGATCCACGAAATACAGATGTAACTCTGTGAGATGAATTAACAGAACACTAAGCAGTTTCTCAGAAAGCTTCTTTCCAGATTTCATCTGAGGATATTTCCTTTTTCACCATAGCCCTCTGTGGGCTTCGAAATATCACTTTGCCAATTCCACAAGAACTGTCTTAGCGAAAGGCTTCTTTAGGGGAAAGCTGTAACTCTGTGAGATGATTTCACAGAACACAAATAAGTTTCTCAGAAAGCTTCTTTCTCTTTGTTATCGCAGGATATTTCCTTTGGCCCTATAGTCATCAAGGGGATCCGAAATATATGTTCTCAGATTCCACAGAAATAAGGCTAGCAAAGAGATGCACCATATACACATGTAACTCTGTGAGATGAATTAACAGAACACTAAGCATTTTCCCAGAAAGCTTCTTTCCAGATTTCCTGTGAGGATATTTCCTTTTTCACCATAGCCCTCTATGGGCTTCCAAATATCACTTTGCCAATTCCACAAGAACTGTCTTAGCGAAAGGCTTCTTGAGGGGAAAGCTGTAACTCTGTGAGATGATTTCACAGAACACAAAGAAGTTTCTCAGAAAGCTTCTTTCTCTTTGTTATCGGAGGATATTTCCTTTGGCCCTATAGTCTTCAAAGGGATCAGGAATATCTGTTCTCAGATTCCACAGAAATAAGGCTAGCAAAGAGATGCACCAAATACACATGTAACTCTGTGAGATGAATTAACAGAACACTAAGCAGTTTCCCAGAAAGCTTCTTTCCAGATTTCCTGTGAGGATATTTCCTTTTTCACAATAGCCCTCTATGGGCTTCCAAATATCACTTTGCCAATTCCACAAGAACTGTGTTAGCGAAAGGCTTCTTGAGGGGAAAGCTGTAACTCTGTGAGACGATTTCACAGAACACAAAGAAGTTTCTCAGAAAGCTTCTTTCTCTTTGTTATCGGAGGATATTTCCTTTGGCCCTATAGTCATCAATGGGATCCGAAATATCTGTTCTCAGATTCCACAGAAATAAGGCTAGCAAAGAGATCCAGGAAATACACATGTAACTCTGTGAGATGAATTAACAGAACACTAAGCAGTTTCTCAGAAAGCTTCTTTCCAGATTTCATCTGAGGATATTTCTTTTTTCACCATAGCCCTCTGTGGGCTTCCAAATATCACTTTTCCAATTCCACAAGAACTGTGTTAGCGAAAGGCTTCTTTAGGGGAAAGCTGTAACTCTGTGAGATGATTTCACAGAACACAAATAAGTTTCTCAGAAAGCTTCTTTCTCTTTGTTATCGCAGGATATTTCCTTTGGCCCTATAGTCATCAATGGGATCCGAAATATCTGTTCTCAGATTCCACAGAAATAAGGCTAGCAAAGAGATGCACCAAATACACATGTAACTCTGTGAGATGAATTAACAGAACACTAAGCAGTTTCCCAGAAAGCTTCTTTCTCTTTGTTATCGGAGGATATTTCCTTTGGCCCTATAGTCATCAATGGGATCCGAAATATCTGTTCTCAGATTCCACAGAAATAAGGCTAGCAAAGAGCTGCACCAAATACACATGTAACTCTGTGAGATGAATTAACAGAACACTAAGTAGTTTCCCAGAAAGCTTCTTTCCAGATTTCCTGTGAGGATATTTCCTTTTTCACCATAGCCCTCTATGGGCTTCCAAATATCACTTTTCCAATTCCACAAGAACTGTGTTAGCGAAAGGCTTCTTTAGGGGAAAGCTGTAACTCTGTGAGATGATTTCACAGAACACAAATAAGTTTCTCAGAAAGCTTCTTTCTCTTTGTTATCGGAGGATATTTCCTTTGGCCCTATAGTCATCAATGGGATCCGAAATATCTGTTCTCAGATTCCACAGAAATAAGGCTAGCAAAGAGATGCACCAAATACACATGTAACTCTGTGAGATGAATTAACAGAACACTAAGCAGTTTCCCAGAAAGCTTCTTTCTCTTTGTTATCGGAGGATATTTCCTTTGGCCCTATAGTCATCAATGGGATCCGAAATATCTGTTCTCAGATTCCACAGAAATAAGGCTAGCAAAGAGATGCACCAAATACACATGTAACTCTGTGAGATGAATTAACAGAACACTAAGTAGTTTCCCAGAAAGCTTCTTTCCAGATTTCCTGTGAGGATATTTCCTTTTTCACCATAGCCCTCTATGGGCTTCCAAATATCAGTTTGCCAATTCCACAAGAACTGTCTTAGCGGAAGGCTTCTTGAGGGGAAAGCTGTAACTCTGTGAGATGATTTCACAGAACACAAATAAGTTTCTCAGAAAGCTTCTTTCTCTTTGTTATCGGAGGATATTTCCTTTGGCCCTATAGTCTTCAAAGGGATCAGAAATATCTGTTCTCAGATTCCACAGAAATAAGGCTAGCAAAGAAATCCAGGAAATACACATGTAACACTGTGAGATGAATTAACAGAACACTAAGCAGTTTCTGAGATAGCTTCTTTCCAGATTTCATCTGAGGATATTTCCTTTTTCACCATAGCCCTCTATGGGCTTCCAAATATCACATTGCCAATTCCACAAGAACTGTCTTAGCGAAAGGCTTCTTGACGGGAAAGCTGTAACTCTGTGAGATGATTTCACAGAACCCAAAGAAGTTTCTCAGAAAGCTTCTTTCTCTTTGTTATCGCAGGATATTTCCTTTGGCCCTATAGTCATCAATGGGATCCAAAACATCTGTTCTCAGATTCCACAGAAATAAGGCTAGCAAAGAGATGCACCAAATACACATGTAACTCTGTGAGATGAATTAACAGAACACTAAGCAGTTTCTCAGAAAGCTTCTTTCCAGATTTCATCTGAGGATATTTCCTTTTTCACCAGAGCCCTCTATAGGCTTCAAAATATCACTTTGCCAATTCCACAAGAACTGTCTTAGCGACAGGCTTCTTGAGGGGAAAGCTGTAACTCTGTGAGATGATTTCACAGAACACAAAGAAGTTTCTCAGAAAGCTTCTTTCTCTTTGTTATCGGAGGATATTTCCTTTGGCCCTATAGTCTTCAATGGGATCAGGAATATCTGTTCTCAGATTCCACAGAAATAAGGCTGGCAAAGAGATGCACCAAATACACATGTAACACTGTGAGATGAATTAACAGAACACTAAGCAGTTTCCCAGAAAGCTTCTTTCCAGATTTCCTGTGAGGATATTTCCTTTTTCACAATAGCCCTCTATGGGCTTCCAAATATCACTTTGCCAATTACACAAGAACTGTGTTAGCGAAAGGCTTCTTGAGGGGAAAGCTGTAACTCTGTGAGATGATTTCACAGAACACAAAGAAGTTTCTCAGAAAGCTTCTTTCTCTTTGTTATCGGAGGATATTTCCTTTGGCCCTATAGTCATCAATGGGATCCGAAATATCAGTTCTCAGATTCCACAGAAATAAGGTTAGCAAAGAGATCCACGAAATACAGATGTAACTCTGTGAGATGAATTAACAGAACACTAAGCAGTTTCTCAGAAAGCTTCTTTCCAGATTTCATCTGAGGATATTTCCTTTTTCACCATAGCCCTCTGTGGGCTTCGAAATATCACTTTGCCAATTCCACAAGAACTGTCTTAGCGAAAGGCTTCTTTAGGGGAAAGCTGTAACTCTGTGAGATGATTTCACAGAACACAAATAAGTTTCTCAGAAAGCTTCTTTCTCTTTGTTATCGCAGGATATTTCCTTTGGCCCTATAGTCATCAAGGGGATCCGAAATATATGTTCTCAGATTCCACAGAAATAAGGCTAGCAAAGAGATGCACCATATACACATGTAACTCTGTGAGATGAATTAACAGAACACTAAGCATTTTCCCAGAAAGCTTCTTTCCAGATTTCCTGTGAGGATATTTCCTTTTTCACCATAGCCCTCTATGGGCTTCCAAATATCACTTTGCCAATTCCACAAGAACTGTCTTAGCGAAAGGCTTCTTGAGGGGAAAGCTGTAACTCTGTGAGATGATTTCACAGAACACAAAGAAGTTTCTAAGAAAGCTTCTTTCTCTTTGTTATCGGAGGATATTTCCTTTGGCCCTATAGTCTTCAAAGGGATCAGGAATATCTGTTCTCAGATTCCACAGAAATAAGGCTAGCAAAGAGATGCACCAAATAAACATGTAACTCTGTGAGATGAATTAACAGAACACTAAGCAGTTTCCCAGAAAGCTTCTTTCCAGATTTCCTGTGAGGATATTTCCTTTTTCACAATAGCCCTCTATGGGCTTCCAAATATCACTTTGCCAATTCCACAAGAACTGTGTTAGCGAAAGGCTTCTTGAGGGGAAAGCTGTAACTCTGTGAGACGATTTCACAGAACACAAAGAAGTTTCTCAGAAAGCTTCTTTCTCTTTGTTATCGGAGGATATTTCCTTTGGCCCTATAGTCATCAATGGGATCCGAAATATCTGTTCTCAGATTCCACAGAAATAAGGCTAGCAAAGAGATCCAGGAAATACACATGTAACTCTGTGAGATGAATTAACAGAACACTAAGCAGTTTCTCAGAAAGCTTCTTTCCAGATTTCATCTGAGGATATTTCTTTTTTCACCGTAGCCCTCTGTGGGCTTCCAAATATCACTTTTCCAATTCCACAAGAACTGTGTTAGCGAAAGGCTTCTTTAGGGGAAAGCTGTAACTCTGTGAGATGATTTCACAGAACACAAATAAGTTTCTCAGAAAGCTTCTTTCTCTTTGTTATCGCAGGATATTTCCTTTGGCCCTATAGTCATCAATGGGATCCGAAATATCTGTTCTCAGATTCCACAGAAATAAGGCTAGCAAAGAGATGCACCAAATACACATGTAACTCTGTGAGATGAATTAACAGAACACTAAGCAGTTTCCCAGAAAGCTTCTTTCTCTTTGTTATCGGAGGATATTTCCTTTGGCCCTATAGTCATCAATGGGATCCGAAATATCTGTTCTCAGATTCCACAGAAATAAGGCTAGCAAAGAGATGCACCAAATACACATGTAACTCTGTGAGATGAATTAACAGAACACTAAGTAGTTTCCCAGAAAGCTTCTTTCCAGATTTCCTGTGAGGATATTTCCTTTTTCACCATAGCCCTCTATGGGCTTCCAAATATCACTTTTCCAATTCCACAAGAACTGTGTTAGCGAAAGGCTTCTTTAGGGGAAAGCTGTAACTCTGTGAGATGATTTCACAGAACACAAATAAGTTTCTCAGAAAGCTTCTTTCTCTTTGTTATCGGAGGATATTTCCTTTGGCCCTATAGTCATCAATGGGATCCGAAATATCTGTTCTCAGATTCCACAGAAATAAGGCTAGCAAAGAGATGCACCAAATACACATGTAACTCTGTGAGATGAATTAACAGAACACTAAGCAGTTTCCCAGAAAGCTTCTTTCTCTTTGTTATCGGAGGATATTTCCTTTGGCCCTATAGTCATCAATGGGATCCGAAATATCTGTTCTCAGATTCCACAGAAATAAGGCTAGCAAAGAGATGCACCAAATACACATGTAACTCTGTGAGATGAATTAACAGAACACTAAGTAGTTTCCCAGAAAGCTTCTTTCCAGATTTCCTGTGAGGATATTTCTTTTTTCACCATAGCCCTCTATGGGCTTCCAAATATCAGTTTGCCAATTCCACAAGAACTGTCTTAGCGGAAGGCTTCTTGAGGGGAAAGCTGTAACTCTGTGAGATGATTTCACAGAACACAAATAAGTTTCTCAGAAAGCTTCTTTCTCTTTGTTATCGGAGGATATTTCCTTTGGCCCTATAGTCTTCAAAGGGATCAGAAATATCTGTTCTCAGATTCCACAGAAATAAGGCTAGCAAAGAAATCCAGGAAATACACATGTAACACTGTGAGATGAATTAACAGAACACTAAGCAGTTTCTGAGATAGCTTCTTTCCAGATATCATCTGAGGATATTTCCTTTTTCACCATAGCCCTCTATGGGCTTCCAAATATCACATTGCCAATTCCACAAGAACTGTCTTAGCGAAAGGCTTCTTGACGGGAAAGCTGTAACTCTGTGAGATGATTTCACAGAACCCAAAGAAGTTTCTCAGAAAGCTTCTTTCTCTTTGTTATCGCAGGATATTTCCTTTGGCCCTATAGTCATCAATGGGATCCGAAACATCTGTTCTCAGATTCCACAGAAATAAGGCTAGGAAAGAGATGCACCAAATACACATGTAACTCTGTGAGATGAATTAACAGAACACTAAGCAGTTTCTCAGAAAGCTTCTTTCCAGATTTCATCTGAGGATATTTCCTTTTTCACCAGAGCCGTCTATAGGCTTCCAAATATCACTTTGCCAATTCCACAAGAACTGTCTTAGCGACAGGCTTCTTGAGGGGAAAGCTGTAACTCTGTGAGATGATTTCACAGAACACAAAGTAGTTTCTCAGAAAGCTTCTTTCTCTTTGTTATCGGAGGATATTTCCTTTGGCCCTATAGTCTTCAATGGGATCAGGAATATCTGTTCTCAGATTCCACAGAAATAAGGCTAGCAAAGAGATGCACCAAATACACATGTAATTCTGTGAGATGAATTAACAGAACACTAAGCAGTTTCCCAGAAAGCTTCTTTCCAGATTTCCTGTGAGGATATTTCCTTTTTCACAATAGCCCTCTGGGGGCTTCGAAATATCACTTTGCCAATTCCACAAGAACTGTCTTAGCGAAAGGCTTCTTTAGGGAAAAGCTGTAACTCTGTGAGATGATTTCACAGAACACAAATAAGTTTCTCAGAAAGCTTCTTTCTCTTTGTTATCGCAGGATATTTCCTTTGGCCCTATAGTCATCAAGGGGATCCGAAATATATGTTCTCAGATTCCACAGAAATAATGCTAGCAAAGAGATGCACCATATACACATGTAACACTGTGAGATGAATTAACAGAACACTAAGCATTTTCCCAGAAAGCTTCTTTCCAGATTTCCTGTGAGGATATTTCCTTTTTCACCATAGCCCTCTATGGGCTTCCAAATATCACTTTGCCAATTCCTCAAGAACTGTGTTAGCGAAAGGCTTCTTGAGGGGAAAGCTGTAACTCTGTGAGATGATTTCACAGAACACAAAGAAGTTTCTCAGAAAGCTTCTTTCTCTTTGTTATCGGAGGATATTTCCTTTGGCCCTATAGTCTTCAAAGGGATCAGGAATATCTGTTCTCAGATTCCACAGAAATAAGGCTAGCAAAGAGATGCACCAAATACACATGTAACTCTGTGAGATGAATTAACAGAACACTAAGCAGTTTCCCAGAAAGCTTCTTTCCAGATTTCCTGTGAGGATATTTCCTTTTTCACAATAGCCCTCTATGGGCTTCCAAATATCACTTTGCCAATTCCACAAGAACTGTGTTAGCGAAAGGCTTCTTGAGGGGAAAGCTGTAAATCTGTGAGACGATTTCACAGAACACAAAGAAGTTTCTCAGAAAGCTTCTTTCTCTTTGTTATCGGAGGATATTTCCTTTGGCCCTATAGTCATCAATGGGATCCGAAATATCTGTTCTCAGATTCCACAGAAATAAGGCTAGCAAAGAGATCCACGAAATACAGATGTAACTCTGTGAGATGAATTAACAGAACACTAAGCAGTTTCTCAGAAAGCTTCTTTCCAGATTTCATCTAGGATATTTCTTTTTTCACCATAGCCCTCTGTGGGCTTCCAAATATCACTTTTCCAATTCCACAAGAACTGTGTTAGCGAAAGGCTTCTTTAGGGGAAAGCTGTAACTCTGTGAGATGATTTCACAGAACACAAATAAGTTTCTCAGAAAGCTTCTTTCTCTTTGTTATCGCAGGATATTTCCTTTGGCCCTATAGTCATCAATGGGATCCGAAATATCTGTTCTCAGATTCCACAGAAATAAGGCTACCAAAGAGATGCACCAAATACACATGTAACTCTGTGAGATGAATTAACAGAACACTAAGCAGTTTCCCAGAAAGCTTCTTTCTCTTTGTTATCGGAGGATATTTCCTTTGGCCCTATAGTCATCAATGGATCCGAAATATCTGTTCTCAGATTCCACAGAAATAAGGCTAGCAAAGAGATGCACCAAATACACATGTAACTCTGTGAGATGAATTAACAGAACACTAAGTAGTTTCCCAGAAAGCTTCTTTCCAGATTTCCTGTGAGGATATTTCCTTTTTCACCATAGCCCTCTATGGGCTTCCAAATATCAGTTTGCCAATTCCACAAGAACTGTCTTAGCGGAAGGCTTCTTGAGGGGAAAGCTGTAACTCTGTGAGATGATTTCACAGAACACAAATAAGTTTCTCAGAAAGCTTCTTTCTCTTTGTTATCGGAGGATATTTCCTTTGGCCCTATAGTCTTCAAAGGGATCAGAAATATCTGTTCTCAGATTCCACAGAAATAAGGCTAGCAAAGAAATCCAGGAAATACACATGTAACACTGTGAGATGAATTAACAGAACACTAAGCAGTTTCTGAGATAGCTTCTTTCCAGATTTCATCTGAGGATATTTCCTTTTTCACCATAGCCCTCTATGGGCTTCCAAATATCACATTGCCAATTCCACAAGAACTGTCTTAGCGAAAGGCTTCTTGACGGGAAAGCTGTAACTCTGTGAGATGATTTCACAGAACCCAAAGAAGTTTCTCAGAAAGCTTCTTTCTCTTTGTTATCGCAGGATATTTCCTTTGGCAGTATAGTCATCAATGGGATCCGAAACATCTGTTCTCAGATTCCACAGAAATAAGGCTAGCAAAGAGATGCACCAAATACACATGTAACTCTGTGAGATGAATTAACAGAACACTAAGCAGTTTCTCAGAAAGCTTCTTTCCAGATTTCATCTGAGGATATTTCCTTTTTCACCAGAGCCGTCTATAGGCTTCCAAATATCACTTTGCCAATTCCACAAGAACTGTCTTAGCGACAGGCTTCTTGAGGGGAAAGCTGTAACTCTGTGAGATGATTTCACAGAACACAAAGTAGTTTCTCAGAAAGCTTCTTTCTCTTTGTTATCGGAGGATATTTCCTTTGGCCCTATAGTCTTCAATGGGATCAGGAATATCTGTTCTCAGATTCCACAGAAATAAGGCTAGCAAAGAGATGCACCAAATACACATGTAATTCTGTGAGATGAATTAACAGAACACTAAGCAGTTTCCCAGAAAGCTTCTTTCCAGATTTCCTGTGAGGATATTTCCTTTTTCACAATAGCCCTCTGGGGGCTTCCAAATATCACTTTGCCAATTCCACAAGAACTGTCTTAGCGAAAGGGGGAAAGCTGTAACTCTGTGAGATGATTTCACGGAACACAAAGAAGTTTCTCAAAAAGCTTCTTTCTCTTTGTTATCGGAGGATTTTTCCTTTGGCCCTACAGTCTTCAAAGGGATCCGAAATATCTGTTCTCAGATTCCACAGAAATAAGGCTAGCAAAGAGATGCACCAAATACACATGTAACTCTGTGAGATGAATTAACAGAACACTAAGCAGTTTCCCAGAAAGCTTCTTTCTCTTTGTTATCGGAGGATATTTCCTTTGGCCCTATAGTCTTGAATGGGATGAGGAATATCTGTTCTCAGATTCCACAGAAAATAAGGCTAGCAAAGAGATCCACGAAATTCAGATGTAACTCTGTGAGATGAATTAACAGAACACTAAGCAGTTTCTCAGAAAGCTTCTTTCCAGATTTCATCTGAGGATATTTCCTTTTTCACCATAGCCCTCTGTGGGCTTCCAAATATCACTTTGCCAATTCCACAAGAACTGTCTTAGCGAAAGGCTTCTTGAGAGGAAAGCTGTAACTTTGAGAGATGATTTCACAGAACACAAAGAAGTTTCTCAAAAAGCTTCTTTCTCTTTGTTATCGCAGGATATTTCCTTTGGCCCTATAGTCTTCAATGGGATCCGAAATATCTGTTCTCAGATTCCACAGAAATAAGGCTAGCAAAGAGATGCACCAAATAGACATGTAACTCTGTGAGATGAATTAACAGAACACTAAGCAGTTTCTCAGAAAGCTTCTTTCCAGATTTCATCTGAGGATATTTCCTTTTTCACCATAGCCCTCTATGGGGTTCCAAATATCACTTTGCCAATTCCACAAGAACTGTCTTAGCGAAAGGCTTCTTGAGGGGAAAGCTGTAACTCTGTGAGATGATTTCACAGAACACAAAGAAGTTTCTCAGAAAGCTTCTTTCTCTTTGTTATCGGAGGATATTTCCTTTGGCCCTATAGTCTTCAAAGGGATCAGAAATATCTGTTCTCAGATTCCACAGAAATAAGGCTAGCAAAGAGATCCAGGAAATACACATGTAACTCTGTGAGATGAATTAACAGAACACTAAGCAGTTTCTCAGAAAGCTTCTTTCCAGATTTCATCTGAGGATATTTCCTTTTTCACCATAGCCCTCTAGGGGCTTCCAAATATCACATTGCCAATTCCACAAGAACTGTCTTAGCGAAAGGCTTCTTGACGGGAAAGCTGTAACTCTGTGAGATGATTTCACAGAACCCAAAGAAGTTTCTCAGAAAGCTTCTTTCTCTTTGTTACCGCAGGATATTTCCTTTGGCCCTGTAGTCATCAATGGGATCCGAAACATCTGTTCTCAGATTCCACAGAAATAAGGCTAGCAAAGAGATGCACCAAATACACATGTAACTCTGTGAGATGAATTAACAGAACACTAAGCAGTTTCTCAGAAAGCTTCTTTCCAGATTTCATCTGAGGATATTTCCTTTTTCACCGTAGCCCCCTATGGGCTTCCAAATATCACTTTGCCAATTCCACAAGAACTGTCTTAGCGAAAGGCTTCTTAAGGGGAAAGCTGTAACTCTGTGAGATGATTTCACAGAACACAAAGAAGTTTCTCAGAAAGCTTCTTTCTCTTTGTTATCGCAGGATATTTCCTTTGGCCCTATAGTCATCAATGGGATCCGAAATATCTGTTCTCAGATTCCACAGAAATAAGGCTAGCAAAGAGATGCACCAAATACACATGTAACTCTGTGAGATGAATTAACAGAACACTAAGTAGTTTCCCAGAAAGCTTCTTTCCAGATTTCCTGTGAGGATATTTCCTTTTTCACCATAGCCCTCTATGGGCTTCCAAATATCACTTTGCCAATTCCACAAGAACTGTCTTAGCGGAAGGCTTCTTGAGGGGAAAGCTGTAACTCTGTGAGATGATTTCACAGAACACAAATAGGTTTCTCAGAAAGCTTCTTTCTCTTTGTTATCGCAGGATATTTCCTTTGGCCCTATAGTCTTCAAAGGGATCAGAAATATCTGTTCTCAGATTCCACAGAAATAAGGCTAGCAAAGAGATCCAGGAAATACACATGTAACTCTGTGAGATGAATTAACAGAACACTAAGCAGTTTCTGAGAAAGCTTCTTTCCAGATTTCATCTGAGGATATTTCCTTTTTCACCAGAGCCCTCTATGGGCTTCCAAATATCACATTGCCAATTCCACAAGAACTGTCTTAGCGAAAGGCTTCTTGACGGGAAAGCTGTAACTCTGTGAGATGATTTCACAGAACCCAAAGAAGTTTCTCAGAAAGCTTCTTTCTCTTTGTTATCGCAGGATATTTCCTTTGGCCCTATAGTCATCAATGGGATCCGAAACATCTGTTCTCAGATTCCACAGAAATAAGGCTAGCAAAGAGATGCACCAAATACACATGTAACTCTGTGAGATGAATTAACAGAACACTAAGCAGTTTCTCAGAAAGCCTCTTTCCAGATTTCATCTGAGGATATTTCCTTTTTCACCAGAGCCCTCTATAGGCTTCCAAATATCACTTTGCCAATTCCACAAGAACTGTCTTAGCGACAGGCTTCTTGAGGGGAAAGCTGTAACTCTGTGAGATGATTTCACAGAACACAAAGAAGTTTCTCAGAAAGCTTCTTTCTCTTTGTTATCGGAGGATATTTCCTTTGGCCCTATAGTCATCAATGGGATCCGAAATATCTGTTCTCAGATTCCACAGAAATAAGGCTAGCAAAGAGATGCACCAAATACACATGTAACTCTGTGAGATGAATTAACAGAACACTAAGCAGTTTCTCAGAAATCTTCTTTCCAGATTTCATCTGAGGATATTTCCTTTTTCACCATAGCCCTCTGTGGGCTTCCAAATATCACTTTGCCAATTCCACAAGAACTGTCTTAGCGAAAGGCTTCTTGACGGGAAAGCTGTAACTCTGTGAGATGATTTCACAGAACACAAAAAAGTTTCTCAGAAAGCTTCTTTCTCTTTGTTATCGGAGGATATTTCCTTTGGCCCTATAGTCTTCAAAGGGATCAGAAATATCTGTTCTCAGATTCCACAGAAATAAGGCTAGCAAAGAGATCCAGGAAATACACATGTAACTCTGTGAGATGAATTAACAGAACACTAAGCAGTTTCTCAGAAAGCTTCTTTCCAGATTTCATCTGAGGATATTTCCTTTTTCACCATAGCCCTCTATGGGCTTCCAAATATCACATTGCCAATTCCACAAGAACTGTCTTAGCGAAAGGCTTCTTGACGGGAAAGCTGTAACTCTGTGAGATGATTTCACAGAACCCAAAGAAGTTTCTCAGAAAGCTTCTTTCTCTTTGTTACCGCAGGATATTTCCTTTGGCCCTATAGTCATCAATGGGATCCGAAACATCTGTTCTCAGATTCCACAGAAATAAGGCTAGCAAAGAGATGCACCAAATACACATGTAACTCTGTGAGATGAATTAACAGAACACTAAGCAGTTTCTCAGAAAGCCTCTTTCCAGATTTCATCTGAGGATATTTCCTTTTTCACCAGAGCCCTCTATGGGCTTCCAAATATCACTTTGCCAATTCCACAAGAACTGTCTTAGCGACAGGATTCTTGAGGGGAAAGCTGTAACTCTGTGAGATGATTTCACAGAACACAAAGAAGTTTCTCAGAAAGCTTCTTTCTCTTTGTTATCGGAGGATATTTCCTTTGGCCCTATGGTCTTCAAAGGGATCAGGAATATCTGTTCTCAGATTCCACAGAAATAAGGCTAGCAAAGAGATGCACCAAATACACATGTAACTCTGTGAGATGAATTAACAGAACACTAAGCAGTTTCCCAGAGAGCTTCTTTCTCTTTGTTATCGGAGGATATTTCCTTTGGCCCTGTAGTCTTGAATGGGATGAGGAATATCTGTTCTCAGATTTCACAGAAATAAGGCTAGCAAAGAGATCCACGAAATACAGATGTAACTCTGTGAGATGAATTAACAGAACACTAAGCAGTTTCTCAGAAAGCTTCTTTCCAGATTTCATCTGAGGATATTTCCTTTTTCACCATAGCCCTCTGTGGGCTTCCAAATACCACTTTGCCAATTCCACAAGAACTGTCTTAGCGAAAGGCTTCTTTGAGGGGAAAGCTGTAACTCTGTGAGATGATTTCACAGAACACAAAGAAGTTTCTCAAAAAGCTTCTTTCTTTTGTTATCGGAGGATATTTCCTTTGGCCCTATAGTCTTCAACGGGATTCGAAACATCTGTTCTCAGATTCCACAGAAATAAGGCTAGCAAAGAGATGCACTAAATAGACATGTAACTCTGTGAGATGAATTAACAGAACACTAAGCAGTTTCCCAGAAAGCTTCTTTCCAGATTTCCTGTGAGGATATTTCCTTTTTCACCATAGCCCTCTATGGGCTTCCAAATATCACCTTGCCAATTCCACAAGAACTGTGTTAGCGAAAGGCTTCTTGAGGGGAAAGCTGTAACTCTGTGAGATGATTTCACAGAACACAAAGAAGGTTTCAGAAAGCTTCTTTCTCTTTGTTATCGGAGGATATTTCCTTTGGCCCTATAGTCTTCAATGGGATCCGAAATATCTGTTCTCAGATTCCACAGAAATAAGGCTAGCAAAGAGATCCACGAAATACACATGTAACTCTGTGAGATGAATTAACAGAACACTAAGCAGTTTCTCAGAAAGCTTCTTTCCAGATTTCATCTGAGGATATTTCCTTTTTCACCATAGCCCTCTATGGGCTTCCAAATATCACATTGCCAATTCCACAAGAACTGTCTTAGCAAAAGGCTTCTTGACGGGAAAGCTGTAACTCTGTGAGATGATTTCACAGAACCCAAAGAAGTTTCTCAGACAGCTTCTTTCTCTTTGTTATAGCAGGATATTTCCTTTGGCCCTAGAGTCATCAATGGGATCCGAAACATCTGTTCTCAGATTCCACAGAAATAAGGCTAGCAAAGAGATGCACCAAATACACATGTAACTCTGTGAGATGAATTAACAGAACACTAAGCAGTTTCTCAGAAAGCTTCTTTCCAGATTTCATCTGAGGATATTTCCTTTTTCACCAGAGCCCTCTATGGGCTTCCAAATATCACTTTGCCAATTCCACAAGAACTGTCTTAGCGAAAGGCTTCTTGAGGGGAAAGCTGTAACCCTGTGAGATGATTTCACAGAACACAAAGAAGTTTCTCAGAAAGCTTCTTTCTCTTTGTTATCGGAGGATATTTCCTTTGGCCCTATAATCTTCAATGGGATCAGGGATATCTGTTCTCAGATTCCACAGAAATAAGGGTAGCAAAGAGATGCACCAAATACACATGTAACTCTGTGAGATGAATTAACAGAACGCTAAGCAGTTTCCCAGAAAGCTTCTTTCCAGATTTCCTGTGAGGATATTTCCTTTTTCAACATAGCCCTCTATGGGCTTCCAAATATCACTTTGCCAATTCCACAAGAACTGTCTTAGCGAAAGGCTTCTTGAGGGGAAAGCTGTAACTCTGTGAGATGATTTCACAGAACACAAAGAAGTTTCTCAGAAAGCTTCTTTCTCTTTGTTATCGGAGGATATTTACTTTGGCCCTATAGTCATCAATGGGATCCGAAATATCTGTTCTCAGACTCCACAGAAATAAGGCTAGCAAAGAGATCCACGAAATACAGATGTAACTCTGTGAGATGAATTAACAGAACACTAAGCAGTTTCTCAGGAATCTTCTTTCCAGATTTCATCTGAGGATATTTCCTTTTTCACCATAGCCCTCTGTGGGCTTCCAAATATCACTTTGCCAATTCCACAAGAACTGTCTTAGCGAAAGGCTTCTTGACGGGAAAGCTGTAACTCTGTGAGATGATTTCACAGAACACAAAAAAGTTTCTCAGAAAGCTTCTTTCTCTTTGTTATCGGAGGATATTTCCTTTGGCCCTATAGTCTTCAAAGGGATCAGAAATATCTGTTCTCAGATTCCACAGAAATAAGGCTAGCAAAGAGATCCAGGAAATACACATGTAACTCTGTGAGATGAATTAACAGAACACTAAGCAGTTTCTCAGAAAGCTTCTTTCCAGATTTCATCTGAGGATATTTCCTTTTTCACCTTAGCCCTCTATGGGCTTCCAAATATCACATTGCCAATTCCACAAGAACTGTCTTAGCGAAAGGCTTCTTGACGGGAAAGCTGTAACTCTGTGAGATGATTTCACAGAACCCAAAGAAGTTTCTCAGAAAGCTTCTTTCTCTTTGTTACCGCAGGATATTTCCTTTGGCCCTATAGTCATCAATGGGATCCGAAACATCTGTTCTCAGATTCCACAGAAATAAGGCTAGCAAAGAGATGCACCAAATACACATGTAACTCTGTGAGATGAATTAACAGAACACTAAGCAGTTTCTCAGAAAGCTTCTTTCCAGATTTCATCTGAGGATATTTCCTTTTTCACCATAGCCCTCTATGGGCTTCCAAATATCACTTTGCCAATTCCACAAGAACTGTCTTAGCGAAAGGCTTCTTGAGGGCAAAGCTGTAACTCTGTGAGATGATTTCACACAACACAAAGAAGTTTCTAAGAAATCTTCTTTCTCTTTGTTATCTGAGGATATTTCCTTTGGACCTATAGTCCTCAATGGGATCCGAAATATCTGTTCTCAGATTCCACAGAAATAAGGCTAGCAAAGAGTTCCAAGAAATACACATGTAACTCTGTGAGATGAATTAACAGAACACTAAGCAGTTTCTCAGAAAGCTTCTTTCCAGATTTCATCTGAGGATATTTCCTTTTTCACCGTAGCCCCCTATGGGCTTCCAAATATCACTTTGCCAATTCCACAAGAACTGTCTTAGCGAAAGGCTTCTTAAGGGGAAAGCTGTAACTCTGTGAGATGATTTCACAGAACACAAAGAAGTTTCTCAGAAAGCTTCTTTCTCTTTGTTATCGCAGGATATTTCCTTTGGCCCTATAGTCATCAATGGGATCCGAAATATCTGTTCTGAGATTCCACAGAAACAAGGCTAGCAAAGAGATGCACCAAATACACATGTAACTCTGTGAGATGAATTAACAGAACACTAAGTAGTTTCCCAGAAAGCTTCTTTCCAGATTTCCTGTGAGGATATTTCCTTTTTCACCGTAGCCCTCTATGGGCTTCCAAACATCAGTTTGCCAATTCCACAAGAACTGTCTTAGCGGAAGGCTTCTTGAGGGGAAAGCTGTAACTCTGTGAGATGATTTCACAGAACACAAATAGGTTTCTCAGAAAGCTTCTTTCTCTTTGTTATCGCAGGATATTTCCTTTGGCCCTATAGTCTTCAAAGGGATCAGAAATATCTGTTCTCAGATTCCACAGAAATAAGGCTAGCAAAGAGATCCAGGAAATACACATGTAACTCTGTGAGATGAATTAACAGAACACTAAGCAATTTCTGAGAAAGATTCTTTCCAGATTTCATCTGAGGATATTTCCTTTTTCACCATAGCCCTCTATGGGTTTCCAAATATCACATTGCCAATTCCACAAGAACTGTCTTAGCGAAAGGCTTCTTGACGGGAAAGCTGTAACTCAGTGAGATGATTTCACAGAACCCAAAGAAGTTTCTCAGAAAGCTTCTTTCTCTTTGTTACCGCAGGATATTTCCTTTGGCCCTATAGTCATCAATGGGATCCGAAACATCTGATCTCAGATTCC